>NW_023425345.1:7997327-9247327 GCF_014108415.1 Molossus molossus | reverse complement strand
GGGCCCTGAGCCAAGCGTGACCACTCTGAGACCTCAGGGTGACTTCATGCTTTCCCAGCTCCCAGCCCTGCCTCGGGGACATCCCTGTTCCTGAGCATGAGGGCGGCTGGCAAGACAGTGGGGATGTTGGAGAGAGGCGGAGGTGACTGTCACGTAGACTCGAGGTGGCACCGGCTCTTTCTTTACCCCCGGGTAAGTTTCACCGAAATGTTGTCAGTTCCGAGCCTCAGTTTCCCCCGTGGCAAATGGGTAAGCCCTGGTTTATAAGGCAGGGCTGATGTGACGATGGGAGAGGTAAGTCAGAACCCCGGGGGCTCTCTGCGTATGCTGAGCTGTACTTTCCAATGAGGTCCTCTCTCTCCTGCTCATCACGAAGATGGGTCAGGGCCATGCGGATAAAACAGAAGCCGAAAAAGGTTGGCGTGCGCTTCCTGAAGGTAGAGTTTGTGGACGTGGGCGTACTGGAGAGAACGGAGAACGGGCGTGGAGGGAGGATGGTGGGGCTGTCTCCTCTGGTCCTAAGGCTGGTTCTGAGAGCAAAGACTTAAGTGTCAGAACAGATGGAAAAATGGAGGCCCAGACAGGTGAAGCCCTTTCCCTGGGTCACGTAGCTGGTTAGGGAGCGGGGCAGGCAGCTCCCAGTGACCATTCCCAGGCTGGGCATTTATCACTGCCCATGTAGCCCCTCTTGTCATCCTGTGCCCCAGTCCGGGGAGGGACACTTTGGGAGACAAGGGAGCCTCATGTGGCCCCCGGCACCCACCTGCTCACGCTTCCTGCTTCCAATCCCCTCCCCCCCATCAGCCACTAGTGGGCTCTGTGAGCTGGTGCCACTGGGCCTTTCCAGGTGAGGTGCCGCACTGGGGCGGGGCTTCGGGACACCTGTACTCCCACCCCCACAGAGCCGGTCTGTCGCCCTCACGGCCTGCTGATGCGAAAGCAATGGGTGTGGCATCTCTGGAGGACAGTCCCGCACAGAGAATCAAGAGCCTCAAAGCTGCATGCAGTTTAACCAGCAGCCTCGTTTCTGGAAATTTAGTCCATCAAAATAAACAGTGGGGTCCACAGCCGCATTGTCTATAATTACACACCCCAAAGGGATTGATCTAAATGTCCATCGTGAACAGATTGCTTAACTTTTATGGTGTATTCACAGTGGGCTACTGGGTAGCCATGTACTACCAGGGGGTAGTTTCCATTGAATGATGGGGGGATACTCACCCGCATGATGTACTTTTGAGTAGCAGAAGCCCGTCTGTTAAAAATATTTGAATATACACAGGTGCTCAGAGGAAAGTCTGAATGTCCGTATACCAGAAGAGCACCGCCCGTTATGTCTGATCTCTGGGACTTAGGGCGATTTTAATTTCAATCAGTATTTTCTGGAGAATGAAATTTCACGATGGTGACACATTATTTTTATAATCAGATAACAGAACAATGGTGGGAAAGTAAGCGGCTCCCCGGGTGTGGGTCCAGAGCACCTGTGGCGGAAAGGCGGGGGTGGTCCGCCTCTTTCCTGGGTGCTCCCCTCTGGCTCCTGGGGGCTCCTCCATCCCGTGGTGGGTTCCTGGCAGCCCCTGTTGCCCATGCGTCTGAGGATCTGAATTGATTTCTGGTCCCCGAGGGACCTGCCATGAGTGGAACCTGCTGGGACTTGCCCCAGGAATGCAGGGGAGGTGTTCCCGTGGGGGCTGTGGGTGGGGTGGGTTTCCTCTGCTTTTCTTCCAAACAGAGGAGCCAGATTGACACCTGGGGGGCTGCCAAAGAGTCACCTCTGAGAGGTCAGGATGCAGTGGGCCCTCCCTGTCCCAGGCAGAAATAGCCAGGGTGCGACGGGTTGGCACCGAGCTGCGCAGACTCGGGGGACAGCGGTCTGGGACTGTGGGAGCGAAATAGCAATCCCAGGGAAGCAGAAGCTTCGCCAAGAGAAACTTGGGCTGTGCAGGCGGGTTCTGGACAGGCCTCCTGGAACTGGCGGAGGCTGGAAGCGGCGTGGTGGGAGGCACCTCTGCCCTGGGGTGAGGAGCCTGGGTTGCAGTCGCAGTGGGGTCCCCAGTCACGCATGCTGTCTTCGGCCAGTTGCTTGAGTTCAAAGCTCCTGTCTCCATCCCTGTAAAATGGGGTATGCCTACAAAACGGTGACTATGGGGGAGATCTTTGACACCTGTGGATGTACAGGCGATGGAGTGGCGTCTTAGGAGGCCAGCACATGGAAAGGCAGAGTCATGCTGACAAAGTTAGAGAGCCCTTACTGACCTCTAAAGGGCAGCCCTCTCTCCCTAACTCCGTCTGAGCAGGTCTTCCTCCAGCACGGGGCAGATCTCTGTTTTCTTGGTGAGCAGTCCCAGATGGGCTTGTTTTCTGGGTGGGGTGGGGGATGATGTAAGGAAATCACATGCTGTCTTTTTGAACCCCATAGTCATGCAGGGGTGCATACAGTCATCCCACCTGAGACTACAGATCCCTGGCTGAAGCTCACGCAGGAATCGGGTGGGAGGAACTGGCCCAGAGAGATAACAGTGCATGTGTGTGTGTTTACAGCGCAGTGTACGCAAACGTATGCCAAGCAGAATCGCTGAGTTCCGCCTGGTTGGAGGCGTGTGTATGGTGCAAATTTCCTGAATACACATGGCAGGAAGTTATTTTGTTTGTTGAAGGTTATTTTTATGGCTGTCCTCACAAAATTTATTCTGGTCTGTTTCCTCTCCCTTCAATGTCATTCTTTTGCTTCAGGACCAATGTTGGAGACGAATACCTTTGATACTGTGCAAAGGGAGGGGACAGCCGTTTGCACTCAGTCTTTGACCAAAAGGGTGCTCCCTGCCCCGCAGCACCCTGACTCTGCCCACTGCAGGCGGGAGCTCTCCTAAGGAGAAAGGGCATGCAGAGGCAGGAAGGGACCTTGTTTGGGGAGGCAGCCTCCACCCAGGACTTTATGACATAAAAGATCTGGCCCTTCTTGACCCTGCCTGTCCTGGGATATTTACTCAGAACTTGTAAAAACTTCAAAATAGCAGGCTGGATCCAACAAGACAGAAAAGGGACAGGACCTGGGCAAATAGGATTTCTTTCAGGCTTGATCACCAGCTGGCCTAGGCGGGGTAGCCACAGGGCTGTGCGTAGGAGGACAGGGGATGGAAGAGGGAGCTGTAGGGCCTGAGAAACTGTGCCTCATGCTTCCTTAGTTATGCTCAGTGCAAGACACCGGTGTCTGCAGAGTAGCTGGCTCATGAGTGGGAAAGGTCTGCTGACTGGGATTCAATTAGCATTAAAGGGACAGGTTTGAAAAGTTGTGATCGATGCTAGATCCAGTGAGAAGTCAGGTAAGTATACAAAGGTTTGTGTGTATATATATATACACACATAGTGTGTGTGTGTGTGTGTATATATACACATACACATGTATATAAACATTTATATAAGTATATGTGCATGTACATACAGACATAAACACACAAGGATGTTTATCACAGAGTTGTTTATAAAATTGTCCGAGTTGTTGTATATTTACGCAATGGAAAACAATACCGCTATTCAAAGGGGTGAGGTGGAGCTACATGAACTAACATGAGGACTGAAAGATCACCAGCAAGTATGTTGTATATGATTCCACTGAGGAGGCCAGACACCGCCGCAGGCCGAGCACGGGAGGAGGTCTTGATGGTAGTCACCTGTAACCGTGAAGCACAGTGGCCGCTGGGGGTTTAGGCGCTTATCCTATAGTTTTTTGGGTTTGTTTGTTTGCCTCTGTTTTCCTCCCAACTTTCCTTAAGCAAAGTCGTGTTACTTGTGTAAAATGAAATAACACGAGAAAATGAACAGCGTGCAGAGAGCCCCAGAAAGCAGCCAGGTAGCGTGTGGACTGAGCTTCAGGGAAAGGCAGACGCCTCTGTCATTCTGTCAAATTCCAGCTGCGAGGCCTCAGGAAATGTCAGTGTCCCTGCTGTGCCAGTGACGGGCAGGGGGTCCCGAGAAGTCACACGTACACGAATACTCTCAGTACAGCGGGCCCCCCGTATCTGCGCGCTCCACACCCACAGACTTCACCAACCTCGATCGCAAATATGCAGAAAAGGAAAAGTGATGCTTTAGCCGATGTGTACTGTGCAGTTAGGCCTCCCGTAGCTGTGTCTGCACGAAGCATGAACAGACTTTTTCTTGTTGTTTGTCCCTAGACAACACAGCAGAAACAACTATTTCGTGTTTCTGTTGTAGTAGGTATTATGAGTAACGGGAGATGATTTACAATGTACGCCAGGAAGTGTGTAGGTTACATGTCAATACTATTTTAGACAAGGGACTTGAGCATCTTTGGATTCTGATATCGGCACAGGGGGTCCTGGATGCATGTCGTCCAGCTAATTATTCTGTTTTGTGAACTTCCTGGCATTTAAAATGTTAGTTGGGATACAATTGATGGTGCATTTTCAGATGTCCCCAAACATTGACACCGGGGTGTCCACTATTCAGCCCAAAGCTTGTCGCCTTGAAGGGTCTGTGAGTGAGTGAGTGAGGTCAGGGACTCAGCCTCGTCACATCTGCCCTCCCACTGGTCCCCACGACAGCCCTGAGATGCTGCTGCTGTCCCCTGCTTTACCTCCTCTTGAGGACATCTAGAGGCAGAGACGGGATTTGAATCCAGACCCCTGGCTTCCAAGCCTGTGCTGCAAACCCCAGCAGAAGGCAGAGGGCTGCCTTGGGCACTGGGGCACGTTCGCTCGGGGTTCTGGGGCTCGGGTGATCGTGATCCTTGCAAGGGGCCACTCTGAAATAAAATGTCCCTAAGGGCCCAGATCTCCAGCTCCCTGCTCTTTCCCTCCCAGTCCTGAAAGCGAGGCCAGGAGAGAGGAGCTTTCGCCAGGAATCCAGAGAGCCGGTCTACAAGGGGTGTCAGCTTCTCCACATTGCTGGGTGTTAGCTTACCCCCGGCCGGCACCAGCAGCAAAGCGGAGCCAGCGTGGGTGAGAGCAAAGCTCCTGCGTAAGTATCCGAGCTCATCTGGGCTGGACAGCTGCAGCGCTCAGGCAGGGCAGAACCTGCCGCCCGGCCGTTTCCTTGAAACCATGGGCGACACAGTTCCAGGGAGCTGGTGCCGGAGCTGTAAGCTCCCGCTTGTGAAACTGGCTTTGAGACCTGTGGGGACATGTCTCCTCCGTGCGTGACCCTCATGGGGACCTGGGAGGTGGGCAGGGAAGGGTCTGGTCATGACTACCATTAATTCCTTGGCTTCACTCCAGCCCCCTCTCCTAGCCATTCTCCAAAAAGAGCCAGAGTGACCTCTCTAAAATGTCATTCAAATCGCCCGGCTAGTGTGGCTCAGTGGATTGCATGTCATCTCATGGACTGAGAAGTCCCGGTTTGGTTCCGGGTCAGGGCACGTGCCTGGGTTGCAGGCTCGATCCCCAGTAGGGGGTGTGCAGGAGGCAGCCGATTGATGTTTCTATCTCTCTCCCTTCCTCTCCCTCTAAAATATCAATTAAAACATACATATTTTTAAATCTTCACCTGAGGATATTTTTCCATTTATCTTCAGATAGAGTGGGAGGGAGGGAGAGAAAGAGAGAAACATCAGTGTAAGAGAGACATTGCCTCCAGCATGACCCCAACCAGGGCTGGGGACTGAACTGCAACCGAGGTACTTGCCCTTGACCAGAATCAAACCTGCGACTCTTTGGGCCACAGGTTGATGCTCTAACCGCTGAGCCAAACCGGCCAGGGCAATAAAAACATATTTAAAAAAATTAAAATAAAATGTCATTCATATCTCAGCAGTGCCCTGTCAAAGGCTCCTAGTGCCTTCCCAAATCCTTAAGTTTTAGGAGGCTCTGTGGGCCTGGTTGGCCTTGCTGTGGCCACATTGGGATTCTAGCTCCTTCCTCAAATGCTCGGGGCTCCCCATCTCACAGCCTTTGAACCCGCTGTCCCCTCCCCCTGGAGCACACTCTCCCCAGATTTTCATTGGTGGGCGCCTTTCCATCATGAAGGCTTCAGCTTGAATGTGCCCTTCCCTGCCCGCCCTGTCTTAAAATACTGCCACACGCCGCCACCGTTCTCTGTCCCCTGACATCACACTGGGTATTTGTTTATTGTTTGTCTGGATCCTCCATCATCATTTAGCACCAAGAGCGTAGAGACCTCATTGGTCTTGCTCAGTGCTTAGGACATACTTGAAACTCTAGCCTCTGTGAATGCTTGAGCGATGCCTTGGCGAGATGAGGAAGTCGAGGCGCAGACGGGTGGGATGCCCTGCCCAGGTGCCCGGCGCGTGTGCAGCAACGCTGGGCTTGCCCGTGCTCCAGCCAGAGTGGGCGAGGTCAGGAAAGGAAGTTCTTACAGGGCCACTTGAGAGCAGACCGCCTCTCGGGACGGCATTCTTTCCTGTCGACGAGAAGCAGCAGGTCTCAGACAGGAGCCCCGCGAGGCTCTGCCACCTGCCGGCTGCTGGGCAGAGAAAGTCTGGGAAGGAGGCCGCCACCCAGCCACCTGCAGAGCGGGGCGCGCCCAGGACGGAAGCACAGAATTTAAAGACGTTTTCCCCGCCTGGAGATGAGCTTTCTAGACCAGGGCAGGGCAATGCAGACCCATAGATTTTCAAGGGCCTTTATTCCATCTCTTCACTTCCCAGTTGGGGAAATAGGCCCAGGATGGGAACCGACTTGCCCAAGGCTACCCCGTGAGCCAGTGGGCCGTGCGGCTGGAACCGAGGTTTCCGCGCTCAGCCCAGAGTTCTTGTCGACCCACTGCAGACTCCCCGCTGGCCCTGGCAGACAGAGCCCATCACTGTCCCCCACGCATTACTCCCATGTGTTTGGCACATCGGACGCTGTGTTCAGCCTTCCCAGGTTGAACACCGAGGCCAGCAGAGAGGAGTGGTACTGGGTTCAAGAGTCCTTTGTCTAAACTGGGGGGAGACAGCCACTTAAAGAAGCTTGTACCCTTCCTACCTTACTAGGGGTCCCCATGATGGGGAAGGGGAGGACAGACACAAAGATCTCTGTGGAAAATCAGTCTCTTTCCTCCCCACTGCCCCAGGGGGAGCCTTGTGGATGGGAGGGGACCCCTGGCTTGCTCCCCAGAGTAGACTTGAACTTGGCACAAGGGACCAGCTGAAGCTGGCACCATTTCTGCCCGCCAGAGTGTCCTACCGCTGGAGGAGGGGCAGGGACGAAAAGGAACTGCTGAATCCAACTCGGCACCTCTGGGCAGGCTCCCCCACCCCTGCCGACTCCGGTCCCAAGCCAGAGAGGCATGAATTGAGTTGAACATTAAAACAGGCGCCCTCTTTGATCTGCACCTTCCTTTCTTGATCATGCTTGATGCTTCAAAGAATACTGTTCCTGGTGGTACCTGTTATTATGGCCAAGCAGCGGATGGAGCAAGGAAATGGGCCCTTTGCCCATCTGGCTTCCAGCTGGCACCTCATTAGAGCGGAGGCCGAGAGGGGTGTGGGGTACCCTCGGCATTTCATTTGCACCCACGTGCAGGCTTGCTGCTTGACCGGGGGATCGATGGGTGCTAGATGCGGCACCCAGCCAGTGCCCCCCACAGCAGGGCCCCCACCTCCTGTTTTGTGAGAAAAGGCCCCGGTTTCCATCAGACCCGACTTGGCCTGCGTCTGGCCTTCACTCGACCAGTTTCCCCACAGAACGCTGGCTTCTGGCGGTCCCCTCCTCCGGCCAGAACAATGCCGGGCTCTGGCCGCTGACCCGGGCCGAGCGGGCCTGCCAACGCCATGGCTCTCTGCCTTTATTTTGCACATCAGCTCTGGCTTCCCACACCCGTGGCTTCTCTGCAAGGAAGGTGTGGGGGACTCACCCACACACTCTGATGGACTACTGTGGGCTCAGCCAGACTCCCCTGCCCCTGGGCAGAAAGGGACCACGATGTGGCCCCGAAGGACTGAATTCTGCACCCGCATGCCTCTTGCACTGCGGTGGGCGTCCACTCCACTTGGACGGAGGCCGGCGAATGGCCCTCGCTTCAGCCTGACGTGAAATCGCAATGCCCTGGACGAGAGTAAGTGGGGCAGCCTACTCTTCACACGGGGAAGCTTGGCAGCCGGGCTGTGAGCCTGCAGTGCCCCGTAGGGTCCCAGCAAGGGCTCTGCATGTTCCCTCGGTCTTCCTGGAACTGCTCTGTTCTTCCTCCTGCCGCCCTCCAGCCTCCCCGCCGCCGTGGGAAAGGGGCCTCTCGTGACATCATCGCCGCTGTTTCTTCCCCTCGCCGTCTCCCTCCATTCTCAGCCTCCTTTGGAGGCAGGGAGGACGGCGTCTCCATGGTCAAGGACAGGAAGGGTTACGGGATCTGCCTGAGAGTCTACAGCGTGTAGAAAAGGTGGAGCTGGGATTCAGGCTCTTCGGTGCCCCGGTCCTCCCATTCTTGACCACTGTCCTGTGTATCCCTCTTTCCCAGAAAACGTGGCTGTGCCAAACCCTGGCACCGAAGACCTCTGGCCTTACGTACCAGGTCCCTCGGCCCGGGCCAGGCACAGGTGGCCGGGGACAGATACGCGAGTGAAAGGAATTCCCGGTGGAAAACCCCGGAGCGATGTGCGAGGCGCCCGGAGTCCACAGCCGTTTCCGCGCCCCGGGCTCCAGAGCCCGGCACATGGCGCAGAGCGTGCCCGCCTCGCACCCTCGCGGCCTCTGCCTCTCCCCGTGGGTTTCGCAAGGTGTTTCCTGTAGATCCTGCCGAGGGCCTTTGCTGGCGTGCAGCAAACTCGGCCGGGGACACCAGGATCTGCTGGCCGCGGCCGAGACCTGGCTTTGTTTTTGTTTAGCCTTGGAGAAAAACAACCACCCCCCACCCCCAACCAGAGCCTGGGGGGCAGGAGGGCGTGGAAGGGAGATGAAGGTAAAAATACGGACTATTCCTTCTGTTTAGAAAATGGCAGTCTGGGCCGGCGGGCAGCGTGGCTGAGGTGGGGCTGCAGTTGAGGTTGGCATCACGGTGGCAGCTTGGACTTCATCCTTCCGTGGATGCCTGTCGGGGGGCCTGGGGGCCTGGGGTCCTTCCGTGGATGCCTGTCGGGGGGCCTGGGGGCCTGGGGTCCTTCCGTGGATGCCTGTCGGGGGCCTGGGGTCCTTCCGTGGATGCCTGTCGGGGGGCCTGGGGTCCTTCCGTGGATGCCTGTCGGGGGGCATGGGGGCCTGAGGGTGTGTGGAAGAGAAAAGAGCTCCTTCTTGTTGTAAGAACAGCTCTCCCTGAGGAGCTTGGGGAGCACTGGAAAGAGGCCCCCAGACAGGGTGGGTGGGTGGTACCTGTTCCACTCCCACGAGCACTGAGCGGGGAGCTGCCTGGAGTTCCTGAGGAACACTGGAGGGGCTGGAGAGTCTCCATTCCAGTCGGTCACTGTCTTAGCTCCTGTTCAACTCAATCACCAGGGCAGGGGTGGCTCGACCTTATCGTCGAGGATGTGGCATGTCCCCACTTGGCCCACGGGAGGTCACGAGAGCAGAGCCCCCCGAGGTGCTGCCTGGAAGCATGTTTATTGCCTCGGATTCACAGACAACGGGAGGTTAAGGCGGAGCCCCGCTCTCTCTTCTGTAGGTGGCTGCGGGGACATGCATCCAAAATGCACCTCAGCCACTGAAACAGCCCACATTTGTTTACGCTCCTGGAAGTAAACTCTTTGCTGGTCTGTCAGCCTGGAAGATAGAATGTTAATGCGAAAAGAAAGAGAGAGAGAGGCTCCTAAAGATTGGTGAGGGCCACTCAAACTGTGGAGCTGCTGGGCCAGGTGGGTGACTCCGGAGCCCCGTCTGGACTTGCCTCTGTCTCCTGCTGGGTGACTTCACACAACCCAGACAGACAGCAGGCCAAGAAAGACCCTAAGACAAAGCCCGAGGAGGCATCCTAGTCCCTTTCTCAAGTTCGATCGACTTTTTAGAGATGTGGTTCTAGACCCAGCACACAGGGTCGTCCTGGACCATTGCCAGAAACGAAAGTAGAACCGAGGACAAATGCACAGAGTAGGAATATAAAGTAAAGGTAAAATCACCTTAGCCCCTTAGATGTAAGGGACCCCAGAACACGTCTAGTCTGACCCCTTCATTTTCCACAGTAAAACACCAGGGTTCCAAGAGAAGTGGTTTGTCAAATCTACAGAGCAGATGAGTGGAGCGACCGGGAGAATCCAGCTCCCAGCCTGTGACCTAGGGGTCTTCCTACTGTGCAGTGCTTTCTATGTAAGGCGACTTCTTTCCCCCACTCCAAATTCCTTTTTTTTTTCCACACCCAAGTAAGTGCAGTTATTTGGGGAGGTAGGTAGAGGTATTTATTAGATCATGTCAATGCTGGGAGACAAAACCTGTTTTGAAAATAGTAGGGGTGTTTGATGGAGGGTGGTGAAGTCTCAGACCGCAGCACCAGCAGTGGAAGGGTCCCCGGTGGGGAAGCGAAGTCTCTCAGCTTCGCACACTGAGTGGCAACCCCTGGGACATTTACACTCATTCCCCCACCGACACGATTAGAGCGTTAAGGGCCACCACGGGGACAGAGATGACGAGGGGACTCAGAACCGCGTCACAGGTGGAGGGCCATCCAAATCCGTGAAAATATTTATTCTGGAGATGATTTAGGGAACATGACCATGCTCTTCAACTGTCTTGTTTTGGGTGCGCCTGAGATGTCAGCTAGCTGGGGAAGGCCACAGGAGGCAGTGTACAGAAGACTTTGGTACAGTCGAAAGATGGCTCCCCATGGAACAGGCTGACCCAGGCAGAGAGGTTTTCAGACTTGCCCGATGAACCCTGGCGTGGGGCGGTGGAAGAAATTCGAAGTAAGTCACGCTGAGTGGCGGTCCGTGGAGGTCCCAGATAGCCCAGAGTCCGTGGCCTGTAAAATGTAGTCAAAATGTGCTCACCACCTGTGGCTTCTGTGAGTCCTGCCCTGGTAACTCAGCCTTGGGGATCTTCGTGTTCTCCGCATTTCTGATGCATTTGACTTGCTGTTCGGCTGGTTCAGATCTGCGGAACTGTCCGAGAGTAGACAGGAGCTTTGCTGCCGGATGTGCGTGGCTTCAGTTCCTGCTGGGGGACCCTGGCAAGGTTCCTGCCTACCCAATGGAAAGGCTGCTACGATCTCGCAAGTTAGTTTTAAGGATGAGGTATTTGTGAGGTGTGTCTGTTCTGTTCACTGTGTTTCTGCCACCCACGCAGTGCCTGGCGTGTAGTAGCCGCTCAAGAAATGTTTACTGGATGAACAAGAGGCTCAGGCACTGTGGGTTGCATTCCGAAGGTGGTGGGTGCTCTTCTTCTTCTTTAACATTGACCATCTCCTTGCCCACCCCCAACCCCAATCACAAGGTCAGCCAGGGCAATTGTTAAGAATGACCAGGGATTGGCTTCCTAACTCTGCCATTACCTACTTTGACCAAAGAGGGCAGCAGTTAGCATTCTTTCTTTCTTTCTTTGCAATTTTTATTACTTTATTTTTGTTACAGATGTTTACTTATTTAAAGGCCCAGGGCTCTCACCTCCGGTCATTCCTCCACGCGCTCCTCATTAGCTGTCCCCCCTAACTGTCCTGGGGCTTGAAGATCTCTGACCTGGATGTGGTTTTCCTCATCTGTGTTCCTGGCTGAGTGCCCACGCCCTGGGTGCCATGCCTGGTGGGGGAGGTTGTGAGTGAGCTGGGACGGGGGCACCTGCTGTCCATGGGACCCTCTGAGCTGTGCCCACGTGGTTCCACAGTCTTCCTGGCTGGTGGGGAAGTTCAGGAGAGGAGGGGAAGTCTTGACTATTTTAAAAGGTACCCAAAGGGTAAGTTACAAATGTTGCAGGGTCTTTTTGGCATCTGTGCTGTAGAAACCCAGACACAGAGCACAGAGCGGACACTGCTCCGCCCATCCCCAGGGTGTTCTGGGAACAGACACTCTGTCTGCAGAGACGCACCTGCGGGAGGACCTGGGGCTCGCGGGCGGCCTGGCCCCCGGGCCCATCCCGGTGCCTCGTGGCTCTGCTAGCACACGAACTCCCAATTAGCAAACGAACCACTCCAGCCGGCTCCTGAGATGCTGCCAGCTGTGCTGGTCTCACAGTGTGACCCGACCCGCAAGCTCCGCGTTCTGAGAACCACAGTCGGCACGGCATTTTTCTGGGCACTGCTCCAGAGGGCTGGGCTTGAAGACCAGACAGCTATTCTGGTGGCCTCTTGTGTGGGACAAAGTTTCCCATGGGTCCCCGGGGAGGGCTGGAGCACTCGGGGTGGGGTGTTCTGAGCACCCCTCGCCTGTCGGCCTGCAGGACTGTGAGCGGGTCGCGTCTCTGAACCCTGGGTGGGGTAGAACTTCCTAGAGGTCAGCATGCGCCCTGGGTCTGGGATGCATTGGAGATGAGCCAGCCAAACACCCCGGGCAAAACCACTCCAAAAGGGCAAGGGGCTGGGGAAGAGGGTGTGGGGGGGGGCAGGGCAGGGATTCATGAAGCCTTGCTTTGAAGATCAGAAATGGGGTGTGCCTGGAACGGGGCCATTGGTAGGTCTGATGCAAAGTAGGGCAAGTGAAACCTGGACTTGTTTCTAGGGGTTTCTTGGTGCTTTGGGGACCTACCCCTTTGGGCACATGTCATCCTAAAGGCTGAGGGGAAGGACAAAGCGATGTCTTCATCCTGCCCTCGGAGAGTGGAAACCCACCTGAAAAATGACACCATCACATATCGGAGCAAGACCCAGCCCACAGAGCCGGGCATCCCGCCTACTCCTGGCTCCCACGGTGTCTGTGCCATCACACTCTGGTTTGCCTCCCTCCGATGGGCGAGGCTCTCCGAACCCCAGGGCCCTGCCTCTGCTCCCTCCTCTGCCTGGGTGCCTCTTGGTCCTTTCTCATCTGACTCTTGGTGACTTCTCAGACTTCCGCTTTGGCAGGACATCGGCCCCAGCACCACGTGTCCACAGCAACGCCGGGGCTGGATTCCCGGCTGACTGACCTGGGGAGTGGGGACCATCTGCGAGGGAGACAGCGTCTGTGACCTGGGTTTCTAAGAGAGCAGGAAGGCCACTGTCGCCAAGTGTCCACCATCCATAACTAGAATCGCGGAGGCCTTTGCTCTGCAGGTGTTCAGGAGGGGAACGTCAGCACCCCAAACACAGAAACTGCCTGTCTTGGCTGGGTGTGTCTGCTGCATGCTCCCAGGAGGATGACCACCGTCCTTTGGTTTCACAAGACAGAAAGAAGCCTCTTGAAGGGAGGGACCTTGTCTGCCTGCTGGCTCTGAACCCCCAAGTCATAGCGCGGGATCTGAGCTCGTTGTCACTCAGACCCTCCTCAACGGTGAATGAGTGAATGAAATAATTCCAAGTACCCATGCAAAGAGGAGGAGGAGGAGAAGGGGGGGGGGAGGAGGGAGAATAAGGGGACGAGGTGGAGGTGGCTGCACCCCAATCTCCTTTACGATGTGGAGCCTTGGGTGTCCCATCTGAGTGGAGTTTGGGTGCTGTTCCTCCAGAGATGTGTTAACTGGGGTCTCCTATAACAGCACCCATGACTCTTTGGATGTAAATCTTTAGTATTTGGGGATGGGGGTCCCATTTCAGCTTCTGAGAACACAGCTACCTGTACCCCTCTTCTTTTCTGGGTGCCCCTTAGGAACTAGGACTCCAAGAGCCTAAACATGACACCATCTCTGTCTTCCTTTATCGTATTACCTTTAATTCCTTCCGGAGCATCATTCATTCACTCAGCAAACGTTTTGAGACCCCTGCCAGATTCTGGGCACTGTGCCAGGCACGGGAGCCCCAGAGGCCGTCCCTCCCATCTAGTAGCTCAGGCCAGTGAGTGCCAGGGAGACGATGAATAGGGCGGACCGTGTGCACAGGAGAGGAAGCGGAGCAGGAGACGGGAGGAGCTAGTGTGGCCTGGGCCACCAGAGGCTTCCCGGAGGAGGCGGCATTTCAGCTGGGTGGGTCTTACAGGAAGACAGACGTGTGGGCAGAGGCCTGGGGAGCAAGTCATTCTCTGAGACAAGAGGCATCACAGTGGAGTGGGGGGGTGCCACAGGGTACTGGGGACTTTGTAGTAGTAGGACTGAGGTGGGCCCCAGATTGGGGAGCCATGTATGCATCCCAGCCTTCCGAATAACCCTGCAGATGCAGCAGCCAGGGCAGGCTTAGCAGGGGGTGTGGGCGGGGCTGTTGCTGCTTTTGTTCCTGGGAGAGTGGGGGTGGGGATGGGGGTGGGGCTATGGGAGGACCACCCTTCCCACTTCCTGTGCTTTGGGTCACTGACCTTCCCCTCCTGACCACACTTTGCAGAGTGGTCAGCGATTCTGATCGTGGCTGGTGGACACTTTGGGGCAGTTGCCTTACTGGTCCCTTAGAAACCCAGGTCACAGAAACACCACCTCCCTTCCAAGATGGTCCTCACTCCCCAGTTAAGTGAGCCCTGAATCCATGAACCAGCCGGTTCTGGGACTTCGGCCCTGTTTGGGGCCGAATGATGCACATCTGCCCCCACACTGGCCCTGGCCACAGGGAGCACTTCAGGGCGGTGACTTCCAAAGTGGTTGGACTGGAAGTGAAATCTATCGGTCCCAAGTCTAGGCATATGGCCAGGTGGCGACTCTTCAGTTTTGTCTTTTAGTAATTGGAAATCAAAATCACCTCCTAACATAGCAGAGCATCAGTGAGACCCTGATTTTGCTTGTGTTCCTTCTGGACAACCTCTGAGTCCAGGCAACCTGACCTTTCTGGACCTGCGTGTCCTTGGCTCCCCTCTCTGCCACTTCATTTCATACACAACCAACGTCGGGGGGCCCCTGGCCTGCTCCGGCAGAAACCCACAGTGCTGACACGGTGTGGGGGAGCTAGAAGCTCGCACACGCCCCTCCTTCCTCTTTGCCAGGAGGCCCAGCACAGGCACCCCCAGGACAGCCTCGCCGGGGGGACCCCAGCACACAAGGCAGGCCCTGAGAAACAAGGGTCTCTGTGCAGAGAGAGGTTTTAATATCCTCCCGGTTTTAATAGCTTTCCCTGAGATGGAAACTTGGGTTGAAATGATTTGCAGCTCTCCAGATTTTTCTGAGTGTGTGTGCGCATTTGGGTTTATTTTTAGCCGCGAGGGTTCGTTTCTTGCCAAAAAAGCCCTGCTTAAATAAAACCAAGATTAATATTTTTACTTAGCGGAAAGAGTTCGTCGGGAAAGGCTTTGAACTGGAGACTCCCTATCTCGATCAGGAGCGCATCTTCGCCCTCTGGCCCTGGCTCTGACATCAACACAAGGGGCCTTTGAAACGGACAAGAGAGACGTGCTCTCTCTCGGGGGACGAGGGCAGGGGACAGGAAGAGCCTATTTGTGAGACTTCTCTGAGGAGCATTCTCTCCTCACCCAGGCCGCCCTGCCCCACCTCCCTCACGGTCTCCCGGGCCGTCTTCCCGGAAGGGCGGGGGTCTGTCCTGGCTTTGCTCGGAGCCTGGCGATTCTGCCGCAGCCCCAGCTGCTCCCCTTTGCCCCTACCCCGGGTCTGGTCCAGGCTTCTCCTTCCTCCAGATGCAGATAAAGCAAACGGGGTCTCCTTCCCAGACCGCTGTCACCGGCAGGGAGCTCCCGACGCCCCTCCTCTCAGGCAGACGTCACCCCTCCTGTGCCACCCGGCCCTTGGGACGCTCCTAATGCTGTGCAGCTGTCCTTGGAGGCCACCCGCCTGTCTGCCTCCCTCTGGACGCCGGCCGGTCCCTTGGGGCCACCGAGCTCCCCGTGCCCAACACAGTGCTGAGTACATGCCCGCGGACCAGATGCTCCTCCGACCCTGTGAGTTGAGAACTGCCGATGACCCCTGGGGACTGAGCACGGCTCAGAGACTCCATCATTTGCCAGAGGTTACCCGGGGCAGCCATTGATTTTTTTTTTTCCTAATCACCTCCGTGTGTGGCACTTTCAGCTTCCTATTCAGCACATACACGTTCGGGGCTCGCTGTGTGCCAGCCCGGCTCCTGGTGGCTCGGGGTACAGTCCGTAAAACAGAGACCCTGCCCTTAAGGGTGGGGCAAGCCGGTGAGTAAACAGGTGGACAGAGAAGTGTCGGGTGGTGAGCGCCATGGAGTGTCGCAGCAGGGCCAGGGAGAAGGCGGTGGGGGAGGGGTGTGGGCGCATCAGGGAATGCCCCCTGGCCAGGTGGTGTTTGAAACAGTTGACGGAAGGGTGTGGCTCCTACTCAAGGAGTGTCCCAGCAGGGCGATGCAAGGGCAAAGGCCCTGGGGTGTGTTTGGGGTGATGGAGGAGAGCGAGGAGGCTGAGGCACCAGAGAGGAACAGCTGCCATTTCCTGAGGTGGGGCCGGCGACGGGAGGCCCAGGGTGGGCGAGGGCCACCCTCGGAGCTCAGTTTGGGGTGGGCTGAGTTTGACAGGTCTTATTAAACTTCCCTGTGTAGGTGTAGATGAGCTGTAGACTCTTGGAAATACGAAGTAAGGTCATGGTGGTTCTGGGTTGGACGTTGCAAAAATGTAGGAGCTGCCAGTTGTGTGGATGGTGTGAAAGCCACAGGCTGGATGTGAGTGTGAGGAGGGTGAGGAGCCACTGCTGCCCACACTGGGCACCACGGGGCATGTTGGCCTTGACGAGCCTCACATTGAGGAGTGGGGGCAGGGGCTTGGTCATCCCCCAAACCTCTGGGGTTGTTAACATCAATCCCAGTGTATGATCTGGGATGGGAAGTGACTAGCCCAAGGTCACAGGGCTGGGGCAGTGTCTCCATCCAGGTCCCACATGCTCTGTGCCTGCTCACTCTCCTGTATCACAGCCGTGTCTCTGGGGGTTTTCTTGAACTGATCTTTTATTATTTTAATCCTCACCCAAGGATATGTTCTTACTGATTTAAGAGAGTGAGGAAAGGAGACAGAGACAGAGACAGAGACATCGCTTGGTTGCCTCCTATACTGATTTTTAACCTCTGAGTGTCTGTCGAGGGGCTCGGCATTGTGGGGACCAGAGGACCCAGTTGGGCAGGCCCCTCAGGCCTCTCTCAGTTCCAAAGCCTCTTTGCTTAAACACAGACATCATCAAAGAGGCAGCAGGTAACTGAGCAGGACCTCGAAGAGGGTCCCTGGAGGTGGAGTGGAGAGACCCTCAGGGGAGGAGGAAAGACACCAGGTCCCTTGCTGTCTTCCTCCAATTAGCGCACTGAAGAATCTACAAGACATCACCATCTGCAACATGACAGTACATCGGCTGCTTCAGCTTCAGGGTTACAAAGTACCTTTCTACGTATACACTGTTTCCTCTAATTAATCAGTCTAACCTCAGACTCCAGCCTTGTGAGAAACCTGAGGAGCATCGGGTTCTGTGGTTTTGACGTTTGTTTTTTCCCCTCCGGGAAAGCCTCGATGGGGAGCATCCCGCTGAACAGATGCTGTTCTGTGATGTTGCTAATGGTGGTTACTGGTAGATCCTCATTACTCATAGAGGATGCGTATGTGTGAGCGCCTGGGAAAGGGGGGCCCAGGGGACGTGGGGATCACGGGGGCTTATCAGGGCACCCTTCCTCCTAGAAACATCCCTTCTGATCCTTAGAGCTAACCGCGGGGGTGCAGAAAAATTATGCTCTCTTTTGCAGTCAGCATTTAGTCCCATGGGAAGGTTTTTAGGGAATCTACTTTCCTGGGGGATCCACCTATTTCTTTTACCTTGAGATGCAAAACTGCCTTCAGGGTACCTCATCCTCTTTGCCACAGCTGGAAAGTGGGGACAGTAATAGCCACCTCAGGGTTGCCACGAGGACAGAGCGAGATGACATGTTGACACGCCCGGCACACAGGAGGGGTTAGTAGGGGGCACCTGTGGCTGCCAGTGTGTTCTAGTTCCTTCCCTCTCCTCTAGGCGATGCAGTGAAATGCAGGGAGCGGATGGCTACCGAGCAGGTGGGCAGCTGGAGGAGCCAGGGAGCCGGGCGCTGCCCTCCTTGGGGAGACCGAAATGCGGGGCGCACAGGCCCGGGGGCGTGCTCCGCGGCTGGGCCAGAGGGCTGTGGGCCGCCCTGCGGGGGGTCTCCTGTGTTGTCTTTGCCATGAGCATTCTGGCCTCAGAAAGGACCCCCCCACCTTGCCCTCCTGTGCGGATGACGGCAGGGAAGAACACAAAGTGACTGTTAGACAAGGGTTGCAGGCATCCTGCCCTCCTCGTTTCCGGGGTGCTCCGGGAGTGGGCATCATTCTGACAGCCCCGGACCCCTCTCCTCCAGGTCCAGGCCTGAGAAGACAGGTGAGCCACGGTCCAGGCTTTTCTGTCTACCTAGGTCCTGCCTGCTGGTCCTGCCTGGGGTTGGCGTTGACAGTGGCTCCTGCTGTTGGACAGCGCATCCTACCCGCTGTCCAGCTGTCCTCCCCTCCCCTGCTGCCCTCCTAAAAACCAGACTTGGAGTCAGCAGGTCCTTCTCCAGGGCCTTCGCAGGGACAGAAGGGCAGTGGGAGCATCTCACCCACTGGACGGTCGAATCAGCCCCTACTTCATGGTGGGGATCTGCACCGCTCTTGACAGGATGCTAAGATGGGCACAACTGCTCTTCGGTTGACACACCTCACTTCAGTTAGGGGACCGTGATGCAGAAGGCGGCCAGAGTCGGCTTTCAGCAGGTCCAGCCAGCAGTTCAGAGGAGGAAAGTCGATTTGGTCGAAGGTAGTTGGATGGGCAGGACGAGAGGGTGAGGCGAGGCCAGCTCACGGGCGCCTTGTCCCCTCTGGATGCTGATGGGCAGCAGCTGCACGGGGGCGGGGTCCTGTCTGCCGCTGGCGGTCGCCGTTCCTGTGGGGGGAGGTGTGGGCAGGCAACACACCTCTTTATCGGGGAGAGACGGGCCTTGCTCCCTTGTGTTTGCAAGCGCCTAACAGCAAGGACACTGGGTAGGTCGGGTGGGCCACTCTCCGGCATGAAGGAGCAGAGAGAAAACCCCAGTGTCCGCCAGCCCGTCTGTGAAGCTGGCTTCCAGCCGCCGCAGCAAGGTGTGGGGACCGGCCCAACGTGTGCCCGTTTGGAGACGGTGTCCTGTTGTTGAAGCGCTGTGACCTGCCCACACCGCCCTGTCCCCTGCGACCCCGGGCCGGCGAATGCCTCGGGGGCACCCTGTTGCCAGGAAGAAAGTACAAAATAGAACATGTCTGAAATGCAGAGGAGGAACGGAAGCAAATAAAGACGTTAAATTCACAGACCAAATAGGTGGACCTGGAGTTGGCCAGCGATTTTACTCTGGAAGGACTTTGCGAACCGATTGAGGAGAGCAGAATGTTACTTAAATTTAGTGCAGTTTCGTTGTTGTGAGGAAATCACTGGCGTGGCCTCCATGCTGGGCCATCTCAGTCTTTCTGGACCATGACCATGGCCTCTCGTTTGGACCCGGGTTACACGCAGGCGACGAGATGGGACAGGTGTCTGATGAAGTGGGGGCTCCAGGCGCTTTTGTTCTGATCAGCTCATGGTGCTCCCCCATCTCTCCCTGAACATTGTCAAGGCCAAAGTATCTTGATGAGCTTGCCTTTCTTCCCATCCTACGGTGAACCCCAAGATGGACACATATGATAAAAGTCTTGGTAGTTGTGGCAAGATTAACAAGTGGGCTTGGGTCGGGCCACCCACTGTTCTCAGTGCTTGTCCTTAACCCTTACAGCAACTTGACAAGGTCGCTGTTCCCGCATTCCCATTCTAGATTAAAACATCAAGGCACAGGAAGGCTCAGTAACGTCCCTAAGGTCACACAGTGCCAGTCCTGGGCTTTGGAGCCAGGTAGTGAGGCTCCAGGGCCCGGGCTCTTCCTGCTACCTCGGCAGTGTTTCTGCTCCATTAGTAACAAGTACATCATTTGTGAGTCCCTGAGGGCTGAGCCAGGATAATCAGAGATGTAGGAGTTAAGAACTGTGGTCTCTGCCCGAGGCCACGCGGTAACGGGGGAACTCACCCTCAGAGGTGGCGTCCTGACTACAAACACGGGCTCTCTCTCCACTGGGCTGTTCTCAGTGGAGAGGCTCCGAGCTCGGGCCGTTTCAAGGTAGGGAAGGAACTGGCTCACTGTGTGTGCAGCAGCTCCCAGAAGTGCCCAGCCTCATGGACAGGTCTGCTTATGACATGTCCTGTCTAAATGAAGTCAAGCCATGTTTGAGCCAGGAAAAGTAGCTGTTGCTATTTAAAGGACCTTTTGCTATTTCAACCCCCTAGGCAAAGTCTCACTCCCTAGCTTACCTTCTGTGCTAAGAAGCAGGAGAGAAGGGCGCCAGATGAATTCAGAAGAGGAAAGTCCTGGCCGATGTGCTCTGTGCTCTGTGCTCGACAGCTGAGCTGTTACAACCTGCCTGTGGGAGTTGCCGGAGAGGAAATAGCCCCTGGGCCTCCGGGAGGATGGCGCCCGGCCGAGGATGCTGCTGGGAAGTTAGACACAGAGGTGCAGGCAGAATCTTGAGGGAGCCTGGCCTGGCGTCTTGCCAAGCTCTCATTTTCACGGCAGACTTGGAAACGGCCACGGCCTCCTCCCAGTCGGCGCTGCCTACGCTGAACTGCTAACTTGGCCAGTGGGCACCGTGTCGCCGTCCCTGGCAAGGAGGTCCAGAGGGGCCGTTGATTCATCTGAGTCCTGACTTCATGTCTGACTGGAAGTAGGATCCAAGCGCAGTTGGGAAGGAACGAGACAGAATCCAGCGGGGGTAGGGAAACTGGCTCCTAGTCAGTATCAAGAAGTCCATTTTCACCTTGTGAACGGAGAGGCAGAGTCCGTTCTCCTTCCTGGCGATGCTGCACATTTTTATGAGATCAGAGTCGATGAACCGAGAAACATCCCAAATGGGGAAGGATGATGGTGGCACGAGAGTGGGCAGGTGTGTGTGTGTGTGTGTGTGTGTTCCATTTGTGATTCAAAGCATGGCTGCTACACATGCAACATCCATTCCATTCTGGTCAAGGTCTTACTTAGCATCAGACCCCCTTGATGGAGACCCTGCCACCACCCCCCCCCACCAGCTTTTGTTACTGGTTCTTATTACTAGATGACTTTTTCTTTGGTTGAGCCAATGAAGGTGACTTCTATGCAATTTCCGAATTCTGTCTTCAAGACCCATCTTCCATGTGCTGGTTTTACAAATATTTAAAGACAGCTTCTTTTTCACCAAAAGTAAAAAAGAGAAAGTCCAGCTGCTTATATAATCTCAAAGTCAAGCCCTCTCTTCCCTGTTCCCATGCGTGTAGCAAATGCCCCTCTTCCAGCCATGGTCACTCGGGTCTGTCTAATTATTTTTGTATTTATAGTCACACAGTATTTACTGAGTGCCTTCTTTCTCCCAGATGCTGTAGTAAGAAATTTCTATACGATCTTTTGTTTAACGCTCATTCCAATTCCCTGACATTGGTGGAGTTACACCCTCTTTACAGATGAGAAAACTGAGGCTCAGAAAGAGAAAGTGGCCTCGCTTCTCTGTCAGTTTCCTCATCTGTGTAGTGTGGATGCTCATACTTCCTCTTCGGGTGGTGTGAAGAGGAAACAAGGGAGATGTATCATTGCACGTAGTAGGTGTGCAATAAACGGGAGCTGTTTTCTGGTGACAGTCCCTTCGTGGTCAGTCCATTCCATTTTTGGCAATGAGGATAACGATGATATTAGCATTTCTGTAATGGACACAACCTCCAGGACACAGTGCCAAGAGTTTCACAGGCATTGGCTTGCCTGATACCTTCAATTCAGACACTGGTGCCACTAGTATCCTGGTTTCACTAAAGGAGGAAATTGGAGGCCAGAGACAAAGTTACTTGCCCACAGTCAGAATAGCCATAAAGAGCAGAGCTGGGCTTGGCACAGTTCAGTTGGCTCTTGAGTCCACGCTGCCAAGCACTGCCCCCCCACACCCTCCCCAAGAGACATGCTGTGGCATCTTTTGCCATGTGAGTGCTGGGTACCCAGGACTCCTTCAGGATGCTGACTGGGGCACGAGGGAGGCTGGGGTGCATGGCAACCCTGCAGACGTGTCAGGACACGGCAATTTTCACGTGTGAAGGAAGAGGCCCAAGCGAGGCCCAGGAAGGGGTCCTGGTAGAGAGAGTGAGTCTGGGAGACCAGGGCATGTCAGATAGGCAGTGGAGGGGCGGCAGGGAGCTTCAGCGCGTGAAGTCGATTTTGGATTATGGATTATGGATTATGGATTATGGATTATGGGGAAACCAGAGCCGAGAGACTCCTCCAGGGGTGAATGCAGCCTGGGAATTTCCAGGGCTGTCAGATGTGAACATGTGGAGGAATTAACCCACATGGTCACTGCCCTCCCGCCCCCTCCACGCCTTCCCCGCCCAGTGGGTGCCTCTCCTCTGAATCCCTGCTCCCACAAACACAGGTATCCGCTCTCGTTGGCTCAGACGTTAGAAAGCAGTGCCAGGCACTCTGGCTGGATGCACCCCCTATATGGTTCAGGCCTCCCTAACCTGCTCCCCGTCTCTGTCTTCCCTTTTCCTGCAGTGATCCGGGCCCGAGTGGTGGGGAAGAAGCTGGTGAAGGAGGGGCCCTTTGGCACCCTGGTCTACACCATCAAGCAGATGAAGGTGAGTGACAGCAGCCGGCTTCAGGAGGGCTTCTGGGTTTGTTTGGCCAGGAGAGGCCCGGCCAGGTGGTGTGGAACCAGGGTTGAGTTTGCTCAGTGTCTGCCCCAGCCCCAGCCCTCCGCCCTGCTGCAGAGGGTGTTGCTGAGGCAGCAGAAAGGAATGGGCGGAAGTGGGGGCGCTGCTCCATCCAGAGCCGGCGCAGGTGGGGACCTTCAGAGGCGTTGTTAAGAGGCGGGACTCTGGAACCAGACAGCAGACAGCCTTGTTGCCTGGTAACGGTGAGACCTTGGCCAGCTCATTGTGAAGCCATCTCTGGGCCTCAGTCTCCCCATCTGTAAAATGAGGGCGTTGGACCAGACTGTCTCACGGGCTCTCTCAGGCTCTGACTCAGAATGTCGACAATGCCTACAGGTCTTGTGCAGTCACTGAGGTTGCAACTTAGGTTCATCCCCTCGAATCTTGAACGCGAACTCGTGCTGATCACAGAAACCTCATTGTGAGGTAGGAACTGCACGCTCTGGCCGGTTATCCCAGCTTCAGTTATCTTCTGGACCCCAACTAGTTGGCATCATTTTCTAAGCACATTCATACGACGAGACACAGGCCTGCCCGTGTCCCCATGTGCAGCGCATTAGGGAAATGCGCCTCACGGAAAAGAACCTGGGAGTCGGAACCGGAGAACCTGCTTCCTGGTCTCAGCTCCACTCCTAAGGAGCTCGCTGACCTTGGACTCCCCCTTCCCGGCCTCAGTTTTGCCAGGTGTTAACATGGGAGTTGGGCTCGGTGCCCCGGGGAGCCCTATGGCCGAGGCGTTTCAGGATTCGGGGACACTGGCTACATTACTTCTAAACAGAAGCTGCGTCAGGTGCGGAACAGTGTGGAGCTGGTCCACCACCCACCTTCGTAAGCACCTCCCTATGCACAGCTGTGTTCCAGGAGCCATGGAGGCCCCTCGGAAAACGGGGTTCCTGCGAGGAGAGGAGGCACGTGGGTGACTCATCAGAAGTTCGGATGGGTGCACTCGGGTCCAAGTGAAGTGCCAGATCGTGGCTCATCTTGGCACCCCAGCAGTCAGGGCGGGGTGGCACAGCCCAGGGGAGTCACCCGTCCATCCCGAAGGCAGACCCGCAGGCCTCACTGACCTGCACCCCGAGGCCTGAGGTTAGATGTACTGTCGTAGAACCTGGTGCTTTGGGTTTGGAAACCTCCACAGCCTTCTGGTTATGTAATGTCCAGAGTCAGCCCTGGCCCGTCGCCCTGGGCTGCCCGAGCTTGGTCATGGGACCCGCTCATGTCTTCAGACGGCCATGGTGAGAGGACAGTGGGCGGATGGGGGCCAAGAAGAGCAACGACAACCCAGAAACCTGGCCGCTGGCGAGTGGACGCCAGAGCACGTCAGACAATAGCCGAGGTTTAGGAAACACGGACTGTGGTCCATGTGGCAGACTCTGTGGCCAGCAGACAGCTGCAAGGAGAGAACTGGGAGGCAGTGGTTCTGGGTTTGCCTCGCTCCCCTCCTGCCTTCAGGGCCTGGACGCCAGCGTGGTCCGAGGCCCTTCCTTGGGCAGAATGCCCTGTTTCCCCTCAGTGGGTCGGACCAGCCCCTGGGCAGCGGGGCGGTGTTTAGAGGCTGAGTGACATTTGCTCACCATCAGCTTCAGCGCACAAGCCCGCCCCCTGGACACTGGTCTTAGGCTGTGCATCACCATCCTTCTCCCGGGTTCATGGAACCAGGGTGCTGGGCATTAGAAAAGAAAGTCACCCAGTTTTCTTCTGACAGGCTCAGAGGGGAAATGACTTACTTAGGGTCAGGCAGCTAATTAAAGGCAGAGCTGGTCCCCAAGCTGAGGTGTCAGGATTCTTTCCCAGTCCGTGTGTTCTTTACATGACTCTCCACATCTCCTGCCAACTCACTATGACACCAGTCACTGTCTGATGCCTGTTACCTATGCCCCTCCTTCCAGCCCAGTATTCGATAACCCAGAGAACTGGTCATTGCCCTTCAATCCAGAGAGGCCACTGAATTCCGCTGTTCTCTGGGTACCAGTCTACTGATCATAGATGGGGTGGGATGGAGGAGTAGACCACCAGATCCCTCTCCCCCCCTCCTCACCCTATCTGTGTTCAGCACTGTGTCGAGCTGGGGATACAAAGATAATATTTGTTATAATGAATATAAGACTCTACACAAGTAAGAGTCATTGAGCATTTGCTATGTCCTGCTAAGTCTGCATGGCTCACCCCTATGGGACAGAGGCACGTTATCCTCTCTGTTATAGGTGAGGCAGCTGAGACTTGGAAGGTCATAGAACAGTCGAGATCATACCGCTAGAGAGTGGCAAACCCGAGCCAAGCCCCAGTCTTCCCCACACGGAGATTACAGAGCACTGGAGCAGCAGGCTGGTTCATCATCCCTGCCCACTTTGGGGGCCACCCCCACCCCATTTGTACCTAGTTCCCCCAGGGAACAGAAAGAGGTTAGCTCTTGTTTGTGGGTTTGTCATGCAGCAGTGTAGCTCTCGACTTGCAACATCCTGCAAAGAGTGTAACAAAAAAATCTTTGTGGGAGGGAAGGGGGAGGCGGGAGAGGCAGCGCGTGAGTGTTGGCACCGGCCCCTGCTGTGCTTTATTCTGGCGGATCAGAGAGTCTGCCCGAGAGGGAGCACGGGCGCCCTTAGAGCCGCCTAAAGGGACTGGGAGACCCTGAGAAGTCCAGCCACCCTGTCGCATTTCTCTCTTCATTCTCAGAGCCCCCCTCCCCCCAAGCCCCTTCTCACCCAGATGAAAGACAGGAGACCCTCTCCCATATGCTCATCCAGAGCCTCTGGACTGTCTCTCAGGCACATCTCAAGTGTGCAGGGACCCACAGGTGTGTGGGGGTGTTAGAATGTCGAGGGAGCTCATTGCAAACCCAAACTTGGAGCTGAGCTGGAGCTGAGCCACTGGGCTGTGGTGCAAAGGGGGGAAGGTTCCAGAATTGGCTGCTGTGACCTGTGGGGACCTTATCTCCTGTGAAGTCCATGGGAAGGCAGTGTGCTTGGCCAGTGGCTGTAGTCTGTGCATGAGGGGCCTGTGCTCAGGCCAGCTGCAGGGGACAGCACACGGGGACGTGATGTCCCAGCTGGTCCCACAGGGAGCCCGCCGGTCATGTGCTGTGCATGTCCTGACTCTGGCAGGACAGATCTGCCGGGCAACTGGAATGCTTGGCCCCCGGGGACTTCCTTCCTTCGGTGGTTTGTCTAATCAGATGAGCTCTAGCAGGGTCTCGCCTTTGAAGCTCCAGCTGGAGGCCTCTGACACCCCGCCCCCAGCACACATCTCTTCCTCCCTTTGCCGTGACTCTTTGTGGTCTGGGTCTCGTTAGCCTCTGCAGGGGCTGAGTGCATTCTCCTGCTCCGCCTCCCCAGCTAGACAACCATTCTGCAAGAGCAAGGCCAAGCACTGGGTACCTCGGTCGAGGGCCAGCTGCACGAAGCCCAGACAGTCCTTAAGAAATATGCAAATTTCCACAGACTCAGAAACTTCTTCCTCACATCCTGTGTCGCTTTACCCCAAGGGATGCGAACTCCTTGGAACTTTGTGTAGAAACTACCAAGGCGGGAGACCCAGTGGCTTGTAGAATCCAGTGTCAGACACACAGACACACACATTCAGCCTTCAAAAAAGAAGGACATCTTGCCATTTGTGACAACAGAATGAACCCGGAGGACATGCTAAGTCAAATAAGCCAGACACAGAAAGAAATACTACACGATCTCGGTTTTATGTTGAATCTTAAAAAGTCAAACTCTTAGAAGCAGAGCGTGGAAGAGCGGTTCCGGGGACCGGGAGGCGGGGACACGGGAGATGCTGGTCAAAGGGTGCAACGTTTCAGGTGTGCGGGACGAAGAAATGCTGGAGATCTCATTACGGCCTGGAGACTCGAGCTACCCATGCTGTATCGTATACGGCAAATTTACTGGGAGAGTAAATTTAAGTTCTCTCCCACACACACCGGTGATGAAAGATATGCCAACTAGCTTGATGGCAGTAACTCCTCCACCAGATACAGGTATATCAAAACAGCACAGTGTACACCTTAAACATATACCCTTTTGGTTTGTCAACCGTACCTCCATAAGGGGCAGGACAAGAACGACTTGCTAACATTTGAAGTTCCAACCCAGCTTTAACTGTTGGCACTGACGGAGGGGACAAGGGACCCTTCCCATGCTCAGTACGGATTTTAGTAAGATTAGTTTTAAGCTAGCTGCTACTGAATGTTGTGTGCCGAGTGCTAGTCTCAGTCACTTGATTCTCAAAAGCATCTTACGAAGTAAATGCTTTGCCTCATTTTGCAGATGAAGGAACTGAGTCGCTTTCCAAGTGGCTCATAAATGGCAGAGACAAGATTCAGACTCTGTCTCCAGAACCCAGGTTTATCATGGATCTCTCATCGCGCTGGTTAGATTAGATTACCTTTAACATCCTTCCCAGTTCTGAGATTCTCTGAGACTCTGATTTCAGGACGTTATAAACCTATCCTAACCCTCTTATTTGTCAAACCAATCCCAGGTTTCTATGACGGCAGGTCTAAGGGCACGTTAGGATCAATATTTAGGTCAAGCTAGGATTGTTACAAAGAAGAGACAACCAAATGAGAACTGTGCCCTCATGATGCGTTTACCACAGCGTTACTGTCAGAACTGACCCGAGGCAGCGCTGTGGGCGAGACAGGAGCGTTTGTGATGGGTAACAGTTCTGACTCGGCGAGAACCATGTTAAAACAAGGGCTCCTGCCCAGCCGGTGTGGCTCAGTGGCTGAGCATCGACCATGCACCCCGAGGTCGCTGGTTCGATTCCTGGTCAGGGCACATGCCCAGGTTGTGGGCCTGATCCCCAGTGAGGGGCATGCAGGAGGCGGCCAGTCGATGTTCTCTCTCATCGATGTTTCTACCTCTCTCCCTCTCCCTCTCCCTTCCTCTCTCTCTCTCTGAAAAAAAAAAAAAAATCAGTAAAGAAAAAAAAATTAAAACAAGGATTCCTGCAAATTCAGAAGCAGCAGTGATGCCAAGCTGACTTGGACGAGTCCTACCTGCGCAGTTGAAGTCACTGGACTCTGAGCAGGGGCTGGTTCTCACCCATAAGGCAGAGATGAGATAACGGGGAGAGACTGACACCGGAGGGACCGAGGCCCCGATAGACAGGGCCCGAAAGACCTAGAGTGAGTCCTTCTCAAGCATCATCCACACCAAAATGAGAAGGCGCCAGGCAGCCTGGGTGCACGCGCACAGCAGCACCTAGGCACGGGTCCCTGGACGCCGGAGAGGCACCACCTGTCCCGAGGAAGGGGGCACCCTTGCTCCCCACGCATGATCGCAAACTGAGCAGACAGCACGTCCCTCCGCACGTGGCTGTGCTTCCCGTTCAGTGTCTCGTGGGAGAAGAGGGTGGGAAGGGGGGCCAGGTACAATCAAACCATCGGCACTGATGGTCGCACACAGCAACAGGGGCGCTCCCCTGGAAAAGGCAGAGGTCCCAAACTCTGTCAGTCCGACAGCCCCCTCTGATGGCAGCGCCTCTACTGGACCACCTACCCCGCCAGCCAGTCGCCACTTAGAAGACGAGGAGAGAAAAATAGCCCATTAGACCAAATGGGAGGCACTTAGATGAGACACCAATGAGGTGATGTCTGGCTTTTTATTAATGACCGTAAGTCAGTTATAAGGCATGCCAGGGGCTAATGGAGAGACACGTCCCATTGTAAACCTGTGGTACCAGCCCAGGGACCACCAGCAGGCGGGGCTGTGTTCTGAGCACTGGAGGGACCCTGGGCCTGGGCAGCATCTCGGTGCCCCATCCTGTCCCCACCAGCTCACACAGTTACAGTTGTCTGGACAGGTCCGGATCCACGTAGCACTCGGACTTGACCTGGAGTCACCAGGTGGATTCAGATGGTCCCGTGCACACCAGTGCTGTGAGCGCGTGCTGGTAAAGCAGGCACGGCGGCGTGGCGGCAGCCCCTGCATCGGAGGCCCCTGGCACGAACCTAGGCTGCAGTGGGACACCCCACAGCACAGTGGTTCAGAGCATGGGCTCCTACCTCTGCCGTTTGCCAACCGTGCGGCCTTAGACAAGCCATTAACCTTCCTGGGCCTCCGGCTCCTCGTTGGTAGAATGGACCTCCCGGGGCTGTAGAATGGACCTCCCGGGGCTGTAGAATGGACCTCCCGGGGCTGTCGCGGGGTTTAAGTGGGTTAATACCAGAGTAGGATGTCTCCGCCTGGGTACTGTTGACATTTGGGGCCAGATAATTCTTTGCTGTGGTGGCTGTCTCGTGCGTCCCAGGACATTTAGCAGCCTCTCTGGCCTCTGTCCACCAGAAGCAACCCTCCACCCCACCTCCCAGTTGTGACAAGCAGACATGTCTCCAGACATTGCCAGATGTCTCCTGGGATGGGGATACAGTTGCCTCCAGACGAGAACTACTGTATTAGGTTATGTTGTAGAGAAAGGTGCTCGACTGTCAGCAATTTCATCGTTACAAAGTGTCCAGGGAGTTTTGGACACGCTCGTGTGCCTTGTCTGGGGTAAAGGGCCCGATGCTTTCATTGCACGGTCAGAGGTGAGCCTTTGCCAGCCAAACAGAATTTCTCAGAGTCCTCATCTGTGAAATGGGTGCAGTAATCCCTGCCTCCTCGGGTTCCTGTGAGGATGCAGTGAGGGGACCGTGAGGCTGCTTTATACACTGGACAATGCCACAAAGCTGTCGGGAGAATGCCGCGCAGGTCCTGGGGCCGGGGAAGCGGGCGGGACCCCTTTCCCAGCAAATCCATCTTTGAGGAGAGTGTGTCTCTGGGGGAGAACCGTGTGGGCGGTGTGACTGGCTGGACAGGAAGGTTTCTCTGGGCAGCCACCGATGACAGATGGCTCAGTCAGGAGTCCAGGTGGCCTCATCTGGAGCGAAGGACCTGGGGCGGCGGGTTGGTGATCGGCCGCACGGTGGCGGAGTAGGGGACTCAGATTCCCACAGACAGACACCAGTGTGCTTTCTGTCCCGGCCCTCCGCTCATGACGTCCCTCCTGCCCGCAGATGTACCGAGGCTTCAGCAAGATGCCCCACGTGCAGTACATCCACACGGAAGCTTCCGAAAGTCTCTGCGGCGTTAAGCTGGAGGTCAACAAGTACCAGTACCTGCTGACAGGTAACGGCCACGACCCGCTGTTCCTTCGCTTCGGAAGGACCAGGAGAGGGTGACCCGCGGTGTCCAAGGACGTTGCCGCGCCCAGTGCACTGTCAGGGGTGTCCGGGCTGAGTGTGGCCGGTGGTGGGAGCGTGAGGCCCCTGCGCGGAGCCTGGGTTTCAGTCTCAGCTGCCCCTGACCCCGCGGGGGACATCTAATTTTGCAGCTCCTCGGCATTACTTTAAGTGAAAAGGGAACACCCATGCCTGTCCCTCACCACCTCGCAGTCAACCTACTGGGTCTTAAAAGAAAGTCACCCCCTTTAGGCAGTCAGTGTAGGAAAGGAAATAACAAAACCAAAGCTCCAAACTGTTGAGGTGGGAAGCGAAGACTTGGTCTCCCGTCCCAGGAGTCTCATTGAGACTCCTGCCAATCACTGAGCTGCTCGGAGTCCGTTTTCCCATCTGGAGAGTGGGGCTACAGTTCATCTTCAAAGGTGTAGGGGAGGCTGAAATGAAGTCTCAGGACCAAAATGTACTTAGCACAGTACCTGGCCTGAGGTGGGGACTCAGCAGGTGCGGATGCTTCCCCTTCTGGCTGGGCTCCGGAAAACGAGTTCCCTTTTCTGTCCACTCCCTCCCCCAGGCCGTATCTACGATGGGAAGGTGTACATAGGACTGTGCAACTTTGTGGAGCGGTGGGACCAGCTCACCATCTCCCAGCGCAAGGGGCTGAACTATCGCTATCACCTGGGTTGTAACTGCAAGGTAAGCCCACGGATGAACAGGTGGGGGGTGCTGGCTCACAGCCCCAGAAATACCAGCTCCTGCTGTGCTGGGCGCGGGGCCTCGTGCTGGGAGGGAGGGAGGGAGGGGCCGGGGCAGAGGGCAGGTCTGAGCAGGGGGTGAGGAATGCTGCCCGGGCTGAGCAGCAGAGAAGGTGCCTTTCTGCTGTAATCTGCCTGGCGCTGCTCACTTGGCAGCTGCTGGGACTCGGGCGGGGGCTCTTCAGCATCCCTAGCCCCTCCCACGGCTCAAGTTGGTGGCAAGTACAGGGTCCTTACACTGACAGGTCCTGCCAAGTAGTCCCAAGTGGGCTCACAGCTGACTTGTCGCCCCACCGCGGGTGGGAGAGGTGGCTCAGGACCACGGATGGCACATGCTACAGAGGGTGACTCCAGCCAGGCCCAACTCCCGGGCCCAGGCACACAGCCTCCTACTGCAGGAGGACGCTGGGCTGTTCTCTCACTTGATGCTCACCACAGCTCTGCAGTTTCTATTACTATCATCCCCATTTTGTAGATGAGGAAATAGAGGCTCAGAGACCTTAAGCAACTAGCCCTAGGTCACACAGCTCCTTAAGTCCGACTTCCAGCCTAGGGCAGCTGGACTCCAAAGTGTATGCTTTTAATCTCTCTAATTCCTCAATTGCTCATCCTTGCTTGTTACTGTTTGAGAGGGAGAAGCTCTCTCAAAGGTCTAATTCTACCACTTTCCAGCTGTGTGACCTGGCTGTGCAGTTAACCTCTCTGGGTCTCTATTTCCTTGTCTGCAAAGGGAGATGTGTCTGTTAAGAGAATTAAAGAGAATAATGTAGCAGCACTTAGCAGAATGCCTGGCACACAGTAGGTGCTCAGTAAGTGTCAGCGAGTATTATTTACATTCTTTTCACTGAGGGACTGATGTAGCCGGGCTCCGCCTGCAGTGGTCCCTGGTTCCGAGTCCAGACTCGGGCAAGCGTGAGGCCTGGGTCCCCCATGGCAGAGTCTACCAACCAATGGCTGTTTTCTAATTGCAGATCAAGTCCTGCTACTACCTGCCTTGCTTCGCGAGCTCCAAGAATGAGTGTCTCTGGACCGACATGCTCTCGAACTTCGGCTACCCTGGCTACCAGTCCAAACACTACGCCTGCATCCGGCAGAAGGGGGGTTACTGCAGCTGGTACCGAGGATGGGCCCCCCCGGACAAAAGCATCATCAACGCCACCGACCCCTGAGCACCAGACCCTGCCCCATTTCACCTCCCTCCCTTCCCGCTGAGCTCCCCTTGGACACTAACTCTTCCCAAATGATGACAATGAAATTAGTGCCTGTTTTCTCGCAAATTTAGCACTTCGAACACTTAAGGAAAAGTCTGTACTGTCATGTGGAGTTTATTTGGAGACATCCTCCTGGCCCTACCTTACCCCTTCTTTTTGGTTTTGACATCACCCATTTCCCCCCGGGAATTTCTGGTGCCATGCCAGAGAGAACGAGGAATGTACACTCCTCTTCTTCGTGATGACATAATCTATATTTTTTTAGGAAAACAAAAATCAAAAAACTGCCCTCTTTGGGCATGTCATACCTATGCCGCATTCTTCTGCCCCACCTCCGCACCCCCCAGACCCTCCTCCCTTTGCCCTTCTCCTCCACCCCAGCACAGGAAGGACACAGGGAAGGACAGTGCTGAGAGGTTGGCCGTGTGAGGACCAGTCGAGGGTAGCAGAGAGACTCAAGGTAGGTGGGAGATGGTGCACACTGAGGAGATGCTATGGCATGTCCCATCCAGGCTGGCTGTCTGGGTCTCTCTCATGTAAGAGTGGGAAGGGGAAGGAAGAAACTGTAAAAGAGGGTCTGAGACAATGCAGGATACACAGTTCCCCCAGCCCAGCGATACTCGGGTTGACCAGATGTCTGAATCTAGAGCAGCCAGCCAGGCCATAAAATAGAACTTTTCTAGTCAGTGAAGACTTAAAACATCTGCCTGAGGTCAGGAGGCAATTGGCCTGCCTTGTAAACAGCTCAGGTGAAAGACTGAGATGAATGTCTTCCGTCTCCCCGCCTCCCCCCAGATTTCCTCCTGGAAAACTCATTGGTAGATTTGGCCAGGAGCTCTTTGCCCTTAAGTAAATTGGAGAAATACACACACCATACACTCTCCACAGCTATAGCCACGTAGACTCGGGTAGAGAACACTATTTCCAGAATCGCATTTAGCACACCTACGGGGATACACATTTGCATATACCCACACGGGGACATGGCTGAACTTTTTACAGGACACAGAATTCTGTTCAATGCTGTTAAATACACCAATAGTTTAATCTCTTCTATTTTGTTGTTGTTGCTTGTTTGAAGAAAATCGTGACATTCCAAGTTGACTTTTTTTTTTCATGTTAATTAAAATTTGAGATTCTGAACACCCTCAGCATCCCTCTCACTGGGGTCACCTGACCTCCGTCCCGCTCCTTGTCTCCTGCTTCATGTTTGGGGCCTTCGTTGAATTGGTCTTACTGGCTGGGCTCAGGTGGGAGATGAGTCAGTGTGGGTCTCGGGCCTGAGCACAGAAGGGGAAGCTGCAGTGTCCTTCCCAGGTGAGGTGGCCACCTTTCCTGGGCTTGGGGACAGCTTGCTTGTCTTTCTCTAGCTCACCTGTGGGTAATGCCACCTCCTGAGGTCCTCACCTCATGGATTAAATTGGGTGGTCCCTGGGGAAGCCTGACTCTGCAATCAGCTGTAGGGTTTTTTGTTGTGTGTGTGTGTTTTTTTTTGTAAAAGAAAACTATAATATAAGTTCTCCAATTAAATAAAGTGATTTGAAGTTTTAGTGCTGAACATGAGATGCTGAGAGTAGCGATAATGTATATTTCAGAACGGGGGGTGGTAGGATGTTGACATTTAACATGATTGCTCTCTTTTTCCAGATGATGGGTATTTATCCTCTATTAGTATCTGTATCTTCAGTTCATTCCGCTTTAGGAAACAGAGCTGCCAGTTGAAACAGGAGAGCAGACAGCAGCAGACACACCGTGGGGATGTCTCGCACGCACACACAAATGCCCAGGAGGGTGTTTGGCAAAACCCCAGAGTGGGAAGACAGTACAGGCATCCGGTTTCTTTAGGATCGATTCCATTACCTTGTACCTCTCTCCCTGTGGTCATGACGTTTGGCAGGCGGGAAACGGGAAGCTTTGCCGGCTCGAAGGGGCAGCGTGAGTGGGAGGAGCTGAGGGCAGCAGGCCAGGGGCTGTTAAGGGGTAAGCCCCAGACTGGGTGTTTTTAAGATTTTATTTCAACCTCAAAGTCTTACAAGGTGGAACCCCCTGATCCGACCTGTACCAGTGCCCTCCCACAGCCGGACATCAGCCTCTCTCTCCTCCATGGGGCATCTGACCATTCTTGGTCCCTGGAGGGGTTACCCCCCTTCACACCGCAGGGATTTGGGATGAGGCCTGAGCACGAGTCACCTGAAGTTTCCCTGTAGACAAGCTGGCGAAACCACGGGCCCATCTGCCAGGCCCTGGTGAGAACCGCAGGTCCCGGGCAAAGAAGGGGCCTTTGCAAAGGGACGTGGTCAGAGGGCGGTTGTTGAGCTTTCTACAAGCTATAGCTTTGTTTATTTCACCTGTTCACTTACTGTATAATTTAAAGTCATTTATGTAGCTGAGGCACTTCTGTATTTCAATCATATTGTGAACGTTTTATTTCGCTAAATCTTGTGTCATATGTAGGCTGTAATATGTGTACATTGTGTTTAAAAGAAAAAAAATGAAACCCACATGCACCATTTTCCTGAATCAAATTCTACGGTGGAATGAAGGGTGAGCACCTCCGTTGTGCAGGCAGCTGGCCTGGCGAGAGGGGGAAGCCAGAAGGGGGACTAGCCCCGGGGCCTCCTCCAGCCGCCTCTGTTCCGGAGGAGGCAGGGGGCAGGGAAAGCGGCGTCCGTCCGCCCCCTGCTCCGCGTTGTCTGGCCCGGGGCAGTCTGCGGGTCATTCCCATTCCTTCCCCTCCAGTCCCTTTGCCCGTCCAATTGGGAAGCCACGAGTTTTAAAAATCCCAAGCCATGAGAACTACAGTTCCAAGATCTCTTGGCGACCCTTGGCCATGTCTTCCGCCTCCCTCTCCAGGAAGCCCCCCAGGCTCTGCCTATCAGCCCAGTGCGCCATCAGGCAGACTGGATAATACTGGGAGACGCCCGTCCTCTACCTTCACCAGCCCCAGGCCTGAACCATGGTCAAGCTACAGCCCACGAGCACCATTTTTCAGACCATGGTTCTTGAGCAATTCAAGAAATAAAAGGTGTATAGGGGCAGCTGTGTCTCAGACGCCGAGGGAGACCATACCTTCCCTGCCCCGGCCCGTCACCCTGTGTTTGATGATGGCCAATATGGATCACCCTACGATCACACCCAAGTGTTTGGCTCCCGGCCGCCCAAAGTCAAAATATCACTAAAACAGTTGAGGGCAAAAGCAAAACCAAATGGGGATGGGTAGGAGAGACAGACTTCAACAGCCTCCTAAATGGCTCCAGGGAGGTACAGGAGGGGAAGAGCTTAGAGACCGGTTCACGCTCTGAGGGGAGGGGCCTCGTCGATTCTCCACACCCCGCCTCCCCCTCCGCCAGTCCGCTGTCCTGAGACCCAGAAGTGATGGAGAGACACCAACCAGAGAAAACCCTGTCCAGAAGGAATGTATTTGTTGCTAAATTTTGTAGCACTGTTTACAGTTTTCCTCCATGTTATTTATGAATTTTATATTCCGTGAATGTATATTGTCTTGTAATGTTGCATAATGTTCACTTTTTATAGTGTGTCCTTGATTCTAAACAGTAAAGTGGTTTTATTTCTATCACACACCTGCAGCCTCTTGCCTCGTTGTGCCCTGACCGCCGACGGGGTGATGCGGATGGCAGGGGGCCTTGGAAGCGGCTCCTGTCCTGACCCCAGGCCCGCACACACTCCTGCCCCACTGGCTTCCGCAGCTTGGGCCCGCTCCGGTCCCAGGCAGGGAGCCCGTCAGGAGCGGCATCTTAGATTTCCTCCTGGTTGCCAATCCAGCCCTGACCTTGCTCCCTGCTTGCATGGCCAGAGTTCTCCCTAGTTCTACGGAATCTGGATCTCTGTCGAATTACCTGAGCGGTACTCTTACTCCCAGACTGGGGCCCTGGCTGGGCCTTCCTGTTCTCTTCCTAAGAATCCAGGTGGAATGGGGAGGGGATGGCAGCAGAGAATGGTCCTTGATGCCAAATGCCTGCCGAGATTCTGAGTGTGCGCAGCCTCGTGGGCAATGCCAGGGACCCGTGGGCCTCCCTGCAGATGGCCAAGCCCTCCCAGAGCTCAGAGCTGCCTGTCACCCTCAGTGCACCAGGCGTCACCCCATTGTTGACAATGATCCAGGGTGTAGTTTGCTCACATTTTAAAGCCGCTCTACTTTGCACACCTACCAGAGGCCAGGCACAGCGCTCTATACCCTTTATCTATAGCATTATATCTATGATGATGCCATTAACTGTCAGCAGCCCGGAGAGATCGCTCTGCTCTCCTCCATGTTTCCAGCGACGGGAAGCTGAGGCTCATGAATTGCTCAAAATCTAGTAGGCAGGCGGAACGAGGATTCGAGCTCGGGCTGGTTGATGATAAACCCCGATCTCCACTACGCTCCTGCTCTGCTGGAATATGCGGTTCCCTGCCCTTCTTATTCCAACCAGCTCCTCCTGCATGCTACAGCTCTCACTGGATCAGATACATCAGGGAAGGATGATCAGTGGAAAACCTCTCCATCCGGTTCGAGTGCTCCCACCTGGAGCCTGCAGTCCGACCATCAGTGTCTCTGATAGGACTGTCCAGCTCAGCAGCCTGAGCTTGGAATTCAACAAACAGGCACTGTCTCGAGCGGGTACGATGGATACCCTATTAACTACCCTGTTCCCCAGTGCGGGGCTGCAGCCCTGCATTCCTCTGACCAGTTTAAGGAGACCACCTGCCATGCGAGCAGGCATGTCACGGGCAGTTTCCAGCTGCTCAGGACTCTCACACCCACTTCTCCTAGCGGGGGAGAGCTCACCGCCCCAGTCAAAAAGACAGTAACCTCTCCCAGCCAGCTGTCCAAGTTCAGCTCCAGCCACTTCCCAGAGACTGCCACAGATCTATCCAAAAGTTGGCATGTGAAGGGCACACAAGGGAACCGCCCTCCAACAATCGATGCAAATCAAACATTACTGCTTTTATTAACAGAGAGAGGAAACCAAGCCCAGCGTAGGCGCACATCAAATAACATCCCGCCTCTGAAACATCTTTACCCTTGTGATCAGCCTCTGGCTCCAACATGCTAGTTCAAGTTGTGCCCTTGTTAGCTGAAAATTCCTGATGTCCCAAGGAATTCTGTCCACCTCTCATGTGTCCTCCCTACAATGTCACCTGGAGAGACGCCTCTTTCCTCAGGAGAGCCGGGCATTCCCATGAGGCATCACGGTGCTTCCTTAGCAGCCCCTGAGCCCACCCCCTCCATTCGGATGGACGGAGAACGCAAACATGTGTTGGCTCCAGATCACACGAATAAACAGTAGTAAAGGGCACTCACCATTGGCTTATGGTTGGGGAAAAATGTCTGCTCCACAAGCGGGAACTTCTCAGGACCCAGGGAATGGAAGATCTTAATGAGCTGAGAAAACTAGGTCAGAAGAGGAGAGAACGTCGGTCAGTGCGCTCTGCCTGTGGGGTGAGGCCCCGTCCTCAGCTGGACATCTGCCCTCTCCATCATCTGGCTGCATCAACCCCTTCCTTCCTGCCAGGCCCCCTGAGTTCAGCTCGATGCCTTTTCATGAGCGCCCCCTACACCCTCAGCATGTCACACGAGCACAACCTGCTGACGTCACGCCGTGTCCCTGCCCGCGGTGCCTTTCGTTTAGAGAGGCATATGGCAGAGGAGTGTACGGTACCCAACCCGGGTTCGCATTCTCGCTCCGCCTCTTACTATCTGTGCAACCTGGGAGTCACGGCAGGTGTCAGGGCTTCAGGGCTCTTGTTTGTACATGGAGAAAACACGTTATCCAGCCTCACGGGGTCGTAGTAAGGCTTGAACATGCAGCATGTTCAAGGGCTTTAAGAGTATTTGGGGGACTGGACGGGTGGTATTTTAGAAAAAGCCTCTCTTACAGGTAACATTTAAACAGAGACTCAAATACGTCAAGTGAATGAATGAAGTAATGAATAAAACACAGGGGGAATCGGGTCTTGGGGGTTAGAAAGGGGACTCCAAGTTCTGGTTTCACCCCTCGACTCTGGGGGGGTTCCTTAACTCTTCTAAAGCTAAGCCCATGTCACATGATGGTGACAGATTGAACACCAGACAGCGCAGTGTTTGGGCACTTACTAAGTGCTCAGTAAACAGGCCTATGTCAATCACAGCGACACGACAGAGTATAAGAACAGTACCACCCTCTCTCTTACTACTCATGTTATCAGAAGATGCCTCTGTATTATAGGATGTGTTACATGATACTTGTTAGGCAATAATCACAAGAAGGGGACTGGAATCCAAGCTGCTGCTTCAGTTGCTTAAAAAAGACTCTTTTCACTTCTGCGTCTCCATGCTGGGGAATGGGCCCATGTCAGGCCTGGGAGGACCTCCCGCCACCCCCACCTCGCCCGGTCAGCCTGGCCGCCACCTACCACCCAGGGCTTGCTGCAGAAGTTGTAGACGGAGTAGAGGGAGTTGACGGCGGGCAGCCCCCCGTACTGGAGGCCGATGAGCAGGCTGCGGTGGTCTTCGCCCAGGGCCATGCTGTAGGCGTGCTGGCGGACCAGGAGGAAGTCGGGCTTGAAGGACCTGCCGAGAGAGGGGCCGACAGCAGTGTTACCACGTGTGCACTTAGGGGACACCCAGCGTCGGCCACGCCTGCCGAGAGCACAGCCCTGGAGCCCTCAGTTCCGAATGGGGAGGGGTGGGGTGTGGATGAGGAGGCTCAGGGGCAAACACCAAGTACAGTGGCTGAAAACGCCCGCCTTCTTCTGCTCCTTTTGGGCTGTTTCTCTGCAGGTGGCAGGGCAGGTGTGTGGCCTCGCGGCCGGTTCTCCCCCACCCTGCAGCGCGGCCTCCCTCCTGTGAATTGCGAGTGTGTCTTGTTCCAGCCCAGGAAACAAGGGTATGAATGTGACGGCCAGGTTCATGCTTAGTCCCTCTGCAGATACAATCCTGAGTAGTGCTCACAGCGACCGGATAAGGTGGGGACCACCTCCCCATTTTGTAGATGGGAGCACTGCAGCTCAGAGAAGTTACAAATCTCCCCAAGTTACAAAGCTGGGGAGCGGGAGAGCCGTGTTTGAACTCAGGTCACCTGGCCCCAAGTCCATGCCCTTCCCCTCCACTGCACAGCCTCCCCGGAGGGGGTGTGCACTCAGAATGGCACGGCCCCTTAGCTCCTCCGGGCTCAGGCACCTCGTTTCAAATCAGTTGTCTCTTTAAAACAATTCAAAGGTAAATTAACGTAACTGTCACAGGGAACAGACTTGTCCCCACTGGAGACAGAGGAAAGAATGTGCCACAGGTGCAGACGCCTCTTAGACTGTTGTGAGTTGGGGCCTCTCTGCACACCCCAGGGTTTCTCTGTGCACCCCAGGACCTTACTGCACACGCAGGGCCTCTCTGAGCACCCCAGGGCCTCTCTGTACACCCCAGGGCCTCTCTGTACACCTCAGGGAGTCACCACACACACAGGGCCTCTCTGAACACCCCAGGGCCTCACTGCACACCCCAGGGCCTCTCTGCACACCCAGGGCCTCTCTGCACACCACAGGGCCTCACTGCACACCCAGGGCCTCTCTGCACACCCCAGGGCCTCTCTGCACACCCCAGGGCCTCTCTGCACACCCAGGGCCTCTCTACACACCCCAGGGCCTCTCTGCACACCCAGGGCCTCTCTGCACACCCCAGGGTGTCACTGCACACCCCAGGCCTCTCTGCACACCCAGGGCTTCTCTGTACACCCCAGGGTCTCTCTGCACACCTCAGAGCATCACCACACACACAGGGCCTCTCTGCACACCCCAGGGCCTCTCTGCACACCCAGGGCCTCTCTGCACACCCCAGGGCCTCTCTGCACACGCAGGGCCTCTCTGCACACCCCAGGGCCTGTCTGCACACCCAGGGCCTCTCTGCACACCCCAGGGCCTCTCTGCACACCCAGGGCCTCTCTGCACACCCCAGGGTGTCACTGCACACCCCAGGGCCTCTCTGCACACCCAGGGCTTCTCTGTACACCGCAGGGCCTCTCTGCACACCTCAGAGCATCACCACACACACAGGGCCTCTCTGCACACCCCAGGGCCTCTCTGCACACTCAGGGCCTCTCTGCGCACCCCAGGGCCTGTCTGCACACCCAGGGCCTCTCTGCACACCTCAGGGCCTCTCTGCACACCCAGGGCCTCTCTGCACACACAGAGCCTCACTGCACACCCAGGGCCTCTCTGCACACCCAGGGCCTCTCTGCACACCTCAGGGCGTCACCACACACACAGGGCCTCTCTGCACACCCAGGGCCTCTCTGCACACCCCAGGGCCTCACTGCACACCCAGGGCCTCTCTGCACACCTCAGGGCGTCACTGCACACCCAGGGCCTCTCTGCACACCCCAGGGTGTCACTGCACACCCCAGGCCTCTCTGCACACCCAGGGCTTCTCTGTACACCCCAGGGTCTCTCTGCACACCTCAGAGCATCACCACACACACAGGGCCTCTCTGCACACCCCAGGGCCTCTCTGCACACCCAGGGCCTCTCTGCACACCCCAGGGCCTCTCTGCACACCCAGGGCCTCTCTGCACACCCAGGGCCTCTCTGCACACCTCAGGGCATCACTGCACACCCAGGGCCTCTCTGCACACCCAGGGCCTCTCTGCACACCCCAGGGCCTCACTGCACACCCAGGGCCTCTCTGCACACCTCAGGGCGTCACTGCACACCCAGGGCCTCTCTGCACACCCCAGGGTGTCACTGCACACCCCAGGGCCTCTCTGCACACCCAGGGCTTCTCTGTACACCCCAGGGTCTCTCTGCACACCTCAGAGCATCACCACACACACAGGGCCTCTCTGCACACCCCAGGGCCTCTCTGCACACCCAGGGCCTCTCTGCACACCCCAGGCCTCTCTGCACACCCAGGGCCTCTCTGCACACCCCAGGGCCTGTGTGCACACCCAGGGCCTCTCTGCACACCCCAGGGCCTCTCTGCACACCCAGGGCCTCTCTGCACACCCCAGGGTGTCACTGCACACCCCAGGGCCTCTCTGCACACCCAGGGCTTCTCTGTACACCCCAGGGCCTCTCTGCACACCTCAGAGCATCACCACACACACAGGGCCTCTCTGCACACCCCAGGGCCTCTCTGCACACCCAGGGCCTCTCTGCACACCCCAGGGCCTGTCTGCACACTCAGGGCCTCTCTGCGCACCCCAGGGCCTGTCTGCACACCCAGGGCCTCTCTGCACACCTCAGGGCCTCTCTGCACACCCAGGGCCTCTCTGCACACACAGAGCCTCACTGCACACCCAGGGCCTCTCTGCACACCCAGGGCCTCTCTGCACACCTCAGGGCGTCACCACACACACAGGGCCTCTCTGCACACCCAGGGCCTCTCTGCACACCCCAGGGCCTCACTGCACACCCAGGGCCTCTCTGCACACCTCAGGGCGTCACTGCACACCCAGGGCCTCTCTGTACACCCCAGGGTGTCACTGCACACCCAGGGCCTCTCTGCACACCCAGGGCCTCTCTGCACACCCCAGGGCCTCACTGCACACCCAGGGCCTCTCTGCACACCTCAGGGCATCACTGCACACCCAGGGCCTCTCTGCACACCTCAGGGCCTCTCTGCACACCCAGGGCCTCTCTGCACACACAGAGCCTCACTGCACACCCAGGGCCTCTCTGCACACCCAGGGCCTCTCTGCACACCTCAGGGCGTCACCACACACACAGGGCCTCTCTGCACACCCAGGGCCTCTCTGCACACCCCAGGGCCTCACTGCACACCCAGGGCCTCTCTGCACACCTCAGGGCGTCACTGCACACCCAGGGCCTCTCTGCACACCCCAGGGTGTCACTGCACACCCCAGGGCCTCTCTGCACACCCAGGGCTTCTCTGTACACCCCAGGGTCTCTCTGCACACCTCAGAGCATCACCACACACACAGGGCCTCTCTGCACACCCCAGGGCCTCTCTGCACACCCAGGGCCTCTCTGCACACCCCAGGGCCTCTCTGCACACCGAGGGCCTCTCTGCACACCCCAGGGCCTGTCTGCACACCCAGGGCCTCTCTGCACACCCCAGGGCCTCTCTGCACACCCAGGGCCTCTCTGCACACCCCAGGGTGTCACTGCACACCCCAGGGCCTCTCTGCACACCCAGGGCTTCTCTGTACACCCCAGGGCCTCTCTGCACACCTCAGAGCATCACCACACACACAGGGCCTCTCTGCACACCCCAGGGCCTCTCTGCACACCCAGGGCCTCTCTGCACACCCCAGGGCCTCTCTGCACACTCAGGGCCTCTCTGCGCACCCCAGGGCCTGTCTGCACACCCAGGGCCTCTCTGCACACCTCAGGGCCTCTCTGCACACCCAGGGCCTCTCTGCACACACAGAGCCTCACTGCACACCCAGGTCCTCTCTGCACACCCAGGGCCTCTCTGCACACCTCAGGGCGTCACCACACACACAGGGCCTCTCTGCACACCCAGGGCCTCTCTGCACACCCCAGGGCCTCACTGCACACCCAGGGCCTCTCTGCACACCTCAGGGCATCACTGCACACCCAGGGCCTCTCTGTACACCCCAGGGTGTCACTGCACACCCAGGGCCTCTCTGCACACCCAGGGCCTCTCTGCACACCCCAGGGCCTCACTGCACACCCAGGGCCTCTCTGCACACCTCAGGGCATCACTGCACACCCAGGGCCTCTCTGTACACCCCAGGGCATCACTGCACACCACAGGGCCTCTCTGCACACCCAGGGCCTCTCTGCACACCTCAGGGCGTCACTGCACACCCAGGGCCTCTCTGTACACCCCAGGGCCTCACTGCACACCCAGGGCCTCTCTGCACACCCCAGGGCCTGTCTGCACACCCAGGGCCTCTCTGCACACCTCAGGGCGTCACTGCACACCCAGGGCCTCTCTGCACACCCCAGGGCCTGTCTGCACACCCAGGGCCTCTCTGCACACCTCAGGGCCTCTCTGCACACCCAGGGCCTCTCTGCACACCCAGGGCCTCTCTGCACACCCAGGGCCTCTCTGCACACCTCAGGGCGTCACCACACACACAGGGCCTCTCTGCACACCCAGGGCCTCTCTGCACACCCCAGGGCCTCACTGCACACCCAGGGCCTCTCTGCACACGCATGGCCTCTCTGCACACCCAGGGCCTCTCTGCACACGCATGGCCTCTCTGCACACCCAGGGCCTCTCTGCACACCCCAGGGTGTCACTGCATACCACAGGGCCTCTCTGCACACTCCAGGACATCACTGCACACCCCATGGCCTGACACACAGCAACATGGGCATAATAAGTACGTGTTGAAGGAATGAATGATATGCATGAACATCTCATCCCCAAAGGAAATGGCCAGGGTCTCCCTGGCTAAGTTGCAACTCATCCCCAGGTGGCCATGAGGACTGTGATGTCGCTGGTATGGCTGACACAATGCTCATGGTAACAGTCAATCATGTCCTTCTGCGGTTTAGGGTTAGGTGTGGGGTTGATGCTTGGAATTATTATGCCTATGTCCTTACTGCATTCTGTGAATGGAACCGGTCCCCAGCATATTTTACATATGGGGAAACTGAGGCCTGTAGCAAGGCAGTGGTGTGCCCCAGGTCACCGGGCAGAGCCAACACCTCCTTCCGCGTTCCTGCCTTTTGTGCCCCAGTCCACAGAGAAGAAGGGGCAGGTGTGTGTCTCTAGCAGGGACAACAGGGAACACTGACTTAAAATATAACCATTGTCCGCCTTTATCTGATTTGAACAGTAATACAGGTTCATTTGGCAAAAGGAAAAAAAAAAACACTTGGATAACACAAAGAAGTCAGCAAATTACCTATAATTCTCAACTCAGAAAATCCCTAATGACCATTCTACACGTTTCTTTGTATGTCCATTACAACCCAGCTACGTATCTTTCATGTACACAGTATGCATCATACTCATGATTGATGTCATGCTTTCTATTATGTTGTTCTTTTTCACATAATATAGTGTTAACACTTCCCCTATGCTCAAAATATCTTTGAAACTATTATTTCTAATGGCTCCCAATATCCCACCGAATGCATATCTCATAATTAAGTCAACCAATCATCTACTATCACCAAGTGGGCTACCCCAATCTTTTACACATGTACGTCTTTACACAAAAATCACTGCCATCATTGAAAACCACTTCCTTAAGATAATTTGAAGAAGTGGGCTTACTGGGATGAAGGGTATAAACTTTTTTTAAGGTACTCAAAAAAATACCTCTTTTAGATTAAAAAAAAATGACTTTAGAGAGAGAGGAATGGAGAGAGAGAGAGAGAAACATCCATTTGAGAGAGAAACATCAATCTCTCCGCTCCAACCAGGGATCGAAACTGCAACCTAGGTATGTGCCCTGACCTGGAATCAAACCCACAACCTTTCAGTGTACTGGACGATGCTCCAACCAAGGAGTACCGTGTTTTAAAAAGTGTCCGTCACCAGGCGCACATGAGAGAGTCCATCTCACTAAAACCCCGCCAGCACCTACTTTCTACAAATACACTTTTCTATTTGACGAGCGAAAGACAGCCTGCCCCCTACTGCTATTTTCCATTAGCATGTCTCTGATTTTGGTAAGTTGGAGTCCTTTCATTAACCATTTGCATTTTCTTTTCCCAGCGAGTCTGCTCACATCTTTCCTCATTTGAAACAATAAGGCTGACTTTCATCACTGGCATGAGCTCCATGTATTAGGGTGCTGCCCTTCGCTTGTCACGTGGCAACATTGTCACCAGCTGCTTGCTTACCTTTGTTCTCTGTGGCATCTTAAAACAACATGGAAACACAGTATCCATTCCCACTGAGTCAAACCTATCAGCCCTCCCCTTTGCTTCCTCTCTGCTTTGATGCTCAGTGCATCCTGAGGGGCCCGGTGCCCACGGTGAGACGCCCCTTCTCCTTGGCAGGGTGGCTGCCCTCACAGACAGTGGCAGCAAACTGTGGTGTCTCATGAGGGGTAACTCCACTCTGCTACAGGAAGAAGTAAGTGTAGTCACGGGCCATATGACGACATTTCAGTCCATAACAAACTGTATAGCCGACGGTGGTCCTGTAAGATGAAAATGCAGCTGACAATCCCCATCGCCTAGTGACGTGGTAGTGCAGTGTGTCACCTGTGTGGTTGTGTGACGCTGGTGTAAGTAAACCTCCTGTACCACTAGTCACATACTAGTATAGCACATACAATTGTGCACATGCGGTATACAACACGAGAATGATAATAAACTATGTAACTGGTTTATGTATTTACTGTACTTTTATTGTTATTTTAGAGTGCACTCTTTCTATGTATGTATAAAAAAAAGAAAGTTTGCTGTAAAAGAGTATTCCAGCAGCAGTTTCATACATCTTATTATTTTTTTCTTTATTGATTTTAGAGAGAGAAGGGAGAGGGAGAGAGAGATGGAAACATTGATGAGAGAGAACATCGATTGGCTGCCTCCTGCATGCCCCCTACGGGAGATCAGGCCCACAACCTGGGCATGTGCCTGACGGGGAATCCAACCAGCGACCTCCTGGTGCATGGGTCAATGCTCGACCACTGAGCCACACCAGCCAGGCTCATAATCTGACCTTCACTTGCATGAAGTGACCTCATTGCATCACTTTCTCCTGTGCTTGATTTAATCATGTGTAGTTTTGTACACAGCCAAGTGTGTAGCCGGCTGCACCACCGGTGTGTGTGGTACACTCTCTGCTGGTAGTGCTGAACCCTAATGGTGCCTTTCTCAGATCGCGTCCATGGGTAAGCCGTGATGACTGTGAGGTCTCATGCTGGCCTGACTCTTGTATTTTTGCTGTTTGTGGAGAACTCACGAGAGGGAGACAGCCTGTGAGGTGGGGATCTGGCTCTCTAGAAAAAGAGGGTGCCCCTGCAAGGCCATTTGCAAGAGTGTCCAGTCTGTGGATACAGCAGATGTGGTCCCGGGTATGATGGTGCTCTCTCCAGGACTTCTAGAACTCACCTCTCAACCAGAATCTTTCTGATTCTCTGAAATAGAATTAGTGGTCAATTCCTCTGTGTCTTTAAGGATTGGTGAATCTACTGAAGGTTCCATATTCAAAGTCCTCTTTCAAAGGTATACCTCACTTCCCTGCTTAAAACCCTCTTTCCGATTACAGAGCCTCAGCTCCTCACCATGGCTGCCAGGCTCCGGCCCTCCTCTCCATCCTCATTCCTACCTTTCTCTTTTCCCTCCCCTCCCCTCGAGCCACACCGACACCCTCCCTTCCTCTAATTCCTTCGCCTGGGTGCTCTGTCCCAAACTGTGTGGTACCTTGTTCTCATCACTCACTCCTGAGTTCAAGTTCACATCTTCAAAGAAACCTGTCTGTTCACTCTGTGGAGATTTGCCCCGATCCTCATAGTGCCCCATTTTCCTTCACTCGCAGCTCTTGTGACAGCTGTATTTCTCTTGGTTTCTTATTTAGTTGCTTGTTGTCTGTCTTTCCCCTCTCAAGATGTCAGCTCAGTGGAGACAGGAAACCTGCCTCTCGTGGATGACATGGGTCTTACCGATGTTTTCCAGTGGGTGATGGAGTTAACGACTGTAGGTAGGAAGGAATGAATGGATGCATGAACGAGTGAATGAACACGGTGGGATACCTACTGGAGAAGGGAGGGACCTCTTTCCCTGTGGTCCTGGAGAAGGGAACTGAGACTGATGGCCAAAGTGGCAGGAGACGAGGTGGCCCCGATAACTCGGGGCTGCCTCACAGTGTAACAGGTTCCACAAACATGGAGGTATGTTAGCATCACCAAGAAAGTTTTAACCCCAGGGAATTCCAGTTGGACTCCGTGACCTTGTAAGAGTCTCAGAGAGAATGTGTGAAAAATGAACACTTTCCACGAGGGCGAACCAGGGAGCTGTGTGAACTGTGCCCTTCATCCCTCCACAGGATGCACAGGGTCCTTCCTGACGTCTGGGGTACGAAGGATTTACAAGGAATGCAGAGAAATGAGTGACTCCAGCCAGGTGACCTGTGGCATCCAAGGATGTGGCCACCAGGCTGACCGTGGGCTGGAGATCCTGAGATGACTGGGGTGTGGCCCCTGCATTCAGGAAACTCACAAGCCAGAGGATAAGGATTTGCCAAATGAACTGAGTAAGGAAGTGAAATGACAGGGGCCTGCACAGGTGCTGAGGTGGCCCCAAGGTGTCCTCAACCCTGTCTGGCATGGGGGTGGGTGAGTGTGTACCGGAAAGCTTGGGTCTTGGAAGAAAAGTCAGGATTTGTCACCTGCGCAGGGTTTTGAGGGTATTCCAGGTAGAGGGATGGCACCTGCAGCTGAATGGACGGTCCCCTGTACTTGGGGGTGCAGTGGACTGTGCTGGTTTGTTTCATATGCTCAGAGAACCACGTCCCCCTGGGCAGTAACTGGTCCAAGGATCTCTGATGCAACTGGGCCATCAGAATCCTTCCTGGGTGCTGGGAGACAGGTGAGGGGCCCCGTCTATGATGAAAACGCCACTGGGAACCGAGACAAGGAGGGAGAATCCCCCAATCCTGCGGAGCCAGTCATGTTTACCTTCTGAGTTGAACTATTGATGTCCCTTTGGTGCCTACACTAGTTGAACGGGGTCTGTTGCTTGCCATCACCACCGCTCTGATACTGGGAGGAAGGGGCAAACTTGACACGTGGTTACCGCCGGAGCAGAAGACAGCAAGAGATGAGATTGGGTAGCAAAGTCCCAACAGTGCTCACGAGCCCTTCCTGCCCCGTGTCTCCACAGTCCCCTGGGACCAAGCCCTCTGTCTTTCATGCCTGAGCAAGAAGGTCTCCTGCAACCCCACACAGGCTGGCACATCCTGGCTGCAGGTTGTACCTGAGTTTCTTTGTTATTTAGGCTTTAGACTTACTATGAGCTATATTATTGGGTTTCTGGCCCCAGGTCCTTCTCAGACATGGCTGTCGGCACTGGAGAGGAAATCAAGGACAACCCATAATTAAATGGTGCAGTCGGGACAGGTGATGCATTACCGGGAGATTACTGGGTGCCTCAGGCAGCATCCGGAGGCAGGGGCCAAGGCGGAGCGACTTGTGACCATCGGAGAAGTATAATTGCCTCCAATATGCAGAAGCCTGCGATGGCAATAAGAGGTCTTGGCTGGGCTTTGCCTGGGACCGAAGTTAATAAGCAGAAGCCTTGCCTGGCTGGTGTGGCTCGGTGGTTGAGCATGGACCCATGCACCAAGAGGTTGCTGGTTCGATTCCAGGGCACACGCCCAGGTTGTGGGCCTGATCCCCAGTAGGAGGCAGGCAGGAGGCGGCCAATTGATGTCCTCTCTCGTGGATGTTTCTAACTCTCTCTCCCTCTCCTTCCTCTCTCTCTAAAAATCAATAAAGAAAAAAAATAATAAGAAAAAGGAGAAGCCTCATTGTTCTTGGATGCTTGACTGCCATTCTGTATCTGTCCCTTGTTCCTCAAGAGCCAGGTTGACAAAGGGTGACGATGATGCTCGTTGGTCACATGCTGACCAGTCACGCCCAGACCTGCCCCAGCTGTGCCTGGGAGGCTCCGGACTGTCCGGCATCTGTGTCCACCAGCAGGGAGACCTCAGACTGTCCGCACGGTCCTCACAGTCCTCCTCCACCCTTCCACCTCCGAAAATCCGACCTCTGTACGAATCTGGGAAAAGGAGACCTAGAGAACTGGGTGAACCAGCAAAATCGGGGTCCTGAGGAAAAGGGGCGACCAGGGCGTTGACACGGTCTCCGTGCTCCTGACGGCTACTGGACCCTGTGTGGCCGCAAGAGCGGAACACGGGACTTGTACACATGTTGCGGACGGAGGGTTTGGATGGGCCACACGGAAGGACCGGGGGAGTCAGTGATGCTCCCCCAGCCCACGGCGGCGAGAAATTAGCCCAGGCTGAGAGGAATTGGGGGGGGGGCAGTGGACAAGATGCTGCCGTGAGGCCCGCGGCGCCCACCCGCAGCGGCCAGCTCAGGGCGTGATGCTGGCGGAAAGGCCCACAGGGCTGTGGGTAGCGGGCTCCCCGAGGAACCCCGGGCCCTCTTTGGGAAGCACAGGCATGAGCTGCGGGAGGGGACAGGCTTCCTCGTCCCCTTCTCAGCCTCAGCCTATGTACCCTGGTCTCTTCCTTCCCTTTCGTTCCAGGGAAGGTGTCCTCGCTGCTCCGTCCTTCTCTTCCGTCACCTGGTGACACCACATGTTATGGGTTGAATTGTGTCCCCCAAAAAGATCTGTGGAAGTCCTCAGCCCTGTCACCTGTGAGTGTGACCTTACCGGAAATAGATCTTAGCTGTTTTTTTTTTTTGTTGTTGTTGTTTTTGGTACGTGCTTCTAGCGGGAACCGAAGCTGGGACTCTCTGGTCAGCGGGCTAACGCTCCAACCACTGAGCCAAATCGGCCGGGGCAAGTCTTTGCTGATTTAACCAAGTTAAGATGAGGTCACATTGGAGTGAGGGGCCTAATCCAATGACTGGTGTGTTCATAAGAAGTGGGGAACGGACACGCAGAGGAAGCAGACAGCACGTGACGCAGGAGGTAAAGATCGGAGGGACATGTCTACAGGCCAAGGAACACCGGGGATCGCTGGCAACCACGAGGGGCCGGAAGAGGCAAGAAAGGATCCCTCCCCAGATCCCTGAGGGAGCAGGGCGCGCCAGCACCTTGGCCTCATGTTCCAGATTCAGAACTGAGAATAAATTTGTTGTTGAAGCCACCCAGCTAGTGGCATGTGGCTACAGCAGCCTCGGGGAACCAATACACAGCATACCCCAATAGTCCCTCTTTCCTAGAAGCTTCCAGAACTTTCTGCTTCCTTTGTTGGTATGTGCATCCTTCCACAGCCCCCACCCCACTTCCCAAAACAACAGGCCCAACCCCAGCAGTCGGAAAACCTTTGCATCAGGGTTGAAAAGGAATCGACAGTTAAGCAATGTTCATGTTAACGCGAAAGATTCAACAGGTCAACACCCTGAAAAGTGCACAGAGGTCTGTTTGGAAGGATGGTCAGCAAAATGCTACCCTGGCTGTCTCCGAAGAAGGGGACAGGAAATGGGGTTTTCACAACCTTCTTCAGACTTTGGGAACCACCTGCATTTGAGGAAAGAGAAAGTACAGAGTGCTCGGACAGCGGAAAAAACAACGCGGTTATCTTCATTTCGGAAAAAAATGATCAATGTAACAATGATGTATCATCATGGGAAATGCTTATGAGACAGTTTCATGTGACACAGAACAATAGAAAAGAGACTGTGTGTGATGACTACAACCTTGTAAAAAAGGATGGTCTTGGAAGGAAAGATGGAAAATCGCTCATTTGTGAAGGTGGTGAGGCCGCGGGGGGTTTCCCTTGTGTGGAAAATTCCCGGCTTTGTTACGATGTGGCCCGGGCACTCGGCACAGATGAACGTGAAGCCCGTCCCCCCCACGTGGCTACCCCCGTGGGCAGGCCCTCCTTCCATGGCTACAGCCCTTGCCCAGGGCTGCCCAGGCCTGCGGGCCCCAGTTCCCGAGCACCCACCTCCACAGTCCTCCACCGCTGGCTGCTGGGCCCCTTTCCACCCAACGAAATCCTTTCTGGGTGCTGGGCTCCAAGGTCAAATGGCTTCTGCCGCACCCTCACTTCCCCGGTCTCTAGTGAGAGGGAACGTCCTCCAAGCCTCTGTGCTAAGCCCTCTGTGGATCTTCACTCTGTTAGGCCTGACAATAGTCCTTGGAAGTTGCTGTTATCATCCCCATTTTCCAGATAAGGAATTTGAGGCACAGGGCGGTCACACATCTGTTTGTGGTTCCAAAAGCCTGGTGGCTCCAGAGAGGTCTCCCAGTCTCTGTACTACTGACATTTTGGAGCTGGATAATTCTTTGTTGTCAGGGGTGGGGGACAGTGGGGTGTCCTGTGCATTGTAGGACATTAGGAATATCTCTAGCCTTTATCCACTAGATGCAATAGCCCCCATGCCCAGCTGTGACCACAAAAATGTCTTGAGACGTTGCCGAGAGTCCTCTGGAGGGCGAATCCCCCCGTCACCCCTGTGGAGAACAGCAGCCAGGAGCTCCTCTCTGTGACCTCTGTGCCTGAGCTCCACCCTGCCCACCAGACCTTTCCTCCCTGCCCCGAGATGCCCCGCCCCTTGGCTCCCGACCGCCTCCCGGCCCCGCCCTTCCCACGGCTCTCCCCAGGCTCGTGCTGGCCCTGCCTGGAGGAAGCACCTCCACCAGCGGGTTCCCACCTTGTCCTCACAGGCAGTAGCTGAAACGACTCAGATTTAGAGTGTTTCCCAAGGAATCACTTCCAGGCTTTTCATTATGCTTCTTTAATAAATCAGGGCACAGGGAGGTTAAGCACCTGAGGACGAGGACAGGAGACCAGCACGTCAAGGCCGTGTGCCTGCTCACCACGCCCAGACCTGCCTCAGTGCTCAGCCCCATCCCCTCCCCCAGGGCGGGCCCCTGGCTGCTGTAGAAGAGCCCACGGGGCTCCCAGGACCCCAGGGTCTGTCACCGGAAGTCCTCTGAGAATCTTCTCTCGGTCACCCGTTTGTAAGGAGCACTGCCGTTGTCAACTCTTCCTTCAGAACTGTCCCAGACCCCTTCCCCTCACTCTGTACCCCCACTGCCTCCTGCCTAGAACACCTCAACAGCCCCCATCGGAGCCCAGCTGGCTGGTGCTGAGCTGACCTCCCTGCCCCACCTGAGGCCCCAAGCGAAAGGCCCCAGGGCACCAGCAGGGGGCGTCAGGCCAGGGGAAGTGGCCGGTCTTCTCTGGCCGCACCTTTGGCGTCATTCTTCGACCATGTGCTCTCTGTTTCCACATTAAACGCAGGGTGGTTGTACCTCCACGGCGCCCTCTGCCCGCCTCCTGGAAGCGTGCACGTCGGTCTCCATCTCCCACTGTCCACTTGCGAGAACCACCGGACTACAGGTGCGCACCGATTTTCGGTGGAAGGACCCTGCGGCCCCGGGTGGCCCGCGCAGGCCTCTGTGCCCAGCGAGGACAGAACGGGCTGACCTGTGGGGCGGTCTGTGCTCCAGCCATTACGGCCACACAGGAACGAGGTCCCAGGGGGCCCTAAGGCCTTCTTCAAAGAAGCCCAAATGTGGATATTTATATAAAATTCTCAATTACTTAAATGCTGACTACTCATCTAAAACTTAAAAAAAAAAGTCACTGTGCAGCCTGGTGACAAAAATAAATAGAGCGTAACTGCTGTGGGGAAATACAAACGGAACTCAGAGCGGCACCGGCGAGGACAGTGGTGACTCGGGGCCAGCGTATGGCGGCCACGTGCAGACTCGGTTCAGCCGAACCAGATTCTCTGATTTTTCAAATGAAGCCAGAAACCTGCCCCTTGTGCAAAATCGTCTACATAAAACCCCTCCTTTCAAAAAGTGCTCCAGTTTTAGAAAAAACAGATGTATAACTGTGTGGGGGTGGGCGTTACCAGGCTCACGGGGGTCATCCTCTTGCAACGCACACAGACAATGGAACCATTATGTCGTACATCTAAAACATGGATGATGCGATGTGTCAGTTCTAGCTCAACTAAAAACTATTTTTTAAAAATATGGGACCACGTCCGGCCTATGTGGCTCAGTGGTTGAACATCGACCCATGCACCAAGAGGTTGCCAGTTTGATTCCCGGTCAGGGCACATGCCCAGGTTGTGGGCCCGATCCCCAGTGGGGGGCATGCAGGAGGCGGCCAATCAATGTTCTCTCTCATTGATGTTTCTATCTCTCTCTCCCTCTCATTTCTTTTGTCTCTAAAATCAATCAATAATAATAAAAATATATGGGAACAAGGCATGTCCAAGATGCCCTTGCCCTCCTGCCTGCTCGTACCAGTCTTTCGATGCCCACTCAGTGAGACTTCCCCTGGAGAATGGGCTGGTATTGTTTACTTCCTGGGACAAAGTTGGCCAATTCTCTCTCTCTCTCTCTCTCTCTGTAAACAGTGAAGTTTCTGTGACAACCAGGGGTTGGAATCTACATTCGTAAGTCTTTTCCTGGCATCCGCACAGAGTGGGTCTCAGGAGGTGCCCATGGAAGTGGGTGACTCTGGCTTCGCCTCTCAGGGTCCTGGCCCACCTGAAGTCAGTACCACTCCAACAACCAGCAGGGCCAGAGGATCCGAAGGAGCCAGTTCCCCGAGGGGGGGGACAAGGCCGGGCCTCCCGAGGACTGCTTCCTCTCCCTGGGCCTCGGTTTCCTCATTAGCCGAAGAAAAGAAAAGTTGGGCTGAGACCTCCGAGGACCCTTTCTGGGGTGACGGCTTCTAATTCCAGACTTGGAACCCAGGCTTTCAACACCCACCTCCCTGTCACATCTGTCCGAGTCCCCTGTGACTTTCTGTCACATAGCAGTCGTTTAGAAGAATCATGATTACCGACGACTGGGTACTTGCCAGGTGCCAGACACCTCCAAGGGGCTTTTCAAGCCTTATCTCGTCCAGTCCCCACACAGGCCGCTGTGAGGTGGGTACTTGACTGGGCTGGGCTCCCTAGAGCCCCAGACAGGTTCCCAAAGCCTGTGAGCCCCGGAGGGAAGAGCTGCAGAGGGTGAAGAACGCAGGACAGGATGAGGAGGGGTATAGTCCCCGGTGAGTCTAGTCTTGGCTGGATCCACAGGGGGCTCTGGAGCAGAAATAGTCCCATCAAGTTGTCCACCTTGAGGGAAGAGGGCTGGGCTTTTGGGTCTCCAATATCAGTGGGTTACTGACCTCCCTGGCGGGAGGGGGAGAGGTCACAGAGGGAGTTAGCCTCTGGGTTGTGTCGGAGATGGTCACCATCAGCCTAGGCTCTGAAGGCTGAAGGCGTAGCCATTACCTGGCATCATGGCACTGGGGGTGGGTGCACTGGCTGGCAAAGGGGACCTGAGCAGAGAACTATGCAATACTATGATGAGCCCATTTGGCAGAGGAGGAAAACGGAGACCTGGAGTAATGAACCACGCTCTCAGGGTCACAGGACTACAAAGCAGAGAGGTCTGTATTATTAGGTACAAATCATAGTTCCCACAAACAGTCCCCAGCCTGAGGGGCGGGCCCCGCGTGCCCGTTTCCCAGCACCCACTGGCGAATGCACCGAAGGGTGCTGACATGTGCTTGCAACGGCGGAGCGTGTGAGCTGCTGCTCACCAGGGCTGCAGGGCCCAGGGTGGCACAGCTCTGCGGTTTGCCCTCAGCCCACGGGAGGACGGGAGGGCGGCCTGCTGTCCAACAGCTGCCTGGGCTCCAGCGCTGTCAGCAGCCGGCGGGCGGACGGGCCTCCTGCCAGGCTGCTTGCTCGGGAAGGGGAACATTATTCATCAGGGAGATAAGGCAGCTGATGAGAGATGGGTCTCAGGCAGCCGCTCCTCAGCGGCGGCTGGGGAAGTGGAGGGGAGGGGAAGAGGCAGAAAGCCCATTCTGAGATAAAAAATGATGGTGCTGCTGGGGGGTGACGGAGCATATTTCCAACTGAGGCTGAGCTTGTGTGTACTCATACCCGAGGCTTCCCCACAAATTCCAGGCCTGACAAGCCACGTATGTGCTCTGTCAGCTTAACTACTGAACAAGTCAGGGGGCCTCTCATCAGCTCGCTCAGCAAGAGCTCCCCACCTGCAGGGCCCACGGTTCTCGGAAAAGAGGACTCAGCCGGGAGCCCGCATCTCGGCGGGGCTGCAGCTCGGAGTCTCTCACTTCCTGCCCCAGCGTTCAGGGGGTAAGACTTCTGGGGAGCTAAGCTCTCTTCCTGCACGCCCCTGCGTCTCCCCTCTTCTCTCAGAGCTAGCTCCAAGCTGGGGAGCAAGTGTGAGGTTTCTGTATTTTATCTTTTGTCTTTTTTGAAGGGAACAAGGGAAATGGGCTGTTGGGGGGTGTTCTGTACTGTGCCCCAGCTCCTGATGGTTTTCCCTAATGTGCCCCAGCCACCTCTCAGCCTCGTCCCCTGCTCATCGGTCACCGTCCATCCTGACCACACTGGTTTTCTGAGAAGCCAGGGTCCCTGCCCCATGCCCTGAGTGGCCGTTCCCATCCTGACCCCCCCAGACTTTCACTCTTCATTGGCGTCAGAACAGGGAGGGGTGCCTGGAGGAGTCTTTAAAAGCACCTACGCTATTGTACTTCTCTTTATAAAAAATCTGAAACGAATACAGCAGAGTGTTGGGATGAGAAGCTAGGTCCTGAGCATGCGCACAGGTAACCGTCAGTGTCGACAAAGCACATAGAGTGTGTGACATTTTCACAGCTTTACCTGGCGTGATCCTGGCAACACCTTCCCAGGTCGGCATTTGTTTTAAAAAAACAAAAAATAAGACGCAGGCACCAGGTTAGGTAACCTCTCCGAGGTCCCACTGCAGAGCGGGGAGGCCGGGCCCCAAAGTGGGCTCCTGACCACCTCAGTCCATGGGTGTTTGTTCAATTACTCTCTGTCCTTCCCTTATGTTTAAAATAGTTTAGAATTGTGTTTGTTTTTTAAAGCATCTGAAGTAAATACGGAAAAATGTTAGCATTCGCTAAATTGGTGTGTTCAACGACACATGTTTAAAGTTATTCCAAACTTGATACATATGAAAATTTCAAAAGAAAAGAAAACCTCCTCGCTGCCGTTCCCACTGCTTAGAAACCCTCTGGCGCCCCGAAAGCCCCCTCCCCTAAGGTCTCGATTCTCTGCACCGGCTCCGCGGGGCCTCATCACGCGGCAGCATCCCGGCGGTGATTAATGCTGATTTACGGGCTGCTTCCTCCCTCTGGGCGGTGAACTCCACCAGGGAGGGGCGATGTTGGAGTTACATCTGTATTTCCAGGGCCTGGCCTGTCGAGGGGTCTAGATGCTCCATAAAATTGTTAGACTAAATGGAGCCTCTCCGGGGCCCCGGGGCCCGGACTGAGCCGCTGCCGGAAGTGAGGCTGCGGAGCATGGGGGAGCACCCGCGGGCCCTGCCCTCCCTGCTGGAGACACACGGCAATCATTTCTAGGACTTCACCCAGCCAGGGTTTCCAGCGTGAATGCTCCCACCTTTCACCGGGCGCAGGAACTTCCGGAGACTGGGTGTTGGCTGCGGGAAGCTCAGCTGACGTCCATCAAGGACGCAGAGGGGCAGCAGCTTTGGAGGGGGCCCTCGGGGCCTCACCCACTGTGCTGGGAGCTGTGACTCTTGCTGGGATGGCCGCTGCAGATCCACCCTCTGCAGGCCGGCTGTCCCCTTCTAGCCAGGGGCCCTCCAGCGTGGCTGCCCCGGGGTTGCCTGGGGAGATGCTAGAACTGCTCACACCTACACCTTCCCTCTCTCCCCGCCCTCAGAGGTCCCAATGTGGCTGTCCTGGGGCTGGGTTCTTAGCAGTTCTCCGGGTGACTGTAACAGATGGCCAAGCTGAGAAGCCCTGTTCAAAATGACAGCTGCCACCAGGCGAACTGGGACGGTTTCTTCATTCAGTGCACGGTTCCTGAGCATCTGTGATGTGACAGGCACTGAGCAGAGGAGGAAGGAGTCTGCGCTCTCTCTCACGGAGCAGCTGAGCTGAGGAGGAGAATCGCTGAGCTGGCTTTGGGGGGCACAGATTACAGAGCCAGCCTGGGCATGGGAGGGTCTCGGTGCCCCCAGGCCACTGCCAGGCATCACTGATGGATCACAGGACAGTTCCCTGCTGAGTCCATGGTCAGTAAATGACTGCTGGACAAAGAGCGAGGCGGTATATACAATATATACAATACTTAGGTATGTTTGCCCAAGGTTCAGCTGGGCATCGATGGGTTTTCCCTTGCTGGGTGGGACTTCAGATACTCAGCACCGGTCAAGAAACATGTCAGCAAGTGGTACAAGTCCGGCTGAATCCAGGCAACATTTCTAAGGATTTAAATATACTAGTAACAAAGTCTAACTGCTGGTGCATGAACTACTCCGAGAACCACTGGCTAAGCACATATGAGCACCTGAATCTTTTCAATGACCCCAGAAGTCCACGAGAGGAGTGTTTAGGGCATGGACTTCGGGCTCAGGCCCTGGTGCTACCACTGAACAGCTGTGTGATCCTGGAACAGTAGTTAACAGTTCGCTGCCTCGGTTTACCCAACTGGCGAGAAGAGGATGGTAACGATAACAGGTACCTCCTAGGGCTGCTACCAGGACGGAATAAGCCGATCCAGACAAAGGCTAGGCCAGCACCGCAGGGAGCCCTCGAGAACGTCGCTGATGCTGACGGGAGGCAGCCTTTATTTGTGAGGCTGGTCAGAGTTTCCGTGCGTACAATTTAAACATTTTTTTCTTTAATACCTTAGAAATAGGTCATCTGTGTACGTGCGATCGCATATGGCAGACCTGAGCCCACCCGAACCTCGATGTTTTCTCCTCAAGAAGCTGGGCTTGCCGCCATCACCACGTTGCAGGTCCTCCCGCAGGTCCCACGGTTTTCCCGCTGTGAACCCGTCTCTGGCCGCAGGGCTTCTCCAGCCCCCCCTCCGCTGGCTGTCCTCAGTGGCCCACTCACGCGAGATTCTGGTTAGGGTCTTCGTCCACCTGCCGAGACTTTTCCTGTGGCACAACCACCCTGGTCATGGACTGCAGGCGTTCCCCATGACGACGGACTTCCAAGTCTTCCGTACACTGTTTGACTCTTGTTTTTCTACTTGGCAGCCTCGCGGACACTCTTTCTTACCGGCACACATGGAGAAGCTTCTTTCATTCGGCGTGTATCTCACTGTATGGCTCTGCCCTAATTTATTTAACCAATACCCCACAGATGGGCAGGGAGATTTCTTCTAACTGTCAGTTAGCAACAAACTCTTCCAAGAAGGAAACTAACCTGAACATTCACACAGCCTATACCATCCACTGCCTGCCACCGGTTTTGTATATAACACAGCGCATACGAGTGTTTATCAGAATGGCACCCGGGAGCTGGGTGCAAAACCTAGATGTTTGCCAGTATCTGCTTCTATCTTCTGTACGCAAAAGAACTCCGGCTGCAAATAACAGTGATGACTAAATCAATCAATAAAACGTATGACTCATATCACTGAGTAACGATGACAGTGACGGGGTGAGGAAATCAGAGACTCATAGTCACCCTCAAGGACCCGAGGGCTTGGTGCCCGTCTGCCTTATTCTCAGGGATGGGCTTCGTCCTCAAATCATCAGCGAGTTACCCTGGCTCCCTTCAAATCATTGTCCCTTCAAGTCATCAGCGAGTTACCCTGGCTCCCCGGGCCACATCCTCATGCCTGTGTGAAATGTCTTGAATGTCTTTTAAGAGGTGTGGTAGGCCTTCTAGAATCACCTGGCAGGCACCTCTCAGGCCCTTTCCCTAACACATCCGTCTCCCTGGTAACAGAATGGCCACAACTGGCTGAAACTAACCAAAACTCATCCGGCCTCACAGAGAGGTCTGTGCTTCCTTGAAGTAGTTTGGCCACCAAAATCTGGATAAGCTCAGGATCAGGTAGGCAAGAAAGGAGGCGGGCAACCAATAGTACCCCATATGCCTTCTGAAACCTTTATCTCCACGGCCCAGCCTGTGCTGTGCTTTTAAAGAATTGGCTCCTAGGATTACGTGTTCCAAGAGGAAAATATTAAGTATATTTACAATGACACATCTGGAGAGATTTAAAAATGCAACGATAACTCTTAAAACCTACTACAAGGCTTTAATGAGGCCTGGGAGACCTAGTGGTACAAGGAACTCTCAACTTGGAACCAGAAAACACAAGCTGCAGACTGTCTGCCCCCCGCGAGGCCTCGGGAGCGTTTCTGTAATTCTCCAGGCCCCCACGTGTCACCTCCGTGAAAGCCGCAGCCCGGAGAAGATCAGAGGTCACGCATAAAGAAAGGGGGAGGGGAGCGGGCTTTGCCACGGGTCCTGACGAAGAACCCCAGCCACCCCAGCTGTGTGACTACGGCAAGGCTCGATCTCAGCTTCCTCACAGGTAAAGTGGTGATAAAAATGTGCTGTTCATGGGCCTATCTTAAAAAAATACTTTACAGAGGCATGATTTGCATGAAATAAAATATACCCACTTAAAAGGGACAGTTTGAAGAGCTTTGACAGATGTATACGCCCCTACAACCATCGTGCCAGTCAACATACATGCTTTCATCACCACGGAGGTGCCTGACGCTCTCAGTCATTCCCTGGCCCAGGAACTGCTGACCTTCGGTGACTGGACGGCACGGCCCGCCTGTTCCGGACGCGCCTCTCAGCGGGACCCTACAGGCGCAGTCCCTCTGCCTAGATAAGTCTCTGCGGTTCACCTGTGTCGTGTGTCATGGAGCACGGAGCGCCCCCTGGTGCTCATGCTCTCAGTTAACCCTCTTGCCCGAGTGTGATGGGACCTGGGGCTTGCTTCTAGATTCTGGAAGGGGTAGAGAACGGCGGCCCTCGGGCCGTATAAGGCCCAGGAAATCAATAGCAGCTAGCATCGCTCGCCTCACCAAATCGGCCTGACCAAATCTAGCAGGCTCGTTTTTAGGTTGATAATTTTGCATGGTCCACTAGTGATGTTACAAATATCCAAATGGCCCTTGGCGGGAAAACGGTTCCCCACCCGTCGAGAACAGGGCGAAGGTGATAGGGTATCAACCACTCCAGGATCACGCTACATTATATAGGTCTCTGCTCGCCGGCAAACTCACTCTCTGTCCCTCTTTGACGAAACCAGCTGCCAAGCTTCAAGAGGACGCTTGGAGAGGGCCACGTGATGAGAAACCAGGGCAGCCTCCGGGCACCGGGGGCAGCTTCCGACAGGCCACCAGCAGAAAGCCAGGCCCCTTGGTCTTACAGCCACAGGAAACGAATTCTGCCAACAATCTGAACGAGCTTGGACGAGGTTCCCTTGCCGGTCAAGCCCCCAGATAAGATCCAAGCCTTGGATGGGGTCTTGACGGTAGCCTGGTAGCAGGTCTGGCAAAGCCGTGTCCAGGCTCCTGATCCACAGAAGCCGAGAGGTAACATAGTCCATCCTCGGAGAACGTCGTGTCGTTCCGCGTGGGTTCGTTAGAACGGTGAGATGCGGCAGGAACGTACGCCTTGCGTGTATCAGTGAGTCGGTGGTGAAACTGGTTCCATTATACATTGTTCTGCTGAAAGTCACAGAACCGACGGACGACGTTAAGTGACGACTGACTGTATGTGTTGTCTTAGCTGATAAGTTTGAGGTGATTTGTCTCTCAGCACAGAAAACTACCCCACATATCAGTACCTTGTTCCTTGTTGTTACAGAGAAGCATTCCATTCCGGTACCGTTGACCCGCTCACCGCTGGTGGACATCGGGGTTGTCTTCAGCTCGGGGCTCTTAGGAATCGAGTTGCTACGCAGTTCTCGTACAAGTCATTTAGCAGACGAGACACATTCATTTCTCTTGGGGGAAAAGCGTGGAGAATGATTGGATCACATAGCACGTATATATTTAACCTTGCAGGGAAGTGCCAAGCTGTTTTGCAAAGGGGCAGTGCCATTTCCCACTGCCCCAGCCCCGCAGGAGCCTGTCAGTTGCTCCACGTCCTTGCCAACTATTTTGATTGTCCGTCTTTTTAATTTGATACATTGTTACAGTTTTTATCTGCGTTTTCCTGATGACTAATGATGTTTGGCATCTTTCATGTGCTTATAGGCCACTTTTTGTGCATCTTCTTTTGCCAAGCGCCTGTTAAATCTTAAGATACCGTCATCCTCTAGGGTTGTTTTAGAAAAGGAATACACGTGTCATGTGATTGACATGTAATAGACTCTCAATAAAAAAGAGCTATTATCGCTTACATTATTTTTAAGGTCACTTAAGAGACAAAGTGTACACCACAAGGTGTACCTTGAACAGCATATTCTAAGTCCTCACCCTGAAGGAGGGAAGGACGAGAAAGAACAACTTTAGACAACAGACAGAGCAGGGATGCAAGGGCCCCGGGTCCGGGCTGGAAGCCTTCCCCGGCAGGAGGCTTGCCTGGCTTAGGGATGACGGAGTCCTGCCTTAGAGGTCGAAGGACGAGCTGGCGTTCAAGTGGCTTCATTGTGGAGCCTTAAACACAGTGAGGGCGGGGGGCACCAGCTCTGCCAGATCTGCCATCCAAAAGGGTGCCAGACACCTCTATTTAAAAGCGTTGCCATGTGAAGTCTGTTAGTGCCTGTGTCAGCCCCACCGTCCCTGGGGCAGGGGCTGGAGCACAGAGCTAAGCATGTGCGAGGGGACAGCAGAGGGCTCCTGGAACAACTCTCCCTCAGAGACGCTAAAATTAGCCCATCTCCCTCACACTGCTCCTCCTGCCCCGATCTAATTACTCACCTCGGCCTCAAGCTCTAGTCCCTGGTGCGAGGCCCCCGATTCGAGGGGCCTCTCGAGGGCTGGTTTCTAAAGGCTCTGGAGGAAGATAAGGGTACTGACTGTGCCCAGCAAGCTGCTCAGGGTCTAAATTTCCCCCGCAAAGAAAAAAATAATAATTGTGTGGGATTTTTCTATTAATAGATATTACATGTGCTTATTTAAAGAAAAAAAAAATCCAATAACACAGCAACATATAAAAAAGGATGCAGAAGTCCCAGATTCAGAGACATTGTTTACATTCTAATGTATTTCCCATATTTTCAATATGTAAACACACCTCTAAGTGCATATATTTCTAAATAAGAGGGAATTATACATACATGCCATTTTGTAATCTTTTCTGCACCATTTCACAGAGATCTTTGCATCCCCAAATCAAAACATCTAGACGTTTTTACTGCTTACTTAGTATTCTATTCTTAGTGGGTATTTAGATTTTTAAAAATTGTTATAAAGGGTCCTGGGAAGGATGCCTCTATAAGTACATGTTTTTTTTACTTTACTGACTTTTTCCTTACTAAAGTAGGGACCTTACTGGGTCAAAGACTATGAACATTTAAATTTATATTGTCTTCCAGAAAATGTTTTTTCACTTTTATCAACTTTATTGGAAGGTCAGTTTTCTGGACTCTCAATAACATGAAGTCGATCTTCTTTTCTTTTCTTTTTCTTTTTTTTTTTAATCCTCACCCGAGGACATTTTTCCATTTTTTGTACAGATAGAGTGGGAGGGAGAGAGAGGAAGAGAGAGAGAGGGAAACATCGATGTGAAAGGGATACATCGAGTGGCTGCCACCCGCACGACCAACCAGGGCCGGGGACAAACTGCAACCGAGGTACGTGCCCTTAGCGGGAACCGAACCCGGGTCTCTCCAGACCGCAGGCGGACGCTCCAACCGCTGAGCCAAACCGGCCAGGGCTGAAGTCGATCTTCTTTATCACTTTGATTCTGAAAAAAATGTCTCCTGGTTTCCTTCCTTTCTTCCTTGATTACTGTTGAGACCTAGCATCTTTTTCCCCTGTTTGTTCACAGGCTATTTCTTCTTTGTAGTGAATTACTTGTTTGTATTTAGTGCTTATTTTTATACTAGGATATTCATCTATATTGGGGTAGTGATCCCTTGCCTTGGTCTGCAATGTCTCCTCTAACTCTGTCATTTCTTTGGCTAGGTTTTTTCCTCCCAAGAGATCTATGGGGTTGAAGTTACAGAGAGGTCAACGGTGACAGCCAGGATGCATTCTAGCTTTTCTGGCTCCTTCTGTCCTGCTGGTGTGAGATATATCAAGGCTTCTTGTGCCTCCTGGGCTGGATGCTCACACAACTGGCAATCCATCTTGCATGTAGTATGTCTTCTTGTCCTGAAGAGTATGGAACGCCAGGAACTTCTTTCCCAGACTCCCTTGCAGCTAGGATTCTGACTATAAGCAGATTTGGCTAATGGGAAGCACTTGCTGAGCTTCAGAGAGCAGAAGTGAGGTGATCATCACCTCCCTGTCCTCTTTGGATGTTATCTGCTGGCAGACAGGTTTCTGGAAGCATGAGTGTGTGTGTCTCTGGTTTCTCCAGGGCTCTGCTCCAGCTTCTTTGGTACCAGGAGACAGTTGAGATAGTAGCAGCTCCCAGAGGCTTTCTCTGAACCCCAGCTCTTGAACTGAGACACTGGCCATCGGGTGGGTCATTTCTGCAGTGCCCACTTCTCCAGTCCTTCCAATGATATTCCAGATACTTAAATCCCTGTTAAGTTCCTTTCTGTGTAAAAATCTCTACAATACTTTCTGTTGCCTGCACTGGATTTTTCTAGTATTCCCATGACTTCTAAATTTTGCCACTGCTTTGTACTTGGCCAGGTTTTCTATCACCCCTTTCCAGGTACAGAGCAATTTCCTCCTCTCTGCAGGCAGCCCAGAATATTCAGTGTCTCCAGAATCCTCAAAGAATTTATCTAGTTCATTGCATCCAGATCTCTTTGCAAATCATATAGTAGAAATGGATGTTTGCCATCTTGCTTGGGTTCATATTCTGTCTCAGCCATTCCTGCTTGAGAAAGTTGCTTACACTCTCTGTGACTCAGCTGGCTTATCTCTAAAATCATAGCATAGGGATGGCAAATGCCTGCTATAGGGAACTGTCCCTAAGGGCCATGTGCACTAAGACAGGTAGCAGGTGCCCAGTACTAGCCTCCCGATAATTTACTCAGCTACTGTTCCTTGTATTAGCTCGACTCTGGGCAGGTTATTAAGCGTTCTGGGTCTCAGCTTCCTTCCATGAAAACTAGCTACCCTAAAACCTACCTCGCAGAATTGTGAAGATCAGGGGAGACAGCACAATTGGAAGTAAATTCCAGGTCTATATAATAGGTATTACTGGAAAACCAGGTATGGTTTGAAGACTCATTTTCAGCTAAGAACAAAAGCCATTCTATGCACATTTTTTGAACAACTATTTGCTGTGCATTTATCATGTATCGAGCGCTGTGCTGAGATCTGAGGATATGGAGGGGAACAGGATGGACACGATCCCTGCTCTCATGGGGCAGTGGATGGACAGACAAATCCCAAGGGAACACACACACACACACACACACACACACACACACACACGATGAGAAACTGTGATGAGTGCTATGAAGGAAATAGTTACAGGGCTGAGAAGTGAAACTGGATGCTGGTACAGGGGTGGGAAGAACTTTGAGTTGTAAGATGATTAAATTCTGGGAGTATAATGCACAGCCTGGTGACTATAGTTAATAGTGTATCACATACTTGAAAGTTACTGAGAGAGTAGATCTTAAATGTTATCAACCCCCCCCCACACACACACACACGCACACACCCCATGGTAACTATGTGAGGTGATGAAGGTGTCAGACTAACCTTATTGTGGTAATCATTTCACAATATACATTGTATATCAAATAATCATGTAATATACCTTAAACTTACACAATACTATTTTCCAATTATATCTCAATAAAGCTGGAAAGAATGAAACAAACAAAAAAGGAAGTGGTGGAGGAGTTCATTTCTGAGAAATGGACAGGTGGACTGGCTCATCAAGCCACCCCAAGCCCTCAGAATCATCTCCTGCCCCCTCTCCCCCTCCGTCCCTCTGATTAGAAAGTTCAGAGAGTAGAAATGCAGGTCGCGGACAGAAAGATGCGGAAGCGTTCTTTGCCCTGGTCATCCACAGGCTTCGGGAGCGCCCGCTCGCTGCAGACTGGGATCATCTGGGAGAAGCTGCCCGTTTCTGGATCGGAGGTGGAGGGGAATGAGGGAGCAGCAAGAACTTAGAGGTGAGTTTAAGGAAAAGGGAGAGAGATGCTTAGTGAATGTAACAAGTGGGAATTTAGAAAGAAGCTTGGGAGAAGGTGCAGCTGCTTAGGATACTGAGGTAGGGTCAGAATTCTGACAATTTGGAATCTATTCCTGGCTCTTACAAAATCCAAAAGGTAGGTCCTGCTTCCTTCCGGAGGCAGCATGGTGGGATGGAAAGAACCGGATCAGGGATCAGCCGGTGTGGCAGTTCCACTGTATCACTGAGACCACTGCCTGACACTCGGAACCTCAGCTCCTTCACCTGTGCACGGGAATCACCGTGTCTGCTCTGCCCACCTCTGGGCCTTGCCCTCAGCTGCTTCCTGGGCAGTGCCTGGTACCAGGCACGGTGCTGGCGCTGAGCTGCACATGAACGAGGCCTGGTCTTTGCCTCCCGGAGCTCATGGGGCGTGGGAAGACACACTCACAGACCCCGCTGAATGATCGCGCAGGCGCACAGAGCAGGAACGCCGACATCAGACAGGGGCAGTTTCCTCGGGGAGCTGACTCTTGAAAATGGGGAGAGTAGGGCACGTCTGCGAAGAAGATTGGATATGAAGGTGCTCCAGTGAGACTGTGGAAGCTTCACGACCGTGCACGCGTGGGGCAGGAGCATCTTCCCCCCAGAGTCAGGCGAACCGACCGGCTCACACCTCCACCCGTGCATGCCGTGCACTTGGCCCGGAACTTGTCCACCTGGGCTGCTTGGCAAATACTGGCTCCTCCGGTCAGACTCGGCTCAGCCTTCCCGGGCACTGCAGGTGAGCTGGCGGTGCCCCGCTGTGCTCCACGGCGACCCCTGCCCTCCTGGCTCCTGGCTCATTCCCACGATGCCACACACTGGTTTCGCCAACTGGTTTTCACCAGGTTGTGAACTCCTCCAGAACACAGATGACACCTTTTTACTTATAATATTATCACAGCCCAGTACTGTGACGGACAGGTAATTGGTGCTCAATAAGTGTGTGTTTGGCGGAACGAGTCTTGTTCTGTGGTGAGCCCAGCCCACGGGCCCATCTCTGGCTGCTCGGTGTAGTTTGTCCTCTGAAAGGCTCCACCCTGTGATAAATACTCATAGGCCGGGCACTGGATGTGGGGTTGGGGGGTTGGAAGATGGACGTTTTGTAACCTTGTGTTAAGCACTCTCAACCTGTGTTAATGCATTCTCGGAATTGTGGCCCGGGGCGGGGGGCGGGGGAACCTGGCCTGCCCAGATGTATTGGGTGCTTCGTTTGCATGTGAATAAGGGTTTGTTATCTTTTGGCTTCAAGGTCTCTTCCTGTAAAAAGCAAAAGACAAAGCGAGGGTGTATGTTTGCAGTAATGCCATCTCAAGGAAATAATTTACATAAACCCACTTGTAACCTGGGGGTACCAATCTGCAAATAAATGGGACTGCGTCCAGAGAGCTGAAACATTTGCTCTCTTGCAAAGCTCCCTCTCACTCCAACCAGCTGTGGTTGTAGGTTCATTGCATTGCACTGATCCCGGTGGGCGGAGAGATGGCCGCTGGAGGCAGGTGATCACTCCTGAGAACCAGGAATGGAAAGAATCACAGAGTGAAGCGCCAGGCCCCCACTGCAGCCTAGAGAATAAAATGGCATCTTCTCCTACACGGCACAGAAAGAGGAAAGTGGCCCAGGGTCCTAATTCTCCCTTCTCCATCACTGAGTCTGAACCCTGCACAGGTTGCTAGGATCGATGCTGTTGGCTGCTAACCCAACAACTCACCACCTTCCCTTTTGTCTTTCTATTGTCCTGCCCAAGAGTCAGACATTTAATTTCCCAGCCTCCCTTGTAGATAGTTCTCGCCAGGTGACCCCGTTCTAGCCCATGGGGCAAAGCTGGAGGTCTGAGAGGGGTTTCTGCCAAGTTTTTGCTTCCCTTAAAGCAGAAGGAGGAGAGCCATCTGCACACCTCTTCTTTCTGACCCCAGCGCTGAAACATTTTCTCCCATGACGGCAGCCAAGTTGGGACAATGTGATGGTTACGTCTATGTGTCCAGTTCACTGGGCCACGGGTGTCCAGATAGCTGGTTAGACGCTATTCTGGGTGTATCTGGGAGGGCGCTTCTGGATGAGCTGAACATGTGAACTAGTGGGTGGAGTAAGCAGGCTGCCTCCCTAGTGTGAGGACACCCCACCCCTCTGTTGGGGGCCGGAAGAGAATAAAAGGTTGCCTAAGAAAGAATTCGTTCTCTCTGCTAAATGTCTTTGAGAAGGGACATCAGTGTTTCCCTTCCTTTAGACTTGAACTCGGACTGGAATTTACATGATCAGCTCTCTGGGGTCTCCAGCCTTGGGACTCACTGGGGTCTCCAGTCTTTAGATTCAGGTGGGAGCAACCTCACCAGCTCTCTGGGGTCTCCAGCCTTGGGACTCACTGGGGTCTCCAGTCTTTAGATTCAGGTGGGAGCAACCTCACCAGCTCTCTGAAGTCTCCAGCTTGATGACTGTAGACCCTGGACTTGCCAGACCCCATACTCACATGAGTTAATTCCTTATAGTGTATACTATATATAGTATATGACACATGGCATAACATATGTTATATAATACATATGTTTATTATATTGCTCCCATTGGTTCTGCTCCTCTGGAGAACCCAGACTAATACAGACAATGAGGTGTCTGAGCAGAAGAAAAAGCCAGTGTGTTAAACACGGAGGACAGAAAGACAAGAGTCTGCCTCCTTGACAGCAAATTCTCCCTCCACACCCAATCTGGAAACACGGACATCTAGACTCTTGATTATGTGAGGAAAAGAAATGTCTGTACTGCCAGTCGTGCTACCTGCCAGGTTTCCATTACATCCGTGAGAGCATTCCTGACCCACCCAGTTATCTCACATCCCAGGCCTCCGTTCTCCAGTTACACACTCCAGGAAGACTGGGGAGGGAGGGGCCTTGCTTGAAACTCAGGAACATTTCCGGTACCTCCCAGGGGCAGGCTTCTGAGTAAGGGGCTGCAGGGAGGCAGACTCTGGGGCCAGACCACCTGGCTTGAAAGCCCAGCCCCCAGCCAGGTAGACATGCTCACAGCGTCTCTGTCGGTCTCCTTGCTTGTCGAAGAGGGGTCATGACAGTACTGTCCACTACTGCTGGGAGGATTAGATGAATTAGTTACTGCGACACACTTAGAGCAGGGCCTGGCACACAGAACAGTGCTCAATAAATGCTAATCACAGTTAAGAATTAGACATGGGTCAGCCCTGGGGATTAGAGTCTAGCTTGGAAGTCAAGAAACACACACACAAATACAGCACCGGAACCTCAACAATATACGTCGACTCCTTTTCCTTGGTTCTAACGTAAACTTAGTCGCTCCTTATCATAAGAGATAAGAGGCTACAAACCTAACTGCCTTCAAGGGAGCTTCAGATGGATCGCTGGAGGACAGAACCATAAGCACAGGTTGACAAAAGAAGGTAGGTGTTTGGGGCTAGTCTCGGGATTTCACATTAATTGCAATAATATGAGATGGCAAAAGACAGCATCATAGATTTTTTTTTTCCTTTTTGGTTTTTAAAGCATTTTCCTGAGTCCAGGCGACGCTGTGAGGAAGGGCAAACGCCGTGAAGTCCTCCCCAAGCCTGACCTCCCGCGACCCTCCCCGCGCTGAGGACGGACACAGCTCGCCCCTTGCAGAGGGGCCACGGCCGGCTGCTCTCTCACTTTCCCGAAACGGTCACCGTGCAGCAGTTCAGAAAGCATAGTCTCCAGTGACGTTTGGAATCTGTGCCCCCACCCCACTCAGCCCCCTGGAAAGGGCCCCGTGTCCCTCCTGAGGGCCCTGCTAAACCAACTGCTCTGGGAGGCCTGGCTGCGGGAACTGGCCCTCAGAACTCCCCCTGCCTCCCTTTGGGTCTCCAAATGGGCCCGGGGGCCGGACGGGGTGAAGGGTCTGCCCCACCCCATCCCAGCCAAGGCATCGGCCCACCGCTGCGCACCGCGGCCCTTCAGGAACGTGAGCGCCTGGGCCTGGCGCAGAGACAACAGTGTGCTGGCGGCGGGGACACTGGGGACATAGCTTCCCGCTCCGCTGAGGTCTCAGGTTCCTGAAGCATGAATCTGCCTCCAGACACTGAGATCTGAGGCCCAGGCTTGGGGAGTGTGGCTTATTCAGGAAGGTGGTCCCGAGCTGGGCTGCCCAGCAGGATGCTGATGTGGGGCTGTCCCTGCCCGGAAAGGGCTCCGAGTTTTCCTAGAGCAGAGGTCTCACTCAGGACTATGCACAGGGACACATCGAGGGGTTCCCAGGATGCCCTGGGAAGGCGGGGACTGCGCACCGCTCCCATCTCTCCCCCCGCAGACCTGGAGGGTTCGGCACGCAGGCTCTGGAGCCGGCCTGCCTGGGTTCAGATCCTGACGCGGCCACTTCCTAGCCCTGCCCTCTCAGCCGAGTCCCCTGCAGCCTCTGTGACTCACACTCCTTTCGGAAGGTGAAGAGAATAACAGTATTTACATCGAGAGTTGTTAAGGGGACTTAAGTGAGATCGTGACGCATGCCTGGCCTGGAGATCGCATACGGTGAATTTCAGCTCCTTCTGCCATTTGCCCTGGACTACGGATCAAGTCTTTAACCTGCCTGAGCCTCAGTTTCCTCATCTTGATAATGGGGATAATGACACACCTGAGTCCACTCCCCGTTCTCCCGTTGTCGACACTCATCGCACTTGTACTCATGTCTGTGAGGTCTGCCCACCTTTCTAGGTTACATCGCTTGCAGCAGAGTTTGGTAGAGCGTCTGGCACACAGTAGGTGCTCAATAAAAGTTCACTGAATGAAGAAATGGTACCACTGTCAGGACTAAACGAAGCAATGATAGAGGTGGTTTGGTCCGACAGAAAGCAGGCTGATGTCAGTGTGTGTGCATGGAAGTCTCTATGTGCATCGTTGGGAGGGAGGAATTCGACCTGTCAAGAAACCTGTGCTGGAGTCCTAGCTTAGTCCTTGCTGCCTATGTGACCACAGGCAAGTAGCTGTCCTCTCTGCGTTACTGTGGACGCGGTGGTACCCACCTGGTCGGGAAGACCAGCCACCTTCCAGTATCCAGTCCTGCGCCTGCTCACAGCAGGAAGCCCATAAGCAGCTGCTGCTGCCCACATTTCTATGGGTTGAGCCAAACGCACGATAAGAACGATAATAACAAATATTTCTCAAGCACTGACTGATGCCGGCACCGCTCCAAGCTTTAGCTGTGCTGGCCAGAGTGCAGTGGTTTTGAAATGAGACTTAAGACATCTTTTGTAAGTGGGAGTGGGGTTAGGGAATCAAGGCACCATTGACCTGCCCTGTCACAAGACTGAGAAAATGTTAACTGTCTCTCTCAAAGGAAGAGTGTGCGTAGGGAGGGAGCCGGCCCGTGATGGAGCGCGGGGGCTCAGCACTGCCCCCCGCGGCGTTATCCAGGGCAGCTCTGAGTTTATCCAAATAAGCCCTTATTTGGAAAGTAGGCTTCTGCTGCTTAAAGTAAAAATTAATTGATTAACTGAAAAGGCTTGGAAACCCTCCTGTGATGGAAAGAACTGAGGCCTGGAGTTAACAACCCGGTTTCCTGGCCCTGACATGACCAGCCCAGGACTTCGACCAAGACAGCTCCTCTCCTGAGCCTTAGCGCCTCTGCGGGAAAAGTGAGGATGGATTCAACGACCTCTGAGGCCTTTTCCCGCTAAAATATTCTCAGCAAATTAAAACAACAATGAGGTATCATCTCACACCTGCCAGAATGGCCGCCATCCACAAATCATCAAACAATCAGCGTTGGCGGGGTGTGGAGAAAAGGGGACTCTAGTGCACTGCTGGTGGGAATGCAGACTGGTGCAGCCACTATGGAAAGCAATATGGTGTTCCCTCAAAAAATTAAAAATTGGACTTCCATTTGACCCAGTGATCCCACTTCTAGGAATATACCCTAAGAAGCCTGAAACACCAATCAGAAAGAATATATGTACCCCCATGTTCGTAGCAGCACTGTTTACAATAGCAAAGATCTGGAAACAGCCTAAGTGTCCATCAGTAGACAAGTGGATAAAAAAGCTCTGGAATATACACAACGGAATACTATGCAGCTGTAAAAAAGAGAGATCTCTTATCCTTTGAGATAACATGGAGGAACCTGGAGAGCATTATACTAAGCGAAATAAGCCAGTCAGAGAAAGACAGATACCACATGATCTCACTTATTTGTGGAATATAATGAATAAAATAAGCTGATGAACAAAATAGACCCGGAGACATAGAAAGGAGTACGGGTCAGAGTGACAAACCTCAGAGGAGGGGGTGGTGGGGGGCAGATGGATGAGATAAACCAAAGAATTTATATGCATGTGTATGTAACCAATGGGCATGGACAACAATGCTGGGGAGGGGGGCAGGATTGTGAGGAGGGACTCTGGGGGGAAGAAGGAGGAACATTTGTAACAAAAACAAATGAATAAAAATTGCACACACAAAAAGGCACCAAAAAGAAGATAATAATAATAATAACAATAATCATAATCATAGTCTCAGTGAGTGTGACCTTCAGGCTCTTTCTCCAGCGTGTAAAGACGGACTTGAGTCGAGAGAGGGTTGAAATGGACTCGACCTTCCTAGCTCTGTGTTCACAGCAGACCCCCCTGTTCTCTAGTCCTGATGGAACCTCCTACATCCTGGTCCTGCCAAGTTCTAGGGAATTTCCCGACAACATTCTCTTCATCCTTCAGAACCCAGTGCAGAGCCAAGCTCATTCAATAACTGCTTAGTAAGTACCCCGGCACTCTCCCGAGCCGTAGGGAACAGGACAGCACGCAGACCCCGTCTGATCGAATGGGGACAGCTTTTCCTAACTAACTAACTAACTAACTAACCAACCAGTCTTTTGTGCAGACTTCTGTAATTGCACGATTGTCTTAAGTTGCATGGCAGCCTCCCGGCTGGACTGTCAGCTCTCGGGGCAATAGCTTCACACAAGCCTTACTCTTCATTTCTAGTTCCCCAGGGCAAAGCCTGGCAGACAGCCTGCACGCCATACCTTTTTTTTTGCCTTGAGGATATAAAGACCAGGGAGTATATATTAGTCATCATCACCCCATCCCAGACAACGAACTGACATTTTCCGGGCAAGACTCAGTGCCTAGTGTTTTCCTACTTAGATTCTCACACGCCACCTATGATCATGTGACTCATATCTGCCCGCTGCCCATTACCCTAGACGCTACATGAGGGCAGGGGTTACCTTGGTCTGGTTCCCTGACACAGCAACAGCATCCAGTCGCTACAGTAGCACACAGTCAGCTCTCAAACGTTTGTTGAATGGATGGGTGTCGGGACGGAGAGGAAAAAGCGAGAGATGCAGAGTGACGCGAGTGCAGTCTCCAGTCCTGACCAGTCTGCGTGGGTGCTGGAAGGGGGCAGTGCCGCGTGGGGGGAGGGCGCCGCGGAGTGGGAGTCCCTCCTGCTCAGTGGGAGAACTCGAATGGCGAACACAGAGAGTGACCAAGCGCCACGTTCCTGGCAGAGGTAAGTGCTGGACAACACGCTCTGGAGCCCGCCACGTCTGGGTTCAAATGTCAGTCCCGCTACTTACTAGCTGAGTCCTTAGTGACACTCAGGCCACCTGAACACCAGTTTCCTCGCTGGGAACAGGAGCCCCGAGTGAGCAAATGCGTGTCAAGCACATCGCTTGCTTTTAGCCGCTGCTGCGTCAGTGCGGCTCTTATCCTCCCTGCCGCGGGAGCAAAGCCTCTCCCCTCCCGGCCCCGGGCCGACCTTGGCCTCCACCAGCCTCCCTGACCACACAGCTCACCTCTCTTCCCTGCTTGAAGCTCCCTCGCGAGGATTTGGCCAAGTATCCTGCTTTGCCTGTTTCGTTTTTCATCTAACCAATACTGCTATTCCACTTACCAGGCACCATGTTCTGTTCTGAGAGCTTGACAGATTTTAACTCCCCTAACCTTAGAACAACGCTGTGAGGTCAGTTACCATGTCACAGAGGAGGAAGCTGAGGCCGGGGAGATTTCAGTAACTTGCCCAGAGCACGCGGCTGGGAAGGGGTCCTGCCAGGATGCAAACTCGGGCAGCCTAGCTCTAAAGGCTGCATTGAGGGCCACACGGCCTTTCTGCCTTACAAGGTCCGCCCACTGTTGTCTGAGCTGGGAAACCAGCCCGCGAGAGTTGATGCTGCTCGAGGGAGAGGCCAGCCAGGCCGCTTCCTCCCAGCATGTGGGTGAGCAGAGCCCCACAACAGTGCAGCCCAGCTCTGAGAAGGGGCCCAGAGATCCCTGCACGGACTGGGAGGCTGCACAGCTTAGTCGGGGAGGATGGGAGGGAGCTGGGAGCCCGCTGACTGCTCCAATGGGAAGGAGATGGTGGCACATCCCTTGGGCTGTCGCTGCCCCAACACACATTTATTGTGCATGAGCGTAGGGCCTGGTGCTGAAGATAAATTCTTGAGCAGGACAAACACTGCCCTTTGGTCCAGGATGGTGTGGCAGGCAAGTGAGGCACAGGCCATTTCAAAACAATGTGATGAGCGTGGCCCATGCAGACCCCGAACCCCAGGCTGAGGAGGAACACAGCCAGTGAGGCCCCCCAAACACACTGATTCGTGAGATGGGTGAGAGTTGGCCATCACAAGGGTGTTTTCTGTGGACGAGGCGGGGAAACAGGTATTTCAGTGAAGACTGGCCAACACTTCCAAAGCCTGGAGACGGAGGACGCAGTTTCGTGTACCTTCTCTCATTCAATCCCAACAACCTTGTGGAGAAGAGAGAGTTTTTATTAGCTCATTTTTCAGATGAGAAAATTAAGGTGGAGGAAGTACCTCGCTTAAGGTCACGCTGCTAATAAGTGGTAGAGCTGTTCATTTCAAAGCATTCACACCAGGTTCTGGGAATAGAGGCTTTTACCAAACCCGCAGATAAAAGGATGATGGATCCAATGGGCAGATTTATAGGCCTAGGTCCTAATGGGAGGTCTGGTTCCCTCACTGGTCAGGGGAAAGCTACTTGAGCTTTATGAGCTCCGGTTTCCACATCTGTTGGCATCTATTGCCACCTGCTGTAGGGTCATTCTCGCTTCTGCTGGCCAACAGGACAGATCTAAATATGCCTCAAGTCAGAGGCTGCAAACCAGTAGCCTGGATCAAATACAGTCCTTGGAGGCAAAAGAGCCAGTACTTTTAGACAGATGAGGTCTAGCGCAGCGAAGAAATGCCCACGTTTGCCTAGCTAAAATGTGGCAGAGCCAAGACGGAAACTATGCTGACCGGGGTTCAGTGGTGGCAGTCTTAAGCAACACACTGAAGTACAGAGAAATGGCCACTGACACTCAGCCTCTATATTTGGGAGACATTAGGGAGTGGTGGGGACTTCTGCCAACTACAGAGTCCATGCCCTAAAGGAATGCTCCTGTGATCGGCGTTGGGTAAGGGTGGTGAATGCTTTATGTCCCAATTTTCTCCTCTATAAAATTGCCAACATGTTTATACCTATTTCACAGGGCTATCTTGAAGACTAGTTAACATGCCTAGCACATAGTAAGCATCATATAAGTGTAAGCTGTTACTGTTGTTACTATCTGACCAGCGACCTTTGTCTTAAACATTCATAATACCCACTTAAATATGGTATGGGAAACTGGGCACACTGCCGAAGACCAAGTTCCAACAGTATCTCTGGGGCCCTTCCGCGTACTCTGAGCAACAGTGGGGCCCGCAGAACCCAGGTCTCCAGGCCACAAGCCACAAGCTTCAGGCACCAGCCGCGGTCTCCGTAGCTGGCGGCAGCAGCCCCTCAGTGAGCTCATGGTTACCACCGGCCTCTAGGCTGAAAAGAATGTGAGGTGCAATGGGCAGCCTTCCAGGGGCCCAAGAAGGGAGGCCTCTTCCTTTCAGGATGTTTCAGGCTTCAGATAAAACCCTTCCTGTGTCCCAGTCCATAGCTGGCAGGGGCAATCGGCAATGACTGATTGCAACGGGTGAGTTGTCAAAAAGATGTGTGTGTGAACCCGACTCCAGCTAGCAGGGGCAAAGCGTGCATTCAGGAGGCTGGTGGGAAGACCATCCACTGCACAATGGTTGGTTTTGCACCTACTATGTACTTGGCCCTGGGCCAGGCTTTCGGGAGGTGGTGAAGTTAATAACAACGGCAGTTTGCCTGCATTTCCTCTCCCCGAGCACTATAACAGCCATCGTCTCTCTTAATCCTTGGTACAGTCCTAAAATGCAAGCAGGCCTGATTTCCTGCACTAAAAGAAGGGCAGTAGAAGAGACCTGTTCAAAGTTTCAAAGTGTAGCAGAGTCTAGATACTTGGCCCAACGTGTTTCCTTTTTCACCTGAGCACCCAGCTGGACTACATTTCCCATGGGCCTTTGTGGTTGGGTGTGGCCATGTGACTGAGTTCTGGCCAATGGAATGAATGGAATGCTGGTGATAATGATGTATGGCTTGCCTGGTCCGTAATAATCTTTCCTAGCAGTTTTCTACCCTCTCTTTCTCATCACTAACAGATGCAGACAGCCCGCAGAGGATTTTGAGGAGTTAGGATGATGGAGCCGTAAGATGGAAGGGGTCTGACTGGACCCGAGTCACCAACTGCTAAAATTCTGTCACAATGAACACTTCCATGAGTGAGAAATGGACTTCTTTTGTGATAGGCCACTTCGTTTGTTTTCCTACAACAGTTTATCTACCTTAATATTCACAGTGAAACCTGAACTTGGGTATTAGAGGTATTTTGCCTCTACATCTGGTAGGTTTTTTTGATCCCTTTCCAAATAAGCAGGCAAAGCTTCTCATGCTTGGAAGGTCCTGGAATTTTACAAAGCACTTGGACAAGTACCGGACAGTCCCTTCTACACCACTAACCCCTGGGCTGTGGCTCTTACCCACCGTGGGAAGCTATCAGGTGGGTAAGGTGTCTGGGCTAGCCACACCTCTGGTACCCATAGCTCAGCCTTTTTCCGTTGGTTCTGGGACAAAAGTAAGCCCCAATGTCCAAAGGCACCCCTTGTATGTATTCATTAGCTTCTCTCCTGTCCATCTACAATGGTACACGTTCTGTCCATGCCCAGGAGAACTGTGTGCACAGCTGCTTGCGTCATTTTCTGTGTTTTGTGGTTTTGATGGAGATCCCCAATGGCAGGCCACGCCCCCTCTCTGAGCCTCAGTTTTCTCATCTAGAAAACCACTGAGTGGAATAAAGTCAACTTGAAGTCTCTTGCCAGCTATAATTTGCCACATTCTCATTTTAAGAAGCAATATTTTGGGCCTAGGATGGGTCAGACACCCCTAGGTTATTTCATTTAGTCATGAAATAAAGAGGACTGTAAATAAGGTTGTTGCCCCACCTCCCCAATTAATAAAAAACCTGGAATTTCCCATTACTAGTCATTTTCCACAAAGTTGGTGTTCAGTTAACTTTCGGTGGGTGGCAAACTACTGCAGAATATTACTCTAGCTCGTGACTTCATTGAGCCTGCAGTCGAGTTGGGAGGACAAGAATCACACATGCAAAACTAAGAAACATTCTAGAGAGTAGGGCGCAGCGTCGGGATGGTCAGGCAGAGGAGGGGGAGCTCAGGGGGAGAGATCTACTTATCTCCCCCAACCCCCCTCCAGCCCCATTCGCTGCTGGCGTAGCTACACTCTGAGCACTGGCTGTGGACCAGACACTCCACGGATGCTTTCCCTTCATACACCACTTAATTCTCAGGCGCTCTGCCGGGATGATCCCTGTCTAAGAAAGAGGGACCCGAGAGGCACACGGATGGTAAGTCACTTACCAAAAACTCCACGTAGGTGAAAAGTACCCGCAGCACGGGGGCCTGAAGCAGGTCCGTGGGGTTGCAGAGCCTGCTCCCTCCCCTGTTACCTCTGCCCTGCTCTAGGTACAGCTCTGTTCCAGCTTCCTGCGGCTCTCACTCCCCCAGCCCCCGAGGAAGAGACGCTGGCGTCCTGCCCTTTGACAGTCAGGAAGCAGAGTCAGATCACCCTGGGAAGCTCATATTGCAGGGACCCCCTGGCAGGGAGGCCCCACGTTCGCCGAGGGCCGCAGCAGGCGGGCATCAGCAGCGAGCCCTGAGCACACTGGCTGGAAGCCTCCGAGACACGAGGCCAGAGGTTTGCACAGCTGGAGCCCCTGGGGAAGGACCCGGGAGCAGCTGAAACGCACTGACCCCATCTGGAAGCAGAGCCCCCTCCAGGGAGCCGAGGGAGGAAAGGAGACAGGAAGTGGCTGATCGGCTTGTTCTCAGGAAGCAGCGGGCCTGAGAGACGTAGTTCCCTGCAAATTGAAGATCTGGTGTTTCTCAGCCTGGGCTCCTGGGACGCCCTGCAGCTCTCTCACCTGGCATGTTGGGAAGCGGGGGTTGGGCCACAAACAATGAATCCAAACATCTGAGAAGTGGGGACAGAATCCGCATATCAGGCAAGCTCATCAGCGGCTACAATCCGCTGAGTGTCCATCGTGTGTCCCATATCCTTCAAGCACTTTCGAAGGATCAATTCATTTAAAATCCTCACAGCATTCTTACAAAGTAGACACTATCATTAGCCTCATATTCCATTTAAGGGAACAGAAACACAGAGGAAGAAACTTGAAAAAGTCGCCCAGTAAGTGGCTGGGCCCGAATGTGGACCCAGGTGGTGGGACTCCCGAACCTGGCTCCTCAGCCCTACGGCACGCCAACACCGTGGGAGGCTCCATCTCGGTGCCGGGCCCCAAGCGCACACGGGACCTGAACGCCGACTATGGTCCGCCAGCAACTGCTTGAAGCTCGGCCAGGCCAGGGCTAGGGTCAGGTGAGTGAAGCACCCTGGGACCAAATTTGAAGGAGCGATGTCCCCCAAATTCAGTCATCAAGATAAATAAAATTTTAATGCAATAGTAAATAATGACTGCAAAAGAGGTAGCTACGGACCACGGCTAGCCACCTGTTTTTACACATATGGTTTTATTAGAGGAAGATAAAATACAAAGAATGGCATTATCCAAACCTTACCCGCATGGCCCCACGGAGCAGGTCTTAGTGTCCCTCTTCCACGCACACTGCTGTCCCTCGGGGTGGCGAACCCTGACGCGGGCTGACAGTGCTCCAGACACTGTTTCTTAAGTGCCTTATAAACATTACTGGAGTCCTCCCTATGAGGAAAAGCTCTGTGCCACCTCCGTTTTACAAACAGTGGAACTAAAGCACAGGAGTTTTACATCGTGTCCAAGGTCGACACAGACAGTGACGCGCAGAGCTAGGATGAGAACCCAAGTAGCCTCACACCCCAGGCCATAGGCTCAGCCAGAGGTTAGCAGACGACAACCTACTGGCCAGTCCTGGCCAAAGCCAGCCCACCACCTGTTCTTGTAAATAAAGTTTTATTGGCTCACAGTCACATTCATTCATGTATGTATTATGGACGTCCACTTTCATACCACACCTGAAGAGTGAAATAGTCATGACAGAGACCCGCTAAGCTGCACAGATGAAGATGTTTGCCATCTCGCCCACTACAGACAGAAATTCTGACCTGTGCCCTTAACCACTGTGGGACGATCAGTGCGAAGTTATGCCCACCGTCGGAAGAAAGCAGAGATGGGGTATGAACCCAGCTTGTCTCTGAAGACTGTGACTTTTCAATTCTGCCTGGCTATGGACCCTCCCATGGGTGCCAAGGCCTCCTTGTTTCCCAGACTTTACTGCACTGCCTGGCCCACAGAAGATGCTCCATAAATGTTCACTGAACAAATGAATGGATGAACCTTTGTGCATCTTATAGTGGTCGAGACTAGAGGAACAATCAGTTGGACCCTACCTGGGAATGTCCAGCCTTTCTGTTGCACCCGTTACAAGCCAAGCCTCTTGGGGTCTCATTGCCATGGTAACCTGCCTTAACAGCCTAAATTAATTGGAAGGTAGAGAGTGTTTGAGGATGGCTTAACTCTCTTTGTAGCTACTATACTACCCATCCCAAGTTAGAATGTCTCAATGATCTTCATCTAAATCCGCAGTCTTAACATCCAGCCCAAACTGCTGTGCCCTTGACCCTAGAGGTCATGGTCCAAGTCTTAGGACCTAGTCATAATCAAAAGAGTGTGAATTTGGGAGTTAGAGAAACCTGTCTCATCCATCAGTGATGTGACCTTGAGCAAGTTCTTCAACTCCCTGAACCTCAGCTTCCTGACCTGTGCCAACAGTTGGCTGCAGGAAGAGGTCTACACAAAGCTGCCCTGCCTGGTGGGTGTCCGCAAGCCTTTGTTATGATGATGGAGACAGTTCAGGAGAGCTGTCAGCTGAAAGACCCCAAATCCATTATGCATGTTTTATCTTTGTGCTCCCAGGATCATGAATAAACAATGTCTTCATCCAGTGTTTCAAAGACACTAATTCTGCCTCAGAATAACCACCCCTCCCACCTCCCTGCAGAAATTGGCCAGCTCTGTGCCTGGCCACTGGCCCGAATTTCCAAAGACTGTTGGTTTAGCATTTCTCAAATGTATCCCATTAACACTATGAACCTGAGAGCCTGCCCTCCTCTCTGAGCTCAGGTCTGACAGTCAGAGGGAGAGAGGAGCCAGCAGCGGGAGGCCGGCCTCCAGGACTTGCCTTTGTGAAGTGGGTGATTGTGGGTCAGTCTGCCTGGGACTGAAGCACCTATCAGCCTGCACATGAGGGGCCCCGGGTCGGGCACAGACACAGGCTGTGTGCTTGGTGACTGGGAGAAAGTGCGCTGGAATGAGGGGATTGGGAAATGTGAGCAAAACACATTCTCCAGCTGCCACTTGAGGGGAAAAACAAGACCTTGAACGAGGCTTAGCGAAAAGCCCCTGCTCTGGGAATCGGAGACAAACTCTGCCTTGGTTAAATCTCCAGCTCTCTCGCTGTGTGTCTGTGTGCAAGGCATCTGCCCTCGCTGTGGCACATGTATTTTTTGTTTGTTTGTTTCTCTCTCTCTATCGCTAAGAATCAGTAAACATATCCTCAGGTGAAGAGTAAAGAAAAAGAAAGAGAGAAATGATAGTCTTGCCATCTTGGGAGGCCTTTAGTCCCAGGCAAACTGGGAGAATTGGTCACCCTAATTTGGGGAGAATTGACATCTTTACATTTCATGAACATGGTATATCTTGTTTGAGTGTCTTGAATGTGTTTTATAGTTTATAGGTCTTGAACATCTTTTGTTAAATTATATTCCTAAGAACTTTATGTTTTGGATGCTATTATAAATGGTATTATTTTAAAATACACGTTGTGTTTTGGAATAATTTTAGATTTATAGAAAAATTGCAAAGATATTACAGGGTTCTGTATTCATGACCCAGTTTCTTGTAATTTTTTTTTTTTTTTTACTTTATGTGGCACATGTATTTAAAAAATGAATGGGTTAGGCTGGGCCCCATGTTTTTAAACTCTTGCTTGGCAGCAGAGATCTTTTGCCAACAAATTTTTACTTGGAATTTCAATATATAAATAGGTTGAAGTGGAACTGATTCCCTGGGTGAAGGTGACAGGGTTGGAGGGAAGGGGACTGGAATCCTGCCCACTCAGCCCCCAACAGTCTGAAAGAGATGAGAGGTACCCCTGTGGAACAGGGTTTGAGAACCACATGACATGGTAGAGGATCTATAGAATCAGCCCGTGGCTGGCAGCCTTGGACCCTGGTAGCTATAGCCAGTGATGGCTTCTGCTTATTGAGCACTTTCTTAGGGCTGGACTCAATTTCTACGTGCTTTACTTTCAGAGTTAGTAAAGGCCCCGACTCAAATCCTGACTTCACCAGGTTAGCAGCTGTGTGACCTCAGGCCAGTTAGTTCACCTCTCTGTGCCTCAGATTCTGCATCTGGAAAACAGATTGTTCAGAGGACTCAAAGAATTAATCCCTATAAGGGTGCTTAGAACAATGGCAGGCACATAGTAAGCATCTGATGTGAGTCATTTTTATCATGTTTGCATAAATTATTATCACTCATCTTTATAAGCACCATTCTGTTTCACTGATGAGGCCACGGAGGCTCAGAGAGGTGGGCTGAGTGCCCCTAGGTCACACAGCTGCTAAGTGATGTACTGAGGGCTTGAATCCACGGTTGCTCAACTGAACAATCTGTGGTCTTAAACACCCAGCCAAAACAGCTTTGCTCTTGATCGTAGAGGTCAAGGCCTGGGTTCTAGTGATTTGCTTACGGGGTTCCAAGCCTAGATAATAGGATGCTAGTGATGACTACGGCGACTTGTGCTTCCAGGAGTTCTGGAGTCTGGGCATCTTGGTGAATACAGATCCTAAGGAGAGAGGAGGTGTTTGGTTGCCCAAGCTCAGCACTAGCTGACGGTCTTCTCCCCAAGCCACATTTTGCAGCCTTTTCCCTGCAAGACGCCTTTGTGCAAATCAGTGAAAGGGCAGAGGCAGCCCCAAGCTAGAGCGCAGGTGAGCTGAGGACAGGCTGACTTCCCGCCCCCACTTGGAAGGCACCGCTGAGCAGTGCATGAGCTACACAGCCTCACACAGCGACCCTTCCTCCTCTCTTGCATCAGCATTTGGAGGGGAGAAGCACAGGGAGAGAAACACATGGCTGGATGAGGGACAGAGGAAGGTCTCAGCCTCGCCCCAGGCGCGTGGGGCGCTGGATGAGGGAAGGAGCATGGGGGCTGTGCGGTCAGGAAGCTCTGCGTGATCGCCCACAGCAAACGCGAACCACGCAGTCACTTTTCCTCTTTACGCTGTGCTTCCTTCTCTGCACAGGGGGTGGTCGTAAAGGATGGCTGTCTGGCTCTCCCTGGGGAGCTGCCTGGGAGCTGAGCCATCATATGGTGAACAAATGCCGTAATTGCCCAACTGCAGAGCAGCTGCTGCATGTTATTAAACAGCAACAACCTCTCCCCTGACCCCTGACCCGGGAAACGGGTAGCCTCCCGCCCACCCACCGGGAAAGCCCCGGCACCCTGCCACCCGCAGAGGCGCCAACGCTGGCTCCGGCAGTACGAAGCAGGCCGAGGCACAGTTGTAAGGACACAGGTTTGGGGTTCCGACAGGGCAGGATGCCAACAGCAGCTCCACCCCTCAGGAGCGGCGGGACTTTGTGTGAAACACTGATCCTCTCTGAACCTCGATTTCTCATCGACGAAGGGTAGCTTGTCATACTGACCGCGCAGAAACGGTGCAGGAATTGAAAACAGTAAATGGAAAGCGCCCAGCACAGTGCCTGACGCGTAGTGAGGACTTAAAACAGCTGCTCATACAGGTTCCTTCACTCATCCCTCGAAGACTGACGGCAAACCCGCCGGGCACCCGGCCTGGTGACCACCACGCGCGGGGCGTGAGCCTGTCTCTGAAGGCGTGACTCTGAGCCAGGGCTGAAGGATGGAGAGCTTTCTGGGTGCAACGGACAGGAAAGAACTTTTGGTGCAGACGGGACAGAGTGCGTGAGGGCCCGTGATGGCCGAGGACAGGTGAGGACTGGCGAACCGACAAAGCTGATGACGCTGAGGCTGACGCAGAGGAGGCTGGTGACATGCGCAGGACCGGACCAGGGAAGCCACAGCCAAGATCTTGGTCTTTCGCCTAAGAGTGCAAGGAAAGTCCTGAAGAGTTTTACCTGATGGAGTGACGTGATCAGAGTAGAGTTCTTGGAGGCTCACTCTAAAAGAGCATATACTTTGAGTCTGACTCTGGCATTCTGGAAAAGGTAAAGCTACAAAGACAGTAAAACGATCAGTGGTTGGCAGGGGTTGGGGGAGGGAGGGATGAACAGTCAGAGCACAGGGGATTTTTAGGGCAGTGAAACTATTCTGTCTAACTCTGCAATGGTGGGTAAGTGTCATTACAAATACTTTTGTCAAAGCTCACAGAATGTGCACCACGAGAGTGCACTCCAGTGTCGGCTAGGGGCTCGAGATGGTAATGGGTTATGCAGGTTCAGCAGCTGTAACACATGTACCATCTGGCGGGGGATCCTTACATCTAGTTTGTCCCTGCGCCTGTCTTTGGCCATTAGTGTGTGGCAGAGTGACTCTGGAAAGTCTAGCTTTGGCCTTTAACATATTGACAACTTCTACCTCTCCTGGAACTTTGCCTCTTGAAAACAAGCTGCCATATCAGAAGTCCAACTATCCTGAGACCACACTGCTGTGAAGAAGCTCAATAGCCACGTAGAGAAAGAGAGACCACGTGGAAGGGGACCTTCTAGCCCAGCCAAGCCGCCAGCTGAGCACAGCCCACGGCCCACCCCACAGCCCACCCAGTCAGCACCGCCTGCATCGGACGAGCCAGCTAACTGAGCCCTGCCCAGATTCCTGACCCACAGACTTCAAGCAAATCGAGCGGTTGTGGTTTTCAGCCACTGCGTTGGGGGTAGGTTGTTACACAGCAATTGATCTTTGAGATGGGGGTAATAGCAGATGCCAGGAGACCAGGAAGGAGGGTCCTGCAGAAATCCAGGTGAGAGAAAGAGATGATTTGGTCTACAGTAGAAGTGGTGGTGGAGAATTAGAAAATGCTGATAAGAGAAAAAGTTACACACATACACTATCATCATCAGTAGGAAAAACTCAGGGGTCTGTAGACCCCACAGACCCCAGTGATGCACTGGTCTCCTCTCTGAGGTCACCTCTTTCAATGAAGGGCTGACAGTCCAAGGCTTAACTTTGTTCCCAGACACTTGACTGCCATCAGTATGAAGGAAAAGGGATATATTCCAGAATGCCAGAAAATAGGCTTACCTGCATAGTCACATTATTTAAAGAAATGTCCCAGAAAAAAATGTGCATCTTCACATAACACCTCACATTTGCACACTACTTCATAGATTAGCAAGTATATTACATGCAGGCATTTATGTACAAAACCTACACATAATGTACAAAACCTTTTTTGATTCATTCAACCGTCCTATGAAGTTGGAATTGCCACCCTCACTTGCAAATGAGGAAACAGACTCAGGAAAGGGACAATTACGGCTCGATGGGCCCGTGGTCAGCGGCTGGTAGGGCGAGATGTTGAACCCCTCACTTCTCCGGCCAAGTTCAAATGGATTTTTTAAATGGCTGTTGTAAAATTCCCACATTTATAGTAAAACTATGAACAACAGATTGAAATTGTATATTTCTCTGTGTTTTGGTTGTCTGCCTGCTGTTCCTCTCCATTGGCCTCTAGTGCAGTGATATATATATTGAATTTGTTTAGAGGGAGAGAGAAATAGAAACATCGATATGAGAGAGAGACATCAATCAGCTGCCTCCTGCACACAACCCGGACTGGGAATCGAACCCGGACCTCTCAGTCCATGACACAACGCCCAATCCACTGAGCTACACCGGCCAGGCTGTGCAGCGATTTCTAAAGTAGGTCTTTGGACTCCTGGTCTAGGAATCTCACAGGCAGATTCCTGGGCCCCACCCAGGAACTAGACTTTCTGGGACTAGGGAATAAGCATCTGCATTTTAATAAGTGGGGTAGGGGGTTCCTAAATTACTTGCCTTCATGGGAAAGTCTGAAAGTCACTGAGTGGTGGATCACCAAGCCTGGAAGCAGACAGATGTGCTCCGGAGAAGAAAGAGTGTAACACAGTTTAGCAGACTGTAATGGATCGCTCCACCGTGTTGCCTGGTGGGAGGAGGCCTAGCCGGTCCCCCTCCCTGCCAGGCTCACCTTGAGGGGCCAGGGAAGGAAGGGTGTGGCAGGCGAGTCGAGTCGTGGGAGAGCGAGCACTTGGAGAGCACTCGCTGTGTTTGGGGCGCCAGCAGACGGTCCCCCTTTAGTGCCCCAAGCAGCCATTATTCCCATTTTACAACGCAAGACCCCAGGAATCAGGAGGTGAGGCTACTTGCACAGTGGCACAAACAAGTGAGTCAAGACTCAAACCCAGAACCGCTCGGCCCCAGCGCTGTTTTCCCCAGTATCGAGCTGTGCCAACCGGGTAGAAGGGCCACGTGACGTCCAACCATGGGCGTTTGAATCCCACTCTCGACTCATTAGCTGTGTGACCTCGGACCAGGCCGTGGCCTCCTGGGAGAGCGCGCCTTCATGTCAGGAGATGAAGTACCCGCCGCCGAGACACCGGGTTCTCACTAGCCTTTCCCTAGGACCTTGCTTCCGAGTGACAGAAGGCCAGGAGGCCAAAGCCAGACGGCAACATGATCATCAGGCAGTTTCTCCTTGAGGTGGGGGAGGGAGGCCGGTGAAGTGGGGCTGGGCCGGGCCATACGGGCTGCAGCCCGTGGGAAGGTGTGGGGGACTGCGCAGGGATCTCTGCTGGCCCCACGGGTCCCTTCCACCCAGTTCTGCTTCTGGGAACCGCAGCCACACTGTTTTTCTCGTCAGAGGGCTGCTCCCTCTCCTGGGGCAGTTGGCAGATCCGCGCTGGCCTGTTGGCTGCAGGCGCGTGGGCAGCGGAGCCTGGCATTTCTTTACAGACGCTCACTGTCTCCTTCTTGTGCGGCTCTCTTCCCGTTCCCACGCCTCACCTCGGCCAGGCCCGGGCTCCTGCTTTCTCCAGCCCTGGGGAGGGCAGAGGTCCTGGGCGAAGAGATAGAAGGGGCCTTCCCCCCACGAGGCTGCTCTGCCGGACCCTCAATGACTCACTGTGGGTCCCGGGAGGGGAGGCGGTGGGTGGGTGGCAGGCTGGTCAGCACTCCCGCCTGGTGCAAGCTAAGGCTGCGGTCCTCTCCGTCTGGGCCTCGGCTTTGCAAAGCTGTGGGGGTGTCACTTATCTGAAGGGTCTGTGGGTCTTGAGTGCCTTCAGCAAAGACTCAGGCACTGTGCCAGGCACTGGGGGTACAGTTTGGGAACACAGTCCTCAGCCTGATCCTTAGCCTGATCCTCAAGGGAAGCCCAGTCCGGGGAGACATGAGAGGTAAGTGAATGATAACTATTCCCCTCCCGCATCAGTCCCAGCGCAGGGAGGGCCATAAGAAACACGTGCAGTGGGGGAAAGGAGAAACATCTCTAACAAACATAAATTAATTAAATTTTTTAAAAAATAAAGTAAATAAATATCAAATAAGAAAAAAAAAAAAAGAAAGAAACTCACACACAGCCATCGGCTAAGGGCTGGTCAGTCCTTCGTTCACTGAATAAATACTGGGTGTCCCCAACAATTGTACACACACAATAGTAGATTCTATTACATTTAGAAAATGAAATGTATTTTAATAAACACCGCCTTTATAATTATTCAAAGTGTGTATACATTCTTTTGGGGGGACACCCTATTGTTACTGAGACCTTGATATGTGGTAGACATTGTTCTAGGGGCTGGGAATATAGTGGGAACAAAACAAAATTACATAATAGCATATCTAATATACCATATATTTTTATATTATATTTATTATATATTCGTGCATGTATCTAATCCATACATCATTTAATATATATTAAGGTATGTATCTAGTCTATATAATTACAGAATCGCAACTTATCTTTCCATATAATAGTCATAATAATATTATATGGATGTATCTACATAATCCATCCTCTCAATCAATTAATTATATATCATCTATCTATAAGAAAAAAAGCAGGGTTGGGCCTCAGGACTGCGGAGAGCATGGTCTGGCCAGGTCTCCCTGAGGAGGGGACGTTGGGTTGGAAATTCGGAAGGCAGTGACAGCGTTTCAGGAAGAAGGGAGGACCGGTGCAGAGACTGTCAGCCAGACTCCACTCCACCTACTTCAGACATGTCGCTCGGCGCTTCGAAGTGAGGGCTCCTTGTTCCCGCTTCAGAGATGGAAAAGCCAAGAGCCAGGAAGGTGGGGACTTATCCAGGGCCTCATGGCTCGTGGAAGGCAGAGCTCGGACCACCCAGGCAGTCTGTGCCTCTGTATGTGGGCTCTAGGCTACAAAGCCACACCACCTACCTGGACCCGTCCCAGATACTTGTGAGCCCAGGAGGGGGCCAAATTCAACCTCAGGGAAGAGGATGTGCAAACACCCTGATGGACAGGAGGGTGCCAAGCCGAGGGAGCTCCCTGCCGTTCTTCCTTGCCTCTTCTGGCCCCAAAGCTGCCCCTCACCTGAGTGCACGCCCACCCAAAGTCAAGAGTGGGAAGGGAGGGATGGAGGGGCTTCCCCCAAATCCACAGGGCCCGCTCTGCTCACCTTATTTAGCTTTCTCCTTGGAGAGGCCTTCCCTGCTCACCCCACTGTCTCAAACACCCGCCACGGCCTCTCTCCTCTTTTGCTTCAACCGCTTCTCACGACCTGCCCCTGGAATGCATGTTTGCTGACTTCGCTGTGCGTTTTCTGTGACGTAAACCTCGGCTCCACAAGGGCGACCGCCTGTTTTGTCCACTGCTGATTCCTCTGTGCCTGGCCCATCTTTAATGAATGAAAGGACAGAGGAACTCCGGGGGGTGTGATGACTTCAGAGAGTTAAAGGAGCACTTTTCCAAACAGACACAGACCAAAACTCAGAGCAGCTCTTTGTAATATCTGCCAGATGGCGACTGGCACTTCGTGCTCAATAGATATTTGTTGAATGAATGAGTATCTGCAAGTTGAAATCCCAAGTTCAGGATGCTAAGAAGACTGGACAATAATGCATGAAAGACAGAGTGAAGGCACATTATTTTCTAACGCTCTTTGATAGGATGTTTGAGAGGCCCCGGGACAGAGATCAGAAAACTTGAGAGGTGCTCCTGACTCAGAAGCACATGTGCTAGGAGGATGTGGACAGTCACCTTCCACCTACCTCCCTGGGCCACAGTCTTCCCATCTGTAAAATGGGGACACACAGAAGACTCTGGATCGCTAGGATTTTATAAAATGTTCTCTCCTCCGGGATAGATCCAAGCATTTCCATCTTGTCCCAAACATCCTACCTGGAATTCTAAGTCTGGGGTGAGTACTGGGACGGGGTGGGGGGGTGAGTCTTTGATGCCTTTCCTCTAGGTCCTGTGTTACTTACGCTTCCTGGCTCCCTCTCTTCACCCCTCTCTGAGGTCTGACCTTGTAATGAGCGGCTGCACACTGTCAGCCGCTGCGGTTTGAACGGGTGCCTGAAATTTAGGGTTGCCCAATGCTGGAAACTGAGGGCGGGGCTTGCAGACTCAGGCTGGGGCCTCATTAACGTCTGCCTCTGGGGCGTTTCTCGTGCCCGGGTTCTCCTGTCCCGTATTTCGAATCCCATCTGTCTGTGTGGACGCGGCTGCCCCTTTTTATTGCTCCTTTGTGGAGTCGGGCTTGAAACTGGGCCCAGAACGGCCAGGCCATTCACAAAGCAGGCACTTCGCACGGCCTGGGACGCCCCGCTCTGCCTCCCGCACGGAGGTCTGCAGCTGTCCGGAGAACCTGGGCTTGGGTCGCTCTGGAGCGCCCCGAGCTGGCCAGCAGTCCTTAGTTCGACGGAATCCAGAGTAAGGGGTGCTACCCATTTAATTACGGCAACTCCTGGTGGTTTCAGCAACTCGCGTGGGATACTTTACCATTTGCAAAGCGCTACTAAGGATCTGAACTTGAACGGGGACTTAGTCTGTTCGGATGATTTTCTAAGGGTGCTATTTTCTTTTTTGTCCCTCTGCCCCCACCCACCTTCCCTGCCTGTCTCTGAGCCCCAGGAGGCTGACCTCTGTGGACGGCATCAACCTGGCTCTCTGGTTCACTGTCTCTGCTTGGCATGGGCCAAAGGGAGGCCCCGGCAGGAGACGGGACGGCAGGGAAAGTTGGTGGCCCTTCTTCCCAGCGCCCACTCTGCTTCCTGACATGACGCTGGAGGTAGCTGAGTTCCTCCACAACTGTGACTTACCGGGCGGCTCTCCCATGCCAGTCTAGGTGAAGCCCATAGATTGAGTCCAGTAAGTCTATTTCCACTCCTCGCCCCTTCACCCTGGGGAGGACAATGGCTTCCTCCTGTTTGCTGTTGGCACATACTGGCCCCCATGGTCCCTTCGCCCACACACTCCTCTGTAAGTGGTTCCTTCATCAGAATCTCCATTTAAACCATTTAGGGGTGGGGGTGAGTTCTGTCTGATACAAATCCCCAAATCTGGAATGAAGCCTGGAACACCACAGGCCCTTAATCAGTATTTGTGGAATGAACGCCCAAACTTCTCACATGTAATAACATCTCATTTAATCCTTACAAAAACGACGCAAAATAATACTATTGCCTTTTATAAACAAAGAAACTGAGGCTCATGCCCTGGCAGGTTTGGCTCAGTGGTTAGAGTGTCAGCCCTTGGACCGAAGGGTCATGGGTTTGAGTCCAGCAGGAGTATGTACCTGGGTTTCAGGTTTGACTCCCAGCCCTGGTTGGGGTCATGTAGAAGGCAACCGATCAATATGTTTCTCTCACATCAAAGTTTCTCTCTCTTGCCCTGGCCAGTTTGGCTCAGCAGTTAGAGCGTCGGCCTACTGTCTGGAGAGACCCGGGTTCGGTTCCCACTAAGGGTGCGTGCCTTGGTTGCAGTTTGTCCCCAGCCCTGGTTGGGTTGTGCGGGTGGCGGCCACTTGATGTGCCCCTTTCACGTCGCTCTTTCTCTCTCTCTTTCTCTTCCTCCCTCTCCCTCCCACTCTATCTGAACAAAAAATGGAAAAATGTCCTCAGGTGAGGATAAAAAATAAATAAATAAATAAAAGTTTCTCTCTCTCTCTCCCTCCCTTCCTTCCTTCCACTTTATCTAAAAATCAGTGAAAAAATATCTGCAGGTGAGAATTAACAACAACAACAAAGAAACTGAGGCTCAGAGATAGGGTCTCGGGTCTTAGATTTCTACGACACGGCGATGCTGACGTCCTGAACCAGGAGGCCCTGAGCTACACGCAGCTCCCTGGAGAGACCTCTACTTCCCGTGGCTTTCGAACCGTCTCGAAGCCAGGGGTGGGCTTCACAGGACCAGATGCCACAGAGTGGACGGGGCCACACAGCAAGAGAATAACAAAATCTCACAATTCAAGGACACCTGGACACTCACTTAGCATATAATCAGAGACCTGGATTCAAATCTAAGTGCTACCACTTTCTCCGCCCCCCCAACCCCAGGCCTACTGATGTTATGACTGACAAATACAAACTGTGTATATTTATGGTCTACAACATGTTTTGCTATGAATGTAAGGTGTAGAACATGCTTTACCCGAGGTATACATTATGAAAGGATTACCACAATCAAGTTCATTCACACATCCATCACCTCTCGTTGTTAGCCATTTGTTGTAGTTCCGTTTTCCTCCTGTTATGTATTTCTAGTTTCATACAAACTGTGGTTTGAAAAGACACTTGATCTGACTACAATCTTCCTGAATTTGGTAAGACCTGTTTTGTGCCCTAGCACATGCTGGAGTATGTTCTGTGTGCACTTGAGAATGTGCATCTGCTGCTGTCAGATGGGAGGAATGTCCTGCACGTGTGTGTCAGGCCCGTTGCTATAAGGTATAGCTCAAGCCCAGTGTTTTCTCATTGATTTTCTGCCTGTATGATCCATCCATTGTGGCTGTCTATTGTTCCTTTCAGATTTGTTAATATTTTATGTATTTATGTGATATGATGTTTGGTGCACATGTATTTATAATCATTATATCCTCTTGATAAAATGACACCTTTATCATTATATACCGTCTGTCATGGTCTCTTGTTAGAGCTTTTGACTTAAAATATATTTTGCCCTGGCCGGTTTGGCTCAGCGGTTAGAGCGTCGATCTGCGGTCCAGGGAGACCCAGGTTCGGTTCCCGCTAAGGGCACGTACCTCGGTTGCAGTTTGTCCCCGGCCCTGGTTGGGTCGTGCGGGTGGCAACCACTCGATGTGTCCCTTTCACGGTGATGTTTCTCTCTCTCTCTCTTCCTCTCCCCCCCACTCTATCTGAACAGGAAATGGAAAAATGTCCTCGAGTGAGGATAAAAAAATCTATTTTGTCTGATGTGAGTATAGCCAGCCCTGCTCGCTCTCTGCTTCTAGTTTCCTGGGCTATCCCCTTCCATCCCTCCACTTTCAGCCTGTGTGTGTCTTTAAAGCTAAAGTGAGTGCCCTGTAGGTAGACAATTGTTGGCTTTTTTTCTTAATTCCTTCAGCCACTCAGTGTCTTTTGATTAGAGAATTTAATCCATTTATATTTAAAAGTATTATCCATAGGTAAGGACTTACTACTGCCATTTTGGTCATTGTTTTCTGGCTAGTTTATAGCTCCTTTTTATTCCTCTCTGGCTATGTTCCTTTGTGAGCCGGTCATTTCCCATAGTGCTGTGCTTTGAATTCTTTCTTTATCAGTGCTCTGCATCTACTACAGGTTTTTTTGCTTTTGTTTGTTTTTAAACATGTTTTTCTTTAATTTTTTTTCTTTATTGATTTTTAGGGAGACAGAGAGAAACATCAATGAGAGAGAATATCGACTGGCCACCTCCTGCATGACCCCCCACTGGGGATCGGGCCACAACCTGGACATATGTCCCGACCAGGAATCAAACTGGCGACCTCTTGGTGCGCGGGTTGACGCTCAACCATGGAGCCACACCAGCCAGGCTCTGCCATAGGTTTTTGCTTTACCGTTACCATGAGGCTTACATAAAACACCTTATAGTTAGAACAGTCTATTTTAAGCTGATAACAACGTAACTCCGACCACATACAAAAACTCTGCTCTCTCTTTTACTTCCCCTCCCTACGTTTTTATGGTTCTCACGTCCAAGCGTGCATCTTTTTGTATTTTGTATTCATTCACAAATCACGGTAGCTGTAGTTGTTTTTAATACTTTTGTCTTTTAACTTTCATAGTAGAGTTAAAAGGGATTCACATACCACTATTACAATATTAGGGTATTCTTAATCTGACCAAATGCTTCCCTTCCATGAGTTTTATACTTCTGTATGGTTTTTTATGTTACTAATTAGTATGCTTTCATTTCACTAAATTCCTGCCCTCTAACGGTCAGATGCTTGGACCCCTTTAATATTTTTCTACCAAACGGTTGTCATACTTTAGCATTGCACTCACAATGAACTTACTGCCTCTTTAAGCAGCCCTGACCACCCTTCTTAAAGCGGTAGTCCAGGGCAGTGGTGCCACACGCAGGCTCTGGGGTCGGGCTTCCTACTCTTGAGCCCTAACGTTGCCACTTACTGGCCGGAGACCTTGATTCCATTACCCAACGTATTGGTGCTTCAGCCCCCTTATCTAGAAAATGTGGGTTATAATAGTACATACTTTACAGAGCTGTTGAAAGGATGAAATGAGTCCAATACATGTTAAGTGCTTGGAACAGTGCCTAGCACGTAGAAAAGGCTATGAAGGGTGTGTTAAATAAATGAGAATTCATGAATTCTGTGTGTGCAATTCCAGCTGGCTTAATCAAAAAGAAATTTTTGAGTGTGTGTGGGGGGAGCTTAGATTTGGAGATGAGTCTGCGTCCAGGGTCTTGAATAATATCCCGAGGTCACGGACTCTCTCTCGGCCGTGTTTCCCTTTGCCTTGGCTTCGGTCTCAGCAGACATCCCCTCAAGGAGAAACAGAGGGAACCTCAGCAGCTTCAGGCACCCGTCCACCGGCTCAGCCCCAGCAGAATGCATGAGTCTCTCACCCGAGAGACCCGGCAAAATCTCTGGATCCTCATTACCCTGGCTTGGGTCCCGGTGCGATATTCTGATTCTAGGGCCGCTTATGTGCCATTAGCTCCAGACACCACATGGACTGCAAGTGGAAGAGGGGATTTGTATCACCCTGATGGAAAATCTAGGCGCTGTTCACCCCAAAACAGAAGGAATAGACACAGGAGAAAACCGGCAGTGGTGTGCTGGATCAGGACTCCTAGCCACCTTCCCTGAAGTGCTCCCCACGAGCAAGACTTTGGAAGACGTAGGCCTTGCTCATATTGCATACTTGGAAGTGCTTAAGGTCTCTTTGAAAGCAGTTACTGAAAGTCAAGAGCACTGCTCAAAATTCTCGCTTTGGGAGACCACAGCTAGGACTTGGAATAGCACCATATGCCTGAGGAAGATTCTAACGACTCCCCACCTACAGGACACGCCGAGTCAGGCAGGGGGTACCTGGTTGGTGTGCATGTTCTCACAGGTCTGTAGCCTGTGACTTGGCAAAGTAAGTTGCCTGGCTGAGACGGCAAGTACCATGTTGGGCCTGGACAGAATGAATCTAAACAGCCCCACAGACCCCTGCACCGAGGGCTGCGGCTGCCCTGGCAGCCCTGACTGTCCGAGGTTGGTCTTCCACCAGCAGCAGCAGCGTGTGGGAGCTTGTCCACACTCCTGCTGCTCAAACTGACGTCTGCAGGATCGGCAGCGCTGGCTTCATCTGGGAGCCCTAGGCAATTCAGAATCTAGGGTCCCGCCTGAACACCTACTGGATGAGAATCTGTATTTGCAACAAGATCTCCGGGAGGTTGGGATGCACGTGAGAAGCAATACCTGACTCGTTTTCTAGCGCTGCTATTACCAGGTACCACCCACTGGATGGCTTAAAGCAACAGAAATGTACTCTCTCACAGTTCTCGAGGCTAGACGTCTGAAATCAAGGTGTTGGGAGAATGGATTTCTTCTGAGAGCTGAGGGACACTTTGTTTCATGCCTGTGTCCGAGCTTCTGGTGACTGATGGCAACTCTTGGTGCTCACTGGCTTTGAGATGTAGCACGTCCATCTTGGCCTCCGTCATCGCAGGACATTTTCCCTGTGTCTCTGTGTCCAAATGTCCCTTTTCTTATGAAGACACCAGTTATGTTGGGTTACAGGCTCACTCACCCGACTCCAGGAAGACCTCATCTTAACTCATTACATTGGCAACAGCCCTGATCACACTTTGAGGTTCCGGGAGTTAGGACCTGAATCCATCTTTCGGTGGGGAGGGACACAATTCAACCCATCACAAGTGTCTTCGGAGCCGCCGTTCCTAAATGCTGGGAGGCTAGCTGATCAGGAAACACCTGGGACCTTTCAGCAAATTTATTTTTGTAAACAATTTTGCAAATTCAGAAAGAAGATGGCATGTCTACCATGAGGCTTGGGGGGTCTATTTTTGCCGGGCATTTCTTGTTTAGGCAGCACACCCAGCAGGACCCTCAGCTTACAGTGGGCCCAGCCCCAGCGCAGGCCGAGGGGAGGGCAACCTGGGCACGACTTCCACCAGGCTGCCCACTGGCACCACCTGGGAGCTTTAAAACGACGGATGCCCAAACCGTACCCTCAGGGATTCTAGTGTAGCTGGTCTGGCATAGTGCCTGGGCAACAGGATTTTAAACATGTTCCACGTGATTCTAATCCGCAGTCAAATGTGAAGACTAATGGAATAGATGTTCCGGTTTCTACACGTTACAAAAGAAGACAGTTCAATCCTTTCCCCTTTCCCAGGCAGGGAAGCAGACATGAGCAGAGATAATCCCAACTATGAACATCTGTGGATTCCTGAATTTGGCATTTTAGAATTTGTTGTTGTTGTTGTTTTTATCCTCACCCGAGAACATTTTTCCATTTTTTGTTCAGATAGAGTGGGAGGGAGGGAGAGAGAAACATCGACGTGAAAGGGACACATCGGGTGGCTGCCACCCGCACGACCAACCAGGGCCGGGGACAAACTGCAACCGAGGTACGCGCCCTTAGCGGGAACCGAACCCGGGTCTCTCTGGACCGCAGGCCGACGCTCTAACCGCTGAGCCAAACCGGCCAGGACTGTTGTTGTTGTTTTAACCGGCCAGGACTGTTGTTGTTGTTTTTAACAGTTTTTAGGAGTAAAACGAGGCTGCTGTGGCAAGTCAATGAACATATCTCTATGTGGTACCATTCTCAAAATCTCCCATGATGGTGGGCTGTTGATTTCTCAATGTAGTTTTGCCAATTTTTGAAGTATATTTTGTGGCATTTTTATTTCATGCTTTAAATTTTAAAATAATCTCTTCTGGGTAAATGAATCCTTTATTATAATGCATTTCTTTCTTTTCCCTGGAAATGCTTTTCATCTGGAAGTCTATTCTCCCCACTCCCTCCGATATTAATGCCCCTCCAGTGGCTAGCTTTCTTTTGCCCAGTAGTTAGTTACATGGTATATCTAGTTTTCGATCCTTGAACTTTAAAAATTTCTATATTCTTATATTTTAGATAAATCTCTTGAATGAAATATAGTTGGATTTAAAAAAATCTACTCTGGCCCTAGCCAGTTTGGCTCAGTGGAGAGCATCGGCCTACGGACCAATGAGTCTCGGGTTCGATTCTGGCCAAGGGCATGTATGTCAGTTGTGGTTCATCCCCGGCCCTGGTCGGGGTGGTGCGGGAGGCAACCAGTCAATGGGTCCCTCTCATGTTGATGTTTCTCTCTCTCTCTCTTTCTCTTCCTCTCACTCTGTCTGAAGATAAATAGAAAAATATCTTCACATGAGGATTAAAAAAAAACTACTCTGACAATCTTGCTGAAGATGCTCTGCAAATTAGAGCATTTAGTCCATTTACATTTAATGTAGTTACTGATATGGATTGATGATATAATAAATAACAACTCATAGGAGACTTTGTAGAAGTTGCAGTTCTCATAGATGACCATGAGAGGGCAGCGATAGGGGCTCATAGGCATTTATAGCCATGAATGGACAGAGGGAACTGAGCATCTACTCTCTGGGGTTCTACCACACCTTCCAAACGTGTGTCTCCCCAACAATTTTGGACATCCTTTGACTATGGAAAGAACAACAATATGAACTGGGGGACAGGAGTGTGGCGAACTGGGGGACACAAGAATAGCCCAATGACCATGCCCAGCCATGGGGTGAGGGCTCAGGGTGAAGCTACTTGTCAACTTGTATAGAAAAATGTCAATATTCTAATAACTAGTACTACTGCACAAATCATTCACAACGATACCACCCTGTTGATATGTTTGGATTTAAGTCTCCCATCTTATTTTATTTCTAACACCTGTTCTAAGTTGGTATTTCTCATTTCTTGACTTCTTTTATTATTTAATTTTTCTCTCTTTTTAAGCACTACATTCTGTTTCATTTTTAGTAATTACCTAGAAAACTCCGTGATTCATCTTTGACTTTTCAAAGCCCGTTTTTAATCAATCCATTGACTCCCCCCACCCTGAAAATACAAGGGCCTCAGAACACCTTAATTTATTCCCAGCTCCTATTAACTTACTATTGTATGTTTCAATCCTTCATAAGACATTATTATTATTAATATTTTGAAGACAATGTTTATTAACATTTACCACCTTTGCTCTTCATTCCTCTTGCCGCTTTGGGTTATTCTGAAATTGTTTTCTTTTTGCCTAAAGCACATATTTTACCATCTCCCTTACGGAGGGGCTTCTCTTCCTAAATGTTTTATTTTGCCTTCATTCATAAAAGATGTTTCCCTGACGCTGGAACTACAGGTTGGTAATTATTTCCTTTTGGCCTCGAAAGATATTCCACCCCGGCTGCCTGGGAGCTGGCTGTCGATCTGGTCGTCCAGTCAAAGCAAGCTGCCTTTTGAAATCGGGCGACTTTTCATTTTTCCTCATCTTTTTCCACTTACACTTGTGTCTTGGTGTTCTTTCTATTGATTCGCCTGTAAATCTGTTGTGCTTCTGTATTTGGTGTTTTGGTGTCTTTCTGAAAGCGACTGAACCATCATTCCTTTTTTTGTTTGTTTGTTTGCTTTGTAATCCTCACCCGAGGATATTTTTACATTTATCTTCAGACAGAGTAGGAGGGAGAGAGGAACATCGATGTGAGAGAGACACATCAATTGGTTTCCACCTGCACGACCCCACCTGGGGCTGGGGGCGAACCACAACCGAGGTACTTGCCTTCAGCCGGAACCGAACCTGGGACTCCTTGGTCTGCAGGCCCTCACTCTAACCGCTGAGCCAAACCGGCCAGGGCCATCATTTCTTAAAATACTGCCTCTGCTCCATTCTTTTGCCTCTCTGTCTGAGACTCTGGTTAAATCAGTGTTAGACCTTCTCACGTGGTCTCACCATCTCCTCTAGATTTCCGAGACTTTGCTCTCTGCGCGTCGCTTGCAACAATTTCTTGAGTCTACCTTTCACTTTATTAACACCTTGTCAGGGTGTGTAATGTGCTGTTGAACACAACACATCCCATGGCTTGGGTTACTGCATTTTTCTCTTCTGGAACTTCCATTTAGTTTCTTAAAAGAAATGGTTGTGTCACTTTTTATAGTTTCCTATTCCCTGCCTATATCTTCAAACCTGATTTTTTTCCAACTTAATATGTGTGATTTTTAAATTTTATTTTAAGAATCTGTGCCTGATCATTTCAACATTTGAGATCTGAGGGTTTCTTCTGTAGTCTGTTTCTTTTCATTCATGCGTCTGTGTCTGGTTATCTTTGACTATATGCTAGCTAGTGTACAAGAAAATCATCTGGATAATTATTTGAAGCCTAGGATGAAAGTGCCTTCCCTACATAAGACTGCTTTTATTTCTGGCTTGTCTGGGATCACCATTAACTCAGTTTAATGCTTGAGGTTCCCCGGAAGACCAATAAAACCGCAATTCAACTGCAATTACTTGTGAGTGTTCATCTACTTGTCACTCACATTCACCTTGAAGGTGCAGTCTTTGGGTCTCAGCTGAGTGGGGAGGGTCTACCATTACATTCCTCACCTCGAGTGGCCCTGGGTGTTGATTTTTGTTTCCCTGATGGGCTATCAAAATCAATGTTGGAATTTGCCAGACTCAGAAATACTCTTAGGGAAAAGGGTAGCTTTCGGATTCATTCATCTCTTTGGGTTTCCATCTCCCCATTATTGTCTTCCTGGTGATGCTTTGTCATGCCAACCCTTTAAAGGTGTTGAAGATTATGATTATGTAAAACCAGTTCTTAAGTTGTTTTCAGTGCAAGAGTGAGTCCCAGGATCCAGTCCGCCCCTACTGGAAACGAACAGCCATGTCATGCCTTTCTTGGCACAAGGTGGGCACTCGGTGAATGAAGGCTGCATTCGCTGAATCATCATAACTTCCCCGACACGCTCTTTTTGCCTGTCTGCGTTTACGAGGACGGTCTCCTACTCGTAGAAGGCATAGAATGCCCACATTCCACCATTCGACAAGGCTCAGAATAAACACCACCTTTTCCTCAAAACGCTTCCTGTTTTCTCGGCTCCCCCAAATCTGGATCCCATTTCTTCCCCGTCGAAACCCTCACAAGACTTAGTTTGCATCATCCTCTGGCTACTTACCTAGATAGAAATACATTAGCGCGACTATTGATCTCTCCTGTGGGTTTCTACTGTCTTGACATTTCGGGCTTCTCAGGAATTCGCGCACTTCCCCTCCGGCTCAGCATACATTACAAACAGACTTCTGGGAAAATATATCCAGTGCTATTAGGTTTGACGTCCTGGGAGGGGAGTCTCCGGACATCCAGTCTGTCATAGTGCTAGGAGCAGGATGTAGCTCATTCGAACAAATCCTTACATTCGTGCTGAGTTTTGCAATTCATAGGGTGCTCGCACATACGTGCCTCCCGTTTCAGTGTTGCTATCACCACGCTGCCGACGAGAATCGGGGGGCAAGAGAGACTAACGAACACCCCCAAACAGAGCCACAGAGCCAGAAACGGTATGCAGGCTTTTCTCTTCAAGCCCAGGTTCATGCCAGGATGCCCAATTAACCCCCTGTATTTTTTGTGCCCCTCATTTCTGTCACAACAGCACCCGAAACTCTGAAAGCAGACATGCTCCAGGGGAAAGCACAGGTCATTCACGAGTTAGGTTGCGGGCACTGGACAGAGGGGCTGGCCCTTTCTCAGCTGAAGATTTCCTGTGTCTCAGTCCTCCTTACCTCACCACCTTGGTCCCATTTCTCACGACCTGCATGTCCACCATACAGCCCCCAGTGACATAGGCAGCTAGGTTCAGCTCTGAGAATTCAGCCTGAAGGAGAAAGCAAAACAAAGAAGGATTCAGCAGATATAAATGATGCTAAGAACTGCTACCATTTAGTGGGCACTTATATGCGCCAAGGGCCCATTTACGGCGCACCCGAAGCAGGAAGTTGGCGATCTTACTTACTTCCCTTGTTGAAAGATGAGGAAGCTGAGGTGCAGAGAGGCCTGGAGACGAGCCCAAGGTTACATAATTAATAAAAGGTAAAGTTAGATCGAAACCCAGGTCCCTGATTCAAACACCCATGTTTCAACCACTAATTTCTACCTGTGTGAAGGTAGAAGCAGCGGTTCTAGCGCCAGGACTAGAAGCCACCAAGTGCTGTTCCACGTGGCCTCTGCCCTAGACTTTCGCGCCCGGCTGTGGTGTGGCATCACAACTACGTGGTCACTCGTCACTGTGCACGGAACCCTGCTCAGGTTACCAGCCATCGGGTCCCACGTCCGGTCGTGGCCCCGCCCCTCACTCCATCCGCATGGTCACCGGTGGAGCACCATGCCTGCACACTGAAATTCTGTTCCCCTGGTCACAGCTGATGGTGCTGGCACCCGACCGAGGGTGGGAAGAAGAGGCCCTTCCATTAAAATTAGAATCTGCCGAGCAATTCATGCGGCTTCTTTCTAGGGGGCTGTATCTTTAATACACAAACCCAAGAGCAAATGGGACCATGTTTTCTGCTCTCTGGATTGGGGAAGCACAAAAAAGTAGGGGAGGGGGTGAAAAGCGGGGAGCGGGAGAGGGAGAGAGATCACCGATGTGAGAGAGAGGCAGGTTGCCACCCGTACACACCCCAACCGGGGATCAAACCTGCAACCTAGGTACGTGCCCTGACTGGGAAGCGAACACACAACCTTTTGACACATGGGACAGCACTCCAACCAACTGAGCCACCCGGCCAGGGTGAGATGGCAAGTACTCTTGATGCCCTGTGCCACCTACAATCCTGCCCTTGGATTTCATGAGATACCCCTGTGTCCTTAAAAGTTCACCTTTGTTTTATTATTTGTTTAAGCAAGATTTGGTGAATTTCCGTTGCTTGTAACCAGAGCCCTGTGGAGTACACCCCTCCTAGCAGATTGCATGCTCCCTCTGGGGACAGTGATTTGTGTTAGGACCATCTGGGCGCAGTTTCCTGCAGCTGCCATAACAACGTTCCGCCACTAGGCGGCTTAAACAGCGGAAATGTCTCGTGTCAGTTCTGGAGGCTAGAAGTTCAAAGTCAAGGTGTCAGTAGGGTTGACTTTCTCTGAGGGCCATGAGAACCTGCTCCAGGCCTCTCTCCTTGGCTTGTGGATGGCCACCTTCTCCCACTCCACCACACTCTCTTCCCTCTACACGTGTCCGTGTCTCCAAGTTCCCCTTCGCATAAGGGCAGCAGGTCATACTGGATTAGAACCCACCTCATGCCCTTATTTTAACTTGATTCCCTCTGCAAACGAATCCTATCTCCAAATAAGGTCACATTCTGAAGTAATGGGGGTTAGAACCTCAACGTATGAATTTCGGGGAGACACAATTCAACATGCACCCCGTCCTAGGCTGTGCAGAGCACTAAACTGTGCCTTTTACACAGCAGATACCAAAAGTGATTTCTTTGGATTTAATGAATAAAAATAACTGCTCACACACATAAAACTCTCACTGTGTACCAGACACTGTCCTGAGCATTTTGCATGCCTGCATTCATTTAGTCCTCACACATGAGACAGAGAAAGATGAAATAGTGTGCACAAAGTCGCACAGTGAGGAGCGGAGCCGGGATTCAGACCCAGGCAGTCTGGCTCCAGGCTGTGCTTGTAACTGCCCCCCCCCCCACTGCCCCTGTGTGTAGCTGAATCAGGCCTTAGGTGAATTACAGCTGGGAATTTGAGGGACCTAAAAGTAACCCATTTAAAGAGCAAAACTACTTTACATGGAAGGGAAACATCATTTCGTGGTGACTTAAGTGTATTCCCCTTGGAAACATTTAACAGAAATTATGACCAAAGGCCGAGCCATCTCCCCAGCTGGCCTGCCAGCAAACCCAGAGCGCCTATGTCTCCTGCTCTAATTAATAACCTCACTATGCTGTAGTAAGGTGAAAAGCAAAGAGCCCTGTTAATGAGTCCAGGCTAGTAAACAGTGGTAATGACCTAGTTATTAAGTCTAATGCCTGAAAAATGCAGTCCCATCATGTTTAAGATACTTCCTTGGCAGGATCACAAAGAAGCCTTAGCAAGAAAAGTTGACGCGTGTGTTTGTGCAGAAAAAGGAGTTAGCAGAAAGTTGCAGTACAGGAGAGCTGGGCACCAGCACATAAAGACAGGGGGTGAATCAGAGTCTTGGATGATAGAATTTCTGACTCATAGGTGGCAAAGACCCAGGGGCTGTCTAACTGCCCAAATGCAAAGAAAGATACTTGGACAGAAAACACTCAGGCTTGACATACAATTCAGAAGTTCATCTTGTTCATCTTGGGAATCTGGAGTTATTTCCCAGTCATGGTTTTGGAGGTAAATGTCAGGGTTGTAGGGTAGCAAGCCTCTGTTGGATCAAGCATAGAGAGTTCGGGTAGCAAAGGAAGGGCACTCATCTGTATTTAACTTTCTAAAAACTTCAACAGCCATGGAAAAGGACACAGGATCCGAGCCATGTCTTCAAGAGCATGCTAGCCCTCCCAATAGAGTCTTACAAAGCAGCCAATTCTGAAAAACTCCAGAGCTCACATAGAGTCTGTAGTGGGTTGAACTGTATCCTCCCCCCATATATGTCCACATTCTAACCGGTGTTCCCCGCAAATATGATCTTGATTGGAAACCACGTCTTTGCAGGTGTCATTAAAGATCTCAAGATGACATCATCCTGGATTGAGGTGGTCCCTAAATCCAATGGCAAGCCCTTATAAAAGAAGAGAGGGGCAGAGAGAGACCCAGGAAGGAAGCCCACGGCCATGTGCAGATGGGAGGCAGAGCCTGGAGGTACGGTCCCACAAGCCAGGGACCTCCAGGTCGTCCTAGAAGCCGGAAGAGCCAGGGGGACCCTCCCCTCGAGCTGTCAGAGGGAGAGCAGACCTGCTGGCACCTTGATGTCAGGCTCTAGCCCCCAGAACTGTGAGGGAACACACTTAGGTTGTTTTATGCCTCCAAGTTCATGGTGATTTGTTACGACTGTCCTGGGAAACAAATACAATAATTGTGGAAAGTAAATGCAATTTCAGGATTACATGCAAAGGTGTCAGAGTTCAAAGAAGGTCAGCATGGCTAGGTAAGGCTCCTTTACTACCTGTCCCATACACACATGCACACAAATACACATTCTCTCTTCTCTCTCTCACACACACACACACACACACACACACACACACACACACCAAGTAAAACATCATCCATTCACTTACGTTGTAAAATACTATCCTGAGTCACTACATTTTCTGTATAACGTAGCCTTTGACTTCAAAAACATTTTGGCCCCAACTGTTTCCTTGAGTGTTAATACTACACAGTTAGCACTGTGGTATGGATAAGTGAATGTTCAGAAAGACTGCATTCAACAGTAAGCTGGGTAATCTGCTACCTGATGAGTTTGGTCAACTTACTACTGCTTTGAAGCTCAGTGTTGGCATCTTTAAAATGGAGATAGTAACATCAACAATATCTATCTTTAAAGGTTTTCGTAAAGATTCGATACAATGTCTATGAAACACCTAGCACAGGGCTGAGGTGTAGAAGGGAGATCTCTCTGAACAGTTGCCATTATTATTTTCAAATATTTCGTTGTCTTTGTAAGAGTAAACTGAATGCACAAAAAATGGTGTGGCCAGAAAAAAGAACAACCCCTCCAAATAGGAATAACATAAAATTAAAAAAATATATTGAAGTATAAAATATAAAGAGTAAGGACTTCTGTTCATGGCTACAATGAATTAACAAGGACTGTATTTACACTCTCATCTTAACTAGATAAACAGACAAAATATATGAAGTAACAGTTTTCAGGCAGTGGAGCAGCGGGGGAGAAGCCAGCTGGCTTGGTAGGCTCGCTGAGCTCAGGAGTCCGAGACTAGAGTTCAGGGAGGCCACGGTGGCTAGAATTTGTAGGACAGAATGTCGGAAGAGATGGAAATGAAGAGAAAGACCTTCAGGGAGGTCTGCAAGTCTTTGAGTGCTGGTCTGAGCATGCGTGAAAGGAAAGAACAGTAAAAAAACAAACACTCTCCAGAACTCACACAGGCTGGGCATAGTGCATGCTCTCCCAGATAGACCGTAAGACCTTGCAATATGAGTAGGGTCCTCAAAATTTAGTAGTGGGACTAAGTTAGGCGTGGACTATAGCATGCTCTAGATCTCGGATGTTTAATTTGTCCTAGTTTGCTAGGAGCTTTCCCGGTTTGAAGATTGAAAGTCCTGCTTCTCAGAAACTCAGCCCTCGTTTTTAAATGAAAGTCTGATGTCCTGGGAGCCTCCTTAGACCCAGGTACAGTGGGATGACTAATCACTCTATGAAGATCTGTTTTAAGAAAAGTTTAAAAGCATTCCCTGAAGGTGTCAAGTTTATTCCAAGACAGCTGACTGCATCTCAGAACCAAGGACAACACTATTTAAAGGAATATAACAAAATCCAGCACCCAGCATGCAAAATTCACAATGTAAAATTTATGGTGTTCAATCATAAATTACCAGACATGCAATGAAGCAGGAAAATATGACCCACAATAAAGAGAAATCAATCAATAAGAACAGACTCAGAAATAAGACACATGATGGGAAGAGCAAAAATGGAATTGTTAAAAATTACAAAGTTAACTAAAATGACTATTATAAATATGCTCCATATTCTTGAGAATGTAAAAGATAAAACATTAACATAAAGAGGAGAAAACCAGAAAATTTTAAAAATAGAAAAATACATCTTCTAGAGATAAAAATACATCTTAAATGAAAAATGTACTGTTTGGAATTCCCAGTTAGAGAAAGCAATACAAACTACAGAAAACAAAGCCTAGGAACAAAAATACTAAACAAAACACACAGACACACACCTCAGTGAGCTATGGGACAGTATCGAACAATTTAATACGTGTGTGATTGAAGTCCCAGAAGAAGAGAAAGAGTATAAAGAAATATTTAAAGAAAATTGGCCATAATCCTAATCACATCTGTAAATTCCTTTTGAGTAGCATTTTCTCAGATTCCAGGGATTAGGGCGTAGACACCTCTGGGAAGCCCCTGGGAAACACAAAAGGCTGCAGAGGAGGGAAGCGATTGGATATTTAACCACAAATATTTAACCACAAATATTTATGCAGCATTTTCTAAGTCCCCGGCTCTGTTATCAGTGCTCGATATGGTTGAATTATATCCACTAACAAAATCTCTTCTACATCCCCCTAGACCAGAAGGAGATATAATTAAACGCATGTCCAGTTCCAAGAAAACACACATGTACGCATGTGTACACACACACACACACACACACACACACACACAGAGGCACACACGGGAACAAGACCGGTTGACTTCTGTTTCCTGTAGGGTCTTCCATTGCATCCTCATGGGGACTGACACCTGGCAAGTATGCAGTGCCCAGCAGGTGACATTACTGAACGCATGGGATGTTCATGCTTAGGGGCTAATAACTACATTCGCGATGATAATGATGTTGATGACGGAATGGAAAATGGTGACTGCAATCATCATTACGATAATACATTGAAAGACGCCTTAGGCCAACAGATCGATGGGAGAGAAATGGAAATTGGGACTTGAAATATAGGATGAGTGATTGGACTGTACAGAAGAAACCAAAAATGTGTAGGAATGTGGAGGTAGCAGCTATCATCAGCCTTGACCGTGAAGCTGACTGAAGGGGGCTTTCAACACAAAGAGACGTTGCCCGGAGTTCCTGCAAACGGCAAGAGGCTGGCAGACAGACTGTTCTGAGTCCAAGGGTGGCTGATAAGATACTGGACATTCCTGTCAGTTAGCGAAGACCTATCCGGTCCAAACTGTACCCTTAACCCTTAGAGTGTACCCCTTTCCATGGCCGTAAGCACTCCACATATTTTACAGGAGAAAGAGAGGGACAGACACCGGGTTGTTGTTAGAAGGTGGGTGGCCTCCAGTACCCTGGCCCCAGTTTCTAATGCTAGGACAACTTCTGAGCCTCTGCCCTACTCAGAGAACCTGTTAACCAGTGGTCAGGACACCACGGTGCTGCATTTAACGCGGACAGGGGCACTGTGGGCTGGAAAAGCCGCCTGTGACTCGGGCTCGCACGTTCTGCTTCTCCGCAGCCGAGTGTCTCTGACCTGAGCGTTCATCCGGCTAACTTCCTCCCTCCCGCCTGGTAGCTCCTCGAGGAAGTGAACCCAGGTGTCCACACTTTCTCCCTGCTACGCCCTCTTCCATGAGTTGGCAGCGAAGCCCCTGATTTTCAGAAGGCCCGGACATCCTGCTCTCTCCGTAACTGTTGGCTGTGTCTTGGACTCTTTAGGAACAGGAGAACATATTTAGTAAGTAAACCCACAGTGAGATTTTGGCGTACAGGAGGGCAGGAGGTGGCATTGCTTTGGTCTGGAGCCGAAACAGAGGGGTTCAGGGCTGCTGTAGCAGGAGCCCTGCCTTGGGGGCGGGGGAGGCCTGGGCCAGCTAACCTTAATAGTGTTCTGATTTTCATTTGCAATTCCTCAGTGTGTTGTCAACTACCTTAGTTGGCAACAGGGGTGATGGTGGGGGGAGGGGTGTCAAGGTAGGACTAGGCATTCCTGAGCCCTCCAGCGAGTTATCAAAATTCCACCCTAATCCCTAACAGACTGTTTACTCTTGGGAAGGAAACTGGGTCATCAACAAACTCCTTTTAAAAATTCAGCATCCTGCATATACTGTGATTTTCTTCAGTATGAAGTCTTTCACAGGGACTCAGAGAGTCTAAAAGACTCATTAAAAAGACAAACAGCAGCAACTATTAAAAAAAGTACTAAATATAGAAAACCTAAGCCCTACACTGTCTATAAGGTTGCACATGATTTAGACTCTGATGACCTCCTTACATCGCCTCCCACCATCCCCTTGAACCCCAATTCCGACTCACTCTGGCCTCCTTTCCATTGTGAAACATACTGAGCAGGCCCCAGGCTCAGGTCTCCCCCCACCTTTATGCTTCCTGGAGGGGCAGCCTGGCCTCCCTCATGCCACTCACACCTCTGCTCCATGGCGCCCCCAGAGGCGCCTCCCTGAAAAGCACCTGCTCTCCTCAAATATGTATACCCCTCCCAGTTACACACTGCTTGTCCACGTCCCTCGCGGGAAGCACCAGGGGCAGGGATGGTGTCTGCTCCGCTCACAGCTCGGTCCCACACCTAAGCCAGCGCCTGGCACTGGCACGCAGCGCGGATGCTCTGTGACGTCATGGAATGAACGACGTCCACTCTGCAGATGTCAAAGGTGAGGCCCAGGGAGGCAGAGTGACTTTGCCCAAAATTACATCCAGGAAATGACTTCTGCTTGGCCCCGAACCAGGCCAACACCCTTCACGCTGCAACAGGTAGCCGCTTTGCGGTGACTCGTGTTCCAATGTGCAGAGATGGGTCAGCCCCGGCCTCTGGCTTTGCTTGTGCCTGGGGCCGCCCTCATCTGTACACCTTCCCAGGCCTTCTGTCGGCTGGCTGGCAGCATCCTTCAGCGAAGCCCACGGCCCCCGCCCCCTTCCCCACTCTGCCTCTTCCAGCTGCCCTGCTGCTGGCGAACCCTGGCGGGCGGCCCAGGCCTGCAGTCAGCAAGAACTGCTTCCTGTAGATTTCCCGGCACAGGCTGTGTTTTTAGCTCCCAGGGCCCAGTGGGCTCAGTGACTTCCTTGGCTGGCATCTCGGGGCGGAGGTCTTTTCCACCAGCTCAGACTCACCGCGCAGACAAAAGAGGCTTTGAGAGTCTGCAGACGCGCTCGGGGGCCCATCAGACGGAGGTCTTGCTCGGGAACCACGCCTGGCATCTCAGCGGAGGCCCAGGCCAGGGCAGGGTGTGCTGCCCGGAAGAACCTCCTGCCCACCATGCAGAGCACGGCGACTGAGGGCAGATGCCAAGCATCTTCCGTCATCAGAAATCATCATATTCCTCTGGGTGTGTGTGCGTGCACATGCGTGTGTGTGTGTGTGTGTGTGTGCATGTGTATGCACAAGTTGCAGGCAGGGCAGGAGAAGTAAAGACATAAAAGTATATCAAAATAAACATAAAGACACAGGAAAATTAAAGGGATAAAACCTACATTTCTAAATGTTCCAGTAATGGAATATCCAAAATAGGTGGTCACCACATTATTTTATTTTATTTATTTTTTTGTCCTCACCCGAGGACATTTTTCCATTTTTTGTTCAGATAAAGTGGGAGGGAGGGTGGGAGAGGGAAGAGAGAGAGAGAGAGAGAGAGAGAGAGAGAGAGAGAGAAACAACGATGTGAAAGGGCACATCGAGTGGCCGCCTCCCGCATGACCCCAACCAGGGCCAGGGACGAATCGTAACCGAGGTATGTGCCCTTGACCAGAGGTCTGCAGGCCAACATTCTAACCGCTGAGCCAAACCAGCCAGGGCCACCACATTCTTTAAAAATTAAATTGACAGCAGTGATCCCCAGTTTACAAAGTGTTTAGTATAACATAGTGAGAATGTTTGTTTTTACGTTTGTTTTTATTTGATTTCAGAGACAGGAAGAGGGAGAGAGATAGAGGATATGAGAGAGAAACATCGATATGAGAGAGAAACATTGATCGGTTGTCTCTCATACTTGCCCTAACCGGGGATTGAACCTGCAACCCAGGTATGTGCCCTGAAGGGGAATCAAACCCGCCACCTTTCGGTGTACTGGAGGATGCTCCAACCCCTAAGCTGCACCAGCCCAGGCCATGGTGGTTTTTACAATCAGACCACACAAGTTTGAGTCTGAGCTCTACCCCTTACGCGTTGTAGAACTAACTTGGCCAAGTTAGTTAGCTTGTGTCTTCATCCTCATTTGTAAAATGCAGCCAAGAGCGGTGCCTTCCCAGGGCGGTTGTGAGCGTTAATGAATTAATCCATTTGAAAGCCCTTAGCAGGGTGCAAAGTGAAAATAAGTGTGAAGTCAATTTTAGCTATCACAGTTACGTTATTTCATTTGATAGTATGATAACCTGTTGATGTGAAGGTAGGTTTTAGCGTCCTCATTGGCCGACGGCAAAAGTGAGGATCAGAGAGCAAATGACGTGGCCAAGATCATAGAGCTACTGAGCAAGACAGCTAGAAGTTAATTCAGGTCTGTATGACTCTCAATCCATCCACTACTTCAGTCACTTAACAAATTATCACTGAGCAGCTACTACGCCAAGGATAGAGACTGGTGACAGCAGTGAAAACAATAAAAATCCCTGTTCTTATGAAACTTGTATTTATTGGGGGAGATGGACCATTAGCAATAAATAATGTCAGGAGAGGAGATAGATTCCTAAGAGGATGGAGTGCCTGGAAGTGAGGGCTACGTCAAATAAAGGGCTCAGGGGAAGGTGGCACTTGGTCAGTGATAAGAACAAAATTAGTATCATCCTCATCCTCATCACCAACATCATCAATGAAGGTAATGAACATTCATCATCATCATCATCATCATCATCATTACCATCCTCATTACCAACATCATCATCACCATCATCAATGAAGGTAATGAACATTCTTCATCCTCCTCCTCATCATTATCCTCATCACCAACATCATTGCCATTATCAATGAAGGTAATGAACATTCTTCATCATCCTCCTCATCACCAACATCATTGACATTATCAATGAAGGTAATGAACATTATTCATCCTCATCCTCATCACCAACATCATTGCCATCATCAATGAAGGTAATGAACATTCTTCATCCTCCTCCTCATCATTATCCTCATCACCAACATCATTGCCATTATCAATGAAGGTAATGAACATTCTTCATCATCCTCCTCATCACCAACATCATCGCCATCATCAGTGAAGGTAATGAACATTCATCATCATTGTCATCACCAGCACCATCGCCACCCCTACCTCCACCACCCCGATGTTTGGCAACGTAAGGAGTCAGGGAGGCAAGTGTGAGAAAAATCACCAGTAGATGCATCATTCTTATTTTTAAGGAATATCTTAATAGCCAAGCTTTGTTTCCCAAAGCATAAATGCCCGTTTGTTAGGGGTCAAGGTGAGGTTCTGGTGACCGGCAGCGGGAGGACCCAGGCATGCCCTAATTTTGTCCTAACAATCACCTCTTCCTGCTCAGGTCCCAGGACTGCTGAACCCAAAGAAACCACAGCACCTGATAATCAAAGTAAAACCTCCACCGTCCTTTTCCCTCAGCTAGGGCGAACTTCAAGGATGGGAGGGCATTTCGTAGTGTCCTGAGAAGGGTATGGAAGGAGAGGAGGAGGGGAGAAAGAACAGGGAGGGGGTGGCAAGAGGAGGAGAGGAGGGAAGAAGAGAAAAAAGGGGGAAAGATAAGGGATGGGGGAGAGAGGGAGGAAGAGCCTAAGGGAGACAGAATGGTGGGACCACCGCAGAGCGAGACCTAGAAACCTATTTTGCGACCTGTAACAATTTTTGCTACTTGCAACAGATCAGGCAAGTGTTCAGAGACCCGAAGACCACAGCTTAGCCGCACAGAACAAAATGGTGCTCACAGTCCCCTTGGCATTATCTGTTCCTCGTTGCCGAGCTGGGCTCCGGGGGTTTAGACATCATTCTGCTGAATGTTCGGGCAAGCGTGCTTATAGGTTTAAGCAAGCAAGTGTGAAGGTCCCCCACGTTGCTCTAGATGGAGCCTGGGTTCAGGGGCTCGAAGGCTGGGGTGTGGAAGCCAAGTCCACCAGCCGGCAGCTGAGGGTGAAGGTGACCGCGGCCAGGAGGAGGAGCAAAGAGGCTGGAGGTGCCGCACGACCCTGCCAAGCACGGTGCGGGGACACCAAAGGAGCGTACACGGGCCTGATGCAATTCAACTTCTGTAGATTTTCCCCAAATTGAAAACTGAATGTCATAATGTGATGACAGGAACATCTTATCTATCAAAGCTCTGGGAAATTAAAAACCTCTTTCCTGACCTGACACACTTTATTTATTTATTTATTTATTTATTTATTTATTTATTTATTTATTTTATTTTTTTCATTTTAAAGATCCAGAACCATTTTCAGGATTGTCCGGATGAATAAAAGCATCCCCCCTTCCTTCTCGACCCCCTGCTACCCGCAGCCTGGACCTTCTCTCTCCAGAACTGCCTCCCGGCTGTCTCCCCGTGTCCCACCTGCCCTGGCTATGTCCCATCTTTCCTCCATCCGTCCAATCCGCACCTCCAGGGCCAGCCCTGCACCCCCAGGCGAGGACCTGCGGCTTCCTCCTCCGGGGCCCTGCAGACAGGGGGCCCCGCTGTTCCATGCAGCCCTGGGGGCTTAGGACAGACCCGCAGGGCCAGCACCAGGGTGCCGAACGCTGTGAAGGAAAGCCAAGCAGAAGTGAAAGGGTGTGATGGGGGAGTGTGCGTGGGGGTGCCGCTTCAGAGAGGGTGGCCACGCAGTTCTGAGGGGGTGACATTCATGCATAGAACCCGAACACAGCAAGGGCCTGAGCCACGTGGGTGCCTGGGGGGAGAGGGTTCGGGTAAAATCAATAGCGGAAGCAGAGGCCCTGAGGCGGGGTGTTCTTCTTGAGCTTTTCAGTTTTTCCTTGTGGTAAAATACACACAACATAAAATTTACCGTTTTAACCATTTCTCTGTGCCTCGAGTACATTCACATTGTTGTGTGACCATCACCACCAACCATCTCTAGAACTTTTTCATCCCAACAAAAAGTTTGCACCCAGCCCTGGCAGGGTGGCTCAGTTGGTTGGGGCGTCATCCTGTACACCAAAAAGGTGGCAGATTCAATTTCCGGTCAGGACACTCACCTAGGTTGTGGGTTTGATCCCCAGTAGGGGCATGTCCCGGAGACAGCTGATCAATGTTTCTCTCTTTCTCCCCCTCTCTAAAAATAATCAATGAGGGTGTATCCTTAAATGAGAATTAAAAAAAAACGGGGGAAAAACCCCACAAAACTTTGTACCCATTAAACATTAACTACCCATTCCCCCCAGCTCCATAAACACCATTCTACTTTCCGTCTCTGAATCTGACTACTCGGGGCACCTCATAAAAGCAGAATCACACAATATTTGTCCTTTATGTTCAGCTTTTTTCACTGAGCACAATGTTTTCAAGGTCCACCCGTGTTGCAGCATGTGTCAGAATTTCATTTCTTTTTAAGGCTGAATAATATTCCATTGTGTAGACATACCACATTTTGTTTACCCATTCATCTGTTGATGAACACCGGGATTACATCTGCCTTTTGGCTACTGTGAGTAATGCTGCTGTGAACACAGATTTACAAACATCTGTTCGAGTCCTTGCTTTCAGTTCTTTTGAGTACATGTATATCCCAAGGCGGAAGTTCTAGGCCATATGCTAATTCTGTGGTTAACGTTTTGAGGAATCGCCATACAGTTTTCCACAGTGGCTGCACCCGTTCACATTCCTCCCAGCAGTTCACCAGGGTTCCAACTTCGCTACATTCTCGCCAACACTTGTTTCCTGTCGCTTGATTTTAAGGAACAGCCAGAAGGCCAGTGTGGCTGGATCAGACTAGCCAAGAAAGGGGCAGGAAGGAGGCCAGAGAAATCTAACCATGAAGGGCCTGCAGGCACAGGAAGGACTTTGGCTATCACTCAGGGTGAGATGGGGAGCCTTTGGCGAGATGTGAGCCATGGAGGATCCTAATCCCGTTTATACGGAAGCGAAGCCTAATGCTCTCAGCTCCAGGAGCATGGGGCCGCCAAGGCTAACACAATCCTCCACTCTCCCCCGCTGCCAAAGGGTTAAGTAAATGCAAACATGGGTAAATTCAGTGAAAGGAGATATTTCCTTTCCCTGGTGGCCACACCTGACGCAGGAAGCAGACGCGTGCTCCCTCAGAATGGAAGGCCTGACCAGACTTGTGTTTGCAGAAGAAAATGAACGTTGCCCGGACACGGGATGGTTTCGCCCTTCCCATGTCAGGGTCCGAGCGCGACTGAACAGCCCAAGGCCCGCCTGTTTGCACTCTTCTCAAAGGGCCCAGTGCCGGCGCCTAGTGAGCATCATGCTACATGGAGTTCCTAAAATGGAGACGGAAAAGACCCCTGCTCCCCCTGCCTGCACAGCTTCTGTGTTTATTCTGGGCTTTGGGAGTTCTGAGACCAGACATAGCTCATTTCTCTCCCCGAGGCTGATTTGCAAGTCCCCATAGGTCTCTGCTGCAAGCGTTTGAGGCAGATTGAACTGGTCACCTGTTCAAAAGTCCACTGTGAACTATCTCCAAATCAAGGCTGAGCCCAGGAACAGGGAGAGCAGAACCAAGGACAACTTCCTCACTGCAAACGGGCTGTTGCCCGGGTTCCATTTGCTCAACGGGGATTCAGGTTTCTAAAGACCAAGTTTCTCTTCTTTTCTTTCTTTCTTTAATCCTCACCCGAGGACACTTTTGCATTCATCTTCAGACAGAGCGGGAGAGAGAGAAACATCGACTGGTTGTCACCTACACAACCCCAATTGGGGCTGGGGACAAACTCCAGCCAAGGTATGTGCCCTTAGCGGGAACTGAACCTGGCTCTCTCCAGTCCACGGGCCGACCGATGCTCTAACCGCTGAGCCAAACCGGCCAGGGCAAGTTTCTCTTCTTAAATGCCCATGTTCTCCCAACGGGCCACAGTTGTTCTAAGACAGCGTGACCCAGATAGGGCTCAGAGCCAACCTGAACCTAATCCCCAAATGGGGACCATCGAGGTAGTGTCAGGGAATGACACCCCCTGTGGGCATGCATTCACATGTCAAGAAACAAAGGCAAGACGGTCTCTCTGTCCACGTGCCGGGGAGCAGGCTGAGACGGGGGCCTGCTGGGCTCACAATAGCGCTCACAGTACAGCGCCACAAAGAGCTGTCATTTCTGACCTGCAGCTCCGAGCAAACAGCTCATCAGTGTAGAATCACCACCTCACGGATAACGGTCCCGCATGTCTGGGAGCTTCATAAATAACTTCCCCGAAACCCGGTGCAGGGAGTGCAAAGGTGACAAGAAAAAGGAGGGGCTGTCAGCCGAGGCTCAGCAGCGACAGCTCATGTCTTCTTCTGCACCTTCAGCCCTGCCTGGAGGGTAAGACCAGCTGACTCTGTTTTCGATGCCCAGGGGCGGCGGTGGCAGGACTATCCCCGTGGGAATGGCAGGAACAAGCGCGGTCGTGGCCTTTGGAGAAGTGGAAACACAAGGCAGAGATGCCGAGAGCATGCGTCGTCGTAACGGACTAGACGGAGCTACACGACGGCCACTGGGAATCCCATTGGTGATGCATTACAGCCCGTTTATCACTGAACATCAGAAATTACAGTTATGTTAGAATTACATTTTAGTCGTTTTTTGAAGCACTTACTATGTGCCAGGCACAGTTCTAAGGCCTTTACATGTGTTCACTCCATTGAGTCTGACAGGAGCCCCATAACGCAGGCCCTGCTCTGATCATGGCCACTCTACAGCTGGGATTGCTGAGATGTGATGAGAATAAAGGTATTTCCCAAGGTCGCACGCCTGGGAGGTGACAGGCCAAGAACGCCAGCACCGGTGCTGGCCCCAGGGTCCCTGCCTCCGCTCTGCCAGGCTCCTTCCCACGGTGGCAGAACCCAAGGCAGGGGACGCACTGAAGGTCACGGTGGGACAGCCTCTGCTGAGGCCGTCTAAGGCGGGAGGGGCTTGGACACTTCTGTGTTAGTTGAAATGAGTCAGGGTCTTCCAGCTATGCATCCAACAAGGTAGTCATGTTTACTTCTAAATTTGTATAAATACTGGGTTTTAGATGCTATTTCATTGCAAACAAGAGTCCTGTTTTGTCAGACTATTGAAAAGCAGCCATGTGACGAAGCTTTGGAGTTAGACAGGTGAATTACCATGTCTTATTTCTGACTTCTGCTGCTTTGACATCTCGGGCCTGTCGCCTTCGGAGGGACAGCCTCTCATGGAGTTAGCCAGTTCATTCCCAGAGACAGTAAACAACTCCGTAGAGCCGCCTTTCAAATGCGAGCCAGCGATCCGGACCCTGCTCCTGCTCCCAACCGCCTCCCTTACTGGGCTCTCACGCTCCAGGCCACTACCCCTGCCCTGGCCACCCCAGGGCCAGAGACAGAGCCAGGAACAATATGACCTACCCCCAGAGCCTGCTGCAATTATTCAGAATTACCAATCCTACACCAGCTGACTTCCCTAGACACCACAATGAGGCTCCTGCCCACATTCACCCCACTCCGCCTCCACCCCACCCCCGTGGTGTTGCTGGCATGGGCCCTGCATGGCTGGCCATGCCTCCTGCTTTTAGGGTACTGTAAATGCCATGCACCCCTTCATGACAGTCATATCTGCGTCTGTGTGTCTCAGCATAATGACAGAAAGGGACCCGGCTGCCTTTAAACAAGCTTCATCCAGCTCTTCAGGATGGGCGCTGGGCCTCTGCTGGGCTCCGGGGCACGGGGCCGGGGCACGGGACACGGGGCCGGGGCACACTTACTGGTGTGGCGTGTAGCAAAGATCATGGAGTAAGGGTTAGACAGACCCAGGTTTTGATCCCATTCTCGGAACGTTCTAGCAGTGGGATGCTGGGGACGCAACAGAAACTCCTGCCTCAGTATCTTTACGAGAATGAAGTGGAAGGTCCCTGCCCCGCGCTGGCCCTGCCCTGGCCCTGGTGAGGCTACTGTGATGACTCAAAGGGGCGTGAAGGTGCACTTCTTCGGAGCGGGCTGTGAACCCACATCATCACACACTCCACGACCACCTCCCGTCGTCGGGGTCCCAGGGGGACCCCGCACAGAAAGTTGTTTCCATCTAGAAGAGCATGTCTCAGCCTCGTCACACTGGCATTTTGAGCTGGAGAACTGTCTGTTAGGGGAGGCTGTCCCGTGCATTGCGGGATGTTAGCAGCACCCCTGGCCTCTACCCACAGGCTCAGGAGCATCCCCCATTGTGACAATCGAAATGTTTCCAGACATTGCTAAATGTCCCCTGGGGGCAAAATTGCCCCAGCTGGAAATTATTGACATGGAGAAGGGATGAGTTAGGCTGGCTATCTATCTATCTATCTATCTATCTATCTATCTATCTATCTATCTATCATCTATCTATCTTCCTACCTACCTACCTACCTATCTCCTTCCAAATATGCTCAACAGTGTGCAGCCCCAGGTACCCCCGAGCAACACCAGGCGTCTGCCTGGAGAGGAGAGGTCAGAGGAAACGACACAATGCCTGAGCTACACCTCGAAGAACGTACGGCCAAGTCTGGGAAAGGGTGTCCCAGGGCAGAGACTGACGTGGGGTAAGGCGCGGCGGAGCGGGTCCAGAGGGCATTCGGGCAGGTGGGGGCCACAGCAGTCTGCTCGGACTCCATCTAGGCAGACGGTGGACGGGAAGGGGTAGGAAAGGTGGCGGGGCTAGTGCACAGGGTGCCCGGAGACAGCCCCACGGAACAGATCTCAGTATAAACCAGCCCCGTACACGGGAGGAAAGATGAGTCTCCGGGTTTTATTTCCGCAGGTTATGTCTTCCCAGGTAGAAGAGAATCTGGAGTTAGACTCTGAAGCCCAGCTCCGCCACCTGTATGCCGCGTGGCCTCGGGTAAGCCGCTCCACCTCTCTTAGCCTCGGTTTCGTCATCTGGAGAATGGGGGCACGTACGGCGCCTCCTGGTCATCGGGTGGTGAAGAGGATTAAACGAACTAATCCATAGGAAGCGCCGAGCATGTGCCTGGAACTCAGTAAGCGTGTGACTAGAGACTCACCATCCCATCAATCCCTTCCGAGCCCAGCCCGCACAGCTGTCATCTGTCTATATGACAACGCCATCTCGGAAATCCTCCCGCCTCGCCCTCTGAACTCCGAGGGAAGGGGCTCGGGCAGGCCCAGCTTGGGCTGAAACCTATTCTAAAGTAAGCAGTGCGGAGGAAGCTCTGTGACGGCGGGCCCTGGAGGACACACGCTCTTCTCAGATGTCAGCCTCCCCTCTCTTTCCCAGGGAAACGCAGCCAGGCTGGGGCTGACCCAAAAGAAGCCAGTTCAAAGCCCTGTTTCTGGGCTGGCCCCTCGTCCCTCCTCAGGAGATGCTGGTCAGGGTGGGCTGGCAGATTCCTGAGACGATCTAATAGATTCGTTTCCAGTTTAGCATAGCAGCCAGACAGATTTTTGCGGTGAAGTCATCCAAGTCAATTAAAAGGCATTTTTCCCTGCTGTGAGTTCAGAAGTCCCTTTGGCTCGGTCCAGCTCTCCGGGATGTTTCATAATAGGTTCTGCCCTGGGTTAATTAAGAACCTGATTCCTACTGAAATGCGGAGGCTGAAACCTCGTGGGTAAGCACTTCCGGGCCGGGCTGCTGGCAGGGCCGGGGCGGGCCCGGGGGCCCCGCTCAGCAGGGCGAGCAGCCCCCAAGCGGCGAGGTCGGCAGAGGGATGGCAGCTCGCGTGAAGAACGGCCAAGCAAAGGCTGAAGGTCAGAGCCGGAGAAGTGGTGTGAGGAGGGCAGGAGGGCCCGTGGAGGGAGACGTCGAGCAGTCGTATGTACAGCCAATGGGCGCAGGATTAGGCCGGGGAAAGCAGACGGGGTGGGAGCGGGGAGGAGGGGGTCAGTGGGGAAAAGGGGGGACATCTGTCATGCTTTCAATAATAATAATTAAAAAAGGGAATCTGGAAGTGGGGCCTGGGAAGCGGGCAGGCCGTGTGGTCAGGGCTCAGGTGCCGCCTGGGACCTGTCACGTGGAGTGAGCTCAGACCCATCATGTGGGGCTGGTTCCGTCCTCTCTGCCCTCAGGAAAGTGGGTCGTCGCTTTTCCTCTCAGACACACGTCCCAGGTACGAGGATGAAGCTGAAAGGGCGAGGTCGCAGCGGCAGCCACACGCACATTCCCGGAGCCTCGGCCCCCGCGTGATGTCGAGGGTAAGACGCCCTTCACCCGACCTGGAGCCAAGTTTCCCAGCCTCCTGTCTCCTGCCACCAGTCCCACCCAGTCCACGTTCAGCACGTGCATCTCTAAATGGACACGTGTATCCGCCCGTGTGGCTCAGCGGTTGAGCGTCGACCCATGCACCAACAGGTCGCCGGTTCGATTCCCGGTCAGGGCACATGCCCAGGTTGTGGGCCCGATCCCCAGTAGGGGGCATGCAAGAGGAGGCCAATTGATGTCCTCTCTCATCAATGTTTCTATCTCTCTCTCCCTCTCATTTCCTCTGTAAAATCAATAAAGAAATATTTTTTTTAAATGAACACCTTGTCACATGACTCCATGGCTTAAAAAGTGCAAGCAATATGCCCCACCGCCTCTACGACACAGTTTCTAATGGCATGCCTTGTGACTGAAAGCCCTCCTGAGCAGACTGTTCTATATCTGTGGGTCCAGCAACATCTCCACCATCCTTCTGGGGCACCGTATGCTCTGGTCGCCTCTCCACGTGTGACAAGCTGAGATTTAAAACACACGCTTCGGCTGGGAGGCCTGATGTCATCTGCCCCCTTCTCAGCCTGATGAAGCCAATTCTCTTCCCCAAGTCCCCGCTGGGCATCGGCTTCCCCATGGAGGCCTTCCGAGAACACCCCAAGGCACGGTGGCCGGCCCCTCTCCAGGGCCCCACGGTGCTTTGGATATCTCTATGACTGGCCTCCCACAGTGCATGACAGTGGCCAGCCGATGTCTCTCTCCACCCACGGGGAACACTGCGAGAGGGGAGGGCTCGGTCATTCAGGCCGCGCACAGAGCAGGCCGTCAGTGCTGCTGGAACGAAGGAGCGGGCTGAGCGAAGACAGTCCTCTGGACGTTGAAGGGCTTACTGAGTTCTCCTTTAGAAGTTCCACTTAACATCCATGGAGCCTGTTATCTGATTCTAACGGGGGCGGGGCAGAGGTCGATGGAGTGGGTGGCAGTTAGGAAGGTGAACTTTACTGAACACACTAGGTAGCGGCGAAGGGACCGTGAGCTGGACTTTCCAGTGTGAGAAAATGAACTCGCTTCTCCCCACTGGTGAAGGTGCAGCCACACCAAGGAGGAGGGCCCCAAACGACCACCCAGCTGGCAAAGCAGCCCTGTTGCCTTCAGAATCCACGGGGCCCATCCAACCACGGCCTCCATGTCCCCCACACGCTGCCCTCACTGTTCAGAGCCCTCCTGGGCCGTCAGCTGTTGCCCAGCACTCCGTCCTAGGCCAGCCCCCCGCCCAAAGGAAAGCCCCCTGCAGGTAACTGGGGGACATGGACTTCATGGCCAGAGCATCAGACTAACTCGTTTGCTATTAAAGCATCAGAAGGGAAGAAGGGCTTCTTAGAGGAGGAAGACCAGGGGAACGTGGCAGGTGGGAAGTGTAGGAGGAAGAACAATGACATGGAGCTGGGAGCCTGGGTTCTCCCCACTGTGGACTCCAACAGTGATTTGACGTGTGTCTGTCAGGTCCAGTCACTTCCCCTCTCTGACCCTCTTAGCTGTCAACAAGGAGGTTGGAGTAGATGACCTTCAAGGCCCCTTTCTGGCGCCACCTTGCTGCTATGGCTGCACCACGTCATCCATTCAGTCACACGTTCACTCGAAACACTGAACACCGACCAGGACCGCGGCTGTCTGCTAGCAAGGAAGAGTTAGGAGTTCATACCAAGTGCCAGCAAGAGCCATATGTCAAAAGGAAATGTGATTGGACATACATGTAAATAAAAATATACACATTAAGCCCAGCCAGTGTGGCTCAGTGGATGGAGCGTTGTCCCATGGACTGAGAGGTCCCAGTTTCATTCCCCCAGTCAGGGCATGTGCCTGGGTTGAGGGCTCGATTCCCCGTAGGGGGTGTGCAGAAGGCAGCTGATTGATGTTTCTCTCTCACATGGATGTTTCTTTCTCTCCCTTCCTTTCCCTCCAAAAATCAATAAAAAAATTAAAAAAAATATATATACACATTAAAATACACTATGAACATTTTATATTTCTTATCCCCCCAACTATACAGAAAATTTCTTTGGAACATGGATTATATCTTTTTCATTTCTGAATAATCCCAGAGACTGATGTCTAGAAACCACTTAAGACAATATGTGTTCAATAATGTAAAGGTGATCGTAAAAATGGCTGTAATACTTATTGGGCACCTTTGTTGTTGTTGTTAATCCTCACCTGAGGATATATTTTCCATTGATTCTTAGAAAGAGTGGAAAGGAGGGAGACAGGGAGGAGAACAAAACACCAATGTCAGAGAAACACATTGGTTGCCTCCTGCAAGTGCCCCAACCAGGGCCGGGATCAAACCTGCAACCAAGGTATGTTCCTTTGACCAGGAATCAAACCCGCAACCGTTCAGTGAATAAGCTAACGCTCTAACCACTGAGCCCTCCAGCCAGGGCTTATTGGGCACTTTCTTTATGCAAGTATCTGCTCTGAGTGCTTCAAATGGGGTGTTTTGTTTCGCCCTCACAGCTCTACCGGTATTTATTATTACTACTATTGTTATTTTAATTTTTCATGAGGAAAACTGAGGCACAGAGAAGCCAAATCACTCAGGAAGTGGCAGAACCAGATTCAAACCCAGACGGTCTGGCTCCAGAGACTGAGCTATTATATAATTCATTTAGTCTGAAGACATACAGTTACACCTCAAGACAAATGGTGAACATTAACTCGGGGGAAAACAGAGAAGAAACAGAATTGTTAACGGGGCACCACGCCGCGAAACACCAGTAACATCAAATGCTGAGTAAGAGCCACGAGGAGGCGTCTTCTGTCGGCAGAACGACTCGCAGGAATGTCATTCCTCCAGTAGGTCCAAAGAGCAGGGGGAGACAAAGGAACGATGCATTACGTGTTCACGGAACTCCGGGGGGAGGGAAGAGTCCAAAGGCGGAAGCAGACAAGTTCAAGAACCAACATACACTCTGATCGATCTACCAGGACCCTGGAATTGGCTGAACCTGGGTTCAAATTCTGGCTTCCCCACTTGCTTATTGGCTGTGTGACCCTGCCTGGGCAATTTATGTAAGCTCTCCGAGCCTCAGTTTCCTCTGCAAAGACATACTGTGTGGGTTACATGAGTTAACGTACGGGAATCACTTGTCACAGCACCGAGCCTACAGCACATGTTCAGTGAGAGTTTCCGACCATCACCATTGCTATTGTTTCTCCATCTCTCTATTGTCTTCTTAAATGAGTGAACCTAAAAATAGACCCAGGACAGTGATGCATCCCCATTAATCAATGCCGTGGCTGAGAGAAACTCGGGGTCCTCGAATGAGTTATGTTTCAGCTAATCCACCCTCGTGGCCCACCTGCTTTTTCGATTCCCCAGCTGGTTCTTAGATTTGAAAAGAAAAAGGCTTCCATGGAGACCTGCATGCTTTAAAAAATAATACAAAACAGAACGTCTGAGGTCAGGGTGAGCCAAGCCAAACAAATAAATCTTGCAGGATTGTGTTAACAAAACAAGGCTTAGTGGGTCAGAGCGGGCCGCGTTCTGTCGGACTCGGCCCTGCGGAGAAACGCCGAGCTCTGGTGAATTTCAAATGCAAGGAGGTCACAGAGGAAGACCAGACTGTGGAGTTCAGCATCCACGCTTGGGCTGCATCCAGGACAGCATCCTGTGCAGGATGGACTCCAGAAACACGGGTCATGGAGAGTCCCAGAAATCTAGACCAGAAGGCCCTTGTGTATCACCTACACAACCTCGACAGAAGGTAATCCGGCAAAGTCGATCAGAATTATAAATGTCATAGGAGGCAGACTCTGAGGAGACGTCAGGGACTGCTCTGGCAAAGGGGAAGGAAGAGGGTCTGGGCAGGAGAAGCTGGGCTGCAGGTTCTCAGCAGAGACCTTGGATAACTCAGCGGGAGCTCCAAGCCGAGCGGGCCCTCCACAGCTGTCCCAAATTGGGCTCAAGGGGCTAGGTTGTGCTACCCTGTGCCAGCTACTCATTGCCCGCAGGAAAGAGACGGGACCGTGGGCAAGGCAGCTCCCCCGACCTGAGTGAGCCCCTTCTGAAAGGCTGTCTTCTGGGGGGACTCCTGCAGTCAGGGGGAAGCCCCTCATTCCTCAAGGTGCAGTACAGCACTCACTACCTGCAGTGCTTTTGGAACCAGTCTCTGTATTTCTAGGAAGGAAGCCTATGGCTATACTAGCAAGTGACACAGTTTTGGCATTCTTCACAATAACAAAACAATCTGTCGGCCAGCATCTTGCCTCTTTCAAAATTATGGAAAATAAACTATGATAGGTCCATGTGATAGCACCCTAGGCAATCATTATTCACAAGAATGAGGCAGATCTGCACTCACGCTCGTGCAATAAACTCCCAGAGACATTAAGTGAAAAGTCAGGAAGCAGAACAGTGTGGCTGAGAAGGGTACTTGTGGAGGCTGAGCCGCCGGAGGGGCGGACTGTGCCGCTCAGCCCCACACCCGGGTCCTGCTGTGGTCTCTCGGGCCCTGTGGGGGCTGAACGCCTCCACCTACACTTCCCAGACTCCTTGGACACATGGTTCCGGTTCATTCCTACCACTGGGAGGCGCTGATGCAAGAGTTGAAGTTAGGATAGTGGGAGCAGCCACTCTGTTCCTGGTGGTAGGTGAGGAAGTTTCACCAGCAGCAACAGCGGACGTAGCAGGTCGGCGGGAATTCCTACAGCAGCAGAGGCACCGACAAGAGAGAACGCAGGACCGCGTGGCTTTGGGGAACACGACGACCCCTTTTGACCCATTTCAAATCAACCTTCCTCAGTAAGTCCTCTTCCAAAACACCTACGGTGGTTTAAGTTTTTCTGACTAATTACCACTTATGAAAAGGAAAGGAAAATCATCGTGTGTGTGTACTGACCATTGCATGTAGCATCTCTCTGAAAAGTTGCCCAAGGAACTGGCGCTAATGATGAAACAAACTGGTTAATGAGCGGACTGGTGGGGCCAGGCTGGAGGTAGACTTTCCACCAGGCACCGTTTTTCACCTGTTCGATTTTTGATTCTGTGAATAGATTACCTTCACCAAAAAAAAAAATAAGTAAAAGGAAAAAAATAAAATGTATTTCCTATTAGCTATATACATTTCCTATGAAATATTCCTCGAATTAACCACCCAGTTTTTGCTGAAGTGTTTCCAACACAGGGGACTCCCTACCTACCAAAGGGGTACTGCCCATTCACCATTAGTCAGTACTGCTTACCAGCTTTGTTTATATCAAGTTGAGATCCACCTTCTTGGAGGACGCACCACTAGCATGGACTCTAGCCCCAGGGAGACCATCTAGGGTGGTGGTTCGGCACACCAGCAGATGGAACCTGGGTCCAAATCCCTCCTCTGTCACTCATTTCAGGCAGGGCGTTTAACCTTTCTGAGCCTCAGTTTCTTTGCCTGCCCAGTACCCACCTAAAGGGGCTGGAATGGGATGATGCATGCAAAGCGGTTTAACCCGTACATCTAGTTACCGCTCTGGATGTCTGCAACACTGGCAGGAAGGCGTGGTGGGCGAGAGGAGGGCTCTGAAGTCAGGCTGCCTGGGTTCATAAACAGGCTTCTGCCTGTTACACGTCGGCAACCTTGGGAAATCCATGTATTCCCCCTGAGCCTGTTTCCATACGGTGGAGGCGATGCCGGTGCCCACACCAATAACAAAAGTATTAAGCCTTATCATGTAAGTGCTCAACAGATGACAGCCATCACTGTTTTCAACCACTCGTTCAGGGGGCAGATATCTGCAGAGTGGACTGGGTCCTAGCAGTGACCTCTCTTGTTCTGCACTCAGCATCTCCGGTTCCTCACACTGATCCTCTTTGCTCATAGAAGTCAGTCCTCTCCAATCACTCTCTTCAGAAGGCATTCCACGTTGCAATTACTGCCTGACAGTGTGACAATAAGCTGGGTCCCTCACTAGAGTCTGACCCGCATATCGTGTGTGTGTGTGTACCATCACCTTCCTGTATTCTAAAGGCTGTGCTTTGACGATGCAACCTGAAGTAGCATCAGATTTGGGATATTAACAACCATAACCATAGCTTATTGAGCACTTAATATATGCGCCAGAAACTGTGCAAAGCATCATACGTACACTAACTCATTGGATCTACACAATAACTCTAGGCAGGAGAGATTATTACTCTCATTTTGCAGATAAGGAAACCGATGCTCAGAGATACTGTAAGTGGAAGGTCAGTGCAGCTAACACGTGGTGGGGCTGAGAGTCCATCCCTAGCTATCTTCCTCTGGAGCCAGAATCTTAACCTCCACACCACACTTCCTCCCACAAATATCCAGAATGTTTTCCATCATGTGATTGTAACAAACGAAGTCTCCCCAATCCTGCTCGTCTTCGGCTGACTCTTTGAATAGGACCTTATAGTGCATCCCCATTCAACTTGATCACATCAAATTTAAACCCGTTCAGCTTCGGGTCATCAGCAGATGTAATCCGATAGGTCGCTGCTAAGGAGGAGGAGAGAGCAAAGCCAAGGGCGGGGCTCTTCGCGAAGCCATTTCTCTCCAGGTGTATTTCTATCAAGTAGTCATTTCCTAACGGGGGTAATGTTTGACCTGTTCTCATTCCACCAGACTGAATGGACAAACAACCTCTATTTCTCTCTCATTGACAATTATCTCTTAAAGTATCACATGGTGTTTATGGTCAATGTCTACAGCTAAGATCCAGGAAGAATAGTGGATGGAAGGGAGTGGGTATGAGGCAAAAAATATACATATACACTTATTTATAAGTGTGTGTGTGTGTGTATATATATATATGATGGTCTTGAGTGTTCAAAATATTTTAAAGAAAAAAGCCCCCCTTTGCTTACAGAAGACACTTACGTTGAGGAAATATATCGTTTGAGGACAGAAGATGAACAGAACTCCAACCAACAGCCTTCCCTGGGATCCGCACACCTCTGTTGAACCGGTCCCAACCCCGGCATCACACAGGGACAGGACGGAAGGGGAGCCACTGCACCCGTGCGTAAGTCTGTGGCCCGTCCAGCTCCCTTCACTGGACTCTGGGCAGGGTTTTCACCTTCTATAGCTTTTCTCTCCATCCGCAGAAACAAGGCCCTGCCGGTCCTTCTGCTTGGGTAACCCTATTAACACCGGGGAAAGGCCGACCATGGTAACCCCAGCCTTTTGTGTTAGAGAAGAACGAAGCCCAGGGCCTGGCTCATCGGCCCTCATCTGCTAGTCTGGCGGAACTGGGAGTCCACTTGCTATTAATCCATTCCTCAGCCTCATCACTAATCCCACCGAGGGGTGACTTCTACCTGCGGAGGAAAAGGCCCTTTGCCTCAAGCACAAACAGCGGAGAGCTGCCATGCCAAGCACCCCGGCCAGAACCTCGCAGGCCCTGTTAGCAAACTGCTGTGAAGCCCCGCAGAGCCAGCAGGGCATTCTGGGTAATGAAATGCAACACGACGCAGCCCCCCACCGGCCTCCTCGGGGTGTCTTGATTTCTGGCTCTGCGAGCGCTGAGGCAAGCAGTTTTCGAAATGGGGGAAAGGGGCGGAGGCTTCCTCTAGGCCAACCACAACCAACTCATTCACTCTGTCCAGCAGAACTCAGACAGTGCAATTATCTGGTTAATTTGGCCCTTAGTTGGGAGACAGACTTCCAGAATGTGAGGCCAGCTCAGACTAAACAGTGGCTTCCATCCTAAGGCTTCTCCCAAGGGCTAGGGGATGCAGAGATTGCTGGGGGGTTGCTTATGGGACCCACCTATTGGTCCAGATGAGGAAAAAGGCCAACAATTCAGACCCTGAGAAGGGGTTGAGGAAGGCATGCCTTCCAGGGGAAAATGTCCAAATGACCTGTTAATTGGCCTCCTGGCTATTTGCCTTCGGGCTCCCATGGAGGGGATGGCTGGAGACGAGGAGGTCTCTCAGCGTTTCTGGGATCGTAGTCCTCAGAGCCTGGCCGAGTGGCCCAGAGCCCCAGGGTGAGTTACTCTCAGGGCAGTTCTCGGACGCTCCTGCTCCCAGGTTTTGTACCCCAAGTTTGGACAGAGGAGGCACTGATATAAAAGGGTAAAATAAAAACATGCCTCTGGGCTTTTCACAAATGGGATGAGACAAGGCTGGCTAAGCTGGCCAGTAAGCATTTACCAGATGGTTTATGGAAAACTCCGATTTTTGAAGGGAGATTAAGGAGCAGTGATTTATCTCCCTTAGAAACGGACAAACAGCCTGGAATCTGTGGAATCTATAAGTTATTCATTCAGCAAATATTTGCTCCAGTTCTAGTATGTGCCAGGCCCTGTGCTCCTTCAGACTGAGCTCCAAGTAGCCATGGTTCCTACCCTCCTGTGAAAAAGCCCACATCTAAATGTTTTTAACTCAGATATGGGCTAGGAAGGAGACGCTGAGGTGCTACGCAAGAGAATAACCAGGTTACTGAGATCGGGGTGTGAGGACTCAGAAAAGCAGCCTTTGAGGAAAGGAGTTTAACGTTAACATGTCCAAGAATTGAAAGATCCCTCTGGCTTTAGTACAAAATACAAATTGGAAGTGGGTGAAAAGATGGAGTTGGGAGGCTGTTGACTAGGACGGCTGGAGGAGAGCGAGTGATGGTTCGGTCGAGGACCTAGGCAATGGGGATGGAGAAGTGGACAGACTAGGGAGCTCTGGGGTATGGAGTCCACAGGAGCTGGTCACTGAATGGGCGTCATGGCAGAAAGAGAGGGAGGGACCCAAAGACGGTGGGCTTCCGGCTAAGGGGGAAGGCAGATGGTGGCACTCTTCACCGAGAGAGGACACTTGGACGATGAGGAATTGGGGTCAGGGGAACATGATGTGTTCTGTTTTGGAGTCAACCAGACTGGACTCCCCACAACCCCACACCCTGGACTTCCGGTCGTCGTACCTCTGCTCAAGTTGCTTCCATGTCATATACGCTTCATGTTGCCACCTCCTGTCGAAAGCATATCCATCCTCCAAGATCCACTGCAAATACCACCCCGCCCTCGAAGCCACTCCTGACTCCTCCGCGAGTGTGGCCTGTGCTGCCCACAGCGCCAAGTCTGGACCTCTGTTTCCTGGATCCCTCCTGCGTGGAGGTCCTTTGAAGACGGACCTTGCCTCCTTTTCTAGACCACAAGCTTTTTGGGACAGAGCCTCCACTTCCATATCCTCGTGCCCCACGTTAGCCAGCTCGCTTGGTAGACGTTTGACAAATATTTGTTAAGTGAACAAAAATAACCTGCTCTTTGCCATGGAAGGAAAACCAGTAGACATTGGACGGACTTGAAAGCTACAGGATCAGATTGGAATTCAAGCTGTAGGTGTTTTAATACTAAGCCAACTCAAATTAGATGCTCAGAAAGGCTTTCTGTTCCTCCAACACGCCAAACTCAGAGTGCTGGCAAAGTCACACGCCTCTGTGTTTGTTTGTTTTTTTATTGCAGTTTTCTAGGTTCATCGTAGAGCAAGGACCTTTCCTTGGATGATGATGATGATGATGATGATGATGATGATGATGATGGCGGTGATGATGATGATGATGATGATAAAAGAGTAGCATTTACTAAGTGTTGGTATGTGCCAGACATGGTTCTAAGTACTTTTCATGGACTAACTCATCTGGTCCTCAGAGCCACCCTGCACAGTCGATGCTATCATCTCCTAGTTGTACGCGTGGAGAAACAGGACCGCAGAGAGCTCATGTATGACTCAATCAGAGTCACCGTTAGTTGGAATTTGACCCTTGAGTCTGGCTCCAGAGCCCATGTCTGACATGCTAGAGCCAAGCACAATGCTTGGCACTGGGCAGGTCCCCAGCAAGGCTTCGACACGTAAATGGGAGGAGCCCTGGATCTAGAAACCACAGGTTCCATTCCTAACTCTGCCTGACTCCCTACGTATCCTCGAGCAAGTCGTGCTTCTTGCCCCATACAATGAGGGAACTGAATGCTGACACAAATGCTAATTCTAAAAGCCAGTATTCGTGATTCCAATCTTCTTTGAGGCCTTAAATACTTTAATCCCAACAATGATACAAAAAATAATAATAGTAATACAAAGAGATTAAGTCACCTGTCCAATACCCAGAAAATGAGGGAGCCAGGATTCAAACCCTCTGTGCTCCCAACCCTAGCAGTTCGGGCACGAGGACCCTGGTAGGGATGAGGAGGGTAGAGTAATGGATCAGATGGGCCTTTGGGCTCCTCACACCCATCTCATCACAGAAGCTCTACTTGTCTCTATTTTGTAGAAGGGGCTCCTACTTGAGATATCCTTAGAATCAGGAAGGTTCTACTGCTAAAACAAAGAGGTTGAAGACCACTGGACTAAATAACTCTGGAATTTAATGAGCCTCCCAGGTATAAGTCAGGATTTTTCTGGTAATCATGGCTCCTTACAGCCACACATGATTATGGATCAAGGTTTCTCCTGGGAATGGCTGCAGCTGTAGAAAAGGTCAGGGTGAGCCCAGCCGCTGTGGTTCAGTGGTTGAGCATTGACCCATGCACCAAGAGGTCAATGGTTCGATTCCCAGTCAGGACACATGCCCAGGTTGTGGGCCGGATCCCCAGTGGGAGGCGTGCTGGAGAAGGCCAATCAATGTTCTCTCTCATGGATGTTTCTACCTCTCCCTCTCCCTTCCTCTCTCTCTAAAATAGAGGGGGGGGTGGTCAGGGTAATAGTGCTAAAATCTCTGCTCCAACCTACCTGCTCCACTCGGATCTCAATCTCTCCATTCACCTTCTTTCCGTGGAAATACTTGGCCCTGTGAAGAAAGGAAAGACATCTCTGAGTCAGGGTGCAGACTGCTCTACTCTTTTCTCCCTCCTCCCAAAGGCCTTGTTACCCCAGAGGAGCGTATCCAGGCATATTCTCTACCAAAGCGCTCTCTCCTCCCCCAGGACTGCTGGCTTCCTCATTATGTGTGGGCATTGTGGGGAGATGGGGAGGACACTTGACGGGGGGGCTGGAGACTAGGGTCTCACTCTGCCAAGTGGCTTGACCTTCCTGAGTCTCTGTTTTATCCTCTCTAAAAGGAAGAAATTAAAACCTGCATGATATATTTCTAAGAGTTATTTTAAGAATCAAATGAGATAAAGAATCCTACATAAGTAAATAGTGAAGAATTATTTTATTGAGTTATACCCTATCTACTTCATAAAGGACTCATTAAACTGATCTATCCATCTGCTTATTTCTCTATTTGTCCATCTGTCTGTGAAGCCGACTTTATCTGTTCCTTGGTCCACCCATCCATCCATCCATCTACCCATCCATCTATAGGCCATCCATCCATCCATCCATCCACCCATCCATCCATCTACAGGCCATCCATCCATCCATCCATCCACCCATCTATCTACAGGCCATCCATCCATCCATCCATCCATCCATCCATCCATCTACAGGCCCACCATCCATCCATCCATCCATCCACCCATCCATCTACAGGCCATCCATGCATCCATCCATCCATCCATCTACAGGCCCACCATCCATCCATGCATCCATCCATCCACCCATCCATCTACAGGCCATCCATCCATCCATCCATCCATCCATCCATCCATCTACAGGCCCACCATCCATCCATCCATCCGTCCATCCATCCATCCATCTACAGGCTCTCCATCCATCCATCCATCCATCCATCCATCCATCCATCCAGCTTTTCTCTGCCCCCCTGCTTCTGTCTTTCCATGATCAGTAAGTGGCATCCCATCCACTCATTACTCAAGGCAGAAGCATAGATATCATTCCATCCCCATTCATTCTACATTCTAAGTATTTCTCACTCCACCCACTTGCCCACTTTTCTTTAAAAAGACCCTAGTCTTGGCCGCCTTCGCCTTTCTTCTCATATAGATTCTCATGTCATACTCCACTTTTCTTCCACAGCACGTAATACAATTATAAGTAGTGACTGTGTGAGTACCTGTGCCCCGTTACACTGTGACACAGTTCCTCACGCTCAGGAACAAGCGACTCATTCATCATTCTACTCCATCACCTCCCAGTGTGCTACACACACAGTAGGAGCTCAATTCATATTTGTTGAATGAGCAAATGATTGAAGAGAGAGATTTAAAAACACACATCCTTGTTTTCTGTGCTTTAGGCTTAACCTATTGTCTTCTCATTTAACGTTTACAACCACGACCACGAGGAAGGTATTATTATTTCCTACAGACAAGGTCACTGAAACCCAGAGAGAAGAAATACTTGGCCTACATGGCTTGAGTCCTGGCCTTCTAATTCAACAGCGATGTTTTGGCTCAGCCCTGAAAAACAGCAGTGAATGTTGGGGTGCTCCTGGGTTTCAACGCCCTCCCATCAAGCTACAGCAATGAAAGTTTCCATTTGTTCTTTTTAGTTGTTGATGAAACAAATGGTTCTTCTTCATTTGCTGTCATCTGCGCACCGTGTTCAGCATTTCTATAAGCCCTTCCTGGGGCAGAGACAGGTCTTTGGTCCCAAGTGATTTCTTCTTTTCCCAAAGTAAGAGAGTGTATGGATTGGCACCAATATATATATATAAATCCCAACTCTCTTCAGCTAGGAATGGCCACGAGACTGAGTTCTAGTCAATAATTTGTAATCATGATATCCAAGAATCTTCTTAGTTTTATCTTCCATTCTTTCCCTTGGAACATCAATGTTGCCATCTATTATTTTTCTTTCATCATTTCATTTGTGAAGGAAAGACTCCTTTCTGCGGATCCTCTGACCAAGCGTCAGCCTGTCCGCCTCAGAGTCCACCTGCGCGTGGCCGACGCCAGTGAGCTCATCTCTTTCCCACGCTGCCTGCGTCACTGACGGGCAGCTCCGATGTCGACACCGCGTTTTCGCACGGTGTCCGCAGGCTTAGACGTCAGCGAGGCAGGATTTGAGTGGGACGGAGCTGTTACTGTGACCTGAAAGCAACATTTCAGGTCACAGAGGGTCTAAGACAAAATGTGTGTAAAGCCAGCCTTGTGCAAAGGGAACCTTTTTGCGTAGTTTGTGGATTTTAACACAAATTCTTCAAGGCAGTGCCGGCAAACTCCAGGCTCTGGGATAGCCCATCTCTAATGTTTCGTGGGCCCTAGGGCAAAAGAACAGACGGAGGCCCGCGTCTAGGTCTAATACTTAAAATGGATATATAAAGCTAGCAAACATTTAAATGAAACACATCTGCCTTCCTTCCTGAACAAATACACTTGCATACTTTTCTGGAAGGGTCAGAATTGAGACGTCTCAGAATTCTTGGAGTTCCACCTAGGACATGGCAATGTGGGACCTGCCATCTCTGGGTTCCCGTTGACATCCCTAATTCCCATCACCCTCCTCTCTGTCCTGCAGATGGTGGGGCTTCTTGTGCAGGCGCACGGATGGCCTAGGCCGTGTGGCCAAGCTTGATCTCCTCGTCCACGCCCTTGTCAACAGTTGTCCCTTGGCTATGCCATGGGAGGGTGGACCAGACATTGGCTTACACAGGCCCTAGAACTGGGTCTGGTCCCTTTGGGTGGGACACTCTCAGGTGCATGGTCCTAAGGAAACAGTTTATAGGGCTCTCCTTCGCTGTCGGGGGGGGGGTGTAGCTGGCAGGAGCTACAGCAGGACTTAGGTCATAATAGGTCCTTCTAGCTTGGGTTTAAAGGACATATTGGGTGAGGCTGGGGCCCGGATGGTAATTAATGAATGCGGTCCCTGGTACACTGGGGAAGGCATGGATTTGGACTCACACAGGCTTGGGCAAAATCTTAGCTCTGCTCTTCACTAGCCACATACTCAACCTACCGAGGTCCTGCTTCCTCATTTGTCAGGCGGCGATGACATGTACCGGCCAAGGTTTGGTGAGAAATGCACTCCCGCGTTTATGTAATGGGGCAACAGAGTTAGTGGACTCAGGCTGGACCGCCTGGCCGTGGTCCCAGCCCAACCACTTCACTTGCTCCTTAACCTTGGGTTACTCACTCGACCCCCATGTGCGCCAGTTTCTACATCTGGAAAGTGGGGGTAATCCTAGTAGCTACCTCACAGGGTTGCTGTAAGGATTAAACAAGACGAGACTTGAAGACTCAGAACAATTCCTGGCACAGAGTAAGCTCCAAAGTCTACAGCCCAGGGCCCGAAACAGAATCAACAACAACAGAGCTACGAGGTGTTTCTTCTGTGCCTGTGGGTGCCATGCAGCGGGGACCCACAAACAAACAGAACACAGTCTTACCCTCGCGGAGGGTACAGAGCAGAATTACTGTTCCTGTCACTTAGGTCGGTCCCAGCGGTGCAGCAATGGATGATGATAATAATAAATAGACGCACTGATGCAGAGGCCTCAAGCCTCTTCACACCCCTCCTCCTACTTGACCCTGATGCCAGCCCAGAGGAGGTCGGGAAGGGAGCATGATCCAGGTGGAGATGGAGAAGACCCTGCTCCGAGTCCCGCAAAACCTTCACCTGGCAACAGTGAACTGCACCATATGCTTTAAAAGGTTTTGGGGATTCAGACCTATGGGTCCTTCATGATCAGGACCCTACTGACCTACAGCCCAAGTCTCTGCTTTTCCGCCCACCACACGGACTTGCCGGACTTCCTGCGATGCCTTAAACATGTTCTATGCTTTTATGCCTCTGAGCCTTCGTACATGTGTCCTCTCGGCTTAGGGTGGCTTCCCGCTCTTCTCTGCGTGGCTGCCTCTTTCTCGCTCTGTCACATTTTCCTTGAAAGCACCCCCCCCCCCCCATGAGACCGGGCTAGGTGTCCCACCACCATGTGCTGTACTTAACCATTATAATACCCACCTCCCGGTGTTGTAATTACACATCCTTTGCTGGTCCCCCCTCCCCCCCACAACTAGTCTGAGAGAGCCTGGAAACCCAGAGCTGTGTCTGCTCACCGAACCTCCACTGCCCAGCACACAGTGCCAGGGCCCAAGGCGCATGTTTACCAAATGTTCGCTGACTGGGTAAATGAATGTCTTCCAGGGACAGGCCAGAGGGTGCACAGCCCTGGAGGCACGCTCCTGCCATCTACTGGCACGCCGCTGTAATACACTTACAGAGCCGCTACAATGTGGGGTCAGACTGTGCAGTGATGACAGCAGCCCTCTAACCTGGAACCCAGCGCACTCTGTACTACCCCAGTGCCACCCACGTCGCTCCGGCCTTCAAAGGCCTCACCTTCCCAGGAGAAACACTGGTTTGCCCATCTCAGGGATTTTTACCGCAGGGCCTGGCAGGCACAGCGGCTGAAACTGAGGGTCAGGCGGTCCATCCCCCTGCCTGGCCGGGAGTCAGAAGTCTGTCTCCTGACAGGCCACACAGACTGCTGCCTCCTTGCTGGGGCGCATTCAGGCTTGAGCTGCCTCCAAACAGTTCTGTCTGGCAGAGGAAAGAAGGGTAGGGATGGTCTGGAATTCTAGATGCCCTGGGGGCGGGGGCTGCTGCCTCTTTAATTGCCCGGCTGTTTGACCTCAGGTGAAATGCACAGCCCCACTGTGCCAAGGGCTCTGTCTCCCCAATGCAGACCTCTTCCTGATGCGCTAATAATGTTCATTCTCATAACGAGCTCCCTGATTGTCCCGGCCAGTCAGTCAAGTCCTTGGCCTTGGGAAGGAGTTGGGGGCAGCTCCTGATTCCACTGGCCTCCATCTCTGTGGGTGGTCTCATACTTGACTGCCACATCAGAGGCACCAGGAAGGAGAATATTACAAAACCAGCGCTGCCTGGGGTGGGAAGCCCCTATCTGGGGAGGCGGGATGTGGTGTGAGAGAAAGGTTTATGAGGAGCGGGCACTGGGTCTTCCAGGGCTGCAGCAGGGCCGAAGGAAGAGGGGAATGAGCACAAACAGGATCCACCTGTGTCCAAGCAACGCCCTCCCAATAAACACGCCTGGGACGCAGAGTCGCGGTGGCTGAGCCTCGGCAATGCCCTCCGCGGGGAGGAGGGGTCAGGAGCTGTCTGTCTCAGGCACAGTCACTGTCTCACAGGTCACCCTGGGGGGAGGGGGGGGAGAAATCCAGTTCCATCCAGAGATTTTCATGTTTCTAATGCCCATCTGTAGCCGGGACAGAAGGAGGGGAAATGGATGATGGACCACGCAGGAGACCGCTGGAGGGGACACACACAGGCTTTCTCGGTTAGCAAGACAGGGAGAGTCACGTGCCGTTGGGTTGAATGGAGACGCAGCCATAGCAGGACCTTTGAACACAGAGGTCCAGTTCAGACATCCAATTCTAGCATCATTATTCACTCCCAGAACAGCTAACCCTCCTGGCCCCTTCCCACCGCCAGAGGGGACCCTCCAACGTTGGGCAGCCTCTCCATATCGCCTTGTTGTTCCCATTGATTTGTATTTTTTATTTTTATTTATTTGTAAATAGGTTTCTATTGACTTTTAGAGAGAGAGAGAGGAAGGGAGAGGGAGAGATAGAAACATCAATGGGAGAGAAACATTGATCGGCTGTGTCCTGCACGCCCCCTACTGGGGATCAAGCCTGCAACTCGGTGTGTGCCTTGACCTGGAATGGAACCAGTGACCTCTTGGTGCATGGGACGACGCCCAGCCAACTGAGCCACACCGGCCTGGCTTCCATTGACTTTTAGAGCGAGTGGAAGGGAGAGGGGTGAGAGAGAGAAGGAGAGAGAAACATCAACGTGAGACACATCGATTGGTTGCTTCCTGCATGAGGCCCTACTGGGGCCGGTGATTGAACCTGCAACTCAGGTACATGCCCTTGACCGGGAATCAAACAGTTGACCCCTCAGTACATGGGTTGATGTTCTAACTACTTTGCCACATCGGACAGGATTCCATCACTCCTTTTAGTTTGGAGGCTCCTGTTGGTTTGGAAAAGGAGAGACCCTCTGAAGGTAACGGTCCCCTCACACCTGTACAGGATCTGTGGAGTAAGGAAAAGAGACCTCCTAGGGCCCGAGCCACAGGATGTGACAAGCCTCCCCTCACTGGCTTCTGATAACAGGGAAGGAGATGTGCACGGCTAGGTGGGGTCACAGTCCACACCGGCTATCCACCCCCTCCCTGGGCCCTATGTACGGAGGCTCGTGCGGACTGGGCGCCCTCTCGGGCGCGAAGGAGAAGGGCTGCTGCAGTTTTGCTCTTGTGGAGCTAACATGCTCCTAGAAAGCCATACGACTAAGCAGGTGACCAAGGAGTGATGAGGACTATGAATAACATGCACAAAGAGACAGAGGGTACCTGGGGGAGCAGGGGAGCCCTGACTTCGGTTGCTCAAGGAAGGCACCTGACACACTTCCACTGACCATCCTCTGCCAGAGCCCGTGGGCTCTAAGGAAACAAGGAGGAAGACAGCAAAACCGGAGGGAGACATCAATGAATGATGCCAAGCACGGGGCGTTAGCCCCAAGATCCAGGCCCCCACAGGATGAAATCCCAACTCAGTCTGAGGGCCAGGGGCCGCTTCCCTGGTGAGGGACCCAGTTCATTCACCAATCCAGCCAATATTTGGTACTTATCCTTTGCCAGGGCCAGGGGCTCGAAGATGAATGTGAGAGGGTTTGGATATGTGTGTATACGTGAGAACAGAGAAGGGACCTGAGTTGGGTAGATGCTGTGGGCACCGGAGAAGGTGATGAACTTTCCTGGGGCGTGTCCCTAAATATGCAGGAAAAATGAGCAACAGGCATGGAGCGGAAGGTCTAGATTTGAGTTGGCAGCTCTGGCATTGGCTGCGTGATTTTGGACAAGCCTCTACTTCCTCATCTGTAGAACGGGGACAGGGAAATCCACCATAGGGTTGTCATGAGGATTAAATGAAGATGCAGATTTGAAGGCCTGCTAGCAAGGACGCTGCTCGCCTATGGGCTGCTGGAGAGGGGCCTCCCCTCTCCGGGTGAAGAGAGGGGTGGGCACTGCCAACGATAGGTCCGGTCCAGCTCTGTTTATTTCCTAGTGCTGCCGGAGACAAATGTCAGCCTTCCCAAGTGCCACTTTCATTTGTACAAATAAGAACATTACTGTCTGCCACAAGGCCCCCATGAATGCCATCACTACACATGACAGGTGTTTCATGTTCACCTCTGTCCTTCCTGTCCTTCGACAGGGAGTCCCTGGAGAAGTGACGTGCTGTTTTCTCTCTCCAAGAGGCGGAAGGTAGCAGTATCTTACTTGCTCTGAATGGAACTCCAGCTTCGTGTCTAGCGTGATGGAAACCTGCCCTGGCTGCCCCTTGGCACAGGCCTCGGGGGCAAGCAAAGTCATCAGTCACCCGCCCACCATGACTGCAGAGATGGGTTAGAATGCATCTCCTAGTCCCTACCCTTCTCCTCTCCAAAGACACAACATGGCGTCACCCTCATCCCCAGATATCTGGGGTCCACAACGTTCATCCACCAGCAGAGTTACCATTTAGAGGCTGAGCTGTTCCCTCAGCAAACATTTAATGAACATCTACTAAGAGCCCAAACAGGGGAAGTTCCCATGGGAGAGCTGATACACTGCAAGGTCATTCATACAAGGTGCAAGTGACTAACACACAACCATTCTAGAAAAGGTATACAGATGGTACACCGAGGATGAGAAGAGGAAGACCATGAGCACACTGAGTGCACAGAAGGGGAAGACTGACCTTATTTTCTCTCCCTCCCTTTCTCCATCTATACACTTATCCATCCATCCATCCATCCATCATCCACCCACTTATCCATCCATCCATCTATCCATCCACCCACTTATCCATCCATCCATCCACCCACCCACTTATCCATCCATCCATCCATCCATCCATCCATCCATCCATCCTCCACCCACTTATCCATCCATCCATCCATCCATCCATCCATCCATCTATCGTCCACCCACTTATCCATCCATCCATCCATCCATCCATCCACTTATCCACCCACTTATCCATTTATACATCCACCTACCCACCCACCCACCCATCAGGTCTACAGGATGCTCAGCACTGTGCTAGACCCTAGGAAATGCACTGGACACAACAGCCTTCCTGCCACCCTGGTGCTTACCATCCCACCAGGAAAGGCCCAGAAGAGGAGCTAGACTGCATATCTGCCCTAACTCCTGTCTTATCAGAAGTTGCCCACTGGTAAACCTCATGGAGTCCACAGTCCTATTTTATTGGACTTAAATTATATACTTTTAATTCTAAAATAGAAAATTTATGTAAAAAAATCCAGATTCCTGGCCGCCTTTGAAAATCAGTAATGGCAACACCAGGCCCTTATGCTCACGTGGCAGAGCGCCGCTGAGTGGACCCCAGCTGCGGCCTTCAAAGGGCCATCGGTTCTCACGCCGGCCGGTCCCCCTGCTCCCTGCCATCTTGTTGCCGCTGAGAGCCAGCGGCTGATACGCTCTTCACAGAGCTGGTGCCGTGCTCTTCCTTACAGCGGGGAGACCTTTCTCTGTGCCTCGCCTTTCCTACCACCTGTCCCTTCACTCGCCGACGGGCTGTACCCTGGGGGCAGCTGCACAGGCAACCCCTCATTCAGCTGATTCCATTCAGAAGATGGCAATGAGCTCAGTGCGGTCCCCAGGACACACGCCCGTCCTGCAGGCCCCGGGAGGGAGCCAGGGGAGCGGACACGAAGCACCCTGCTCTCCCGCACCACGGCCAGCCTCCTTCCTGCCGAGCAAACATCCGGGCAGGCGTCCACAGGCCCCAGGAGAAGAGACGTTCTGTCAAGAGGCTGGCATCTGCCCAGCGACCTGCGTCCCCTAGGGCAGGGCTGTCACCGGGCGGGGTGAAGTCTGCAGGGACGGAGCAGCCATTGCTAGGAAAGCCCATAGCAGCTAAAGAACCCCTTCAAAAGGCCCCCCTGGGGCCTGGGCAGGAAAACCACGTTTGGAAGGATGAGGAAAGACTCACAGATTAAACTGTCTCCTCAGACACAGAACAAGGGGAGAGCAGGGGGACACACAAAGCCACTTCCACAGTGTGACCTGGGGGTCGTCCCGCCAAGACCGTGCAGGAGAGAGGCGCGGTTCCAGCCCTGCAAAGGCCGGGCAAAATGAAAAGTTTCAGGGCCAAGCAACCTTTAAGGGCTTGTAGGCTGACCCCTCTGTACTCTGAGCCTCTTCTGCACTATTCTTCCAAAACGGCCAGCCCAGCTGTACTTGAACACCTGCACGTGACGGGGAGCTCACCCCCTGACCAGGCAGCCCACGTGATCTTTGGCTGACTTTCCATTCTGTATGTTGAGCTGAAGTATATCTTCCTCTTTGTTGGCCCCACCAGCCCCAGTTCTGCCGACAAGGAACCCCATGAAACAAGTCCTCTACCACGACTGTTTCTGAACCTGGCTCTCTATTATTTTTAAAAAATACAGTTGCCCAGGCTTCCTTGTATTCTGATTCGGTAGTTCTAGGGGGACATGTCATCCATTCTGACTTCCAGTAACAGCACCTGCACGGCCTTTGCAGGGCTGGAACCGCGCCTCTCTCCTGCACGGTCTTGGGGGGACGACCCCCAGGTCACACTGCGGAACTGGCCAGGTGTCTCTTCCTTTGCAATCTGATTATTGGGCCAAGCGGCACAGGCTGGGAGAAATCTAGAGCCGACTTCACCAGAGACAGCTCACAAGCCCCTGCCCCCAGATCTCGGGGTCTTGACCTCTGGGAAACACCGGTCTGCATATTTTCTGTCCTTTCTGTGAGCCTCCCCCGTGTCTCCGATACAGCCCCATTTTGCCCGAGTCAGCCAAAGGCCATTCCTTTCCCCACGAACAAAGAACTCTGTCCAGCCCAGGGGAGCCCGGGAATCTGGATGTCAGACTTTGGGGGATGGTGGTCTTAGTCCAGCATCACTGTTTGACTTAGGAGGACACAGAGCGGCTTCGCTGAGATGTCACTGCACCAGCAGAGAAGGGAGAAGCCCGCAAGCGGCGGCACCCGTCGGATGTCGTGTTCCCTTCTCCCCGTGTTCCCTTCCACCCAGACATTTCCCCCAGATTTTCCAGCCGCCGTTTCAGAGGGTGAAGACTACCAGGGCGGGAGGGAGGACCCTCCCTGCGGGGTAGGAAGCAGCAGGGGCACCGGGCCTCTGGATTGGATGCCTCAGAGACCTCACGGAGAGAGGTCAGCACTTGAAAAATTCCTCAAGTCAAAGGGCTTGGGGTTTGGGTGCCACACAAGGCCCTCACTGTGGTGCACATTGTCTGCCCGATAAAAGGGGCCGGGCCTGGGAAAGGGAGCCTGTCTCCAGGCGACTGGGCAGGCTGCTGGGGAATGCCCAGGGCACCTCCCCTCCCCCAGGCCCCGGGGCCAGGCTTGGGGGGGTACCCAGATGGGAGGGAGGAGTCCCGAAGTCCAGCGCCACTCCAGGTGGTGTTGCCCGGCCTGTGGGAGGCAGGGAATGAAGCCACCAGGAAGGTGACTGCCTTTTCAGCTCCCTCTCCCATCCACCCCTGCAGACGCCTACAGGACACAGACAGGGCCTGTCCTCGTTCAGGGAGTCTTACAGCCGGGACGCGGTGGGGGAGGCGTGAGGACTGTGTTCCCTAGAGACAGCTGTCTTTAACAGAGAGGTGTGTGTCTCCGCTCGGAGCCCCACAACCCACTCTGGGAGGAGGGGACCGACTCCACCCCCATCTCCTCATCGTCAGAGATGCAGACACACACCCCCCCCCAGGGCTTCTGGAAGCCGGCCTTCAGGCATGTCCAGCTGAACCGAGAAGCAGGCCAAGTGGCTTCCTTCCGCTGGCTCCCCACGCGATTATATTCACCAGAAATTAGTAATCGCAGTTAATTGTTAATAACAGTTACCGGTCCGGCGCCTGTTGCGACAGGCTGATCCCTGTACCACCCCACCCATGCCATCATCTCTCATCTTCATACCAGCCCCGCCTTACAGCTGCGGACCGGAGGTCTGGAGGTCAGACTTGCCGGAGGTCACTAAGTGGGAGGGAGAACGGACCCGGCGGCCTGCCTGGCCCTCAGACTGCCCAGTCCGTTCCGCTCCCTCCCTGCTGGTGACGGACAGCCCTCGGACCTCATGGCAGGCAGGGAAGGCTGCTCTCTGAAAATGGGGTCATCTGGGGGCCTGGTTTGGCTCCCCAACCAGAAAGCAAGGAAGGCCACAGGCCAGGCTCTCACTGGGCCTGTGTGTGGGGTGGGCACTGCCCCGCTGCCAGCCCCACAAACAGGTGGCAGATGAATACAGGACAGACAGTGAATAAGCAACAAACAATTGTGTGGAGTCTGCATCAGATATTGTATGGGACATACTTACACTAATTCATTGTTTATCTAAGATTTAACTGGGCATCCTATATTTTTGTTTGCTAAATACGGCACCTCGACCCCCAAGCCACGGCCAGTGATGCCGGCTCTGAAATCAAACCCTCCGCAGGTGGCACAGTGACAAGTGGACGTCCTGGTCACCCTGGGGCCAGTCAGACTCACTGCAAGGCTTCAAGTCCATGCCAACACACCCCGCAGTCCTCACGCCCCGAACTGGAGGCTGCAGCCTTTGGGTCATCAGCTGGACGAGGAGGAGGGGACCTGAGGGCTAGCATGGACGGACACCTTAGGTGAGGTTCCTGAACTGTAGGGCAGCAGAGGGTGTTCCGAGACTCACCCCACGGCCTTCTCAGTCCCGAACTTTCCCATAATGATCACAGCGTTTCACAAGAGCATCCGCGTATCGTTACTTAAATCATCTAATCTAGGTTACCCTGTGCCAGGCACTGTGCTGGGCTCCCGGACACGGGGGGCATTCAAGGGGGCGCGAGACTGTCACAGGCCACTCAACGGAGGGACAGGAGCAAAGCTCTGGCTGGAGCCTCGTTGCAGCCCCGTGAGCCCAGTGCTCTGGTGAGGCCCTATGATCCCACTTCGCAGACGAGGAAACTGAGGACAGGAAGGCCAAGCAGCTTGGCCAGGACCCAGAGCAGGTGAGTGGCAGGGTTGGGACTTCAGCCCCGACCTGAGACCTGCGAACTCTGAGTTTTCCGCCTTTTTTCTTCTCCCATTTTGAACTCTCCTGGGAAACACGCAAACAGAGAGCAGACACCCTGTCGACGCGCCCTCGTGATTTATAAAGAGGAAGCAGTCGCAGGGCAATTTCTACCGAGGGGCCAGTTTCCGGACCTGAGCTTATGAGTGTCTGGGTGGCTGCGGGAAGCCCCTTGTCCCCGCACCTTAACATTCTGCTCCGAAGGGCTCCAGGTGGGACGCTTTCCCCTGAGGGCGAGGTCACAGGATCCTGCTCCGCTGCTGGGCTGTCACGTGGAGTCCTGCCACCTCGTCCCCTCCCGCTGACCTCCGGCCAGGTGTGCGCAGGTGTGTGCAGGTGTGTGCAGGTGTGCGCAGGTGTGTGCGCAGGTGCGTGGGGCTCTCCCACGCAGCACAGGGTGTGTGCTCAGGTGAGAGTGGGAGGCATGACACGGAGACAGGGCTGTCCAGGACGGTCTGAGCTGGATCCCAGATGCCACCGGCATCCTTTTGATCTAGGGCTCCGAGCCTCAGTTCTTCTTATTTATAAAATGAGAACAGTCCGTACAGTAGCTGGTGGGGTTACGTCAGAGAATCAGTGACAACCATCTAGCCCGATGCTGGTCATGGAAAGAACACACGTTTGCCACAGGACAGCGATGAGGACACGACGCCATTCTCAGAGAGCTCACGTGTGTTCATCTGTGTGACCGTCCATGTCTCAACCGAGACTTTCAGCACCTACCTCGAGCCAAACACCAAAGCCCCGAGCAGTGGCCCGCAGGAGGCGTGACCATCAGAACGGCGCTTAGGAAGTTATTCCCCTTCTGGTCCCAGACTAGCCCCTCTCCTGCCCTGTTTCCCTGAGCAGGTGCGTGATCTACGCTCTGCTCCTTCACCTGTGGACCCCGACCCCCGGCCGGCCACGGGAGACCTAGAAGCCTGGGCTCGCACCTGCCAGACCCGGTGGCTGAATACCCTCACGGGGCCCCTGCCGCTTCCTTTTGGATTGAGTGGGAGATGAGAGAGAAAAGGGGGAGCTAAGAATGCCACGAAGGTCACCCCTTGGTCTCACTGTCCCCCCTTCCTCATCACTACCAATAACTCATCACCTCCAGAGTCACTCAGTCAGTCAACAGACATTTCCTAACGATACAAGACAGCATCTAGGAGTCGGGGGGCGAGTGGGGGTGGGGACCGAAATGAGCACCCAGCGTGATAACTCTGGGTGAGCCTAGCAATTCACAAGGTGTTTTGATGGGCACCGTTAGTGTTAATTAGCAGGACGGCGCAGCCTGTCTGCAGGCTGGAGGGACGGTAGTTTAGGGGTGTTTCACTCTCAAAATCTTCACTTCCTCCCCAACCAATAAAACAGAAAGAAAGACATCATAGAGAAGCATGGAGAATACAAGGGGAGGTGACAACAAGCACTGTGGACATGGAACAGCAGACATTCTGGGAACAAGGCCGCAGGGGAGGGGAGGGGGGCAGTTTCAGAGACCCTGCGGGAGGGTTGGCGGCACAGCGCGGCTGCTTCTATGCCCCCCTCACCCCAATGCACCCTCACCAATCCCGCCCAGACTCCTGGCATGAGCAAGCTTGTTTTTGTCACGATCAATGTTTGGATTTTGGAAATCAAAGCTGGAGTTTTGGTACATTCTTTGGGCAACAGTAAAAAGTTTTGCCCAATTTTTTTTTTTTAATCCTCACCCGAGGACATTTTTCCATTTTTTGTTCAGATAGAGCGGGAGGGAGAGAGAGGAAGAGAGAGAGAGAGAGAAACATCGGCGTGAAGGGACACATCGAGTGGCTGCCACCCGCACGACCAACCAGGGCCGGGGACAAACTGCAACCGAGGTACATGCCCTTAGCGGGAACCGAACCCGGGTCTCTCCGGACCGCAGGCCGATGCTCTAACCGCTGAGCCAAAGTTTTGCCCAATTTTGAAACAATTCCCAATGTCTGCCTTACGGGTTACTCTAGCATGCTGGGAAATCAAGACTGTTTAGGTAAGAGAGTAAAAACAGAAACCCTAACTGTGGGCACCACACTGCTGAGTCCTGGGGTGAGGTGAATCTCAGGTCCCGTGACGCCCTTTAGAAGTTACCCTGGTTGGGCTGAGGTGGGGCGATGACAGATGCTACCTGGATACTTACTGTGTGTTGAACCAGGGATACAAAGAAGAATAGATGCTGGCTGTGTTCCTGCAGAAGAGACAGCCACTGAACAGCCAATTACAACACACTGTGAGGTGTGTAGCAACAGCACAATGAGATACGTGTTAAGTTATACAGAGAGGTGGTTGTTCGTGCCGAAGTCAGGGAAAACTTCACAGAAGAGGTGACACCTGACCAGGTTTTTAGGGATGAAAGAAAATCGGTCAAGTGAACAAGATAGGGAAGGGTGTTTCAGGTAGCAGGGGTAGCAGGGAACAGAATATGCTAAGGCAAGAAAGGCAGGTTTGAGAAGTACAAGTTGTTTGCTATTTTTTTGGAATAAGTAGCAAGGCAGGAAGTGAAGGAACAGAACTGGAAGGAGGGCAGACACACTTAGGACCTTGAATTTGAACTTGAGGGCAACGATGCACCACCAAAGGTCTGCAAAAGGGATGCAGAGGGCGCGGGAGCACACTGACCAGCTGTGGTTCAGAAAGACCACACCCTGGTGGGACATGGAGGGTACCCAGGGGAGGTTAAGACTGGAGGCCTGAGACCGGCGAAGTGGCTGGAAAATCTAGGTCAGAGAAGACACGAGGAGACAGCAGGACCAAAGAAAACGGAGCTTGAAATCCACGGATTGTATCTCTCCTTTCTCTCGTGGTTCTCATAACAGACCTTCCCTCATCCCAGAGGATAGCACCAACTTTAGTTCAGACCTACTACTGAGCCAGACGTGGGGGTGGGGTGGGGGGCTGGTCCAGAGACCCCCAAGCACCCTCGCCCTAGCCAGGCTCACGTAGCTCCAAGGGAAATCCCCCAAAGTGGAGGGATATTAAAATGCAGAGGCATGAGTCCTTCCCAGCAGAGCTGCCTTTGGGAGCCTCTGTGTCTACTCAGAAGATGTGAGTCCCCCTCCCCAGGTCACTGGCCAGGTATCAGAGCGTCCTTGGGGGCCCAGGTCTCTGCCAGGAGGGGAAAAGTGGGGGGTTCCTGTAACTCCCTCACCTGCAAGGAAGGCCTTGGATCAGGAACAGGAAAGACAGAGGATTTGGGGCTCCGAAGGGAGAAAAGGGAGCAGCACTGCTCCTGGTGGGTACCCTCTGGGTCCAGACAGTGGATCATCTCCCCCCTCATTACCATCTCAAATGGGGAAGAAAGGGGCAGTGTGAGCTGGCTTCCCCCTTTAGCAACTGGAGAGGCTGGGCAGGGGCCTTGGGAAGGCAGCCCAGGCTCTCCGCGCAGCCCAGGGACCGTGGGGCTGGCCCGCCACCTGCTGGCCACTCCTGGAAGCGGGGATAGAAATCCGCAGGGAAGGACCGGGATTCTGAGACTCCAGCATCCACTTGGAGACAGCTGGGACTGTACGGAGACTAAGCGAGGTTAGAAAGTTCGCAATGAATGTAAAATGGAGTTCTGAATGAGAAGCTGAAGCGTCTGCAGGCGGGAAGTTTCCACCGCAAACATTCGATGAACACAGCCGACTTCCAGGTAAGTGGGTGGGCCGCAGCGTCTCACTTCCCTTACACCCACTGAGGGCCGGGAAGAGGACTGCTCTTCTCAAGACCTGATGAAAACACGGCATATGAACATGACCAGAATACAACATGAGGAACTCCTTTAGCCAACGTTGTGCCCCCACCTGTGTACACAGCCTGAATCCACACATCAGTCATGCCTGTGGGTCACAGAGAATGAAGACCAGAGGCTGTCATTGCATTTCAACCTCATCCACGGTGCCCTTACTCCATCCCACACATCACATGGGCACTGGGAGGACCGGCTTCATTAAGGTCCAGCTTTGTCACCCAGGACCTGGCCGGGAAGCGTGACCGCAGAAAACCCCAGCACGGCGGGGGCCATCCTACTCCACTCTGAAGGGATTAAACAGGCATGCGTAGAGGGAGCTGCTGTCCGTGACCGTCATGCACAGACGGTCACCAGGGTCTGCAGTAATAATACACACTTACAGCGCCTGCTGTTTACCAGCATTTTACATAAAAGATTTGAATCCTACTTACATTTATAAACTCTACAAGGTAGGTATTATTATTACTCTCATTTGGGTGTAGTAACTTCAAACATCATATAGGTACAATGGGGTAGAGGCTGGATTTGAACCCAGAGCTGAGCTCTGCAGTTTGTGTTCTTAACCTTAGCACCAAGCTGCCGTTTATTAGCGCCACCTCCATACAGGAAGCAACTTTCCTGACACAGGTTTTTAAGTACCTACCCATCACCGAATCATTGTAAACCCCGACAACACCAGGGACAACACAGTCAGCAGAGAACACTCACAGTCGGGGTGAAGCCCTGGGTCACAGAGACACAGAGGACCGCAAAGACCATGCAGGGTTCTGCTTTCCGGGTGACTGCCAGCTGCACTGCACAGGCCAGAGCACCTGGAGGCCACACCTGCGCAGAGATCTCCCCGAAGCTAGCACCCAGCGATGGTGCTCTACGCAAGCGCACTGCCAGAGACGGGCAAGGCTTCACGACGGGCCTTCCAGCCAGCGGCCACACGGAAGACGACGCCCACCGGCTCCGAAGAGGCCACCCACGTGACCACTCTGGTTACGATGAAGTGATTTCTCAGCAAGAAAGTGAAGACTGATATCTGAACCTCGAAAGAGGCTTTAATGGTGACTGTACTGACTGGGTAGTATAGACTCTACATGTCTCCCACTCAGTCATTCCCTGCCTGAGTTAACTCCTGAAGGGAGGAATTGCGAGTGCACAGATGCCGGTTGGAATAACAGCACCTGGCGTGCTTAGTGAGCTGAATGCACTCTTCATTCATTCATTCATTCATCCATTCAACACATATTTACTGGACAACACATAGATGGCTGCCTTTGAAGACACAGACACAGGCTTGCAACCTTGCTCTCCAGCCCCCAAGGCCATCCATGGGTCACCCGTCAGAACTGTCCTGGATGGGAGCTGCCGTGTCTCCTCATTTGGGCTCACTTCCTGGACCATAGATTCTATGTCTCCAGCTGGACCACTAATATTTATCACCTATCTTGACAAAAAAGGGTAGAGACCTATTCTCCACCTGCAGCTCTGTGTGAGGACGGCCCGCTCACCACTTACCTGAGCGTCGAAGGCTGTGTCTTGCACTCACTTGTGCTCAGTAACTACCTATGGGACAACCCCTGCAATGACCGTGACACACCTGTCGGGTCTCTGCCCGGGGAGCTTACCCGGAAAAGAGGCTGGAAGGCATGCTGCTTCTACCTACCGATGGTGTTAAGCGGCCAGACTACCAGTATAGGTAAGAGCTGGGATGCAAAGCCAGCCTCTGCTCCCAAGGGTTTTAACAAGGACTATGACCTGTGTCGGTTTCTTTAACCTCGTAGAAACCTCATTTAATGAGGGGAGGATGCCTGAGGCTGAAAGAGGTTAAGCAACTATTTCAGATTTTAAATGCTTTCCATTTTATAAGGTAAGACGGTGCATATGCCATATATTGGATATTACATGATGCTTCCAGGCAGCTCCAGGCAGCATCCAGATGCATTAAGGGGCTTGCAGCAAAGCATAGGCCAAGCACAGTGACGAGGAAAGAGACTACTGCAGCCTCGCTTTCCTTCAGACCAGGCTTGGCTGTCAAATGGACTGTAAGATACTTTTTATTTTTTGGAGCTTCTGGGATTTGCAGGTGAGGGATTGTGGACCTGTATACATCAAGCCCAGAGGTGAAGTAGGTGCCATACACCTGGCACGCTGCCACCACCTGGCCAACGTCCGTTCCCTTCCCTCCAGCTGGTCTTGGCACCACCCAGCCTCGCACAGTCCGCCAGCTGGGAGGGCCTGCGGTTCCCGCTTACCAGTCCGTGTGGGCATCGTCGATCACCAGCAGGATCCTGGGCCTCTGAACCACAGGTGTGGAGGGACCCGGAGGCTCCATCAGCCCCGAGGGGGCCAGTGGGGTCTGCTTCATGGCACTGGAGAAGGAGCTAAAGAGGCTGGATCCCGGAGAGGAGAAGGAGGCTGCCAGGGGCTGGGGGTGCCTGCGCTCCGTGGCGGGGGACGCGGGCGAGCTGATGGAGCTGTCTGGGCGCTGCAGGTCTGTCATGTAGCCATTGGGCAGGTTGGCCACGAAGCTGCTGTCGGAGAGGCGCCGCCGGAGGAAATTCATGGCTGTGGGTGGACCAGATGGCTTGTTCCTCCTCTGACTGATCTCGGTGAGCCCAGAACACAGGCTGCCCGGAGACGGAGTAGTGGGGTCTTGGACCAGAAACGCAGGGGGTACCTGCACAAGTCAACTTCAGCTGTCTCTGTTTACCTGTGAAAATGAACCGACAGCCACATGTGAGTGGAAACAAGCTCCGCCCCTTAAGAGCAAACAGATATGACACGTTCCTGTCCCCATGCTGGGGGCAACGTCAAGTGGACATCCTTTTCAAAGGGATTTGCAGCATGTAATTAGAGCATACCCTTTTAACCCACAATTCCCATTTTCTAGAATTCTAACCCAGAAAGGGAAGCTGAGTTCCAGAGCAAGACCCCTGAGCAAAGATACTTGCAGTAGCATTATTTGCGCTAGCAAAACACCGGAAAGAACCTCAACGTTCAATCACCGGACTGAGTAAATCAACCATGGCGCAATCACTCCGTGAAACCTGTGTCTACTGGAAAAGGGGACTTAATAAGGGATTTTAGTAACAAAACAAAACAAAAAACCTCATTGAAAATAAATAGGTCATGATATAAGAGTATAGCTACAGAATGACTGCAACCACATAAAACTTCAAATAAAACACTGGAAAGAAAATATATCCATGTTCATGTTAATGGTGGTTATATTGGGGTGATGCAACTACATGGCTTGTCTTCCCTTTGTATCCACTGGTATCAGATTTATTATAGCCCCTCAGAAAGTTCTCTCGGGCCCCTTTCTGGTCAGGACACACACCCGGATAGAAAAACACCCTTATGATGTCTGGCAATATATATTAATTCTTGAACTTCACATACACGTAACGAGCATATTATTTTTTTGCGCATGGCATCTTTCCCTAGACATCATGGTTCTGAGACTCAACTATGCGCTATGTATCGAGCAACATTCTGTTTTTGTCACCGAGTGGCATCCACTGCATGAATAAACCCGACTGTTGCTGCATACTCTTGTTGATGGATGTCTGAAATGTTTCCTGTTTTGGGGTACTGTGAATAGAAATGTTGTACGGACTTTTTAATTTAAGTATTTTTGAGTGAAGACAGAGGGAGAGAGAGTTTTCTTCGGTAAAATACATACCTAGAAGTTAATCTGTTGGGTCATAGGGTAAGCATGTGTTTAACCTTAGAAGGAACCGTCGAACAATTTCCCACAGTGGTTGTGCTATTTTGCACACATCATTCGAGGGTTCCAGTTGCGCCACACTCTTACCAACACTGGTTGTTAGTCGTGTTCACTTTAGCCATTGTAATGGGTGTAAAAGAGCATCTCAGGGAAGTGTCTGTCCAAATCTTTGGTCCATTTTAAACAGGTGAGCTGTTTGTATTTTTATTGTTTATTTGTAGGAATACATTCTGGATACAAGTCTTTGGTCGGATGCATCTATTGGGAGTATTTTTGCAGTCTTTGGCTGGACATTTCATTTTCTTCAGGAGCAGAAGTTTGGCAGGATAAAACCACTCTTACAAAAAGTGCATTGTTACTTGAGATAAAACATTCCAAAAAAAAAAAAAATTAAACTGTAAGATGAGACCACACTGCCCAGGCCGGTGTGGCTCCGTTGGCTGGAGCATCATCCTGTACTCCCAAAGGTAGTGGGTTCGTTTCCCAGTCAGGGCACATACCCAGGTTTCAGGTTCGATTCCTGGTCAGGGCGAGTGCGGGAGGCAACTGATCGATGTTTCTCTCTCACATTAGTGTCCCACCCCCTTCCTTTCTCTCTAAAATCAATGAGGGGCCCTGGTCAGTTTTGCTCAGTGGTTAGAGCATTGGCCCATGGCCCAACGAGTCAATGGTTGGATTCCGGTCAAGGGCATGTACCTTGGTTATGGTTCATCCCCAGCCCTGGTCGAGTTGTGCAAGAGGCAGAGTCGATGTGTCTCTCTCACGTCGATGTTGCACTCTCTCTCTCTCTCTCTCTCTCTCCCCCACTCCCTCTTACTCTATCTGATGATCAATAGAAAAATATCCTCAGGTGAGGATAAAAAACAATAATAATAAAATAAAATAAAATAAATGAGGGTATGTCCTCGGGTGATGATGTTAAAAAAAGAAAGATTTAAAAAATAAAAGAATTAAAACAAATAAGATGAGACCATACATGTATGTTTTGGATAGGAGGAATATTTTATACATTCATACAAATATATATATGCACATAGATACATATTTATAAGTACATATATAAAATCTGTTATATAAATATGTAGGTATTTTGATAAACAAATTCTAAATTTTTATGAAGTCCAATTTACCAAATTTTTTTATAGTTAGTCCTTTCTGCTTCTGCTCTTTAAAATCGCTGCCAGCCCCAAGATGATGATGATCTTGTCCTAACATTTCTTACAGAAGCATTACAGTTTTAGCTTTTCTGTTTAAGGTCCATAATCCATCCAAACTTGATTATTATTTTTTTTTATCCTCACCCAAGGACATTTTTCCACTTTTGTTCAGATAGAGTGGGAGGGAAAGAGAGGGAGAGAGAGAGAGAAACATCGACATGAAAGGGACACATTGAGTGGCTGCCTCCCGCACGACCCAACCAGGACCGGGGACGAACCACAACCGAGGTATGTGCCCTTGACTGGAATCGAACCTGCGACTCATTGGTCTGCGGGCCGACGCTCTAACCACTGAGCCAAACCGGCCAGGACTAAATTTGATTTTTGAGTGGGATGAGTGAAGTTCGTTTATCCAGTTTTCTAGCACCATGTGTGAAAATATTTCCCCACAATGAATTTGGTGGCTTTGCTTACACCAATGCACTGCACATACCTGGGTCTACTTCTGGGCTCTTTATCATGCTCCACTGATGTTTACCTCTACACCCCTTGATTGCTGCGGCTTTATAAACGTCCTCAAATCAGGCACGGAGTCCTCCTACTTACATTTTCTTTCTCAAGATTGCTTTGGGTATTCTAGTTCTCATTTTTGAATGCAGTTTAAAGTCAATTTGTATGAAAAAGTCTGTTGGAATACTGTTTGAGATTACCTAAGATTTATATAGCTCCATTTGGGCACGACGGACTTCTCAACAATACTGAACTGTCCGTGAACACGGAAGAGGTCTCTATTTATTAACTCTTCTTGAGTAGCCCTTGGAAATGTTTTATGATTTTCAATATACAGGTTTGCACATGTTTTGTTAAATTGACTCCTAATCATTTCTTTTTTCGGCAGGGGTGATATTTTAAAACTGTTTTCTAGTTCACTTTCCATTTGTGTGCTGCTAATAGCGTATATCTGCCCATTGTTGCCAATATATTGACCTAATAAATTCAATTATTGTTTCCAGTCGTTGTTTACCGATTACTTAGGATTTTTTATTTACACTGTCATCTACAAATAGAGACATCTTTATTTCTCCCTTTCCAATGTTAATGCCTTTTATATCTTTCTGCTACCTCCACTCCTGAATAGAAACGGAAGCAGACACCTTCCCTCGTTCCAACCCTATGGGGCAGTGCTCAGCATCTCACATTACAGTAATGAGAGTTTTTTCTCATGAATGGAGGTTGGATTTGCCAAGTGATTTTCTAAATTGACTGAGAGGATTATGTTTTTCAAAATCATTTATTTGCTTAATGTGGCGAGTTCCACTGATCGATTTTCAGATGTTAAACCAAATTTGCATTCCTGGAATAAATCCCGTGGGGTCACTGTGAATCCCCCTTTTTACTGATTTCTGAATTCAATCTGGTAACACTTGGTTGATGACTTTTGTGTCCACATTCGTGAGAAATACTGGTCTGTAATTTTCTTTTTCTGGCGATGTCTTTATTAGGTTTTGGTACGGGGTAACACTGACCTCACAAAATATATCGAGAAGTGTTCCCGCCTTTTTTATTTTCTAAGAGTTTATGTAATATTGGACATTTTTGTTTCTTAAAATTAGTGGCAGAAATCAATAGTGAAGCCATCTGGGGCTGATTTTCTTCTTCGTTGGAAAGGTTTCAATAATAAAGTAATTCCCTTTCATAAATCTATGTATATTCTCTGTTTCTTGTTATTTCAGCATTGGCGATATGAGATTTCAAGCAACTTGTCCATTTCATCTTAGCTGAATTTTATTGGCATCAAGTTGTTCATAGTGCTCCTTTATTATCCTTTCAGTATCTGTGGGCTAGGTAGTGATTTTCCCTGATATTCCCGAGAATGCTAATTTGTCTTTTCTCTCATTTTGGGTAACTTGTGTTGCTACAAATTTGTAAATTTTGTTACTCTTTTAAAAAACCGACTTGCAGCTTTTTCTATTGTCTCCATTATTTGTTTTCTGTTTTGCTGATATCTGTTCTTTATTACTTCCTCTCTCCTCTTCACTTTGGGTTTAAGAGTTTAATAGGTTATTTGTTTCTAGATGCTTGGAATGGAAATGTGTGTACTCCATTTGCTACCCCTCATCTTTTCTGCATGAACATTTAAAGTGATGCATCTCCCCTACGCACTGCCTGCCGCATCTCAGAAATCTACACACATCGTTCATTTCCATTTATTCCCAATTTCTTTGTGATTCGCTTTGACCCATGCATTATCTAAACACATTTAATTTTCAAATTCCCGTGCTTTCAGATATTTTATTGTTATTCCTTTTGGTACGATTCATTTATGATGAACGGACATAATCTATAGATTTTAACCCTTTGACATCTTTGACATTCATTGAGATTAATTTCATGGCCCAATAAGCTCTATCTTGATGAATGCGCCATGTGCACTTGAAAAGAATGTGTATTTTGTAGCTGTTGGGTGTAATGTTCCTTCTACAAGTATCAATTAGATTGTGGTGAGTCAGGTTCCAGAGCCAGGAAGCTGCCTTTGCCTTGGTGATTTGCAAGCAGGAAGTTGACTGGAGAGCAAGCCCATGATTAACTACTGTGGGCAAGTATGCAAAGCAGAAACGGGCAGAAAGAGGGGTTGAACTACAATACAATTTTAACCCAGGCCTCACTGGATCGTATTGGGAGCATGGAACTGGGGCATCTCCTTAGATTTCCTCATTTTCCAGCTACTCTGTTAGTCTGTGCTCTGTCCCCCGAGTTGTCAAACCAATAATACTGTGGCTTTCTGTTGTGGTTCCAGCTGCTTGGTGCCACGTGGGCTGGGGGCGTGCTCACGAGAATGAGCCACATAAACGTGGATCTCACTTACTGGCTCCCTTCTTTCAAGGGTCAAATCCCTCCCTTTGTCTACCTATTTTTTGTTTCTCTCCAGGAACCTCAAGTAGTTTCTTTTAAACATTTTACCCCAAATTTATAATGATTATCTATGAGAGGATTAGAACAACAGAAGCTATTGAGTCACTAGTGGCTCTGAATCTCTTTTATTTTTAAAATATTAGATAGACCCCAGCTGGTGGGGTTCAGTATTTGAGCGTCGACCCATGCACCAAGAGGTCACCGGTTCAATTTCTGGTCAGGGCACATGCCCAGGTGGTGGGTCCAATCCCCAGTGGGGGGCATGCAGGATGCGGCCAATCAATGTTCTCTCTCATTGATGTTTCTAACTCTTTCCTTCTCTCTTCCTCTCTCTCTAAAAGCAATTAAGAAAAAATATATTTTAAAAATATTAGATAGAAAAGTAACACAATGAGCCCTGGCCAGTTTGGCTCAGCGGTTAGAGCGTCGGCCTGCGGTCCTGAGAGACCCGGGTTCGGTTCCCGCTAAGGGCGCGTACCTCGGTTGCAGTTTGTCCCCGGCCCTGGTCGGTTGTGCGGGTGGCAGCCACTCGATGTGTCCCTTTCACATCGATGTTTCTCTCTCTCTCTCTCTCTGTTCCTCTCTCTCCCTCCCACTCTACCTGGGCAGAAAATGGAAAAAATGTCCTCGGGTGAGGATAAAAAAAAAAGAAAGAAAGAAAAGTAACACAATGTTAAAGTTGGAGAATCGTAGAGGTATTTCACAATCCCTTTGTTAGGAAATCTGGTCAACCTCACACTGGTAGAGAGAAGAATCACCTCGTCATCCTCTGAACAATTCCAATGTTGGTCCAAGGCTCTTCCTGTAACTCCTCCCCACTTCAGGCCTCAGGGGGTTTACAGTGTGGTAAAGGGAGGCAGATAATGAACAAGTGAACAAATATCTATGGATTGTGACAAGAGTTAGTAAGGAACACACAGAGTGCTGTCACAGGGGTCAAGATGGGGAAGGCAGGGAAGGCCTCTCTGACAGAAAAAGTGAGGGGAAAGGGAAGTGCATATGCAAAGGCCCTGGGGTAGGAAAGCGTTAAGCAATTTGAAGAATAAAAGCAAGGCCACACAAATCAGAAAGTAAGAAGGAGATTTTTAGAAAAGTAAAGAAGGGTCAGACTGAAAATAACTTTTATTTTAATTTTTTTAAATCCCCACCCAAGAATATTTTTCCACTTATTTTCAGATAGAGTGGGAGGAAGAGAGAAACATCAATGTGAGAGAAACACATCAATTGGTTGCCTCCCACATGACCCTGACTAGAGCTGGGGACCGAATTGCAATCAAAGTATGTGCCCTTGACCAGAGTCGAACCTGAGACTCTGTGGTCCATGGGCCGACACTCTAACTGCTGAGCCAAACCAGCCAGGGCAATAATTTGGATTTTAACTGAAGTGTTAAAGTAAGGTACTGGAGGGTCATAAACAGGAGAGAGACATGATCTGCTCTCCCTGGCTCCTTGTGAAAACAGACTGTAGAGGGTGCATATGGAAGGACCCAGACGGGTTGGGGACGGTTGCAGTCACTTGGGTCCTTAAGTGAGGAAGAAGGGAGTTAGACCACGTGATTTGCGAGGTGTCTTTCTGTTTTCTGAAAGTGGGGCAAGGTGGGCATGAGAGGAGTCGGGGAGGACAGGAAGGGCAGGAGGACCCGGCTAGAGGAGCCCCGAGCCCCACGCTGCCCCGCCAGCCCTACTCGCGGGCGGGAGTGAGCACACCAGACAGGAGACATGAAACAAAACGCACACTGTACAAAGCAGCTTTGCAAACTTACTTCTTGGAGGCTGTGATACAAAGGAAGACTGTACTAATAAAGGTTTAAAAAAAAAAAAAGGTTGGAGCCTTCTCAGACTCATTGGTGGAGACACAAGACATAAAGTGCATCACAGGACATGAGTATTGCGTCCAAGAGGACCACTGGTCAGCCTGGACAGGAGAGTAGGCATCTCTGCGCAGGTGTCTCATAGACACCCAGATTCATCCCTTGTTAATCCTGAGGTGAATTTATCCACCTGGGCCCCCAAGTCCTCCCAGAAGTCCCCCTATCTGTCCCCTCGCTCAGGCCACAACCTGAGCCTCATATTTCACTACTTCTTAACCCTCATCACTTTCAGCCACTCAGTCACCAGGCCCTGTCCGTTCTGTCTCCCCAAACATCTTAAAATATTTTTTTTCTTTATTGATTTTAGAGAGAGAGGAAGGGAAAGGGAGAGTGATAGAAACATGGATGAGAGAGAACATCGACTGGCCACCTTCTGCATGCCCCCCACTGAGGGTTTGGCCCACAACCTGAGCATGTGCCTTGACCAGGAATCAAACCAGTGACCTCTTGGTGCATGAGTTGACACTCAACCACCGAGCCACACCGGCCCTGCATTTCCAAACATCTTTAATATCATCCTCTCCTGTCCATCATTCCTACCATAGTCTCGGTTCACATGCTACCCGATTAAAATTTAGGCCGAAGACCTTAACAGATTCAACATGAAAGAAGATAGACAGATGGCAAGTAAGCCTATGAAAAGATTCTCCACCTCACGTCATCAGGGAAACACAAACCAAAGAGCAACGAGATGCCACTGCACACCTATTAGAGTGGCCAAAATCCGGAACACGGACCCCACCAAATGCTGGCGAGGACGTGAGCGGCGGGAATGCTCACTCACGGCTGGTGGCAGGCAACATGGTGCAGCCACTCTGGAAGACAGTTTGGCAGTTTCTTACAAAGCTGAACGTACTCTTACCACACGATCCAGAACTCGTGCTCCTTGGTATTTACCCAAAGGAGCTGAAAACTTGTGTCCACCTAACTTCCTGCACAAAGATGTTTACAACAAGATGTTTATTCATAATCGCCAAAACTTAGAAGCAAGCAAGATGTCCTTCAGTAAACGAATGGATAAGTGGACTGTGGTACATCCAGACAAGGGAGCATTGTTTAGTGCTAATGAGAAGTGAGTGTCTAGTTATGAGACTCATGAAGGAACCTTAGATGCCCCTTAGTCTTAGGGGCATCTAATACATGCATCTAAGTCTGAAAAGGCTACGTATGTACTGTGTGATTCCAACTGATGACATTCTAGAAAAGGCAGCTATGGAGACAGGACAGTTGACCCTTGAACAATGCAGAGGTTAGGGGGTGCCGACCCCACATGCAGCCAAAAATTTTTGCCCACCCCCAAGCTTAACGACTAATAGTCTGCTGTTGACTGGATACCTTATTGATAACATACACAGCTGATTAACACATATTTTGTATTATATATTAATTACAATGGAATCTTGGCTCTCAAACCTAATTTGTTTCAGAAGGCTGTTCAAACATTGAGGCATTTTTTTCCATTAGAAATAATGTAAATTGAATAATCTATTCCAAACTCCCCCACATGATTCCCTGTCTTAACCTTTCTTATATATAGTACATGTCTAATGTCCTGTTTAATCTACAAATAAACACTTTAAAACAAAAAGAACATGAAATGTAAATTAAAATTTAACAAGAAAGGAAATGAAATGCACAGTAAAAAATAAAATTTTAATAATAATAAGCAGCAACAAAAGCAAAACGACGCAAAAATATTCACGGCACAATTTCCTGAGATGTTAACGTGAGGCCTAGCAGCAAACTGACTGGTACTTGCATTCTCTCCATTGTTTGTCTCCTGAGAGACGCGTGACTGATCACACAGGTATCAGTATGAAAGGGCTGTCGGGTTGAGAAGCAAATTGCTCAAGATGGGAGGTGTTCAAGAACCGAGGTTTGACTGCATTATAATAAAGTAAGCTAGATAAAAGAAAATACATTTATAGTATTTATTTCAAAAGACCAGTGTATAAATAGACCAGCACAACTCCCACCTCCATTGCTTAAGAGTCGACTGTAAAATGGTCAGTGATTACCAGGGACTGAGGGGGGAGGGGGGACGAAAGGGTGGAGTGTGTATCTTTAGGAAAGTGAAAATACTCTGTATGCTACCATCATGATGAATACATGTCATCATACCTTTGTCCAGTCTACAGAATGTACAACCCCAGAGTGAACCACAGTGTAAACTACAGACTTGGGGTGATTATGCTATGTTAGTGTCGATTTATCAGTTGTAACAATGTACCACTCTGGTGGGGGGGGGGGTTGTTGATAATGGGGAGGCTCTGCGTGTGTAGGGACAGGGGGCGTGTAGGAAATCTCTGTACCTTCCCCTTAATTTGTTGTGAACCTTAAACTAAAAAAAGAATGCTTTACTGTGGGGAGAAAAAAAAGGATTCTTTAAGTCAAGACCCCTACCAAACCCAAACCCAGGCTAAGGACCACAAGGCCTCAGTATTGGAGCTGGACACAGCTAGACAGAGTGAAGACGCCTGAAGGTTAGGCTCATGCCCTTGGAACCAGACTGCCCGATTCTAATCCCAGCTCTGCTACCTACTACCAAACAGTAGCTTTGGGTAAATTCTTGCCTTCCCTGTGCCTCAGCTTCCTCATCTGTGCATGGGGACAGGATAACAGTATGTCACATGGGGTTCTTGTGAGAATCCAGTGACACAGTACGTGCAAAGTATCATGTGCCTGGCACGCACTGAGCAGTCTGAGTTAGCCACTGTCACTACTCTGATGGCTTTTCAGACAACGTGCTTCCCATCGCCAGGTCTGGGGGCACTGGGGCAGGGGGTGCAGCGTTTGCATGACAACAGCCTTCAGATAGATCTGGTTTTGAGACCAGCTCTGCCTCTTGCCGCCGAGTGACATCTGAGCCACAGGCCCCTGACGTGCAAGGTGCAGAAACGAATCCCGCCTTCACTCCACAGGCCTCTGGGCAGACCACAGTCAAAGGCACTGAGTGACTTTTCTACATACTTATTTTGTAGGCTAGTGGAGTAAAATGGACTTTTTTTGTATATGGTTCTGTAGACTTGAACACCTTCGTGTGACCAGTGTACAGAGCGGTCCCGTCCCCCCATGAAGCTGCTCTGCCATCTTTCAAGGCCTGCAGATGTCACCGGTGTGGCGTTCCACACCGACACCTGCATCTCCTGCAAAGGTGCATTAGATAAGGGACATTCAGGGCCTGGCACATTTCTTAGACCATCAAGGAAGAAGGTGACTCCGAGGACTGAGCCTGCTCTGCAGTGGCCTGTGCCCTTTCTCCTGGAACACTCTTTCTCTGGAACCCTGCGTGGCTCCCACCCTCGTCTCCCTCAGATCTTTGCTCAAATGTCACCTTCTCAGGGAGGCCTCCCAGACCACCCAGTGCGACACCGTCTGCTACTTTGGATCTCTCCCACCCTCTTCCACTTGTTCTCGTCTCCACAGCAGGCACGGCCTTCTGGAAACGACATAACTGACTTCTTATGCTTGCTCTTGCAACGCTGCTGCCCCTGGTCGCATGTAACCTCCAAGAACAGAGGTCGTTGTCTGCTCTGCTCGCTGCAGTATCCCAAGCACTTAGAAGAGTGCCCGGCACATAGTAGGGATTCCGTACATATTTGTCGCATGAAACGGTTTTAAAACAGGAATGAAATGAAAGCATCCTCAGCTGCTGTTTGAGAAGATAAGATGTGACGCTGTACACACGAAAGCAGCTATCGCAGCGTCTAAGCCTAAGCGGACCCCTAAGCCTAAGCTGAACCACAACTGGAATCAGGCAAAGGAGCATCTAATGTCATTTTCTAGTGTTTACCCAGGTGCGCACACCAAGACATGAGTTCTCTCTTTTCCCCTCTTCTGCTCAATGGGTGCTGAAAGATTTTCTTTTTTCTCACCAGCATTTGGATAATTAACAGCTGCTAACACCCATTCTGCACAAGCAGAAAGTTGGAAAATCCAAGGAGACAACATGGGCCGGGCTCCATCCATACATTGATGAGCACGGGCAGCGGGGGTGTCCAGGATGCCCCTGAGCACCCGGAGGCTGGGCCATTCAATCCGCAGAGCTAAGAGGTGCTCAACTTCCTGAAAAAGGTCAACCAGCCTCCACTCCACAGACAGCTCCGAGGCCTCTCCCCTGCAGGCTCTCGTCCAGCCACAGCACGGGAGTGTGGCTTCTCCCATGAGTTCAAGTCCACACACACAGACCTTGCTCTCCCGTGAGGGGCAATACTCTTGTTGCCCAGGTGGGACACTGTAGGTCCCCAGACAAGGAGGCGGGCTTTGGAGCGAGGATCGTGGTGGAGGGAACCCTCTGCACTGACAAACCCCTCCCCGCGCTGGGAACGTTGTGGGTGAGCTGCTCTTCGAGTTCAAGGTAAAGGGGGACCCTTCCGTCGATTCGAGACCACCCTCCCCACTCCAAACTCCTTTCAAATAGAGAAATGCTCAGAGACGGTCAAATTCAATGAGAGCTTTTAACCTAAAATTATAAAGCAACTGTAACTGTGTGAGCGCCAAAATAATCGCCCACTTTATGCAGAAACAGAATAGACAGAGCCCCCCAGGCAGCACCACGCAGGACCGGACACAGCGTGTGTGATGACAATCAGGATCGCGCCGGCTGGCCTCGGATTCGTCGAGACCTTCGGCGAAAGGTCATGTCAAAACCGGAAACAGAGGCCCTGGCAACCTGGGGTCTGGAGCTAAAAGGTCATCCCGAGCCGCTCTGTGACTCTGTCCATGAAAGGCCCTTCAGGAAAAGCAAAGGTGATTTTTTTAGTGATGTTAACTTCCTGTAAAATAAACCACATGTGGTTGTGTGGGCATATTTCTCAATACTGCTCCTAGGCATTTTCTTTCTGAGCCGGCGCTGGAGGGATGCCCACCTTGGAGAGCATGTGGAATGCTGGCCCCTCTGGGATGCTCTTCTCTCCTCCTGCACCCTCCGTGTCCACATCAGTCAGGCTCACACCCAGAGGATGGCATTGCGCGCAGAGTACCCCCTCCTCCTCCTGCTCCTGCCCCAGTACCCCGTGGATTCGGGTGGGTTCTGTCTCTTAAGTGGCTCTAGAATGTAATCCCTTCTCCCTCGTCCCCTCCGGGCCAGGCCACCTCATCTCTCACGGGGACAAGTGCTGTATCACACGCGCATGCCCCCCCTCCAGTCCCTTCCCCACCTCTCAGTGTCATGAGATAAAACCATTAGTGACGCCATCTCCATTTCACAGATGCAGACACTGAGGCCAGGGAGAGGCAGGGCCTTGCCCAAGGCCTATGTCTGGGTCAGTGGTGGAGAAGGGAGTCAACCCCAGGCAGTCGGGATCCCGGGTTTAGTTTTAGCTACAGAATCTGGTGCTTCAGACCCGATCCGAAGCAAACAGCACAGAACACGCAGGGAGCCCAGCCTGTGCTCTCCAGGGTCCCCATCAGCGGGGCCACAGGTGAAAATCCCACTCCACGTACGTGGAGGGAGCAGAGAGTGGGACGGCTTAGCGCAGCTCCTTTGCTCTCGGTGTGGGCCTTCCCGTGACGCGGACGGAAGCTGGTGAACTGGCCCGAAGCCCTGCTCCCGGAAAAAGGCAGACGGTCTTTTCAGGACAACGGTGGCAGGATTTATGGCACGTACCTTCCCGTCTGCGGGCTGGGTGATCCATGATGTCTGCTGGGCGGAGGGAGGGAGGGACGCGATGCCGGAACAGCCCACAAGGAGACACAATAACAACCACGATGATGGGGGTGGTGCTGGCGGCGGCTCCCCTTTACTGAGCCTGTCTGAGGAGCCAGGGACGGCACAAGAACGGCCTACTGATGGTCCCCGACTGTCACAACCCTGCCCAGGAAGTGCTATCACCCCCATTTCACAGAGGAGGGGACTGAGGTCCAGAGAGTAAAGCAGTTTACTCCTGGCCCACTTGTGAGTACTAAGCACAGCCCCTCCCGGCACTGTTCTGTGCCCCCGAACGTGCCATGCTTTCTCCAGCCCTGCGAGACAGCTGTGCTGTTCCGCCTCACTGCCCGGCGTGGCCCCGAGGCCCACAGCCACACTGCTGCTAAGTGGCAGAGCTGTGATTCGAACCCAGGCAACCTGGCTCCAGGGGGCATGGCCCTGACCACTAGGCAGCATGCCCCTGCATGGTCCTTGGATGCAAACCCAGGGCTGCCTGGGGCCAGGGCCTTCTCATCTTCCATGCACCGTGCTGCCTCAGGGCTCCATGCGCCTGAAATCTGTTCCCCATCCCTCACCTCCTGTCCCCCACAACGACCTGACATCTCCGTTCCCTCTGCCTGGCATGCCCTTCCTTTGTGTCCCTACATTCTTCAGCTGGTTCCTTCTTCTGACTCAGCTCCCTTCTCCGCTGCAGAGGCATCCGCGGCGCCTCTACCGACCAGCTGGGACTCAGAGGGCCGCTCTGTGTCCCTGCAGAGCCCTGTACACCCCGCCGCTGTGGGTCTGGGCCAGGGACCGTGTCTGGCTGCAGACTCATTGAGGTGGAGACAGCAGCAGGCAGAGCCGGGCACCCGGAGTCAAGGAGAAATGTCAACATTGCCACAGTCCGGGACCCAGACCTTCTCCTCTCTCCCGGGTGAGAAAGCACATGGAGCCCAATAAGCAACCTTCTTCCCAGAGGCAAAGGAGACCTTGAGGGCTCACTCAGGCCGGGGACGCCTGAGGGTGCAAAGGAGGGGCTGACCCGAGGGGGGATGCCAGCCACCTGGAACCCTCAGTGAAGCTTCTGACAGGGGGGTGGTAGAGAAAGGGGGGGAGAGGGGGAGGGAGGGGGAGAGAGAGAGGGAGAAGAAGGGAGAGAGGGAGAGGGAGGGAGAGAAGGCCACCGCTGAGACCAGGCTGTGAGCACTGCCACCTTCCATCTTGTCACCTCCAGTGGCAGGCCTCCTGTCCAGGCTGCCACAGGGCAGGTAGCCAGCCGGGGGGAGCTCTGAGTGCCCAGGGGCTGCCCTAATGAGGACTTAGCAAGGTCACTCTGCAGGGCAGGGAGAGCATCTTAAATTATCATGTCGGGCCCTGGCCAGTCGGGCCCAGCGGTAGAGCGTCAGCCCACGGACCAGTGAGTCTCAGGTTCAATTCTGGTCAAGGGCATGTACCTTGGTTGTGGTTTGTCCCTGGCCCTGGTCAGGGTCCTGCAGGAGGCAACCAGCCGGTGTGTCTCTCTCACATTGATGTTTCTCTCTCTCTCCCTCTCTCTCCCTCTCACTCTATCTGAAGATAATTAGAAAAATATCCTCCGGTGAATATTAAAAAAAAATGTATCATGTCCAGAACAGAACTCCAGCCTTGCCGCCATGTCCCCACCCCACACTGCCACTGTCCAACCTCCCCTCTCAGTGGTTAAGCTAGAAACGTGGGGAGTCCATGACTCCCCCTTCCCAGCTCCCACACCCAGCCCACCATCGAAAATTCCCTACAGCACGGCCTCTAACACACAGTCACCACTAGGGTCTGCACCCCCATCATCTCTCACCTGGTCCCAAGTGGGGGCTCTCCTCTGGCCTCCCCTTCTGCTCCCTGACATGACTGGTCCCTCACTGGTCCCCACTGGACTTTGGATGACATCGTCCTCACCTGCTTCTTCTCCCTCATTTTCTACAGCCAAACAGGCCTTCTATCCATTCTAGAAATTCAGGCTCAGCTACGCTGTGAGGACAAGTCCCCTCTGTAGACCAGGAGGGTCAGTGAACAGGAGCAGGCGTGGGCCAGGCTGGCGTGCACATCTGCGCCAAAGGAGCGGGCGTGGGCCAGGCCGGCGTGCACATCTGCGCCAAAGGAGCGGGCGTGGGCCAGGCCGGCGTGCACATCTGCGCCAAAGGAGCGGGCGTGGGCCAGGCCGGCGTGCACATCTGCGCCAAAGGAGCGGGCGTGGGCCAGGCCGGCGTGCACATCTGCGCCAAAGGAGCGGGCGTGGGCCAGGCCGGCGTGCACATCTGCGCCAAAGGAGCGGGCGTGGGCCAGGCCGGCGTGCACATCTGCGCCAAAGGAGCGGGCGTGGGCCAGGCCGGCGTGCACATCTGCGCCAAAGGAGCGGGCGTGGGCCAGGCTGCATGCACATCTGCGCCAAAGGAGCGGGCGTGGGCCAGGCTGGCGTGCACATCTGCGCCAAAGGAGCGGGCGTGGGCCAGGCTGGCGTGCACATCTGCACCAAAGGAGCGGGCGTGGGCCAGGCTGGCGTGCACATCTGCGCCAAAGGAGCGGGCGTGGGCCAGGCCGGCGTGCACATCTGCGCCAAAGGAGCGGGCGTGGGCCAGGCCGGCGTGCACATCTGCGCCAAAGGAGCGGGCGTGGGCCAGGCTGCTCGGTGTGACCTTTGTAATGATGATGATGATGATAGTAACAATCACAGCAGCCAATGTTTCTAGAATGCTTCCTATGCACGAGGTACTGTTTTCAGCCTGATCATCTATTAAACCCAACTAGTCCTAATAGTTATCCTTTGTTGTTATCCCCACTTAACATGCAGAGGAAACTGAGGCACGGAAAAGGTTCGGTAACTTGCCCAGTTGCCACTGTGGTTCAGCGTGGAGTAGGGACTCGGCCTGAGGTTTGACTCCTCACCTCCCACGATCAGACTCCCGATCAGACACCCGCGAGTCAGCCGTCACCCCTCCACCCCTTCGCTGCTCCTCTCATTTGCAAAATGAAGGGTTCAGAGCTGAAGAACTGAGACGCAGACCTCTGATTCTCACGTTTAAGGGAGAGAACCAGGCACAGAAAAGTGGTTTCTTCCTCTGTCTTGCGTTACACTGATTCCTGGTATTTGTCAGACTGTATCAAGGGTGACATGGACTGAGCTCTTACGACTTGCCAAGCGCTGGGCTGAGCGCCTTGCCTGCCCTCACTCTCTCCTTCCTGCACTCCCAGCAACCCTCCGAAGACGGTTCTATTATCCTGATTTACAGCCCAAGCCCCAAGGCTCAGAAAGGCTCAGTAGCCTGCCCAAGGTACCACAGCGGGGAAGCGACCCACCAGGTGCGTCTGTCTGTCTGTCCCTCCCACAGCAGGGTCTGCAGGTTTTGCCTGTTTGTCCTCCTCCCTCTTCCCTCTGCAGGAGCCAATGAGCCTGGGAGCTGCAGGGAAGGTGTTATTTGTACTTCATCCGTAGCGCAGGCTTGCCCAGGGCTGAGAAAATGCTGAGGGGTTGATGCTGAATGAAATGGGTGAGTAGATGAAAAGGAGGAAGGAAGGAAGGAGGGAGGGAGAAGAACACTAGGATGGAAGGAAGAAAAATGGGAAAAAAAAATGAACCGAATGAATAAAAGAATAAACTGAATTAAGTAAAGAAAAAATAATGAAAACAAAGGAAAAAGGAACAGAGGAAAAGAATATCCCGGCCATCCCGGGCTCACTGCCCTTGTCAGCAGTGACAGTGGCCTCCCCACTCCTCCCTCAGGTCCCCCCAGAGCAGCAGCAACGCCCCCTGGGCCAGGCACTGGGATCCTGAAGACTGACGACAGGCCACAGGCAGCGGGAAGGCCCACGGGCAGCGACAGGCCACAGGCAGCGGGAAGGCCCACGGGCAGCGGGCAGCCGATTTCCACCCAAAGATCCCTCCCCCGCCGGCTCCCGTAGACTCTGGGAGAGCAGCCCTGTCCCCTGGCCCCTGTCCCCTGGCCCCTGTGCCCTGTCCCCGTGGCAGGGAGGGCTCTCTCCCAGCCCGCAGACGACTCCTCTGCCCTGGCAGAAGCAGCCTCTGCTCAGCAACCTGATGTCACAGCAAACCACAGTCAGAGTTGCCCTCACACCCACCAATGGTTTCACCTGCACTTTGGATTTTTGTTGTTTTAATCACTAAAAGCTTTTCTTACAACCTTTCCCAGAGGGGTTGGACCTGCCTGGGGACAACCTATCAGGGTCCAAGGAGACCTTCCGGGACCACAGCAGGGGCGTGACATTGGGCCCTGCAGCTCCCTGCCCCCCTCCCCCCACGCCACTGCAGCACCTCCTTTCCTGAAGGAGCACAGGGAGGGATCAGTCACCCACAGCCCCACGAGGGGACCCCAGCAACCAGGGCTCTCAGTTCACGGAAGAGGCAGTTGGGCATTCTGGTGAGTCAGGCTGCATCTCCCCCCGCTGTGCAGGGCGCTCTGAGCTGTGCAGGGCGCTGGGCTGTTCCTGCAGAGCCCGCCACCCTGGACAGGAAACCCAGCTTCAAAGCCTCCGGGGCTCACCTCGCAGGGCCCTTCCCGTGAAGCCGGGTGATGCCCACCAGAGTCATCCTCGACGTCACAAATAGGGACCACACAGTGAGCACTTCAGCGCTCCAGGACAGGTGCTTATCAGCGAGGGTCTCTTTCTAGCCTCCCGGCAACCCTGGAAGACGGGTGTCACCAGCCCGTTTCATAGACACAATAATCCATGTTCAAGGAGGTGCGATGGCTTGTCTAAGGTCACCCAGCCAGTGCGGCCTGGAGCCAGGATTCAGATTTAGGTCCGCCTCACCCCAGAGCCCATAGGCTGGAAGCTGCTGGCCCACTGTGCCTCCAGGCGGTGTCCTGGCCTCTACATTTGCATATTTATGATAACATTCCCTGGCCTCCTTCAGCTCTTAATCAAATATCATCTTTTAAAAAACTGCAGCTCCTCTCCCAACACCCCCTCTCCCCTTCCCTGCTTCAGTGTTCTCTGTAACAGCCATCACCGGCTAACGTAGTCTAGCTCTGACTTTTGTAGGGTATCATTTCCGGGCTTCCTCCAGCGTGGGTGTGATCCCCTCGAGGACAGGGATTTGTGTCTGGTTTCACTGGCATGCCTCCAGCCCCCAGCAGGAGGAAGTGTTAGAAAGATATCTGTGAACCCAGGACACTGAGGGAACCCATCCCTTGCACTGTCGATGGATCTTAGACGTCCCTACATCGTGAACTCTTTGAGGACAGAGAGCATATCCAGTTCACCTCCGCTGAGCCCCAGAGCAGACAAGAGGGGTTTGTTCTGGGTGTGGGGATGAAGGAAAGGGATGTGTCAACACTCACGTCATCTCCTCAACCTCTAGCTCAGACACGCACAATCCCTTCCACGCACACGGCAAGACACTCCTTCCTCATCTCCCTGCACCAGTCAGGTCTCCTCCAAACCCATTTCCACAGCAGAGACTGTCAGAGACAAACAACAAAACCCAACGACACCACTACTGTGTTTAAACATGGCAGCTGCTCCTTGAGGTGCCTCCAAGGTCTTCCATGCAGCACGGAGACCCTTCCTGCCCAGTGCCAGCTTCACCTGCCACCACTGTGTCCCCTAACACGTACCCACTTGCCTGCTCCGTGGCCTCATGCTGCGCCTGCTTCCTGGACCGCCATCCTGTTCTATTCTCCCCTGAGGCCCGCCCCATCCCATCCGGTTAATGAGCTCCAGCCATTTGAAGAACTCGGCCCAGGAAGCCTGCCAGAACTCCCTCTCTCCCCGCCAAAGGAAACTTCAAAAAGTCTCCCAGATCACGTTGTCGTCCCTCTGCAGTGTCCAGAGGTCCTTTGCACAGCAAACTCAGCTACCCAGCTGCTGGGGACGGAATGTGTCCCAGCTGCACAGACTCACATTGAAGCTGTAATCCCCAGTGATGGTATTTGGAGATGGGGCCTTTGGCGATAATTAGGTCAGGAGGGCAGAGCCCTCATGATGGGACCTCACCTGATGGGAAGGTCCGCAGAACCCAAACCCACTGGTGCCCTGGTTTTGGATTTCTAGCCTCTAGAGCTGCGAGAAATAAATGTTGGTTGTTTAACACCCAGCTTGATAACTAAACAGCCCAAATGTACTAAGACACCAACACAGTTGAGAACCTTGAAATAAGGGGTAAAGCCTCCGGGCCCATCAGTCCACAGCACTTCTCTCTGAATCTTACAAACAAGAGGAGCCCTTGGGCCAGAGCCTGTTGATTCTTCCTTAAGAGACAATGCTCATATACTTGGTTGTTTGCCTTCCCTGGCTTCAGCCAATCAGACATGGAAATTCAGAAGGAATTTCTGCTGGAGGAAAGTACACTAGCATTTGAAACAGGGGAAGTTAAGGAGAAAGACAGACTTAGAGGAACTCTAGAAACATGCGTATCCAGGGCCACTCAGTATAAGAGCAAACAGTCCCACATGTAACAACTTACAGGGGCATCATGATAATTTTTCTTTTCCTTTATTGATTCTTCAGAGAGAGAGGAAGGGAGAGGGAGAGAGAGATAGAAACATCAATGAGAGAGAACATCGACTGGCTGCCTCCTGCATGCCCCCCACTGGGGATCAAGCCCACAACCTGGGCATTTGCCTTGACCAGGAATCAAACCGGCACCTCTTGGTGCATGGATTGATGCTCAACCACTGTGGATTGAGCCACAGCAACTGAAATCACTTTAATGCATTGAACACAGGAAGTCATGTGACTCTCACCCATCACTAAACGGACACATACTCTTCTGTCAATCATCCTCCTCCTCGCCCAACCGATACTTACTGTAGGCCCAGCCATTCTCTGTCATTCTTCCAAGCCTTTGCCTGGCTGCCCTTTCTCCAGACTGCTCCAAGTCAGAATTCCTGCTAAACACTGCCACTCAGCTCACTCATCACCTCTTCCATGCAGTTTTCCCAGCTCCTCCAAGGGTTTCTCGTAGTGTGGTTGACTAGTCACCTATGCGGATGATTTGTGGTGGTTGCTAACCACTGACCGCCTACTTTGAAGGTGGGAGCCTGGCCAGCTGCATCATTTTTAACAACCAGCTGATTCTTACACACACTAAAGTGTGAGAGCAGCCATCCAGAGAGCTGGCCTTGCAAACTTTACATGATCTCTAAGAGCACAACTGGTCATATTCCAGGTAAACTACTTATAGTAAAATTCTGCTCACTCGACTGTGAGCTATTTGAGGGCAGAGGCCATGCTCAAGTGATATTTATATCCCCAGACCCTCCAGCAGTATTGCCATGCTTGGCTCCTTTTTCCCTCACATTTCACATCCCATCCATCACTGAGTCCAGATGGTTCTACTCTCAAAAGATTTGATTTTGACCACTTCTCACCTCTTCCACATCAACGACCTTAGTCCATCAATCAGCACTCTCCCCATGGACTACTGCACCGGTCCACTCTCTGATTCTTCTGCTTCCACTCCTGACAACTACAGCTTCCTTCACACAGTCAGAATGTTTCATTAAATATTTACAAATCACATATTCAAGAAAGCACTGGTACCCCAAAGACATAAACACACACACATGCACAAAAGCAATTTTAAAAATTGGGTATTAGACCTGAAAAGGCACTTTACCAAATATATAAGGATGGAAAATACACATGTGAAAAGATATTCAACATTGTTAGCCACTAGAGAAATGCAATTTAAAACCATGGTGCACCACCGCTAAATGATTTGAATGGCTAAAATAAAAAATACTGAAAATACCAAGTGCTGACAAGGAAGCAGAGCAACTGGAGCTTTCATACATTGCTGATGGGAACACAAAATGACACAGCCACACTGGAAAAGAGTTTGGCAGTTTCTTATAAAGTTAAATGTAAGTTTGCCAGAGGTCCCAGCAATCCAACTCTTGGCTGTTTACCCTAGAAAAGCAAAAACATATGTTTACACAAAAACCTGAACAGAAATGTTTATAGCAGCTCAATTCATAATCACCAAAAGCTGAAAACAACCCAAGTGTCCTTTAAGGGATGAACAGATAGACACACTGTGGTACATCTATAGAATAGAATGCTAGCCAGTAATAAATGTGACTGTTGATACCCACAATGACATAAATGAATCTCAGAGACAGTATGCCAGGAAAAGAAGCCATCTCCGAAGGTTACACACTGTATGACTCCGTTGGCATGACACTCTCAGAAAGACAAAACAGCAGGGATGGGAAGTTGAGTTGGAGTTGCCAGATGTCAGAAGTGGGAGTTGGTGACTATAAAGAGACAACAGGAGAGGGTTTTGGATGATGGAACTACTCTGTGACCTCACTGTGGTTTTGGTAGTTCCATGAATCTATACATTTGTTAAACATCATAGAACTGAACACCAAAACAAAGTCAATTTTACCCTATGGAAATTTTTAAAAACCAAACCAATGAAAAGAATCAGCCAAACTGGGTAAGCTCTTTCTTCAAAACTTCCGACTTAGAACAGAATCCAGCTTTCTCCCTGCAGCCCAGGAGTCCCCGCCCGACCTGGTATCAGGTGCCTCTGTAGTCCTATCTCGAAAGTGTCCTTCTTGTGTGTCTCTCTCTACCCTGAGACTCACTCACTGTCCGTCTGCCTGGAATTCTTTTCCACAGACATTTCCAAAGCCCCCTCCCAAACCTCATTCATGATTCTGCTGAAGTATCAGCTCTTTAGAGAGACCTTAACTAGCTTTCCTATACTGGGATCTTCGTATGCCTTATACCATTTCAGTTTTCTTCAAGACACTCACCAGTAACTGAAATAGGAAATATGGTTATTTACTGAAATAGGTTATTTCCTATTTCCCCAGCAGAACACAGACCCGTGAGGATTGGGATCCTGTCTGTCCCGTTCATGAATGTATCCCCGGCACCTAGGAGACTGCCTATCACAGGCTAAGGACTCCCATAGACATTTGCTAAATAGATTCATGAGTAAACCCAAGGGATGAGCATTCAATGATGAGATTCTCAAGGCTTTGAACTTGGAGCTACACCCTCAAATCTTTGTAGCAACCCTCAAATCACCTGCCCACTGGGTCCCTGAGCAGAGCAGCCCCAGCCCAGAATATTTAGTTTGCTATTCGTGCTTTTAAAAATGGATTTGGTTCAACATCTCCCTTCTAAGTGATGCTTTCCAGTGCTGGGTCAGGAAACCAGGAGGCGGATGAGCTGGGGGTGGGGGTGGGGGTGGGGGCGGAGGGGCCACAAGGCTGCAAACAAATGCATTCTTAGGGTAATGCACCTGAGGTTTCCTGAGGCTGAGTGCAAAGGCTAGCTAGAAGTGCCCTTAATGTGGGCAAGCAAATCTGAGGTGAGATCGAAGACAGGGTAAGAAACAAAAAAACCCCTCCCTCCACCTCCCTGCAACACCTTCCCAAGGTGAACAAATACATGAGCATTTATGAACACCGACCCTGCATGTCCCAGATGCTCTAAAGGTTCTCGTTTAATCCTCCACCCACCCTCCGAGGTAGGTTCTATTGATCCCATTTTCATAAGTGAAAAAACCAAACACCGAGAGGTTAAGTGACATGCCCAAGGTCACACCGTGTAGGGAATGTCTGGTGCTTTGAACTCAGGTCTGGGGAGCTTCCACCCTCATTCTTTTTCCACTTCAGATTTCAGAGGCAATATTCAGGGGCGAGAGGGCACGCCCAGGACCTGCCAGCCTCAAACAGGAAATGCCAGCCGGGACATCAGTGACCGGGTTCTTCCCTAAAACTTCTCAAAGGCCAGCATTGACAAGTCAGCTATAGCAAGAGGCTGAGTGCCTTCCAGTAAAAAAAGTCCTGAGGATCTACTCTGCAATGTTGCCTGAGAGCAGGGTTCCATGGATACTCTGCCATTTAATTCCCATCACCATTAAAGAAAACACCTGTTAGCGCATAGGAAGGTATCCCAGCAGAATGGCGTAAATTATGCAAGCGAGAGCTCCCGAGAATTCCCTACCCCCAGTTCAAGCCAGTCAGAAATTTTAGCTGCCTTCAAGACTGAACAGTATGAAGACCCGGACAACTGCAGAGAGACTTCCTGTTGCTCTTTCTTTTAGTCGAGGTCAGTGTTCCGCACACCAGTTAGAACAGAAATCACCGTTCAGAGTGGCAAACCCCAAAATCATATATTATGCAATTTTTTGGCAATTAAAATACTTTCAAGGGTGTTGTTGGCTGTGAGTGAGTCTCACTCTGCACTACAGCTTTGGAACCTAAGAGAGTAAGACACAGCCCGGCGGACCCCGGGCTCCTCACATTTACGCCTCCGTGACAGATAATTAAAAATCTTAGTTCTGGATGGAATGTGAGAGGCTACCAAGTGCTGCAGGTCGGAGGACAGAGGACGGGCGTGCAAGGGGGACTCTTCCCGGGGAACAACTCCCACCACCAGCCTCTTCCTTTAACGGCCGGCTATGGCTCCCCTCCGGCGGCTGCCCACTGCCGCTGGCTTTGCTGTCCAGTCCTGCAGAATAATTAACGCCCCTCTTCCTATGATAATCATTTGCATATTTGAAGCCTGGTATTGGGACGATTCTTTCTTAACATTCCAGCAATCAAGAAAAAAGCAGAGTATCTGCACTGTGCTTTTTAATGATCATTGATTTTTTTTCTTTCCGGGTGTACATCTCTGCACACCCAAGACAGTGACGCCCACCTCCCCCACAAGGCAGCTCCGCTGATTCATTAAGGTCCATGTTTTGTGAGCTGGGCCCTGAAGACACGCAGCTTAGTGGGGAAGACAAAGCACGGACACCACGTGTCAGGTGGCAAGTGTTCCTACAAATTAGGTATCAATTTGGGGCCAGGCACATGCACAGAGAACCAGTCAGGGCCGCAGCCCACTCACTGGGAAGGACTGCTGGCCTGGAGCTTGGCCCTCCTGGAACTCGGCTTACATCACAGGCTCCTCAAGGAGACTGACCAGGTCTCAGTCCACTTGCTCACTGCCCCATCATGCCTTGCACCTGCCAAATGCCAGGTGTGGGACGGCTGTCCAGTGAGCCTTCCTCTAACCCTCTGGCACCTCTAAGGGGCCCGAAGGTGAGAATAACTAAATCAAATGATCCCAAAGCTCTCAAATGAAGGTTTAAAACAACTCACAGTAATACGTCGAACACCTAACACGAGGAGGCTCGGTCTCCATCCCCCGCTCACTGAGTGACATGGGACAAGTCACCTAACTTCCCTGACCTCCGTTTTCTCAGTGACACAGTGAGCGGCCAGGTCCAGAGAACTGCAAGGTCCCTTTTGGGCCCAGAGTCCCCCAGTCTTCTGTCTCAGACAGTAACCTGGGTAATTCACAATAACCTGGCAGAACTAGTCAATCAGTGTGCGATTTCCGGTGGAAAGAAAAGCGTACAGGGAGCAAAGGTAGACAGGATTCTGACTCCAGCCCTTCCACTACCCTGCCAAGTACCACCAGCCCACACTCACCTGCATAGGCTGAAATGCCAGTCTCCACAGTTACTAAGTGATGATCTTGGGTAAGTCACTGAGCCTTCTTCAGCCTTGCCTTCACCTCTGTAGAGTCAGGTTAATCCCACCTAATCCCAGGGCTACTGGGAGGCTGCAGTCCATCCCAACAGGTAAGAGCCACAGGACACGTGCTGCATGTCCCCTTGTTCGCTCTTTACCCAGCCAGCCCACTTAAGCAACGGACTCAGAGTCCAGAGCACAGTCAGACGGAGCCAGAGACCCCAACAGTCAGCTAGTCCAACGCCTCCTTGCTCAGTGGTCGCCAGCGGAGGCTTGGAGAGGCAGTGACTGGCCCAAGGACCGCCACGTTCTTCAGCAGCAAAGCCCAACCCAGAACACAGGGCGGCAGATCCCAGCAGTCATACAAGACTCCGTGAGAACCCTGTACAGGCTCCTCTCTCCCTGAGGAAATTGGCAACTCCCCACTTACAACCAAATTCTGAAAAATAAAAACAACAGAACTTTGTTTTTTAATCCTCCCTTAAGGGTATTCTTCCATCGAGGGAGGGAGGGGGAGCGAAGGGAGAGAGAGAGAAACATCGATGTGAGAGCCACATCGATTGGTTGCCTCCCTCGCGACCCTGACCGCACCTGACTGCCGACAGGACCCTGACGGGGCTGGGGATTGAACCTGCAACCCAGATCCGTGCCCTTGACCAGTAAGTGAATCTGCAACCCTTTGGTGTTTGGGCCGTCCCTCTGACAGCTGAGCCAAACCCACCAGAGCTAACAGAACTTTGTATTTATGTTTTCTGTAGGGTTGCAAGAGAGAAGCAGCATCATAGTTTCTCTATGGGATGCAAGGTTTTCTTGAATTACCTATGAAATAAGGTCAGTGTCTTGCTAGCAGCCTCTCCCGAAACTCCGCTCCCTTTGCCCCTCCCTACTGCTGCTCCTTCGAGTGCACACTTGAGGCAGACCTGCTGCATTGGCATCCTCTCTGGGCAAGGTGAGAAGTCTCAGCCTGGAGCAAGTAATCCTCAGCCCATCAAACATGAGCAAGAAAATCATCACAAGGTACTACCCATAATACAAAAGGAATTCCTCTCCCAAACCCTAAGAGCTCCGGCATGAGACAGCTAGGGAAGTCCTCCAACTCACTGAGGCACAGCAATAACTCCACGGTCAAAATCCCTGAGCCCATGCAGGCGTTTCTGCAGACAGCTCAGGCCAGACTCTACCAAGGGCTGCTCTGCTGAGCCGGGGCACTGAAGAGGGAGCCAGACAATGAGTGTAAGGAGGGGCCTGGGCTCCGCTCGCTCCTGCACCAGATTCCCAGAGCAGAGCATGTAGCTTCAGGGAGCCTTTGACGGAAGCTACACCAACAGCATGCTTGTTTACCGCTCCAGATCAGCACACTCCAGCCAGTATCTCCCAGAACTCAGACAGCCCCACTGGGAGCCTCTCATTGTGACCTGGAGCACAGACCCAGAGAGGGGGACCATCGTGCCCAAGCTCACACTGCGTGCCTGGGCAGCCTTGGGGTAAAGCCCGTGCCCGACCTTCAGTCTGGAGCTGTTCCCTTCCAGCTGCCCTCAGGCTCCCCGATAACAGGCCCCCTCCCTCTTCCAAAACCCTGAGCTCACCTCTGGGTTTGAGGGTCCCGCCAGGTTGAACAGAGCTCAGAGCAGGTGACAGTTTAGCAATGTATCCGGTAGGACCTCTGTAAGGCCGGAGCAGCCGGGCTCTGTCTGTTCCCAGTGGCAAGGAGAGACTGCAGTGCCCAACTTTGCAAGGTCTCTGTCTTCCCTCAGGGATCCTCCTCCTCCTCCGCCTCCCTCTCCTCCCCCTCCTGGTCCTCCTCCTCCTCCTCCGTAGTACTACGGAGACATGTGCTCTGCTGGGGAGGAGGTAAGGAGGAAGGTGCAGCTGTTTATTGGAAGGAGAAAGGCAGCAATCCGCTGCCGTGTGATACACTCACACCTAGCAGACCAGGAATGGGAAAAAAATAGCTCTTTCTGCTGCCACAGAATGATTAACCCTGGTGCTCCAGCTTTGCGCCTCACACAGCTAAAGCCAGAGAAACAATACACTTAACCAATGGAGTGCCAGCCAAAAACATTACATCATCGGTCAGCACCGTCATTGGCTAACAATTCCTAGAAGGCACTGTCTGCTTCTAGGTGCTTAACCCTTTCACGTTCATCACAGCAAGGATTCGAGTGTTTCGTCTAAAAGAATGTTCCTGGACCTTGCTTTGATCAGAAGCATCGGGGGTGTTCTATACACACAGATCACTGTGATCCACCCCATGATCTAAATCAGATTCTTCAGGGGGAGCACGGATATCTGTATTTTAAACAGTGTATAGGGTGTGGGGACCACTGGCCTATTGAGGAAGTCTTCTTCGCCAAAAGATAAATGCGATAACATTCTGAGCGTTTATTATGTGCCCGGTACTTTACAGTCTCACCGCATTTATTTCCTACTCCGAGCAGTGGCTGTCATTGGCTCCATTTCGCAGGGATAAAAAGTAAGGTTCAGAGAGAATAAGTCACGGGCTCATGAAATGGAACTGGCTTTGAAAGCCGGGCTATTTGCACCCTACCTGGCTACCCTTTGAAGCTCCCACTTGAAATCAAACCCAGGCATTTTTCTACCTGTTGCCACAGTTATAGAAAATGCAGACCCTCTCGGTGAGGTGGAAAACCCCCGTGACCTGCGAAGAGCCAGACAGTGAAGAGAGTGATGCATCCACAGGACGTGATGGTCACGGACCGTCCAGGGAACCGTTCTCTCTCAGGCTCAATCCTTCTGCTCCCTGCTGCAAATCTCAGCTGTCAGTTTCTCTAGGAGGCATCCAGCCCTGGGACAGATGCCCTGCCCAAGCTCCTAAGGTCCCCTGTATCTGTTGGCTGCAGCGGCCTGTTTACCTGGCACATTCCATAAGGTTACAGCCATTTCTACCTTCTCCACCAACATCTGCGAGAGCGGTGCCTGCCATACTTGAGTACACAACCATGGCCGGTGGGGTGGGGGAGGGGCGCAGGAAGGGAGGGTCTTTGCTAAAGTGTGAAAGGGTATCATGCTGAGATGGGAAAGGTAAGGGACTGGAAGCCAGGGAACCCACAAAAATGATCTGACCTTGGGAAATTTCATTTTGGGGGGCCTATGAGGACAACAGCATCTTACTCCTGGGTTTAAATGAAAGAATGACCCAGGCTTGACTGTGCTCCTCGACTCTCTCTCCTTAGACCTCATCCGTTGTGCTGGCTGACTTCGAACTGCTGACAAGCCCCACATGTGGATCTCCGGCCGTCACCCCCACCCCAGGTTCCATGCCAATGTCTTGGGCCCCTCCAGCGGGGCTTCTGGAAGTTCTCCCCTCACCCCAACTTGCTCCTAACCCAGTTTCCGCCACTGTGATCGGTGCCCCCATCCACCCAATCTTCTTGTTTTATAATTGAGGTGAGATTCATATAACATCAAAGTAACTATTTTATTATTTTTAAAAATATGTTTTTATTAATTTTTTTTTAGAAGGAGAGAGAGAGAAACATTGATATAAGAAAGAAACATTATTTGGCTGCCTCCTGCATGCCCCCTACTGGGGAGCAAGCCCACAACCCAAGCATGTGCCCTGACTGGGAATCAAAGTGGGACCTCTCATTCCAGAGGACAAGGCTCAATCCACTGAGCCACATGGGCCAGACTAAAAGTAACCATTTTAAAGTGTACAATTCAGTGGCATTTAGTACATTCATAATGTCATGCCACACCACATCTATCTGATTCCAAAACACTTGCATCACCCCAACAGGAAACCACTTGCTCTTTAAAAGGTCATGCCCCATGTACCCTTTTACCCCAAGCCCCTGACAAAACATGAAGCACCAATCTGCTTTCTGTCTCTAAGGATTTATCTATTCTGGATAGTTCATGTAAATGGAATCATACACTATGTGACCTGTTGTGTCTGGCTTTTTTCACTTAGAATATTTTCAAGGTTCATTCACACTGAAGCATGTATCTGCACTTCATTCCTTTTTATAGCTGAGTAATATTCCATTGTTAGTATGTACCACATTGTTTTTTATCCGTTCATCTGTTGATGGACATTTGGCATCCACCCAATCTTAAATCGTGAACCTGGGGTTTGGGTTTAAGGATAATCCTTGATCCTTCCCTTTACTGTATTCCCCACATCTAATGTATCAAGTCTTGTACTGTTTGCATCCAAAATACAGTTCCAATCCTGCTTTTCTCCAATACCATTGCTGTCGTGCAGCCAGGACACCAACGTCTCTCCCCTAACTGCTAGGTTGTGACAGGATTCCATTCTTCTCTCTACTCCACTTCTCGCCAGTAGCCGCACAACCAGCTCGTCCGTCCACTTCAGCAACATTTACCGAGCACGATTCCCCATGGAGCTTGCCTCCCAGAAGCATGACAGACAGCAAACAGACACATACTATAACTCCAGGCCATTACTAGAGTGAAAATCCTTGCCCGGCCAGTGTGGCTCACTGGTTGAGTGTTGACCCTGCACCAACAGGTCACCACTTTGATTCCCAGTCAGGGCACATGCCCAGGTTGTGGGCCAAATCCCCAGTGGGGGGCATGCAGGAGGCAGTCAATTGATGTTCTCTCTCACTGATATTTTTATCTCCCTCTCCCTCTCCCTTCCTCTCTCTCTAAAAGTCAATAAAGAAAAAACATTTTAAAAAACCCTTTAATGACCATGCACTGAGGAAAATCCAAGCTTAGCATGGTCTTCCTAGGCCCCATCTTCTTCTCTAAACTCATCTCAGGCTGCTCCCCAGTCACGCTGAGCTCCATTCCTCCACCTCATGGTCCTCGAACAAGCTGTTCTCTCTGCCTCTTGGTCTTGGTCTTGCTGCATCTATCTCATCCCTTAGCTCTCAGTGTAAATATCACTCCTCAGGCTGACCTTCCTTGGCACCTGTTAAGCAGATTCACTCTTCGTTCATTTCCGTCACTCAAGAAATTTGTGGAAAGCATTGTGCTGGGCTCTTGGGATGAAGCAATGTATGAATTCCTGGAGCCTTCGGACTAGTGGGGAGGGCCAACAAATGGATGGACAAGTGTTACGAAGGGAGAGTAAAAGGGAGGGGACCTGCTTTACACAGGATGGTTCAAAAGGCCTTTCTGAGGAGGTTATGTGGAGACTGGAGGATCAGAAGGCCTGAGCTGGGAAGAGGTCCTATTACTATCTCATCCTGACTATGCAATGCAATGTTGCCTCCTTCAATGTTTGCTTTGGAAGAAGGAAAGCATTTCATCTCTCTCCCCTAATAGACTGCACTGTATCTCCAGCACCTCGGACAGCACCCACCACTTAGAAGGCATTGGATACACATTGATGCATTAAAAATGAGATGAAAAAATGAACAAATGAATTAATAAATCCACCAATAAAATCACTTCAGAAGCATAACAAATCATATAGTTTTTATATTTGTTGTTATTATTTTCTGACAAAAGGACACTTATTCTGTTGGGTTTTGGAAAACTGGGTTGACTGTAAAATGAGAATAAAAGTACCTAACTTGGAGGATTACTGGATCACTGGGAGAGAATGCATAGACATAACAGACACTCAATAACAGGCAGCAGCCACTGTGGCTGTTATTACTAAAGGTCTTTTCTTTACAAGAGCTGAGTTCCTCAACTCAAACTCCAAAATCCATTTTCAGATGCCATCAAGAAGTTGGAAGGTAAGAAAAGCAAACACTTTAAAAACACCTGCTCTGCACCAGGCGCAGTGCAAAGCACATTCTGTCAGTTATCTCATTTACCTCCCAAGCCCATCCTGCCAGGTGCCTCCCCTGGTACAGCTCTCAGCCCCACCTGGGACCAAGGCACTCCTTACTCCACCAGCTGCAGGGAGTGTTGATCCTCACAGCTGAGTCCCTCTTCCGGAACTGTCCTGCTGAAGGGATGCCCAGAGTTATGCCCCCTCCCTGCAGACAGCCTGTACCCATTGACTGGTCAACACAGGGCTTCAAAGGCCTGGTCCCATGCCTCAGGGGATCAATGGAGACCTCTTCTGCATCACAGATCAACGCGCCCCCATAAGACCACTCCCCAGATATCCCCAACACACAAACCTCAGTCTCTTAGTCTTTTTTCAGAGAACCAGACCTATGACAAGTGTGTATGATGATTTCCTTTTAAATCAGAAAACTGAGGTTCAGAGAGGTTAATAATATCCCCCAGGCACATAGCTAACGTGACTTTCTGGTCTGTCTGACTCCCCAGCAGACCCTGCTCTTTACTACAGCTCCTAACAGTGTCTCCGTGAGAAAGAAGGAAGAGCCAGGGAGAAGGGAAGGCCAGCCGATCAGAAAACAGGAGCAGGGGTACCCTTCACTACGCCCCAGGGGCCTCCCCTGATAACAAAGTCGAGGTCAAAGCTTCCAGAAACAATGGGCCATCTCCCCACACTAGTGAATCCAGGGTGGAAATCAGGGAGCGGGCCGTCTGGGCAGATGGGGCTGCCTGGAGAAGCCGGAGTATTTGCAGCCGGTCACATTCCCGACAGTAGCTACAACTTACCAGCTTTCTGCTGCTCCAGTCTCCATCCATTTTCCCCAGAGCTGCCAGAGCGACTGAATCACTGCAGAATTCCTCCACTGCCCTCCATCCCAGGACATTCTAAACCATCCAAGGCTGCCTTGTGAGGTCTGTGCCTGCTTTAGCCCCTTGGGGCCTTGACAGCTCATTTCCCACCCACAACATGCCCCCATCCTCCTTGGTGATCTGATGTTCTAAGTCAGGATACTGGGCTTTTTCACTTTATCTCTACACAAGAACATCTCTCTAGAATCCCTGCCATTCCATCAAGCCTCCCCCACCCAAACACACACAGCTTTCAGCCTGGCAAACCCTCCTACTCCTCTAGGGGCCCCTCAGTAGTCACCTCCTCTCTAAACCCTTCCTGGCTTGCTCACCGTCCGCCTCTACACCTCAGTCCCCGTATCCCAGGGCCCTGCAATTGTTCCTCCTATTGTCCCTCTGAGCCCGGGAGCTGCTCCAAGGCTCTTCTTCGCGCTGCCAGGGCTTACTTAGCACGGTGGCACACAACAGGAGCCCAATAAATGCTGAATAAATGCACACGGCACTGTACCAAAGGCTAGTCCCTGCTTCTAGCTTGGCCCGGGAAACAACCGCTCTGAAATGCTCTCCTGCGCCTAAGTATGACTGGGGATAGGAAATGGCATGGCAAATCTGACCCCTAACCCCAGGGCAACAGGCCACGAGGGGTCTGAAGACCTAGGCAGGACAGAAATCCGGCAGCTGCAGTCCCAGACACCTCGCAAGCTCTTCCCCGGGCGCAGGCGCAGGGCGGAGACAGACTGAGGAGCCGGTACACCGAGCGCCTCTGCGCCCGCCCCCAGGCATTCCCCGCGCAGGGACCGGCCAGTCCCGGGATGGGCCCCGGGCCGGCAGCAGCTGCCCGGAGGGAGTATGGCGCTGCGGCTCTTCGCCTCGCTCCCGGGCCCTCCGCGCGCCCGCATCCCGCGGGTACAGAGCCGGAGCGCCCGGGGACGCCGCCCGGCGCAAGGACGCCAGCAGCAGTCTCAGCTGGGGTGTGGGGACTCCCTGCTGCCAGACACCCAACAAAGTCTACTTCGCTGCGGCGCTCTGCTTACCGTGGGAGCCGGCGAGTGTCTTGGCCGCTGCGCCCTCCTGCGGATCTTCCCCGGTCCCGGAGCTCAGCCTCCGCACCCCACAGTGCGCGAGCGTCTCCCCTCGGGGATCCGGCCTCCCCGCGCCGCGGCGCCCCATTGGCTCCAGCAGCCAGGCCCCGCCCCGGGCGGCCCCGCCCCTGCCACCCCTTCCCGCCTCTCGCACCACCTGGCTCCTCACCTCTGTGCGCAGAGAAAGTTGCTTCTGGGCTCAGCGCTCACTGGCCCGGGCTGCCGAGTGAGGTGATAATCCTCATACCCAAGAGCGTCCAGACGCCCTCTGAGGAGGGCGAAGGGTGGTGTCCTTGGAAGCCGGCTCTGAAAGTCACCTGACCCCCCTGGACCTCAGGTGGCGCCTCTAGGAAATCTGTCAGCCACAGTCACAAAGGTCTCAGGCAGTGTGCTGGGCACTTAGCTCCGGGGATGCAGCAGGAAACAGGACAAATTCTACCTTTGGCCCTCATGAAGTCTGCACCAGGCGGGCGTGGGCGCAGGCTATACGCAGACAAAGAACATAAAACCAGCCTGTGTGGAGCATTATGGGGGTGGGGTGACTATAAATAAGAAAGGGGGCCAGGGATGCTCTAAATAGGATGGTCTCCGAGGCCACTTTGAAGTAGGCAGAGGAGGATAAGAGCGAGTTCACTGTGACCTGGAAGCCGCAGGTGTAGTCGGAGGCTGGAACTGGAGACCCCATTGACTGAGGGTGGTGGCCAAGGGGAAAGTGAGTTAGGCCGGTGCCGGAGCTGAGTCACCCAGAACCCTGTGGGCCAAGGCGAGGGGCCTCAGTTCTATTGGAAGGACAAAAATAAGCCGTTGAAAGGTTTGGAGGGGTCTGTGGCAGTGGTCAAGACCCCTTTGGCTGTTGTGTGGAGAAAGAGTGGAAGCTGGCAGACCAGTTTGAAAGTGTCCTAGGTCTGCTCAGGCTGCCGTAACAACGTACCACAGGCTGGGTAGTGTCTTAGGTCTGCTCAGGCTGCCGTAACAACGTACCACAGGCTGGGTAGTGTCAGGTCTGCTCAGGCTGCCGTAACAACGTACCACAGGCTGGGTAGTGTCAGGTCGGCTCAGGCTGCCGTAACAACGTACCACAGGCTGGGTAGTGTCTTAGGTCTGCTCAGGCTGCCGTAACAACGTACCACAGGCTGGGTAGTGTCAGGTCAGCTCAGGCTGCCATAACAACGTACCACAGGCTGGGTAGTGTCAGGTCTGCTCAGGCTGCCGTAACAACCTACCACAGGCTGGGTAGTGTCCTAGGTCTGCTCAGGCTGCCGTAACAACGTACCACACGCTGGGTAGTGTCAGGTCAGCTCAGGCTGCCATAACAACCTACCACAGGCTGGGTAGTGTCAGGTCTGCTCAGGCTGCCGTAACAACCTACCACAGGCTGGGTAGTGTCCTAGGTCTGCTCAGGCTGCCGTAACAACTACCACAGGCTGGGTAGTGTCAGGTCTGCTCAGGCTGCCGTAACAATGTACCACAGGCTGGGTAGTGTCCTAGGTCTGCTCAGGCTGCCATAACAACTACCACAGGCTGGGTAGTGTCAGGTCGGCTCAGGCTGCCATAACAACGTACCACAGGCTGGGTAGTGTCAGGTCTGCTCAGGCTGCCGTAACAACGTACCACAGGCTGGGTAGTGTCAGGTCTGCTCAGGCTGCCGTAACAACGTACCACAGGCTGGGTAGTGTCAGGTCTGCTCAGGCTGCCGTAACAACGTACCACAGGCTGGGTAGCTTAAACAATAGACATTTGTGTTTTTCATGGTTCTGGAGGCTAAAGTCCAAGATCAAGGGGCGAGCATGGTCCGTTTCTGGCGAGGCCCTCTTCCTGGATAACAGACTGCTGCCTCCCCTGCCCTCACAGGGTGGGGAGAAAGCAAGCTCCATGGTGTCTCTGCTTCCGGGCACGAATCCCATCGTGAGATCCACGCCCTCGCGTCCTCATCTAGACCTAATTACTCCCCAAAGCCCCTTCTCCCGTTACCGTCACACTGTGGGGTAAGGCTTCAACCTGTGCATTTTGGGGGGACAGAATTCAATCCTCGGCAGAAGGCTATTCCAGAAGTCCAGAGATGATGTTGACTTAGACCAAGGTGCGGCCAACAGGGATGGAGAATGTGGACCAATCGAAATACAGTGATACCTCGGTTCTCGAACGCCTCGGTTTTCGACCAAATCAGGATTCGAGAAACTTTTGTCTCGGAATCCGAACAAATATTTGGAACTCGAACTTCCGAGATGAGCCGAATGGCGTTCATTCGGCCCAGCGCGCCTTGCTTGCGTCATCAGTGTGAGTGCAGAGAGAGAGTCACGCTTTGTGGAGTCCGCTTTCCTATTGGGTTTCATTGCTTCGGTTCTCGAACAATTCGGTTCTCGACCGTCCTCCTGGAACGAATTATGTTCGAGAACCGAGGTATCACTGTATATTTTGAGAATATCCTGGAAAGTCTTGATGATGGATTGGATTTCGGGCATGAATGAAGAATGACTCCTAGGTGTTTAGCTTGAGCCACCCATGGGATGATGGTGACCAACATGGGGAAGACTAGGGAGAAAGAGGTTGGAGGCAGAGGAAAGTTAAAGGTTTCGCTGTGGACATTTGAGGCCCTGTTAGGTATCCTACAGCAACAGTGCCAGGCTCTCTTCAAATTGTTCTCTATATGTTAACTGTTTGTCTATACAGAATTCTCACAGTAACCTTATGATGAAAATATACTCTCACTATCCCCATATTACAGATGGGGAAATAAAGACACTGAAAGATCAAGCAACTTGCCCAAGGTAGGTGTTGGTTTGCAACCTGGGAATCCCCCACCCTAGAAGGGGGCATTTAAAACTGGCCTCATATACTGAGAGCAAGGAGAGACAGAAGAGAGGCAGACCACTCCAGATTGATGAGTGGCAGGTTTAATAAGCAGGAAACTTACATATGAGGCTTGTCTTGGGTGGCCAAAAGACAGTAGATCTCTGCACCCACCCACCAGAATCTTAACAGTTTATGTAGAGGCCTTAACTGGATTCAGTCACATATGCACTCCAGATGGTCTCAACAGCACATTACTCTCTGGAGAAACTGCTCCATCTATGGGAACAGTGGATGGAATATACATTCCAAGGACAGAGCAGGGTGCGAGTAGCCTCCGTTTGCCTGAGTTCAGCTCTCCAGTCAACCACTGATTCTCTTGATGACCTCCTGTAACAGTGGACGGCTGGATACACAAGTCTAGAGCTCAGAGCAGAGTCCTGGGTCAGAGATACCTACTGGGGAGTGCCTTTACCTGGGACTGTGGAAGACTCTCTGGAGAAAGCATGTACTGAGCAAAAAGAAGAGAGAGAAGGGCTGAGCCCTTGGAAAGTTCTCTTCCAACATCTCCACTTACTGCCTAATCCTTAGCAAGTGACCACAGCCAATAGGAGAGAGCAACCCACATTCGGTAACTAAGAGGGAATAAGACTAGCTCAGGGATCGCAGTCTCGAATCCCATCGGGGACAGGCAGCAATGTAGTGAAGCTGGCAGGGTGTGATAGGACAGGGAGGGGTGGGGCTGTGGCCCACTGAGGTGTGCACACCTGCCTCAGGGGCAATGGACTCAGCAACAGCTGATTTTTGCCATATGGGAATATGGACCCTGAGTTCCCAGATGATCTCATTTTTATTAAAGAGACAGAAAATCAGGTCATGTTAACTCTCTAGATTTTTCTTTTTAATGTTGGCGGTTAATTAAAAATTTTTTTTAAATGACTGTGTGGGCTGCCTGGCTGGTGTGGCTCAGTGGTTGAGCATCGTCCCATGGGCTGAGAGGTCCCGGTTCCATTCCCGGTCAGGGCTAGATCCCCAGTAGGGGGCATGCAGAAGGCAGCAGACCAATGTTTCTGTCTCTCTCTAAAATGAAAAATAAATAAATAAAAAACATATATATAAAAAAAAAAAGATTGTGGGGGCCTAGACTGTTGGACAGAATCAAATCTCTATGTATACGGGATTGACTACTTTAGCTGCTACTTTTCACCTCTGGGTTAGACAATACCTCAGGTCCCTGTAAGAGAGAGTCCTCACAGTTTCTGCTCAGACACTGGTGACAATCGTGGGACATAAAAGGATCAAGAAAATCTCAACTCAGAACCCATAATAGCCTTTCATGACTTTGGCCAGCCTCTGCCTTTACCCACCTAGTATAGCCTTTCTAAGCCTCAGTTTCCCTACCTGTAAAAACAGGAGGTCAGAACAGAGGTCCTCCAAGAGTCCTCCCAATTCTAACATTTGGAGTTATAACGATAATTAAAAACAACAAAGCAAAAAGATTGGTTTTCAAGTATGCACCAGAAATTTGTTTAGGGAAAAATGGAGAGGGTATTCTTGTCTAGGTCTGCAAATTCAAAAAGCCTTTTTTTAAAATATATGTTTGTATTGATTTTTTTAGAGCAAGAGATAGAAACATCCATGTGAGAGAGAAACATCAATCAGCTGCCTCCAGCACGCCCCCTACTGGGAATCGAGCCCGCAACCCCGGGTATATGTCCTCACCAGGAACAGAACTGAAACCTCTCGGTTCATGGGACAATGTTCAATCCACTGAGCAACACCGGGCGGAGATCACAAAGCCTTGCTAGTAAGGAGCAGAGTAAGACAGAATTCTAGATAAGAAACCAGACAGATTATGGCTTGGAAAAAAAATTTTTAATTGCACTATAAATAAGAAATAAAAGACAATTAGATGCAGGCATGCTTAATGGTTTCTATGGAAAATTCAATGTATGGTAGCCAGTTCTCCATATATATCACCAAGGGTTTTGCAGTAATGAGATTCTCCATCACGTAGTGGAGGTCAGCTGCATTCTGGTATTATTTAGTCTTATGTGCCAAGCTCCTGCAATGAAAACAGCCTGAGAACAGATAATCACCCTCCATGGCATCAGGCCTTTTGTCCCCACCTGAGATATTGTTTAAAGCTGAAAAACAACTTACGATTTTACAAAGCACCAGGTTCTGTGTAGGAGTAAATGTGGGGTTGGGAGCCAGGAGACCTGCCATGTACTCATTGAATAACCTCTTCCAACCTTCTTCATCAGTAAAATGAGAGCTGGACAAAAGGGGCTTCCTGGAAGATATTTGCATTTATATCCCCACATTTCTTTGGGAGGAATTTTTCACTGTGTGGAGACCTGGCAATTCGCAGGGTCTGCTTTTTCCACAATTATCCCCCCAAGTCCTGGAGGCAGGGATGTCTCCTAAGTTGGGCCAGTTAGATGCTCACTCTCATCTTGGGACTTTGTCCTTCCAGAAAGTGATAAGGATGGAGAGGGATTGGCCATGACACTGGTCAGAGTGACAGTAGCCACAGCAACAGCATCCTGAAGAGGCGGGGCCCGTGGTTGCTGCTTGCTCATGAATCTTGTGAGCCAACCTCCAGAATTCCCTAGGTTCCTGCCAGTTTCCCAAGCCTGGCCCTTCATGCCATCCCTGTTCCCCATCCAATTTTATTTTGGGAATCTCCCATCTCTATTAAGTTCCCTTTTTGTGTTAGCAGCCCAAATTGTTTCTCTTGCTTTTTTAACCCAGAACCCCGATGGCTCCAGGGAGGAAAGGAACATGTCACATCATGGAACCCTTTACCCGGGGAACAATTCAGAGCAGGAGTTCGCATACATATGGATGCACACGCAGTGCCAGGCATGCACACTGTCTCACCACTCAGTAAGAAGTCCAACCCCACACGGTAGTTGTGCTGCAGGTTAATAAAGGAATTTATTTTTGACAAAAAGAGCCCAGGTGTGCTATTCATCACAGATCTAGAAAAAGGTGAGCAAGCCCTTATAATAAAAACAACTGTAGAACTATGTCCTTTTATATGTAAATGTGGTAGTTTGCAAAGTCCTTGCACATGAATTCTCTAATTTCAACTCCTGTGAAGTAGGTAGATTTTATAGTATTTGTGGTTTATAGATTATACTAATAATAGCTGTCATTCATTGAATGCCAAGGACCAGGTACTGTGCTAAGTGCTGTACATATACCAACCCTGTTAAAGAGATATTATCCCCATTTTATAGGTGAAGAAACCGAGGCTTGCACAGTTCATATACATAATGCACAGCTGAGGTGAGAGCTCAAACTCTTGTCAGTTCTGTGTGATGACAAATGCCATGCATACTGTTAACACACACAGCTTGGTGCCATGGAACACAGCTAGTGAGTGACAGACCTGACCCTGGAACCCAGGGCCTGAGTCAAGAATTCCCCACTCCATTCGGCCCTAAGCTTGTTCATATTTGTCAACAAGCGCAGACTTGATTTAGTTATCCATCGGTGGTGAGATTTTTTTAAAAATATTTTTTCTTTATTGATTTGAGAGAGAGAGATAGAAACATCGATGAGAAAGAACATAGACTGGCCAACTCCTGCAGGCCCCTCACTGGGGGTTTGGCCTACAACCTGGGCACGTACCCTGACCGGGAACCGAACTGGGGACCTCTTGGTGCATGGGTCAACACTCAACCAGTGAGCCATACTGACTGGGCCACGGTGAGATTTTTAAGGTCATAGGAGATATCTTTTCATATTTCCACCTCTCTACTTATTACAATGCCTAAAATCTGAATGAAGATGAATTGCTGTTTGACAATTGATCCAGGGGATACAAAGGTAGGTATGCCTGTGAGGGCTAATGCTAAGTCTGACCAGATGGTGAAGTAAAAGGGCTCTGGGGTCCATCCTGAAAGGGTTGAGGTGGTCGTCACTTCACTATGTGTATCAAACAAGCATGTTGTACGCCTTAAAAGTATGCAATTTTTATTTAAAAAATTAACACCCAGCCAGTGCGGCTCAGTGGTTGAGCATTGACCTATGAGGTCGTTGGTTCGATTCCCAGTCAGGGCACATGCCCAGGTTGTGGGCCATATCCTCAGTGGGGGGCATGCAGAAGGCGGCCGATCGATGTTCTCTTTCATTGTTGTTTCTATCTCTCTCCCTCTCCCTTCCTCTCTCTCTCTGAAATGAACAAAGAAAGAGGGGAAAAAATGAAGTGAAGCTGTGGCTGGTTTTGCTCAGTGGTTAGAGTGTCAGACTGAGGACCAAAGAGTTGTGGGTTCAATTCCAGTCAAGGGCACGTACCTCGGTTGCTGTTCAGTCGCTAGCCCTGGTCAGGGTCATGCAGGAGGCAACCAATCGGTGTGTCTCTGTCACATCAATGTTTCCTCTCTCTCTCCCTTCTACTTTCTCGGGTGAGGATTTAAAAAAAAAAAAAAGTTATAAAATTAAGTGGAAAATAAAATAAAGGTAAAAGTGGAAGAACTTTTAAATTTTTCCTATTTCCTCTGTGGGCTAAAATTGTTTTAGGAAGATGGGAGGCTGGGCATAGACTAAAAGAAAATCTGACGATAATAATTTACTTTTCAATGGGAGGCGATGCGTTTAAGCTCTGGGCCCTAGTCAGACGCGGGGCTGTTTAGAATGTCCTGACCTCTGGCTTCTTTTCCAGAATTCCCAAGCAAAGGCTCAGAGCGGAGCTGGGTTCTGAGTTCCAGACTTGGAGCGGTTTTGTGTTTACTGGTTCATAGCGCAGAGTGGTTTTGCTGATGTGGCCAAAGATTGTCATGGCAACCGGAAAAAGCCATTTCCAAGTCCTGGGAGTCCCCCTTCAGGTGTCAGCCGGTGTTCCTTTATAGTTAAGGGCGCTTGAAGGTTTTGGCCGATCAAGTCACTTTCAAAGCCATCCTCTGACAGGCCTGCCCCGCAGCTCACTGCAGTCAGCGAGGCAGAAGGAAGACCCGCTCCGGCGGGACGGGCGGCGGAGACCTGGGCAGCGCTCCCTCCTGGCCGCACACGAGAACCACTGCTGGGCGCTACAGTGCACCAACACCTGGGTCGCTGGTGCCCCAGCCACACCAGCCGACAGGGCTTGAGGCCCGGAAATCCATAGGCATATGTTTTGTCAGGTGACCCCATTGCGTAGTCAAGATTGAGAGCCGCTGAGCTGGAGCCCGTGTCCCAGCCCGCAGCTCTGCGGCCTCGGGCAGCCTCCTCCCTTGTCCGAGCTTCGGGCTCTTCACCTCTGACGCTTGCTCAGGAAACTGCCCGGCAAACACCACGGCTCAGCCTCGGGTGGGATTGGAACTCCGAGAACCGCTCTCTCGGACTAAGATCTTCCCTGCCCTCCACCCCATGACCTCTGAGTTTCTCGGGTCTGTGGGCACGGAGACTCGGCAAAGAAGCCACACCCTCCATTTCGTTTTCCTTTCGCCCCAAATCCCACCTAGTTATGACTGCTTGGGTTGGTCTCTCTATACACCCCTCCCCCCATCATTTCAGCCACCCTCAGTCGCCAGAGGAATAGCCAGGCAGGTCTGAAAACGGATTTCCCCCTCGACTACACGAGAGGGATCAGCTGTAGTGGTAAAGAACAGGAAAGTTGGAATTAGACTGTTTGAGTCCTTGCTCTGCTACTTGCTAGTTGGGTGACCTTGAGCAAGCCTTCGCCTTGCCTTCCTTATCTACAAAATGAGCACAGTCATAGCCTCTTTCTGAGGTTGTGGTGGCGATGAAATCTATTAAAACGTATAAAGTTCTTAGAGCACCGTCTTGTAAATAATCAGCATCGTCAGATGTTGCACAGTTCACTTGCTTTGAAATGATCCTCTCCTAGATTTCCCAGGAAAGAAGCATATACGTCTTATCATTTAAAACTCCATGAGCTGACCCCTCAGACTCTGGGATGTGATGAGTGTGGCCCGGAGGGGTGGAGCCCAGCATGAAGCACCACTGGTTTTTGTCTCATTTGTCCCAAACCGCAGCCGATGGGTTGGAATCCGGGCCGTGGGTTTCCCAATAACACCCACCAAGTCGGGCACCCAGCTCGGGCCCTGCCCTCCGGGGAAGGAAGACAGCAAACTGTGCTCCTCCTGCCCTTCCCTCTGTCACTTCGCTGTCCTCTGACCCCTCGGGAGGACGGGCTGACTGTGGCATTCCACCTCGGCCGAGCCTGCAGGCAGGCCTATTGGGGTGTGAGAACCATAGCCGCTCTCCTCCTCCTCCTCCTCCTCCTCCTCCTCCTCCTCCTCCTCCTCCGCGTTGTCACACGGCAGCTGCCATGGAGTCACTGTGCTAAGCATTCTATAGTCATTTGCTTATTGAATTATCCCAACAACTCCGAGAGGTGGGCATATACATTATTCCCATTTCACAGATTATGAAAACTGAGGCCTACAGTGGTAATCCACTGGCTAAGATCACACAGCTGTTACATGAGGCATCAGGGACTTAAGCACATTAGGCAATGCCCTTTACCATCCTGCCTCTGCCAGGTAAGCACTGGGTCCCTTCCCTGCGGTCACAAGCCCTTCACGCCCTTCCTCCGGTCCCGGGATTCGGCCCATGTTCCTCGCCCCTGAATGCTGCCGGCACTGGTTTGGTTCCCCCTTCCTTTCTCCCCAGTATGACTGGTGGGCAGGGCTCACTCCCCCCGTCTTCTCTCTGTCTTACTAGTTCTGAAAGTAATTCCAGCCGTCCATGTGAGTTTGAAGAGGTTTAACGCCAGTTATTCCAAGGTAACAAAGATTGGGAAGGTAAAAAGCGTTCAGAATTTCATGAAGTTCTGATATTTGGGCTGCCGCCTGGTAAGGAAAAAGGAGAAGGGACTTAGAAACCATCAGACTTTGGTTTGGGTCTCAACTCTGAACTTTCTGGCTGTGAGACATTTTTTGTGGCTCAGTATTGTGTGTGTTTGTGTGTGTGTGTGTGTGCGCGTGTACGTGTGTGTGTTTCATGATGATAGTTATTTCTTAGGAGTTTGGGGCTGAAGGAACACTAGTCCTGGAACAATGAGTACCATCTACTCAAGTATCCTCTGAAGTCAGGGTGACCACACCCACAGAAGACCAATTTAGGACATTTCCTTAGCAAATATATATTTTTTTAATCCTCACCTGAGAACATTTTTACATTTATCTTCAGATAGAGCGGGAGGGAGAGAGGGAAGAAGAGAGAGAGAAACATCAATGTGAGAGAGACACATCGACTGGCTGCCACCTACATGACCCCAACCAGGGCCGGGGACAAACTGCAACCGAGGTACATGCCCTTAGCGGGAACCGAACCCGGGTCTCTCTGGTCCGCGGACCGACGCTCTAACCGCTGAGCCAAACCGGCCAGGGCAGCAAATATTTTCTAATCCCAACCAGTGATTTGGTTCCAAGTTTATCTACTTTGTGCCTCACTTCTCTGAGTGAGTACTGAAAACTACATTATCTCAAACACACACCCTTCGCCAGGCCCTTTCCGGGCATTTTACATATTTTATTTTATTTGCCTTCGCAGAACCCTCTGAGCTAGAGTTATTGTTCAGAGAAGTAGACTTGTTTGCTCAAGTTCCCATACTTCTTCGCTGGGTAAGCTGGTCGGTTATGTGGCACCTGCTGAGATAGGACATTGCCATTTTCACAGGAGCCTTCCGGAGACCTCATGCTTCTCCCAGGGGAGGGTCACTGAGGAGGGAGCTGTGGGCACGGTTACCGGCTGCCAGGGCCGCGCTCCCCCTGGGCTCTGGGCACCTTCCAATCCTTCCACTTACACAGAAGCTCATCCCTCTGGGCATTCTCTACTTTTCAGACCCATCTGTTCCTGGCCATGTGGAATTATTTAATCAAGAAAATATTGTATCTCATTTTCTCTTTGGGGCAGAAGGACTAACTTGGCAGGAGACACCCTCCAGAGACCACTGTGCATCAGTAGAAAGGATCTGAAGCTGTGTCAGAATGGAAGATGCTTAGATTCCATGACCCAGCCATGTCACCTCTAGGGCTCTTCCCCACTGACAGGTCCACACGGGTGCGGAAGGAGGCATGCGCAGTACAAAGGTGTCCGCTGTAACACGAGCCACCTACCTGTCCATCAGTGGGGATATGGCTGTGCACAGTAGCATATCCATATATGTGGAATATTATAAAGTACTCAAAAAGAATGACGTGGACCCATATATGCTAATAATGGCCAAAGAAATTGCTGAGTGACTAAAAGAAAGCAAAGAAAAGTGTGACTGGATATGCACATGTGTACACACACTATACATATATGCCTGTACACGATATGAGTGTGGGGTGGGGTTGGCTCGTTGCATTGGGAGATGGGAGAGTTTAACTTCCAGAAGCAGACGGTTGCTTTTTCCCAAACCGTCTTCCTCCAGATTTCAGAGAGGTGAGCACCGTATCCAGGAGGCATGTGCACGGGGCAGCACCACCTGGCCCTTGAAGGCTATGTAAGAGTCAGCTACACTTTCCATCACCATGGCATCACGGCTCATAAGTCTTTGTTGGAAGGATACATTCTATGGCTTCTCTTTCAAAGGAGGAGGGAAGTCATGGCAGAACCTTGCCTTGACATTACTAGAGCCTTGGATTCAAATCCTGCTGTATGACTTAAGTGGGGCGTGTGGTCCTAAGCAATAATAATAATGAAAACAGTTGTGTACTTACGCACCAGCCTCTGTGCGCAGTGTTTAACTTCCATTATCTTTTTTCTTTCAATGACATTTTGTGATACGTATTAATATCTCTGTTTCACAGATGGCAAAACTGTAGGTCGGAGAAGCTAAAAAAATCTTACTCAAAGTTGCACACTTTCTAAGTGGGAGAGCCAGGCATCGAACCCAGATCTACATGATTTCAGAAGCATGCTCTTCACCTTTCTCAAAGTTCTGCCTGTTCTGCAGGGTGATCATGGGGCTCAGTTGGGCCAGTTTATATGACCTGTCCTGTAATTCAGAACCCGGGATGTGCAGCTGAAGGCAGGTGGAACAGAGGAAACAGCTTTTTACACGGAAGAGTGCAGAGAGAGAGTTTTATTAGCACTACCGGAACACAGAGCTGTGCTTGCGATTCTTGTGACAGGGTCACCTCCTTATGGCAGGTGAGATCGTGCATAAGATTGTTGCCACCACCTGAATGGAAACTCTTCCGCCTGCCCCAAATGTCCCCCCTTAGGCTGCTCTGTCAGCATGATGGGGAAGCACATTCAGGACAGGTGGAATTAGAAACTCAGCGATGTGCTGCTCTGGCTGTGGCCGCTGCTTGCAGCGTGATTATCTGCTCACTCATTTATTGGTCCTCTGGGAACAGGCAGTCTCCATCACTGTGTTGCCAGGCAACCAAAACAGTACCTGCATCAGGAGGCGAACAAGCCAATCAGGTCACTCAGAGGAGGGGGCTTTACCTGGTTGGCCTCCAAGCTGGAAAGAGGACTTTCTGGGTCCACTCTGGACCATGGCTGTTGGACTCTCCATGAGAGCTGGTGGGAACTCAGGAAATCCCAAACCTCCCATTTTGGAGGGTTAAGTGGGGCCCTGGTTGGGTGGAAGTGACGTCTTCAAGGTCACACAGCAACTCTGAGGCAGAGCCAGGAGGACAAATGAGATCTGATCCCCAGATGGTGCCCCGTCACCTGTCTTTTATGGCCATCATTCAAAACTCCCGTGTGGGCACCATCTAGGTATCAGGCTCTCTGCCTGGTGGCGTGGGAGGTGCCGAGAGCATCTAGACACCGTTCCTCATGCACTTATCTAACAATTACTACGCCTCCGTAATCGAGGAGCATGGCATGGTGGTCAAGGGCACGGGCCCCCACAGTCAGGTCACAAATGTCGGCTCAGGCATTTACCACTTACGGGAGAAGGAAGGTTACCTACCCTTTCCATGCCAAAGTTTTCTCGAACACAATGATGGCAAGGATGAGCATGAGAGAAACAGCTTATTGTGCTGTTGCTATGCTTAGCGTAGGGCACGGTTCTATCATCGTGGGGCGTCCTTGGTAATAACACGTGGGACACTAGACTTGAGCTTGGACTCCGGGACCAGGCTGCTTGGGTTCAAGTCTTGGCTCTGCTTTGCACTCACTACATGATCATTGTCAAGTTACAATTTCTAGGCTTTAGTTTGCTCACCTGTAAAATGAGTATAAAAAACAACCTCATGGGTTCATTATGGAGCTAAAATAACTTAATATACGTAAAATGTTAAGAACAGTTTTAGAAACTTAATAAGTGCTCTATACATTTTAGCTAATATGATACATCAACAAGTATTTATGGAGCACTTACTATGTGCCAGGCACTGTCCTAGGAGCTGAGGACATAAAAATGAACAAAACAGGCATGTCTCTCTTAGCCTTCATGGGACTATAGTTATTATTGCATTCTTTTCTTTTTTTATCCTCACCCGAGGACATTTTTGCATTTATCTTCAGCTAGAGCGGGAGGGGGAGAAAGAGAGAAACATCGACGTGAGAGAGACACATCAACTGGTTGCCACCCACACGACCCCAATCGGGGCAGGGGACAAACTGCCCTTAGTAGGAACTGAACTCGGGACTCTCTGGTCCGCAGGTCAATGCTCTAACCGCTTAGCCAAACCGGCCATGGCTATTATTGCATTCTTAATAATGTATGTTCTTGTTTTGATTCCTGCAACCAGATTAGTGACACCTTAAAGGCAGGGGCATGTGATTTGTTCACAGTTGTATTATTACCTGGTCAGTAAATATTTGCTTAATGAATGCTGAGCACTGCCCTGGCTAAAGGACAATGGTTCTTATCCAGGGATGATTTTGTTCCCCCAGGGAGTATTGGGCAATGTCTGGGGACATTTTTGGTTCTTACAACTTGGGGGGTGGGCAAGGTGGTGGTGGTGCTGTTCCATCCAGTGGGGCAGGTGAAGGTTGCTGCCAAACATTCCACAGAACACAGACCACTCCCACAACAAAGAGTAATCCAGCCCCAATGTCAATAGAGCCAAGGCTGAGAAACCCTGGTGTCAGAGAGCAGAGATAAGCAAAGCCTTGTGAAGACCCTTTGCCAGAAGCTCGAGGTCGGTGGGACCTTGATGAATCGCAGTGTGCCGCGTGGGAGACGAGAGAGCACCGAGGACGCGGGGAAGAGGCAGGGGACAGCAGAGGCTCCTGGTGGAGCCATGTCTGGGCTCAGTCTTCAAGGGCATGGGCCGTGTCCGGGCAGATTCCATGTGTGCTGGGAGAAGCTGCAGGGCTTGGGGAATGTGGGGGGGTGGGGACCAGCGTGAGCAAAGGCTTGGATACTTCCAAGGGGCCTGGTTTTGTTAAAACGAGAGTGGGGAACAGAGGTCTGGGCAGGAGATCACGGGGGTCCATGGAAGGAACACTGTGGAGGTTGGGCATGATACAGTCAGCCAGAGTTTCCCCGAATCTGTTCTCTGAGCACTGATCCTTCACAATGTACCCAGCAAGAGCCACAGTTAAAGAAGAATGAAAAAGTGTTCTCTCCCATTTTGGAGATTTGCAAGGCTCCTTGGTGTCATAGTTTCTGACCATTCCTGCACTCAAGGATCTTGATTTATTTCATTTAATTTATCCCAGTTATTTGATCATGAAAACATCCTTCCCGGGCATCTGTCTACACGGAGTCCACACACCTCTCTTTAGGAAGAGGGGCCCAGGCGAACCGTTGACAGCCTTTAAGTGGTACAGGGGCTGGATGGTGTTTCCGGATATCCCTGGTCCCCCGTGGAGTGGGTTCAAAAGGTAAGAAATGGTTACCTGTTGTTCAAACACTTGTCATGTTGCTGTGACATATTGGCCCCTGGACTGTCTCTCCCACTGGACGCCACAGAGGAAATGCATTCATTAATCAGTGCCCCAGTGCCAAGCTCAGCCTGGCAGATAGCAAGTGCCCGCTACTCTTCTCTGAATGAGTGGGTATTACGTTAGACACGGAGGCTGAACAAGGCCGATGCCACCCCTGTCCTCGTGCAGTTAGCAGACTAGCAAGCACATAGTAGGCACTTTATGCATGTTTCTGGACTGACGGGATGATTCACATAGAGAAGACAGAAGGTGGCAAGGACCAGAAATGGGCAGGGCCTGGAAATCTATTTTAAACCAGCTCCTTGGCTACTTCCAATGTGCAGGGGCTGGTGCCTGGGAAGCACCGTGCTGTCAATCACAGATGACGTCTCTCTGATTGGACAACTCAGAGCAAGGCCCACGCTTCTTACACAGGCTGTTCCTGACTCTTGCCACCGGGGCCTTTAAGCCCCTGGACTCCCTGCCCCTGAGCCACCACCCTGCCTTTCCTGCTCCTGCTTGGACCCTCCGCATGGAGCTCGGAGCCCTCCAGGTCCTTTATAGCCCAAACCCTAATGGGAGCCGTCTACCTGACCCCTCTCTGCACCCGCCTCAGCTCCCACAGCTATCTCCGGGACACCCCTCTTCCCTGGGTCTGCAAGAAGGTCTCTTGAGATCTGCTTGAAGACACCTAGGAGGGAAAACCATTTATGTTTGAAAGTTGGTTACGTACACATTAAAGTTCTGTCTTTTCTTGATGTGAAATTCAAAGAAAATGAGGAGGAGGAGGGGAAAAGTACAAGGGGGAGAAGGAGGAAGAGGAGGGGAGGAGAAGGAGGAGGTGGTGGTGGAAGACGAGGTGGGGGAGAAGGAGGGGAGGAGGAGGGGGAAGAGGAGGGGGAGACGGAGGGGGTGGAGAAGGAGGAGGCGATTGAAGAGAGCCTGGAGGTTTTCTTCACTTTGTCCTAGAGAAAGTTCACCGTGAAAATGAAAAGAAAATTGTTCCCGACAGACTGGTCTGTGGCCAGTGGAATCATTTTCTTAGTGGCTGGTCAGAGGGGAGTAGTCAGGACTGGCCGAGGTGGTAGCTTTCACATCCTGGCTTGTGGATGAGCTTCACCAGAGCCATCGAAAAGCTTATGAAAAAGCCATGGCCAGGCCTCGACCGAGGCCTGAATCCGGGTCTGCACAGGTGAGGTACGGGAATGCGCATTTCTACCGCCATTCCCTGGAGATTCAGAGGCGCAGCCTGACCGGGAGGTGCTGGGCAGATGGACAGTGAGAGATGGACCACTTCCCAGCCTGGCACACCTCGTCCTCTCATTAAGCCCGCTGTGACTGTCTGTCCCAACTCTGAGTCCCAGCCAGCGCCACCCACCCCAGGCCACAGTTGTTAGATCCAAGATCCTTCCTCATTAATTTTTGGACCCGGCTCCTGCCAGCAAAGGCTGTTCACGGCCCTGGCTGTCAAACAGTGGTCTGTCAGCCCCAGGCGGCCCCCTGTTCCAGCTGCCCCCTCCCTGTGAGATCTCAGCACAGACATTTCTGGGCAAGGGAGAAAACCAATTTTCCTGCAGCTGTCTCCAGGGATATACATTTCCTATCATTAGAGCTGGTAATTTCCCTGATGATACGAACATCATGTCAGCTCTCGTCTGACTTAAACAGGTCATGTAGTGCCTGGCTTTTCCCCCCGCTAGGAAATGGGGTCAGGACCGAATGCCTCCTACTTCTGCTCAGGAAAAGACTGAGATTTTTATCTTATTCCCTTTAAACTGTCTTCCCAAAGTTTAAATAAACTGTGCTGCTATTTTATTAGTTGCTTCCACCAACGATTCTTTAGTAGAACAAAGGGGCTTGCTTCTAATGAATCGTGGGGCTTCCGTGTCCGGGTCCCCATCTTCAGTGAGTGGGACCAAAGTTCTCAAGTTCAGTGTCACACACGTAGCCCTCACCACTGGTCCCGGATCAGTCTCCCCATCAAGTCATATTTTAAAACATCAATCTGGCAATCGAAAGGGATGTTAAACTGCCTGAACCTGTTGAAGACCAAGAAAAGGAGTTCATTTTCTAACCTGGAACAGCTTCTTAAAAAATCCCCTTAATTTTTCTCTCCATCCTTCTTACCCTGTGTATGCTCCTGAGCTCACCTCGTGAAGCCCCTCACACGCAAACACTCACCTCTTCCCGTCCTGACTTTTTATTTCCTCTTCCCTGTTCTTTGGATCCCCTGGCCTGCCTCTCCACTCACATTCTTCATCTTCTTCTGAGTTTGTATCACAGAACCCTAGTAAGCTGGAACAGCAGGCCGAAACTCTCCCAATTACGGAACAAGGTTTGTTGTTGTTGTTGTTTAATGTTTTAATGTGTGTGAGGTAGAGAATATGAGGCCGAGACCATATGCGTACTGATAAATCCTGTGTCCTCCACATGTATGTTTGAGTCATCACCTGTACTACGGTCACAGTTCTGTAGACAGACCTGTCATGGCATCTTTATAATCCTCCCACCACATGTGGGCATTCGGATCTCCTGTCTCCTGACTACGAGCTCCCTTCCCGAGTCTCTCTGCCCTTCTTATCTGAAGCTCTTCCAGGTCCACTGTGTGCTCACTCTGGTGATTCATATTGTGCTTCTGTGCTCGGGACTGATGTCAACGGGAAAGCAGGATGATCAGGATGAGTCAGCAGAGGTCCAGGGCAGCAACCGGAAATGCCAGGAGGAGAGCACGTAGCTTTCTTTCATGGCTCCTCCTCAATTTCCTTTATAGCCGGGGTCTCCTGCTCGGCCGGGACCCCCTTCATCTCTCCGTCCTGCCCATAGGGTCCCACTCCGTCATTGTAACGCAGAGTAAAATAATGTTGATGTGATCCCCCCATGGTCATGATCGATCCCAATATGATCCATCATCCTTGAGGATGGGCTTAAGAAAAATAAATAAATGAAAAATAAGACATGGTTTCACAATAAGCAGATCTACAAAGGAGAAAAGATCCTCTGTCTTTAGTCTTCTGTCTAGGAAGTTAGGAAAGGGGGTACCTACCCCAACGGCCTGAACTACTTTATGTCTGGTCAGGCATATTGTCTACATATCTGACCTTTATCGGGGCCTTATTATGTGCCAGATGCTATCCTAAGTGTTTTATGCCTACTAATATTTTATTTATTTATTTATTTATTTATTTATTTATTTATTTATTTTTATCCTCACCCAAGGACACTTTTCCATTTTTATTCAGATAGAGTGTGAGGGAGGGAAGGAGGGGGGAGAGAGGAGAGAGAGAGAGAGAGAGAGAGAGAGAGAGAGAAACATCGACGTGAAAGGGACACATCGAGTGGCTGCCACCCACATGACCCAACCAGAGTCGGGGACAAACTGCAACCAAGTTACGTGCCCTTAGTGGGAACTGAACCCAGGTCTCTTGGGACCTCAGGCCAACACTCTAACCACTGAGCCAAACCGGCCAGGGCTGCCTACTAACATTTTAAATCATCACATCTTCATGAGATGGTTGTTGATGTTACTCCTACTTTACCGATGAGTAAATCCAGGCTCAGAGAGATTAAGCAACTTGCCCCAAGTCACTCAGGTGGAATCAGAATTTCAACCCAAACCACTCCCAGAGCCGGTGCATTGACCACTGCGCACACTGCTTCTCCGAGACCTTCTCATCCAAGTCACTGGTTAGTTTCTTTACCAAGATATCATGAGCGCCGTAGTCCAGCGAAAGAACTACATTTTCGTAGGCTGAAGAAGTAGAAGTGTGGGCAGGAGGACAGTGGATGGGATAGAGATGGCATTTGGGGTCAGTTCTTACTCCAAATCTCATGGCTTTTGAAAACATTTGGATAGTTGAAAATTTCATTGGCAGGGATGAGGAAAATCCTCATGCCAATCTTTAGGGAGATTTTCTACATTCTTTTTCTCAAGAAATGTATTTCAGCTTTCTTAAGTGAGTCAGTCACCTGTGCCTTGTTCCCTCTGCCGCTATTCTACACCATGTGGTGGCAAATTATCTCATTATTCCTTACAGTGCCCGCATGAGGAGCCATAATAAAACAGTCCTCATTATACAGAAGAGAGAACTGAGGATCAGGGAACTTGAGCAAGTTTCCATGATTACAGAGCTTGTGGGTGGTGGGGTTTTAATAACTGTGAAAGGCTCTTGGAGGAGAAAGATTGGTGGTGACCCTTATTTATAGCAACAGGGACTTCCTTGGAGAGCTCTGCACTATTGTAATAAATATAACCTTGAGTGATTAAATCTATAATTCTATATTGCTTCGTAGAATCACCTTCTTCCCTCTTTCAGCCTCCCACGGCCGCTTTAATTGAATGAGATTAGAGAAGCACAGCAAATGGAAAGTTTTCCCTTCGTGAGCTCTGGGGACTCCAGCTACAATGTATCTTCCAGATAAGATGATGTCATCCAGATTAGACATGTCCTTAGAGACTGATAACCAGTTCACTGCGAGTGAGTCAGCTTCCTTAGGGATGTCAGGATTAGGCAGCCTCAAATCTAATAAACGTTGATAGGCAGGAAAGAATTCTGATGTGCTCAGTGAGGTCAAAGACATTCGGGGTCTAAGTGGGCTTGGTAGCCACTTGGACCTGTTTCTCCTCTCACAAACCTTAAAACTGTTTATCACCCATCCTTTCAAATACATTATTAGGAAATACACAAGGAGTAGGAAATAATTCACAATAATAATAGGAAATAAATCTTCCTAACTGACTAAATAAGAATTCCTCTGGAGCTCAAATCAGAGTACTTGACTTCCTCCTCGATGCCCATGTAAGGAATAATCACCACACACGGCACCCAAGTCACTAAACGTACACACAATCCTTCTGCCTGACACTATAAATAGACTCGTTCTAGGAACTTAATTAGTTCTTGGCTTCAGCTGTGTGGTCTTGTAGATGCTAATTTTCCTCTCTGTTCCAGGGACTTGTATTTAGCAATTTCTAGGATTCTTCCAAAGATATTTTTGAATACTGTGTGTGTGTGGGGGGGGGAGGGTGTGCACGTGTGGTGTGCGAGTGTGTGCGTGTCTGTGCGTGTGTGTGTGTGTGTGTGTGTGTGTGTGTGTGTGTGTGTTCTGAAGTACCAGATCCTTATGAACTCTGAAAGGAAAACTTCAGACATAGTCCTAGCGGTGATAGGATTTATCTGCTGTCCCTGGTGCTGAATTATTCGAGCCATTAGGGTTCCAAATGTGGATATTTTCTGCTGCAGGGAGAGGTATAGGAAACCAAATGTTTTGACTTCATAAAAACCTATAGACCTGGCAGATAGTATTTATCCATATGCCCATGAATAAAAAAAAACGTGGACAAGCTTCAAAGAAACAATACATCTATAGACCTACTTATTAAATATATCAAATATTTGTGAGGGAAACACCCTGTGAATCTCTTTCCCAGTAAAAAATCTCAAGAGCTGGAATGGCTGGAATGCTACTTGGTTCAGGATAGATTCTCAGTGAATATTTTCTGAGTAAATGGTGAGAAAATCCCATCACAGGGCTCAAAAGAAGTGAACACAGATGTAATGCTCAAGAGTGAGGACTCTGGAGTCCAACTGCCAGGGTTCACGTCCTGGTGTGCCACTTGCTAGCTGTGTGACCCTGGAGAATCACTTCACCTCTGACCAACAGGACTACCTCAAAGGTTATTATGAGGATCAACAGAGTTACTATACCACAAGTGCTCAAAACTGAACCTGCAACCTTGAAAGTGCTGTGCATTGTTGTTATTATTATTTCTTCTTTCCAATCCTCTGTTAAGAATATTTATGAATAACATGTTCAAGACACATAATAATGATGACAATTTATGGAGAGCATATTATATATGAGACATTAATTTACTAATTTCTTACACCAGTACCATGATCTAGGTGCTGATGTTTCCATGATAAGGCGAGGAAATGCATAGAGAGCTTAAGTAACTTCCCCAGGGCCACGCAGCAGTGTGAGGACTAAGATGTGAGCCTGGGCTATGTAGATCCAAAACCAAGACCATCCACAACACTTTGCTGCTTCTCGGTTGTTCATTCCCCAGTGGTGGTGGTTCATGGGGCAGGCTGGATATGGAAGAGGCATTTTCTGTTGATGAGAGGATGGCAGCTCAAAGAGAAGTTTAATGTTAGAAAATCTTCCTTCGCCCGGCTGGTGTGGCTCAGTGGGTTGAGCGTTGACCCATGGACTGAGAGGTCCTGGTTCAATTCCCACTCAGGGTACATGCCCAGGTTGTGGGCTTGATTCCCAGTAGGGGGCGTGCAGGAGGCAGCCGCTCGATGATTCTCTCTCACATTGATGTTTCTAGCTCTCTCTCTAAAAAAAAAATCAATAAAAACATATTTTTGAAAAACTCTTTCACTCTTGAGCCATAACAGCCTCACATAAAACAGGATGAATTTTCAATATTTTTATCTTTTTCCTTAAGGGAATAGGAAGAGACAGGATGTTTTTCCCATTCCTTTTATAATTAGCACAATTAGCATGTAGATGCTAAACACATACTGTGCTTATTTTATCTGTTAATATTGACATAGAGATTGGAACATGTTATACTTTTTGATTTACTGTCTTCACCTCTAATACAGTTATTAAAATAACTTGGGTAACCTGTTTTAGGTTTATTGGGCCAGTATTCTGAACTCGAATACTAAACATTCTGCACTAGGAATCCCACATGCACACTGAGCATAATAAACTGTAGTTCATGGATGTGCTTAAACACCATTGTTTTGTTTCCATTTCTTTTCAAAACTGGGCTCCTTCTCAGAGCTATCTGAACTGCATATGCTATTTCTAATTTGCAGTAGGAGACTGGCCTATCAATAATACAAGCTACATGATCATCGCCCCAGAAAATAACTGGTGATGGTATAATCCACTTTCTCAAGGTTATTTTTCCCGCATTTTTGACTGCTCAACCTCCATTCATCTGAATGGAAAGAATGTTAAGCACATGCTAATTGCTGTTGCACGTGGACTGAATTATCAGACTACGGCTGCTTTACAGATGAGCTGCTTTCTACCTACCTCTCAGCCTGCTAAGCTGTCATCACTTAACCATATTTGTATGAGTTCTTCTGTCATCAGTCAGTGATGGGCATAGCTGTAGTGTGAAATGTACAGGGTGAAATGCACCAGGATACTCATGCAGTGGGAGGTTACATTTATTAAGAATTTATTATGTATCAGGACCCAGGCTATATTCTTTCCTACATCATCTCATTTAATCCATACAATGACTCATTGAGGTATGAACTATTATTGTACCCATTGTATAGATGAACAAACTGAGGCAAAAAAAAAAAACAAAAAAACAAAACCCACACACGTGCCCATAGTCATACCTGTTTATTATAGAAATTGATGGCTGGGGTTTGAAGCTGGGAAGTCTGACTCCAGCGCCTATACTCTCTATTACTATGTTACTCTCTTCTATATACACATGGTTTTCAAATCCTTATACATCAGTTCAGTAACATTGAATTCACTTTTCTTTTGTTCTAGGGACTGTGCCAGACACCAATGGTGCTAAAATTATTAAGTTGTAGCCACCGCCCGGAAGGTACTCATGGCTTAGTGTAAAGTTTGTTGCAATAAAGGGAGAGAGGGTCACAGACCAGAAAGTGACGGCCCGAAAGGGGAGGAGTAGAGGAGAGAGGTCAGGGCAAACATTGTGGCCCTTCTCCACAATGAGACAGTTCTGGGTCTAAGTTTGGGAAATTCAGAGGACACAGCATGGGCAAAGGCACGGAAGTGGGAAACTAGTTAGCACTTATAATAGATGAGAGACAGTACAGCATGGTGGTTAGAAGCACGGACTCCGGAGCCAGGCTGCTCAGACTTGAATCTTGGCTACCTGGTAACCGGTGACAAGCTCCTTAGCTTCTTTGTGCCTCTGTTTCTCACCTATACAATGAGGAAGGTAATGCCAGCAACTCCCTGATAGTGCAGTGAGGATTTAGTGGGTTAAGATACACAAGTCACTGCGAGCAGAGCCTGGCATAGTGATAAAAAATCACTCCACAGCAGCTAGTGATCACTCATTACCCACAACTTTTATTATGGTTGATGCTTATTAATTCCTCATTATTATATCAGAGATCAAACAGACTAGACTAGACCACACACTGTAATTTTCTTTCAAGTCCCTCCAGAGGTATCAACACAGTTACCAAACCCATATACCTTACAAAACAGATGGTCAAGAAATGGCCTTATTCCCCTTTCAAACCTTGAACTGTCCATTCTGCTGAGAAGAGCCCCGCCAATTAGTGCTGCTTGGAAATTTCCCGCAAGGCACAATTTTACTCTGGGCCCCAAGGAAAGGAGAGGAAAGGAGGGGCAGGGACGCTCTGCGGAGGGAGAGACCCGTGAAAATGGAACGGCCCTTCTCCCCAAGGAATGACATGATTCGCAGAGCGTCCCCGCTCCTGCCTGTGCCCAGGAACGTGCCTTCAGAAGCTGTCATCCTTCCGAGGGCTGGGTTTCTTAGAATCAGAGGCAACACCCATGTGGAGGTCAGACCATTGCTCATCCTCTCCCTTCTTGCTCTCTCAAGTGTTCTCTTGTAGGTTTTGGAATACCAAAATGCAGTACAAATCACACCATAGTTATAACGAAGAAACCTGGATTTCAGTCCTTGACATTGGCAGGGTAATAATGATTTCAAGCACTTCTATAGTGCCTGCTACATGCCAGACACTGTTTTAAACATGACACTGTCATCAGCTCGTTTAATCCTCCCAGAGCTCAGTGACTGGTGTATGTATTAGTCAGGCTAAGCTAGGTTATGCGGTGACAACAAATAACTACCACATCTCAGTGGTTTGTTTCTCGCTTGTGCTCTGTGCTCACCGGAGGTCCATAGGAATCCGGTGCCACACTGTCTTTACCCCAGGATGCAGATCCTTAGAGAAGCCTCCATCTGGAAGGTTTCAGATTTCATGTCAGGAAGAAGGACAGGACAAACCACACATCTGCTCATAAGGGCTTCCCCATGGACATACACAGTTGCTCAGCTCACATCTCAAGGCCATACCTGACTTCAGGTGGGGATGGAAGAGATGTCTTACTTATTATGTGCCTGAAAGAGGAGAACCATAACTATTGTTAGCAGCATTTTGCAGATGAGGAGACTGAACAACAGAGAGGTTAAGTAAGTTGCCCAAAGTTACATGGTTTGTAAGTGGCAAAGCTGGGATTTGAACTAAGGAGGTCAGCTCCAGAGAATGTTTTTAGTCTTGTGCACAAACCTTTCCCTGGCGCTGAATCTTTCCAAGCTCAGTTTTCCTATCAGTAAAAATGGTGGTAGTGGTGGGGGGGCTTTCTTCTATACCTTATAAGGATACACTTAGAAGTCATCCATCCACCCATCCACCATCCACCCATCCATCCATCCACCCATCCACCCATCCACCCATCCACCCACCCATCCACCCATCCACCCATCCACCCATCCATCCATCCACCCATCCACCCATCCACCCATCCACCCACCCATCCACCCATCCACCCATCCACCCATCCACCCATCCACCCATCCACCCATCCATCCATTCTTACAGTAATTGGTATACCTACTGTGTGACAATTGTTCTCACTGTTGTGAATCAATAGTGAACAAGACTAAATTTCTATGCTTATGGAAGGTTCATTCCTCCCCGCCGCATTTGCATAGAGAATAAATTAAATAAGGAAATTAATCAATGAACAAGGTAAGTATAAATGCTCTGGGGGCAATAAAACGTAGTGATATTGCTGTGGCCTTGGTTGTGCCCCTAACATCAAAGTGTTGAAGCCCTAACCCACCATGTGATGGTACGCGGAGACGGGCCTTTGGAGATCATTATGTACGTGGGCTGAAGTGGGTAAATAGCGTGAAGGTAGGAACTTTGAAGAGAGGAGGGCATTCTAAGAAGAGAGCGAGGAGGGGGGCGCTCTTTTCCCACCATGCGAAGGCGGCTGCCAGCAAACCAAAGGTTCCCACGGGAAGCTGACCGCGCACCTTGATCTCGGACTTCCAACCTCCAGAGCTGTGAGAAATAAATGTGTTGTTTGATCCCCCGGTTTCTGTGGCAGTCTATCCCAGCCTGTGTAGACCAATTACACGCAGGATAGAAAGTGCCCGAGGGGTCTTTAGAGTGGGACCACTGGGAAGGACCATCTCAAGAAACGAGGTTCGAGCTGAGTTTATCATGTGAAGATCCAGGGAAGAAGGACCATTACAAGCAACGGGCTCGGAAGCAGGAAGGAGCTTGGCTGTTGAGGAACAGAGAGGGTTGCAGCAGCGGAAGCACAATGCCTGGAGGAGACCATGGAGTGCAGTGAAGGTAGAGAGGGAGGCGGGAACCATCATAAAAGAAAAATACAGACCAGTGGCTCTTCAACCTTGTTTGAGGGTTGAAAACCTCTTTGGGAATCTGCTGAAAACCGTGGACAGGCTCACTAGAAAAGACCACACGAATAAACTTTTTCCATGTAACATACGGAATTTTACAGCCCCTAACACTCACCTCCATCCAAACCGTGGGGTGCGAACTTCCGAGCGCTATAAAGACATTTTGAACAGTCCAAAGGGAAGGAGAAACTGACATTGTTTGCGTGCTTTCTGTGCTGGAAACTTTGCCAGTAACAATAAATTATTTATTTCACGTATTTTTTCACAATCCCTTATGATAAATGACGAAACCAGTTTCGGGGAGGGTAAGCAATGCATGGAAGGCTAAACTGGTAGCAAATGAAAGACAAGGAATTTGAATTGAGGTTGGCTTCTCTCCGAGATAATATTAGAGATAGGGTCTAGTTTCATCCCGCTGAGGGTGTTTTTATTATTAGGCGGAGGGTCTATATTTCCACCCAGCGGAGACAGTATCGGTTTCCTTTCACTGGCTCCAATTGAATCGCAAAACAGCTCAGATTCTAGGTTTCCAGTCCTAACCGCCACACTGATTGTAATGTCAGCTTTTATTGCTCCCAGCAGAGCAGTGAAACCGTATCCCTGCACCGCCCCAGTTAAGGCCGCATCGACCTTATCCACACATGTGCCCTCCGCGTGGATGCCAGGAGACCCGCTCCAACTTCCCCGTGGTTCAGTGTTCTTCTCCGAGGAGTCCTTTGTTGAGCATCATCTTTCTTAATTAGGGACCTAATGTACTGCAGCCAATCCTCTGATCGAGAGGAGGATGGAGACCTAAAAGGAGGCATGACCATTCATTTCAACGTAATCAGCTCTGAAGCTGCCTGACAATGGATATTGATTTCCTCGTGCCTGGAAAGCCTCCTGAGAGGTCTCCGATCTCAGCGCCTGGGCACTCTCCGCACTTCCTTATCCGCTCACATACAACGCCAGGAAATGGCCTGTAATGCGCTGAGCAAAGAAACCACCTCCTCTGCAAAACCACGTGCATGAGGATGATTGGAAGGCCCCTCCTTGACCAACACAAAGGGGGACCAGTGAGCAACAGACAAGAGCACCCCTCCTTAGCCTCACATAGTATCTAACACTAGCACCCTTCCAAGGAACACATTAGAAATATATCATTATATTAATATATTATTTCTAATGTCAAAACACTTGGTTTTATGACCCCTTTTTTCAGGATGAAGAAATTTAGGCTCAGAGATGTGCATTCCTTTGTGCAGCAAGTAATTGTCTGAGCCGGGAATTCAGACTCACACCAGTCTGAGTTGGAAGGCTTTCTTCTTCTGCTGCCCTGGGCTGCCTTGTTTTTTTTTTGTTGTTTTTTTTTTTCTGGATATACATTTCCTTCCCTTGACTTTCTAATTGATTTAATGTTTTGAGCTCATTAAGTCAGCATCATTCAGAGACAATAGCTCCCTGCTGCTGGAATTTGGCTTCCTTAGGTGAATTATCCAGGGATCCACAGACTGTAATAGAGCTAGGTTGCAATACTATCTGTTGCCAGTAGGTGTTAACATAATTAAGTTGTGTTATAATTAAAATAATAACAAATATTTCAATGTAACTGTCAATTAAGATTTACATAGTTATCACAGTAACTGGAGCTATCAGTATAAAATATCCCAAGAAACACATTACAGTGTTGCACGAATAGAAAAAACTCATTCAAACCGAACTGATCTGTCGACTCCAACTACATGAGTGCTACGTTCATGCGTGTTAGTGGAAACAGCACACACACCTGCCAGGCACATCACCCTACAGCAGCACTGTCTCACACAATGCAGAAGCTAAAGCGAAACACACTTGTATCAAAACAATAAAGCTGTGTTTAAAAGAAAAATATTTCTCATCATTTCCGTTTTAAAATGTGAAGTTAGCCCTGGTCAGTTTGTTTAGCAGTTAGAGCATCTACCTGCAGACCAAAGAGTCGTGAGTTCGATTCCAGTCAAGGGCACGCACCTTGGTTGTGGTTCATCCCTGGCACTGGTTGGGGTCGTGCGGGAGGCAACCAGTCGATGTGTCTCTCTCACGTCAATATTTCTCTCTCTCTCTCTCCTCCCCTCTCTCCCTCCCTTCCACTCTATCTGAAGATAGATGGAAAAAATATTCTCAGGTGAGGATTAAAAAATAAATAAATAAAATGTAATTTTTTTTTATCCTCACCCAAGGACATTTTTTCATTTTTTGTTCAGATAGAGTGGGAAGGCAAGAGAGGAAGAGAGAGAGAGAGAAACATCGACGTGAAAGGGACACATCGAGTGGCTGCCACCAGCATGACAAACCATGGCCGGGGACAAACTGCAACCGAGGTACGTGCCCTTAGTGAAAACTGAACCTGGGTCTCTCTGGACCACAGGCCGACTCTCTAACCGCTGAGCCAAACCGGCCAGGGCAATAAAATGTAAATTTAAAGTAATAAAAAGTAAATAATATTAAATATTCAGTTCCTCAGTGATACTCGTCCTATATCAACTGCTCAAAAACCACATGTGGCCAGTAGCTACTGAGTTGGAGAGCACAGGCCTGGCACATTTTATGCGATTAGCAAATATCCTTTGGATAAATAGACATATATAAATATATATATAATGTTCCCCCAGTCTCACTTTGTTTTTAATCCTCACTTAAAGATATTTTTCCATTTATGTTTAGATAGAATGGGAGGGAGGGGGTGGAAGAAAGAGAGAGAGAGAGAGACATTGATGTGAAGGAGACACATCGATTGATTGCCTCTCGTATGACCCCAACCAGGGCCGGCGACCGAATCACAACTGAGGTACATGCCCTTGACCAGAATCGAACCCAAGACTCTTTGGTCTGTGGGCTGATTCTCTAACCACTGAGCCAAACTGGCCAGGGTTCTCCTGTCTCACTTTTGAACCCTGAATTAAGGCTTAAACATAGTTGTGTCATACTCAACCCCTCTCATCTAAGATCAACGGTGCAGAGACAATATCTGCTCGTTAATAGACAGGCAGGGCCCCAGGGGTTGGAGTGGTCGACAGTCCCGTGCGATGTAGGCAGCACCGTGGAGAAAGGCGTCGGACCTGGGGCTGGGTGATGGGTCGTGGAGTCTCTACTCACAGCTCATTCGCTGTGTGTGTTAGATGCCTGCTTTTTCAAAGAGACTGTTTATAATACTTCACATGCTGTGAAGACCAAATACAAATATTTCTATTTGTAAGTTTTAAAACACTGTCCAAATATTAGTATTTTTGTCTTATCTGTGCCAGCGGGAACCTGTCTCAGGCTGTGCCACGCCATTCAGAAAGTATCCGTGCCACAGAGCAGGGCAGCTGCGCTAGGCTGCTAGGGAAGCCCAGTTCCGGGCTGAGATGGAGAGGCACAGTGCGCCCCGAGAGATGTCTTACCGTCGGCCAATCAAATTACACTCCAAGTTCAGAGACCGGTGCTTGATGGTCTCTTTGGGTTTTGAATTCCCAGCTGCTAGAGGATTTAAAATTTAGGATTTGGCTCAATGGTTAAGCATTGACCCCTGCACCAAGAGGTCACTGGTTCGATTCCTGGTCAGGGCACATGCCCAGGTTGTGGGCCTGATCCCCAGTGGGGGCATGCAGGAGGTGGCCAGTGATGTTCTCTCTCATTGATGTTTCTATCTCTCTCTCCCTCTGCCTTCCTCTCTCTCTCTAAAATCAATAAAGAAAAAAAAATTTTAAATAAAATTTAGGATTTGGGATTTAGGATTCAGCAAGTGTATGGCTTTGGGCACACTAACTTGCTTGCCTCATTTTTCTCATCTGTAAAATGGGGATAATCACAGGTGCTATGTCAGAGGGTTGGTTATGGAGTGAGCTAACCCTTACAAAGTGTTTCAAAGGCTGCCTGGCCCCTGTCAAGTTCCCAGTTAATAGCTGATACCATCCCTGCTGAGAGCACCGTGCATGAGTGTCTGGGAATTTCTTTCTTTCTCCAATTTCTCTCCATCTACTTCCTCGTTCCTCTGTGTGTCGTGCCCACAGTCTCCCAGCTCCAGCTTAGGAAATCACAGGTCTGTAAGATCCAGCTCAGCCTTGGAGGCGATGATAAGTCTTCCACTTTCTGCAGAATGGAGTATCTGTTCAAACAGCTCTTCCTGCTGACTTGGACCACATTTCACGGCTGACTTGAGATGTGTCATCACGCTCGGTGGGTCCTCCCTCTTTCCACGGGCGCACGGGGAACCTCCTCCCAGGGGGACAGTGAAACCACCTTCCCTATTCATTCCGAAGATGCAGTCCGCCTGCTTACTGTGTGTCAGACTGTTTCTGTGCTCGGGAGCCCACTGCAAACGACATGGGGAACAACTCCCTCCCTCACAGCACCTGCTCCCAGTGAGGGAGGCGGGCAGTAACTACCACAGCAAACCATCAGACTGCTCGGGATGTGAGACCCCGTGAACACGCTAAGAACACCCAGCAGACTGAGGGGCACGGGAGGGGTGGGAAACAACCCTAATCAGAACTGTCATCGAAAATGGGGCTTTTGGACAAATCCTGGGAGGAGGCCAGGGACATGCCGCAGGGTCGTGTGGGTGAAGAGCATGCTCAGAGGGAACGGCCATGGGGACGGTCCTCAGGTGGGCTGTGCCACCTGTTCAGTGCCCAGCCTGGAGACCCACGTGCCTGGAGCGGGGTGACAGGCAGGACTGGGCATGCGGGGCCTGTAGGACACTGTAAAGACGATGCGAATCACATTGTTGTTTGCATGCGGCTCAGATTGGGCAGAGAGCATAAACAGAGCACAGAACTGGATTGTCTGAGCTGTCCGAGGCCTTGAGGGAATCGCATCCTCTTGCTCATCGGTCCATGAACTCCCTCCGCAGCCTTTCCACTGGAGTCAACGTGCCTGATCTCGGACAGCCCGGGGACGGGGAGCAATCATCTCCGGGCAGCCCATCTTCCCAGCTCGTCCTGGCGGAAGCGCCTCTCTCACCGACACCGATTGCCTGTCATTGCCATCCCTCGCGTTCCTTCTACCCCCTGGAGGCCTTTCGGAGTAAGTCTGATCTTTCTTCATCGTGACAGCCCTTCAAATATTTGAAGACAGCTGCCACATCCCTGGAGTCTTCTCCTCCCAGAGCGATAGACTGCAGTCCCTGCTGTCATTTCTCATATGACAAATACAGTCAATTTCTGCCCTGTCTCCTGAGTCTGCTCCACGACTGTTTATGTGGTGGCCAGGGGGAGCCCAGATATGCCTGTCTGGAGAAGACCCGGCAGGGTCCATCCCATCCTTGGCCCAGGCCAGGGTCCGGGCGGCTGTGCGGTGCAGGGGAGAGACTTTGGAATCAATAGGCATGGATTTGAGCCCCAGCTCTGCCCCGTCTCTGTCGGGTGGCCCTGGAGAGGGGCGTAGTCTCTCTGCACTACTGTTTCTGTGTCTGTCAACTGAAGATGGTCAATACCAGCCTGGGGAATTTGTCCTGAGAGGTTAGTGGTTTGATCAGTTTACAGTTGAACCTCGTGAAGGTTCAAAGTTGATTTTTAAAATGTCTTCTGTGCCTTTAGCAACGTTTTTTGTTTTTTTCCCTCCATCTCTTCCAGCCTTTTATTGCCGCAGCCAAATCTCACCAAATCCAGCCTCCTGAGTCCACAGCAGAAATACTTTATGTTTTTCTTCTAATTCCTTAATGAGTGATATGTAGGGTCTATAGGGTTTGTTCTTTTCTATTTTCTCCAACATATAAATAAATACAGCCCAAAGTGCAGACCCTCAGGGGCTCTAGCAATGGTTTTGGGAGTCATTCTAGTGAGTGTGGGCAAGTACGGTGGGGAGGAACAGAGAGGTGGTCTACCTATGTTCGGGCTGCCTGGCCTTGTAACAGATACATCTCAGAGAGGTGGGCTCTTTGTCATATGGTGCAAAGATGTAACTAGAACTTTCTCTCTCAGAGTTCTGCAATAGACACAGCTCTGCAGTGAATATGACGTTTGCTGATCCCCTGAAGGGATAAGGAAGACACTGTCCCTGATGGTGGTCGTCATTGTGGTGCAGGAGATGGGGCACTGGGGGGGAGGCTGAGGCATATCTGAACTGTTATGAAGGCTGGCTTTGGGGCAAGTCAAGCCCTTCTCTCCACCAGCCTGGTCAAGGGGCCCCTTTCTCTTGCAGGAACTATTGCCCTCAGCAGTCTCCTCATCTGTCCCTTGCCTACAGTCTCGATTCCAGCTCCTTCTGTGATCTGATGAGGACCTGACCCTCAGTGGCTCCCCTGGCAGTCAGCCTCCTACGTGCTTTACTCAGTCTCGTGGAACTTCCCAAACTCAGGTCCGGCCCACTCTTAGCTGGAGTCTTGGGAAATCACTCGCCACCCCCTAAGAACTTCAGGTGCTGTGGACGGCCTGCAGCGCCCTCCGCCACCTCATGTGTGAGCACCCCAGCTCCTTCGGGAAGAGCTCAGGACTGCTCCCGGTGCTCCGGCAGTGCTGGCAATACCGCCGCTGTGTATCCTCCATGTGCGCATTCCAGTAATCTCTGCCGGCGTGCCTCCTCCACCAGAGCGCGAGTGGAGCCTACACTACTTTTCCAGGGCTGCTGACACAAAGTGCACACACTGGTCAAAAACCACAGAGGTATGTTCTCTCACAGTTCTGGAAGCTAGAAGTCTGCAACCAAGGTGTCTGCAGGCCCATGCTCCCTCCGGAGCCTCTAGCAGAGGGTCCTCCCCCGCTTGCAAGTGCACCCCTCCCGTCTCTGCTTCTGTGGTCACGTGGCCTTCTTCCTGTGTCTCTGTGTCCAAATCGCCCCCTCCTTTTTTTTTTTTTTTTTAAATATTTTTTTATTTATTGATTTTAGAGAGAGGGGAAGGGAGAGGGAGAGAGATAGAAACATTGATGAGGGAGAACATCGATTGGCTGCCTCCTGCATGCCCCATACTGGGGATCAGGCCCACAACCTGGGCATGTGCCCTGACTGGGAATGGAACCAGCGACCTCTAGTGCGTGGGTCGATGATCAACCACTGAGCCACACCGGCCAGACAGTCCCCTCCTTTGTTTTACAAAGACATCAGTCACTGGATTAGGGCTCCCCCTACTTTAGTAAAATCTCCCTTTAACTTGATTATATCTGCAAAGATTCTATTCCAAACAAAGTCACATTTACAGGTGAGGGAGGAATACCTTTTGGGGGACATGCTTCAGCCTGTAGCACTAGGCTTTATGTGTTTGTATACTGTCACTGCCTAGCATATGAGAGGTTCATAAAAATGATCATTGAATGTTGCAGGAATAACTGATGAGCAAAAGGAAGAATAAGCTATCCCAATACACCCTTGTTCACAGTGTGCCTCTGTCTACGCCGGGCCCTGTGCTAGGTGCTGAGGTTACAGAGAAAAATAAGATGTGGTCTCAACCACCACTTCCTGCTCGTGAAGTGTCCGAGCTTCCCCGCCATGACTCCCGCAGTCCCCAGCTCACCCTGAGAGCTTTAGCTTTAAAGAGACCTACCAGTATTTCTGACGCCAGAGGGCTCACGACGAATTCAGGACCTTCCTGGCAGTGAGTTCGAGGGTGTGGGCATCCAGCTGGGACCCCCATTGCCCTAGGATCGCTGGATCCTGCTCCCACTCAGCAGCTCAGGGAGGGGGGTGGCTATTGTCTGCATCTAGGTCCTGAATAAATCTGTAGACTTTGAAACCCCCCCCACCTCCCCATCCTTGTACCCCTGTCCTGCTGTGAGTTTTATTTCCTCACTTGTAAAATGGGGATAGGTTCCAATTTCTCCAGGTGGCTGAGATAGTAGAAGTGCCAGTAACTTATTATTTGTTGGTTAGTTGGTATTGAAAATATATTTCCACACATATTCTTCCTATCCATGTCTTCTCACCCCTCTGACCTTGCGGCTCCTCCCATTAACAAGTGGAGACTAGCCCTGTCTGGTTCAGCTCCTGGTTAGGGCGTTGGCATGAGGACCGAAGGTGTTGCGGGTTTGATCCTGGTCAAGAGCATGTACTTGGGTTGCAGGTTCGATCCCCAGCCACGGTTGGGGTTGTGCGGGAGGCAACCAGTCTCTCTCTCTCTCTCTTTCTCTCTCTCTCTCTCTCAAAATCAGTGGAAAATTATCCTTGGGTGAGGATAAACAACAACAAAAAGAAGCGGAGGCTATTTATTTAGTCCTTGAAAATAGCCTTGACCATGTGGTTTGCACTGGTAATGAGACAGCAGCAATATGGTGGACGCACAGGCTGGAAGCACTTGGATATTGACACTCACCCTGTGGCTCTTGGTAGTCCTGGAAAACGTTCTGTGGGATTTTGAAAAATGCTGAACCTCAGTTTCCTCTGGACAGTCCCCAGAGTTCAGATATGCCTTTGGAGTCACTAACCTTTGATACCTGAAACTCATTAGTGCCATATTCGCTTCTTAATGGGTCTGGGTCTTAATTCTTCAGACTATGAGCATTTCGGAGTAATCAAAACTTGCCATGGCTCCATGGCTTCTGGGAACACGTGGTCCAAGACCAGGGACACTTTGCATAGATAGTCTGCAAAGACAGCCTGAAACAGTGCTGAATATGTGCATTTATTAAATATATCAAAATAAGTGTCATGCTTATAAATTAATCCTGACTTGGAAAAGGATTTTAATTATGTTTCAACTGACCTTCGCAACAGGATAGAGGTGCTATGCACTTTTATTTATAAGGAATCTGAGGTCTCTAGTGGTGACATGACTTCCTCAAGGTCACACAGCTATTGTATCAGTCAGTTTTTGCTGCATAACAACCATCCCAATACTTAGTATTTAAACAATAATGATTCATTAGCTGTTCCTGGGGGTTGGCAGTTTGACTTGTGGTCCCTTGGGCAGTTCTACTGGTCTTGCTTGGGGTCATTCATGCCACTGCAGTCAGCTGACTGGTCAGCTGAGGACTAGTTGTCTTATGATGGTCTCACTCACAGGTCCGACAGTGCTGGCCGTTAGCTGGGGTGATGGAGATGACTGGGCCATATGCCTCCAGCAGACTGACCTGGGTTTATTCATAGAGCAGTTGGCACTGAATTTCTAAGAGCCACAGGGCAAATACTAATGTTCCAGTGTTTTTCAACCTGTGTCTGCATCATATTTTCTACTCTCTTGTTGGTCAATGCAAATCACAAGATCAAAGTTATATTCAAGGACTAAAAAAATTGCCTCCACCTTTGGATGGGAGGAGCTGCAAGGTCACCTTACAAAGGGGAAAATTCAGGGGTAGATTTTTGTCCATTTTTACAATATACTATAGAGTAAGTGATACACATGGGATGGAAACTAAAGATTATTCAGTGTCCTGCTCCGCAGGCATCTAAGTATGGGCTCAGATAATGCCCAGCTGATCAATGTTTTTTTTTTTCTCTTTTTTCCTGTTTCTCATTGAGTTATGGTCATGATTCTCCCCTATATGTATGACATATCACAATGTTGCAAACAGGTTTATGTCTTAATGCACAGCCAGGCAGATAAATGAGGAGTGGCTGCAAACAGGGACCATGGCAGATGCAAGCTGAGAGAAGAGGTCAATGGCTCTTCTACCTCAATTTAAGCCAATAAGCTTTTAGTGAGCATCTATTATGTGCCAGGCACTGTGTTAATGTCATGAATACAAGGGTGAATAAGACCCGGTGTAATTGCTCAAGGAGCTCTTAGAAGCCTACTGAAAGACATACACATAGGCCAGAAAATAATCATAATGTAGTGAGGAAGGCTCTATCAAAGATGTTTTATAGAAAATGTTCTGGGAGCACACAAGGAACAATGAATTCGGTCTCTGTGTGTGGTCAGAGAGGGCTGCAGAGCGAAGGTGCCGAGGACAGGTGCAGTTTTACCTGCGCAAAAGCACAGAGGTGTCGGCCTGCGTGGAATGGACTGGGAACAGCAAGACCCCGAGAGCATGGAGGGGGGAGGTGAGGAGCAGCGGCCAAAGGCAGAGACTGGAAAGGTTATCAGTGGCTTTGAATACCACACTAAAGTGTTTGAAATTCATCCTGCAAGTTATGGGGTGACACAGGAGACTTCTGAAGTGATAGGATAGGGACGAGAGATACACCTTTATGTGGAATGAATACAGGCCACATTTAGTGAGGTAAAACCAGAATGGAAGGCCAATGAAGAGGCTATTGCACGTAAGAGGTGAGGGTAGACTGGATCAAGGAACCACAAGCAGGATTGGAGAAGAAAGAATACATTCTATTTTGGAGAGGGGCTTCATGAGCGATTGGGTAAGGGAGATGAAAAAGAGGGATAGAGACTCTGAGGTCCCTGGTTTGGCAACTAGGTGAGCAGAAGCTGCAGTGAAGACGACAGGAAGCAGGCCAGGGGAAAGACGAAGAGAGGAAAGGGCTGAGAGAATGGATGGCAGGTTCAGTGGGTGCCACTCAGCTGAGGATCAGTGAGGAGCTCCAGAGAAGTATCCAGATTAGCAGGTCTGTGTCTGCAGCTCGGGAAAGACGTCTGAGGGTCAAGCTGGAGCTTGTGTACATACGGACAGAGACTTTGTTCCAATTCATTTGATGACCATGCATGGAAAGTTCAGTTCAAGCTACCTTAAAATGAAGCAGTAAAAAATTTTAAAAAGGTGGAGTTTTGAATTCTATCAACAATAGCACTGAAAAGTCCTAGAAGAATCTTGCTTCAAGCACCGCTGGGTCCAAGGGCCCCGAGGATGTAACCAAGGCTTCATCTCCCTCTACCTCTCCGCTTTGCTTCCTTCTGGAGGTAGCTTCATGCCAGGCAAGTATTTTATTTATTTTTCCCCAGTGGTTACAGCACGTTCTCACTCGATCACTCACTCATGATAGTTTATCCGTCCATTCAGATTCAGAGGATATGGTTTTAAGACCTGGGTTGGGCAAGGCCAGGGTATCCCCAAGGAACTCTCATAAAACTTCTGGACTCATTAGGTTTGGCGCCTCTGGAACATCTGAGGGGTCTGCAAGAATCTGGGTCCATTCAGTGGCATGACCGGCCATATTCAAATCTCGGCTCTTTTCCTGGAGCTCCCTGGCTCTAGTTCTGCTCTGGGTGAGGCTGGGACACCCCCACCCCCAAAGAACCCTGCTGAGGTGAATGGTGCTGGAATTCCAGGATTTCCCACAGAAACAGAAAGAAAGAGGGAGTGTGTGTTAAAACACCGCTCCTGGGTGGCCTGGCTTCTGCCGCTCCTCCGCTGGGCCCTCTTCACTCACCTCCCGTTGCACTCAATGGGTGACATGACCCATGGAGGGAACACGGCACTGGGGGAAGGGATGACTACAGGGCAGCCTCGGGACCATCCACATGTAAGGGGTCTGCAAAGAAAGAAATGATAGTAAATGTAAGTGAGAGAGGACAGCACGTTTGGACGAGAGCCAGGGAAAAGCTACTTCATTCCTCTTCCTTCCAGAATCCAGCAAGACCAGACACCCTCTCTATCCCTTGCTCTTCTGCTCTCTGGAGTCCTCTGCACCAGACAGTTAATTGCATTAGACTGTTAAGTACTTCACCAGTTGCTGTAAACAGCCCCAAGCCTCACATCCAACACCTATCATGCCGATTAAACTACTACTATGGAGGAAGGGAGCAGCAGAGGAGATAATCAAGTTTAACTCGATTTCTCCCCCCAAGTCAGTAAGGAACGTCGTATCTTAACAGCCTCTGAAGGCACCTCGCACCAAGGAAATGAGCTCATTTCTCTGGATCTTAGCATTAGGAACTCCAGCGCCTCCTACAAGTAGGAGATCTTTTGCTATCCAATTATTTATTTTTCTTTTTTAAATGTGTTTTTATTGATTTTTTAGAGAGTGGGGAAGGGAGAGAGAGAAACATCAATAGGCGGCCTCCCGCACACCAGTTGGGGACCGAGCCTGCAACCTGTTCGTGCCCTGACCAGAACTCGAACCAGGAACGCTCAGTCTATGGGACAACGCTCAGCCCACTGAGCCACACCGGCCACACTATCCAATTATTTCTTCTCTGTCTAGAACTAAACCAAGAATCAAGAATTTAGGTCAAGTAAGAGAAGAGGAAGGTGCACTCATTCTGATGGTCAGTTTCTTCATCTAAAATAACGGGTATAACACCACTGTTCTCTCAGGGTTCTTATAAAAATTTAATGAGGATCAAAATCAGCCACTTTGGCATAAGGATGATTTGAGCTGGAGGCAATTGAGAATCAACTGATGCAGAAAAACAGGAGCTTCCCTCATCTGACTCAAAGCAGCAGATTCTGAGAAAGGAGGCCTCTCCCAGGGAAGTCTCGTGGTCATGGAGACGGGAAGTCAGCAATGAGCTAGATGGGCCCACAAATTCTCCTGCGTCCTCCCCAGCAGGTCGTCACCTTCCCATGTGTGCTGTTCTTGGAGTCTACAACTTTTTTTCTCCGTCTTGTCTCTTCTCTACACATCTATTGTTCTTTGTTAAGATGCTCCATAAGCCAAAGTTCTAACCACCCCTTTGAGTTACTCATCCCTGGGTGTCTCTTGTGTGTATGTGCATGTTACCACAGTCTATTTATTTTTCTCCTGTTGATGTGTCAGTTTAGTTTTCAAGGCCTCATTAGGGCCTCCTAGAACACCTAGAAGGGTTTCATGTTCCTCCCCTTCATGGGCCAAATGATACCGAGAAAAATAAGGCAGGGAAGGTGGATAAGAGTGTGGAGGAGGAGGGTGGTAATTTAAAGTAGGAAGGTAGGCAAGGGTGCTTCCAGTGAACATCTTTCCTGTTACTCATAGCTGAGGGCGTCCTGAGGCCTGTGATGTTGGCCAGCGAGGCGTGGTTGTCATCTTTGGAGAGCATGCGTTTGGCACTGAACACAATCGCGTAGCCAGAAGATGATCCTATGTGAGCACAGGAAAATGCACAGACCGTTGCAGAAGCACCAAGGCACATCAGGAAGGCCACACGATCAGTCAGACTAGGGAAAGCCTCCTGTACTAACTATGATCCTGCGACTCCTTCAATTCAAAATCCTCCGCTATATTCTCAAACATGGCTGTTTCAAGCCAAGACTCTTGTAATGAGACTTCAGAAAGGGTTATTGGATCACAGGGAAACAAACACAGGGGATCATTAAGTCTAGAATCTGGTGGTTGTGCTGGAAAGCGAGAACCAGACTTTCCATCGCTGCGTCCAGCCTCATTGTGCTGCACTGGCCCCGGTGACAGGGCCCAAGCGATGCTACTCAAGCTCGCACGTGGGTCCCCTAGGGATCTTCTAAAAAGAGGACTTGATTCCCTGGATCTGGAGGTGCTGCTAAGAGTCTGCATTTCTAATCAGCTTCCTGGTGATGCCGATGTTGCTGGTTGACCAGCCACTCTTCCGAAGCAAGGACTTCGAGGTCAGGGCGAGTTCTCCAGTGCTTGTCGGAAGCAGATGGTGCCCAGGGAGCACCCACATTCACTCCTTCCTCTCCTGGCTCTTGTTCTCCTTTCGAGGGAGAAGACAGAGAGTAGAGTAACCCCATGGTCCCCCACCAGAGGTTCGCAGCTTATGGAACCTCTAGCATTCGCTAGGGACTCAGAATACCGTTGTTAAATTCCCGGCTTTAGAATGGATACCTGTGTGAACTTGAGCAAGTCCCTTAACCTCTCTGTGCCTCAGTTTCTATCATCAAAATAGGGAAAATAACAATAATATTCTATAATGTCGTCTGAAACGTCATAAGTGCTTTATAAATGCTAGCTATTACACCTGTTAGTTCCATAGGTCTGTTTGCAAGGCCCGTCTCCATATATCACTCTGTGCTCAGCATTAAGAAATAGGAGTATAATCAAGGCACAGCGCCGACCTCGAAGTACTCCTGGGTGGAACTGAAGAAGTCTGCATTGTGTAGGTCTTCGGGAATGCGGTATTATGTCCTTGTTTGATACATAACAAAAGGTGTCTCATGATGTTAAATGGCACATTTCTGTGGGAATCCGTGCCTCCTTTACCTTGCTGCTCAGTGTTTCTGTCGCTATCACAGGGCAGCCTTGCTTGTAGCTTAACTGGAGGGACAAGGTACCCGACTACGGAGCGGAAGACCTGCCCCTGGGCTCAGTCTCTGCACAGAGTCATATGCCAGGGAAGACGGTCCAGTCACGAACATTCTCAAAATCAAGTCCATGTTTTCACTCTTAAAGACCGCCCCCCAGAATGCAGTTTATAACTCAAAGCAGTGCTTCTTAAAGTCTGTTTTCTGCTACCTCTCTCAATTCCCTTTCTCATTCTCTTCTTCCTACCAGGTCTTGACCTGAGATCGGGCCCGGATTCTCCCCGGCCTCTCTGTCCAGCTTCCCACGCACGTAGCCCAGACCTTGCCTCCCTCAGCCGCCCCTCTCCGCACTCACACGCTGTTTCCCGGGCCCCCCTTCCCCAGTCCTGATGCCAGAGCCACGTCCCTTCAGAAGGCCTCTGCTCCCGGCCCCCCACGGCCTGCCACCCGCTGGGGGAGCGAGCGTGGCCCGGCCCTCACCACGTCTGGGTGCAACTCTCCACTTCTCGGACTGCACTGGGGGTTCAGAACAGACCCCGACAGCAGAAATCCTCCCTCCATGGAAGGAGCTTGGAGGGCGGGGTAGGCAGAATTCTGAGATGTCCCCTCGTGTCCCCTCCTCCTGGTTTGCACCCCCCGCATGACGCCGGGGGCTGTGAACCTGCCGGCGTTGATCCTGTGACCAGGTTGTGCTACACGCATGTTGACGTTGAGAAAGGGAGAACACAGCGTCCCCCGCTACTGCTCACTGAGAGGGGAGGTCACTCAAGGGAGCGCGACCTAATATTACGAGTGAGCACTGCACAAGCAGAGGGCTTCACAAATACGACACTGACGTCGCTACGGCTGACTCGTGGGTGGGATCAAATGTAGACTCCCAAAGTAGATCCTACTGGATAGGCTCATTCACTATTTGAGTTGTTGTTACTTTACCAAATGAAAGAGGTGGGTGACTTACTACATGGCCTGACAGAATGGCTGTCCAAGTGGAAGGAAATAAAACCAGACTCTGCTCTTAAACCACTGAAAGAAACCTTTTAGAGATATTCCTCAGGAATGATGATGGTTTTACTATATAATCTAAAAAACTGTACAACCGAAGGCAGGGGAGAACTTACGATTGGAAACCCAGAGTTAGTAAAAGAATATGTAGGGGAGGGAAGAGATAAACCACAGAACTTACATGCATGTACGCATAACCGATGGACACAGACAACAAAGCTGGGTATATGGGGTGGGGGGCTGGGGAGGAGGGTGTCAATGGGGAAAAAAGGGAGAAACATCTGTAACAAAAATAAATTAATAAAAAATTTAAAAAATATGTAGATATATTTAAGCCTTTAATATTAAAACCTTATGGCAATAAAACCAAAGATAAGTTGAAAAAATGGTTATATAATGATACTTCGGTGATTAACATCTACAATTAAGAATTAAGCTCGTAGACCCAGAGATGTGGAATTGGAGTACAGACTGACAATCCCCAGAAGAGGGGGTGGTGGCGAGAGATAAACCACAGAACTTATATGCATGTACGCATGAACAATGGACATGGACAACAAGGCTGGGGACAGGGCGGGAGGGAGGGGGAGGGGGTATCAGTGGGAGAAAAAGGAGAAACATCTGTAACAAAAATAAATTAATTAATTAAATAAAAGAAAAATTAAACTCTAACAAGCAGACCAGAAAAGATAAGTAACCCAAAGGGAAAATGAATAAAAAATATGAATACGCAATTAAGACAAGAAACATGTGAAAATGATAAATTTCACAGCAATATGAAAATCCATATAAAAATAATAATACAATCACTTTTCTCCAAACAGACTGGAACATGCTTTAAAACTCTTATATTTAAGTGTTAGCATGGATGCAGGGAGATACGTCCTCTCAAACATTGCTGATGGTTATAGAAATTGCGGTAACCGTTTTAGAAACAAGTCCTTGAGTAGCTCTTAAAATTAGTACACAGATGTACTTTGAGATCCTGCGATTTTATTCCAGACCACGGCAATGAAGCTAATATCACCATAAAGCAAATCACATGAATTTGTTGCGTTTCCCAGGGAACATAAAAGTTATGTTTGCATTATACTGTAGTCTCTTAAGCATGCAATAGCATATGTCTAAAAAATGTACATACTGTAATTAAAAAATACATTATTGTTGAAAAATGCTAACCATCATCTGAGTCTTCAGCGAGTCGTAATCTTTTTGCGGGTAGAGGGTCTTACCTTCAGTTTGTAAAAAAATTCAAAACCTGCAAAGCACAATAAAATGACATATGTCTATATGTGTGCGTGTGTGTAACTTGTAATCTTTTTACTAATGTATAATGTGCATTTGTTTATATTTATAATGTACATTAGTGGAAAAACAATAATAAGCGACATGGCAAAGCAAACAAAATGAAACACACCAAAGCAGAGGGTTTTCTCCCGCTGGTCACTGAGGGAGACAGAGAGAGAGGCACTGTGCTAGGCTGGAAGTAGCAATGACCATGTTGTGAACCGCCCCTGGCCTGGGGGTGTCATGTGACAAGGAATGTGGGTGACCTCTAGGAGCTAAGAGAAGTCCTCGACAAGGAAGAGGGGACCTCAGTCCTACAACCACAGGGAACTGACTCTGACCAACACCTTCAACGCGTTTGGAAGTGGATTCCTTCGCCAGAGCATCCAGAGCGGAACAGAACCTGCTGACCCTGGATTTCAGCCTGGTGGGACTCCGAGAAGAGACCCAGCCACGCTGTCTGTGGCTGGCCACCTGACCCAGAGGCCTGTGAGCTAATACCCGGGCGCTGTTTTAAACCTCTAAGTCTGCAGTGATTTGTGAACCTAGCAACTAACTTTGAAAACTGACAGAGGGAGAGGGCGGACAGATAAGATATGAAAACTCATCCGTGAATAATGTTTGTTTCTGTTCTGGATAAAAATATCATTGGCCACACAGTGCAGAGGCTCAGCGGAGTGAAGAAGGCTGGTGAGTGCTGACAAGGCACAGGGGCCCCGAGGCCTGGGCAGTAAGGCGCTCACAGGACGGGTGGACCTGGTGTGGGTGCTGGTGGGATCCGGTAGGTGGAGAGAACGGGGAGCCTGCAGAGGGTTGTTTAAGGAGAAGTGTGTGGGCAGGACTATGAAGGCCGTGTTACAGGAGGAGCGAGAAGGCTGCTGGGACCCTGCCTGCCTCCCCTTCCCGCAGCCCCGCAAAGGACTATGCGCAGCTCCTGCATTTTCACACCTCCAGAAATGTGCGGGCCCCCTTCCTGTCCTGTGCGCCCCTCTCCCTCCCCCACTTGTCTTTCAGGACCAGGCTCCTCCCCTGCACAGCCCCTCCCCCAGCTTCCCAATCCCAGGAAAGTTCATCGCAAAGGCAAGGTCTTAGAGCCTGGAATGGAGCAGGGACTCCAGCGCCTTGCTTGTTCTACTGTCCCTCATTCCGAGAAGAAAGCAGAGAAACTCTTCGCCGGGCCAACCTCACATTTAATCCTTTCTCATTTCATTTCCCGATGGCAGGTTTTCTTGAAGCGGGTACACCCATAACCCAGCCAGGCTGGCAGCCCCAGTCCTGCAGTGGCCTTGGCTGTGGGTTTCCCACGCAGCTGGAGCCCCAAGTTGCTGCCCGGGGCCCCAGGCTCTTCCCACGGGATCCTTGATCGTGTTCTGGTTTCCTCCTCCAGAAACATGGGGCTAAAATAAACCCAGAGGCTGAGGAACGGGTGAGTCAGAGTCCTCGGAGTAGAGCAATCCCGCACGGCTGCTCCTTGTAAGGAACATCCCCCATTGAGCTGTTTATGCCAAAGCTGTCAGCCTGGAAAAGGAGCTCTCTTAAGACAGGTTGGCAGCGGGCTCCCGTCTGGAGATGGTATGGCACTGCATAGCGTGGGGACGTTCTGTGCCAGCTCAAGGGGGGGCTGCACATCCCTCTGAGCTGAGCCAGGTGACAGGTTAGTGCCAGCTTCACTGCTCAGGTAATACCCTTCACCGTCTTCTCAGCTGCAAAAGGAAAATGTAAGCCCAGACGATTTCCAAGTTTCCCTCGGGCCCTGGCATTTTTTCGGTTTTTCCAAGCGCTCCCCCAATGCCAGGTCCCCACGTTCATTCTCAGTTCCTGCTGGCCAGCGCGGGTGTTAAAGGTGGAGAGAGGAACGCCAACATGGCCTGCAGCCAGGCTCCCACTGGTGGTCACCCACTGTGCCAGGCACCCCAGAACCACCCGGGGATGCAGACATGAAGGAGACAGTCTCTTCATGAGCTCAGGGTGCAGCAGATGAGGGCGTGGCCAGGAGATGACCAGCTGCACAGACTCCTCTGATGAGCGCTGATCGAACGACACACGCAAGCAGCTCTGAGTGAGCCACAGTGCACAGCAAGCCTCTGGGACTAGACTTTCTCCCCCTCCGTCAGACGTTTTATTGAGAAAGAGGCCAGTCTGAGACGACCGGGGACTTCTTCCAGGGAAACAACATTTTAACATCCATGTAGTTTTATCCAGACAGAAAGAACAATTCAGTATCGTTTATCATCTCAGAATCTTCCCATAACTGAGAAAAATAATTCACGCACGGTGATGCGGTCACTCGGCTGGGGGAAGTTCTAATTCCAGGAGTAAGCGTTGGAAAAATTCCTAAGAGGTAAGGTTCCAGTTCTATTATGCTTTTCATCTCATATATTGAACCACAGCCAGCACTTCTACTATGTCTCCCAATTATTTCAAAACATTTGTTTATGACACTATTTTTAAACCACATTTTGAAAATATTAAAATTTAATCACGTTTCAATATTCTCAAATATCATGAGCCTTCGTTTAAATTTTATGACTTTCTCATTAATGAGATTTTTGCCTTCAACTTTGTTTTGAAGCTTTGAAAGTGAAATAAGAAAGGGGGGAGAGCTGGGGGGAGGAAGGCAAGGGGTGGGGAATGGGGCCATCTGTAATAAATGTCAACAATAAAAATAAATCCAAAAAGTAAAATAGAAGCTATACATGCAGAAGACATATACATGAATATACATATACATATACATGAATATACATATACATATACATATACATGAATATACATATACATGAATATACATATACATGAACAAAACATATCGCTGAGGATAATCAACACGGTGTCACCACTCATCAGGTGACACAGTCCTGTATATCCCTCTTTTTTTAAAATTTTTATTTTTTAATTTTATTTTTGTTACAGATGTTTCTCCTTTTTTACCCCATTGACACCCTCCTCCCCATCCCCCCGCCCCGTCCCTGGCTTAGTTGTCCATGTCCATTGGTCATGCATACATGCATATAAGTTCTGTGGTTTATCTCTTCCCACCCCCACCCCCTCTTCTGAGGGATGTCAGTCTGTGCCCTACTTCCGTGTCTCTGGGTCTACCCTATTCCTCAGACTGTTATGTTCATTATATTCCATATATAAGTGAGATCATGTGGTATTTGTCTTTTTCTGCTTGGCTTCTTTCACTTAGGATAATACTTTCCAGGTCCCTCCATGTCATCTCAAAGGATAAGAGATCTTTCTTTCTTACAGCTGCGTAGTGTTCCATTGTGTGTATGCACCACAATACCAGATATCAGGTTATACTACAAAGCAACTGTAATCAAAACAGCCTGGTACTGGCACAAGAACAGGCATATAGACCAGTGGAACAGAATAGAGAACCTGGAAATGGGCCCAAGGCAATATCCCTCTTTTTTATCTAAGCTCATCTGAATTGTGTTTGTCGGATGTAACCACAGCCATGATACAGCACGTGAAACGCCTAGGGGGGTACATGGTACCCAGCTGGTACTCAGTGGGTTCTAATCCTAATTGTGATTTGGTGATTCGTTTGGCAAAAGCCTATGGAGTTGGTATCATGTACTAGGTTGGCATCAAGCTCTAGAGAGAGAAAGATCGCTGGGACATAGCGTCCCCCCAGGACCGAGAGGGAGACAGGGTGTCAACAGATGAAACAGAAACTGATCACAGTCCAGGCGATTGGAGAGCCCCAACCGGTGGTTCTGGGGCACAGAGGAAGCGCGATGGTTGTTCCCACAGGGAACAGGCTGAGCAGAGCACGGAGCCCAGGTGAGCAGGCTTGTCCTTGTGCACTGTGGGGAGGGTGGAATGAGAGGCGGAGTGTAGAACTGGGGAAGGAGCTGGACTTTTTCTTTGGGGGACAGGAGAACCAACAGTCATATAAGCGCATCAGACTCAGGGGAAAGATTTGCCTCAGAGTAGGGCAGAAGTGTTAGCTTAAGTAAAAATATCTTTCATCACCCCATTTGACAAATAATAATTTGTATTTATAGAGCCTGCTGAGCACTGTGTATGCATTGTATCATTTAATAAATGTAAAAATCCCCCAGGGTGCATGCTCTTATTACTGAGAGCCAGCAGAAATTAATTATTATGAAGGCGTGCCTTGAAGCTAAACTGTTGGTGTGAAAATCCTGGCTTTCCACTTACTATGTTTTACGCTTACTATATTTTATTTTTATAGCGGAGTAGTAAAGATGCCAGGGTGATAGGGTGGTGGAAAGGATTAAATGAGATTCTACCTGTACATTGCTTGGAACAATTCATATCCTATACGTGGTGTTTAATGAATGTTGCCTCTTATTGACCCATTTCCCGGAGAAGGAAATTGAACCTTGAGGAGAGAAAGTCACATTTCCAAGGTCACACAGCCAGTAATTGCAAATTTTGGATTCAAACCCATGGGGTCTAACCACAGAATCCAACTCTTCATCATGAACCAAGCAAGGGTAGGTTGCTCAGGAGTAGGTAAAATTTTGACCTGCTTAACTTTGTTTCACAGACTTTTTTAAGTCGCTTGCCCTAAAATGTCCAGAGAGAGAGGGACAAGGGATGTTAATCTATTTGGTCATCACCACCTTTGGGGACCTGATTAATTTATTAATGGAGTCATCAAACAGTTATTCACTTACTGAGTTCCTACCAAGTATCAAGCATAGTGTTTGTCATTTCATATGAATTATCCCAGGGTCTCTCTGTATATGACTATTTCCATTTTACAAGTGAAAGTTTGGATGCTCAGAAGAGTGAGTGACTTGTCCGAGACCACACAATTGCTGTTGACTTCCCAATGTCCACTTGCAACATCTGCAGGGAAGGGCTTGATTCATCTGAGCTGCTCCCGGAAACTGGATTCCCGTTTCCCGTGGCAGGACCAGGCCTAAGCCAATGAGTGCAGAGCATTCTGTTGGCCCTGGGATTCACTCAGAAACGAGCATCCATGTGAATCAGAAAGGGGCCAGGGAAACTTGTTGTGGCTTCTGCAAATATTGTCCTCACGCTTCAGAAAAAGCCTCAGCAGGAGACAATCTGGTCCATTGACACTGTCATGTGTAGATTTGAGGTTTGGGGGTGCTGTTGCCATGTCACTGTCAGCCTGAGGATGACACAGGTGCAGAGGGTGACCAGGAGAACCACAGAGACCGCTGGATTGAGCCCATCCTGAAGCTTCCGGCTGTGTGGGTCAATGGATGTCCTGCGTGAGGATTTCCGCTCCCCCAGCAAGGTGGGGAGCTGGGCTCCAAGTCCAAGTCCCAACTGGGTGACTCCCCAGTCCCTGCCTTTCTACAGCGCCCGGCTGCAGACACGGCTCTTCTCCCCAAGGCGTTCACCATCTGGCAGGAGGTGTGGCCTTCTGCTCTCATGGCAGATCGACCAGCAGTCACGGTGCCCAAGTGGTGGTGGTTTGAGTCACTGTTTATCTGATGGTCTAATTCTTCCATAGTAACTATGCATTGGTTAGATAACAGGAACAATAAAGGGGAAAATTCCACATGAGTCAGAGATAAACTGAAAACTGTGCTCACAAAAGGCTTGTGTCAAGATCAAGCTGCACGGTGTGCGTTCGGGCCGACGGCAAAGCGAGGCACCAAGCCTTTCGGCACGAGTTCGGCACCAGCTCCCTGTGACACCTGATCCACCTAGTTGTCCTCAAACTTCCCCGATTTCCCCAGCAACAGAGGACCTCACAGAAGTGACCTAACGAAGGCGGCTTCTGAGGGCGATGGGCCCGTGAGAGGTGCTAGGACTTCAGTGCGCGAGACCCCACACGTTCCCCGGGCAGAGAGCCGGAGAACAGGCCTGCCATCCGCGGCAAAGCCGGTTTAATGCTGCGGTTTTCTTTTTAAATTTAAAAATAATTTTTTTCAATTACAGTTGATATTCAGTATTATATTAGTTCCCCACTTGTATTTATCCAAAGTACAGAATAGGGTGTTAATGATGTATTTAACCTCCCTTGTTTAACAGGGAGATCTTCAGGGGCAAGAAAGCTCTCTCCCTGCCAAAGAGCCCCTAACTCCCGGGGTTGGCTCCATGGTTGTGAGGTTGTACCATAGAGATGGAGAGTGATAGAGGAGTGTGGGGACCATAGAGAGGACAGCCTTGTGCGGAGGTAGAGGGCCTTGCCCAGCTGCCAGTCAGCACCCGCTGCAGAGGGGAAGCTCCTTCTGGAAGAGGAAAAGCATAGGACTTCCGGTTTGTACCGAAGACGCGTTTCGTGCTGTGAAGCCTTCATGCCCCGCAGGCTCTCTGGCTTTGGTGCCTCAGCTCAGACGTATCAAAATGCCCACACACCCTGTTAAATGGAATTTATATCTGATCAATTATAAAGTTATGTCATGAAAGTTAAAAAAAATTTTTTTTTAAAGTTATAAAAGTTAATAGATGCACTTAGCATTCACGCTAAGTGAAACAGTCATTAATTTAAATGTTATAGCTTTCGTATTTCCGAAATAGTAATTGGAGATCTTAAAGATTTCCGTAGAGGTCCAGCCGCTGTGGCTCAGTGGTTGAGCATTGACCCTGCACCAAGAGGTCGCCGGTTCAATTCCCACTCAGGACACACGCCCAGGTTGTGGGCCCGATCCCCAGTGGGGGGCAGGCAGGAGGCGGCCAATCAATGTTCTCTCTCATCGAGGTTTCTCTCTCTCTCCCTCTCACTTCCTCTCTTTTTAAAATTAATAAAGGGGAAAAAAAAGATTTCCATTGACCCCAGATACTGTTGCTACGGAGCCTAACAGATGAGCCAGTCCAAGAAAGTGGAGAAGGACAACTGCCTCCCGCTGGGCTGGCAGACAAGGGCACAGACCTTCCTCTGTTTTGCTCAGCGAATAGAAGGTGCTCAGTGGTGATGAGCTGACTCATGCTCCGATGGGCTGTACTCGGATCTGGATTGGTCTCTCAGGTGAATCAGTGGAGGTTTCAAAGCTGTGGGCCCACGGGTGGGGGCCTCTTACCCAGGAATCACATGCACTTTCTAGATTCCACTTTTCTAGGTATAGGGCTGTAGAAACACAGATAATTTAACAAATAATACTCTCTAGGTGCCCAGCACTGTGCGTAATGATTTTGATGAACACACAAGCAACTCTGTGCAGTATGTGACGCTCAGATTCTGTCTTACAGATGAGGAAACCGAGGCTGTACAGGTGAGAGCACGTGGAGGAAATTGCACCGCAGGGGGGAACTCGCAGTTTCATCAGACCGAAGGACCCACCCTTCCCAGAGAGTTCTCAAGTGTGTGGTGAGTGCCGGGTGGAGGGCTGAGGGGGAGGGGCAAGGGCCCCATGGAGCCAGTTCTGGGCCCTGGTTTCTGGGGACCCCTGTTCTCTTTGGCAGATTTCCTCTCTGCTCCCGTGCAAATGCCCCGCTGAGCCCCTGGCTCCCTACACCTGACCTCGGCCTCGGCTCCCATTTGTTGCCAAGGACAGATCATCTTGCTGGGCTTCACCAGGGACATTAATAAAACAGCCCTGTGATTGTAGCCACACAAAGGTAGACGAGGACATTACTCTGTCCCAGAAGCAGAAACCCAGGCTCCAGCTGGAGCCCGCTTCTTGACCTTCCCACCTCCAAGGGCACAGGCTAAGATTTCTTTTCTTCCGTGTATTGGATTAATGCGGCCTCATTTACCTGCTGTTGTTTTTCACCTCAAAAAATGTCGCGGCGACACAGTTCAGCAGAAAGATCACAGTGTCGGGAATAGACAGACACCAGCTCGCCTGCTGTTTGCGCGAACTCTGATTCTGAGCGGGGCTCGGGAGGTATCGTTCTCACCTGTGAGGGATGAGGCTGGGGCATGAATTAAATGATGCAAAAGAAGACTTACAACTGCATCAAATTACCAGGGAATGCGTGTGCTTTTGGAGGAAGTATGAGGCAGAGAAACAAGAGCGATGCCTTTCTGTTCTCCCCTGGATGAGAGGGCAAGGCGAGGAACAGTGTTCAAACTGAGGGAACAGACAGTGCAAACCCTGAGGACAGACGAAGTCCACGAGCTGGACCACAGGCTGGGGGAGGGATTAGGAGGAAGTAAATGAAGCCTGGAGAACTCCGGCTATTCCACAGTTCAAAGCTGTATAAGAACGTAGTGCATTAACGTAAGAGAAATGAGGAGTCATTTTAAGCAAGGCAGTAATGTGACAGGTTTTGATAACATCACTTTGCCAGGGTAAAGAGGGTCCTGCCGAGGGTCAAGGCCGGAGGCCGACGGCCCTGTGCGGAGGCCAGTGAGCGAGTCCACTTGAGGGGGGCCGGGCTCGAGAAGGGAGGCGGAGGTGGGTGCAGGGAAAAGTGTGCTGTTGCTCATTCCATGGCCTCCGGTGGGCTTCTTAACCTCTCTACGCCAGGTTTCTTCTGTCATTTATGGAGGAAATAACAGTATCTTTATCCCGCAGTTGCCATGTGCTGAGTTATCGTCGTTATCAGTGGGGACAGCGGCCCTGGGAACGTGACAGGTGCGCTCAGGGGACACCGCTCGGACAGGTGAAATGAGAACCCAGTTCCTCCTCAGCCAGCTGACCAGACGTGGTGCTGGGCTGCACTGTGAGCACAGGGAGAGGCTCCTTCCCAGAGGAATCCCGCTGGAAGGTCCCGATGGGCCTGGGGAGGAAGAAAGGTGGGCAGGGGGTCGTCGAAGGAGGACCGTGCGTCTGCGTGGTGAGCTCTCCCAGGGTCAGGACACAAAGGGCGCATGGTGGCAGGTGGGGAGGGCAGGCTGCAGCCCCTCTGAGAGGGTCAGGAAGCAAAGCCGAGACAACCATCCAGCTTGGCAGCGAGTTTGGCAAAGCAGCGCACAGAAGAACATAACCTGTAACCAAGTCCTCCTGGCTTCTGTCCTCCCCGCCAGGAAAATCCATCACTGAGTCGGGACGGGAGGAGCTAGAATCGCGTGGAGAAAAAGAGAAATCCAGCCGACATGCAGGTATGGGGAGAGTTGCCTTGCTCTGTTGAATCCCCTCCGGTCTCATTGCTCAGACACACGGCGTGTGAGGACTTGCTTCACAATGAGAGCATTTCATTGTTTTGGCTGATTTTAAAGGGATGTATGCTCATGATAAAACTCCCAAACTATCAGAGGGGCCTGTTTTGAGCACCAGCGGTGGAAGGAACTTCATGTCATTTAATGATCGCCCCAAACGTATTGTGTAGGGAGCAGTATTTACCCATCTCCCAGCCCACGACCCGAGGCCACGACTGGTAAGTGACTTGCCCAGAGTCGCCCAGCTGGGGCTGTGGCTTGCTAGTTTGGGGAAACCTCTTTTTTTCTTCATTTTTCTTCAGTTATTTAGGAAGGCGAATAACCAGACTGTGCACTCAGACCCAAGCCTCATTTTTCTTCAGTTATTTAGGAAGGCGAATAACCAGACTGTGCACTCAGACCCTGGGGTCACACACACTCTGGTTCAAAGCCTGGCTTTCCAAATGACTGACTTTATGTCTTTGGGACAGTTGCATGACCGTGTGCCTCCGTGCCTCATCTGCGAAATGGGCATGTTCCTAGCACCTGCAGAGGCTGTGAGGGTGCAGCTAGTGAATACAGGTCAAGGGCTTAGAACGGTACCTGTGTAATTTAGGGTCGTGTCATTGGGCTGCTGTGCCAGGACAGTGTCACTCACCCTGAAGGTTCACCGCAGGGAAAAGGATGGGGTTTCAAGGGCAGGCAGACCTGGTCTGAGGATGACAGGTGCTCATACCTGGGTGACACACAGCAGCCATTGGGCCTAAATCTCATCACTCACAGCCTAAATCTCATCACTCACAGCCACTGTCCACAGTTTCATGTGTATCCTTCCATCCCTTCGAAACAGGTTTCTATCTGATTTTCACTTTTAACTATGGGTTAAATATCGTGGGTGTGAATTCTGGCTTAGGCACAGAGTAAGTGTGTGACTTTGGGAAGACTGTTTAACTCCCATCCTTTGTTTCCCATCTGTAAAATGGGGATCATGCTACCCTTCTCCCAGGCTGGTGGTGAGGGCAACAGATAGTCTGGCTTAGAGCCTCAGACTCAGGGATGTGGACAAATGACACATATTGTACCCCAGGTCACAGATATTATACATACTTATCTCAGGTGGTCCCCCTTTCTTAATATGTAAGTGTTCAAAGGGACCTTACATTATTTTAATGGCTTTGGGGAGCTTGGAGGTATTGAGTCTGGAGACCTGGGGATACAGGAAAATGTTTTCATTTTCAAGTAGAGGATGAAAGTGGAAGTCATGAACTGCAGTCCGCGAGCGGGATGGGAATTCTGGGAGTTTCTAGAAAAGAAGGCCACAGACATGGTACGCGGGGACTGGGGAGACACAACCGTGGTTACAGAGAGGCACCAGAGGTCTGCTAACATCTAATCACACCCAGCTCACCTTCTTCGGTGGTTTGTGTACCAACGAATTACTGACAGGATCGCTAGATTGTGGGTCTCAGTGCGGCATGGGCCCGAATCTCAGTATGTCTTTGTGAAGCGGGGACACAATACTGAGGCGTGCCTGCCGGCTGGAACCGTACCCGAACGGCTGTCCTGAGAACGCTGAGCAATGGATCACTGTCGCCCTGGGAAAACAGTCTCTGCGGAGGAGTCCTGGCTTTGGCCTTGTCCAGTTCAACATCTTTATCAATGTTTCACACAAAAGCATCGATGGCCCACTAATCAAATCTGAGGCTGCACCAAGGCTAAGAAGAAGGGCACGTGGATCGCATAATAGAATCAAGATTCACAAAAGCATCCGTGGCCTGGCATGAAGGGGGAAAAAAACCAAATTGAGTTGTGCTTGAAATAAATCTAAAACATTGCCTCTGGAGCTCCTGTCACTACAGTGAGGGTGAGCGAAAAGGTTGGCTTCGTGGCAGACTTAGAAGAAAAGAGATTACGGTCTGGTCTTTATTGTAAATAAGCTCAGCCTGCTGGATCGTACTGAGGTTCAGCATAATGAAATGATACTTGGGGTGGCATTTATAGAATTTCTTTAACAGAATAATGCCAGGCACATAGCATATGCTCAGGCAGATACTATTTAAAATAAGGCATGATTTGGCCCTGGCCAGTTTGGCTCAGCAGTTAGAGCATCGGTCTGCAGACCAGAGAAACCCGGGTTCAGTTCCCGCTAAGGGCACGTACCTCAGTTGCAGTTTGTCCCTGACCCCGGTTGGGGTTGTGTGGGTGGCAGCCACTCGATGTGTCTCTCTCTCACATCGATGTTTCTCTCTCTCTCTTTCTCCCTCTCTCCCTCCCTCTCTATCTGAAGATAAATGCAAAAATGTCCTCGGGAAAGGATACAAAAAAATAATAAATAAATAAAATCAGGCATGCTTTATGGTTGTCCTAGAACACTACATTGAGTTATGCATGCATTCAGTAAAGATTTTGAGAGAACTAGAGCCAGGCTCTGGGTCATTGCTGAGGACACATCGGTCAACTAAATAAACCAAGTGTCTGCCGTGGGGGCACCGAGACATCTCCTGAGCAGCCAGTGTGTACCAGACACCGTGTTGAAGCTGTAAAGATGATTAGAACCCCTGCCTTGAAAGTTTTGTTAAAGAAACAGATGTGAACATATATCACAAGCCACAAATGTCACCTGCCATTACAGCTTTCGAAACAGAAGTGGTTCTGAGGGGCGCAGCTCACTCGTCATAGAGGATATCTGAGAAAGTCACGGGAGATGGGACGTGTGTGGGCTGGTGTGTGTGTGTGTGTGTGTGTGTGTGTGTGTGTGTGATGAATAGATACTTGCTCATTCTTGGTACCCATCTTTATGAATGTGTCCTGAGCAAGGCAGCTAGAATTGTGGGTACACCTGAAACCTGTATCATATAAGGTAACAGAAAAGGAACTTGGATTTTTTTGAAACCTGAAGATGATAAATCCTAGGGGTGGGGCCCACTTCCTGGGGAGGGATATGGGAAGTGTTGACATACAGCATGAAGAATGGTCTTGTATGGGATGGCCACACAGATGGCATTAGGATTCAACTGGACGTTTCAGGGCGGAAGACTCGAGGTCACACAAGGACAGCTCTTCTGATGGAGCAGGTCATCAGTGGGACGATGTATCTGGGAAGTGGGGGACCCCTTCTCATTCGAGGCGTGCAGAAGCTGAAGGCCCCTTTCAGTGTGTGGTGAAGACTGACCCCGTGGTTTGTGTTCCAGACTGAATGGCCTCTGGGGTCAGGTTTGGCCCTGAAACCCTCCTGTTCTGTGAACTCCTGTATACTACATTTAAACGTTTTTATCACGCATTGCTATTTTACTTCGTGTGTGTAAATCATTGCTTACTTAATTACGGGCTTCCCCAGAGCAGGACAAAGGGCTGGATGGGCATCCCAGAAAAATCACGGACTTGAAATCTGTTCCAACACTGAAAAGCCGTGTTGGTTGTGGACAAGCTATTCAACTTCTCTGCAACTCGCTTTCCACATCTGTAAATAATTGCAATAAAACATGTCCTTGTTGTGTTGCCGTGAGGATGAGGTAGTGTGAGGAAAGTCCCCGAACAGAGTAACCCACAGAGTGGATGTACGTCTAATGGGAATGACATCTCCTCCACCTGTGTGTGCTGCTGTCCCTTTGCACTTGGCATTGAGAGATGCACAGTCCAAACGCTCATAGAAATACGGTGGCCCAACAAGTCAGAGAATCAGTGGTCACTGGTTCTTTCTCCAGTGGGAGGAGGGTGCTGCTCTGTGTTCTGGTTCATAGCCCTGTCTGCTCCCTCTTTGGGTTGTACCTTCTCTGGACTGTATGTGTTCTTCATCACAGGTCCGAAGCTGCTTGTATATAGATCAGTGGGTTCTGAGTGCCCTCTACTGGTCACAGAGGGATTTGTCCCAATTGAGAGAAGATGGGTTTTTCTCATCATGCAGTTGCCAGCTCAAGTGCCACGTGCCAGGAGCAAGTGAGACGGAAGGGAGGAGACAAGCCGGGAGGCTGGCTCTTCTGACCCAATGCTCCCGCCTGGCTGCCGTCGGAGCTGTGCGGTGCCCGGGTGGATCTGACTCCAGCGAGCCACCCTGGACTCAGGAAAAGGACCCCCTTCTATTCCTGCACACAGGGAGACCATAGCTGGAGCTCTGTGGGCTCCGAATAGGCCAGTCGCTCAGGTCTAGAGTTAAACTTACCAGATATGAGGCCCGGTGATCTCCTCTGACCGTCCAGATGTGTCCTGCTCAGTCGTCAGAAAGGAGGCCAGACCCTATGCAAGCACAATTAACCACAGAAGAAAGTTTTACTTATAAAACCTATATTCACGTATTGCATCTGCATTTCTGTTTTTTTTTTTTCTTTCTTACTTTATTTTTCCATCACTATTTATGCCCCATACCCTCTCCCACCTCCACCTGCCCCTCTCCCCTCCCCACAGTCACCACACTGGTGTCCGTGTCCGTGAGTTCTTCCTCTATTCTTTTTTCTTTTTTGCTCAATCGCTCCCCCTCCAGCACCCCCCACCCCCCGAGCTCTTTCTGCTCTCTAGCTATGAGTCTGTCTCTGTTTTGCTTATTGGTTCAGTTTGTTCATTAAATTTTTCATATCCAACTCTTTCAAAGGTCCCATCACTCCTGTGCCTAAATGAACTTAAAGAACAACTGTCCCCTTGCAAATGCAGAGGCCAGGAGAGCATGGTGAGAAGGCGGGTCCTCAGGAGGGGGTAAGACCCCTTTGAGGATCGCCACCCCCTGGGCAGTTAGCAAAAGTGACTGACAGACTAACTGAAACATCAGAACTCTAACATCCCTTTCTGAAAGAAAAGGATGAAATAGATTTTCTTTTCTTTTCTTTTCTTATCCTCACTCGAGGACATTTCTCCATTTCTTGTTCAAATAGAGCGAGGAAGTGAGAGAGAGAGAGAGAAAAACATGGAGTGGCTGCCTCCCACACAACCCTAAGCGGGGCTGGGGACAAACTGCAACCGAGGCACATGCCCTTAGTGGGAATTGAACCCAAGTCTCTCTGGACCGCAGGCTGATGCTCTAACCACTGAGCCAAACCGGCCAGGGCTGAAATAGATTTCTTAAAGTCACAGAGTAATCTGTTAGACGATAGAACTTTCAACATTCAAGATCATAGTATTTGCAGTCAGGGCCATTAGCTACAACTCAGCTACGTCTAGACTTTTTGTGGACTTATTGGCTGATTAGAATTTGCTGGGATCTGGGATAAGTAAGTCTTACTTAAAATTCTCGCAAAAGTGTCACAATGATTTTGGAAGGTCTGTATTATTATCTCTTCTTGATAGAAGAGAAAACTGAGACCCAGGGTTCACCATTGGTAGGAGACATAGTCAGGATTTGAACTCATATCTTTCTTATTCTTATCACCTCCCTTTACTCACTGTGATGCCTTGAACATATACCATGCTAGGCATTTCAGGCCATAGTAAGAAGCGGGTAACTGAATCTGTGCTCTCAAAGAGCACAAAATCCATGTCAGGAGTCTCAGTATCTTGAGGAAGGGAGATTAATTTGAACCACTGAGTAGGTGTTTCTGTAGAGGAAGAACGAGTGGAAAGGGCCAGAGGTAATGCTAATAGTGTTATTCAGCCATAAAAAGCGGGAAATCCTGCCATTTGCAACAACATGAATGGACTTTGAGGGCATTGTGCTAAGTGAGGTAAGTTAGAGAGAGAAAGACAAATGCTGTATGATGTCACTTATATAACTTTAAATCTTAAAAAGCTGGACTGATTGAAACAGAGAGTAGAATTGTGGTTACCAGGGGCTGGGCAGGGGCAGAAGGAATTGGGAAGCTGTTGGTCAAAGGATACAAACTTCCGGTTAGAAGATGAATAAGGGCTGGCGATCTACTGCACAGTGTTGCAATGACAGTCAACAACACTGTATCATATTCTGCAAAGTTGGTAAGAGACCAGGTCTTAAGTGTTCCTACCACAGATGAAATGGTAATTATGTGATATAATGGAGGTGTTAACTGATGCTATGGTGGTCACTATGTTGTAATATACAGATGTACTGAATCCACACAATGTATACTTTAAACTTAAACAGTGTTATTTGTCAATTACATCTCACTTTTTAAAATACCCATAATGAGGGCATGACCAGCCTGTTTCGAACTTCCCCTTCTGCAGAGAGCAGTTAATCTGGGAGACTGGAAAACCTGGGCCATTGGAATCATTAAAATAGTTAATCTGCCGAGAATAAAAGCTCTGGCCCTCCCAGAAACTCGCATATGAAATATTTATTTGTTTGATTATTATACATAAAATTTGTATGAAGCCGTCAGAGAGATGCTAAGGTAGTAAGGACTCAAGGAGACACCACCACAGAAAGAAAGGAAAGCCAGAGAGATGAGATCAGTATTTGATACAATTTTACTTCTTACGGCATTTGATGATTTAAGTGTGGTGGCTGCAGGGCTGAATCGCTGAGCAGAATCATCCCCAGAATCACAGGGACAAACACTGGGATGTGGTCACCATCAAGGTGGAGAATTCTGGTGAACAGACCAGGCTTTAAACGTTTACATGCCAGGACTCGAGGCGGGAAGAAAGAGACCGACTCTCTTAAACACGAAGCCAGCCCTGGAAAAGTGCAGCGAGTGACTGGATTCGGAGGCTCTTCCCGCGCTGGGCTGTCCCGGCGGCCGCCTGTCCACAGCCACGCTGGGCGGCCCGGCCCGTGGTTCCCACCGCAGGCTGCACAACGCCCTCCCGCGGGACCATCGGGAAACCTCGGAAAAATACAGATTTATTACTTATGGGGCCCTGACGTGACGCAGACACCCGGGGCCACACAGTGAGGTCACGGCTAGAGAATGTAGCAGGCGAAACCGAGCCTAGAAAAACACTCTATACTGTGTTGGAGAGGCCGGGAGGGGGCGGGCGGGGATGCAGAGAGAAGTTCCCGCTCTCTCCTCCCCACAGTCGGATTTGTATTTGCCCCCCTCACGCACATCTCCTTTCCCACCCAGAGCGGGCTGCGCAACCGTCCCATACGTTCCTCTTCCTCGGTGGGAAGCCTGGGGTCTTAGCTCCAGGAGGGGGATGCTGAGAAAACCTAACGTGGCAAGGAGCCTCTCCCCTCGGTGGGTGCACGGCGCCATCTAGCGTTCCACAGGGGAACCGCCGAGCAAGGATCCTCGCCCTCCACTCCCGACGAAGCCTCTGCGCGCAGTCAATGCCCAGGGGCGCCCGCAGTCACTGTACTCCCTGGCTACGGGGGCGAGAGCTTCCGGCTCTCAGCGATTTGAACTGGGGGCCGGGGGGATTGTTTACAGCGAGGACAGAGCAGCATGAGATGAAGCTGGAAAGGTCAGCGGAGGTGGTGAAATGCACGCAGAGGTGAGACCCGCGTGGGATTGCTCATTTGTTCCCCCAGCATCTCAAGCTGGTGGGGTTTCTGTGACTTGGTCCGCGCTGTCTCCTCCTTCCAGGATGCTTTCCCCGTCCACTCTGCCTGCCAGTGCTGACTCCTTTCGGGAGATTCCGTGGAAGCTCACCTTCTAGATGAAGCCCTCCCTGCTCTTAATAGCATCGACTTCCCCTTTCTGCCCCTATCATGCTCTCGTCCCCTTAACACTCGAATGTGGCCTCAATGTTTATGTACTTGTTTTGCATGTAGACTCTAGGCCCTGGGGTGCGACAGACCATGTCTTATTATTTTTTTTTATTATTCTTTATGAGGTTCATCAGGGATCCTGCAATTAATATCACCGAGTCTGTGAATGAATGAAAGAAGGAGAGAACAAATGAAAAGTATGCTCATATCATTTTGGAAAATGAGATTAAAAGCCCTTGGGACAGAATAACCAATGTCCTCAGGAAAGAGGGAAGAAATACCGAAACTGGGCGGCTGGAGAGCTGACAGATACCGGGGAGTGACAGCGAGTTGTGGGAGGGTGACTCACGTCAGTGCCAGAGACAGAGCTATTTGCGTAACCCTAAAATTAATGCCATAGTGATCGTTATCCTCGTTATTTCAGAAGCACAGGCTCGCCACAGAATAGCTTATGCTGGGATTTAGGGCCATGGTTAAGACCACTAGAACGTTAGAGAGGAACCTAACTTTGCATTACATGAAAATGTAGGATTTCTTGCTTAAAAGTGTCTCATTTAATCAGCCTCCTGAGCTAGAAACCTTCAAGATCTGCCCCTTTCCCTAACTCCCAACACCTCACTGATCATCAGGGTCAAGTGCCATTACCCCAGAAATGTCTCTTAAATCCAGCAGCTCCTGTCCATGCCCACAGCCAGCCCCTCGTTAGCCCCTCATCGTTTCTCACTGAGATGATCAGCAGTTCCCTTTGATTTGGGCCACGATTTCCCCTTTCGGTCCATCATCCATGTGGAGATCACTTCGCTAGAATGACCCTTCTAAAACGCAAACGTCATCACAACACGCCGCGGTGGATATTCGCAGTTGTCTAGAGAGGAAGCCCAGATTCCCTGGTGTGGCACAGAGGCCGCCAGTCTGCTCTCTGCCCACACCTTGGCCGCAGTGGCCGCCCCTCTCTGCGACGCGGGACGGTGTCCTCAGTTCAAGGGCCGCAGGGCCAGCCATGCCCGTTCCAAACTGCAGCACTCACTCCCCCACGCTTTGGAGCGAGCGTGTCCTCTGCTGGGGACATCCTCGAATCCCTTTTCGAAGGAGACTGCATTGGGGTTGTCCATCCGGATCTGGCTCTGGGAAGAGACCTCCCCAGGATCACAGAGCCGGGGTGGCCTCTTCAGCCGTGTCCCCATCTGCATCTTTATGCCCCTACCCATGTATTTTTCATTGAACTTATTGGGGTGACATTGTAAGTGAAATTACATAGGTTTCAGGGGTACAGTTCTGTAATACATCATCTGTACACTGTACTGTGTGTTCACTACCCCAAGTCAAGTCTCCTTCCATCACCATTTGTCCCCCCTTTACCCTCTCTACCTCCTCCCACCCCCTTTCCCTCTGGTCATCACCATACTGTTGCCTGTGTCTATGAGGCTTTTTTTACTTAACCCCTTCAACTTTGACCCAGCCCCCCAACCCCCTTCCCCTCTGACAACTGCCAGTCTGTTCTCTGTATCTGAGTCTGTTTGTTTGTTTCCTTTGTACATTAGATTCTACATATAAGTGAAATCATATTGTATGTGAAATAAGCCAGTCCGAGAAAGACAAATCGCATCCTATATCTTCATAGGTTTAAATTACTTTAAAATTAAGTACTGGCAAATGCATTCATATTTGTTATTCCATTTGTTCCTCGCAGTGTATCAACGAAATAGAAAAGTTGAGATCATAGGGATTAAAAATTGCAGCTCAAAGAGGTCAATACATTTCTAATTATCACATGCCTTTAATAAGGCACATCGAGGGTTCAAATCAAGTTCTGCTGCCTAAATACCCAGTGCTTTCGGCGTAGCTCTGCCCTCTGCTCGGCTCACCCTGAAGACAGCTGAGTGTCCCAAAGCCTGAAAAGAGGCGCCATCCGAGGGCCAACCTCAACCCACGCGGAGTGCACCGAGACCTCGTCACCGCTCGCCTGGATCCCTGTGGGAGCCTCCCCACACATCTCCCCGTCTGCAGGCCCCTTTGTCCAGCACATCTTACGCTGGGTTCACATTCCTGACCCAAAGCGTTCCTAACAGCTCTCCTGTAAGCAATAGCAAAGCTTCTTGACTCACGTCTTGACTATTTCTTCATTTGTCTGAAATGCAAGTCACTGTTGCTCACCTACAGTCCAGTGACATGAAGTATCCGCGGCACATTCTCTGTCCTGCTCTGCTGTGACTCCACCGATGCTGTTCTTTCTGCCTGGAGAGCCCTTCCCTCCAGCGGCTGCATGCACAAATCCTGTCCATCCTCCGAGACCCCGTTCACGGGTCAACTTCAAGTCTGCCCTGACGCCGGCATTTGCAAGTGATTTCTCCCCTCTTCCGAGGACCCACAACACTCCAGCCTCTCCGTCCGGGGCACTCCCATCTCCCCACTGGGATGTCTCCACGTGCGTGAGCCCCTGGGAACAGGGCTCACAATGACAAGGAGCTACAGTGTGTTGGGTGCTAACTGTGTGTCAGGCACTGTGCACAGAATACGTGTACAATTACATTCATTTGCTCATATGATCCTTTTCCCAACCTTACGGGGTGGGTTCTATTCGCAACATTTCATAGATGGGGACAGTGAGATTTACCACGATTCAGAAACTTGGCCAAGGTTACACAGTGTGGCAGAGAGCCGACTATCTGCCAAAACTCACGTTTCCCCGGACATATATAGTGGCTGCTTGGGCGCAGGTACCAGCCTGTGACTGCTTCCCAGCATCCCCTGCATCCAAGTGGGGCCAATAGAATCGAAGTGGAAATGACGGACAGATGCTACCTCCAGGCAAAGGCATTTAGGAAGAAGGTGTGTCTTCCACCCTCTGTCTTTCTGTGCCGAATGAGTGCCCAGGACTCTGAGAAGGACCCAGGAATTGGAAGACTTCCAGGTCTTTCTCTCACTACACCCGCCAGCCAGAAATATGCCCACAGAACTATCACATAAATGAGAAAAACGGATCAAGCCACTGAAATTTGGGAGGGTATACGGCAGCTGGCGTTACCGTAACTAATTCAGACAGCTAAGGAGAGGTGGGGCTGAAATTCAGACCCAGAAAAGGTCATTGCAGAGGCTATGGTGTTGACGGAGGTACTGAGGACATGAACCTATGTGCCCAGACTCAAAGCCTGCACGTTTAGTCACTACAAGTCTGTTGTCCCGTGGTGTTGGCAAAGACCCAGCTTTACAAGGCTTCCCTGATGTTCCTGTAACATGTGTAGACATCACACCTCGCTCGGATTTTCCAAATTCAAGTCTCTCGCATTTGTGAAATGCTCGAAACTGCATTGCTCACCACCTCCCCAGAAGCTGGCGTGTGACAAATGCTGAGAAACCCTTCTTCCAGCAACACCGTCACCTTCCAAACAGCTAGGACACACTTCCCGCAGGGTGGGGACCCAAACACACTGCGCGTCAGTGAACAGGGTGTGAGCCGACAGGACAGGGACCCCTTCCATGTCCTCTGGAGCCCAAATTCTGTTTCCCCACCCCCCTTAGACAGCGCCTCCAGGTTCCTTCTCAGGTTAGGAAGGCGTTACCTCATCGCAGGGGCGGCCCCTGCTCTCCTGGATTCCAGGAATCTCTTCCAAGCTGCCAGGACCCGAACCCCTGAACACGCCTGCCGAGCCTGTTGTCCAACCTGCCCCCAGCAGCTAACTCCTCTGAAGCCGAAGCCCGGTCAGGTCCCCACCCCACCCCCACACAGCCACCAGGGACAGTGAGTCCCAATAGCATCTTCCGCAAAGGAATCCTTGCCTCCAAATCACCTCAGTCCTGAGAGGAGAGTCGTTTTGAGATCACGTGCTGATAAACGTCCAGTGGAACCTTGCGTCTTGTTGTGGCCCCGCTCAGGGCTGGGGGCTGCCGGGATCAGCCACCTGAGGGGAGTTGGCTTCAACCCCGGATCCCACCCCTGAGGCATCGGGAGGACCGCGACCTCTCGTGGTGGAGGAGACAAAGGAAGGCCACCCTCGGGCTGGTGAGGGCAGATGGCGTGGACTTAATGTTGAGTTTGCCCCCGGCTCCAGCCATTTTCTCGGAACCACCATCTCTAGAAAGAGATTAGGCACCGGTCGAGCTCAGAGGTTAGTGATGCAAGGGTACTGGCCGATCTTTTGTCAGCTTATTTTTTTGTTTCATTTTAAGAGTTGTTTAAAAGATGGAAAAAGCAAGGAAGAAGAAAGCACCATGAATAAAAGGCTCAGGGGAGAAAGGGGGCAGCGGAGAGCCGGTGCAGGGAGAACACGGGGTGACTAGGGAGATGCGAAGGACGCGCAGGGACTGGGAAGGAAACTTAGGGCCTGACTCCCTCCTTTTCCATTCAGAGAGTGTGGGCCTTCCGGACCCCCGCCCCCACACAGTCGCCAGTGACCCTGTTTTTTCTTTCTTCTGAGCCTGAAACCAGTCTCGAGGGATAATCTTAGAAAGTTTTAAATCGCCTGGGCGCGCCGGAGGCTCTGCGTGGCCCGAGGCCGGTGCTGTCACAGAGGAGGCGGCCGCAGGGAGCATCAACCTCTCCATTTCTGCCGGTCAGCAGCCCGTGCTGGCCGCTCTCAGCCCACCACCCCCTGGAAACACTCTCAGCTGAGCCTGCTCTGAGCAGCACAGGTGCATGGAATCCCTCGCTATTAGGGACAGATTCAGCCTCGGTGGGCACAGTGCTGGGCTCTGACCCGCCCGATTCCCTCGCTCACTCCCACAGGAAGGAAACTGACAAAACTGGAAGGTCCGGGAGGACTTCCCTCGGGACCCTAGGTCTCCACTCTCACCACGCACACCTGGAAGCAGGCATCTAGGACATCGTCCTGCCGTTAAGAAACATTAAAATTACGAGCTACATTTATCTTCTGCAAAATACTTTGCCCTTGTTAAAAAAGAGGGAAGAACAAAAAGGAATAACTCGAGCAGACTATTTCCACATATAATTCTGGTTGCAAAATATTACGTTGTTTACATCTTTAGCAAAGAATTATAAACAGCCAGGGGAAAAGGCTGCACCATCTCTTCCTACACCCTCCCTCACTCTCCCCTGCCAGTCTCGATAGCCTGCAAGGGGCCACGTGCCGAATGAAGTATAGGACATCGTCCTGAAGTTGAAATTTGCTTCTTTTTTGTATTAAAAAATGTTAGTGTTATATATATGTATACACATATACATATATATATATACACACATATATATACATACACACACACACACACATATTTTAAAATGAGGATAGTTGGATGTAGTCCCACCTGTTTATTTTTGCTTTTTGTTGCCTTCAGTTTTGGTATTGAATCCAAAAAATCATTGCCAAGACCAATGTCAAGGGCTTACCTCTTATGTTTCCTTTAAAAAATATTATTTTCTTTATTGATTTTAGAGAGAGAGAAAGAGAGACATAGAAATATCGAAGAGAGAGAACATCGATTGGCCGCCTTCTGCATGCCCCCCCCCACTGAAGATTTGGCTGAAACCTGGGCATGTGCCCTGACTGGGAATTGAACCGGTGACCTCTTGGTACATGGGTCAACGCTCAACCACTGAGCCACACCCATCGGGCTGACCCTTTATGTTTTCTTCTGGGAGTTTTACAGTTTCAGGTCGTACAGTCAAGCCTTCAATCCATTTTGAGTTGATGTTTGTGAGTGGTGTGAGACAGGTTGAACTTCATTCTTTTGCATGGGATACCCAGTTTGCCCGGCCCCATTTATTGAAGAGACTATTCTTTCCCCATTAGATGTTCTTGGTGCTTTCATCATAAATTAATTGACCATATATATGTGCACAGGTTTATTTCTGGATTCTTTATTCTGTTCCATGGATCTATGTCTGTTTTTAGCCAGTGCCCTACCATTTGAATTACTGTAGCTTTGTTATATAGTTTGAAATCAGGAAATACGATGACTCCAGCTTTGTTCTTTTTTCTCAAGATTGCTTTGGCTACTCAGGGTTTTTTTGTGATGTCACACACATTTTAGAATTGTATTTTCTATTTCTGTGAAAAACATCATTGGAATTTTGACAGAGATTGTAGATCACATTGGGTAATAAGGACATTTGAGTAACAGGAGGCAAAATGACTGCTACGTAATTTCCACACCTTCCCTCTCTCCTCTAAATGGCACCTGCCTACCTGCACTCCTGTTTCCACCTCCTCTGCCATGTGGCCAAGGGCCTGCCTCCACGGGGGGAGGCCTGTGAGTGTGAAGAAGGTGTGCCAGGGTCGGGAGGAGCAAGCGTGTCCGACTCAGGGTTAATCCTCGAGGTCGCTTTACAGCAGGGCTGGTCCACTTCGCTCCAGCTTCATCAGAAGAAGGATGATACTCTGATATCTATCTGCCCGGCTTTTTTGTGCCAATCTCTCAGGTGGAGAACGTAGACTGTTACTTACTCACTTCCTAAAATCTCAACATAATTAATACCAAAGGAGCAAGACAGAGCCATGAGCAGAACATGGGCCAAGGATCTGGATAGTAGGTCAGATCCACATGAGAAGACACGAGATGCCCACTGTAAATCTGCTTGGGCATTTGCCAAAGGTGCCCCTGGCCCAAGACACTTTCTTCCATCTACTGGAAAATGGTCATAGTGTTGGACTGGATGGAACAAGACTGTTTAGTATAAGCTGCCTGGAAATTGCTATAAGCCAGGTGCAAATGGACAAAGTCTGGGATGAGAATGATTTCTCCTCGGATTGGGCAGTACCCAGCCTGTCCTACAGCCAGGGCCAGTGCGTGCTGGTGGCCTGCACCAAGGTAAAGGAAAGGGGGGCACCCACACACCAAGCCTCTTTCCTCATTCAGTAGCAGCAGCCATCATGCAAGACTCAGCCCCTCAGATGCTACCGACTGCACTGGTTTGTCCTATCTGCAACTCAGCTTGGGCTCAAGGAACTACACCTGTTATATCTGTCTGAAGATGTCCAAGTTCTTCAGGGACCAACCTCTAACATTGTCCAATTTTAGGTCTCTGATACCAGAACTCTCTCAGAACTACCAACCACCTTACCCTATACTTGGTTATTGCTAAATGACAATCATCTAATCCCATAATAATTCACAGAAGCTCACGCGACCCAGACATGGGTCAGAACCCTGTGTGATCGCCATATCAACGCTCCCCAATAGCCTAGTGGGCGTTCGAAAAGCTGTTGAACGAATGGATAATGAATAACCCTTTGCGTGTAGACAATACAGCTTCCTTCTTGAGTCAAATTTGCCTAAAATTTATTTAGTCATATATTATTGTGACTTTTTCCATACCCATGTTCTGCTGGTACAGTTATATTCTTGGTATTCTCTTTAAATTGACTCATTCTTTTTTCCTTAAACCTTTTAAGTAAAAATTCTAGTTGAAAGGAATGCTTCGTATTCTACATAAAAAGCAGTATCTCTGTGCTATGCTAAAAATGTTCGAACCTCATGCCACTAAAAACCATGTCATGTACTAACTGTGGTGCAAATATCACATTTCGGGAAGCATTGCCCTCGGTCCTGGGGCCCACCATGACCTGAATCGAGATCCAGCCAGCTCCCTGGTGCCAGCTGAATAATGCATCTGACCCCCGCCTGCAGGCCTGGCGACACTTATTAGCATCCGGGCAGGAGACCTCTGTCTGGAGGAACCAGGGAAGGTAGGCCACAGGCTCCCTGGCTGTCAACCCTGTCAAAAGGAGACAGAGCCCGGACAGCCAGCCAGAGGCAACGAATCAGAATAATCAGTCAGAGTCATTTGCCCCGAGAGGAAGGGGACGATTTTGTTCTTTCTTTTGCAGGAAATGCTCAGGTGAACAGGAGCCCTGCTGGGCAGGTGGCACCTGCCAGGTCACCGCCTGGAAACCTGCATAACCCCATACTCCACACTTCCCAATAAAGTCCCCTCGGCCTCGGCCGTCAGGGCTGCCACGTGGCTCAGTGAGAAAGCTTCTGCTCGGCCTCCCCACGGAAGACACTGCCTTCCTACACCCGCCTGGCTGTCAGGGAACAGGTGTCCCTGGTGGTGTCACTCCAGGCCTCATAGACCTGCCAGGAGGGGCAGCTTGGAGGGACACACTTAGCAAAGCCGTGGAGGTGGCTCTGGGCCCAGGAACAGGGCTGGGGGAAGCCTTCCCCCTCTGGACCCTCATTCTGGGGAGCCTGGGAGTCCCTTAGTCCACAGACAATCAACAAAGAGAAGAAAATGACTGACGATTGAGCATCTGCAACGGGCCAGGTGCCGCGCGGGCTGTTTTAAGGATAGACACTGTATGTCTGTCTTTCAGAAAAGTTTGGAGTAAGCCTTTAGTTTTAAACAATCGAACAACATAAGCACTCATTCTGCAGCTTCCTGGAGGGCCGGGGCCTTTCCAAGGCGTTTCTAAGAGTTTCCCGAAGACTGCTGGCCGCCTCCCCCGGCTGCTTTCCGAACGTGAGTCCATTCACGTTGGCTGCCCCAAACTCATGTCTCCGTGGCGCCACCAGCCTTTGGGGGCCACTTTGCACATGGCCACACACAGTTCACCACTTGAGTGAATGTGCGACCCTCCATGAAGACCCCACGCACAGCACACTCGAGATCACCATGCCGGATGCATTGACCAAAGTTTAAAAAATAAAATGAGGACACTGCACTGCAACTGGACGTCCACTGTCACTGCTTCTAGGACACATCAGCTCTGCCGTCACCATGACTCCTAGCCGCTGCCCTCAGGCCGTGCTGTGGGGCTCACTCATCCACCCAGGCAAGAACCCTCTTTCTGAAGTCCTATCGGTACACTTCCGGCCCCCTCTTCTTGATCTGGGGCTACACCTGTCCAGGACGAAGCACTGTCGTGATTAAACAGAACGTTTGACCGTCCAGTCTCAAGTCCATGCATCCGAAACTTGCCATTTATCTTTACCTCTGAGTGACGTATTTATTGACCGATGGACTGACTGGTTTGTCAGACCTTACATAACACCTACTGAGTGCCCAACACTGTGCTGTCCAAATATTAGCTCATGTGATCCTTATCACAACCACATCTACTCTTATCCCCGTTGGACGGATGAGGTCACGGAGGCACAGGGAACCTACGCACAGCCAGCAGGGGGCAGAGCAGGGTTTAACCTGGGCCTTTGGCTCTGTGGTCAGTGCTCTTAACAACCGGACCACACTCCCCACGGAGGGAGAGCCAGTCCCAGAGGCAAACCCACGCTTACTCAGTGGGGACTTCGAGAAGAAATGCTGTCCAATATGTCCCTTCTTGCCACCACCAAGGGCTCAGATATATCACGGTCTACACATGGGAGCCCCTCCCCCACGTACACGATCGAGAGTGGCTTCGAACAGTCCTGCTAGTCGTTATGTTCTTTCCGCTTTACAAATAGGAAAGCTGAGGCACAGTAAGTAGTGGAGCCTGCATTTGACCCGAAACCTGTCTCCCCATTAAAAATTCTGCTCCTTCCAATATGCACAGCCCTGTGCCGAGATGGTGCTGCCACAGGTAATTTTAAAAAACTTGTCTCATCTGAAACCTTTCACCTGCAGTGCTGAGGTTTGAAGTGTTCAGGAGGAGGACAGCTGGATTCCAAAGGACAGCTTCTCGCAAAGATGAGCTGTAAGTGGTGCGCTTAGAGCCACAAGTGAGAGAAAAGAGCAGTTTGCCACAGTTTCACCTGGAAATGTAAACCCTCGGGCTGGGAGATCCCTGTGCAGCTTCCTTAACACGTTTCCTGCCTCCAGGTTCTGCTGCCTGTCAATCATCCGCTCGCTCAGTCAGCGAGGCTCTCTCAAATGCGTTCTTCTTCTCTACGTATGAGATGATAGTGATAATGATAATAATAATAATAGCATCAATGCATTCTTATCCATTCAACAGATAGCCAGTTAGGGGCCCACGAGGGGAGAGGACCCCAGCATCAGGATCACTGATTTGAATACTGGCTCCACCCCTTCTTAGCTGTGTGGCCATCAGCAAGTTATTTAACCTCTCTGTGCCTCAGTTCGCTGTTGTATGGACGAAGTGGATTATAGATGTAATATTTAGAGTAGTGCCTGGCACATAGGTAGGAGCTCAATGAATGTAAGTTGTTATAGTTTTTATTATATTCTGCCGACCATAGTGATAGGTAGGTACCAGTGCCCTGGATAAAAGGTAAGTTTGGTGTGGCTGCAACTCACATTAAGTCATTACAACCAGGATGGAAGTGCATCTTTGCATTGACTTCCGCATTGTCAGGCAAATATTTACATGGCAGTAAAAATGTACCCGGCATAATTGTGCCTCGAAATCAGAGGGGTGCTGTGGAAGCAACTCTGACGTTGACTCTGTATTTTTTCCAAATTAGTTCTGACAATTAAGCATTTATGATGCTGGGTGAGGGCAACTTCTCAGGCTGAGCTCATGTTGCAGCTTTCCTTAGTGCCACAAATACTGGCTGAACTAAAACAAACAAACAAACAACAACAACAACAAAACAGAGTCTTTTAAACATACACACTTTCTCTGTCGTACCAGCCATGTGCCTGGCCTTATGTTGAACTCAAAAGGAAGAAAAAGAAATACCTAGATGCTGGAAACAAATGGGAACTTGAGATAAGTGTATTAAATAAGAGCTAATTGGTCCACAGAGTGACTAGTCGTATAGAGAGGTTATATGAGCCTGGGATCAGGATTTTTACAACCACAGTGGCAGGAGGCTTTGCTTGGAAGGAAGAGAGAGAGAGAGGGAGGCAGAGAGGGAGAATGAGCTTTAGCAGAGCCCCTTGCATAAAGCTGGGAGCCTTGAATGCTATTTCATTCACTAAAAGGAGATACTTCATTCTCAGGCTCAGGGAAGTGCCTACAGAACTGTGGGTGAGAAAACACCACAATAAATAGAAATATAGAGCCTGAAGCATGCACGGTCAGTGATATGAATTCATATTATTACCGTAACTCAGAAAATCCCAGATAGGAAATAAAGATAAGATTTGTTTTGAAATTAGTGTGACCAGAAGGATATTAGCAGATATAAATTCAAAGCCACTCTGTAAAGATACTTGTAGGACAGCCCGGCTGGTGTGGCTTGGTGGTTTGACTCCTGATCAGGGCACATGCCCAGGCTGTGGGTCAAATCCCCAGTGGGGGGCATGCAGGAGGCAGCCAATTGATGTTCTCTCTCTCTGATGTTTCTAAAAAGAAAGCAAACTGGCTTGGCCAGTGTGGCTCAGTGGTTGAGCATCGACCCATGCACCAACAGGTTGCTGTTTCGATTCCCAGCCAGGGTACATGCCCAGATTGTGGGCCCAATTCCCATTAAGGAGCATGCAGGAGGTAGCAAATTGATGTTCTTTCTCATCGATGTTTCTCTCTCCCTCTCCCTTCCTCTCACTCCAAAAGTCAATAAAGAAAAAAAGAGAAAGCAAGCTGAAAGAAATATACAAAATAATAATATGTAAAATAATTAAAGAAACAAAAAGATAAAACAAAAATCATATTAAAAAGGCAAATCAACAAAAAATGTGTATAGTTAAAATAATTAAATAAAACTTTGAGAAATAAAAAATATAATCATTAAAATGGAAAACAGCATGATGAGTTTAAACAGAAGATTAAATATAGCTGAAAAGAGAATGAGTAAGCTGGAAGATAACCCTAAAGAAATAAGGTAGATTGTGTCAAAGAGAAATAAAACTACGAGATGATATTACATGAGTACATAAGAAGGTGCAAGGATACATCTAATAGAAATTTTAAAAAGAAGGAATATAAAGATTCCAGAAGGAGAGAATAGAAAGGATGGGGGAGAAGCAATATTTGAAGCAATAATGAATAAGCTTTTTTTCTGAATTGAACAATGATAGCTTGAAAAGGAACACTGAGTCCTGAGAAGAATAAATAAATAAAAAAAAATAACCCAGAGATTGGCACATCATGGCAAACTTCTGAACATCAAAGACAAAAAGAAAGCCTTCAAAGCAGCGAGAGAGAGAAACAGGTTACCCTACAGAAGAGTTACAATTAGATTGGCAGCAGAATACTTACAAAGAACGATAGAGACCAGAAAACTGTGGGCTCATATCTTCAAAGTTCTTAAGTAAACAGGAGCCATCACGGAATTCAGTGCCAGCTCTCTGATAGTCAAGAACAGTGGCGAAACACAGAATTGGTTAGCATCCTAGAGTAATTGGGTCCAAGGATTAAATCCAAGCCCCACCCTCATGGAGCAGCAGATTTAGTGGACCCTGAAAATCAGAGTATAAGCCAGTATTTATGGACCTAGAATTTCCCAAAAGAAAATAAAAACATCTTCTTCTAGAAAGAAAGCCACAACAGGGTAAGTTTTGGGTGATTGTAGGCTCCTAATCTATTCTGACCTGTGAGAACAAATCCCTTCTCTGAAACAGGCTGGGCTCATGTAATGGGCAGGTGGCCCGAGAGGCCCTGACGGAAGACACACGTGGTTGTCGAGGTGGGTCGGGAGGATGTTGAAATTGTCACATTTCTCAAAGATCATACAAGACCCTGAATGATATAGGTAAGTTCATAGTCATTAGGAAGAGTGACACACTCTCAAGGGGGGAAGTGGGTGCTATGGCCACCCGGAGAGGAGGTACCCGATTCCTCAGCGTCCATCCTTCAGACGTAGCCTGCTAGTCTCGGTCTTTCACCTACACGTCTTGTCATAACTTCTCCAAGACCATCTTTCACTACTCCCCAAACAAACCCTCCCCTCAAAATGGTTGGACTGTTGACTTACATCTGAAAATAAGTCACACTTTAATCACTACATATTTAATAACTGTTGGTTGTTTGTCGGCTGATTAGTTGACTGGTTGACAAAACAGAAGCAACTGATATGCCTTTATGTCGTGGCATCCTCACCGTGCTAGCCCACTCGGAGAGATTATAACATCAGATTGTACGTAGAAGAAGAAATCTTCTCTATCACACACGCCATGTACCTTGACCTCGAGGTTGTAACACCTTTCATTAGAGCAGCACAGTATGGTACAGGAGTCCCGATGGGAACTTTGGAGCCAGGCTTCCTGAGATCTAATTCTGATTCTGCCACTAGCACGGTGACATTGGGGAAGATATTTAATTGCTTTGTATCTCAATACCAAACTATGGGAATAAATTAAGAAATAGCTCATAGAGTACTTGTGATAATTTAATGAAGCAATAGGTGTAACATTGAAATGTGCCTGGTGCATGGGACACACTCCATGTACGTTAGCATGGGTTGCTATATTTTTTTTTAAATATGTTTTTATTGCTTTTTAGAGTGAGAGGAAAGGAGAGGGAGATAGAAACATTGATGGGAGAGAAACATCAATAGGCTGCCTCCTGCACGCCCCCTGCTGGGGACCCGGCCCACAACCCGGGCATGTGCCCTGACTGGGAATTAAACCAGCAACCTCTAGGTGTACAGGTCGATGTTCAACCCCTGAGCCACACCAGTGGTGGTGGTGATCACTATTATTTTTATTAACATTTAAATCACACAGAACAAGGAAGGAACATCTGCTATTCAACGTATATATTATTGCAAGCAAGAGAAGGGCATCTGAATGAAGATTTGGAGAGGACTATAAAATCTTCCGATTTTCTATAATTCTCCACTGTGACACATGTTGAGGAACTCCTGAGACTGGACGTCAGCTCTCTTGATTCTCTATCCTACACTCATTCTAACCGTCAATGGTAAAATCCAAGTCTCCTGGCTCAAAACCAGTGCGTTCATCACTCTACTGTTATTATTACAGCAAATGCGATTTATACTTACACCGCAACTACACTGTAGCAATTACTGCAGCCGTAACTAATGGTGCTGCCAGGCTGCCCTCACCGCCGGAAACCACTTATGCACCAACCTAATGCCGGACACTTAAATGATTATCTTTAATCATTACGGAGATAATACTTTATCTCTTCAAGAGTTGTGTTCATCTCCCCATTTTACAGATGAGGTCATTGTTAAGTAACTTGCTCACCACTCAAAACCAGTGAGCAAAAGGGTCAGGATTTGGACTCGATCTCTCTGGCTCCCAGACCACCTCTCTTCCACTTCGCCACTCTGCCTCTCCACCTGAAATGCATCTGAACACAGTGGCGCCGATCTTCTCCAGTTACACAGCTGTTTCTCAGCCTGCGAAACAGATCGCTCCCCGTCGCTCAGCCTGTCGGTTGGGGCCAGCTTGTCAAATGCCGGTGGTGTTTTAATGATTTAGGAAAAGCACAGGCTGATGGCGTTTTCTACACCCAGCAGACGCCTCTGTCCCAAGTACTGTGAGGGCATCAACGTGGAGCACACCCGCTGACTTGTGAGGTTTCCTGCAAGTGATGTTTGTGGGCGCCGTCCCGGGACCAAGGTCAGGAATAAATTGTGTCCTACTCATCGGCAGGGAGGAAGGGAATAAAAACAAATGACCCAGATAAAACCACCGGGGGCCTGGAGTCTGGCAGGAGAAGGTCTGAAGGTGAGTTTAAGGTAAGGCGTGCCTTCCTTCCTGTACCCCGAAGCCTTGACACCCAGATTTCTCACTTGGCTCCCCTGTTCCAGCTCCCAGCATGATTACCTTGACAAAGTGCAGCCCTCAGGGAAGGCCTCTCTGGCGTCTAATTGACAAAGACGCAAAGCAGCCCAGGGGAGAGGAAGGCTGTGCAGCGAGGACGCAGGATGAAAACGGGGAGTGATGGGAGCCATTTCGCAAAGTGCTGGACTTGTGGATTCATCCTTCTTTTAAAACCGGGCGATCGGGCTCCAGACGGCGGGGAAAATGAGCTAGTGGCCGTGGTCCAAACAGAAGCCACTGCGGGGTCTCTGCACCGCTCACCCCCCGGCTGGGGAGTCACAGGCCTCGGAAGCCTCTGCGGCAGTTCAGGGGGGCGGGGGGCTGCTTGGAACGCGGAGTTATTACAACGGATCCAAATTCTCATTTTCCCAAAGATCACTGAACCTTATCAGGAGCTGGTTTTCTAAAGCAGATCTAGATATTTTAGCCACAAGGAGCAAGGGAGAATTCTGAGATGCCCTGGAGAGAAAGAACATAATGAGGGGGTGGGGGTGGTAAACTTCCGGGTGGAGGGAGTTGCCTAAGGCAGGTGTTAGCAGCCTGTATGGTGATGATGGTGGTGATGATGGTGATGGTGGTGGTGATGGTGATGGTGATGGGGATGGTGGTGGTGGTGGTGGTGGTGGTGATGGTGGTGGTGATGGTGGTGGTGGTGGTGGTGATGGTGATGGTGGTGGTGGTGGTGATGGTGGTGGTGGTGGTGGTGATGGTGGTGGTGGTGGTGGTGGTGGTGATGGGGATGGTGGTGGTGGTGGTGGTAGTGGTGGTGACTGTGATGGTGGTGGTGGTGACTGTGATGGTGACAGTGATGGTGATGGTGACGGTGATGGTGGTGGTGAAGGTGATGGTGGTGGTGGTGGTGACTGTGATGGTGACAGTGATGGTGATGGTGACGGTGATGGTGGTGGTGAAGGTGATGGTGGTAGTGATGGTGACAGTGATGGTGATGGTGACTGTGGTGGTGATGGTGAGAGTGATGGTGGTGGTGACAAAGAAGACGATGGTGATGCTACACTTGCAGGCATTTACTCTAGGCCTGCCCGTGCTGAGAAGCTCTGTATGTGACAGGTATCATATATCTCTTCAGGTGTCATATGTTTTTTCCTATGTTTTGTCTCCCTCTGGCCTCCATCCCACATCCTTTGTGTCCAGCAGTCACCAGAAGCGGAGAGAGAAACAGGGCACTTCCTTCTTTAGAGCCCCAGAAGGAACCAACCCTGCTGACACCTTGACTTCAAAATAAATTTCTGTTGGTTTAAGCCTCCCAATTTGTGATCATTCGTTACAACAGCCCTAGAAAACTAATACATGCGTGGAGAAGTAAACTCCACCCCCTGATGAGAGCGCGTTAAGTTCACATTGCAGCACAGAACAGCGATGGCAGGTCGTATTTTCCGTCTTTGGAAAGTGCAGTGTGTTACTGCTGTTCATATCCCCAAACAGTAATAGCATCAGTAGCTATCAGCTTGGTTTCTCCTGCATTAGTAATCCATATGCTCTATTTCTATTTATAATCCTGTGTGTGTGTGTGTGTGTGTGTGTGTGTCCCTTGCTGTAAGTCTTCCAGTATCCTCTTTGGAAAGCCTTAGAGTGTGAACAGACCAACATTTCCCTGGGTGAGGGCTGAAGCTTACACCCCAACCTGCAAGTTTCACTGTTCTTTCTGTGAAACTAAATTTCAAACGTCTTTCTCAGCCACATATCTCAGGACATAAAGATTGAACTTAGTCTTTTTAAAGATTGAACTAGACCATTTCTGAACTCCCATTGTGGCTAGATCAAGGAATCATAATTAATCACCAAGGTGTTTGCTTATGCTGCTGCCACGCCCACCCACAGGGCACCAGGGCCAGTCTGTCCCCAGGCCCCCAGGACACCACAGGAGCTGGGCACATGCCTGGAGCACGCCTCGGGACGCTGCGCTCTCCAGGTGTCTGCCAGCCATCCGAGATGTAGGGCTTGAAGCTCGAAGACCATTGGGTCCTGACATCTCATTATCAAGCAAGACAGTGGATGTGGACACACTTTAAAAAATGTAACAAATATAAAACAAATGTAACTAAATCTAACCATGGGTGGTTAGAATTAGACCATGATGATCTAGTCCAACCCTTAACAAATCGATCACATCCCTCCACTAACAGGAACCTCGCTGCCATGCACACGTTACAGATTCAGCCACCATGAGGACGCTTGCTATCTGCCAAGTAATTTAGTAGCAGGCAGAGGAGGTGGGGAGAAAGTCAGCCACGAGATAAAAAAAGTTCCCAAGCCTTTGCCATGCATGAATGTAATAATTAAATATACCTACCACCTGCGTGATGAGAAGTCCAAGTTGAGAATCTGAAAATAACATGAGTTTAGGATGATTGAAATTACAGAATCGAAGTAGAAATAAATGTAAAACCACCCTAAAGGAACATTTCACAATACGATGATTATAGTTCTTTCCAACCCAAAGCAAAAGGAAATGTGAGTAAATCTGATGAGGTAGAGTTCACTAGGGAATAAAATTACAAAATGCATGAGGAAATGAACTATAATGATAAATAGGAAAATTATCCACCTTCCCTTCAAAGCTGAAACTCATATAATAGATCTAAAAGAGCTGTATGTGTACTTAAAATGAATAAAAAATAGAAATAAAAATACTAATAAATGGGACAGTGATAAAACAGGTTGTTTTGAGTTTGAAAAATAGCAACAAAAGAACATCAAGAAATGAAAGCATAGCTATTAAAATTAAAAAACTCAGTAGTTACGTTAAAATCAAATTAGATACAGCTAAAAAGAGAATGCATAAATCAGGGAAATTATCCAAAATGCAACAAAAAGAGAGAGAAAAATATAAAATAGAAGTTACAGACATTGAGGATAAAATAAGATGGTCCAAAATAAGGCAAAAATCAACATAATTACAAAGAAAAAATGGGCAAATCCATAATCACAGAGAAAGAAATCTCTCTTAGAAGATGAAAGATTGAGCTGACCAGTTCCAGGATTTAGAACATTTAACGAGCTAACTTGAACAAAAGGACAAATACAGAAATTCACCACCAAAGAGAACATATTTATTATCTAGCTCATGTGAAACCATTGCAAAAATTGGCTACAAAATATCCCGTACACAAAATCTTAGGAAACACCAAAGAATAAATAGTTTGCAGTACCGTAAAGTTTGGGATCAATAACAAAAATGCAGCTTGCTAACACCAACTCTAGTAACTGGAAACACACATCTTTATGATTCATGGTTCAATGAAAAAATTATGATGGGGATTAGAAAATATTTAAAATCATATACCAATGAAACCAGTACACACAGAAGCCTTTCTGACATCGCTAATGTGGCACTTCGTGTCCCCATTAACTTACAACTTTAAATTCATATACTGAGAAACAAGGAATACTGAAAATAATTTAGGAAGTTGTTACGATCAAGAAGATGAAAGAGAAAGAACAGAATAATCCCCAAAGGATATAGGATGGAAGAAATAATAAGAGTAAGAACAAAATTAACAAAATAGAAAGCAAAGAAACAATAAGATCCACCAAATCAAAGTTATCTTCAAAAGATCCATCAGAGAGAGAGAGAGAGAGAGAGAGAGAGAGAGAGAGAGAGAGAGAGAGCAAAAACTGGCCTTATTGGGGGAAAAAGAAAAGGGCAGATCTGCATATTTTTAAAACCATAAGAGAACACTATGCTGTACTGAATATTCTTGTTATTCTATTCATGATGGAATTGGGGGGAAGGGGTATGTATGCCTAGTAAACTTGCTGGGTCAAAGATTATATATGTATATATATAAGAGTATACATATACTGGCTGGTGTGCCTCAGCTGGTTGGCGTCATCCTATGGACTGAGAGGTTGACAGTTTGATTCCGGGTCAGGGCAGCTCCATTCCCGGTAGGGGGTGTGCAGGAGGCAGTAGATTGATGTCTCACTCTCAAATCGATGTTTTTCTCTCTCTCCCTCTCCCTTCCTCTCTCTAAAAATCAATAAAAATATTACACACACACACACACACACACACACATGCTGGTTGGCAAAAGCAGGTTTACAGTTGTGAGTACATGAAAGTTTATTCTTATATCATTATTTCTTAATTATTGTATTATTTATTTGTATTACAACTGTAATATATATACCCCTACTTAAATACTTATTGCCAACTGGCTTTCCAAAATAATGAGAGTAATTTACACTCCTACCAGAGGTGGGTAACAGTACTCACTTATCTACATTCTTGCCAGTAATTACAAACAGTTTTGTTTTTTGTTTTCTTGCTCCCATGTGAAATGCTGTATCATAGTGATTTTAATTTGCTCTTCCCTGGGTATTAGTAAGTTGACAACATTTCCATATATTTTCTTCTGTGAATTGCCCTCTCATATATTCAGTACCTTTTACTATTAGCATTGTTTGCATTTTCTTTTAGATCTGTAAAAGCTCATTACACAGTCCAGACATGAATCGTATGTCACTTGAATACATAGACAATTTCCCCTGATATGGAAGAAATATATTTGCAAGTCACTTTGTGGACACATGCTTCCTAAAGAACAGACACCCAGCAGTGGAAATTGCCAAACCGTTCTCCAGAGTGGTCGCGTCATTTCACACTCCCGCCAGCAACGGCTGAGCGTTCTGCTGCTCCCCACCCTCACCAGCATTTGTTTATTTATTTATTTTTTATATCCTCACCCGAGGATATTTTTCCATTTTTTGTACAGATAGAGTGGGAGGGAGAGAGAGAGAGAGAAACATCGACGTGAAGAGACACATCGAGTGGCTGCCACCCGCACGACCAACCAGGGCCGGGGACAAACTGCAACCGAAGTACGTGCCCTTAGCGGGAACCGAACCCGGGTCTCTCCGGACTACAGGCCAATGCTCTAACCGCTGAGTCAAACTGGCCAGGGCCCTCACCAGCATGTGATGCTGTCTTTAGTTGTTATAGTAGGTGTGAAATATTATCTCGTGTGGTTTTTATTTAAAATTTCCCGAAGACTAATAACATTTACATAGTGCCCATTCATGTCAAGTTTGGTCTACTTTTATTATATATTTGCATTTTTATTATTGATTGGAAGGACTTCTTTATTTTATTATATTTATTATATTAACCCTTTGTCATTTCCCCCCCAAAATAAGATTCAATTGTTCTTGCATCATTTGTTAAAAAGACTTGTCATCTACCTTTGAATATGACTTGGTGCCTTGGCCAAAAATCAATGAACCATATATGTGTGGGTTTATCTCTGGACTAGCACGTTTCATTGATCTGTCTGTCCTCATGTCAAGACATTCGGTCTTGATACTGACAGTTCTTGAAATCAGTTTGTGTAATTCATCCAACTTTCCCCTTAGTTTTCAAGATTGTTTTGGCTCTTCAAAATTCCTAGTATTTCTATCTGAATCTTAGAGTAAGCTTGTCGATGGGGTTTTGATGGTATTGCATTGGACTTGTAGATCAACTTGGGGAGAATGGACATTCATTCTTACATGTTGTTCAGAAGGCCACTGACTTTAAAGTACTCACCCTCGTGCAGAACGAGCCCCTCTGTGTCCGGGTGCTAGTTATTCTCTGCTTGCTCTGTGTGTACCCGCTGCACTCCTCACTTCGTCACCAGTTAAACTCAGGTGTGTACCCTACTCTCTCTTGCTTTGATGCCTCTTCGCCCTCCTCCAATCACCGATCCATAACTTATCTCCAAGTTCACGGCTTGTCTCGTTCTTCCTGAGTGAGTGCTGCTCAGACTGTCGACCCGATGCCACAGCCTCTCCGCTTGGGGAACAAGGCACTCTGAGTTCACGGTTTTGTCTGTCTTCAGTCTTTACAGTAGGTGTGAACTCTTACCTCCTGTGGAAACGAGAGAGCCTTGTTCTGCTGGAACAGCCATTTTGCCAAGTCTCCAAGTAGCTCAACGGGTATAGGAGTCCTTGTGAGGTCAAGCTCCGCTCTGCCTCTCTGCATTGGTCACTTCGACCCACTGTCTTCTACTTCTGCGTCAGCCCTAATGAGCCACTTGTCGTTCCTGGAATACACCTGCTCTCTCACACATCTGGCCCTTTGCACCCCCATTACTGCCACCTGGAACAGTGTGTCCCCCAGACACACGCACCCCCTCCTGTTAGCCTCGGTGCCTTGCCTGATTCTTCAAGGCTGGCTGAGATGTTCCCTCTCTGCGTTCTCATAACAACCGTGCAATTCCTCGTGGCCCTGCTTTTCTGAGCCCCTTGGAGGCCAGGCCTGGGTCTGCCTCTCTGTTGAATTTCCAGCATTTCGCACCGTGCCTGGCACATCCAAAGCAAATGGGTAAACGACAGAACGAACACTGAGTGGACATTTTCAGTATGTCCATGGCATGCTCCTAGGGGATGGGAACCCTGATGCAGGAGAGACCTCATGGCAGTTATGAACATGTGGTGATGATGGTGACTCACCCTGCTCCCAGCACTTGTTAAAAATACCCCTGATCCAAATTCCATTTATATGCACTGATTGATCTTCTAATCTTACTGCACCTCCCAAGTAGCTTTCTTAAACTGGAGCAGAGGTGTGTTGGCTGGCTGAACACTTCTTAGCCATTGGCAGACAGATTGCAACTGCAAATGAGTATTTGACCCTCTACTTTTCAAAGCGTTCTCATGTAATTTTAGTTGCATGGATACAATCTCAGATCCCCTGCCAGGATCTGAAAGAACCAATCCCCTCACCCCCTTTTTCATATATGTTCCCCAAGGAAGGCCGTTCTTATTTCTTATGTTTTCCCCCACAGGGCCTCAAAGAGGACAGAATACCTTGACTGTGCTCAATAAACATAAGTCAAACTAACAGCAAGGCTGAGGACTGACCTCTAGGGAAATGAATTCGTCTGTGAGGGCTGTCCTCACCTAGTACTGCCACCTGGGTGGCTTAGCTACAGAAATGCATTGTCTTACAGTTCTGCAGGCTGGGAGCCTGAGACGTGGGAAGAGTGGGCTCCTCCTGGGGCCGAGAGGAACACTGTTCCAGGCCTCGCCTGGCTTCTGGTGGCTTGCGGCAACCGCTGGTGGTCCTTGCTTCTGATAGCATCGCCCTGGCCCTGCCTCCCTCCCCATGTGGTGTTCTTCTGCATGTCCCGCTGTGTCCAAAGTTCTCCTTTTTACAAGAACACCGGTCATATGGAATTAGGGCCCGCCCTACTCCAGCATGACTTCATCTGAACTTATCTGGCTTGTTGAGGTATTGGGACTTAGAACTTTATTTATTTATTTTTTATCCTCACCTGAGGACACTTTTGCATTTATCCTCAGAGAGAGCGGGAGGGAGAGAGGGAGGAAGAGAGAGAGAGAGAGAGAGACATTGAGTGGCTGCCACCCACATGACCCCAACCGGGGTCGGGGACAAACTGCAACCGAGGTACGTGCCCTTAGCAGGAACCGAATCTGGGTCTCTCCAGTCCACGGGCCGACGCTCTAACCGCTGAGCCAATGGCCAGGGCAAGGGACTTAGAACTTTAATACCATATGAATTTGGGGGGGGGCGGCATAGAACGAGGCACCTACCATTTGTAAATTATGAGATTTTTAGCATCACAAACACTCTGAACCCCAATTTTATTTATTCATTCATTTAACCACTCTTTACAGAGCTCTGTTTTTAAAAAGCAAGTGCTGTCTACGATACCAGGGCTCCAACACTGAACCGGGCAGAGACCGTCACTGCCTACACAAAGCAGGTGCTCCAGGGGAGGACAGATGGTGGAACAAGCTTGAACCGGAAATTGAGGCGAGTGCCACGAGGTGGAGATCACAGAATTCAACAGAGCACAGCACAGAATCACCTCCCATGTCTGGGAACCAGGGTGCAGAGCTGGGAAGACAGCCCTGGGAAGCAACATTTAAAGTGAAGTCTTAAGGACATACCGCAGTCAGCCAGGTCAGGAGAACTCAGAGCCAAGCTTATGGGGTTAGCAGGAAGATTAAGTTGGATGAAATAATTTAGATCAATGTTATCCTCTTGCTCCCATTTGCTCCTGTGGATTCAACTCTTTTTATTTATTTATTTATTTATTTATTTATTTATTTATTTATTTATTTATTTATTTATTTTTTAAATCCTCACCTGAGGATATTTTTTCATTTATCTTCAGATAGAGTGGGAGAGGGAGAGACAGAGAGAGAGAAATATTGATGTGAGACATATCAATTGGTTGCCTCCTGTATGACCCTACCAGGGTCGGGGACTGAACTGCAACTGCGGTACGTGCCCTTGACTGGAATCGAACTCACGACTCTTTGGTCCTTGGGTCGATGCTCTAACCGCTGAGCCAAACCGGCCAGGGCAGAGTCAACTCTTTTAGACTCTACTGGCATGTATGAAGCTGCTTACTGTGCCCCTGGCTCTGTGCTGGCTCCCCATAGCTTATCTAGTATCTTTATGAAAGTGACAACAAGAACTACCCCATTTGGACTCAATTATGCAAAGTGCAATCCAAAGAGGGTGAAAATCTTTTCCGGTAGTATACGTAACAATATAAGCCATTGCTATTGCCATTACTTTATGCCATATCTACGTCTGGACACGGTGATTCATGCAGCCTACAGTTTCATTAGCATGCTAGATGCTGAATTAGTGCAGCTGCATCTGTGATCCTATAAATATCTTCCCTTTCATTCTTGCAACAGTTCCGTCGATTTGGGTCTGCACTTATACAAATGATTTTCAGGAACCAAAGGGACGCATTTCATGTGACCTCACAAAAATGTCCTTAGTGGATTTGGACACGTCATTCCAGTCTGTTGGGATGATCTTGAGTCTTGGTTTTGTCATTCATGTTGGCTCTTGCCCAGTAGATTTGCTAAGCTTCCCTTCTAAGACTGCACATCTGAGATTTTGCCGATAGGATCACAGCCCTGTTTTATTTCCTTTGCTTCTGCGAACTGCAGGTTCAGGACACGAGAGCCGCTGCCTGTGTGCACCTGTCTCACGCTCCTGGGAAGATACAGCCTGAAGCAAGATTCGATAACCTTTGTTCATCCCTTCTCCTTGGGGCATTGCTCCTAATCTTGCTCTCAGATTCTGGGATTTGGTGGCCCAGTCATGACTTTTGGGTCCTTCCTTCTGCCCTGATTATGAGGGCATCCTTAAGATGACTTGCTGCTGTCACAGTGCACCCCATTCCATGTACTGACCCCCTAGTTCCTCACCCACCATCCCTATCCATGTGCTGGGAGTACACGCCCTGCCCAGAGTAGTCACTGGTTTCCACATGGTTCGACAGCTTCGGAGGTACAAGCAAGGAAACGAGTTTGTTCACAGATTTGAAATGAATGATGCTTTTCATAGAAATCACGTTGCTTCTCAAAATTATGACATTCTTGAAAGGTATGGTGGTTACCGCATGGCCATCATATACCATTTCACATCATTAGAGCGACTGTCTTCATTTTTGAAAAAAATATGTTTTATTGATTTTTTGTGAGAGAGAGAGGAAGAGAGAGAGAAACATTGATGTGAGAGAGAAATATCGATCAGCTGCCTCCTGTACACCCCCTATCTCGGATCAAGCCTGCAACCCCCGCATGTGCCCTGAAGGGAATTGAACCAGGGTCTCTCAGTCCATGGGACGATGCTCAGTCCACTGAGCCACACCGGCCAGGCTCAGTTTTCATATTTTTTAATGTTACTCTACTGGGTTATAGTATGTCCCAAAACGTTCTTTAGAAAAATGCATCACTGACTCAAAGTAGTTCTTTGAGTCATACAGTAATGAAAATAATAACGATATTATAAATGTAAAGTGTGGAGAGATCCATGTACAATATAAAGTGAGGGAAATTAGAAATAATATGATAAATACAAATTATGGCAAGGTCTCCATGCAATATAAGCCAAAAAAATGAAAACTGTAAATAGATGTAAAAATGTGGAAGATAATAAGTATCTGAAAGGTAGTAAGTATCTGAAAATGTGTCTTATTGAACTTGCAATCCACGAGCTTCTGCCCAGGGAAATGTTAGTTGGGAATCCTTGCAAATACTGGCGAGGAGCCAGACCCCTGCACTGTTTGCACTAAAATAGCGATCTCCATAGCAATCAAGTTTCCCCCCAGTCCTTGTACCAAATAACTGTTGCCAGTATGACGTAAGCGGTTTTTATATCTAAACGTAGAAAAGAATCCAAAACTCCAGAGGCATCATTCAAAATATGTACAACTCACACCACTGGACTAGTCAAACAGTGAATGAAAACTCTGCAAAATTCCTTGATTAAAATAATGCTTTTGGATATTACATACTATTGGTGGTAAAATGGGAAGAGAATGTCTAGGTAGGAATTTCTAGCCCCTATTTTGAAGACAGCTGCTATGCAGAGTGCGAATCAACTCCTTGAATCTGTAACACAGCTGGGACAGGGAAGTGTTCAACAGATTTTATCCCTGAAAATTTTTTCATTTAAATTGAAATGATTTTCTGAGCCAGGAGGAGGACTGCGCAAAGGCACTGAGAACCATGCCAACAGTCACGCAGATTTTCTCAATTATTTTATCCACAGACACTAACCAGTAGCCAACAAGACCTCCCCTTGATCGGAGGCTGAAAGAAACTGGAAATGTTGACTGTGACTGAATCATGGCCAAGCATTTGTATATCTTTTCAGTGTGATGTGCTGAGCAGGAGTAAGTGAATACAAAACTCTCTCTATATATTTTTTTCATACTGACACAGAGTGGTTGATACAAAGTAAATCATTTTTTTTTTTTTTTTTTGAAGGTAGGATAAACACTTCTTAGTGAGTTGATTACTTTGGTTACTTAGAATGGATTGATATATTTCAAAATTGGAATGAATATCTTGAATTAAACCGAATTTGTCATTTCAGAGCAAAAGGGTGTTCATTTCTTCAATCATGTGGCTAATAACTCTCTGTCATTGTCGGAGAAAGAAACTGATGATCTGTTAGTAATGACGTTTGAAAATCACACCCAAAGGCTGCCACAAAACCATGTAGAAACATTTTCCAGAGACACCTTCAACTAAGGAATGAATTGGTATTCATCTTTCAAATTGGGAGATTTTTTTTTTTTGAAAGTTACACTTTGCCTACGATGTGTTTCTGTCTGCTAGGACATGGAAAGCAATCTTCAGTGATGGATTTATTCTTTCTGAGACCATGTTTTATTTGAAGATCCAGAATTATCTAGCTACCCTTACAACTGAGAATTAGAATCCGTCACCTTAGCAGGAATGCAGAGTAAGGAAACATACTGACTGTGGAAGCTGAGCCTGTCTCAAGTTCCTCACAAGCCAGCTGGAGAGAGAGCCTGACACTGAGGCCTTGATGCAGCAGGTGCCCAGGAAGCGGCCTGCACTGCTGAGGGACACGGGACCACACATTCTAACCGGCGTTCTGTCTCCTCAGAAAGCTCCGTCCCCGGAATACAGACTACTGACTAAGTTAGCATCCGTCCTCATTCTTATTTCTTTTTTTCCCAAGATTGGAACTTTATCATAGATTTTTTTTAAATGTAACCCTCACCTGGTCATATGTTTATTAGTTTTAAAGAGAGAGGGAGAGAGAAAGAGAGGGAGAGAGACAAACACTGATCGGTTGTGTCCCACAGGTGACCTGACCGGGTCAAACCTGAAACCTGGTACGTGCCCTGACCAGGAATTGAGCCCACAACCTTTCTGGTGTATGGAAAAATGCTCCAACCAACTGAGCGCCCGACCTGGGCTCACACTGAGTCTTGACCCATGACTGCCTCTGGTCGCTGACTGCGCTGACGCACTGCCAGGCCCTCGTGCCCTACCCCACCCACGATTTGAATATTTTAGAGCCCGCTGCTCTGCTCTGGCAGTAAGAGAGACCACTCTGTTCCCTTGAGTATGGACTGCCCATGCGCTCTTTCTGAAGCTCATTATTAAGAAAGACACATTTACTCCTTACTCCTGTTGGGTCCTTCTATGTGGAGACAGCTTGACTAGTGAGCCTGCCTGGCCTTGACGATCTTCGTTGATCAGAGAGGTGATTTCTGAAGAAGAAACTGGGCATGAGTAACCCAGCCTGCCTCCTGTGTGTTCTTGGGACCATGCCAAGCACGAAGCAGAGGCCGCTCTCACCTGGACAGTCTGGCCAGGGTCCAGCACTTCTGTGACGAGGGGGCTCAATCTGTCTAATTCTAGGGTTCAGTACAGGGGTTCGGTTGGCCTGCATATTTGCCACATTATCTTGGTAATAAAAGTGGCATTTTGATTCTCCCTCTGCCTATTATTTTCATGTCACTTACCCAACTCACAGGGCTGGAAAGGGGGTGCTATTACTTAGCTCTGTTCAAATTTCAATACCAGCCTGTGTGGCCAGGTCTCTCTCCTCCACCGCTGTCCCACCTTGGGGACAGGAACCAGAGCAGAGACTCGGCTCATTCCTTCTGCCCACCGGCTAGGACCGCATGTCAAAGCAGCTCAAACTATGATAAGATGAACAGTTAATCAGCAGTTTCTGTCTATGGTGGTTTAACCAGCTGTGAAAACATTTCGCAACTACCAGCCAGTCCGTATGCCTGCACCTTGTCCAGAATCCACGTCAAAGGGCTTTGCTGAAACCTAAATGCACCCCTATATTCTATCAGAGTGGCAAAGTACTGGCAAAGAAAGTGAGAGTGATTTGTTCTATACTTTTAATTTTTCTTTATTGATTTTTAGAGAGAGGGAAAGGGAGAAGGAGAGAGATAGAAACATCGATGAGAGAGAACATCGATTGGCTGCCTCCTGCATGCCCCCCACTGGGGATCTGGTCCCCCTCCTGGGCATGTGCTCTGACCAGGAATCAAACTGGTGACCTCTTGGTGCAGGGGTCAATGCTCAATCACTGAGCCACACTGGCCGGGCTGTTCATTTTTCTTAATGCTATCAGAATGATGGTAAAGCTAAAACGTACACTTTCTTACAACCTCTGTGCCTAGCATGTAGTCCATACTCAATAAGGGTTTTGACAAACAAATAAATTAATTAAACAAGCCTTTGCTAACTCCTAACAATGATCTTTTTAAATTATAACTGTGTGCATATCATTTTTAATGATCATGGCTTCAGTTTCTCCGTGCTCTAATTTTGAACTCATTACCATATATTCCTACAGTGCCCCCTGTACCTTGCTGGTAAAACAGAACGTTTCCCTCCCCCTCCTCCAGCCCAGCTTCCTTCTCTGGCATTTGTTAAAGAGCAGAGACGCCGACTCCGCAGCATAGATGTGTTTTCTTAGTACAGTCTGTGCCCTGAGATGTGATTATCCTAATTCTGAGCCTTTAAACTCATTTAAAGCATATTAACTTCTCTTGTATCATTATCTTTTCTCTTCATGGACGCGTCCCTGAAAGACAGCGTTCCCACCATCACTGCTAGGAATCATTCCCCTTGGCAGCAAAGCACAGCAGGGACTGAGTCATGTCCTTTCCTCTCTCACGTGGGAACGCTGTAATTCTGCCCCAAGCGGCGAGTCTGTGCCTGTCTTTGTTTCGTTGGTTCTGTTATTTACAGCTCTGCCGACCTCGGCTCCTCCTGGCGATGTTCTTCTGGGTTCGCGCCGTGGCTGGGATCCCCTCCCTCTGTATTTTGTACATTTTGCTTCGATCGTAAGGACAGAGGCAAGGAGGTCCTTTTCAAGGTCACGCTCTTCTACTGCGAGCCCACCGCCAGATTTCGGGTGTGTGCGGGGTCACCGTCCTTCTTGACCACGGCTGAGAGGACGAGGGATGGTCCCCTGGGAAGCGATGGGAGCTGAGACCGTGGGGAGTTGGTCTGGGGCGGCCCCTGGAGCGAGGGGTGTGGCCCTCAGGAGTCGTGGTGTGCGGCGGCATCACAGGACTGTGCTCGATGGTTGGTGAGAGGAAAAGACAGACGTGTGGAGCGAAGCCGAGACAGCGAACCAAGGAGACGAGCTCCTGATGGCTTTGCAGGTCCTAGCAAGTCACGGCAGGGTAGTTTTTCGAATTTTCCATTTGTACTCTGCTCCTCGCTGCCCCGATGACGAGGCTGGATGGGCGGTCTCCCGGGCTCTCCGGGTGTCAGGGCAGACAGACCGCTGAGACGGGACAGAGAAGCGGGCCGGGCTGGGGTGGAACACGGGTTCTCAAGCGGGTCATCTGGCTTCGCAGAATCTTGTCACCCCCTGGCTGGGAGACCCTGGGCAAGTGGCCTAATCACCCTCTTGTCCCGTCTGTACAGTAAGGACAACACTGTCTACATTCATTAACTCAAAATGTGAAGTCCTTGGAGCAATCACCATCGCGTCAGAGAGAGACGAAAACGTGCAGGTGGTTTTCGTTATCTAGTGTTGTTGTCAAAGCCCTCAGCCGGCTGAAGAATAGGACCGCGTGTCCCCGAGGGTGCGTGGGGAAGAGGAGCCCTCGGGGGACGGGGGTGTGGAGAGGAAGCAGGCCAGGTGCAGGGCCCAGGTCAGCAAGGCGGGGGCACAGCCGGTCAAGCGCTGCTCTGACTCGTGTCCGAGTGTGGGGCCGAGCGTTGGGGGAGGGCGCCCCGAAGTCCGAGAAGGGACCCCGCTCCCCACCTTCACCGGAGTCCCCATGCCCAGAGGATGGCAGGGAAAACAGACGGCTCGCCAAGCCTCCATTTCCATTCTTCCCTTCTTCTTTGGTGAAAGAACGCCAAATGTTAGCTGGCCCACCGCGTAAAGGTGGCCGGGTTTTTATTTATTTATTTATTTATTTATTTTTTATTTTTTATCCTCACCCGAGGATATTTTTTCCATTTTTTGTACAGATAGAATGGGAGGGAGAGAGAGGAAGGGAGAGAGAGTGAGAAACATCGACGTGAAGGGACACATCGAGTGGCTGCCACCCGCACGACCAACCAGGGCCGGGGACAAACTGCAACCAAGGTACATGCCCTTAGCGGGAACCGAACCCGGGTCTCTCCGGACCGCAGGCCGACGCTCTAACCGCTGAGCCAAACCGGCCAGGGCGAGGGTTTTTATTTTTATTGTTACTTTTTCCTCTATTGATTTTAGAAAGAAAGGAAGGAAGAGGGAGAGAGAGATAGAAACATCGATGAGAGAGAACATCGACTGGCCGCCTCCTGCGTGCCCCCCACTGGGGATCGGGCTCACAACCTGGGCACGTGCCCTGACCGGGAATCGAACCGGCGACCTCTTGGTGCGTGGGCCGATGTTCAACCACTGGGCCACACCGGCCAGGCGTGGATTTTTTTATATGAGAGGAAAATAGACTTCTATCTTCATCAAGCCATTGCTGTTTTGTCTTTAAGTTTTGTATGCGGCCCGACTGAATCCTGACTGATGAGCAAGAAAGGAGCCGGCGTCCGCACCTGAAGAGCAGACCAGGGCAACAGGACAAGCGGGACGGCCAGGGAGACCGAGGACTGCTGGCCCCAACTGGCCCCTTCGGACAGGGTGGGCAGGAACGTGCCCCAGTAACCAAGGTTTCATATCCTCCAACCTGGGAAGAGGGGAGGAGCAAAGCCAGATACAAGCTGATGTAGTCTGTTTGTGTTTTGTTGTTGTTGTTGTTGTATATCTGAGTTCTTTGAGATTCACAACCAGTACAGAGGCTGAGCTTCCCTTGGGTTTTGTGATTGATCCCAGACTCCTTCTACTACATCCCTCTTTACTTGATTATCATAAAGTCAATTTAAAATGAATATGTTACTGCCCAGCTGGTGTGGCTCAGTGGATTGAGTGTCGCCCATGGACTGAGAGGTCCCTGTTCAATTTCGGGTCAGGGCCCATGCTCGGGTTGAGGGCTCGATGCCCAGTAGGGGGCGTGCAGGAGGCAGCCGATCGATGTTTATCTCTCACATGGATGTTTCAATCTCTCTCTCCCTTCCTCTGTCTCTAACAAATCAATAAAAACATTTAAAAAAATTGAATATGTTACTCATACCCAAAAGGACTGTCCCTAAGACCCTAACCTGCACAGCCACATTGTCTTCTTAAGGTGTCTCTCACTTTCATCTCTGGCGAGGAATATTTTAAATTACATTGTAGATTTTATTTCTGGGGTCCTTCTGTCTCAGTTGTATTGCTCTTTTGAAGAGTCAAGTCGTGGGATCATGTCCATTTTTTTGCCTCATATTTGACATCTGCATTATCCAGGGTTAGAGCTCAGGAAGGTTGGGTGGGGCTCCCCCTTGCCCCCTGCTGACCCCATGCTGACCGGTTTCTCTCTCTGTGTCATTTCCGGGCACGCGGCGCTGTTTCTCCTAGATCCAAGCCAAGTCAGAGCGGCAGTTCTCGCTGCTCTCCTGGCTGAGCAGAGGGCTGTCAGGAAGGCAAACCACGAACCTATCAGCTGACATTCTTCCAGCGGAATTCATCTACCTAAGGACAGGGAGCTCCTATGCCCTGGCCGGTTTGGCTGAGCAGTTAGAGTGTTGGCCTGCGGACCAAAGAGTTGTGGGTTTGATTCTGATCAAGGGCACGTACCTCTGTTCCGGTTTGGTCCCCGGCGCTGGTCGGCAACCAGTTGATGTGTCTCCCACACGGATGTTTCTGTCTCTCTCTCTCTCTTTCCCCCACTCTATCTGAAGATAAATGGAAATATATCCTCGGGTGACGATTAAAGAAAAAAAAAGACAAGGAGCTCCTCAAATCTTTCAAACCTGGATTTTACACACCTCAGCAGAGATTCTTAGGCATGATGTGGATAGCACCTGTGGGGCCTGCCGTTGTACTTAAACCATCCACAGACCTGGCATTCTTTGCAATTGGTTGACTCTTAAGACACACTGAAGCCAAACGCTGTGAGAAGCAGCTGGGAAGAACACAGGGAGAAACGGCCCTAGGGGTGTTGAAACTCAGCCCCTTGCTTTGCTGCTAATTCAGTCTATGGTGCTGCACAAGCCTCCAACTTGCTGGGTCTCACTTTTTACATGGATGAGAGAGAGAGACATCCACACCGATCGGCTGCCTCCTGCATGCCCTCTGCTGGGGAGAGAGCCCCGCCACCCAGGAACATGCCCTGACCGGGAATCGAACCCGGAACCTCTTGGTGCATGGGGCGATGCTCAACCACTGAGCCGCACTGGCTGAGCCAAGGAGCACTTTCTCGATGGAATGATGCCAGAGATGAGAACTGAAGACTGGCTGCCAGGTAGCTGAATGAAGGAGTGGAGGCACGGCGGGCAGTGGGGAGGAGTGTGGTGTGAGATGAGGTTAGAAACGGAGGCAGAGGGGAGGGTCTGCACACCCTCTCAGCCGGGATAAGAAATTTTATCTCTATCCTAAGAAATGCTGAAAGGTTTATCTGATTCCTATTTCTATCCCTTACCTTTAATCGCACAGACAGATAATGTTAAGAATAAGTAACAGAGGAGGCAGATTCGATTTCTATTTATATCCATGGATCATCCGAAGAGCAAAAAATAAACTCGGAAAAACAGTCCTTCGGTCCCTTCACTTTCCTGGTCACCAAGGCAGTCAAATGCCTTCTGTTTCTCTGCGAACCTGGTTTGTGTGTGCACCGCACATGCACACACACGTGCACACGCACACACACACACGACATGCACTTCACTTTAACAGTGTCCTGTCATTCTTGATATGGGAATAACAGAGCTTATTCTGATTAATCTCATTTAACTCCAATTAGTTTGCCCACTTGGGTCACTGGGTCAGCAATGACTTGCTGTCAGGGTGCTGAAAATAATGTCCCTCCCGACTCCACCAAGTCATGGTGATGGTGATTCCATCAAGAGGCCTGTCCTGGTGTCATGGGCGAAGCCCTCTCTCGGTTCCAGAGCACAGAGAAGCCCCACAGCTCCCCCGCTGGCCCGGTTGAGCGTCGCTCTTCTGTAGGAGCCACGTTCCTGACACGGATTCACTGACTGCACGGTGACCAGCCTTCCACGTGCAAACCACCCAGCTGGAAGCTCACCCCCGTCCCACCTCCTTAGGGTGCTCTCACCCTCTGCTCCAGCGTCCCAGGGCCAGGTGCCAGGCAGCTAGAGACAGTTCCGACCCCGGAGCCCTCTGGGATTGTCCCAGTTCGCCAGGCCTCAACCTGCTCACCTGACTCAACCGTGCCTCCCCGCGGAAACCACACAAACGCTCGGGTCCCATCGCGCTCCCTCCGCTCGCGGACCCACCTGCTGCGTCTCATTGGGCCCTGTGGTGAGGCTGCCTTCTCCTCTGGGGAGGGCAACAAACTCTCTTTTCAATGATTACCATCTCCCGACCCCTTGGCCTCGTCATCCCTGAATAATAGAACCTAATGTAAACATGTCCCTCAGACGCTCTCCTTGCATTCGCTTCTGAGATGTCCAGGTGAAGGCCCTCGGGCCTCCAGGGGCGTGTGCTCCTGGACCGGCGTGGACCCCAGAGCCTGGCTGCCCCCTCCCAGCGGCAGCACTGCAGGCCCTTTGCTTCACCTCCGGGACCCTTGCTCCCCGGAGCCCAGGAGAGGACCCCGCCTGATCGCAGGGCGGGTTGAGGAGTGGGTGCGGTGGCGCAGGTCCTCCAGCCAGCGCAGGGCCTCCGCCCGGGGCTCAGCACCGCCAGTTCCCTCCTCCCTGCAGTCTTCTGCTTTGCTGTCTGCTTTCCGCCGGCCAGTTTTATTGCTCGGTCAACCAGGAATCTTGAAGAAAATCCCTGGATGATTTATTGTAAGCTTTTCGACCTTTGCTTCCTCTATTTATTAACCTCCAGCCGACCAGAGCCTTTTATCCCCCCTGCAGACGCCGACTGCTCCTGAGTGTGTTTGGATGAACTGTTTGGACCCTGCACTCGGTCTAGCCACTCTCTCGTGGACAGCTCCCGGCAGCACAGGGCCAGGAGTCGGCACCGGGTTCCTGCTCTGGCCACTTCCTCCCGTGACCGGGGGCACCGTGGTTGGCCACTGTGAGCTTCCAGTCCACTCCCTCCTCTGAAAAGCAGGACCGGAGTGTGCATCTGTCTATACCAACGGGCTGTTTTGCGAGGCAGACAGTGCGACGTGTATGACAAACATAAGGGTGGAACAGTAGGAGGGACTGTGATCACACATGCGAGACCACGTGGGGCTGGCCCTGTGTCCCCTCCTCTGTGTGCCGTGTGCTTCCAGGAATCCCTGTATCCTGCCCCTCCCGCCCCAGCCTCCCAGGCCCAGCTTCTCTTCACCCTCCATCCTTGTCCCCCGGGACCTACCTCCCACCCTCTTGAAGACCTTTCTTTCTCCCTGCGCTGAAGGATTCCTGGAGAAACACCTCTAAAGGGGGTAGAGAAACCACAGGGAAGATAGAAGGGAAAGGGAGGATCAACTCTGTGTGTGTGTGCGCGCGTGTGCATTTATTATGTCCCAGGAACTCTCTCATGTACACTTCTTGGCTTCTTGGGGAGGGGTCCTTCGTGCCATCACAGAGGCTCAGAGGGAGGCAATACTCGCTGGGAAGCAGCCCACCCTGGATTCAAAGGGGAGACTTCCTGAGTCTGAGCTCTGGGCTACCATATCTTGCACCCCAGGCAATAAATATTTATTGAGCATCTACTGTGTGTTGGGCACAGTGTGAGGTCCTGGGGATATCGTTTCTTCCTCAAGGAAGACAACTTCCAAAGGATCACTGTCAGGTCACATCATACGAAGGACCCCGCTCGGCCAGTCACAGGCAGGGAACATGGCCCTCGGAGTCGCACTTGTCCATTCTTGCACCTGACTTGGACGGTTTCTGTGTGTTCACCTTCCACACGGAACGGCGAGCTTCCTCCCTGTGTCATTTTCCGTGCCCGTGGGGCTGAAGCCAGCACACACAAAGAAAGAAAAAGAAAATGAACATGCCTGCCTTACCCTAGGAGGAGCGTGAACACAAGGGATCGAGAGAACAGACGGTAGAGGAATGGCTGGGGAGGGAAGATGTCCGTCACAGAATGAACAGGTTTCTGCTTTCAGAAATGTCAGCGTCTTCAAATGAAAGGCTAGTACTACACCTGCATTGCCCAGGCCTGGCCCGACCCCAGATCAGAGCAGTGCAGTCTCTCTGAGATCTTGTAACGTAGAGTGAGCATGTGCTGGGTGGGCCTTGTGCCGGCCGGTCTGCCCGTGATGGGACCCAGCACCGCCCTTCCCTCGGGCAGTGCCCATCCAGCCCGGGGGAGGGGTGGTGCTGATCGCTTGGTTTGTGGTCCTGCCTCCTGGTGTGCATGCCCTGCACAAACCTGCTCTCCTTGAGCGTGGGCAGGACCTGGGAATGTGACGGGATGCCGTTCCCATAAGTATGTGACGTTATGTACAGCTGCCTTAGCAGGGTGGAGGGAGAGGCTCCCCTGCTGGCGTTGAGGAAGCAAACCCCCATGCTGGGGAGAGGACCACGTGGCAGGGAACGGCGGGGGACCTCCAGGAGCTGAGAATGGCCCTGTGCCAGCAGCCACCAAGAAAGCAGGGCTCTCGGGTCCACAAGCATGTGCGACTCAATTCTCCCACTCGTGACCTTGGAGGAGGACCCCGAGCTCCAGATCAGAAGCACAGACGGCTGCCGCCTCGTCCGAGCCTGCTGACACCCGGATCACAGGGCCCAGCTAACCCAAACCTGGGCTCCTGACCCTCGGGAACCTCGAGATGACAAATGGGCCTTGTTTCAAGCCACGTAATTTATGGCAATTTGTTACACTGCAGTTGGAAACTGATACGCCTTGTAAGGATAGGAAGTGCACAGTGAGGGGCCTGTCATAATTGTCACCCCCACAGCAGGGAGAGCACCGTGGCTGAGAAGGTGAACTCTGGGGCCAACCTGCCTGGGTTAAATCCTGCTCTGCTACTTACTGTGTGATTTTACGCAAATTGCTTAACCTCTCTGTGCCTCGATTTGCTCCTTTGTAAGATGGTTCTAGTGATAGAATTTGCTACTTAAACCAACGTACTGAGTAGAAAACACTCAGAACGCGGCTGATGCCGAGCTAGCACTACCCAACGCTTCCTAACGTTACCAAGTCGAAAACCAAACAAAACTGTGTTTAGACTCACAGAAGAGAAACAGCCTCATATTATAGACACAGAAACTGCGCTCCAGAGAGAGGAGTCTGTTCAAGGCCAGAGGGTTAGTTCTGAATCCACAAATGATAGTTAATCCTGAAGGTAAAGGCGCTTAAAGCCCACAGGACAAAATCTCCAATCCACTCATGGGGAACTTGGGGTCAAGGCACATGGGCCTCTCCCTGCTGGGTTTAAGCAGAATCAGGCTGAACACTGAAATCAGGTTCGTAAGACCCCCCCCCCCCCCGATGTCTCCTCTTTGTAATCTCCATCCGCCCCGACTCGGCTTGCTGTCTGCATCTCCGGAGCGCCCTGCAGCTGGCTCTGCCTAAGCGCGAAATCGTCTTTGGGGAGGGCGATGTGGGAATGAGCTAGCTAGTCCGGGCCACAGTAATGCAGTTGGAGAGAAGGTAACAGTTCTCATGGTATCACTTTATCTTTTTCCTGGTAGATCTGGGGAAGTAAAAACTGAAAAGGTTCACACTTGCATCCATACATGATACACATCCATCTCAACCTAAAGCATTTCAGTAAATGAATACATCTTAAAAGTTGCTAAGAAACTTTGAAGCAGATAGAAAATGATCATTTTCATTTTCTGGGGATAAGGCAACTGAGTGGGGCCAGTGAGGTGTCCCATAAAACCAGGGACTGCCGTGGAGACCCACCTGTTGGGCTAGCTCACCAATGCATTGCATACACATTGATGGTGAGCCTTCTGAGTCCTGGATTCTCTAACATGATCTGCCACCAAACTTTATAATATACTGTAATAATATAATGCTCTCAAAAGGATATATATATATATATATATATATATATATATAGAGAGAGAGAGAGAGAGAGAGAGAGAGAGAGAGGGAGAGAGAGAGAGAGAGAACTGGCCTATGTATTTGACCTATTTCTCATTCAGACCATGACACTAGCAAAACTGTCTATATGCTTCAAAAATGTCATTGTCAGAAAATGCAAAGAAAGACCAGGGAATTGTTCCTGATTAGAGATGATAGGCAACTCAATGCAATATTTGATCTTGGATGAGATCCTGGAATTGGGGGTGCAGAATGGGATGGAGGTGGTGACAGCCACGAAGACATTATCAGAACATCTGGCAAACTCTGAAAGTGGACTTTGTATTAGATATAGTCCTGTATCAATGTTAGGTTTCTTGCATAGGATCATTACATTGTGGTTCTATAAGAGAATGTTCTTATTTTTAGTTTTTAAATGTGTTCCTATTGACTTTTTCAAAGAGAGAGAGGAAGGGAGAGAGAGATAGAAACATTGATGTGAGAAAGATACACCGATCGGCTGCCTCCTGCATGCTCCTTACTGGGGATCGAGCTCACAACCTGGATATGTGCCCTAACCAGGAATTGAACTCGGACCTCTCAGCCTATGGGATGATGCTCAGTGGATTCCCATGGACTGAGAGGTCCTGGTTCCTTTCTTGGTTGGGTGGGTTGTGTGCTCAATCCCCAGTAGGGGGTGTGCAGGAGGCAGCCGGTTGATGTTTCTCACATCGATGTTTCTCTCTCTCCCTTCCTCTCTCTAAAAAGATCAATAAAAATATATTTAAAAAGTACATGCTAAAGCTTTCAGATTTAAAGGATCTAAAATCCACTCTCAAATGTTTTAGAAAAAAATATAGACAGAGATGTATGGGGTAGAGATGGCCAAAGGTTAACAATTGGTGAATCCGAGTGAAGGGCGTACAGATAATTGGTGTTATTTCTGTAACTCTTCTATTTGAAACTGTAAATGGAACAATAAACTGCAATTGTTTGCATGAATGTAATAAGGTGAAACCCATCTTAGCATTACCTCTGTTCAGCTCTCTAGGTAACTGTCCATTACATGAAAGCCAACTGCGCCTGGTTCACTGTTGTATTCACAGTGCTCAGTGCAGAGTAGATGCTCAGCAAATATTTGTGGAGTGCGGAAAGAATAGTAATGAGCGCAGTGAGGTTATTCTGACACCTCTGAATTATTCCTTCCTTCCTTGGGATCCACAGCAGTGTAACTTACCCGGGAATCTGATGAAGAGTTTTGCAAACTCTGTCAGTCATTTCAGGACCTCGTCCCAGCCTCTCTGATCAGAGGGTCTCAGTACCGTGCAATTGGGAACACTTCCCAGAACTTCATTCCGGACGATGTTGTCTCTCAAGACCGTATGTGTTGGAACAAACCAATGACCAACGCCATCATCCAAATTCATAATGAGAAACCCTCTATTTCTGTGGTGCCCCCATCATCTCCTTCCAGGTATCACCAATCATTCCTTAAATTGGAGCAGGTACTAAGAACACTGTTGTTAAATGAACAAAAACATGAACAAAAACAAAGACCACGACAGCGCTCTGACACTAGATTCGATGGGTCTGAAGCTTCTTAGAATGCACTTAGCGGATAACTGGCATTCATAAACTTCAATGGCATCACACTGGAAAAGTAAGCCCAGGGTTAGAAAAGCACATAGCCGTGAACTACGTGAAGATAGGACTGCATGAGCCCACTGGCCACGCTGTTCTCAGTGTCAGAAGAGGAGACGACAGCATGTAGTGGGAATGTACAGGTTTTTTAAGTCAGCCAGATTCTGGTCCAAATTCTGACCCTTTCATGAATAACCTGTGTAATTTTGGGCAAATCCCATAATTTCTCTTGAGGGCTGGTTCCATTTGCTTAATAATAATGATGATACTTTCCTTGTATTAAAATGTTGCTGTGAGGACTCATGAGTGCCAACTACCCTTGAAGCCTTGATTCGCTGAATGATGGCTCTTAATTATCTCCACCAAGAGTGTGAAGGAGAGGGGACTTTAATCATGGTTCTCCCACAAACACAGAGCTCCCTGGAGGCAAGGTGACCAGAAATGATGCCTTAACTCCAAGACAGTGGAGTCTTTGAAAAAACCACAAAATTTAAGTAGGGTCTGTCCTTTCATGATGGTGCACGAAGAAGCTATTAGTCATCTCAGCACATACGTGCTCTGTGAATCAGCTTTGCACATTCACAAGTCACGTGGAAGCGGCATGGTGACTTGAGGTCCAAGGGGGCGCAGAACTTGAGGTTCAACCTGCACCGTGTCATCTGAGCGGTAACCCAGGGGCATCCAGGGAATCCATTACTGCCCCCTTGGGTTGATCTAACTGTCTAAATAGGATTAAAGGTTGCCCAGGTCTCTTTCAAGTGAATTTCCAGAAAGCCCATGGGCATAGCAAGATTTGGAGCATCCAAGAACTCTAGCTGCTCTCTGGACTGTGTGTGTCATGGGACGGATGTGGACGGAAGAAAACTAGAAATCTAATAAACTTGCTACATAGGTTCAAATCCCTGTCTGCCAGTTTAACCTGTTCCTTTCTCCGAGGAGAGGGAGCAGCATTGCTTACTTTGTGACCTTGGGTCCCAACAAGTAGGCCTGGGTTTAAATTCTGGTTCTGCCATGTATGGACTGTGAATTTGGAGAAGTTACTTAATTTCCCAGAACTCGCTCAGTTTCCTCATCTAGAAACAGTAATATCCGCTTCGTTGTTTCGCTGCAAGGATTCAATGAGCTCATGCACAGCAAAGGTCCTTGCACATACTGGTTCCTCAGTAAATCTTAGCTCTCCTGGATACTGGATATTACAGAGCCTAAATGAGAGAATCCTTTTTCTCCTTCCGGCTGAATGCCAATATTGGCTTATTTAAGCATGAAAACAGCAGTGTGACCCATTTAGAAGCTTGTCCTACCCTACGGAACTGATAGGAAGGAATCGACACCCACAGCCATGGCCTCTATCCAAATGGCTGCAGCTCCCCTCTCGTGGGCTGGCAAAGAGCTGCTGCTCCCAAAGCAAGTTCTGGGAGCTCCTGCTGCAGACCTCAGCCTCCATGTTGAACTTGGACATCAGCCAGTATCCGAGCTCTGGCCTTAAGTGAGATCAACTTCAGCATGTCAGGCACCTGTCTTTGGGAAAACAGGATTTTCTCCTGTTGGTGTGCAGTGTCAGTTTCTGGCTTTGATAAATTTAGTGTCCGTGAAGCTACATCATTTTTCAATTTGTACCTATCGTCTCAAAGCAATTAGTACCTTCTTTCATCTCGGAGGTGACCCAGTTTGGATGATAAATTATATGGCCACTACGATACCCATAGGACCACCAGTGAAAGCAAGGTGGCTGGGCATGAGTTAGGTGCTGTAGGGAAAAAAATGGAATAAATAAAAGGCTTTAAGGAATTAAAAATTGATTTTTAACATTGAGGAACCACTGTTATTTGACTCAAGGAGCTGGTGGCAATTAATCCGAAAGCCGTATCAATGCATCTATTAACAGCGGCCTTCCTTACAGGAAGGAGGCGTTTTGAGTGCCTGCCTGTGCACACAGGGAAGAGAAGGCACTGCCGTGCTGGGCAGTGTTTGACAACCAGCTCTTGGGGTGGTGGTGCCCTGATTTTGGTGTAACTACACCCACCATGGCCAACTTCGAGCTACAGATGCGGTGTCACTGAACACGGGGCGAAAAGAGATGCACGCAGTGAGTTCTCATGAGCTGGGTCCCACACACCAACAGAGAAAGGGGGTTCGCCTGTACTGTGAACACTTTGGAATGTTTTACTTTTTTACTGTATTCATGTATTAGACTTGTAATATACATGCTATATATGTAATATATGTATATGATATATATATACGCACATAAACTTATTGATATCTGTTTGAGGATTAGTCCTAATAGTTGTTTAGCTAATTAAAAAAATAAATCTGAGTGAAATATCCATTTGAGCATATAACACACCCAGGGTCTCATAAACCAGGTTGCTGTAGGGGTTCATATGACTACCAGAGGGTTCACTTCACTCTTGCCGATGATTTACCTTGCTACCCCACATCTGGCATATAAAACATCTGGGTGGAGACAGAAACTAAGTGGAAAACGTGAAAATGCTTTGAGGGTTAGAAGATAACATGAAATCTAACCTCAGGCAAGGAGAAAAAAGGTTGACATTCAAATGATGAGAAAAATACAATGGGAACAGAGAGTGAAGGGAGCCTTATAGCAGCTTTGCTGGACACCAGTGAGTCTCGGCAGCGTCTCACATGAGCGGGAGGGGCGGAGGGAAGGAAGAGTCCATACTTCTGTTTATTGAATGCAGCGTTCGCGGGTCGCCTTGCAACTCAATACAAACCGCCCCGCAGAGCAGGGCATCGACTCTTACTCTCATCAATGTAAACACAACATTAATATCGAAGATTCAAGAAAATGGGTAAAAAGTCCAGTGTCTCCTCAATCTGTGTAACAGTGAAGGTGCTTGCCTAGCCTCTGGCCAGGTCCCAAAGGGAGCCTGAGGTTGTGACCTCGTCCCAGCCGCAGTGACGCGGGCATAAACACAGAGGGACCCAGCATGTCCTTCCCGAACGTCTCCAAATGGACACGCGAGTCTTCGGAATTGGGCTCGCGTGAATTATGCAAGTTCTTCTAAAGGCCTGAGAGGTTCGTACCTTTCACATGCACTGAGCCAGTCCCTTCGAAGCCCTTTCCCCAAGAATCAGTCATTGCCAATAGAAAATGTGACTGGTTGGAAAGTAGGTGGTTTTCATATTTCCACCTTAGCCCCTGGATTCTGGGGAGTGGGGAAGTCAAGGTCATGGGGGCCTCAGTGATAATCCTGTAGAGGGCTGCGGGTGTTTAACTATCGACTGGAGACGCTTCCTCCCTGCTGGGCCGCTGCTGGTAGAGGGGTGTTGGTTGAGGCAGCTGATTTTCCCGTCAGAGTCTTAAAAGATCAGATTTTCTATTTTGGATCCCCATACCAAAACAAACAACAAACAAAATCCCTCCCAAATAAAAACGGGTCAAAACAAGAGTGACCTTGAGGATAAAGAACCAACCAATCCCGCCTCCGGGTCCCACCACGTACAATGTCCCCATTGGGTTTTTTTCAAATGGTCAGTTCCAATCATTGGTTTGCTCTCCCCTTGGGTACCCAGCTAGACCACAGAGCAAAGAAAAAAGTTTCCTCTGAATGAAGAGACATTTTTGCCTTTATTTCCTGGGATGGCTGACCCCCAGCGACCTGACTTCCCTTTCCTAAAAAGCAACAAGAACATTCTAAAGACCTGCTTGGTTTTGTGGCTTGGTGGTAGAATAACCCCATTGCTCCCTCTCACTCCTCATGTCCCATTCTTGAAGAGACTATGTGGACGAGCTATTTTCCACTTTCTGGGAATGCTGGGTCATGGGGCGGAGAGGGGCTGGACGGATCCTTGTCCCAGATCTCTATGGTGTGGGCAGCCTTGGTGGGCCAAAGAGACAAATCAAAACAAACCAAAAAAGCATTGCTTAATTTTGAGTTCCAAGACTGGGCCCCAGACAGCAAGTGGCTCTCCCCCTGCAGAACGTCTCTCCTGAGTGGTGGCTTCGTGATGCTAGCTGTTGTTCTCAGCCGTGAGATATTTGAGGGCGGCAAAGCCATAGCGGCGGGACATGTCCTGCTGAAACTCCTCCTTCAGGGTTTTGAGACAGATGCGGTATTGCTTGTTGGACCGGAACTTGGTGATGTCGAAGCTGGGGGCGTGAGGCATGTGGATCATGTAGGCGTTGGGAAGCACGGTGAACTCATACTCCTGGAAGAACACAAGAACAGCCTGAGCACGTGCAAGAACCCTCGGCAATGCATGCTGAATCCACGCGGATGACTGAACTACTGGGCGAATGAACGAACTGAGGAATGACAGCCAGGAGGAGGGCAGCACCACGGACAGCGCCGCCGTGTTATTCCATGGTGTTGGACAAAGGACTTGGCTTCTTTGAGCCTCAGTTTTCTCCCCTATGAAGCGAAAGCAGTAATACTGACCTTGAAAGACGACTAAAACATTTGCATGGTGTTAGGCAGAGCTCGTGGCCCATAAAGGGTTCTTGATAAATGTAAGCACACACCAGTGGCGTTGCTCTAGAATGACGCCATGAGAGATTCTCTTGCTCAACTAGATGACGTCTGTTTATGTGATTTCTCACAGGGTTCGATGAGATCTGATAGCCTCAACGGATTAGTACAAAAGAGGGAACAAAAAAGGAAGAAAAAAAGAGGTTCCACTGGACTGAACCTCATCAAGAATAAAACTCTCACCCGCACACCTCACCCGTCACACCGTCCTATGGTGTCCTCCATGTGACAGAATCCACATAGGAACTCAGGCCAGAAATAAAATGTCTCCACATAGCAAAGGTGACAGAAACTGGGAACACGTATCTCAAAGGAGGACCCAGCACACCTTCACTCAGAATCTATTGTTGCCGATTTCAGACTGTGTCCATTAAGCTGTGGTCACCTAGTGGCCCAGCCCAGAGCAGAATAAACTAAGGAAGGGACCAGCAGGTTGGAGGAATACTGACAGCCCCAGGAAGTGACAGCTGACGGTGAGAGAGGAGAGAAAAGAAAACACTTCGCTGTCTGAGACATTTCACGTGGGGACAGAGAGACCTACTGAGCCTCTAGCCCCTATCAGAGTGGCTGGCTGACCTGTCAGGTGTGGACTCACTATTTCCTGAAGTCGCCAGAAAGGGGGACATTGTGTTTGGCATGTGCTGTTGGCAAAGAAAGGAAAATAAGTGAGGAATTCTCAAGAGTTCTGTCAAAACTGCCTGAGACAAGCCAAGCCCAGATCGCAGGGCTGGGAAATTCTCGTTATTTGAACTAGTGCACCTCCCACACAGCTGCACGCATGAGCATTGCAACGCGCCTTTGCTTTCAAGCCAGAGCCGAGGCCGACTAAACATGTCTGTCTGGGACCAGCACTGGACCCCTTCCAAGGATTATTGAAAATATGGATATTAAAGGTCATGCTCTCTGTTGTTAAATATGGACACCGTTCTACAACCTTCTATCGATAGCAGTGGTTCTCAGAGCCAGATGTGGACGGAAACCACCCGAGACTGCTCTCCCACACGTCGGAGCAGTCGGAAAGCTCGCCAGGTGACCCCCACGCAGCCAGCACCGAGCGCCCACCCTTTCCCCGAAGTCGGGGTGCTCCACAAGGAGGTGCCCTGGACAAGAGCATACTGAAGAGAGGGAGGGTGGGGTCAAGGGGCCAGGCATCCTCCCTAACTTAACCAAGTTAGTTGTGCTTTTGTTTGTTGAGTGGAGGGTTGGCCACCTGCAGCATGTCTGGCCCATCGTGTCTTTCTATAAATAAAGCTTTACTGAACTCAACATTCATTGAGATACTGTCCATGACGGAACTACGGGAGCAGAGCTGAGCCCCTAAGCCCCGCAAAGCCCTCCAAATGGACTCTCTGGTCCTTTGCAGAAGCTGGCAGACCCTGGTTTGGTTGAACCTATTAGAATGCTCAGGAGGTTGCTTTTGAAGCAGGTGCTGGGTAGGTATTAGCAGAATGAATGAAAGGGTCTCATGAGTAAATACAGCCGAAAAATACCGCTCTCAGTTATCGGGGGGATGGCGAGCTGAGGCGTCACCGCATGCTCTGTGTCAACGCCATGCTTCACAGGCGGTGAGGAATCATCATCATTAGCTTGTCTCCATCACTGGATTGAGTGAGGATGAAGGGCTGAAATGGTTTGTCACAAGACACCCACATCTGCCTGGGGCTTGGCCTGGAACTGTCATCCAAGGACAGGAGAGGACTAGTTTGGGAGTCAACAGCCCCGAGGATTAGTACGGGGTCCCTGAACATGTCTGGTTCCCTCTTAGGTCTCTGCTCTCTGACGTCCAAGCCCCTTTTTAGCCCGAAGACTGAGGGCTCCCCTCCCCACCCGCTGGTCCACGACACTCCGCCCCTCTCACCTGGGCGTCCAGTTCCATGATATGAGCCACCTTGTTCCAGCCGAAGCCCACGAACCTCCGGTCATACTCGGGGCAGTCCCGCCTCACGACGACATACGGCTCGAAGTCGGCCTCCCACTCGACCCGGTAAGGCGTGGTGGCGGTCCGCCACTTGGCGAAGTTTGTGGGCGCGTGGCCTTTTGTCCAGACGTGGTACCTGGGACACATGGAGAGAAGCCACTGAATGCGAAGGCGGAAGCTGAGCTTTCCGAATGCAAACTGAGAGGGAGAAGAGGTGTATGCTGATGCAGTCCTTCCTGTGGGCTGAACTGGGTCTGCCCCCCCAAATATGTTCAATACCTACCCCAAAACCTATACATTTGGCCTGCTTGGAAATAGGGTCTTGGTAGATGTGATCAAGCTATGAGGAGGTCGTGAAAGGTTAGGGTGGGTTTCAGGGCCAGCACCAATACCCTTCGAAGAAGAGGTGACCTGAGAACAGGGACCGCGGGAAAGGCCATGCGGGGGCAGGGCAGGACGGAAGTCAGGCACCCACACGCCAAGGAGCACCGAGGATGGCCGGCGAGCACCTTACCCTAGCGGGGAGACCCTCACTGAGAAGGGGCACGCAAACCCCTGGAGGGTTCTGTGCCATTTATACGGAACGGACGGCGGCTTCGCCTCTACCAAAGTTATTCCCCTGTGGAAGGCTGAGGTCTCAGGCGACCCTCCATGACATCACTTTCTGAAACGTTCTCCCCCTTGATGCAGATCCTGCGACTATATCAGTCCTGTGACTGTGCTACAGGACATGGCGAAAGGGATCTCGGCAGATGTTATTAAGGTTACTAATCAGTCACCTTTGAATTCGTTGAAAGGGAAGTTTTTGGGGCGAGCCTGCCTGAATCAGGCAAACCTTTGGGGTCTGGAGAAAGCAAAGAGCCCTGTGTGAGCTGCCTCTGGGGGTCACATGGCAAAGAAGCAGCCGGGAAATGGGGACCTCTGGCCTACAATCTCAAGACAAAGAATTCTGCTGATACCCTGTGAGCCCGGAGGAGGACCACATGCCTCGCCCACACCTTGATTTCAGCAGGTGGGACCCTGAGCAGAGCATTCGGCTACTCTGTGTCCGGACCTCTGACCCCTAGAGACTGTGCAATAATACCATCCGAATTGTTTTAAGCTTTTAAATGTCTGGCAATTGGTTATGCCTCAAAAGAAAAGGAATACAACCACATAACAACAACGGTAGTAAGTTAATATTTGTTAAGCACGTACTATATGCTGGTTATATTGTAAATACTGTATCTGTAGCTTTAAATTCTTGACTGAAGTCAAGTTGCAAATAGTAAGTGGTGGAGCTGGGACTCCACCTAGGCAGCCTGGCTCAGGGGCCTGGACCCTTAACCACTGTGCGGGGTTACCTCTCTCATTCGTCACTGTCACCTACGCTCTCTGGCCTGTATACAGAGCAAGTAGTGAATGACTGCACACTGACTCGAATGAATGAATGAATGAATGAATGAATGAATGAATGAGTCATATTAAAACTTGAGAGGTACCTAAGACAGAAGCCAGCTAGTGGGGCAGGAATAAGCCTCTGGAGGCCACAAAGAGATGACAAGGAAGCTGGGAGTCTAGTGAAGCAGCAGACAGGGCCCAAGACAAAGGAATTGGGGAAAAAGAACATTCTAGAAAGAAATGCTTCATAAAATAATAGCAAGACAAAAGGACGGGAACCCAACAACTTAGCTGTAGGGAGAAGGGACCACACAGTCCTGGTTGCATGTTTTGCTCATTCACACTGAGGCTGGACTCCCCGGGCCGGCCAGGGAACCGTCCAGTGTGGCCAACAGGTGAGACCCCGGTAAGCTGTGTTGTGTGACGTGGCCAGGCTGAGCAAGGGCAGGGACTCGAGTCTCCAGCTCCACTGATTCTGTGGCCTCCACCGAAACCAAACTCTCTCGACGGGAGAACACGGAAGGTTGGTAATGCCACTTCGATGCGTGGTGAAAAGGAGGGACAGGGGGACTAATCCAAACGTCCGGTGGGGAAGGAGCTGACCGTCCACTTGTGAACCACTTGTGCACTGGCAGCCTTGACACCTGACACCTTTGTCGGAACTGGCCCAGCACAGCCGACAGCTGTGAGCATGTGTCAGCTGAAAGCCCAGCCCAGCAGAGCCCCTGGATGGGGATTCAAATCCCACCTCCACCGCTTAGCAGCTGCGCACCCCAACAGCAGAGCATTTAGCTAGGTTTGCCCTCCTCCTCGTCAGCTGGGGAGAGGAATACCTATGCTGTTGAGCTGCTGAGGGGCTGAGATGCAAACACGTTTGCAGAGAGCTGGACACAGATGGACGACCTGGAGGTAGTCAGCGAAGGCCGGTTCCCCAACAAGGTGTTAAACTCCGTGGTTCCGGAGCCAGCCCGTCTGGATCTGAAGTCTGCCGCTCAACAGAGGCAGAGCCCCTCTGCAGCGTGGTCCCTTCTCTTGGTAAAACAGAGCTAGCACCCGTAACACCTGCTCAGGTTTGTGGCCACTACTGTGGAGCAGTTCACAGAGTCCTTGGAGCAGTGTCCCACCCGCTGCGCTTCCTCAGAAAATGAAGGTCTTCTCCTTCCTGCTCCCCTGTTTGTGCCTAGATACGCTGCCAACGCATGTGGTCTGACTCCAGAGAGCTCAGTGATCGACGGCCCTCTCATTTGCTCTCCATCTTTCGAATCTAAACTCTTGGACTCTGAGAAGGTCAAAGTGAGGAATAGAGAGGGGAGAAGGGCCGGCCAGCCAGGGCAGTTCTGCCCGCCTGGGTCAGGAGGCAGCTTCCGTTAGCTCAGCCCGGAAGATCGATGGCCTGTCGAATGGCAGGTCAGCAGAGGACACTGCAGTTCCAGGTGATCTGCCACTAAAACAAGCCACGGCCCGAAAACGAACCTGCTGTCTGACCCAACACCAGGCAGCCTCCACCAGAAACAGTGAGGAGAGGTTTCCCGGGTACACCTTCTAGGAGGCTACTTAGAAGAGATCTGGGGGACGTGGCTTTGGGCAGTGGTTCTCAAACTTCAGCATGTATCAGAATCACCTGGATGACTACTGTCTCTCAGTCAGATTGCTGGGTTCCACCCCCAAAGCTCCTGACCCAGTAGGTCTGGGCTGGGGCTTGAGACTCTGCATTTCTAACCAGTTCCCAGGACGCTGAGGTCACTGGTCCAGAAACCACACTGAGAACCACGACGCTGGAGGACAGGGACAGGCGTGGAGGACTTCTCCTCCCAGGTGCCGTGGGGAGCAGGCTTCAGGGGCTAGGAGGCTGCCAAGTTCACCATTTGGAGGGAAGGTGGTAGGAGCAAGTTCTCAGAGGGAAGGTCTGTCATGTAGCACCTGGCTTGTGGCTTGTGATCTGTGGGCCAGAGCAGCATCCGTGGACGCAGCAGGCCAAAGCCCAGCTCCCATGGCCACGGGCTTGACCTTGAAACGAGTTCTCAAATCACCTGTGGGTGGGGATGGATGGATGGATGCCTTGGAAAGTTGCCAGGCGATGGCAGCTGAGGGAGACTTGGAGTCAGGTTTGGTCGCAGAGTCTCAGTTTTGCCTGCAGCTTCAAACACTGGGTGGTGAGAACATTCTGGACTTGCCCAGGGGGCTGGTGGGATCTCGGTCGAGAGCACAGGCTTTGCAGGTCCTTGCACTTGGGCTGCATCTGGGCTCTGCCACACACCATGTATCCTTGGGCAAATTATTTAGCTTCTCAGAGCCGCAGTTTCTTTATCTGTAAAATGGGGATGACAGCGTCTACCCGATAGATTTGTTGTGAGAAAAAACGAGCTGACCACGGTGCGTGGTACATGGCCGGTGCTCAATCAGCGTCGTGGTTATGATTCTTTCGGAAAAGAAAGAAGAAAGGCTTGGTGTGTGGGGACGTTAACCCTTTCAGGCCACCTTCCAGAATTCTGGGTACAGGAAGGCTGGAGATTGAGTCCTGGCTCCCCCAGGAGTACCCCCAGTCCTCAGTGTATTTATCTGTACAAAAGGTGGAAAATGTTCATTCCTGAACCGTGGAATGAATATCCGGTCTCCTAAACTTATTTTCACAAAATAAGGTTTGTTTGAGAAACCCTGCAGGAAACTTCTAATGACTTAAGAGTGGTATGAAAACCTAAGTTACTATTACAATATTTTCGATAAAATTACACTTCCTAGAAATGTATGTTTTTGTTTTCTTAGCTCAAAGGAGGTGTCGGCCACTCATGTTTCAGAGTGGAGGCCTCTCTGTAAAAAGCGATCGGGAGTGACAGCTGTCTCGGACTGCTCTGCGAAGAGACCAGCGGGCTTCCTACGTGTCCCAGGGCCGTCACACCTCACGCTGCAGCCTGTCCTGGGAGGGGGAACATTGGCGCCTGGGCTCTTTGGCCAGGTGGCTGGGCAGCCCCCCCTGCGGTGCTCCTAAGACTCGGGGGGGGGGGGCTGCCAAAGCAGGAAAGTGAAGGTCTGAAACTCGCGCCAGGCAGCAGGAAGGTCCACTGCTCCGATCTCAGACCCGAGCACCTCGGAGAACAGACCACTCTCCACGAAAAAGCAAAAGGGAAGCGGCGATCATGGTGCTATTAGGATGAAACCCACTTAGCAGGTGAATGAATGAACACGCAAACCACAGATTGAATTCAGAGGCAGGAGGCAGGAGCATACACCGAGTCAAGTATGAAAAGAGCAAGCTGAACTCCCCATCCTTCCTACCCTTCCACCTGGACACATAACACCCATCACCCGTGTACAAAGCCAAGTACACGGCCTGCGGGAAGAGAGAGCATATTCCGAGGGTGGAGTTTGTGCTTCCTCTGGTCTGACAGCTGTCTAAGGTCAGCAACAAACTCCGGGGCCAACAGCTTCGGTGTGTGGGTTTCCCAGAAGCGAGAACACCCCCTGGCACCCCGGGGCCAGCGGCGAGGGCTGCTCACCTGAATGTGAAGAGCGTCCCCATGTCCAGCATGGACAGTAACTCGGCTTTGGACTTGGGGAAGGACAGCCGGTAGCGCAGCGTCTCGAACGCGGGGACGATCATCGCTTTCTTGGTGTTGGCGAGGTCGAGCTGGATGACAGACTTCCTGAAAAGAGAGGGCAGGGCAGAGAGGGTCCCTGTGATGCCAGGCGATGGCCCCCGTGAGGGCAGGAGGCGGCCGGCTCAGGGAGCCGCAGGAGAGAAAGCTCAAGTCAGCCTCCCGGTTTGCAGATGGCAGAACGGGCGCCCGGGGCGGCCAAGCAGCTTGCTCAAACCACCCTGGAGTCCACGTCTGAGCCAGAAAGCAGGGTCCTCCTGGGGAGTGAGCAGGGGGCAGGACCTGAGGGATCCTCGCACGTCCCAGTGCATGGCCCTGTCAGATCCGAGGACAGCAGGCAGGTCTCCGAGGCTCCACGGGCTGGGGCCCATGCGGGGTCCGCGGGGCTGGCCACGCAGGAGCAGCGGGACCAAACTGGGCATTTCCGGGTCCCACCTCCTACTCCTCAACCCCTTGAACCCTCCAGACCCAGAGCCTTTAAACAGGCTACGCCCACCCCACGCAGCCAGCACCCAGGAGTAGTGCACTGGGACCCCACGTACCGGTGGCGTGTTCTCCTCTCATTCACTCCCGAGTACGCCTGGCCTGCTGTTCCCCGAGGACCCCCCTGTCCCCCCCTTCTGGACTTCCCTGCTGGTTCCCATGGCTTGGAAAGGGAGAAAGGTCTAGAGAGGGGACCACAGGGCATGAGGCTTGTGATAAACACAGACAGCATCTGAATCCTGCTTCCGTCGCTTCATGAGTCTCACCACACTAGGCTAGTGATTTAGCTTCTCACAACCTGGGGTTCCTTCTCCCTGACATGGGGCAATACCATGTCAGTGCCAAGGTAATAAACATGCTGTCTGCACAGCTGCCGCAGGGCGGGCCCGTGGTCACTCCCACACTGCGCTGCTATCACCAGTGCCCGGCCTGACTGCGCATCTCCTTTAAAAAAAATATTTTTATTGATTTATTTTTGTTTCTCCCTTTTTCCTCCATTGACACCTTCCTCCCAATCCTGGCCCCCCAATACTGCTATTGATTTTTAGATAGAGAGGAAGGGAGAGGGAGAGATAGAAACACTGATGTGAGAGAGAACCATCGATTGGCTGCCTCTGCACGCCCCCTACTGGGGATCGAGCCCACAACCCAGGCACGTGTCCTGACTGGGAATCGAACTAGGACCTCTCAGTCCACGGTTGATGCTCGACCACTGAGCCACACTGGCTGGGCTCAATCTCTTTGGCCATGACCCTGGTATGTCATTCTACCTTCCTGCTCAGACCACTGACCCTTGGGGCTCAAGGCCAGGCTGGGCTGTCTGCTTATAGTCTCCGAAGCAGAGAAAGCAGTCTCCTTTGGGTAATATGAGGCACTAGAAGGCATTTTGCAAAATACTGGAAGCAGCAGCCCTCTGTAGCAATGTGACCGTATTCTGAAAGTCACTCGACTAACCAGAGCTCTGAGCCTGTGCGCGAGCAGGGCTAGGGAGTCCTGCGAGGTAACTGTGAGCCCAGGCCCGGTGCGGACAGCGCAGCAGTTCAAGGACGGCAGCAGGCTGGAATCCACAAATGAGGAGGAAGAAACTAGACCAGGTCAGGCTGAGACCCAGAAGGGGTCTCGGAAACCTCCCTTGGTTAAGGAGGCTCACCGGTTCCCAGTGCAGAGGAAAGGGCAGAGAGATGGACTGGAAGCTGAGGCTGGAATCCTCTGAACGTCATTGGTAGGACCCTCTTTATAATTAGGTTGAAGTTAACTATACACCAAACAACCCGTGGCCTCAGGTCCCTCGGGGGAGAGCTGTAAAAGGGTGACACGAAGCCAGAGGCTGGGCGAGCTGGACAGAGCCGGTCGGAGGACCAGAGGTTTGCGAGCCTGTTCTGGCCCCCCCTCTCCCCCGCTCTGTCTCTCTGAAAATGACTCCACTGTTTTCAAACACCCAAGAGTTCCTCATCCATGGCTGGGCATTCTTTTCTTTTAAATCCTCACCCGAGGATATTTTTCCATTTATCTTCAGATAGAGTGGGAGGGAGCTGAGGGGGGAGAGAGAAACATTGATGTGAGAGAGAGACATCGACTGGTTGCCTCCTGCACGATCCTGACCAGGTCTGAGGACCAAATCGCAACCAAGGTATGTGCCCTTGACCAGAATCGAACCCATGACTCTTTGGTCCTCAGGCTGACCCTAACTGCTGAGCCAAACCAGCCAGAGCCGGGTGCCCCTTGCTATGTTACTCTTTCGTTCAACATAGGCAGGGCTTCCCCCCAGGAAAGTTATGTGCCTCGTCTACTGATTCTGGGTGCTGGGGACAGACACACATCTAGAGAATACCCTTGGACCAAATGGCAAAGGCCCTGGAGGGGGAGGGAATGTGTCCCAGCAATGACGGCTGGTTATGTATTCATTCAAGAGCACCTACTATGTGCCAGGCACCGTGCTAGTCACTTGGAGGCACAGAGTGAACAAAATAGTCAACGTCTTTTCCCGCCTGGTATTGATAACTTGTCTTAGATGTCTCAGGATGCTAAAAGCCGACCATCACATGTACAGATGACCATTTTAGACACGAATGTTATAAAAACAGGGTGGGAGGCTAGGAGGGCTGAAGAAGGGATGGGAGTGCGCACACACACACACACACACTCACACACACACACGTGAGCGCGAGACGCAGAGATCTTTAAACGTGGATGTTTCTAAGTCTCAAATAACTACCACGGTTATTACAGCAGCCTACTCAGAGCTAGCTCCCCCTCTGTGGCCTGTGCACGGGGCAGCTCCCAGCACCTTGCGCCCGACGGAAGCCAGACTGCTCAGGGGCAGGCAGCTGACTCAGGCTGAGCAAAGCGATGCCTCACTCTTGGGAGCTCGATTAGAGGTGCAGAGATGGGAAAGCATGGGGCTGACCTGTGCTGATGTCGGGCAGAACTCCAGAGGCCTCTGAGATTCTGGGGCAGAGGGGTCCCGAGCTGCCCGGGCTAACGATGACCTCGAGAGTTGGTTCGCACATCCTACTCTGATCCCCTAAGATTTACCACTCACCTATTTTTTGTTTTCTTTTGATTTAAAAAAAAAAAGTAATTAAGCTGCTTACTGTTGGTTTCTGTCGCTTGCCATCAACCCCCAGACCAAGAGCGCAAGGCCAGAGTACGCAGACCGCCAAGCAGCCTTACCCAACCGAGTCCCGGGAAGCCTTACTCCGTGTGCAGAGGGCGCCAGACCCCCAGTGCGTCCTGCAAATTCCCTTTGGTCTCCCTGAAACACGAACTGCCAGCGGTGGATTTGCCACTGGACAGGTCCATTTCAGACTCAGTTCCAAGAGGCTTTGCCAGTGATGTCCTGATCGGGTCTCATTATGAAGCTGTCTCAGCAGGAAAGTGGTTTCGGGGACCCGCCTGAGCACAGCTGCCCGTGGAGATGGGGGCGGAAGCCTGGGCCTCGGCACTGTCCCGCCCTGGCCGGGGCTCGCAGACCCCGGGGTTGAGTATTTGCTGTCACCTTCTATCTGGAAGGGGAGTCCTGCAGGGGAAGGGGTGTTTCCAACGTGGAATCTTCTGGTGAGCCGGCGGGACTGAGCTGGAGACCTGAGCTCCGGAGCCAGCCCGCAAGCCGAGGGCTTCGGGTCACGTCCTTCATCCCTCAGATGGTTAAATCCACTTTAAAGCTGGAGATCTTGGAAGGTCGGCTGGCGTAGGAGCCCAGACCGACCTGGTTTCTAGCTCTGACTCCCGGCTCCTCCTGGCAAGTCACCTGAACGACCCCGAGTCTCCGAGTTCACGCTCCTGTGAGTCCTCGGACGAGGAAAAGCACAGGAGCTCGTGAAGCCAGCACCGCGCCGGGAACCCATTAAGCGCTGGGTCCGCGGTGGTTGGTGCCTGTGGTGGTTAATTTTATGTGTCAGCTGGGCCGGGCTATGGTGCCTAGCTGTTTGGTCCAACATTCATCCGGATATTGCTGTGGGGGAGTCTGGGGATGTATTTAACATTTACAACGAGTTGACTTTAAATACTGGCCCTCACCCTTACTAAGGTGAGTGGGCTTCATCTAATCAGTTGAAGACCTTAAGAGCAAAAGCTAAGCTTTCCTGAAAAAGAAGGCATTTTGCCTGAAGACAGTAACGTAGGAATCCTGCCTGAGTTTCCAGCCTGCTCTGTGGATTTCAGTCTTGCTCATCTCCAGAATCCCTTAAAATATCTTTCTATCGATCTGTCTCCATCCACCCATCCGTCCGTCCGTCCGTCCGTCCATCTTCCTGGTTCTGTTTCTCTGAAGAATCCTGACTGATGACACACTGCGCTTCCTTCTTGTCCCAGGCCCTTCGGAAGTACTCACAAACCCACTACAACCAGTTTGGACTGAACACTCTGAAAATAAACCTTCGGTATCTACTGAAGTGATTCAGAACCTGCAGGTGTAACGGACAGCAGGGTGGACACACGTGGTCTGGGACCAGCACGAGGTCAAGTCCTGCCCGTCACCCGGTGACAGTGCTGGGCACCACGCGGACTCTCCCGCTCACAGGCTCGTCTGCAAAGGGGATATGAGAACGTGCCAATGCCTCTCTCTCATCAACCAGGGTTCCTGTAAGGAGAAAACGACAGTCCCCAGAGAGCCTGACACAGTGCCTGACACAGAACAACTGATGAACAACGAGCCCCCACCCCTTCCCCAGCTTGGCTCCTTGGTGGGCCGGTTGCAAGTGAGTGGGAGGGAGCAGGGGACTCAGAGACGGCCACAGACCGCTTGACCAGGACTGAGCTCTGGCCCGCCAGCCGGCTTGTCTGTGGACACAGGTTATTAGATCTCAGTCTCCAGCCAGCTCTCCGAGTCCTTCCTCACGTCAAACCAACCCAGGGACTCCTGACAGGATACATTCACTGCTTCGGTCTGGTGGGCTCACCAGAGGGAAACTGGGAGCTGGGCAGCGTCCATCCCAGAGCCCACAGCCTCCTCTCCTGCACCCCTTCTTCCCGTCTCCCCTCCAACCAACGCAGCATGCAAAGGGCCCAGAGCCCACGGCCTCCACCTGGGAGGGGGAGCAGGGAGGGGGTGAGTGAGCAGCTGGCAGAGACTGGTGGTTCTCACAGGCTCAGTGTTAAGTTGAAGAAACGGCATGAAAGGTAGATTGTTAGATAGACGGGCTTCCTGGTGGTTAAAATGGCCAAACCCCAAGCCTGGTCCTAGCGTTTGGTCCTGTGCACACACACACATGCATACACACACGCCCATTCAGGCATAAACACATGCACACACACACGCACATACAGGCATAAACACATGCATACACACACGCCCATACAGGCATAAACACATGCACACACATGCATATGCACACGCACATACAGGCATAAACACATGCACACACATGCATACACACAAACATGCGCACACACTCCCTCCCTCCCTCCATCTCTCTCTCTTTGGACCTCTTTTTAACCCCATGCTTTGCCCAAGAGGCAGGCCCGTCACCAGGGAAACAGCCGGGTGTCTGGCACGAAGAGATTATGGGGCAGTGTCTCGGAGAAACAAGGAACAGGGTCAACCGCGTGGCTCAGACGTCACCTCACCGGTGGGGACAGTGAGGGTCTGGGGCCAGGCTGCTCGGGTTTGCACCTTGTCTATTGCTTCCCGTCCTGGCTCTAGTTTCTGTGTCTGCAGAGATGGGATGGAGACAGCAGCCTCCAGGGAGTTTGTGAGGATCAAATGATGAGGAAAAATGAGAAAGTAGAGCTGAGTTTAAACAGGAAGAAGTGCTTTGGGGATGGTCTCCCGTGTGAGCCTGTCTACACATGGTGGGGTGGGGGTGGCGGGCACTCAGAGGCTGCGGGGCCAGGCCAGCAGGACAGGGCAGACGGGAAGGTCGATGGCAGTGGCCGCCAGGCTTCAGTGTTGGGGAGACAACAAGGAGAAGGGCAGGGGGACGAGATGATGGGGAGACAATGCCCAGCATCTTTATACTCTCGGACTCCAGCTGCGCGGCGGCCACGTGGGTCCCCGGTATCAATGTGACCACCTAAGTCTGATGTTTCCAGAGAAGCCAACTAAATGATGTTCACCACGGTCGCGGGCTGGATCTCTCGGGGTGCGGGTGTGAAGGGAGGCTGCTGCAAAGGGTCCTAACTTCGCCCCCCCCCCCCAATGGCCATCACGGGCAGTGTTCCGAACTCTCAACTGTTTCCTGATTGCGACAGTAATAAACACTTCCCAGGCTTGGCTATTAAGAGGACTAAGATAATAGGTTCCCTAACGAATGAATATTTTTGGTGCCAGACACAGACACTGGGCACAGAGCAGAAGGAGCAGCTGTGACCTCCGTCTCTGCAGAACTCAGAGTTTTTTGCAGAACTCTGTCTTCGGAGGGGGAGGAGGAGAGAGCACAGGCTCTCCAGGGAGTCACGGAGAACGTCCCGTCGCGGAGCTGGTTTCTGGCGGAGCAGGAGTTAGCCAGTCGGAAGATGGGGGTTCTAGTATTTGCAAAACTCTGGGAATAAGAGAGCATAGGATTTGGGGAGACTGTCTTGGAGCATGCCTGCACACAGTGGGTGGTCAGTCCGTGGTGATGAAAGTGCTCCCACGCATTCGGTATTCGCTGTGAACTTTCACACATTACTTCTTAGTCACTCTAACCTGCAGGACAGGTACTAGCAGTCCCACTTCACTGATGAAGACGCTAGAACTCCGAGAGGTTAAGTAATTTGTCTTATAACGCAGCTCGTATTTATCATCATCACCATCGTCACTGTCTAGATTAAGGGTGCACCAGCTCAGAAACAACCTGGAATGATCCAAAATCATAGGGTCAGTGTGGGCCAAGTCTGTGGAGGTGGTGACTTTGCAATTGGACGGGGAACTTGGAGATCGTGGGTGAGGCAGCCAGTGGGGAGAGGTTAGGGATGGCATGTAGGGGGATGGCGGGGGGTAGCGGGGATGGAGGGGGTGGCGGGGATGGGGGGATGGGGGATGGCGGGGGATGGGGATGGCGGGGGATGGGGATGGCGGGGGATGGGGATGGCGGGGGATGGGGATGGCGGGGGATGGGGATGGCGGGGGATGGGGATGGCGGGGGATGGGGATGGCGGGGGATGGGGATGGCGGGAGATGGGGATGGCGGGGGATGGGGATGGCGGGAGATGGGGATGGCGGGGGATGGGGATGGCGGGAGATGGGGATGGCGGGGGATGGGGATGGCGGGGAATGGGGATGGCGGGGGATGGGGATGGCGGGAGATGGGGATGGCGGGGGATGGGGATGGCGAGGATGGCGGGAGATGGGGATGGCGGGGGTGGCGGGGATGGGGGGAAGGTGGAGATGGGGGATGGCGGGGGATGGGGATGGCGGGGGATGGCGGGGGTGGCGGGGATGGGGGAAGGTGGGGATGGGGGGATGGCGGGGGTGGCGGGGATGGGGGGAAGGTGGAGATGGGGGATGGCGGGGGATGGGGATGGCGGGAGATGGGGATGGCGGGGGTGGCGGGGATGGGGGGAAGGTGGAGATGGGGGATGGCGGGGGTGGCGGGGGATGGGGGGGCCTGCAGGCGATCGCTTCCCCATGGCAGGTCTCCCCCTGCAGCAGCTACACGGGGTAAAGGCCAGAACACAGGCAGCGTTTGGGGACGTGGAGACATGCGCACTGACTGAGCCTCCTACACTAGTGACTTCCTTTCTTTAACACCCCCGAGCTTCTCAAACTACGGCCGTCTGCCGCTGACGCCTTGGAATGGGCCAAGGTCAGCAGTGTCTCCCTCATGCACAAATCACACAGACACCTCCATTCTCATCCTTCTGCAATTGATGCTCAAGGCCAGTTCCTGTGCCCGCAGCCCAAGGACTCTGCCCTCACATCCTGGAGAGCCTCTCCCCTCTCTCTCTGGCTTTGATCAGGGGGGCTGCTTGGTGCGTCTGCCCCTGGGTGCTGGTCACTGTTCGGGGACTTCTTGTGGCCTCCACTCCTTGGGCAGGATGGAGGATCCTGGAGCTCTGCCCACGTGAGCTTCCACTCCGGCCACGGGACTGGCTGAGCGGTTCCTTTGCAGTGGTGCCGGCCATGGCGAGGCTCATGGCCACAGCGACAGCTGCTGGGAACCGTGGCGGGAGGCACTGGGGAGAGACCTGCCGCTTCTGTGAGCCCTGGGTTGCCACGGCCCATCCCCAGCATCAAATGTCAGAGCCTGTCGTGTAATCAAAGTTGCAAGGCATCCAGGCCCTTCGCATACAAGCTCCCAGGGCTGACGTGAAAGTCACATTAAACCAGGGAGGGGAGAAGCTGGCACCAGAGCACCCATCTGTTTCAGAAACTCCGGGGCAGCGACGCTTCTCTGTAGGCGTGTGCACAGCCTATGAGCCGCAGCGGTTCTCAATCTGTGGGTTGCGGTCCTTCTGGGGGCCGAACGACCCTTTCACAGAGGTCGTCTAAGACATAACAATAGCAAAAGTACAGTTATGAAGGAGCAACGAAAATAATTTTCTGGTTGGGGGTCGCCACAACATGAGGAACCGTCTTGAAGGGTCGCGGCACGAGGCAGGTTGAGAACCACTGGGTAGGAGGGAGCTGGCCCCTGCACCTCCCTGGGCCACCCCGGCGGCCTGCACGCGTGCACCCTAGTGACGGGCCTGTATCTTCTTTGGAACTGGCCTGTTCTGGGCTCTTTCTGTCACTGGATGGTGGTGATGGCACAGGTGATACGTCCAGGTTGCCCGCGTAGGTACCTGTTAGCTCTGCCAGGCTTGACGTCAGGGACGAGCCTTGTTCGTGCTGTTTCTAACTGGCCTAGTGCCAGGCACACGGCAGGCATTCAATAAATACACAGGGAACAAAGGAGTCCATCTGCAGTTGTCATCTGTGGGGACAGAGGACGGCATGGGGAAGAGGGCCCTTTGGGGTGAAATTGTAGTTCTGCCCCTTAAAACACAGGACATTTACGTTGGGCATTGTAGTCTTCCCACCCTTACAGTGGGAACGGAAGCACTGACCAGGCTGGCACGGGCCTAGCACAGTGTCGGGCCTAGCACAGCGCCGGGCCTCGCACAGCGCCGGGCCTAGCAACAGCGCCGGGCCTAGCACAGCGCCGGGCCTAGCAACAGCGCCGGGCCTAGCACAGCGCCGGGCCCAGCACAGCGCCGGGCCCAGCACAGCGCCGGGCCCAGCACAGCGCCGGGCCTAGCACAGCGCCGGGCCTAGCACAGCGCCGGGCCTAGCACAGTGTCGGGCCTAGCACAGCGCCGGGCCTAGCACAGTGTCTGCAGGAGCAGGGCACTGCAAACCTGCGTGCCTTCCTTCCTGCGTCCTCCAGACTGCCTGTGCATCTGTGTTCTGCTGTGGTGCTCACGGGAGAGAGGGTGCAGCCGGGGAGATCCCTGTGTGAAGAGAAAGCTGAGGCGTGGCTCGGAGCTTCACCCATCCTTTTCGGATTTTAGTTTATTCCTGGAACCAGTGTGTGGGCATCGTGCAGACGGAACCAGTGACAGAGCTGAGAGATGGTCAGAGGCAGTGAGGCTCATGAGGCCACAGATACAGTCAACCAGTGAGGGGCAATGGAAGGGTGTGTGTGAGTGCATGCATGTATGCGTGCACGTGCACACGTGTGTGCCTGCCTTTACGTGTGCGTGCATGCCAGTGTGTGCCTGCCTGCATGTGTGCATGCACGTCTATATGTGTGCATGTATGCGTGTGCACACCTGTATGTGTGCATGCCTGTGTGTGCATGCATGCATGTGTATGTGTGTATGTGTGAAAGAGAGAGAGACTGAGGGAGGCTATGAGAAGCCCTGTTGTCTCCAGCTGCCCCCCACACCCCTTGAACCTGCCCAGCTTCAACAGTATAGATGTGAGCACAGCTTTAACCAGAGCAGGGGAATCTCCTGGACATCACCTCCAAGGACCAGCCACCCACATCGGGGCAGAGAGGGCGTAAGCGGCAGAGGGAAGCTGTGCTCGCTGTCTGCTCGGATATGGATGGGGGCACAGCCCACCCGGGTCCTTCCTTCACATCCGGAACTGGAGGCAGGTCAAGGGTTTGCTCGATTCTCTTGCAGTTGCCAAGGAAATGAGCTCCTGGCAGACAGGCCTCCAGGAGGTGTGTGGGGACAATAGCCAGGACTTGCAAATGAGGGAGCTAAGGCCGCCCATGGAGAGTGTGAGGGAAAACACCGGGAAGGGGGGTCAGAGGTGTGCAGTCATCTGGAGCCCTTAGGGACCCTGCTCCAACCCTGATGGCACTGACACCTCCGAGGGAGCAGCTGTCTATCAGGGAGGGTGGGACAAGAAGAGAAGCTAAGAACGAGCTTTGGGGGAAATCAAAAGGAAAAAAAGCTAGAGTTTACGTGCTATGCCCTGTGCGAGGGACTGAAGATTCATTATCTTATGAATTCTCACCGCCATCCCTATTTAACTGCCCCGATGTTTGCTGTCAGCAACCGGGCCGAGCTTCGGGGTGCGCTTTCTCTGTGCAGGTGCCGTGGCGTGCTGGCTGGGGCTCCCTGGCAGTCGGCTCCGCCATCGGGAAGGTGGCTCTGGGCCCCGCCTGGACACTCACCACTGCACTCTTGAGCAGGTGACACCTCTGCGCCCCAGTTCTCTGTGAGTTGGGAACGGGATTGTACCTGGACGGCGGTGGTTTGGGAGGACTGCACAGATGATCTCGTGGAGAGTAAAGACAGTTCTCTAACGCACAGGATGCGCTTGATCAACACCATCTGTGACGATGGTCACGGCCAACGTGACGATCTCCCTTCGGCTCAGTAAACTGGGGAAGCATGAACACCTTTAAATATGCCCTGGACAAGCTAGCTGTCCACTTAGTAATGCTGTACCTGCAGCTAAACCTCCTCATCTGTAAAACAAATTGTGAGGTTAAACGACAAAATACATGCGAAAGTGCTTTTAACTGTGCCTGGCGCATAGTAACTGCTCAATAAACATTAAATGTTATTTAGAGTAGGATTAAAATGATGAATTAAGCTAAGGACATACCACCTGGTCATGTCTCTTGGCAGGCAGCCAGCTGGCCTCGCTTGGTGCCACCTCTGCCGGCCTGAGCTCATTCAACAAGTATTTATAGAGAGCATTATGGGCTGGGCAAATGGGATGGGGGAGGGCGGTCAGGGCCATCCTGGAGAGAGCAGATAATCCCGAAACTTGTCGTCCCCGTACACCGTTGGAATAGACTCAGCCCAGGGCTGCATGTTTGCCCCCGGGAAAGTCAAGGGTAATGTCTGCAAAGCAAAGCACAGGCGCTTTAAGCCTCCAGCACTGAACACAGATGAGACGCTGCATGGTTAGTGAGACAGGTGAGACACCTGCCATGCCCACGCCCCTCGCTCCCCTCCCCCGCCGCGAGGGCAGCTGCCTGGGCTTCCCACCTGCAACCCCCTGCCATCCGGAGCAGTCCTCCAGCATGCCCGATAGCGCACGCCTTCACACCTGTTACTCCTTCAAGCCAGAACTCAACTCACCTGTCCTCAAGGCCTTCCCCGCCACATCGGGTCCCCTGCCTGGGAGTCTGAGCCCCTGGAACTTTGATCTCTGGGTCTGTACTGATGACAGGAACAGCACACCAGCGCCTCCAGCTGGAGCGCCCCCTAGAATGTGAACCCCGAGGCCAGGAACCCCCGGAGCCCAGAACAGAGCCTTCCCCGGCAGGTATACATGCAGTGCCTGTTCGGGGAATGGAGGATGGCCCCGGCCTTGCGGTAGGTGCTCTCCCAGTGCTACTGCATGTAATCGTCCCAGGGTCGTCAGAGGGCGGAAAGGACACGGCCCCGGTTCCCAGGTGAGGAAAGCGAGAGGTCAGGTGCCTTCGTGAGGGTCGAGCAGGTGCTGACAAGGAGCACGCGGCCCCGAAACGCGGTCTGAGCGACGCGGCTCCGTCACCACGCCGCATGCTGCCCGGCGCACAGCAGATGCTCAGGAAGTACTTTTTGAACGAGTGAATATGAGCATGTAGTTCCTCATTTTAGAAGAAAGAAAATGGCGACAGTAATATGAAGTGACCCAGGCTGTACCCGAGGTGGCGCGGGGTTGGCGGTGGGGCCCTGGCGAAGAAGTTCCACTCCGAGGGCGGTGAATAGGCCCAAGGACAGAAAGTTCCCTCCTGCCGGGTCCCTGCTACACCCCCAGGAGGCTATGATCCGCCCCTTTATTAATCGAGCAAACAGAGGGCCGCGAGACTGGCGAGCTGCCTCGACACTTGGTTCTAGAACCCGAACGCAAAGGCGCGTCTGCCGCGGCCCCGCTGTTTCCCACGACATTGCCGAAATCGAGACGAACAGCGGCACGTCCTTCTCTAGAGGAACAGGCGAAGGGGCAGGAGAGAGGGTTTAGTGAAACTCTGTAGCTATGTCCACGCATATAACTGACTTCATTATTTTCCAATTGATCGGTTTGTTTTTTGTTGTAATATTAGCTGGTTGCCAAGCAACTGCTTAGGATGCTATGATGCTGAACTTCTTTTTGTACCCAAGTGGGACCCCCAAAAGGGTGATGTAAGCCCAAGGAGAGGGCTGACTCTCAGCCTGCTCTAGTATCTTGGGGTTCAAGGCACCCGGCCCCTTCCCTCGGTGAGCAGGCTGTCACAGAGGGGAGACCACCTTCTCCTCGGACACAAGTCTAACCTCTCTGGGGCCTCGGCCTGGTCATCTGTGATGACACTCACCTCACAAGGAGGTGAGAAGAACACAGGGAATGTAGACAAGGCAGCTGGCAGGGTTGCAGGCACATGACAGGAGCTCAATGCTGCAACTAGCATCGTTTTCGATATTCACGTTTCAATGGCGTTCGGGCAGGGCATTTCCTGCCTACACTGGGAGAGCCAGGCACTAGGGGAATCCCCTGGCCTCGCTGGGATCCACGACCACCTCAGCAAACAGCACGCTTCACCTCACCCCAGACCAAGGCTGCTACGCTGGTCACAAGCATGGCTACGTTCAGTGTTTGGGCCAGAAGCAAATCCATCCCACTCCGCGGGAAAACTTCTCCTGAGCCAATGGTGTCACACGTTCATCTTCATCCGAAAAGGCTTTTGGGGGGGCTTCTGATAGAATCACATTCCTTCCCAATTCCCAAAATTCTGGAGCCAGAGGTCACAAACTGGTAGTCTGGCGTGGGGGTGGGAGGTTCCCTTCAGCCTGAGGACATGTCGGTCTGGCTCAACATTTTTAAAATTAGTTGTCAACACTGAACATGAAAACATGAACATCCGATTTCTAGCTCCTCTCGAAAAACATGAGGACCTCAGCCCTGCCTGCTCCCCGGTCCCCCCGGGCAGTAAATGCACAGTTCAAGTGGAGACAGCAGCTGCCTGCGCATCACACTCGGCATTCTGGGCTCCTGCAGGCCACGCTCCGGGCCCCGTGGGACGTGGGTTTGTGACTCAAGTCCAGCTCTGCATTTCAGAGGAGGAAACAGGCTGAAACAGCTGTGGGAGTCACACCCTTCGCTACGGCAGAGCGTGAGCTGGAACGGGATCCCGGGATCCGGGGCCTCCACCAGGGCCTTGCCCACCGCGACCCTCAAGGTCCGCGCCATGTCCTGCCCAGCCTCAGGGAGCCCGTGGGCCCAGCAGACCGAGGGCCGGCAGGAGGACCCGGCCGAAGCAGGCAGGGCTTCCGGGCAGCACAGGCTCTCAAAGGAAGCCTCGGGCGGCACTTCTGAAAGAGCTTCCCCTTCGAGTCCAGACACCGCCGCAGGTACTGATTTCAGCTGCGCAAGCTCCCCGGTCCGTCTACCTGTCTCTGCTGCTACCTCTGATCCTCGGCCCAGGTGTCCACCGTCTCTCACGTGGATTAAGGCAACAGTCCCCTCACGTAGCTCCCTCGCTCCGGTCCTACCGGTCAGGTTCCCCCATGATGCAAGCAGATGTTCTCCTTCACGTGCACACCTAGTCCTGCCTTCTCAGAGGTTTCAGAGTCCGCCTCCTTCGCTGGTTTACGGGAAGGCCTGTGGGACCCACCCTGGCGACATCACTGACCGTGCCGTCAAGGGACACCCCTCTGCCGGGGTCACCGCCACCTCTCCTGGCTAACTGCCTTCAGGCCTCGGTTTAGACCCAACTCCTTCAGGACGTCCTTTCCTAAGCTCCCTCCCAGCTCAGATGAGGGTAATGCCAGCTGGGCACCCCCATCCCAGGACCTGAACAACCTGTGTCTGTGACGGCTGCTTCTGCGTCTGTAGGCCCAGGATTCAGCACTCCTGCCTGCGGGGTTTGCAGACGGGGCACGTGATGGGTGCCGTCTACAGCTTTCCTACCGGATCAGGGGTCCGCTGCCTTCCTAACGCCGTGACCGTGTAATACAGCTCCTCGTGTTGTGGTGACCCCCAACCATAACATTATTTTCATTGCTACTACTTCGTAACTGTAACTTTGCTACTGTTATGTCTCAGGCGACCCCTGTGAAAGGGTCGTTCGACCCCCAGGTGGAGAACCGCTGCACTAAATGAATGAACAGACGAACAGGTGAACAGATGGAGGAGAAGAACCATCAGGAAGTCCCGCTATCCTTCCCTCTAGAGGGGCCAGTCACTCCCGCTCTCTGGTCTCAGGTCCCACGCGCACCCTAAAAGAGGACTAGACACGGTCACGTATTCTCAGCTCAGGGCCCCTGGCCTTCTTCGGGGGCGGTGAGGAAAGGGGTGGAGTCTCAGGAGCACAGTGCCGCAGTTCGGAACCCCTGAGCCACACACACTGCGCGAAGGTGGCCAAGGCCACTAAAACCTCAGGGGCCTCCGTGTGAAGTAAAAGTCATGGGCAAGCTGGGCACCTCACATGGGTTCCGGTCTTGATCAGCATTTAGTAATGTCTTTGGTCAACACAATGTAGGAAGACAACATAGAAACAGTGCTCACAGGTGATGGTTTTCAAAACAGGAGGTGAAGCAATCAAGCAGTGCTTAGATGGGGAGAGGAGAGAACACAGGCTTTTAAGATGGGGTCACTGTTCCTGTGGAAGAGCCCCCAAGGGTGGAGAATGGGCTGTGGTCCCGAGGCTCTCTCCTCTCGATCGAGGCATCGCTCATCCCACCATCTGCTCCTTTGGGAACCCTGCCTGACACCCCGAGAGGGCATCCTGCAAATAGCCAGGCTGCAGAATCTCCCCAAATCTGGCCACATGGGGGCGCCCTCACTCCACACACTGGGTTCCAAGCCCCGCTGGAGCAGGAGTAGCACAGCTCCATCCTAGCGCCCGGTGGGGGGATCAGGAGCTGGGGTTCACAGGGCTCTGTCCACGGCAGGTGCTCTTTGGGAAGATGCCCCAACCCTCCCTGAAGGAGGTTTATGCTGCCCCGAGGTTGCTCACACTGCTGTTCTCAACAGAAAGGCTGGAAGGGGGACTCCTCTTGCTCACAGGGGAGGGACTGATGCTCTGAACCCCCAAGAGAACCGTGGAGGCAAACTCAATCCCAGGAAGAACGGGGCAGGAGGGTGCCCATATCACACCTACACCCAGCTTCAGTTCAAACGGTTTCAGCTCTTTTGGAAACTCTTTAAGAGTGACCGAGACAGTAAGGCAGAGAGACAGAGAGACGAGAGAGAGAGACAGACACACACACACACACACACACACTCAGACACTCGGAGGATAGGAGGGGAAGAGAGAAAGGTCACATCCTGCTCCTCTGGGACAGCCAGAGACCTCGGTGCACCAGATAAGCGCTGACACAGGCCTGCAGACCTGAAGTCCGACGGATGCAGGTTCAAGCCCCGGAGCCAGCTGTGTGGACCTGGGTGGGTGACTCTGCCTCTGTGAGCCTCACTGTCCCGGCAGTAAGGGGCTCACCGTGCCTGCCTTTGGGACTTGAGGTGTGGATCCAGTGGGGTAATGAGCATGTGCAAACCACCTCTCATGGTACCTGGGCCCAGGCAAGCCCTCACCTGGTAGCAGAGGTGACTCACACTGACAAAGGGCAGTGACAAAGGACTGCAGAAACGTGTGACCATGCACACCTTGTGGCGTTAGCTTTCTCACGTGGGGCCTTTGGGCTGTGGATTCCACAGTCCCGTGCAGCTCAGATCACTATTCATAACAACGTCTCCCCCCACGGCCAACTCAGCCTTTCGCGAGCCGAGTGTTCTCCAGCCCGGGATGCCTGAGCTCCGCGCGGGGAGAGCAAAGGCTCGCGGGAGCCAGCGAGGTGGCCCTGGAGTCAGGCTGGGCTGTGCCCCCGGCCCCGTGTCCCCCGGGGTACAACCTGCACGAACAGCTTCAGTCTGGCCCTGCAGTCTCCCGGGGGTAGACGAGGACCCACTACCTCGTACCATGCAGGGCCCTAGGGGCAGGGACGAAATCCTACTCGCCAGCCACTCAGAACAGGGCCTGCGCTCAGCGAGGACCGCTCTAAGGGTTAGCCGCCACCATCCCTGACTTGTTCCCCAGAACAGGCAGCGATCTTTCTAGAATGGTTAGATGAAGGTGGTCTGATCGCAAACTGGATGACGGAGGAGGTTTCCATCGAAGCTACAGAAAGAACGTGAGACCGGGAGGGGAGAGATCTTCCCAGACCGCGCCCGCCACTGACACTTCAGGAGGCAAAGGGGGCTTCCTTCCCATGGGCGCGGAGGGCAAGGGGCTTGGGGGCGCACGTGCACCGGCGTCGGGGCCCTCACCTGAGGTACTCATAGAGCCCGTACATGGGCAGGAAGTCGATGTCGGACAGGAACAGGTAGGGCGTGCCCACGTGCTTCATGGCCACGTTGCGCAGCAGGTTCACGGGGTAGAACTGGCCCTCCTTGTACACGATGTGGTAGGCCACGTTGTGCCGGCTCATGAGCACCTCGGAGCCCTGTGCGTAGCGGAGGAACTGCTGCGCCTCGGCGTCCGACAGGTACAGGGCCAGGCTGACGGGCCCCTCCCAGTGTTTGCAGATGGCCTCGAGCATCTGGAGCCTGCAAAAGATGGGGAGGTGAGCCGGGCGCCGCCAGCAGTCCTCCGCGGGCCACCAGCCTGGGTCCGGATCACTGCGTGATGGGTGCAAAGCACCAAACCTCGGCTCCTTTGTCTACGAAATGGGCATAAAACCACTTACCTTGCTGGCCCTGGTCTTGGCTTCTAATCGAGTGAGTGATATGGAGACAGCCACATCCCAATATGAGTCTTTTCTTTTCAACGGGGTGGGGAAGACTGTATCAAACGATCCAAAGACCCCCTTCCAGCTCAAAGATCCCCTTCCTCGCCTCCTCTCTCAGAGCAGAAAAACGGCCCCCTGAGCTCCTGAGGCAGTTACCACAGACTGAGCCAAACTGGCGTCACGAGTTGCAAGCAGCGTTAAAACAAGCGGTAAACACAAGAGTAATACCTTTGATGACTTGACGCATTGCTATGCACCAGACACCCTCCAGGATTCTCTCGACAACCCTTTGCACCCTCTCCCCATTCTCCTGATGGGGGAATCGAGGCTCCAGAGGTCTGGTTGATACCGTTGTAATTAGCTGGTTATTAGTAACAGAAAAGGAGCTAAGGGAAGGCCAGACAGGAAGCTGCAATTTCATACCCCCAGGAACCACCAGCCCCTTCCCCACAAATCACTGTGGGAAGGGGTCCAACAAAGGGGAGACAGACACATGCCCAGTGAAGCTGGGGTCACATAGGGAAGGTGCCTGTCAGTCAAACCTGGGAAGAGAAGTCATTGGCTAGAAGGGGGAGCCAACGCAAGCCCATGAAAACTTGGGAGGACATAATGCCCCGGACAAGGGAATACGCCTTCTCTAGGCTCTCTGGTGCCTTTGGTTTTGCTCCTGCTTCCTTGCATTTGCCTGGGTTCACTCCATAGTCATGTGGCCCTGCAGACCCCACATGCAGTGGACTGACGGACTCCAGCTGGGAACGCAACCTAAGCCAGCCCGATGCTGGACCGGACCTCGCCAACATGGGGCCGAGAGTACGGACACTGGCTTCAATCTTAGCCCTGTGACACCACAACTGCACCTCCATGGCGGGGCAGGGGGATTGGGACCTTGGAGACTCAGGGTGTCATTGCGCAGAAATAAACCTTTCTACAATACAGCACCCTCCCATGGGGCCTCTGGAAATTCTTATTCCAGCAACACCCCAAGAACCCCACTTCCACTAATAACACAGTCAGCTTTGATTCTTGGGCTTGAACCAGACACGTGCAGACAGGCACCTTGGGGATGGTGAGAAGGAAATAATCCTGGGCGTTCGGGAAAGGGAGTGGAAGCCCGTGCGGATTTCGGGGACCACGGCGTGAAGCCATCTGTCTTCACCTTCAGAGCCCTTACTGCCCCAGGGCCCCAGCTTTGCGAGGCTGCCCGAGAGGCACCAGCCGAGAAGTGGGGCAGAACGGAGCCCGGAGAGGAAACAGAAGGTGTTTCTGACGGAGCGAGGGCTCCGAGAAGACGCAGAGACATCTGTATCGTCTTCCCAAGGCATCAGAAGAGCCTGCCGCCTAAAATCCATGGTTAAGAAAAAGCAAAAGCCTAGTTCACGTTCCCCTACTCAGCAAGAGGCACCTGGTCAGCTGCCTCCGGCCGGAATGCCCAGTGCAGTGGGACAGTTACCAGGGGACAGATCCCAAGCATCTCCATGCTCCTAACCAAAGGCAAACGGGCACCGCTATCTTGTGCCTGTGCCTTTCTGGACGGGCTTCCGGAGTTTCCTCAGCGATTCTGCCAGGATCCGCTCCCTCCTTCTCTTTGGAGGACTAAGATGTTCACGGGGTAAAATGCCCCCATCTCTCCCACTTGGTGACACTTGCTGATGGAACTGACCGGAGCCGGCCGCCTGGAGGCATCACAAAGCCTCCTCTCGGAAGTGTGCACCAGGTCTCTGCCGCGGGCCTGGTCTCTGCGGGCTCCGCACGTCTGGGGTTGGGGGGACCCCACCTGCGCCTCAGTTTCATCTTCGGCCCTTGGGAGGTGTTTGCACAAATCCTTTGGAAGCTGGGGAGTCGAGGGCAAGGGTTGTGTCCAGTGGGTGGAGAGAAGAGGAGCCAGGGGGAGTGGGAGCCACGTGTGGGTGGGAAGAGGCCAGCCTCTGCCGTGGACGCTCCCACGGACGTGGTTTCTGACTCCATGGCTGAGTTTTCCGAGAGAGGGAGCCCCACCCAGGAGCAGCCCTTCTTCCGAGCTCTTCAAAGTTTAGACTCAGAATAGAGACGCAAAATACTGCAGGGTCTCAGGAGAAAGGTGCTGTTGGGGTGACAGACATCGCATCCGTGTGGCTTTGCAGGCCACATGGTGCCAGATGCTCCGGGAACCTCGGCTGTGGTGGGCAGTCGGACAGAGTGGAGCAGGGGCGACGGGCCAGGCACAGGTCACCAGGGCGGAAGCACCGGGTTCCTAGCGATGGGCAAAACTGGGGAGACGAGGACCTCGCCTGCATATCCCTGCATATCCCTGGTCATGTGGTTAGACCCCCTGAGAGGAGAAACAAGAGGCTAGAAAGCGGCCTCATGCAACTCCCGCTCGGGCCCTGGCCTGACCACCTCCTCAGCGTTAACCTCCAGGGATCACATCTAGGCCTCAGCTGTGTTTCAGCTCCAGGCCCAGAAAAGCAGCAAAACAGACAAGTGACACCATGGCTGACCTCAGGGCCAGCTGTGGTGACAAGTGACCCCCCGACCTGGCGCCCAGCCATCAGAGAAGACCAGGCCCCTGAATGGACACACCTGGGAAGCTGATGACTATGCTCCCCTAACACCCTCACCCTCAGAAGCCCTCAGGACCGAGGACCCGGCCCTGCGCCTTTCCCCTCCCCCCCTTCTTCTCCCCCGGGCGTGCGACCTTTCCCGTCTCCCTGCGAAGCTCCAGGGGCTCTTCTTCTGCCTCCGTAACTTGTTTCCTGGGCCCATTTCTTCTACAGCTCACTCCTACCTCCGTGGCTTTCTAAATAAACTTTCTCTTCTGGTTTGAATCTCGCCTCTGAATTCTTTCTTAGCCAGAAGTCAGGTGCTGAGGTTGCTGAACCCAGGTCCAATCACGGGTAACAACTGCTGCTGTTCCCATCCTCGCTGCCAATACCGTGAGCGAGGACGAATGAGGGTACCGCCCACGGCTGTTTCTCTGCCCCCCCCCCCAGTCTCTCCAACCTCTGCTGCGCTGCAACCAGCTTTCCGCCGGGACCTGAACACAGAGAGCGACTGAGGTTGCGGTAGTGATGACAACCTACACTGTGACAATAATTCCACCGAGCGCCATCGTCCACCGGCTGCATACAGAGGGCCGGCCATGTGCCGGCTGTTCCCTGGGTAACAGTCACGGTGACCGCGGAGCTGGGCTTCCCAACACTGTTGTACTCAGGAAATCAAGGAGGCGAACAGACTGCTTTTAAGTCATATAGCTACAAAGTGGAGGAGCCAGCTTCACCCCCAGGTCTTCTGTCTGACCCCCAAGTCCAGGATCCAGATCTTATTCAAGATGGACTGGTGTTAGGCGGAGAAAAATGTCCCCAAATGCCTGTGGTCTGGCGCTGGCGTGTGTCCCTATTCCACTCTGCAGTCTCTTTCAGGGTCTGCCCCAAAGACCCACCATGCTCCTGACCCTTCTCAGGGCGAGCTCTTCCCAGCCTGTTCCCAGGTGCATCCCCATGTAGCTCTTGTCGGTGCAGATTGTGTGCAGAGTCGTTTTCTGTCCTTTACACAGGAAGGTCAAGGACCTGGCCCAGCAAGGACCTGGGCCAATGGAGAGCATTTCAAAAGACAAAGAGCAGGCCTGGCTGGGGGCTCGGTAAGTTGGAACATTGTACCATACACCAAAAGGTTGCGGGTTCGATCCCCAGTTGGGAGTGTGTACGGGAGGTAACCGATCACTGTTTCTCTCTCACTTTGATATTTACTTCTTTATTTCTCTCCTTTGCTCTCTCCCACTTAAAAAAAAAAATCAATAAAAAACCTTGGGTGAGGATTAAAAACAAGACAGACAAAGATTAATTCTAAAACTGCAGAATGGTCAGCTTGGAAGAATCTTAGAGATTATTTGGTCTGATTATATCATTTTTATGATGAAAGAGTTCAGCCTCTGACGGGGCACGGCTTGCTGGCGAGCATGATGGATGAGTGAAGAGACCCACGGTCCCGACTGTCCCACGCACTCCTCCCACTCCCCGTACAGCCCATCACCGCTGCACGCTGGCTGAGGAGGACGAAGGCTCGGATTGGCCGGAGGGAGGCCTGGCAGATCCAGAAACGGGCAGCGGTTACCCCGCAGGGTCCTCCTGGGCAGGAAGCCTCGTGCAGCCTGTGTAGGGATCCGGGAGCAGGCGGGGGATGGCCGAGCACCAGAGACCTGGACGACAGGGCTGGAAGGGCCCTAGAACCTCAGGCGGCCTAAGCAGTCCAGGCAGGTGTTACTCAGCCTCCGCTGGGAAGGGGAACTCACTCCCTACGAGGGGCTGATTCCAAGCTGGCCCGTGGAGCACCTGTGCGTTCTGGGGTCAGACACCCCTGGGTCTGTACGCAAGCTGTGTCCGTCACCCCTGGCGCTCCATTCCCACACATGCATGTGGGGGTGAGCCTTTGTGGATGACAAAATGCAAACATTCCTCGCCCTCTGTCCACACCCTCTGGCAACGCCTCCCACACGGATCAAGTTCAGTTCCGTGAAACAACAGCACGCAGGACACAGGCAGGGGAGTTGGCCCCTCGCGGCCCTCGGAACGGTGGTCCACCACCTGCACAAGCTGCTGACGCACCAGCAGAAAGGGTGTGACGCAAAGCTGAACAGACGGCAGGAGCTCAGCCTGCGACAGCAGTGATTTCCTCTCAGCGTCTGGCCTTCCACACACGTGCGTCCAGCGAACAGTGACTGAGTATCCACGGTGTGCGGGGACGGTGCTGGGACCCAGAAGGAACAAGACAGACACGGCCCCTGTACTTCTGGAGCTTGCTTCTCCTGGGGGCAGACCACGAGCAACCCAGGGAGCGAAGGGCTGGAGAGGCAGCGGAACAGGAAACGGGACCGAGTGGCCGTGCGGGCTTGCGGAGGGCCTGCTGCAGAGCTCGCCAGGGGGAGGGGTGCAGGCCTGAGAACGGCTGGGTGGACCGTGTTCCAAGAAGAGGGAACAGCCCAGGGGGTAAAGCTGAGTGTAGCAGGCTCAGCTGAGAAGAGGGAACAGCCCAGGGGTAAAGCCGAGTGTAGCAGGCTCAGCTGAGAAGAGGGAACAGCCCAGGGGGTAAAGCTGAGTGTAGCAGGCTCAGCTGAGAAGAGGGAACAGCCCAGGGGTAAAGCCGAGTGTAGCAGGCTCAGCTGAGAAGAGGGAACAGCCCAGGGGTAAAGCCGAGTGTAGCAGGCTCAGCTGAGAAGAGGGAACAGCCCAGGGGGTAAAGCTGAGTGTAGCAGGCTCAGCTGAGAAGAGGGAACAGCCCAGCGGGTAAAGCTGAGTGTAGCAGGCTCAGGTGAGAAGAGGGAACAGCCCAGCGGGTAAAGCCGAGTGTAGCAGGCTCAGCTGAGAAGAGGGAACAGCCCAGGGGTAAAGCCGAGTGTAGCAGGCTCAGCTGAGAAGAGGGAACAGCCCAGGGGTAAAGCTGAGTGTAGCAGGCTCAGCTGAGAAGAGGGAACAGCCCAGGGGGTAAAGCTGAGTGTAGCAGGCTCAGGTGAGAAGAGGGAACAGCCCAGCGGGTAAAGCCGAGTGTAGCAGGCTCAGGTGAGAAGAGGGAACAGCCCAGGGGGTAAAGCTGAGTGTAGCAGGCTCAGGTGAGAAGAGGGAACAGCCCAGCGGGTAAAGCTGAGTGTAGCAGGCTCAGCTGAGAAGAGGGAACAGCCCAGGGGGTAAAGCTGAGTGTAGCAGGCTCAGCTGAGAAGAGGGAACAGCCCAGGGGGTAAAGCTGAGTGTAGCAGGCTCAGGTGAGAAGAGGGAACAGCCCAGCGGGTAAAGCCGAGTGTAGCAGGCTCAGCTGAGAAGAGGGAACAGCCCAGGGGTAAAGCCGAGTGTAGCAGGCTCAGCTGAGAAGCGGTAGGACCAGTGAGGACGGCACAGGGGCGGGCGAACGGAGACGTGGGCAGTGCGTGGATGTGGGGCCACGTGGGACCCGAAGGCCGTGGCAGGCAGTTGTATTATTCTAAATGCAATGAGACGTGCTCTGAGTTTTTATATCACCTGATATATATGTTTTAAAAACATCACTCTGGCTGCTACAGGAAGAATCACCTTCTGTTCTCTAGACTGGTGCTTTTCACGCTTACGGTGCTTAGGATTCCTGGGGAGGTTTCTTACAACACATTTCGGGGCCCCCCCTAGAGATTTCAGTTTGATAAGTGGGGTGCGGGGCCTGAGAATCTGTATTGCGAACCAGCGCCCGCGCGACGCGGTGTGGCCGTCGCAGCAGCACGGCGCTAAAGGATGCGGCCGCCAGCCCCGGCCCCTGGGAACTGCAGTCAGTGCTCCAACAACGCTGCCAAAGCGCAGGGCAGAGAAGGCGGCTCCTGGCCAGGAGGCAAGGATGCTGCGATCAGGACCCTCCCAGTCAGGACGGGACCTCCCCGTCCTCGACCCGCCTGGTCGGCTTCCGGGATGGGAGGAAGTCCCTGCAGTGGCTGGGAGAGAGGCCACCTGCCAGCCCACAGCTGCAGCCGGTGACGGTCACTCTTTCTGAAGGGAACTCCAGAGGGAGCCGGGCCCGGAGCCGCACGCCGCCTCCCCCGCTCGCTGTGGCACTGGAAGGTTGACAGACACACCCGAAATGTTTCTTAAAGTACCAATCGATCCAACGGCACCAGTCAGCCTGCCGCATCCTCACTGACGTGCAGGATGGAGGTGGAGGGGGATGCTACGGTCCTCGTCAGCGGCGGGACCCATGCGTGATTTTGATCACGCCCTGCTAGGTGTCTCTCGTTAGGGCGTGGGATTCCTGGGGTTCTGAGGCAGTGTCAGCGTGGCAATACTTGTCCCGGCACATCGGGGGACCGTGGGCCTGCGTGCTGGGGGCCGTGTGGTGAAGGAAGCTCTGTGGTTAGTGCTCGCAGCGGATGTGGGAGGGGCCGGGGCCAGGAGGAGACGGCTGGCGGCATGGGGAGGGGGGCCCTGTTTCTCCTGCATGTGGTAACACATGTATACAGCAGGGTAGATGTGGGGTCCTAATAATTTAAAGAATGTTTCCAGTTACTTGCAAGCTCCAGACACCACATGTCGCAGGCAGCAGGGAGGATGGGAAGGAACCCTGTTGGGTACATGCTGTAACCCAAACAACAGCCTGGGAACTCGACCTATCGCTGCCATTTCCTGGACAAGGAAAGTGAGGTTCGAAACCCCAGAGCAGCTTGCCCAAACTCACACAGCTCGTGAGTGGTGCCACCGGACTCGAACCCCGGTCTCTCTCTGTTCTTTCTACATCACCGCACCTACTGCATGCACAGGCTGTGGTCTGGGTGTGCAGACCCAGCAAATGCTTGCTGAATAAAAACACGTGCCACAGGCTTTCGGAGACTCTCATTCAACCCTCTCCAGGAGCCTCTAAGGCGGCGGTTCTCAACCTGTGGGTCGCGACCCCTTTGGGGGTGGGACGACCCTTTCTCAGGGGTCGCCTAAGACCCTCGGAAAACACAGATTTCCGAGGGTCTTAGGAACCAAGACACGGCTCCTCTATCCGTCTCCAGGAGGGTCCGCCCACATGCAGATACGCCCACAGACAGCGTGAGGGACTGTGTTAAAGGGTCGCGGCGTTAGGAAGGTTGAGAACCACTACTCTAAGGAAAGTATTTTAAACTCTCTTTACAGAAGGAGAAAAGGACCCAAAGTTAAGTGACTTGGTCAAGATCACCAGCGGAGGAGTAAAGAGGCAGGTGGGATTTGAACTCAGAGCTCTCTGTAAGTCTGGTGTCCGTCTGTATAGTATTCAAATGTAAAATTTTGGCCAACAGTGCTGAGTGTCATTTAGGGAGCCTTTAAGGGTCACAGGGCTAAGTCCTGGGTGTGCAGGACCTCACCAGATCTTTGCAGTAACCTCAGGGGTAGCTACTCACATGTCAGTCTCGGGTCACAGATGAGGAAGCTGAGGCTGAGGGAGGTTGAGTGACTTGTCCAAGGAAGGGTGAAACTCCAGCAGTGGCAGCAGAGCCACCAAGACCCCCCCGTGTCCAAGGACCAAGCTCTTCCCTCTCAGGGATGTCTCTGTCTCTGTCTCTCTGTCTCCTGAGTTCTGCTGACAGACCAAATGCATGAGTAGCAGGCATGAATGTGACCCAGGAGACCCAGGAGGCTCCGAGACGGGAACCTGGGATTGGCTGGAACTCAACCACCTGTGCAGATGACAGTGCTGAGCGTTAGGTGCCCCGCCTGAGGGGCCTGAGGCGCACTGATCTGCCTGGGGAACAGAAGCCCCATTGAGACCATCGTGCAGCGTGAGTATCGGTAATTAGGTTTCACGTTCACCTCGTGGAGAAGGAGAGCGAGAGGACTGTCACGGCGGGGGACTTACTCGTGCGCTGCTTGGTGGAGAGTGTGGTATGCACATTGGAAACTGGGTGAGAAGCCAAAGGGACACAGAAGTTTAGGGGTGACTCTGGGACGCTTGTGGACCATCCCGGGGAGCCGTCAGGTTTGAGCCGGAAGGGCTGGCCACCTGCCCTGGCTTCCTCAAGGCCCTCTGGGATCCAGGCCCTGACTACCTGGTCAAGTTCACTTGCTGTCCTCTTCCCCACTGCTGCACCCTGAGCCCCACCCTGTGTGTTCCCCAGAGGGCCTGGGGCTCTCTCTGTCCCGTGACTGCAGCATGCTCCACCTTGGGGAGCCCTCGAGCCCTCCTCTCTCTGTGTGCCTCCGACATCTGTCTACTCAGCCTCCAACAGGACACAGGTGACGTTCTCTGCGTTGTCTGTTCTCCACCCCCAGCTGGGACGGGGGCTCCTCCATGGCTAGCAGGGCGGCTCTCTGTTGTAGGAACCTGTTACCTGTCTGTGGCAGGCAGACTTCTGAGCTGCCTCCAAGGCCCCTGCCACGCCCTGTGCAATCCCCTCGATGGGGTGTGGCCAGGACCTGGGATGAGCAAACATCACTCCTGTGATGACGTGTTACGTGTTACGACACCTGGAGAGGCCTCCTGCTGGCTTTGAAGCAAGCTGCCCTGACACCAGAGGGCCGCATGGCCGAGACCCGAGGGTGGCCTCCAGGAGCCGGGAAGGACCCTGGCCAATGGCCAGTAAAACGTGACCTCAGTCCTAGACCCGAATTCTGCTCCAAGCTGAAGGAGCTTAGAAATGGACCTGGACTCCCAGAGGGGTTCCCAATCCCAGCAACACCGAGATTTCAGTCCTGAGACCCTGCTCACACACAGCCGGACTCCTGCCCCAGGGAACTGTAAGATAATAAAAGTGTGCTTTCTGAGCTGCTCTGTCTGTGCCAATTTGTTATAGAACAATAGAAAACCAACGCACGTCTGAAGCCTACGCGCACGACATACTCCTCCAAGGCAGGAGTAGGGTCTTATAAGGTCCCTAGCCCCATAAGGGCCTGGTACACACAGAGATGCTTAAGTAGTATGTGCTGAGTGATCACATGACATTTGGAGATAAAACTGAGGCCATAGGAAGGGAAAGACCTTGTCTGAGGCCACACGGCAGGTAAGGCTGGTTGACCTGGTGCCAGAGTCTCCGTGCGTTTCATTCCCTTCTCTGTTGCCTGTACGGTCAGCAAGTTCTCTGTGTTTGTGCACAGGGGTCCGGGAGGCCAGTGGATCTCCAGGAGACCACCAGCCAATGAAGCGGTTTAATGCCACAGCCGGTCATTCACTAACATGGTAGGAACCAGAAAGCAAGGAATGGGCTTCCTCACAGGTCATTAGGTGGCCACACTCCGCATGAATCTTCCCCAGACGCCCCCAGACGCCAGGTCCGCCCTCTCCCCAGAACCTCAGAACTCCTTCTTATAGCCTTTCACGTCCAAGTGCTTGTTCTTTCGTTTGCGATTCTTCAATCATTCGTGACTAGTAACCGCTGACATTTATCGAGCACTTAGGTGAGCCAGGTACTGTCCCCAGCATGTTATCGGCACGAACTCACTGGCTCCCGAGAAGGACCATGGCATGGCATCTGTAGGCTGGACCGGCGTGTCTGAGGAGGCTCGGGGACAGAAGGAGCCACACTCCTTTCCTGCTTGTGGGAAGTGAGGAGGGATGACTTGAAGGAAGCTGGGCAACAGCAGCCACTATGGGTCACGTGTAAATGAAAGGAAGCTGGTGAGTGGGGGGTGGGGCAGGTAGGCAGGGCACACTGGACAGCCAGGACCAGAAACAGAGTGGCCTCGAGTGAGTGACCTCAGGGCTGTGAATCCATTTACTTCCTGGCAGCCAGAGAGATGTTTTCAAAAAACATAACTTAGATCAAATTACTGTATACATTTTAAAATAACTTCTCAACACATTTGGAATAAAGTCCAAGAACTTTACGAGTTTCTTGGGTTCTACCATCTTACTCTCAGGCACCCGCCTCAGTGCCCGGCCGAGCTGCGCCGCACTGGTCCTCCAGCAGGGGTCTGCACGGGCATGGCCCTCCCACCACAGGGCCTTGCACCTGCCACTTCATCCGCCCGGAACACGTGTTCTCAGCACCTCATATGCCAGGCGCCTGTTGACTGGGGATTGTTGCTTACACACTAGCCCCGTTCTCACTCGAGCTGCACATCGCAAACTTAAACTATGCCAGGTCTCCGCCCCACGAAGATTCCTACTTAACTGGCCTGAAGCGGAGCCTGGACATGCATTTGTTTTAAAAGCTCCCCCGGTGATTCAGTCTGTCCCCAGCCAAGGCTGAGAACCAGGCTACTAGACTGTGGGCCACGTAAGAACGGGGGCCACGGAAGACTGCGGGCCACGGAAGAGCAGAGCCATGGAAGAGTGCGGGCCACGGAAGAGCGGGAGCCACGGAAGAGCCAGGGCCACGGAAGAGCGGGAGCCACATCAGCACCTCCTGGTGAAGGCTCCCCGGATCCCTGCTGCATCGATACACGTAGAAGGAGACAGAACAGCAACTGCTTTCCAGCAGTGACTGTGGTTCCAGCCTACGAGTGTCCCCACAACGAGCCCCCTTCTCCTTGAGGTAATTTAAGTGGAGCTCCATTTCTTAGAATCACTGCTTCCCTCCATCCTCAAAACCACCACCTTCGCCGGAAGACACGCGCCCTTGCTTTCCAGGGCTGACGGGCTGGGAACAAGGCCTACAACACCAGGCTCCAATACCCCCAGCCCCGAGGCCACCCCTCCCCGCCCCTGTGACCTGGTGCTGAGCAGCAGTGGGGGGGTGTGGAGGGCGGGCCGGGCCGCCTACCTGTCCATGGAGAGCTGAGCGACCAGGGTGACGTCCGTGTTGTCCGCAGCGGGCTCGTACTCGTAGTGCAGGAAGTACAGGTGGGTCCGGTGGACGGTGAAGCGCTCTCGCCGGAACTCGTAACACAGGTCGTCCTCGTCCAGCTCGGACAGCTGCTTCTGGAGCTGAAGGGCAGGAGGGGGCCTGGGAATGAGAAAGCCAGCCCGGGGCCCAGGAGCCTGACCCATGCCCTGCCCTCCCCGGAGTTTGTCCCACTGGACATGGCTGGCGGTCAGCCACAGAAGGGCACGAATGCTCTTTTCATTTCCCTCTGCAATTTACTCTCATTTCCAAGAGGGCGGCCACGAAGGCAGCCGCCCGCTGAGAGGGGAGACCACGCTGAGCTCAGAGTGATGGTGGTGACCAGGGCCAAACGGACGACCAGCCGCAAACGCCTTACAAACAAGCACACGACCTTCTCCTAGATGACCCAGAACAACCCTTTCAAATAACGGGGAAAACTGGCACAGAGAGGGGAACGGCCCTGAGGGAGCAGCACTCTGTGCGACCCGATGCCTCTCTGCTACAGCCACGGACGGCAGTCTGCACAGGAAAGCAAAGCAAAGCAGAAGCTGTCTTCCTCTCAGGCATCCGAGCTCAGCGGTCTCAGCCCAGGCTCGTCTTTCCCTCTCTCCTCCCTGGCTCTCTGAGTCTCAGTTCACGGATCTGCATGGGGGAGTGCTTTGTCCAGCCCTGCTCTGCCCCTTCCTACTCAACTAGGGACAGTGCGAGCTGAGCTGCCCACGGGGACTGAGGGCGCAGCATCAGGCAGACAGACACCCGGGTGCCCGGATCTCCTGGCTGGGTGCCCGATACACAACCGTCTCATGCAAACCCCACGCAGCCCTGCCAGGCAGGTCCCGCTGTGCCTGTTCCGTAGCTGAAGAGTTGCAATGAGAACGTAGAAGAACTCTGGTAGTGATGGGGATCAGGCAGCAGAGGGAGCAGACTGGGAAGGGGCAGGGGGACAGCTCATCGGGTGATGGGAACGCTCTGTGTCACGATCACAGGGGTGTGTACATGTGTGAGGACAGGCCACACCGCACACTTAGAATACACAGATCTAGCCCATGCAAACTCTACTTCAACATTGATTTTTTTAAAATAATAATTTTGCTGGAAGTCACACAGCGGGTGCCAACATTTTTTCTGTTGCACCAGCCTTATCCGTCACATGAGGACATACAGTTGAATACAGATTGAAATGTACCTGGCTACAGTTACTAACCTGGCTGCAAGGAACACAGCACGTTCCCAAGAAGAAGGGGTGTCTATGTTTTCAATCTCCACCGCAACAGTGTAGGAATCAACAAGGAGATCTATGGGCTCACGCCTGTAAAACCGTGTGTCTGGCAGTACCTGTCAAGGGGTGCGCTGTGCGGATGACTCCCGCTGCTCCCCATGGCCTTACCCTTTGTTACGTTGCTCCCAGCATCCCTCACTGCAGAGGCAGAGCCTGTTTCCTAACCCCCGAGTCTGCGCTGGACGGGCGACTTGCTTTGGCGGGTGATCGAATGGCAGGGAAGGGTGTTGCCCCAGTCCCGAGGCGGGGCCTCAGGGGAGTGCATGGTTGTGCACCTCCCCGACTGCCAGGAGGAGACGCTGGGGCTGGCCAGCCAGAGGGTGAGGCACCCTCGCCCCAGCTGCTCCAGACAAGGAGCGAGTCCAGCCAAGATCAGCAGAACTCACTCAGCAAACACTTGCCATACACCATGGGGGTTTTACGGGTTTGGAGCAATAGACAACTGACAAGGGGCGTCACTGGCATTTGTGTGAGGTGCTTTTCATTATGTGAGCCTGTCCCTCTTGAACCCCAGCCTACTGCAGCCTCGTAGCATTCTCCAGACGGCCATGTCCACCTCCAAAGGTACCCATCTATTCTCCAAAGAGCTAGGGAAATCACTGAGATCCAGGGACTTAAAGGATATTTTTAACTGTTCAAAAGGATGTAATCAGGGGCACTCTAGCTCTTCAAGCTCGATTCAATGTCCTTGCCTATATGAAGATTGCCATTCTACCAACGTGTAAGACCGGGAAACGAATTCCCATTGCCTCGAAGATCCCAGGGCCCGAGTGACCCATTCTGACCTGCCGGATTACACCCAGATCCTTGCGGAAAATCACTCTCTTTCTCTGACCCATCGCTCCCTAATACTCTGCACTTGCACCGAAGATCTCCTCTGCTCCCCAAATCCGCCTCCCCCTCCACACCTCCACGACTTTGCACACATTCTTCCCTCTGCCACGCCCTCCTTCCCCTCCCCCTCTCTGCTCCCCCTGGGATCTTCTATTTACCTTTCAACACTCAGGTTAGTGGCACCTGCTCTGTGGGACCTCGGCTGGCACCTCTGCCAGGTAGAGCTGGGCCACTTCCTGCCTGTGCTCCAGAGCTTACTCCACTACAGCACTTGTCAGCTCCAACTGAGGTCATTCAGGGGTAACTCCCCGGCAAGGCCGGGACACTGACCCACGGCCCCTAGCGCTGTGCCCAGTGCATGACAGGTGCTCAGTGTTCCCGTGTCGCTTGCATGAGATATACGTGCTGCACACAGGAGACTGTCGTCGCTGTGAAGTTCACGTCTGGCCTTCTATTTCTCCTCCTGTACCCTTAATGTTATGCCCAGAAGGTGATCGGCCTTAAGCCGTTATTTGGTCCCATATTTGCTGTTCGAGGTCCGTGATGGCCGAACAGGTTTCGGACAGCAACAAACATGCACCAAACTCTGGGCCCAATGCTTGGAGCACGGGCTTCTCCTTCCCACGAGCCTCCCGTGAGGCACTGCAGCCTCGTGACAGTTGAGAGAGCAGTTCTGAGATCTTGAGGTCTCTCAGGGAGGTCAAATCTGGGTCTGGGTCCCTCCACCACCAGCTGCCTCTCCAGAAAAGGCTCGCTCAGCGGCTGCCGCGCCTTGGCTGATGTTGCTGGGTCTATCCCACTCCTGCCTGTACCGTCTTGGGTGAGTGGGAGAGTTACTAAGCCTTCCCAGCCTCAGTGTCCTCATCTGTAAAATGGGGATCACAATAGTAACTGCCCCAGGTGGGGGGTGGGGTGGGAGGGTTCCAGCAGTTTCTACATATAAAGAATGCAGACATCATCTGTTATCATGGTTGTTATTTCCGCAATTCGGAAAGGGAAAGACATCTGGGCCCCCGAAGACACCGACGTGGGTGCTTTCTGTCCCAAACAGCACCTGAAGGAGATGGCAAGGGTCTGGAGGGCGGGGCGGCAGGGGCTGGATGAGCCCGGGAGTGCAGAGACAGTCCCCGTGCGTTCCTTCTCGAGGGACCCAAATATGCCTGGAAACCATGATGTGCCTCCCAGGAAGACAGCTAACCAACTGACCCCCTCTCCCCCCACACTGCAAAAGCACACGAGCCAGCATCTCTTTAAGTGAATGAACATCCGCAAAGTTCTCTGCAAAAGCAGGTTGTTTTCATCTGTACCATGTTTCTGTGTTGAGAGGAGCAGGAACGTGCCAGGACATATGGGGCCGAGGATGCGTGTGCATGTACAGGGCTGAGGATGTGTGTGCGTGCACAGGCCGAGGATGTGTGTGCGTGTATGGGCCAAGGATGTGGGTGCATGCATGTACAGGCCGAGGATGTGTGTGTGTGGGGGGGCCGAGGATGTGTGTGCGTGTATGAGGCCGAGGATGTGTGTGCGTGTACGGGGCCGAGGATGTGTGTGCGTGTACAGGGCCGAGGATGTGTGTGTGTGTACAGGCCGAGGATGTGTGTGTGTGTACAGGCCGAGGATGCGTGTGCGTGCACAGGCCGAGGATGTGTGTGTGTGTATGGGGCCGAGGATGTGTGTGCGTGTACGGGGCCGAGGATGTGTGTGCGTGCACGGGGCCGAGGATGTGTGTGTGTGTACGGGGCCGAGGATGCGTGTGCGTGTACGGGGCCGAAGATGTGTGTGCGTGCACAGGCCGAGGATGTGTGTGTGTGTACAGGCCGAGGATGCGTGTGCGTGCACAGGCCGAGGATGTGTGTGTGTGTATGGGGCCGAGGATGTGTGTGCGTGTACGGGGCCGAGGATGTGTGTGCGTGCACGGGGCCGAGGATGTGTGTGTGTGTACGGGGCCGAGGATGCGTGTGCGTGTACGGGGCCGAAGATGTGTGTGCGTGCACAGGCCGAGGATGTGTGTGCGTGTACGGGGCCGAGGATGTGTGTGCGTGCACAGGCCGAGGATATGTGTGCGTGCACAGGCCGAGGATGTGTGTGCGTGTACGGGGCCAGACATGTGTATATGGTAAAGGGTCTTTCTGTAATTATTATTAATTTTTTTATCCTCATCCGAGGACATTTTTCCTTTTTTTGTTCAGATGGAGTGGGAGGGAGAGAGAGAGAGGTTGCCTCCCGCACAACCTAACCAGAGCCAGGGACAAACTGCAACCGAGGCACATGCCCTTAGCGGGAACTGAACCCAGGTCTCTCCAGACCGCAGGCCAATCTCTAACCGCTGAGCCAAACCGGCCAGGGCTGGTAAAGGGTCTTTCTTTGATGAGGATTCAAAGAACCACCATAGGAAATTAGTGACGAACACAGGAGTGCAGGTGTGCATGGGCTTCTCCTCCCCTCTGTAGGCACACAGGTATGCACCCTTGAATTAAGGGGAAACGACATTCCAAGGTACATGGCTCCAAGAGCCATTTTCTGAAAAGCACCCACATAGTGGACTCCTGAAGGTGGGGGCTGTATCCCCTTCATTTCTGAATCCATCGCGTGTGCTCAACAAGCCTGCCTTGGACCCGTGCGCAGCCAGTACATGTTGAGAAAAGAAACAATGACCAGTGAAAGTGCTCCCAGGACCTAGGTATGGCCTGCCCTGGAGTGGGGTGGACGGCTCTATCAGCAGTCCTAGGCTACGTCGCCCGATCTAGGAACTTCACAGTACCAGTGATGTAGTTCGGTGGCATCTATATCCCAAGGTCGCCTGTGGCCATCCCCGTGCTTAGGGGTAGGGTCTAAGGGATACTGTTGTCTACCAGCCACAGTGGGTATTGTGGAAAGCACAGCAGGTGTGAAGTCACACCTATGATGTCTGAGTCTCTGCGACTTTGCACCCAGCAGTGCCTTCCTTGCACTTGAATGTACATGTTACCAACAGGGTGGCCTGCACCTTTGCTTAAGGAACACGGACTAAGCACTGACTATGTGCCAGGTGCAGTGCCAGACGTCTTCAGGTGCGTTATTAGCTGAATCCTGAAGCACACATCTCTGTTACAAGGGAGGAAACTAAGGCTCAGAGGGTGTCAGTAATCTGCCAGTTGCACAGCCAGAGAGAAGCAGTCTGGATGGAGAATCCAGTCTTTGAAAACCAGGGACTTTTTCACAACACAATTACTTCTCCCTGGGGGAGGGATGTGGGGACCAAATGAGCTGGTGGAAGATACAATGCTTGGGGAACAAAGCAGGCCATGAAAATGCATGTGCAGGATGTTCCCAATCCAGCAAAAAGACAAACAGCAACAACAAAACACCCTCGGAAAACAGACCGAAGGGAACCCATTACAATGTTAACAAAGCTTTCCTCTGAGTGGTGGATTAGCAGGCTCATTTTATTGGCTTCTTTCTACTTTTCTGTATTGCACTAATTCCTTGCAATTTTCTCCAATGAGCAAATGCACGTCAACGTGCTCTGCAAACTGTAGAGTGCGACACAAGCCTAAGCGATGTTATCATGATTATGTTATGCACCTTTCCCAATTCGAATCTAGCACTGCCTGCTGCTGACTGCTTGGCTGACGTTATCTAAGGGGAAGACTGAGCAGCTTCAGAACGGCTTCCTTCTCACCCAGGGTACTAGTAATTTCTCCAGGGAGATGCTGAGCTGGAGGGGGGGCTTTCATCAACAGGACCTGGATGCTTCTGCACGGCACTCCACACTCCGGCTGGCGAGGGGGAGGCAGGAGCTCCTGACACGCAAGTCCCAGAAACAAAAGACAGACTCTCCTGAGATAAAATGCATCTGCTCAGTGGCTTCTTTAGGCAGCCAGCTGAGGCAAAGGGCGCTTTGGGCTCCAGGGAAATGCCCGTTAAGCAGTTTGCGTTCATGTCTTCCCATCCTTAAGGACGGTGGCCTAGACTGACCTTCGAGCTGCCAGAGCCCACGGCTGAGGATTCAGAGGGGTTGGAACTGGTTTCCTAGGCTCTGGCCTAAAGGACTTCCGTTCAAAGTCGGGAAAAACTAGAGAGAGAAATTATGGGGATGACTGGAGACTGAGGCCGATCCCTGTGACACTCATTTGTTCCGTGACACTGAGCAAGTCATTTTTGTCACTCCCTAACCGGACAAGGAGTTTGGGCTTCATAAGGTAACTCTCAAAGGTCATGCACTCACTAGTCCAGGTACTGTGCTGACAACTCTGCAGGCAGGATCTCATACTACTCACACCGGCCCTATGGGTCAGGGTCCACCGTCAGTCCCGTCTCATACATGAAGGCGTCTATCACCTGAAAGGGTTAGTCAGCCACTTGTTCAAGGCCAGATGGTGAGTGAACGGAGCAGCTGAGATATTTTCTCCAGGGGTATGTCCTCCAAGTCTTGTACATAATCAAGTCACTACAGGGCCTTGGCAATCTCTGGGGCTTCCCTAGTTCTACCGCTAGATGGGTCTGCGACGAGAGGAATGAACGCGTGTATTCCCCGTGAAGGCGGACCTGCTGTGCTCACCAGGATTCACGTTCTCCTCTCTTCCTGGGGGCACAGCCGGGCTATGTTTCTAACCTTCCTGCAGTTTTGGGTAACTGTGCAGCCAAGCTCTGGTCAGTAGAATATAGGCAGATTCTGGCTGCTACAGGCACCACAGTCAAGGCTGTCTCAGGCACAGTCCTCACTGTCAGCCAGAACAAGGGTGTCTAATGCAGGAGTCCAAGGCTCCATGGAAGGCAGAGCCACAAGATGGAAGGAGTCTGGGATCCTGGAGAAAAGCCATCTGCCAATCAGGAACACCCACGTGGACTTTCTGTGAGTCAAAGACTTCTAGCATGCCGAGCTCATTTTATAATCGTTCATGTTACCTTAACTACACCCACTTGAACTCTTCTAGACAGTGAGTGGTGAGGGCAGAGCACAATGGACCAAGTAAAGAGTCTCCCTGAAGCCACCCATCTCTTCTCGTGACAACTCTCCTTTTGACGCCTTAGAACAATGGATGGAAACATCTGGTTAAAACACTCAATAATGTTGCTTTATACATTCAACTGACTTTCACTTTTCAGTGGCCTTGACATCCATGACGTCATCTGCTCTGCCCTGTGTGTGTAGGAGGCAGGCGGGGCTGCCCCACTGTGCTCAGTGGACGGACGCAGACGCGGGGGCACCAGGGATTTGCTCAGAGAGGCTGGGCTCTAACTCAGTCCTCCGACCCCTGCGCCAGGGTGCTTCCCTGAGGTTTCCACGAAGCAGTGACGTTTTCATAAGCCACACAGGCAGAGAAAGGTTACGGGTTCACTGGTTGCCTGTTATGTGTATTAATCAACGAAGTTCCAGGAACCCCAAACATTTTTTCCCACGGGCCACATTCATGCTTTTGTGCAGAGGACAGGGATGAGTGTAGGTCTGTTTAGTGAAGGAGAGAGATTCTGCCCAGCTTGGACCTAGGCTCCGAGGAAATAAAGGGAAAAAAAAACCTGGTCTCCATCCTGGTCCCAGGTATCAGTATTAATCTGTATCTCCCACACAATTAATAGGCCTGCACTTCATGCCAAGCCCTGCGCTAAGAATGGGGAAGGGGCCCCAGCTTTTGTACTTAAATTGTTCATATAGTCTGGGTGGGGGGACAAAGCAGCAAGGTGGCAATTACAATACTGGGTGTTTATAACACAAACAAAACGTGCCAGATGCCACACTGATCTAGGCTCCTGACTTGTCTTACCTTCTCTGGTCCCCATGAACCCTATCGGGCAGACTAATTATGATTCCCATTTCACAGGTGGGAAAACAAAGGCACAGAGAGTTGACGTAACTGGCCTGAAACCCCACGGTTCCTGACACCAGCCAGGCTCGCTCCAGAGCCGCCCTCCTGCACTGTGCACCAGCAGCAGCTGGTGGGGGAAGACCGGCCAAGAGGGGAGGGCAGCGGCTGCTGCAGGGACCCGGCAGATGGCACCCAGCACTCAGGACTAGTGCAGCGTGGAAGAGGGATGTGTGCACGTTGGAGCTGGACAGGGGCGGAGCAGACAGGCCACGATGGTGAGTCTGGGGCACAGACATGGCCACTGAGTAGCTTGACCGGCTGCTCCCTGCATCCCCTCCCCAGGCAAACACGGGGATCCTGCAGGCTCTGGCACTAAGGCGCCCACGGAAGGTCACTGGAGGCCGGCCTTGGGCAGCAGCTGTCTTGGGGCTCTGGGCGCTGTCCGCTGGCTCTGGTGCCCGCGGCGTGATGAAGAGCTGGCGCCACACGGCCCACGTGAGAGCAGTAACACATTCTGGTTCTTCTCGGGTTCCTCTGGGATACAGCTGTTCCCACAGAGCCATCTGTTCCCTGGCACGGCCGCGCACTGTGGTGCTGGGACGTGTGTGGGACCTGTTTATATGCGTCTTATTTTTAACTTCTCACTGAGCCACAGCGACGCTGTTGCCTTTTCTTCTTCGTGGGCTCGCTCTCCGGGAGCGGGACCCCGCAGGTAGCCGGCCTCCCGTGTGGCTGAGGGGGTTGAGCTCAGACGCCCCCTCTCAGAGGTGACCCGGGGATCTCAGGGCAGCTGGAGGGGCGGGCTCTGGGACACGCTTTCTGGCCAAGGCTGGTAACAACACTGCCCAAGTCTGCCAGCGCTCTGCATAGCTTAACCCCTTCAGCCCTGCTGAGAGCCCGGCCTGGGTTGCTACGACCATTTTACAGGTGAGAAAACTGAGGCTTGTAGAAGGTGCAAGCTAAGCCCTGGGGCCGGGTTTTCTGACCTCACGTATAGGGATTTTCTAGCACCCCACAAATGCCCCAAGAAAGGACCTGTCATCGTTCATTCGTTCAACAAGTTCGGCTGAGCACACGCACTGGTACCAGGCAGTCTGTCAGAGGCGGAAACACAGACTGCTGGAGATCACAGTCACAGAGCTTTCATTCACGGGGGGCGGGGGGCGCGATCCCCGAAACGAGTCTGTCAAGGACATGATGCACGGATAGGAGCGCGGTGCCAAGGGGCAAAAGAACGAAGTCCTGGGAGCGCGGGGCGCTGGGCAGGGGCAGGGCTGTGATTCAGGTCGGGGGATGATTTGTCCGCTTACAGAAGGGCCACTCGGCTGTGGGTCAAGGCTGACACCAGTCCCAGGACAGCCACCAACCTGTGCCTGGGTTTCAGCTCTGTGGGCTTCCACGTCCCCCCTGACACAACGGAGATGACAACCACGGCCGTGCAGGGCCGGTGGCAGGGCCAGAATGATGGTACAAGGGACAACAGCTAGGAGAACCATTGAAGGCGCTGTCGCCGTCACGTTCATCGTGCGTATGGAGCGACACCCCCTTAAGAAGCATGGCCCTGGTTTGGGACCTGAGAGTTAGGTGGACCTGGTTTCGAACGGCGGCCCCACCACGGAAGGGTCGTGTGATTTTGGACAGGCGATTCGTCTCCTCTGAGCTTCGGTTTCCTTATCTGTCGAAGGTGATGCTAATGTCCACCCCCTCCACTGTGGTGAGGATTCCGGTTGCACTTCCTGCAGAAAATCTCCAGCGGTCGAAGGCGAGCGGGAGCCGACAGGTCTTGGCACAGCACAGAGCACTGCCCCGCGCAGGAGGGACCAGAGGGACGCATGCCCAGGGCAGGGCAGCCCAGCAGGCTTCCACATCTCCCGTGTCATTGCTTGGAGACCAGCACTGCTCCCTGGAGTGCTGCCCTGGCTAGGACACGGGGCTGGGACAGCGCCCAGGGAGAATGAGTGGGCCATTCCTCAGTGATGCCTCCGTGGACACGGGTCAGGGAGCTCGAAGTCTGCAGGTGCCGTCCGCCGACTTACAATTCCATATAAACGTGAAGACTCGCTGGTATCTGATCTTCTGCATTTTTGTGTTTTTTTGCACTTTTTGAATGTTTGCTGTTTCATAATTTAACTTCAAGCGTGACCGTGGGTAATTCTTTTCCATTGGCCTTTCGGACGTCAGTACCACTGGCTTCTCTTCTGTGCTGTCAGGGGAAGGATGGACTGAGCAGAAAGGGCTGCTCTGGGGCTGATGAGGTCAAGTGACAGCTGTCAGAGCAGAGACTGCAGAGCATGCAGCAAACAGCCCGAGGTCATTTCCTGCCGGGATAAACAGCATCTCCCTCCTCCGGCCAATGCCTGCCCTGTCTGCCTGCTCCGCGCAACCTTAGTCATCAGACACTGTACATGCACTTTGGCATGGTTTGGTGACTAAATAAAGGGCATGTACTTTTGCAAGACTTCCACCCACATTGGTTAAAAACATATATATTCTCAGGTTTTGCATTTAAAAAGCTGAGCTTCCTTTATGGGAAGAATCCCCTGAGGTGGGGCAGGCATTGCTGATGATAAAGCATCTATCTCTCTGGAGATACAGCGCTTGTGGAGACTGGTATGTTTCTGAGACATACACTGTATGGAAACGCGCTCTCTGCCAGGCTCCCAGGGACAGCAGCGGGTGTCCTTAGTTTGCTCCAGAGAACAGGCTGGGATGAATGATTTCCTTACAGAAGGGAAGATTTCACCTCGGCGTGGGGAAGCGCTGCTAGCACCTGGAGCTCTCCAGCAGTGCAGTGAGCTGTGGGAGGTGGTGAGCTCCCTGTCTTGGGGAGGATTCCAGCAGAAGTCAGATGCAAGCCTGTCAGGGATGCTGTAGATGAATTTTTGCCTAGATTAGGGGGTGGAGAATATCTGTGATTATCCAGCGGAGCTCGGTGCCGTCCTCCGGTTTCCTGGACATGCTTCGGGGGCTGGGTTGCTGACGCAAAGGGAGAGAAATGCTAAGGCATCGAATTCTAGTCTCCGTGGCTGTTGCAATCAAATAACAACTAAGCCTACTGGATGCTGACTGCATTGCACAGACTCACTTCCTGGTTCCAGGGACAGGTGCGCCAGTGGACAGGAGTGGCTGGGTCCCACTAGCGGCTGCCATTTCACACCACTGGTGGAGACCGATCTCTTCCAAATCACACGCCAACACTCAGCTCCACACTGAAGAGATGGAGCCCCGGCTTCCTGAATTCATTTATTCTTTTGGCAGCAAGGCTAACCCAGTGGCCTCTGCTTCCTACCTGCAGTCCCCTAATTGGTGGGAAACCTTTCTGGGACTGTGTGACCCAGAGCCAGCGTGACAGCCCTGACATACTGTAGAGACACAGTTCTAAGTGACTCTGTAGGCTCCTCTCTGCAAGGAGAAGGGTTTGTAGAACCTGAAACCCATATCTGGAATGACAGGTTGTCATCAGATGGGTTGGACATTGTGATTTGTGAAAAAACAACAACAACAACGAACATTGCATTTCTGGTGCCAAGTCCTTTCTCGATGATTTAACATAAATGATCCCTGAAACACTATGACAGGGGCATCCTTGTCCCCATTTATCAGATGGCAAAGCGGAGGCCCGGAGCATTCATGTGCCGTCTCTGAGGTCACATGACTATTAAGTGAGTGATCTGGGATGGCTGGAGTGCTCAGTCTTACCCTCATCATCCCCTCCCTTTGAGGAAATTGTAATGGAAAGAACCAAATGTTCTCCCATTACCTTCATTCAAATCTGAATGCACCCTGCTCCTATTCATCTCCATCTCCACTGCCCTCCCTCCCACCAAGTCCACTTTCCATACCCCCACTGCTCCTTACTCACCCTGCAAACCTCACCTCCTCCAGGGAGTCCTCCCTGATGCACCTTCTCTCTCCTCGTGTGTGCAACACCCTTCTCGGGTGCTCTCGAAGCACCACCGCCCTCTGGGCGCTCATCACACTGGATAACAACCCCCATCTGTCTGCACCCCTCACTAGACGAGCACTAGGAGAGCCGGGCTTGGATCTGCAATGCTCCCTCCGGGTCCCTAGCCCTGAGACTGGCAACTGTTTGAATGACTGCATGTCAGGTGGCTGAACGAGCTGGAGACTTAGTGCCATGAGAACCCTTTCTCATCTGGGGTCTGCAGTCCAATGAAGAGGTTCTGGACTTCATTTATTCGAGACGACTCCATTTGTGTACTTGTCGGGTGCTCATGACCTCTTCCCATGGAGCTGGGAGCATCCGGCTTCGGGCCGCATCCAGGATCCTGCCGTTTTTCTCTGGTTGTGTTTGCAGAGAACACTTGACATGCAGGAGACCAGGAGACGGGCTCCCTACGGAGAGGCGGTTCCAAAGGTGCAGTGCTGTAGAGCCCTCCCTGCCCAGCACTGCCACCCGCTGGAGGAACCTGGCTGGAGCAGGGCACAGGGACCTGCTCCCCTGTTCTCAGTGCCCACAAAACAGCCCATCTGTTCTCTGCATCCCCACAGCTGCTGGCCTAGGTCACAGCCCCGCTGTCTTCGTCTTGCTGGGATGCGGCAACAGTCTCTAAATGGTCTCCCTGCCTCCAGTCTGGCCCTCGCACTCTGTTCTGTGCACGGAGTGATTTCTCAGCTGTACATCTGACCAAGATTAAAGCCGTTCGGTGGAGTGGAAACCGCTGCACACGGCCAAGGCCCTTCAGGTCGGCTTCCTTCTTTGCCCGCTCCCAACGTGCCCGTGCCCTGGCACACAAATGCCCAGCAAGTTCTCTTTGAACCCTCTGCTTCCTCATCTGCTCTGCCTTTACTTAGTACTTCGCCCTCTCGCTCAGGTACTCGATTCACTTAGTAAAGGTTTGTTAAGTGAGTATGTGTGGCTTCCATCTGGGGGAGGGGACCTCAGGGCTGAACAGTATGGCAGTCTCTCGTCTAATGGTCTTATACTCCGGCCTCAGATTTGGGAAAAACTAGGAAACCACTACGGGAAGCAAACTGGGCAGTGCACGTTCTCTGCCGAAAAGGAAGCGGGCGTGTCACAGAGAGGGCAACGCTCTGGAGGTCCCCGAGGCCCAGGAGGGTCAGGGAAGTTCCTCAAGATGCCGCGTGGAGATGCTCACACACCCAGGGGCAGGGGGTCCTGCAGTGGGAAAGCAAGTACAAGGCCCCTGGTGGGAGGGGCGAGCCCAGGGTGCAGGGGAACAGCAAGGAGAAGAGGGGGTGAGCTGTAGGGGTGCTGGGGGTGAGCTGTGGGGGTGCTGGGGGTAAGCTGTGGGGGGTGCTGGGGGTGAGCTGTGGGGGTGCTGGGGGTGAGCTGGGGGGGTGCTGGGGGTGAGCTGGGGGGGTGCTGGGGGTGAGCTGTGGGGGATGCTGGGGGTGAGCTGTGGGGGGTCCTGGGGGGTGAGCTGTGGGGGTGCTGGGGGTGAGCTGTGGGGGGTCCTGGGGAGTGAGCTGTGGGGGGGTTGCTCCTAGAGGCCACGCAATGGCTCACGGTCCTCCATGGACCTGGGAGACTAGGCTGGGGGCATCTCTAGCACTGGATACATGTACAGCGCTGGGTCAGTCTCCAATTTCAACCCCAGAGTCCTGCACGGGCCTGGCAGAGGGTGTGCTTATTGAGCAAACAGTCGTAGTCAGATTCTGGGAAGGGCCACAGGGGACTCTCCCTCACCACCCCCATCACCCCAGGGGCGGCTGATGGTAGGAAAAGCTGGTGAGTCATTATCACGGGGTCCCACTTCCTAAGACACTGACAGAGCGCCGGGGGAGCCCGGGATCTGATGGTTAGCGGATGCGTCATCCTGCGAGGCTTTGAGCCTCTTCCGCGGAGGGAGGAGAAGGCAGGGAAAGAACAGTATCACTTAGCATTTGGAATGCATGCCGGATGCGCACCCGATGTTGGTGAGGTTGACAGACACTGACTCGAGTACAGAGAACCGAAGGAAAGACCTAAAGGACACTGTCTGCCGAAACCTGTCAGAACCTTCCAGCGCCGGAGACGGAGCTGAATGGTTTCCTCTCCTCTCTGCACTGGTGCAAAGGGCAGACACTGAGCGAGGCAGCCAGGGATGCAGAGGAGAGAGCCAGGGCTGGAGGCAGCTCGCTGAGACTTGGGGGCCCAACGACAGACCAGGGGTGGCCTTGGACCGGTCATCCACATAAAGGGTCAGGTGAATGCATGACTCTAGACCTTCCACAGATGCCCTCCCCTCCCATTCGGGACCCTAAAAGTTCCTCAGACATCTAAGATAAGAATCTGAATAATAACAATAGCAGTAATAAAACAAAATTCTGACTCTTTAGCCCAGCTCACAACATCCTTCCAATCTGACTCCTGCCTACCAGCTGCTCAGCCTCTCCCATTGCCCTCCTTCCCCACTAGCCCCTTGGGCACACAGGCATCACCTCTCAGTTCCTCACATCAAACCTGCCTGCCCCAGGGCCTTTGCACCAGCTACCTTCTCCCCCACGAGTACTTTCTTAGCTCTTCTCCTCCCCCCAACTTTATTGAGGTATATAATTATTATACAGAAAAATTGCACATAGTTAATGTACACAATATGAGTTTGTACATATGTACGTACCCGTTACCATCACAACACTCAGGGTGATAAACATATCCATCACCTCCAAAAGTAAAAGTCTAAGAGCGCAGTCCTCTGTTGCCTGCAGGCACTGCATTGTACAGCAGATCTCTGGAAGCGACTCATCTTGTACAACTGTAACGTCATGCCCACCGGACAACCCTCTACCCTTCTCCTCACCCCCTGCGCCACCATTCTGTCGTCTACTTCTCTGCGTCTCCCTATCTCAGATGCCTCCTGCACGAGAAATCAGGCAGTCTTTGTCCTTCTGTGACGAACATGTCACCCAGCAGACTGTCTTCCAGGCCCATCCGCAGTGTCACATGGTAAGATTCCTTCTCCCGGAAAGGCTGAAGGAGACGCCACCGTGTATGCATGTTTCTCGCACCCGCTCACCTGTCGGTGGGCACGCGGGACGCACTGGTGTCACTTCAAGACCCCGACTTCACTTCCTCTGGACGGACACCCAGAAGTGGGATCGCTGGGTCATCAGGCAGCTCTGTTTCGAATTTTTGAGGGATCTCTACACTGTTTTCCACAGTGGCCGCACCAGTTCACACTCTACGGCAGTGTAGGAGGTTCTGGTATCTCCTGGCTAAGTCTTGTTATCTTTTGTTTCTGTTTTTCTTTTTTCTTTTTTAAATATTTGCCATTCCAAAGGCATGAGGTGACATCTCATTGCGGCTTTGATTTGTATTTCCTTGACCCCTTGGTTTTCAAAGGCCGTTCTTTCTTGTACCCAGGTCTAGATGAAACGTCACCGCCTCAGAGAAGCCCTCCCAGAGCCCCCAAACCAATGGAGCTGCCCAGCTGCTCACTGATATGCTGCTCTGTAGAACCTGCCACTGCTGATAAACTCCCCCGATAGCTCGTGCAGGGATTACTGTGCCTCCCCACTGAAACAGAAGTCCCAGGGCAGCAGGGACCATTATCCTTTTTCACTGACAAATACTCAGTGCTCAGAATAGGAAAATCCTCAGTAAACGTTTGTTGACTGACTACATGAACCAATTACTTTTGTGTCTAATACTGAGGGTCAAGGAACGGGTAGGGAACAAATATTTACCCAGCATCTGACATGTGGCAGATGCCGATCTAGGTGCTTTATATTCAGTTCCTCGTTCGGTCCCACAGCGTCCCTGTAACCGTTTCATCCCATTGCCAGTGGAGAACACTGAAGCACAGAGAGGCTGAGGAACTTGCCTGAGGTCACACAGGTGGTAACTGAAGGGATTAAAGCCAAATCCAGGTCAGCCTGACCCTACAGCCCCTTGCTTTTTCCACTGCTAGGAGCTGCCTCCCCACATCCTGCTCCTCAGAAGTTCAAAACAGTCTCAACTTTGCTCCTTGTTTGCTGTGTGACATGAACAACAAGCTGAACTCTGCGCTGAAATTTCTTCAACTCTAGTGGGAGAGGGGTCTAATGAGGGGCGGTTTCTATGAGCACCATATAAGATATAACATGAAAATAATTATAAATGATGAAAAAATAAGAAAATATAGGCGTCAGCTATGCTTGTGACCACTTACCTACCACTTTCTTCACCCATGTGAACCCCAAAAGGAGCCAGTTACTTACAAAAATCTTTGGTGCAACCCATGCATTGACCACACTGAATCCTGGGTCACCCGTGGGGGTGTCATGTCCACAAAGACCTCAGTTTCCTGGCTGTGGAGACACCCTTATCTATTGTTCCAATCTTGTTTTTGCTCATTCTGACCTCTCTGCTTGGAAACTCCCTTCTGACTTCACCTAGTCTGGGCCAAGCGCACCCTCCGCATCCACAGTGATGAGGGTGGCAGAGATCTGCCTATGTGCCCGCCCCCAACAGACGGGGACTCCCAGGGCAGTGATGGCGTCTTGTTCATCTCGGGCATGCCCTGAGCCTGGCACAGAGCCTGGCGCACCGGAGGTCGGCGCAGACCAGCCAGAAGCCGCCCCTGCACGGCCAAGCCCCAGGAGCCACTTACGTTTTCACTGTTGACATCAGCTTCACTGGGGCAGCCGAACAGCTCCCGGCGTAGGAGGTTCCCATCATACTCCAGGAAGGTCAGGTAGAGGTTCCGGAAGAACTCCACGTGCTTGTTCTTCACCCGGAGCTTCTTGGGGGAGTTCCAGTGAATGACCTGGCAGGGCATAGGAGGCGGTCAGGCAGGAGGACTCGTGCTTCTAGGAGCCACAGCTGGGCGCTGGTCTAAGCATTATTTCTGAGCTTGCCCATCCACCCACCCACCCATCCATCCATCCACCCGCCCATCCATCCACCCGCCCATCCATCCACCCTCCATCCATCCATCCTCCATCCATCCATCCATCCATCCATCCATCCGCCCATCCATCCATCCATCCATCCATCCATCCATCCACCTATCTATCCATCCATCCACCCATCCACCCATCCGCCCATCCATCCATCCACCCATCCGCCCATCCATCCATCCGCCCATCCGCCCATCCATCCATCCACCTATCTATCCATCCATCCATCCATCCATCCATCCATCCATCCATCCATCCATCCATCCATCCGCCCATCCATCCACCCATCCATCCATCCATCCACCCACCCATCCATCCATCCACCCACCCATCCACCCATCCTCCATCCATCCATCCGCCCATCCACCCACCCATCCATCCATCCACCCACCCATCCACCCATCCTCCATCCATCTATCCGCCCATCCATCCATCCATCCATCCATCCATCCATCCACCTATCTATCCATCCATCCACCTATCCATCCATCCATCCATCCATCCATCCATCCATCCACCCATCCACCTATCCACCCATCCAACCATCCATCTACCCACCCACTTATTCATTCACTCATTCATTCATTCAACATTTATGGTAGAGAGGTTAAGAGGAAGGACAGACTGCCTGGGTCTAAATCCTGGCTCTGCTCTAGGGAGTCATTTAATTTTGGACAAGTTACTTAACCGCTCCGTGCCCCAGTTTCCCCATCTGTGAAATGGGAATAGCAACGACTCCTGCATGTGCCAGCGTCTACATTTTCATCGCTCAGCTCCAAACCTGCCTGGTGATGATGAAACGGGGACTCTGCAAACCCTGTCTCTGCTTTGCTGGCGGCTCTGTCGGAGCTGCCCACAGGGGCCCGGGAGGGAGCCTGCCAGTCTGGAGGAGGAAGGAACTCGCCCCCCCTGTTGCTGCCTGTTCCTGTGAGCGCCAGGCCACCTCCTTCCTTTGCGCTGCAGCGGTGCTTCCTTCCTTCAGCAATGGCTAAATCGAGTGTCGCAGCTTTTCCAACACTCAGACCAGCCCCATCGTCCTTCCGCCTCCGCCAGTGCTGCTGCCTCTGGGGTCCCCTGCTGACTCCCTCCCAGGTCTGGGGTCCAGCCCCGGTGACAGTGTTACAATAATCGCCACCTCTGTTCCTCCCGCTCCAGGGGTGGTAACTGTTCCCTGCAACTTTCTATTTTTGCTTTTTTAGTTCTCAAGTGAACGCTTTGTATCTAGTTACCCTTTTTAAAGACACCATTCTCCATTCAAATAATTGGTGTGGTTTTCGCCCCCGGCCAAGACGGATGGACGCGCCGTCTCACAGAACCGCCGGGAAAATCAACGCCTATGTACACACAACACGGGAGCAGCGCCCGCACAGGGGCGCGCCCCGTAAACGCCGGCTCTGCCGGGCTGGGACACCACCTCGCTGGCAGTGCCGCCCGCGCCTGCTCAGGTCGGCTGGGACAGGTGTTCACAACAGGTAACAGAATGGAAGTGGAGGGAGGGTCAGGAAGACATGGGAGCTGCAGACGGCTCAGGGGAGCACCGCGGACATGCTGGGGCCTGAGGGATGAGTGCAGCTTCCTGGGGGCGGGGCGGGGCAGAGGGGGAGGGGCCCACATAACTCAGGCAGGGGGAGGAGCCTGGGAGCCAGTGCACTTGGAAAAGGAGAAGGCCTGAGTTGTGCAGGGGAGCACAGGGGTGTGTGGGGGGTGGCTGCAGAGGTGAGTGGGGGTGAGATCCTGACCCTGGGGGCACCATGTTCAAAACTCAGACTGTATCATTAGAGATTTTTTTTTTTTTTTTTATCCTCACCCAAGGACATTTTTCCATTTTTTGTTCAGATAGAGCGGGAGGGAGGGAGAGGAAGAGAGAGAGAGAGAAACATCGATGTGAAGGGACACATCGAGTGGCTGCCACCCACATGACCAACCAGGGCTGGGGACAAACTGCAACCGAGGTACGTGCCCTTAGCGGGAACCGAACCCGGGTCTCTCCGGACCGCAGGCCGATGCTCCAACCGCTGAGCCAAACCGGCCAGGGCTCATTAGAGATTTTTTAAGGAGGGAGACAACTAGCTCTGGGTTTAGGAAGATTACTGACTGTAATGCAGGTGTGAGTAGGGGGGCGGGGTGCCAAGGGCCGGGGACGCCAGGTCTGAGGCAGCTGCTGTTTCCAGGGGGCACCACTCAGCCCCTCGCCGGGGAGCCTGTCTGTGGGCGGATGCCCCCGCATCAGCTTTACATTCCTTCTCTTTTTAAAATCCTCGCGATGACCCTAACAAGGAGTGCACCCTAAAAGAATAAACGGTGGAGAAGTAACCTGCCCAGGACCACAAAGCTGGTCAGAGCTGGGATTCCAGTACCAGTCTGCATACGTCAGATCCTAGCGCCCATGTCCCTTCCTCCGTGCCACAGAGAACAGGTTTTCAAATCTCCCCGTTTCGGGCTTGGTCACAAGGTGGAGGAAATAAAGTAACTCACCTTCACTCTCTACGCCCGATGTCCTCGCCCTCTCCCCCCATGGCGGTGACACGGAGGAGAGGAACTGGGCCTCCGGGGCCAGTGGCTTTACCAGCCTGCAGCGGGGCCCTGGGCCTGCCACCTAATGGTCTGGATGCCCGCCTCGCTCTGCCCTCTGTCGGGATGCCAGGATGTACAGCAGGGACAGCCCCTGGAGCTGGCTGGGTAGGCACCGGTCTGCATGACCAAGTCCTTCTCTCAGGGGACAGTGAATAACAGGACACCCGCTTGGCCCAAACGACACCCCTGCCCTCCCACCCCTGCCCTCCCACCCCGTCCCCAGCAATGGTCTCGTAGCAGAGCCAGAACCGGGACATCCAACCAGCTGAGGTTCAAATCCCAGCTGTGCCCCTGGCTGCGCGTGTCCTTGGGCAACTTCTTTCATTTCTTGGGGCCTCAGTTTCCTCATGTGCAAATGGGGACCAGTCATCCCAACTTCACAGAGTAGTCAAGAGGGTAAAACAAATGCCTGGCACAGTGCCTGCAAGCCAGGGTGGCCCCATATGTGTAGGTTCTCTCGTCCCCTCCACGATGGGGCCACCAGCACGACGCGGCGGCAGCAGTGAGGGAGGAAGCGGGCACTCAGCCCTCAGGAGAGCAGAAAGGGCCAGCAGGTCCCTGCTGGAAGGGGGCCACCTAGCGGGGCTTGCATTTCAGGGATGGATGACCACAGAGTATAAGGTTCTCTTCCTGTGCCTGTGGAAGGGGAGGAGAGAGAAGACACTTCTCTAAGGATCCCCAACAGACACCTGAAGGTCCTGGGCCATGCATGAAATCAGTGCAGGCGAGCTGGTGTACCTCATGCCCCCGGGACCGTCTTTGCTGTGACAGGTTCTGGTGCTTGCCTAGTGCCGAGCCAGCAGGAGAGGGTGGGTTCGCATCTGACTCAGGAGACCCGCCTCGTCAACATGGAGAAAGTTAAACGACGGGAAAGTAAGGGCTGGCGCCTGGCCCAACAATCTCGACTCCCTGTGCACACATCTGCTAAGCACTTGGAGGAGACTGTGTCACTAACCCCTCCCAGTAAGCCTGCCTCAACCCCACTGTCCATTTTTTGGAAACGGTACTTGACGTGCTCTCAGCTGGTGAGTTGCAGAGCCGAGGGCAAAGCCGGCGCTGCCCCTGAAATCCCAGGCTCCTCCCCACGGTCACGTCCTGGGCCAGCGGCTGGGCTGAACACTTCCAGGCGAGACAGTGAGGTCTCAGAGGTGGCCCAAGATCACACGGATCAGGTCAGAGGTAGGCCCGGGACCCTGGTCTCCTCATGTCCCCAGCCACGGCAGGCCACCTCTGATTCCATCACCCCTCATTCTGTGTCTGCTCAGGGAGCAGCAAAGATTAAAGAAGGGGGGGTGGGCAAGAAGACAGTGGGGTGACTGGCAGGCCGAGGGGTTTTGGAAAACTATTTGTAACCCGCTGCTTTGGGATAGGTGAGCCCACTCAAAGTCTAGTAATGTATATTCAGATTTACCTTTTCAACTAGTTTTTTTTTCTTTCTTTTTTTATTATTTTTAGAGAGAGAGGAATAAAGAGAGATAGAAACATCCATGAGAGAGAACATCGAATGGCCGCCTCCTGCATGCCCCCCACTGGGGATTCGGCCCACAACCTAGGCATGTGTCGCATGTGTCCCAACCAGGAATCCAACCGGCGACCTCTTGGTGCATGGGGCGACGCTCAACCACTGAGCCGCAGCAGCTCGGCTCAACTAGTTTTTAATCATCAGAACAAGGAATACTACATTGCCCTGTGCTCGTCTCTAGAGAAGTAAACAATAGCTAGATATTAGGCAAGGGTTGTTGTTGTGTGTGTGTGTGTGTATGTGTGTGTTTTCACATTCAACCCTCAAACAACCTGACAATCATGAGGCTCAGACTAGCACAGGGTCACTCAGCTAGTATATAGCCAATTCTAATACAAAATCAGTCTGTCTTGCTCCCAAATCTTTCTCTTTCTACCACTTCATTCATTCATTCATTCATTCATTCATTCATTCAACAAATATTAAAATGAACTCTGACTCTGTGCCATGCACTGAGAGGGGTCATGAATGCAGAGATGAACAGAGATAATTGAATAACGGTCCATTTGAAATGACAAGTATGACACTCACTTTTAAAGAGACACTAGACACAGGCTGTTTCTGACTGTTACTGGGCTGGGTCAATTCAAGCTTAAAGAAGCCAAGGCCCAGAGGGAGACAGTGACTTGCCCGGAGTCACACAGCAGGGGAGAGTCCTGCCCAGCGTCTGTCTCCCGGGCCACGGCTCCTCCCACTGAGCCACGCGCCTGCCTCTGAAAATCCGACTCAGAATCACTGTTGCTGATCATTTTGATCAGCGCCTGTCTGACTACTGAGAAATGTCATCTCCTGGCCCCTGGAGGACAGAATCACCCATCATTGCTGACTTGGGGGCAGCAAGCTGGTGGCGTTGATGACCTTTACTGACAAGCTTGCACACATGAAATAGGGTGACACGGGAGAAGGCGTCCAAAATAGATTTTTGCAAGGAGCTGATAAACACAAGTGAGTCTCCAAATGTGTGGTGAAAACCTATCATAACTTATTCCACTGGCTGAGGCTCATTAGCATAGTAATAATAATAATTATTATTAGCAGCTAACATATATTGGATGCTTGCTACGTGCAAAGCACAGCTCTGAACACTTCCCTTGTCACAGCTCGTTGATTCTTTATTCTATACTCTAAGTGATATGCGCATTATGCCATCTTACCGGTGAGGAAAGTTCAGCAACTTTCTCCGAGTTACACAGCTACAAGGTGGGACAGTCAGAATTTGAACCCAAGGAGATAGGAATTAGGAATCTATTCCTCTTCTCTCTCCCATGTCTGTAATCATTATGTAAAGGCTGTGTTTATGTAAAGGAACCCGAGATTTTTAGAAGATTACAGAATCAGAAATAAAACCTACTTTCCCCTGTCATACACAGGGACCCCAGGCAATCCTGGGACACAAAGGCTGCAGACAAGTTAGGACTTTCTGGAGACCCAGGCTGAACCCCCAGCTCGGCAGGAAGCAGAGAGGGACGCATCCAGGCTGGGTGGACTACAGACACTGCTGGGCACCAGGGGCCCCACGGGTGTGGTCTAGTTGCATCTGAACTATCTGTAACAGGTGAGTGTATGTGCAGAGTTGGAGTCAGCCTGCAGTGAGCCAGAGAAATTGGCAGAAATTAATTACTGTCCATGAAACTTAAACATCATCTGGGAAGACAGCAGATGTCAACAAGATTTAAGGAGAAGCAAGAGACTCTATCACCCATCAAGGGCACGGGAAAAAGCATTTGAAAGATAGAAACAAGACCTCAGTACAAGGACAGGCTAAGGGAAGAGTTCAGCCCAATCTTTAGCTTCTTAAGTACTATGGTTCATAAATATAATTCATGGTGCAAAGTGCTAAGAAATCAGAGTCAATGTGCAAATGCCAAGTGAATAAGAACATGGGCTTTGTGTCTTCCAAGTTACCAAGCTAAGGGGTGTTTGGAAAATGGGTCTCTGTCTCAAGACTTCCACTGACTTTCTATGACCCACAGAATAACATCTATTCTCCTTGGACAGGCAGTCAAAGCTGCCACCGACAATCCCAACTCCATCTCCAGGCTAACAAACTGTCTTTCATGACTCAGTGACTCTGCATGTTTTCCCCCTCCCTAGAATATTCTTATTTCTTCTCTATCCTTATTTCTTCTCTACGTGAGCACTTGCTTGCCCTTCACAGCTGAGCTCAAACGCACTTTGAAGGTTGCTTCCTAGTATGTCTCGCTCCAGCCTGTCCTTGTTTTTCAACGGAACATTGATTTTGTCTGTAGTTGCAATGGCCCCAGCCCCTGTGAATAGCTCATGATCCATTTATGATCTAAGCTAATCATCGATTAGCATTTATGATCCTACTTGCTGATTTCCCAGACTCCCTTGCAGCTAGTGGTGGCAATGTGACCAAAGACTGCCCGAAAATATACAAGGGGAAGCAAGTGTTTGATTTTCTAATAATAAACAAGGTGCCATCCTCCTCCCACACCATTCACCTTTCTGTTGTAAACAGAGATGTGATGACTGGAATCATGGCAGCCATCATGTGACTACATGGGAGAGGTCAACAGTCGGGGCACATGCCCGGGTTGCGGGCTCAATCCCCAGTAGGGGGTGTGCAGAAGGCAGCTGATTGACGTATCTCTCTCACATCAGTGTTTCTGTCTCTTTTTTCCTTCCTCTCTATCTACTAACCAACATCTACAGCTGCCTACTGCAGAAGTCTAAACTAAGAAATTTAAACCCCCTATTTCATTTTTAGCATCTATAAATTAGGTAATCTGATTCTCATTGCAAGCATTCCAAGGCAGTTAGTTGCTGGGTCCTTCCTCAGTGCTCCAAAGTATGTTTTTTTGTTGTTTTTTTTAAATCCTCATCCGAGGACATTTTTCCATTTTTTGTACAGACAGAGTGGGAGGGAGAGAGAGGAAGAGAGAGAGAGGGAAACATTGACGTGAAAGGGACACATCGAGTGGCTGCCACCCGCACAACCCAACCAGGGCCAGGGACAAACTGCAACCGAGGTACATGCCCTTAGCGGGAACCGAACCCGGGGCTCTCTGGACCACAGGCGGACGCTCTAACCGCTGAGCCAAACCGGCCAGGGCTGTTTTGGTTTTTTAAATATAGTTATTTTTTAAATCCTCACCTGAGGATTTTTTCCATTTATCTTCATATAGAGTGGGAGGGAGGGAAAAACGGAGGGGGGAGGAGGGGAGAGAGAGAGACAGAAACAACAATGAAAGAGAAACATCGATGTTAGAGAGACAAATCGACTGGTTGCCTCCCGCACGACCCTGACCTGGGACGGGAACGGAACTACAACAAAGGCACGTGCCCTTGACTGGAATCGAACCTGTGACTCTGGTCTGCGGGCTGATGCTCTAACCACTGAGCCAAACAAGCCAGGTCTAAAGTATGTTTTTATTGATTTCTTAGAGAGAGAGGAAGGAAAAAAGAGACAGAAACACTGATGTGAGAGAGATACGTCAATCGGCTGCCTTTTGCACACCCCCTACTGGGGATTGAGCCCGCAACCCGGGCATGTGCCCCGACTGGGAATTGAACCGGGACCTCTCAGTCCATGAAAGGATGCTCAATCCACTGAGCCCCACCGGCCGGGCAGTGCTCCAGCTCTTGCATTTTACCTTATTAAAGAACTCGCTGCAGGCTGTTGTCATTATTTACAAGCTGGCACCTGGCACCATTGGAATGTGAGTTTCTGGGCATGTCCATCCTGAGTGCCACAGTGCCTGGTGGACAGTTTGCATGCAATAGCTGCCCTTTGGTTCAAGAATGAAAACCACGGCGATGCCTTTCTCAATACTCCCCACACTCTGTGTACAGCAGAGCCCCGTTAATGCGGGCTGTGGGGTGGAGAGGCATAGTAGTCCCTTTCTCAATACTCCCCACACTGTCTGTGTACAGCAGAGCCCCGTTAATGCGGGCTGTGGGGTGGAGAGGCATAGTAGTCCCTTTCTCAATACTCCCCACACTGTCTGTGTACAGCAGAGCCCCGTTAATGTGGGCTGTGGGGTGGAGAGGCATAGTAGTCCCTTTCTCAATACTCCCCACACTGTCTGTGTACAGCAAAGCCCCGTTAATGCGGGCTGTGGGGTGGAGAGGCATAGTAGTCCCTTTCTCAGTACTCCCCACACTGTCTGTGTACAGCAAAGCCCCGTTAATGCGGGCTGTGGGGTGGAGAGGCATAGTAGTCCCTTTCTCAATACTCCCCACACTGTCTGTGTACAGCAGAGCCCCGTTAATGCGGGCTGTGGGGTGGAGAGGCATAGTAGTCCCTTTCTCAATACTCCCCACACTCTGTGTACAGCAGAGCCCCGTTAATGTGGGCTGTGGGGTGGAGAGGCATAGTAGTCCCTTTCTTCTCGCCCAAGAGCCAAACAGCATGTCATTTTCTCTCGAAGGAGTTCACGCTCCCTCTGTCCTCCCCTTGTCTGGTTTTTCAAGAAGGACAACTGTCTCACACGTTCCTCCCCTTGTCATCTCAGGATTACCATGCATGGGCGAGGGAGGGAGGGGGAGAGAGAGAGGCAGGGGGGAGGGGAGGGGAAGGGGAAAGGGAGGGGGGGGAGGGGAAGGGGGAGAGGGAGAGATCTTCTATGACGAGTGCCCACCTCTGACTGTGCCCATGCACGGGGTGTGTGGCATCCTCACATACTCAGATGCTGGGGCTTAATCCCGGGTAACTGCTCTACCAATCATGCTGGTATCTATTTTTAGTGTGTTTAATATTATTAATAATATAAAACTAAATTAACTCGCAAAATGAGCAGATGGCCTATAAATGACAACTTACACTCTAAGATAAATAAACGTGGGTGCACGTGGGAATAAATGGAAACGGGAAAGAGACAAGTGTCCTTACAGGAGGACCCCAGCAATGTATGTGGAGCCCACACCGCCCCCTTCCAGTGTGGGTGGCTTCCGCCATGCACGTGGGGACTCGCCTCCAGAAGATGACATCTGAAAGGGAAACCAGGGACCACAGAGTGGAGAGGGCTGGCAAACACCATGCCACCCAGGCAAGACCCGAGTGGCATCGCGCGCAGACACCAGCCCCGCCCGACGTGAGTGAGGAGGAGGGAGCACCCTTCACTTCCGCGACAGTCTTTCCCACCCTCTGTCACCTCAGCCAATGATGAGAAGCGCCGTGTACAAACAAAACGAGGGGCATTTTATCAACTGCACACCCGAGCAGCGTGCCTCGAAACCAGCAAGGTCGGTCATGAAAAACAGGGAAGGACAGAGAAACGCAAAGACCAGAGGAGACTCGGGGAGCAGGATCCTAACAGACCACCTGGTAAAATGTACTAAAGCCTCAGTGTGGTTAATAGCAATACACCATTTATAAAAAGTTTTTTTATTGAATTTATTGGGGTGACTTTGGTTAACATAATTATATAGGTTTCAGGTGACGATTCTATAATACAGCGTCTCTATATCGTATTGTGTGTTCACCACCCAAAGCGAAGTCTCCTTCCTTCACCATTTATCCCCCCTGTACCCTCTCCTTCCTCCCCCACCCCCTTCCCCTCTGTAATCACCATGCTGTTGTCTGTGTATGAGTTTGTTTTTGTTTTCCTTAATCCCTTCGCCTTTCCCACCCAGCCTCCCCACCCCCGCGCCGACAGCTCACAGTCCGTCCTATGCATCTCTGAGTCTGTTCCCATGTTCTGTGGTTTGTTAGTACGTGCTCGGCATCGCTGCGTAAGGTGTTGATATTAGGGGCAACTAAAACTGCATGAGGGAGACGCGGGACGCTCAGTGTTACGTTTACCACTTCTCTGTAAGTCTAAATTCTTCCATATGAAAGTTTACAATTACCAAGAAGGAGCCCTACAAAGCAGTGCCAGACTGAAAGTACCGCGAAGAGCAGCTCACACAGCTAGGGAGAGACAGCCGAGCCAACGCTTCGGCTCGCATGGGCCCTTAGACCTCAGCTACTCCACCGCGTACAGAAGTGCCGACCCAATTAGATCTGACAGGGAGCTGGCAAAGGAATTTCAGTTCTCAAGACTATTTCAGATATGGATTCACAACCACCATTGTGGGGAAGAATCTCACTCTACGTGTGCATCATGCCTTCAGATATCGCTTCCTGTGAGTACAAAGACGTATGAATAGCCAGACAATTAGAACCGGAGCACCCAGGCGATGAAGCCAGGACTCCAAATTTTTGAATAATGTTTAAAGTCTAATGACTATGAGGTACTACCTCACACCTGTCAGAATGGCCGCCATCAACAAATCATCAAACAAGTGCTGGCGAGGGTGTGGAGAAAAGGGGACTCTAGTACACTGCTGGTGGGAATGCAGACTGGTGCAGTCACTATAGACAACAATGTGGACTTTCCTCAAAAAATTAAAAATTGAACTGCCATTTGACCCAGTGATCCACTTCTAGGAATATACCCTAAGAAGCCTGAAACATCAATCAGAAAGAATATATGTACCCCTATGTTCATAGAAGCATTATTTATAATTCCTAAGATCTGGAAACAGCCCAAGAGTCCATCAATGGATGAGTGGATAAAAAGCTGTGGTACATGTACACAATGGAGTACTATGCAGCTGTAAGAAAGAGAAGTCTCTTATCCTTTGAGATGATATGGCGGGACCTGGAGAGTATTATGCTAAGTGAAACAAGCCAATCAGAGAAAGACAAGTATCACATGATCTCACTTATTTGTGGAATATAATGAACAAAATAAGCTGATGAACAAAATAGACCCAGAAACATAGAAGTAGGATACAGACTGACAAACCTCAGAAGAGGGAGATGGGGTTGGGGGAGCGGAGGGAAGAGATAAACTACAACCTTATATGCATATATGCATAACCAGTGGACACAGACAATGAGGCTGTGGGGAGGGGGCGGGATCGGGAGGAGGGTGCCGGTGGGGAAAAAGGAGAAACATCTGTAAAAAAATAAATGGATAAAAATAAATAAATAAGTAAAATCTTGTGACAGTCCTGAACTTTACATTTCACTAAACCCCATAAAAAGTGGTGAGCAGTGTCTTTGGAGATTTCATACATATAAATGAAAGATAATAAAATGCAGTCAAGGAAACGCTTGTTTTCCTGCCTTGGCAAAAATAGCTGGAAAATGTACAAAAGATAATATGGTAACAAAACAAAGTAAATTTCTTTGTCAGCAAATATTATGGGAAGAGTCATAACGAACAAATGCTGAGGCCCGAGGACACTGGTATTAGAACAAAGTACACAGGAGATTTGCTACAGAGTTAAATCTAAGTACACAGGATTTTGACACATGTCAGCTTATCCTATTTGCAAGATTCTGTTTAGATAATGAAATATGCAACCAACGGTTTTTCAGTGAGCACTAAAGGAAGGTGTCCTGGAGAAGTTATAGTCCAAACAAGAAAGTCCTGTGTTGATGACAGTAACATTTTATGGAAAGAGCCTGTCATGAGTGAAGGGAACATTGCTTTCATTGGAATAACAAAAGGATTCCAAGGAAGGTCACTGAGCAAATGCCCAGATTGAATTCTTTACTAGATCACGGCTAGGCAAGTTTGCAACAGAGCACTTGACACCAGAGTGCACAAATACTCTTGGATCTCATTATTTGGGTTCATTTCATAAAGGGAAGACTGAAAATATCATAGAATTTTGCAATACTTTCTAAGGACACGGGGAATGACCATGATAATCTTGGCAGCATAGAGCTTCTCTGGTTAACTCATGGCCAACGACTCACAATAGATGGCATTCCTAAAGACGATTTCACGCATTTCTGCTTTTAGCAAAAACTGGTTCTCAGTGGTATGAGTCTCACACTTTCGGAAAGAAAGTACACATCTTTAATCTGCTCCTTCCACGTAAAAGTGGTGAATGGGAAAGTTACTTGAAGAAAGAACCTATGATATAGATAGAGCTTTTAGAAAATAAATACATGAAATTATTTCCATCGTTATGAGATCTTGCAGTAGAAAAAGATGTGATACCTGGCAAAACCCTCATTTCTACATACTCAGAAATGTCAGTGGCTTGACAGTTACCAAATACTGCTTGATTGGTGCTTCCCCTCCCAAAATCCTTTTCTTCTGAAGAGAGCCCAGATTACCCAGGGATGTGTTTCTTACAGTGGGCTTCTAAGGATCCTGTCCCACAAGGTACTCCGTGGTCAGGTGGTCTGTGCAGTGTGTTAACATAGAATACATGAGGGAAATGCTGGGGATCAACAAATTCCATCAGGTTTGCTTGCTGCAGGACTTCCTAATAGGGCACTTGGTGCAAATAGTACACAGAACTCCTGCTCCCACCCCTCCCCAGCTCGCCTCTGCTTTAAACAAATCCCACAAACAGCTCTCTCAGGCTATTTGATACACACAGCAAATGGTGCTGCTGTAGGGTAGATTTTTCCAGAGCCATCATGCTCCTCCTAGGAGTCTTGATGTTTCCCAGAACCATGGCCTCTGAACGTGGCTGGCCATGTGTGACAAAGCCAGGGATGGGTACCTTAAATCAGTAACACCCAAAGGAGCAGAGTTCTGAAAATTACCACGTGAGCAGAGAATGGCTGAGTGTTGAGGAAAGACGAAAGACTAAAGCTTAAATTACCCAAGTCCCCTCTGCTGAGCATGTGCTTCTCCAGCACAATATTGGGGGCACACAACGATGGGCCAACCTACTGGCACTTAACCTCTGGCAAGCCACTTCCTGCTTTGAGCCCCACTTCCTGTCTGTGGATGAGAGCGCTGGCCCGGGCCCCCACTTCCTGTCTGGGAAAGGAGAGCGCTGGACTGGGCTCCCACTTCCTGTCTGGGAAAGGAGAGCGGCCCCCACTTCCTGTCTGGGAAAGGAGAGCGCTGGGCCAGGTCCCCACTTCCTGTCTGGGAAAGGAGAGCGCTGGACTGGGCCCCCACTTCCTGTCTAGGAAAGGAGAGCGCTGGGCTGAGTCCCCACTTCCTGTCTAGGAAAGGAGAGCGCTGGACCGGGCCCAAACTTCCTGTCTGGGAAAGGAGAGCACTGGCCTGGGTCCCCACTTCCTGTCTGGCGGGTCCCCACTTCCTATCTGGGAAAGGAGAGCGCTGGCCCAGGTCCCCACTTCCTGTCTGGTGGGCCCCCACTTCCTGTCTGGGAAAGGAGGGCTCTGGAACAGATGAGGAAGAAGAGCCCTTGTTACACGTTTTACCCAGCAGCCAACTGCAAACTCTCCGAGTGGAATTAACAATGATGTATTTCTACTAAGAATCCCAGGTGCACTACATGTCTCACAGCCGGGTACTAACTGCTTTATGTCAATGCCCCTTTTAATCTTCACATCTTCTCTAAAGTGGTGATTACTTCTGATGAGGACACATGGTCAAGAGAGGGTAAGGAGCCCAGCAGCAGCCCTACAGCCTGGCCAGTGGGCACTCCGCAGTTTGCTGGGGGAATGGGCGATGCCACAGCGCACGCCACAGAGCGATGGTGCGGGAAGGAGGCTCCTGGGACAGGGCCAGCTGCCTCATTTAACCCTGGGACTCCTAGTGTACTGGCCGCGGAAAGTAACACGCTTAGAGCCCTTGAACTTGGGTCACGCGGTGAAGTTAAACAGGCACCGGCCTGAAGTACAGAGGTCTGGCTGGGAAGTGCTAATTCTAGATTTTAGATCTTCTGTCCCCAAGCAACTGTTTTTCCTTCCTCGTTCCATCCTAATCCTACAACATCAACCTTCCCATTCATCATTTTTATTACTCGTTCTCTCGTTTCCCCTGCCTCATTTTTCACTGGAGGCTGCTTAGCTAGAACATGCCCAACATGTCCTCCAAAGAGGTGAAACCCGACACCTCTCTGAGTATTAGAAAATTTCTGAGAACTGGAGTTATGTGCTGCTCCTTTTATGCAAATGCTACACATTGCCTCTAGGAACACATATCACTTCCCCTTACGGATGGCATGTCTTCCCTTGGGTTTTCTCTTCCCCTTAAGGGTTTGTCTTTTAAGTGTACTCAGTTCCCAAGTCATGAATGGGAGTCAAAAATACAACCTCTGAGTCTGAGGCTTAAAATTCAAATCTTTTGCCCTGGCTGGTTTGGCTCAGCGGTTACAGCATCGGCCTGCGGTCCAGAGAGACCCGGGTTCGGTTCCCGCTGAGGGCACGTACCTCGGTTGCAGTTTGTCCCCGGCCCTGGTTGGGTCATGAGGGTGGCAACCACTCGATGTGTCCCTTTTCCGTCGATGTTTCTCTCTCCCCCCCCCCACTCTATCTGAACAAAATATCAAAAAAAAAAAAAAAAATTCAAATCTTTTTTTCCAGGAGACAATGTTATATTTAGGGTCTCTGTTCTGAGGTTAGCCCTCCAAAAACCCAATTAATCCAAGAAGGACTCACACAGAATAATCCTACAGAACCATTATCTGCTGTAAAATGTTTCCCAGGGAAAATATATTCAGCTGGAACCCAGCCCGGTCTCAGAGCCAAGAGCCCCGAGTCAGACAGATGTGAGTTTGAACCTCAGCTCTGTTGCACTTGGGTGTGACTGGGCAAGTAAGTGACTCAATGTGTATGATCCTTAATTTCCTGATGTACAAAGTAGACCAAATATATTCCCCCTGTGAGACTTTCTGAAAGATTACATGAGGCCACGGCTGGAACACGATTCCCACCCAATCTGCCTGGAAAGCCCCCTTGCATCCTTTGAGGGCCGAGACAGCTTGCTTCCCCCGAGCTGTATTTCCTGTGAAGCCCAGAAAGGCACCATGCATTCAGGGCAGATGTTTTGGAAGCAATGGTGTGGCCCTGATGCTTGCCCACCAGCACCCAGTTCACTGCTCCCAACTTGCGCGTGGGTTCCCACTCCTTCCCATTCTCCAGGGGCACAGCAGGGGAAGTGTGGTTTCCCCAGGCCTGGGCAGAGAGGCAGCCAGCGTGTTTGGGGACCTAGGGGTGATGTGAGGGAGGGGTAGAGTCTGGGCAGCAAGATTCAGCTCAGACTCCCTCTAGAAATCCCTCTGAAACAGACCGATTCATGCTCCCAGCTAGACAGGGGTCCCTCTTCCTGCTCTCTGAACCCCTCTTCTTCCTTACATCCCTGCGCTTTGCAGGCTGTCCTGGAATTTCCTGTTTATTCACTGGTTACTTCTCACTAGACCATGACCTTCCTGAGGGCAGGAACCATGGCTTCTTCAGCTCGGGGGCTCCAGGCACACTTGGAGTCCCTGGTTGTCACTTCCGGGCCATTACCCAGTTTCTGGCCGGAGTTCCTTCTCTAACGTCTCCTGAACACTGAGGACGACCACAGTGTCAGACTCTCCCCCCTCCCTCTCGAAACAGCACAGCCCCTCTGCGCCTCTCCTGGTTCACTCTCCTGGTGAAGAAGATTAAACAGTGTTCCTTTGGGTCCTTCCCTTTTTAAGGCTCACCCAGGGAGGCTGAGTCATCCAGCTCAGGACTGAAGGGATAAAAGTGAAGGTCTCGCCCTGTCTGGTTTGGCTCAGCGGTGAGAGTGTCGGCCCTCGGACCAATGAGTCTCGGGTTCAATTCTGGTCAAGGGCCCGTATCTCGGCTGCAGTTCGTCCCTGGCTCTGGTGGGGTCGTGTGGGAGGCAACGAGTCAATGTGGTTCTATCATGTCGATGTTTCTCTTTGTCTCTCTCTCCCTCCTTCCCACTCTATTTGATAATAAGTAGAAAAATATCCTTGGGTGAGGAATAAATGAACAAACAAACAAACAAAAAGTAAAGGTCTCTGAAACACAAGAGACTGAAATGAAGTCAAGTACATTTCTAGGGAGCACTCCAGGGGCCTGGCGGAGAACAGCCAGAATGATGGCCTCAGCCATGGACACAGGCAATCGCGTGGCGGAGGCCTGGCGTGGGGCAGGGGCTGGGAGGAGGAGGTGAAGGGGGGAGGGAAATCGGGGGACATATATATTACTGTCAAAAATCAAAACAAGAGATAAAAAATAACTAAAATAATGGCCTCCGATTTCTGGGGAACGTAACTGAGCTCGGGAGAGGTGAAGTGATCTTACCTGAGCCCGTCAGCTGGTGAGAGGTAGAGCTGTCAGAAGAATTTACAGGGCTGCTTGGCTTGAAAGGGGGCATAAGCAATAAAACCCTCTCCCCTTGGGAGTTCTCCGAACCAACCTCTACTCGGCACACAGCTCTCTGCAGAGTCCAGGGCCGGGTGCCCCGGGCCGGGAGGTGCTCTGGAGCGGGAAGTGGGAGCGTGTCTGCTTCCCCACACGGAACGCGATGCTCACGGGACTGAGCCGTGTTTACTACCGACTGTGCTCTTATGCCTCTTGTATTTCTAATGTAATTGGAAATGTAATTAAATATTCTTTTAATTAGACGCGTGCAAAAAGAGAGTCGCTATTTCCATGAGAGGCAGGCTGAACACTTTGGAACAACAGGGTAAGAAGTTCCTAAAACATCTGGCTGTCGGATCAGGTGTGGGCGAGACAACTGCAAAAATCCAGTGGCTCTGTTTGTGTCCTTAAGGTCTTGCTCCACTGAAAAGAAAGGACACTGAGAACCGCAGAAAATGCAGCAAGGGCTGTCGATGCCATACCACAGCAGGGCCACCAGACGAAAAGACCTGGCCCGGCGGGGAGAGGCAGGCAAATCGGAGTTAACATATCTTTATGACTCTTCCTGGAGCTGACATTTTCGCTCAGCTGACCCAGCACCTGTCCCCTGTGTGTCCCACGGTGGGTTCTCAGGTTGGCCCTTCGGAGCAGCAGACGGAGCTGGTGAACAGCAGAGCTCGGGGTACACCCGTCTACTCCCCAGGGAGGGATATCACAAGCAGCACTAGGAGGCCCTTTCTTCACAAATGTTGAATTTGAAACGAAAATAAAATGAATGAGGGCAGGAAAAAAAAAAAAAAGAAGGAGGCTAAGAAAGAAAATGACAAACACGCACCTTTACCCGGAATCTGAAGCCCCGGTCAGCCGAAGAGAGACACAGGCTCACTGCGCCCTTAGTCCAGGCTCTGGCCCAAGGACAGTGTCCGGGGGGGCTTGGGCCTGCCAACCTCGCTCCCTCATCCCTCAATGCTTTCCCCACCTCCAGGGTGGCTCTTCTTTTAGATATTGGCTATATGTTAAGGTCCCGTGTAAGACGTTTTAAGTAAGATATGAGTGGGTAAAACCACTTCTGGAGGATTTTAAAAGTTTAAAAATTATGAGTTGAATTTGGTTTGCTCTATTTTCATCATTTTGCTGTAAATTCCTCTACCTATACACAGTACAGGCTGCAAAGAGAGCCCGTAAGTTATTTCAATAGATTCAACACTCAACACGACAATAACCAAGCAACCACTAAGCAAGTGGGGTAGCCGTCCGCTGTGCCAACACGGAAACTCTCCGTGACCAGTGGCCTTGCCTGTTTCGTCTCCCACAGTGTCCGTAGGGTGCAACAGAGCCTGGCACGTAGTGACCACTCAATCAATACAGGTGCATGAACGCAAAGGGAGGCCTGTGGCGGGCAGACCGACACCCTTTCACTTGAAGACCTAGCTTTGTTCGCACCTGTAAGATGTAGAAGGGTCAAGTGCACAAATGAAGAGTTCCTACTAACGGACAGTGCCTTCCTTTTCCATTTTCATGGTTGCCCACTGAGAGGCTCTGAGGCACCCTGCCCGGCACCCTGGCTCACATGCAGATCTGCCTGGTTAATGAAACACACAAATCCTCCGAGAGCAATCAATTTCACCAGACACCTGTCAAGGCCCCTCCCCCACCCTGGGTGGTTTTATTGTGGTAAAACATACCAAAACTGACTATTTTAACCAGGTTTAGGTGTGTGGTTCAGTGTCACTATGTGCATTCACACTGTTCTGCAACTGTCACCACGATCCTTTCCCCAGAACGTTCCTGTCATCCCATACTGAAACTGTCCCCATTAACGCCACATTCTCCCCCACCAGCCCGCTAACCCTGTTCTACTTCCTGTCTTTATGAATGTGGCTATTTTATTAATTTCAATGTGTTTTTATTGATTTTTTTTTTAGAGAGACTGGAGGGGAGAGAGAGAGAAATATTGATGTGAGAGAGAAGCATTGATCGGCTGCCTCCTGCACGCCCCCTACTGGGGATAGAGCCCACAACCAGGGCATGTGCCCTGACCAGGACTGGAACTGGGACCTCTCAGTCCATGGGGCAAAGCTCAATCCACTGAGCCACATCGGCTGGGCTGAACGTGACTATTTTAGGTGCCTCATATAAGTGAAACCACATATGTCTCCTTGAGACTGGCTCATTTCACTTAGCATGTCTTCAAGGTTTGTCCACACTGTAGCTCATGCCAGAATCTCCCTCCTAGATAAGCCTGCCAATGCTTTCAGTTGCACTGATTTTTGTGGAAGTTTTACATTTTTATTTGATAAGAAAATAAGACTTGAGAGTTTAGAAGTCTCCTGGGCCCCTGCCTGGTCAAGAACTGTCATTCGGCCCAGCTGGGTGGCTCAGTGGTTGATGCCAGTTTGGTTCCTGGTCGGGGGGCACGCAGGAGGCGGCTAATGTTCTCTCTCATTGAGATTTCTGTCTCTCTCTCTCTCTCAAAATCAATGAAGGAAAAAAAAAAAAAAAGAAATGTCATTCATTACAAGGACTGCTTATGTTGTCATCTGTGCACAGCCTAGAGTACCTTCTCCAGAAAGCCAGCCACTTCTCAATGTTTGACCAATCACACCCAAGCCCCAGATTGTAGCCTATGTCCTACTTCAATTTCTTAATATTCAGCTGAAGTGTTTTTCCCATTTGGTTGACTCCATGTACACTCCTGTCAACAACACAGGAGAGTTGCCGCTGATCAAGTGAGACACGAGAGCACCGCTCTGTCAACGCGCTGTCTGTGGAGTGACCGGGTCTTCCTTCTCACGCCCTGGCTCACAAAGAGGCTGCGCACCGTTTCAACTGCTTCCTGGCCACTTGCTTTGCAATGCAGTGAAGTGACTGTTTATAGCCCGTACACACTTTTTTTCTTATTAGTTCTTAAGAGTTCATTGCATATGGGGTGGGGCAAAAGTAGGTTTATAGTGGTGAGGACGTGAAACAGTTTCTTCTTTGATTATTATGTATTAACTATGGTATTATTTTTCACACAAACAACTGTAAACCTACTTTTGCCCCGCCCTGTATTTGGTTGGCCAGTCCCTGTGTCAGTGTGTTTTGAAAAGACCTTTTTTTCCTGCCACTTCGATAAAATTATTAATTTCATTGTGGTTGAATATCGATCCCTGTGTTTATGACATATGCTCTGGGTGTCCTGTTGAAGAAATTCTTTCCTACCCCGAGGTCATAGGCTAGTTTCCTAATGTTTTAAAATTAAGGGTTTAATTTGGTCTGTCACTTTTAGGTCTCTAATCCCGCATGGTGGGGGACAGGGTTCCATTTTCATTTTTCCCATGTGGGCAATGAGGTGTCTCAACACCACTGATGGAAAACGACATCCTTTCTCCAATGGCCAGCAAAGCCACCTCATCATTTTATCAAAACTTCATAAATGTGAAGTGTTGTCTTGGGGTCTCTGTTCTTTCCTATGAATTAATTACAGTATCCCCAGGCCCATGCTCAGCAAACTTTTGCTGTACATTTTCAGTAGATACCACTTATGCAAGTTTTTTGTCATGAATGAATATTTGATTTTATCACATAATTTACACACATCCATTTAGGTCATGAGATGGTGTTTCTCCTTTAATTTATTAACAGTGTGAATGACATTTATGGGTTTTTCAATGTTAGATCACCCTCCTATTTCCTGAAATAAACGCAGTTTGGTCATGATGTATTATCTATTTTACACATGGCTGGATAGGTTTGCTAATATTTTGCTTAAGGTTTTTGCATCTATATTCATGCATGAGACAGGCCCACAGGTCTCCTTTCTCACACCTTCCTTGTCTAATTTTCTATCAAGGACACCCTGGCCTCCGTGAACAGGTTAAAAAGTCTTCCTGTTTTCTTATTCTCTGGAGTTTCCTTAAAATTGATAACATCTTTCAATTAAAAAAAAAGGTAGAACCTGTCTCTACTTACCATCGAAGAGTGCTGTTTCCTTTGTAAGAAGGTTTAATGGCCAGAAGATAATCTAGACTTCATATTTTTCCCTTAAATCATTTTTTGGAAACTATACATTTCCAGAAATTTGTTCATTTCACATAGTTTTCCATTTCGTGACATAATATTGTTTGCGGTATCCTCTTATCTCCTACAATTCTGTGTTATCTACTGGCTCAGGAGCTCCCCAGAGCGGGAGGTTTCTGTTCACGTTCATCTTCGCTGCACACTGGGAACTGGGAAGAACGGGCAGCTCCCAAACACTTGGAGAACGCACACACACACCTGCATTCACGCCTCCCTTCATTCATCGCTGAGTTCTCCCTCTCCCCACGCGTCCTGCCATAGCTTCGTTTATTTTACTGGTCTCTTCCAAGAACAAATTTTTGACTTTGTTGGACAATTTGTCGTCAATTTCTCCTATCTTCTCTATGTCCTGCCTTTAATCTTCTTTGAATTTATTCTCATGTTCTTTATTATAGCAAAGTGTAAACTTGGCTTATTAATTTTCAGCCTTTTTTTGGAATATACATATTTAAGGCTATAAATTTCCCTACATGATTGTTTTGTTCCACTGATTTTGACATATTTTATTTTCATTCAGTTCTAAGTAGTGTTCAGTTTCAATTTTGATTTGCTTAGCACCATGAGTAATTTACAAGTGTTCTCAATTTTAATCAAACGGATTAAAAAATCTTATTGTTATTGCTTTCTAATTTAATTATACTGTATTCAGAGAACTATATATATGTATAATATGATTCTTTGAAATGTACTGAACTTTGCTTTATGTTCTAGTACATAGTTATTTTTTAATAAATGTGAGCTTGAAAAGGATAAATATTCTCTGTTAGGTACAAGGTTCTTTATTTGCCCAATAAACCAAGATTTTTAACTGTGTAGTTCAAATCTTCCATAATGTTTTATCAATTTTTTTGGTCTGTTTGAGCTTCCAATATTTAAAAAGAATACTTAAAATATTCTACTCTGATAGTAGACTTGTCAATTTCTTCCTGGAGTTCTACTGAGTGTGCTACAGCATAAAATGTATACAAGTTCAGAATTCTTCTATCTTCTTGGTGAACTTCTTAGTTTTAAATTGTGACCATGTGTATACCTACTGATGCTCTGATACAAAGATAGTTACCCCGGTGTTCTTTTGGATGATATTTACCCGACAGTCTTTTCCCATAACTCTGCTGTCCATCTTTCCAGGTTGTTATGTGTTACATGTGTACCTTGTAAATAGCATGTGTTAGATACTGTTTCCCATTCAATCTGACACTCTGTCTTTTCATCCCTCAAATTAGTCTCTTTGATTATTGATATATTTAAACTTATTTCTCTCACCTTGATGTCTTGCTTTATATTTTCCCCACTTTTTCTACATTTTTCCCCTTGCATTCTTCCTCCTCCTCTTCTTCTTTTTAATGATTGAGCTATTTTGTTTGTTTGTTTTGTTTTTTCTTATTCCTTTCAACCATCCCACCCACCAGCTTAATTTTGAGATCTTAGCGTGCATACCTCGCTTAGGGGCTAAAGTTAATCTCTTGTCCCCCACAATAAAATGATGACCTCAGAATACTTTAATACTAATAACAATTTTCTCTTGACTTACATTATGTCATTGTATGATATTTTAGGTATAGCCTTTTTAAACATACAGATTATACATCACTATTATTTTTACTATCATTATTATTTAGAAATTGTAGTTTGGAGTTCCCATAATACTTCTAAGTTGTACAATATTCCTCTGGAATCTGGAATAATATTTCTTATTCCTAAAGAACATCCTTTAGATATTTATTTGTATACCTATGTTTGTAAAACATTCTCTTTGTTTTTGCTCACTGGAATATATTTATCTTGCGTGCTTGAAGAATTCTTTTGCTAAGTATACAATTTGTTATTGTTTCTCAGCACACTGAAAATATTATTTTGACACTTTTCTACCATTGCTGCCAAGAATGCTCATCTCACACACACAATTTCTTTGTAGAGAGTCTGTCTTTTCTCTCTGGCTGTTTTTAAAACCACTTTTCTTTAGGGTGCTGCAATGTCATTACTGTAGATCTCTTTATTTAAACCACTTGGCATTAAACCTTCTTGTATCTATGAATACCTTTTAATGATCTGGAAAACTCCCATTCACTATCTCATCCAGTGGTTCATCACTTCCGACAGTCTGTATGATAGTCTCCTTCTAATAGTCTAATCAGACATATCCCAGTACCTTAACTTCTCTTAGTTTTCCTATCCCTTTTTCTCTAAGCACTCTGTTTTGATTAACTTCTTCAGGTATCTCTTCCATTTTAACTAATCCCTCTTCAGCTGAGTCTACTCTAATTAACATTCACTTAATTTGTAATTTCCAAATTATACATTTTACTTTTAAAAATACCACTGGACCCAAATAGGCCTATTCACCCTTGAGAATCTCTTCCTCCTTCTGTCTACCATCAATATCCTTTTTTATTTCCTATACAGTGAAAACACATGTTTTATGTCTGACGAGTTTAATACTGCAGTCCTTGAGATTTAGCTCCACAGTCTGCAGTTTCTGCCCCTCTCCTAGTGGCTTATTTCCTGTGTGTCTGGCGACTGCCGACGGAGAACTCATGTTTCTTGAAATTTTACCTAAAGAATTCTGAAGTCTAGTTTTTGAGAGTTCTTCTGTCGTCGTCATAGCACACAGTTCATGTCTGTAAGAATGTGGAGAGAGCCAAGGGAACAGGCACGGCTCTGTAATGGAAGAGTACCCCACTCCGGGAGCTTTCTGACTATAACTAAGAGACAACATGCACAGGTGGGCATGGGCAAAAAGCCCATCAGAAAAGACTGACTTACTAGAGAAGCAAGATTTGGCCTCTTTTTGCCTTTATAAAGCTTGCAATTATTATTACTACAGTGTCTGATGGGCAATGGAGACACATTTTAAATAAAATAAACTCCAGATGGATGCAGCTAGAAAAGCAAAAAACACAGCTGGTGTCAGACAGGCCTGGGTTCAAATGCTTGATCAGTCATTTAATAGCCGAGGGCAGTTCTTCCGTCTTCCTACTGTAGCTAGGGAATTCTGGCACACCCCTTGACTCTGGCCAGTCCTATGGCTCCTTTGGCCAACAGAACACTAGCAACACAGGCTCAAGGTTTCCTTGTAGGCACTCTGGCTTCCTTTCCCACCTCTGCTTTGCTACCAGAATGAGCCAGACAGGCCCCCTGATGGGCTAAGAGAGACACTGGAGGACAGTCACCAGCCATCGGGTCTGAAGCTGAGCACAGACACTTGTTTAAGCCATGAACGTCAGACAACCATCCAGCCAACCTGTAGACTCATCCACTAAATAAACAGCTGTCGATTTCAGCCACTATTAGCAGAGTTTGTTACGCAGCATTATCTACGACAGTAGGTAACTGATACACTCTGTCTCTTCCTCTTTCTACTGCCAGGCCCTGCCACTGTGCTTGGTACTCAAGACCAACGAGGAAGGCTTTTCTGTTACCGTCCCTTCTCCGGGAGGTGGAATGAGACACGCATGCTTGTATCCACCCTCTACCCACACCTATCACAGCACCTGTTTACAGTTTCTCTTCTCCTCTAAGCCCTGATGACTTGAGGGTAGGAAGTGCATTATTCATGCCCGTATCTACAGCACCTGGCACAGAAGTAGCCCTCAATGGATGTTTTGGCTTCAATTACGTGATTGGATTTCGGGGGCCAACATGAACCGAAACAACCGGCAGCAGATGGCAAGGAGAACCACACAGGCTGGTCCTTGAGCCGGGAGGCCTTATGCTTATCAGAAAGCCCCAACCAGAAGAGAGAAGAAAACAAAGAAAAGCACATTCATTCTGGTCCCCTTGCTTTTCTCTCCCACCACACTGCACACGGAGCCCAGAGCCAACCCGCCCTGGACAGGTGCTCCCCAAGCCAGCACCTCTCCCTCCACCCGGCACGCGCCGCGACGCTACCTTCAGATCAGACACGTCTCTGTAGCACTGCTCGGAGCGGGTGTGGTCCGACAGCTGCACGTTCCAGAAGCAGGGGAGCTGGTACACGAGGAAGGGGTTCTGTTTGATGACGGCGTTGAAAATATCCTGGAGATAAAAGCCAGAGACACAGTCAAAACAGTCCGGTGGGATCGGACTGGCGGATGGTGCTGGCCGTCCAACACTGCAGCACCTGCCTGTGCTCCAAACACAGGCGGCTGCCACCGCGGGGCACTTCCCTCGCCTTCGGCTCCAGGAAGCAGGCAGCAGCGTTTGGACAGAGACGGGGAGAGGCCCCAAGCTGCCTCGACGCTCGCGGGTCCTGCTGGTCTCATAACGCACCATATGGCAAGCGTGCGCGGGGGCAGGCAGGGAGCGTCTCTGCCATCATAATAAATGAAGTCACTTTTCCGCCCCTCTTCCCACCTCATCGAGGAGCCCTGTGTGATCCATCCTGAGCCTCCTGGAGAGGAAACTGCATGATGACAAGTTGCTCTGCTCATTCAGGGGCTCAGACAAATTACAGAGCTGCTGTTTCAGCAGCTCTTCCTGAGGCTTTTGGCGGACTCGATGATGGATGTGCCTTGGCTTCCTGCGGGCCCCGGCTCCTGGGTATGCCCTCCCCGTTTCCCGTCCAACCCGGGCTTTCTCTAAAGAGGCTGCACCTCTCGTGGGCTCCTCTCCAAGCTCCCTCACCGGGTCATACTTATTAACTAGCTGCTGACAGGAGGGGCCCGGAGGTGACTGATGGGTCTCCACAGCAGGAGATGGCTGAATCAACTATCCTCATTGGACATGGACTGCTAGCTTTTGGGGACACATGCAAGTCACTGTGACCTGACTTAAAATATGATGATAGAGAACAAATTTCCCCTCGGGTTTAAGACAGCTACCTGGGTCATTTTTAACACATTCATTATATCATATCTCATGGTTGAAAAAGGAAATTAGTTTCTGACTGCTTGGGAAATGATGCATAAAAATAATGCTAAAAAAAAAAAAAATAGTCAAATAACCTTACAGACTTCCTTGGTTCCTCTGTATTAGACAACTTTGCAAAGATTCAGCAACTCAGACAATTGAACACTGAACAAAACTGCAGAGTGAGCTTGCTTTGGGGATGAATAAGGAAAGGAAAAAAAAAATGCAGACAGCCCAGAGAAAACATCCTTACATCTCAAGATGGCCATTTACACCACGGGAAACTCAACGTCTGAATGTGGGAGCTGGTAGATCCGAGATCAAAGGCCTCGGGCCCTGCATTTCCTAGGGAAAATGAGAAATGTTTTTTTCTTTTTATGGTTTTATGTTAATAGTTCGGTGGCGTTGATGGACTTTTTCGGATCGCCTGGATTAAAAGCTGGTGTTTCCAGCCGAGCAGTTTGTCCCTTTCGTTGAAATGCATTTCCCTTGAGGACAGGGTCACAGCACAGGATCGAAGCAAAACGGCTTTGCTTTACACGCTGCACTCTGTTGCCAGAAAGACACACGAAAGCTTGTCCAGGAAATCGGCTGCGGCGTTCGGGAATCTCAGGGGGCAGCAGTGTGCTCTCCACACGGAGATGAAGGCGGTGACCTCCTCTTAACACACCAAATTATCATTTACTTAGGAGTCTGCTTCAATACGCCTGAGCTCTCTGAGGCCAAGGACAGCGGCCTTCGTTTATCTCTGCAATCCTATTTCTGAACACGGTCCCTGGCAGACACAGTGTGCAGGGAAAGTCTGCTGCACGGACAAATGCATGAAAAAGGAAACAAACTCACGGGCTGAGCTCTTGCCTCGGACTGGCCGTATAAGGCAGGTCTGTCCACATGTATGTAGCCACAGAGTAGGTAGGAAAATAATGCAGAGCCATCTGCTTTCACGTTTGTTTGAGACAGCAGCATCAGGGTCCTCGGGAATAACCGTGCCCTCTAACCGGCCACTCACCTGGTCTGCCAAGGATGTGGACAGCATGCCCATGAGCTCCCTCTCGGCCGTCAGCCTCCACATCTGCTCCCACTTCATCCTCCGCAGCTTATCCAGAAGCAGCAGGATCACCCCTGGGCGACAGCATAGGAGGGAGGGTGAACGTAACAGCAGCAAGACAGAGAGCCAGGCACACCTGTCCACCGGGGTTGGAGATGAACATGCCTGGGTTCAATCCCAGGCTCTGCCAGTTACTCAGTGTGAGAGTTGAAACAAGCTCATCCAATGGAGACATGAATACAGACCTCAAAGGCTGCTGCCAGCATGAAGTGACACAGACCAAGGAGCCTAGCGCTGGACGGGACACATCACACATTCCCGAGAAATACTAGGTTTCTGCTCCGGTTTTCCCCAGATGTGCTAACCTTCCTAGGTTTAGCTGATGGTGAGAACATACATGCCATCGATCTGGCTAAGCCTGAGTGATCTGCTCCGTATTTACTGACGAGCCACACGGGCCCATTTCAGCGTTCTTGACTTCAATCGTGTTCTGAAGCCCACCGTGATCCGCACCCATGTAAGCTACCGCGAAGGGAGTGCGGCGGCGGGGTCTGTCAGATGACCCCAAAGGCCTGAGTTTCACAAGAAACCGACAATAAGAGGTAGTTTCCTCCTCCTCCTCACCTCCTTGTTTTTTGTTAATTTTACGGGGAGTGGCCGGGGTCAATGGGTGATTGTGTAGCCAGGAAAACTGCCATTATATACCCTTTTGCATTTTTAAAAATGTTAGAAACAACTAAATGTATTACTCAGGCAAAAAAACAGAAAACGAAGGAAAGCCTAGAAGGAAAAGTACATTTTGGCTTAGCTGGATGGCTCAGGAGCAGCTGTCAACAGCAGGTCGGCTAGAGCCCCCAGAGCGGGCACAGAGCTCAGCACTCGGGGCCGAGAGGACCTCCCTGTGGCCACTGCCGTTCATGTGGTGGGTGGACTTGGAGCACCCATGGGCTCCCGAATCAATCCTCGGGGTGCTTAGCTCAGCAGAACGGTCAGGGGAGAAAGTACCAGGCAGTTGAAAAATGACCATAGTGGACACCCAGCATATACCTTTCTAAGACTGTTGAAAAGAAAGTGATTCTCCAAATCACCCATAAATGTCAACACTGAGACTTCTATTTATTCCAGTGGTATGTGTTTAGAGAGAAAGTATATTCACCATTTAGTAAAAGGTGTCTGGTCAGTTGGTAAGCTGGATACTGTCAAACGTATTCAACAGGCGGGGAAACTGAGGGGCTCCGACGGGCACTTGACAGTTTCCAGCACAAGACCAGTCCACCAGACTCGAACTCAGATCTGCCCGACTCCAAAGCCAGTGCTTCTTCGTTTACGCCACACAGACCAGAGCCCCAGCAATGCCTCCTCGGGGACCTGTGACTTTTTCCTTTTTTGATTTCTGGTTTCCACACGTGTAAAAGTAGGAAACCGCTACCTGCCCTGCAGGACTCAGAAAACTTTCACGCCCCCTAGTGGTAGGCTGGTAAATGTTTCTTCACCAGCCCTCCAGGTAAAAAACAAAAACCCAATTTGTAGCTTTTGCCCATTCCCACCGTGTAAATACTCCCATCACTGCTGATTTCAAGCTACAATGTACTGTCATCGAACACCAGTTGGGAAGAAATGCGTCCTGTTGGCCCTCCTGAGTCAGTGTGAGCTAGCTCTAGCACATGAGTAAAATTATTCTCCAAACACAAAAGCAATTTCAGTAAAACAGTAAAATTCACCACAGTGCATTATTTGACTGCTTCTTTTGCAGAGAAAAGGAACACAAATTTGCAGTTACAAACCAAGAGACTATAGTGATGAATTCAGGAAAACAGATTTCCGTCAAACATGTCAAAGAGAATTTCATTAAATCTTATCGTAGAAACTAATTCTAATTAGGTTGGATAGATGCTCTAATATATAGAAAAAATTAGGGGGGTGCAGAAGCTAGAAACAATGGTGAAAGATATTAATGCATATTGTAGATTCAGTCTCTGCAGCTTAGACTGAGAATTGATGCTTTTAAATGGTGTGAAGACTTGGCGAGCCCTAAGTGGCAGGTGTGATCCGCCGTGTTTGCCAGGCTCGGTGGAAGGAGGGGGGGTCTCTAGAACAGAAGACTAAAGACAGAAACGCGGATCGCTCTCCCAGTTCCCCAGCCTTTTCTTTTGTGTGGTTTTAATTTAATTTTTAAAAGCACGAACTATTTCAAACCAGCAGAGAAGTACAGAAACTAATACAACAAACACCCACCACCACGATTTAATAAATGCTAATATATTGCCACATTTGCTGTTAATAATGAAGCATTACAGACAAAACAAAAGCTCTTCCATCTCATGCTAACGCTCCCTCCCCCCAGGGTAACCAGCATCTTGAGACGGTCGGGCTTCATTTCCACCCGTGTTTTTGTATTTTTTATTCTCTATGCATATATTAATAGACGACATATGGTGTTTTTAGAGTGTTTTAGAGTGACTATTTTCTATTCTAACCTACCTTTTCACCCAACATTATGTCTTTAAGATTTAATTACCATGGTAATTTCAATACCTAGGTTATTCATTGTCATCGCTTTATTCTTTGTATGAATGCACCACACTTATTCATGTATTCCCCCACTGAAGGACATTTGGCCACTTCCTATGTTTCTGCTATTATTAACAATGTTGCAATAAACATGCTAATCCCAATTCACTGCACACACATTTTGTTGGGAACTCATGTGAGCATTTAGCTGGGGGACAGCCTCCAACGCTGCACCATGATTGCTGTGTTGACGATGTTACTGGTCTTGCAACATCTGGAATTACTCCAGCTTCCCTCTCTCTTGCGTTCAAGACATCACCCCGTCTCAGGGATTCTACATTTAAAACGGCTTTCTCATCTCTTCTTTCACGTATTCATGCAACAGTCATTCACTGAGCCCCTATTATGTACAAACAAACTGAAATCAACTTGCTCTTGCGTTTCTTCCTACTTTTTCTAATCTCATGGGTTTCGCTCTAAATAGCAATTGAGCACATATTTCCCGGACGCGTCACATTCATCTTGGCCAGGCCCTTTGTGGAAGACGAGCACACCGTTAGGATCCCAGGCGATGAGTGAACACAGAATGCTCACTACTTCTGAAGGAAATACAGAGAGGGGCCTAGGCCAGGCTGGGCCAGGATCTGGTCAGGCGGCCCAGGTGGGGCTGTCGGAAACACGGACAAAGGCAGTGTGGCCACATGGGGCTATGCCAGACCCACAGTGCGTGGCGTCGGGACAGTTTCCATAGAGCGCTTTTGGGCAAACGCCACAGCGTGGGCCCCAAGTGAGCAGGGAAGAATGGGGAAGGGCCTGTCTCTATAAAAGAGGTGTTTTCCGCCATTTTCATATCATTTCCTAAACAGAAAATAATATCCTTATAACTCACTGGGGGATTCGGAGGAAGCTGCTCGGACTGGAAGGGCTGACCCAGAGGTCCCAGCTGCCTCAAGTCCCATTCAGGTGCCCCCACGGCTGGGGGGATCACTCTCTTGGCACATCCGTCACCCACGTGTGCCACACTAGTTGGAAAGCCCTGCTGAGGATAACCGGGAACTAGTGATTTTTTTTTTCTTTATTGATTTTAGAGAGAGAGGAAGTGAGAGGGAGAGATAGAAACATCGATGAGAGAAAACATCGACTGGCCGCCTCCTGCATGCCCCCCCACTGGGGATCGGGCCCACAACCTGGGATGTGCCCTGACCAGGAATCGAACTGGTGAAATCCAACCTAAAATGTTGTTTCATCGGGTCACCTCGCACGCCCCCTGTACGGCAGGTGTTCTGAAGAACAGCCCCAGTCCTTACCTGGCCAGCCCAGCGGAGTCCTGCCACAAGTCACCTTCTCCCCTTCACCAGGCCGCTCCTCTGGCAAGGCTGGGAGGTGCCACGTGGCCACTTACCCGCCTCTCGGCCAATCTGACAAGCTAACGCGCGGCGTGGCTCCTTCTTCAGATCCCCGAATGCTGACTAAACATACCGCTCTCCGTTCCCGGTTCGAGCAAGAATCAGAATCCAAACGAACACAAAAATTCATGCGCAAACATGTCGCAAAGCTCATGAACTTTGCTCTCAGCTTCCTTATTCTCTTCCGACTCACAGCATCCTTAGACAGAAGCCAGGGTGGTCACTATCATGGCCTTTGGGTAGACGCGGGAACTGAGGTGTCAGAGGGAAGGTGCCTTTTCCAGTGTCCAGTGCTGGCCAGTGCTTCTCACAGCCCTGTCTGCAAAAGGGGCTTCACCCTAGAACAGCGGTTCTCAACCTGTGGGTCGCGACCCCTTTGGGGGTTGAATGACCCTTTCACAGGGGTCGCCTAAGACATAACAGTAGCAAAATTACAGTTATGAAGTAGCAACAAAAATAATTTTTTGGTTGGGGGTCACCACAACATGAGGAGCTGTATTAAAGGGTCACGGCATTGGAAGGTTGAGAACCACTGCCCTAGAACATGGGAACGGACGAAGTCTGAGCACTCCTGGGCCAACAGGGTCTATGGGACGATTTTCTTCATGCGCTGATGTTTTGAAAGATCGCTTCATGCTAAACATGAATGCCAAATGGGCACTTGGCCAACACACACCCATGGGAATCAGGGCTCCCAGTACCCACCACCTGGCCACATGTGAGCTGCCCTTGACAGGTCCAACATAGGGACTCCAGGTGGTCATTAATCACGTGTCCTCATTCAAACGTTCTTGCTTCTACGATTCATTTTTGAGGTAAGTGTTGAGCATCTCCTACGGCTCTACTCGCTGGGTTCAATGGGGACTAGGCAGTCTGTAAAGCCCAGCCCTTGTTTTCGGGGAGCAAGGCCTGCTAGGGAAAGGAGATGAGTAATCCAGAAAATGCAAAGCACAGAACAGATCCGAGATGTGCTCAGAACCACAGGAGCCGGTGCAGGCAAAGTACCAACCGTGATCCGAGTGTGAGGGAAGCATTAGGGAAAAGCTTGCTGAAATAAATGACGTCTAACCCAAAACGTCCAGGATGCAGAGGCCCTTCCACATGAAGGTAGCCAGACAGGCTGCTCCCTCCAGGGTGGTCACTGCCTGGAATGCAGCAAGTATTTGCCACCACATTTGGACAGCAGATCCTAAGAGAGAGCAACCCAGTTCTCCCTCTTCTTTCTAAAAAGGAAAATCAAAAAGAGGCCTCATGAAGTTGAAAACATTTGTCTTTGCCCATAAATTTATAATGAGCCACAGGTTACGTGTGCAGGAAAGATGCTCACATCTGCGGTGGAGTGAATTCTGGGACACGGGCGTCTGTGCAGCTATCACAGAAGAGGGAGCTGTCGGTAACACAGACCCTCAGTGCACGTGGAAGCAAAGGTCAGGTCTGAGTCCTGGCATTATCACTTATGAGCACCATCTTGTTTTTGTTTTAATACGTTTAAAAAAAAGTTTTTTTATTGTTTAGAGAGAGGGGAAGGGGTAGAGAGAGAGAGAGAGAGACAGAAACATCGATGGGAGAGAACATCGATTGGCGGCCTCCTGCACGCCTCCTACTGGGGAGCAAGCCTGCAACCCGGGCATGTGCCCTGACCAGGAATTGAACCTGGACTTCTCAGTCCATGGGCCGACGCTCAACTCACTGAACCACACCAGCCGGGCTCTGCAACCTATCTCTTGAACAAAGTCACTGGGCTCCAAGTTCCTTATTTGTAACATGGGGCACTCCCAAATTAATTTTAACATGATTATAAGGACGAAAAACCTGGATCTTCAGAGTATCTGGTATGTGCCATGATCTGTTTCCCACACCGAAGTAAAAAATCACATGACATTCAAAAAATAGAAAAGCATCTGGCACGGTAGGAACAGCACTCAATATTGCTAAATGGAGATCTATTAATTGATAAACAATATGCATACCTAGTAATTTATTTACTATTATGAATTCACTCATCTTTCCAAAAACCTTACACATCCTGTGGGTGGACACTTACACATTAGGGATGTGGCCAGGCCCACATTGCTGCTCGGTTTCCTGGCCATCGTCAGCTCATGGTACCACAACCCGTGTGATTATGACATCCGCTGGGGTTCCTGCAAGGGGCAGCGAAGGCATACGACCCACAGGAAGGAAAGAAAATCCACCACGAGGAAAACTGTGTGCACGGATCACGTTCCCAAGCCACTGGGGAGCCTGTGCGGGCTGCTGAGTATCATCACCCGACACGGGCTCACAGCAGCATCCACCTGCTTCTTCAACGGTCTGCACCCAGACTGCACAAGGGCTACCGCGCATGCCTACGTTTCTGAGGGAAGCACAGCTCCTTTACCGGCCTCACTCCTGTGCTGCTGAGAGACACCCGAATTATGACCATCGAGGGCTCTGAAAATACGAAGTGGCACATCAAAGCTTATAAATAACAATGACCGAAACTATACATTTCCTCATTAAGGTGCCCACTAATTATCCCTCACTCGGCTCGCATACTTGCCAGTGGAATCAATACCAATTCCGAGCATGGGTGCAGTGTGGGGGCCGCTTTTGAAGTGGACGCTGGTTAAAACGATCGAGGGGCTCCTTCTGAAACTGGACCCTTTCAAGCTGAAACAACGCGGATTTGGCTTCGGATCGCCCGCCCCCAAGGCAGACGCTGACGCTGCTGCGCCTGCTGCAGGGGGTCAGCGGTGCCAAAAAGCTTGACTTTGGCTTTTGCTTGGCATTTGCCGCAACACGATCCACCCATTTGCACACTGGCTGGCGGGGCCTGGGGTGCGGGGCGAGCCCTTCGCCCGGGAGGCCAGCGCTCTGCACAGGCCGCTCTGCACAGGCCGTGTGCCTGAAATGTGACAGCAACTCCTGGCGGAGCCGGCGGGGACGCGTGGCCGGGGGGCTTTGCCTTCAGCTGTTGTGTTGGGAGCGTAACAGACCAACACTAAATAAATAAATGACTAAATAAATTAAAAATCAGAGGCTTCTCCTGTGAACATCTGGTCCAGCATGGCGGGTTTCATCTGTGGATCAGAGAGCTACGTTTCTTCTTCCCTCAAGGAGCATGCAGCAAGCCCTCGAGGCCAAGATGGCAGGGGAAGAAAGGTGGATGTCTATGCAGAGAGGACAGAGAAATCACGCTTTTTTTATGAGCCGAATACTGATTCTTACCAATGCAACCACAAAGGGAGATGGGACCAAGAATGATAACAATGCTGACGACACCTACCATTCATCAAGCTGTAGACTAGAGATAAGATTCTTAGATGGACTCAGATTCTTATGACAAACCTGCACGGCAGATGGAATTATCCCCATTTTACAGACAAAGCAACGAAGGCTCCGTATGGCTCGTGAGTGGCCAAAGCAGTCTCATCCTTTGAACTGTGATCTTTCAACCATGCACGTTGCCTCCTGGCTGGTGTGTGCACAAGTGTGTCTGTGTACGCATTCGTCATTAAATATGGCAAAACCTAGTTAAATCAGCGGCTTAGAGCCAAAATGAGCCAGGTAGCTGCTGGAGGAACAGAGAGTAAAGATTAAAAGGACTTTCAGAAGACCACAGGTCATAACCAGATGGCCTTGTAGAAACCTGAGGGGGAGACCGAGCACGTAAGGCCAGGAAGGGCAGGGCAGTGCTGTGTGAGGTTGAAGCTGCACTCACAGGGTGGGGTCACCCTAGTACGTATGTGAGCACGGGTAACCACCTGGCGCCAGAACAGACTTTAATCAGCACACTGTTTCAGGGCTAAGTCAGTGTTCCCTCCTGCATGGCAGAGACCCTCTTCTGTCTGCATCTGAGCCCAGCACCCGACTTCTCAGCACCTGCCCAACCACCCCGTGCTGGCCAGGAGAACCCCTTAAAACTTTTTCAGCAAAGGGGGCACCTTATGTTTCCATTATGAAAGCCTGTTTCAGGGCAGGTTCTGCCCCTCTTCCCTTTCTTCTTCCTCTCTCTCTCCCTCCCTCCCTCTCTTCCTTCCCAAGCAGCATGCTTTCACTCTACAGCCAAGCAATGCAGCCCGAATCGGCTTGGTCAGTCCAGACCACGTGCTTCCTTCGTTCAGAAGGAGGAACTGAGGTCCAACGTGGCCACGCGCCTCCTCCAGGTCGGTTCAGAGCGGGTTTCCGATTAAGCCTCCTACTCCTTAACTCGGTGTCCTCACGGAGTGCTAAGTGGTGTCCTGTCCTGCTGGATGCTAACAGGTGCTGTGGGAAGCAGGGTTAACGAAGTTAATTACGTTTAGGAGATGGCAGTTAAATAAAGTTCAAGTGTCGGATGCGTCAGGGTGCTCGACCCCTCTGTCCCCCAGGAACCTGGTCAGATAATGCCTCTCCCTTCACTCTGAGTCCTCACAGGCTCTGTCTGCATTTTCTCAGCTTTCCACCTGTACTGCCGGGGCGGAGCCACGGAAGTGAATTGTTTCTAAGTCCTTCAGCGTCTCCTGTGGCTCTGCTGGTTTGAACCAGAGCAACCTTAGGTGGGCACCGAGCAGGCTGCTGTACAGGAGGCTCTGGGGGACACGGGCTCTCATCCTGCAAATGTTTAGGAGAATGACCCTCATAATTGCACCTTTCTTCTGCTTTGAAGCTCTACGGTTCTCTTCTCATGCATGCATGACTCAGTAGAAGGTGAGTTTATTAAAAACCAATTAATTTAAAATCCCCTGCTGATTTCACCTGGGGACTCACCTTTGATCATATAAATTAAACGTTCTACTTTTTGCTTTTTAAATGTTTTTCCTTCCCAAAGCTCTTTATCAGAGAGAGCAAATGGAAATCCTTCCACCTGCAGCCTTCCCGGGCTGTTCTGGGATTTTTGAAAGTATGGATGGATGAAGTACAAAAGGCCACTCAAACCTTACAAAAGGCTGGTGGTCATTCATTCATTCATTCATTCATTCATTCAACATCTATCAGGCAACTTCTAGGTGCCAGACACAATATATACGTAAATGGAAAACACAGTGGTCTCCACTCTCAAGAGTCTGGAGGTGCTCTGGGCACTCAAATAGGGCAGGCAGGGTTGGTTCCCCAGGAGGGTGGGATCAGACTCATGTCGTGGGGAGTGGCCCTTTAAGAGAACAAAACTTAGCCCTTCCTGTTCTTACACTGCACAGAACGTGTTTGGCCAAGACTGTGACCGGGCTACGAACATAAGGGCTTTGGCAACTGGCAAATACTTTGTAGCCAAGACATGCAGGATACTTTCATTTCTGTGCTTCTACAGGCACACTTTTAATGTACATATAACATACATTCAGAAAAGTACACAGAGCACACATGCATAGCTTGATGTGCTCTTACAAAGTAAACTCACTGTTGGACCTAGAATCCGGCCCAGGAAACAGAACCACAAAAGATGGGGACGTCCCTCAGAGTCACACCTTCACCCACCACCCTGCTATCATCTCGAATTCCTACATCACGGTTTAATCCGTTTCTACATTTTACATAAATCGAATGGCCTTTTGGCTCGACACGATGTCTGGGAAATTCATTCACATTATTGCACGGAGTTGTAATTTTTTCACTTGATGCTGATAACCTGGAACATGAATGTATCTCACCCTTGCTACCCACTACGGTGCTGATGGGCAGCGGGGTAGTGTCCAAATGGAAAGCTGTTATCGCTTGTTGTCCTGTGCATGCCTTTCTGTTGGGTGCATCCCTGGGAGTGGGATTTCTGGGTCACAGGGGGTATGCGCGGTCAGCTCAAGCAGATATTAATAAGTGGTTCTTCCTAGGTACACGCCCAGGTAGCGAGTGAGTCCAACGGACCCATGCTCCACGGAGAGCTGGCATGGCCCGCCTCTCTGCCTTTCAGAACCCCGGGTAGACAGGCAGGGGTATCACACTGTGGACTATAACCTGCATTATTAATGACCGACGAAGCTCAGTGCCCTGTCAGATGATAGCTGCCCTCTTCCAGGAAGGGCCTGTTCAAGTCGTTTGCTCATTTTCCCATTGGGTTCTCTGCCGGTCAGCAGGAGCTGTTCATGTCTTTATCGGGCCGAAGCCCTTGCTCCGTGCTGCTGGACTTCCTGCGGGCACAGTGCTTGTTTTGCCCACTTGACTGTTTTTTTTAATGGAATCAGAGAACATTCAGCTAGAAGAAACCTCAGAGGTTAACAGAGTCATACCCCACCCTGAGGAAACTGAGGCTCAGAAAGCCTAAGTGGGTGTCTCAAAGAAACACAACACCCAGAAAACGAAGCTCAGGGTCCCTGAGACCCCCACCTTCTCTCTGTGCTTTATTTCTCTTCCTCCTCAGCTCTCCCCTTCTCTCTAATCAATCCATAAACGCACCCCAACTTTCCTTCCCCTTTCTAGGTTCATCGGCCCGGTCAACTGCGCAGACCTGAAAAGACTCTACGAATAGCTCCTTTGAACCAGAGAGGCTCTGCAAATAACAGGTTGAGGAACGGTGTTGTAGTGGGTTGCACTGGGTACCACCGAAAAGGTGTGTTCCACTCCGACTCCTAGTCCCTGTGAATGGGACCTAATTTGGAAATAGAGCTTTTGCAGGTGTGATCCAGTCGGGAGGAGCCATACTAAATTAGGGCAGTGCCCTTATCAGAAGAGATAGAAACAGAGGCGGAGGGAAGGGGACACCTGAAGATGGAGGCGGATGCTGGAGCAGTGTCACCCTCGCGAGGGAATGCCTGGGGCTCCCGGAGCTGGGAGAAGCAAGGAAGGGTCATGGCGCAGCCTTCAGAGGGAGCTTCGTCCGGCCAGCACCTTGACTGTGGACCTCTAGCGCCCAGCACTGTGGAAGAAGAGACTTCTGCTCACGCCACCCAGGTGGCGGCACCCCATCGCGGCCGTCCTTGGAGGCCGACACAGCGCCGAGCCCCCAGTCTGCTGGCTTTGTCTCACAGAAACACACAAGCGGAACCTGACTCCCAGGCGCCCTAGGCTGCTGTCTTGGGCCAAACTTACTATTTGCCATTTCACAGATTTGGATGAATTTTCAGATAAATCACAGAAGGAGACTGATTTTGCTCCTTTTCGACGGCAGGTGGTAAGACAAACCTAAGGCAGAGACAATGCTCACGGGTCTGGGTTCTGGCTCTCCTCCCGCCCAGAAAACCCACCAGGAGATGAACGGCTCACAGGCCGGCTCTGAGAGAGCACGGCCTTGACAGCCCGTCCGTCAGGAAGCTGGAGATCAGAGACACTGAACAGAGACGTCGGCCATGCTCAGGCCACGGCCGGCAAAGGAGTGAGTTATTAAAGCCTCTCCAGCCTGTCTCTTCCAGTAAGAACAAAGCGTTTGCTGGAGCTGTTCGGGGGCAAAAAATACAGAGTCCAAGATTTGGGGTTTAAAATAACCACCGAACAAGACGGAGCCGATTGCAATGCTCCGAAAAGCGAGACGTTGATGCCCGAGGTGAAGAGAGCCGCAGAGCTTGCCGGGGGCGCCCAGAGCCCCTGGGACTTTCCATCGGGTCCCGAGAAGTAACACTCTCCGAACGGAAGTCAGATCTGACCAGCTCGGCATGGAGAGTTTAATTTTTCATGAATAATGAGCCTGCCTCTCCCTCCCGGCCTGGCTGGATGCTTCGCTGCATGCGATGATGTCTCATTTGCTTACCAAGAAGGGCGAGACGGCTGGGGTGGCCGAGCTCGTCTGACCAGCGGAGCGTGTGCGAGAGCCGGAGCGAACGCTGAGCTAACGGACCGCACAGAGGGCAGGGCAAGAAGCGTTGCGCAACTGCCAACTTACACAGAGCAAGCCCGCGTGGAAGGGCACAGCATCTCTTCACCCTTCACTCATGCACATTCTCTAAGGAAAAGCATGCACTGCAGAAACAACCCGAGTGTGCGCCGCTCACAGCCTTCTTCTCTGCTTTCACCACCCCGAATTTATGGACAGAACCAACGCTGCGGGATAGCCTCTTACGTGCCCATGCTGGGTGTTCTCCGTTTGCCCACCCCAGGTCCACTGCCTGGCCTTCTCTGCCCCCCTGTGCCCGGGAGACTCATGCTTCCAGACGGAATCACCGGGGATCCCGGGGGCTCCCTCCGGGTTGGAGCACGCGCCACAGACTGGAGGGTGGGGAGAAAGGCAGCGTGTCCCCGCCCCCGCACGCTCGAGGCTGGCAGTGCTTCCGACAACGCCCGTGACCTGTCCCGCTTCAGCGTCTGCTGGGCAGACACCCTCCACCCTCTGGCTCTGGCTGCTTCTGGCAATGCGATCGCTTTCCTTGGCACCTTGTCATGGGCTGGACTGGTCTCCGAATGTCTTATGTTGAAGTCGTCACCCACCCAACCTGGACCTCAGAAGGCAGCTGAATTTGGAGATGGGGGGGGTGTCTTTCAAGGTGTTAAGTCAAAACGAAGTCACTAGGGCGCGCCCTCATCCAGTCCGACTGGTGTCCTGACAAGAGGACGTCCAGACAGATAGGTACAGTGGGACGACTATGCGAAGGCACAGGGAGGACCGGCCCTGAGCAGCGAAGGGCAGAGGCCTCAGGAGACAGCAGCCCTGTGGACACCTTGATCTTGCACTTCCAGCCACCAGAATCGTAAGGAAATTAATTTCTGCTGTCTAAGCCACCCAGGCGGTGGTCCTTCGCTATGGCAGCCTCGAGAAACAGACGCACAGCCCTGGCCCCGAGCCGGCGGCAGCTCGTGCTCCGCTGGTCTCCGGGAGCTCCGCGTCCCTGTGCGCGCCCTCCGGCCGCCGCTCACCCGACACCAGCGCCTTCGTTGAAGGGCCTGGAATGATCTGATGACACCCTGCTCTTCTTGGAACCCTGCTACGTGCATGTTATTTCACTGAACCCCGGACTGCCCCGCGACATGGAAATGATTAGGTTTATTTTACAAATAAGGACCCTGAGGTTCAGAGCAGCCATAACGCCAGTGAGCGGCAGAGCTGGGGTTTCAGCCAAGGTCCTTCTGACTCGGATGGCACGGCGGGCTGCATCCAGCGCAGCTCCCACGGACTCAGAGCCCCTGGGTGGGCAGGCTCCCCGGCCATTGCCTAGAGCAATCTCTCCCTCTTGCAGAAGGAAAAACCAGCCTCAGAAAAGTGAGCTCCAGGGCCTAAGGTTATGAAACCTACTCAGTGGCAGAACGAGGACTCGAATGCAAGTCTCTGGACTCCAGCTTCGGTACTTCTTGTTGCTTCCCTGACTGGTGCGAGAATAACAGCAAGGATACAAGCACCTCTCGAATCCCACCCTTGGGTTACCTGGGGGCTGAGCATTTCAATTAAGAGTAAAGGTCCTTGCCCTGGCCAGTTTGGCTCAGCAGTTAGAGCGTCAGCCCTGGGACCAAAGTCGTGGGTTCGATTCCAGCCAAGGGCATGAACCTTGGTTGCGGTGTGTCCCCAGCCCTGGTTGGGGTCCTGCGGGAGGCAACCAGTTGATGTGTCTCTCTCACGTCAATGTTTCTCTCTCTCTCCGTCTCCCACTCTACCTGAAGATAAATGGAAAAATATCCTCAGGGGAGGATTAGGATTAAAAAAAAGGGTAAAGGTCCTAGCATCAATCCACATGCGGGCTCTATGCTCACTAGCCACATGGCCTTGGGCAAGAGACTCAGTGACTGCTCTTGGGGGCACTGTACTCTTCTGTAAAATGGGTATTAACAATGACTCCTATGACTGTTGTGAGGATTCAATAAAACAAAGCGCTCAGCACAGTGACTAACACAGGTTAGTCTTAAACAACGAGCTATTGTTATAACTGGGAGTAAACTTTTAAGTGCCAACTAGGTTCTTCCTATTCACCTGTAGGCACGGAACTGAGAGCTCAGCGGAAAGATGATAATCCGTATGACACTGATGACCACAGATGGCAGCGGCCGACTGCTGGCACCTGGCAGGTCCCACACCCTGTGCCGGGCATGCCTACTACCTCTGCTCTTTATAACATCCCAGGACGGCTGAGTAAGTAACTGAGAACGAAAGTAAGAACCCAGACTCAAACCCAGTTTCACCTGGCGCCGGCGCCCACGCCCTCTCCTACGCCGTGTTGGAGCGATGGGATGGAACGTGCCTGGCACAGGAAACTGGCCAGTCTGCACCCGTGACTAAGATTTACAGGTACTAGGAGCTTTGTGCCTCCTCCTGGGAGCTCCTGGAGGGCAGCGTGTGTCTCACTGACTGCCCACAGCTTCCACAACAGCCTGGGACACGCAGCAGGTGCTGAAGATGTCCCACCTGCACGGGGGTGCTGAACGGCAGCGGACGCTGGGGACCAGAGGAGGGACTTGCAGGCGCGAGATGCAGGTTCATTCTGCATCCGCTCCTTGTTTAGCCCGTGACCTGGGGCGCGTGACTTCCGTAAACTTCTCTTTCCTGTTCTGTAAAATGCTGATGGTAATATTACAGTTATTTTTTCATTTAACCACTATCTGTTGAGAGTCTCCTATGGAGCCTGTATGCTAACAGGAGAGGAGAGACAACACCGTAAGCAGGCGAAGCCCACGTTGTGTCCCACGACGGGCACAGAACTCAGGAGGGGAAGCTGCTGACATGCTGAATGTGCGGCTGGCACTCCGAGGGGCGGTGTTTGAGCACAGGAGGCCAGGGCTCACGCCACCCTGGCATGGGGGAAGGGCTCAGGTGTCCTGAGCAAGCCGAAACACTGCAGGAGGCCTGCCTCCCAGACTGCGAGAGTTGAACAAATAATAATCCATTCGAAATATGCATTTGTAACAAACGCTCAATACATGTTAGCCAGGACAACGGACACTATTCCTGAGGGCACACTAACGCCCCTACTTACTAGAAAGTGACGCCGGCAGGCAAGGTAACCCTTTGGGGTCTGAACTGGGCTAATGAATGGGCCCACCTGATCTGGGCAAGCCCGCAGCTGTCCTGTTCACGGGAGAGGTTTTGTTATAAACGGGTTTCAACCTATGTGTTTGGAAGAGCTCCGAGGGGCAATGAGATTATGTGACTATTTCTCTCATACTGAATGGTTAATAAAGGCTACTGGGAATCCCTTTCACCCCAGGTATCCAAGTCACAGGCAGAACACAGAATTAGGGATATGCCACTCCCCTAAGACAGTGCCTGCCTACGGGATGGGCACATGGTGAGGAGCGGAGGAGCCAACATTTATTGAGCCTCTGTACTACTTCTCGATCACTGGGATTTAAGGTACATTTATAATAGCTTATTTTAGTCCTCACCACAGCCTCGCAAGAACGGGTTATCTTTCTATTTTCCGGGTGGAAAGCTCTGCGACACAGGTGCGAGTCCCCCAACCCAGGCCGCTGGAGTCCCCAGAGCGTGCTCTCTGCCAGCAGCACAGCACGGCGGGTACACGCCTCCCTGGAGGGACGGACAGCATCGATCGGTGGCTTTGTGAGTCGGAAGGTCTGCCGCAACTACTCAGCTGCTGCTATTGTCTCCCCAAAGCAGCCATGGACAAAACAGAAGTGAATGGTGAGGCTGTCAATCAAACTTCATGCACAGACCCTGAAATTTGAATTTCATATCATTTTTTTTTAAAAAAAATGATATTCTTTTAAAATATATATATTTTCCTTTATTGGTTTGAGAGAGAGAGGAAGAAAGAGGGAGAGAGAGAATGAAACATCAATGAGAGAGAGTATCAATTGGCCGCCTCCTGCATGCCCCCCCTGGGATCAGGCCCACAACCTGGGCATGTGCCCTGACCGGAAATCGACCTCTTGGTGTGTGGTTGACGCTCAACCACTGAGCCACACTGGCTGGGCTGAATTTCATATCATTTTTTTTTTAAATCTGCACCCGAGGACATTTTTGCCTTTCATCTTGAGATACAGAGCGGGAGAGAGAGAAGGAGGGAGAGAGAGAGAGAAAAACATTGATGTGAGAGAGACACATTGAATGGCCGCCACCCACACAATCCAAAAAGGGCTGGGAACAAACCGTAACCAAGGTACATGCCCTTAGTGGGAACCGAACCCGGGTCTCTCTGGTCCCCAGGACGACGCTCTAACCACTGAGCCAAACCGGCCAGGGCTCATATCATTTTTACGTGCCACGCAATACACTTGTCTTTTGATTTTTTTCTCAATTATTCAGAAATGTGTAAACCATTCCCAGATCAGCACAAACAGCAGGTGGCTAGGTTTGGCACGCATCCACTCTGCTGCAAACAGTTATACGTTCACTGCGAAGACATTATAAGGTTAAGGATTCAGTGTTTCCTCAGTGTATTTGCCTGGCTGCTCCCGCGTGATCTCAGGTTTGCTGAAGACAAGGGGCACGGTGCTCACGCTGCTTTGTCTCAGGTAAGCATCGAGATGAGCCTGTGCACAGTGCGCTGGGCACGCGGTCGCACGAACACGCGTGGACCCGATCCGCACAGCTGGCCTCGTGGACAGCAATGGACTGAGACGGGCCATTTCTCCCGGATAATTGTCGGAGCTGAGATTCCCTGCCTGCGGCAGTCCCACAGGGCTCTGCTAACCAGCTCAGGGTCTTCTGTGCCTTTCTGGTTCAAACACGTCTGACCTGCTGTGCTGACATGTCAAGTGTGCTGCTGAAGGAGATCCAGCAATTGAGGGCTCAGAGGGATCAGGGGGCCCGTGTGCGAGAATAAAGGTGGATACCAGGACTGGCTCCCATGGAAAAGGGAAGATGAGGAGGCTGGTCTCTCTGACGTCACTGGCAGTTTTTTTGCTGGGTTCTGTTAGCCCCCAGGAAAGTATAGAATATTGGGTGATAACCCAGGCAACAACAGGGGTGCAATAAACCACTGGCGGCACCTCTCTGCACCCCCTCTTCCCTGCAGCCAGGAGCTTCCTCCATCTGGGCACATAGGCATTACAACCTCTTGCACTTGCTCCTGGACCCTTTTTGTTTTTTTAATTTATTTTGTTTAACTTTATTGAGGAGTCACTGACACGTATACTTGTCTATATTTATAGTGTGCACCCTGATGATGTGGTATACATCTACACTGTAGAATGATTACCAGGATCAAGATATTGAACACAGGCATCACCTCATACAGGGTTAACGCAGGGAACTCCGTAAAGGAATTGAAACGAGTATCTTAAAGAAATATCTGCACACCTGTCCTCACTGCGGCATTGCTGTCAACAGCCAAGACATGGAAACCGCGTGTCTTCCCGTGGATGAAAGGACAGAGGATGTGGGGCATACAGACGATGAGGTATACACAATGAAGTATTAGTCAGCCATCAAAAAGAACGGGCTCCTGCCACCTGTGCTGACATGGACGACTGTAGAGGGCAGCATCTGAGCCTGTCTGATGCTGGGGTTCTGGGTTCACTCCAGCAGGCCCCCCCCACCAGCCTAGCATGACATTATGTTCAGCTAATATTCAAAATATCTTTGCTGAATGATGTATACAAATCCAAACAGCTGTGGAGTCCTGAGTCTGCGGATGGCTAGGAAAACAGGATATAGCGGGTCAAGCAAAGAGAAAGAGGTACAGAGGAAGATAAGTGGGTGTCTTTATCAAGCAGCTTTTGGGAGGGTAAGGGAGGAGATTTCTATCCAGGAGACAGGTTATCTGCATAGTTTTAGAAACCGTCATGGAGGGGGTCTCAGATCAGAGGTTCTAATTGGATTGAGATGATCCGGGGACATCATGTTTTAAAATCTCCTCCCGTATCTCAGTGTGCAGCCCTGACTCTGAGGCACTGCTCTGAAGGTGTTGACTAATCACGTAACCCTTACGAAGGACACAGTGAGGATTACCAGATACAGCATGCACAGTTACTACAATGTTACTGACGATATTCCCTAGCCCGTGACTATTTTGAAACTACGCATGTGTACTTTGCAAACCCTTCTCCGTCTCACCCAGCCCCCAATCCCCGCCCCCAAAGTCTGGCAACCCTCAGTGTGTTCTCTGTACCTATGAGTCTGTGTGTATGTTGTTTGCTCACTTATTGTATTCTTTAGATTCCACATACAATGAAACCATGTGGTATTTGTTTTGGGGTATGGTGCCAGCTGGGTCCCAGACGTGTCAGGGGGATCTCTGTAAATTTACAGACATGTAAATTATAGACATGTCTGACATCTATGGTGTACGCCTGAAACTAATATAAAATAATACTGAATGTCAACTGTACTTGAAAAAGAAAATAAATTGTAAGCGCCACTTAGAAAAAAAGCATGAAAAGCACTTAGCATAGGGCTTGGCACAGAGTCCGTGCCCAGCGAACGTGAGCTGGTGATAGCAACGCCACGCGTGGATGGCACCAGGTCGTAAGACGGTGCCTGCCTGTGAATGGGCACACTGTGAGATCCGGGGCTACGTTACCTTGCCCGCCAAGCTCTCTTCCATGCCCAGGGACGCAGGCGTGAGGGAGGCTGGCATTCACTTATTCACCCAACGATGATTTACTGAGAGCTCTCTCTGCCCTGGATGGGGACCTCAGAGTGAAAAAACAAGTCCCTGAACCTCAAGGAGCTCCCCGCCTGGTGGGGACAGACAGGCATATGGGTTTCCTATTGCTGCCATAACAAAGAATATCAGCAGCTTAAAACACATACGTTTATTATTTTACAGTTCTATACGTCGGAAATCCAGGGGCTGGGCTCCGTTTAGGGTTTCACAAGGCTGGAGTCAAGGTGTCGGCCAGCCCGGCACTTATCAGGGGGGAGAATCTATTTCCATGCTCCTCAGGTTGTTGGCAGAATTCAGCTCCCTATGGTTGTAGAACTGAGGTCCCTTCATCCCTGCTGTCGGCTGGGAGCCTTAGCTCATATAGGGCCACCTGCGTCCCCTGTCACTTTGTCCTGTCCATCTTCAGACCAGTGATGGCATAATCCCTCCTTCTCATGCTCCACCCACCCGGCCCCCTGCTGCAACATCAGTTGTGTTTCCATTTGGAGAAAACGCTCAGCGTTGAGGGGGTCCTGTGATTAGGCCAGGCCCATCGGATGATCCAGGATAATCTCCCTATTTTAGGGTCTGTAATTACAGCTGCAAAGTCTCTGTGGCCATGTAACAAAACATAATCACAAGTTCCAGGGATTTGGACATGGGCATCTTTGGGGGAGCCACTCTGCCTATCACAAGAGGCAGCCGGCAAATAATAATAATAAAAAAATGTGTATTTTATGCCACAGACAGAAAGTTCAGGGAAGAAAAATAAGCCAGAGTGAGGGAATGAGAGTGCTGCTTTGGCTCAGATGGTTGGGAGCCCCTGGTGCAGACGGCCCCGAGCTGAGGGCAGAAGTAACGGGCGGAGCGAGGGCAGCTGGTGGAAGGGTGGTCCCGGGGAGGCTCGGGTCCAGGGAACAGTGCATTTGGGCAGGCCCGGAGGCCGGCGGCTGCACAGGGGTATGCGGGAAGAGAGGGGCGCGTGCCTGTGTCTGGAGAGAAGTCCCTTTCCAAGACGCCTTGGACTCCTGACTCGCAGAGGGGACAGTAGCCCTTCCTGGGACAGTCTCGCACCATGAAGAATATCCTGCATCCCACATGGGTCCTACTGAACATTCCTGTTTCAACTGCTGTAACTGTCTGAGCCCAACTACACACAGGAAAGGCCAAGTGCTTTTCTCTGCAAGGTTTTCACAGACGCTGGACTTGGCGTACAGATCAAGGGGAGACAGTGCTTCCTAACCGTTCACTAGTTTAGAAAAACTTCTCCCAGAGGGCAAAGGCCGCTCCCGGCACGTGGCTGTCCAGTGCCCCCCAGTACCAGTCTGCATCTGTAGAGGTCACGCTGACACTGCTGTCCCGAACACGCACACTGGCCTCTGACCACTTCCTAAGGTCTTCTGTAATTGCCAAGCCCGAGCAATTATACGTTGAAGTCAATATTATTTTATAGCACATTAATCTCCTTTCATTTCTTCTCTATATTATAGTCAGGGTACTAGTCTGACTTTTTTGAAGTTACATTTGTAGACAGCGGAATACAGGTAGTCTGTGAGTCTTATTCCAGGACTGTCGGAGGCATTCAAAACACACGTCACAGACATGGGGCACGGCCACTGGACAAATGAGCAGAGGCATTTTTGTTATTTTCGTGGACGACCCTAAGTGAGGTCAAGTAAAATGATGCAAGGACTGGCTTACATCAGACAAAACTCACCAGAGATAAATAGAGAACCTGTACTTTGGGCTCTAAAAATCGACTACAGGAGTCCAGCATGGGGACCCTTCGGCTGACTGGCCGTTCATGGGGCTTTTCCGGTGAACCCCAGTTCAATCTGAGCTTGATGTGCAAATAGCAATACAAGCCCCGGTCGGAGGACGGTTCCCAAAGGTGAGCATCAGAATCATGCAGGAAACGTGTCTAAAACAACAGTCACCTGGCCTCCTCTTGGGGATTCAGATCCACTCTCGCTGGCTTAGGGCCAGAAAGCTGACATTACGAACAGATGTTCTGATCCCAAAAAGTGGGCAGAAGTGTCCAGGTGAAGGCACGAACCTCTGATAGTTTGATAACGTCCAGGTCAGAGTGTCACCCTCAAGAAGAGAGACTGGCGCCACCTAGAGGCGGTGAACCAACCAGGATGGTGAGAGGTCGAGGAGCCATCTCCCTCAGCATTCCTGCCTGTGGAAAAAGGTTTCGGGGGGCTGCTGGCTGGTGACCGACTTCAGATACGCCGTGATACCTGGGGTATTGATTAAGAAGGAGCAGAGATACGGTGTCTCACAGCAGAAAGATGAATGAGAGCCTACAAAACAACACAGGGCGGACAGTTCTACTGAGTGTGGTATCACACCAACCATTCACAGGCGACGAGCATCTTTCAATGGGATTATTCCGCAAATTTCACAGAAACACTTCTGTGTCAGGAGCTTGGGAGACACAGCTCAAAAAGAGAATCCCTGACCCCAGAATTGGTCTAGAGGAAGTTTCCCCAAACTTGTTTCCAGAGCTCTAGGATCAAATAAGAGGGGGGAAGGCAGGCTGCTGGGTTTGCTGGACTGCAGGCTGACGCTCTAACCACTGAGCCACCAGCCAGGGCTAAATTGTTTTTTAAAGCACGTCCTCTAGTTCATACTATGTCCTCGATCTTGGGGAGGCCATGCCTTCTCCTTGATCAGCTTTGGTGTAGAGACTCCTGGGTCTCTAATATGCCAGCATGCAGTCTGAGTCTCCGAGAGAAGAACACAGTACCCAGATTTCCCAATCTTATCTTCCATGGTTTCTAGCCATGTATGAACATCCTCAGCAATGACTTCTAGAATGAGCCTAGAAAATGCCGGTCCAGGGTCATTACGGGGCTGACGTTCAGCTCTGAATGTCAATCTTGGTAGGGGCTCGAGTCACACTAAATTTACTTGTGGATAGGCAAACTCCTACACAACACTATAATATCCTGGAAAGAAGGTGCTTGGTATCACCCATTTTTAAAAAATAATTTTCTACCCAGAATAATAGGCATTCCGTGGCACATGCTGAATGAATGAATGAGTGAATGAATGGCATTTAAATCTAGTTTCTCCAGATGCAATTATTACAGACATAAATAATCTAATCGCACCATTCCTTCAGAGCAGGGAGAGATCTTAATTCTTGAGTCAGAGAGAGGGGAAGGGCTCAGAGATAAGGAACTTGCCCAAGGCAGCACCTGCAGGATGTCAGAGGCAGAGAGAAGGGAAGGTGTCAGTCTGCCCATGTTGTTATCTTGCTAAAGCTATTGAACAGTCTTGGTAAGTTGTCAGAAGTTTGCTCCTTTTGAATCCCTGCGGTGGGATTCGCCGTGGTGTCCTGACTTTACAGGGTCAATTCCCCTTCTTTAGGGCCCAGAGTTGGCTCCGACCTCAGAGGAGAGTCAGCGTTCGAACATCCCAATTCTGTTGCTCGGTGGGTAAGGATGATTCCAAGGAATTCTTCCTCCCGGCCTAGAGAGCCAGGTCTCCATCTGCCTGTCTGTGGCCTAACTTGGGGACCCAAAGGACAGGACACATTTTATGTTTAAATTGTTTCTTTTGTTTCTATTTATTTTAATTTTTTTTTTTTTTTATCCTCACCCGAGGACATTTTTCAATATTTCGTTCAGATAGAGTGGGAAGGAGAGAGAGAGAGCGCAACGTCGACGTGAAGGGACACATCGAGTGGTTGCCACCCGCACGACCAACCAGGGCCGGGGACAAACTGCAACCGAGGTACGTGCCCTTAGCGGGAACCAAACCCTGGTCTCTCTGGACCACAGGCTGACGCTCTAACCACTGAGCCACCAAAACTCCGACACCCCTGAAGCTAAGGGGAATGCCTTCGCCGATCAGATAGCCAAGGAGGCTGCCCTAAGACCAGTGGGGCCACTAGAGATCCTTCCAGTCCTTCCAGGGGAAAGCCTCCCCAAGGAGCCCGCCCACACCCAAGAGGAGGAAGAACTTGGACGGAGGCTCAGCTGCAACCAGGGGCCGCGCGGCTGGAGGCTTCTCCCCGACGGGAGGATCCTCTTGCCTGTGGCTCTAGGCTGAGAGCTGATCTCTCGGCTCCATCAGGGCACCCACCTGGGCAAGACTACACTCTCCAGTCTCATAGCCCGGGACTTTATGTCCCAAACCTCAACAGATGGACAGAATCTGAAATAAGGAGATGCCCTGCCTGTGCCCAAGTCAACTCTCACCCTCGGGAAACAACAGACCTCGAGACCCGAGAACGAGGCACAGCTCCTGGTGACCACTGGGAAACTGACTTTACTGAGGTCGCCCCTGGCCAATACGGCTACAAATATCTGCTTGTTTTCATAGATGCTACTCCGCCTGGACTGAGGCTTTTCCTACCGAGACTGAAACTGCAACCACGGCAGCCCGGTCACTGCTCTCTGAGACAGTCCCCCGATTTGGCCGCCGCCTAGCTCTGGGGTCTGGCAATGGCCCGGCATTCATTGCTCAAACCACAAAATTGTTAGCTAAAGCTTTAGGGCTTACTTGGATATTGCATTGTGTCTATAGGCCGCAGAGTTCAGGACAGGTAGAGAGAATGAATAGGACATTAAAGGAAACTTTAACTAAGCTCCACCTTGAGACGGGCGATAACTGGGTAAGGCTCCTTCCCTTTGCCCTCCTTCATGTGTGCTGCACCCCCTATCTTAAGGGTTTCACCCCATTTGAAATCGTGTTTGGCCGACCTCCCCTTATTCTACCCAAAATCGGGGACGAGGTCTTAGCCAACCTGGGAAACCATAACCTCCTCAGCTCTTTGCAGGCAATCCAGAGGCTGAGAGAACAGACCCAACAGCTAATCGAAGACACCAGACCCCAACCGGGGACACCCCAGACACCACCACACGACTTCGCCCCCGGTGACTGGGTCTGGGTCAAGAAACATCAGCCTGCTTCCCTCGAGCCTCGCTGAACTGGCCCTTCTCCTGTTATCCTGACTACGCCCACCGCTCTGAAGGTAGCAGGATGGAAATTTTGGATTCACCACGCTCAGGTAAAGAAAGCACACCCTGAGCAAATACCTGAACAATGGGCCTTACAGGGGACCAAGGATCCCCTGAAGATAAAGCTCCCCAGGTTTGCCTCCTAGTCTCTTTCCTGGCTCTGACTGCCAGTAAAGCATCTACCCAATTTAGATGCACTAAAGGTCGGCCACTGCTGTGAAGGTACAGGCCCCGCCTGACCCTTGGAGACCTACAAGGACAGGGACATGCTTCATCATCAACGACCTAAGCTCTTCCCCTTATGTGGACTCATGCGGGGACCCATTAAACCCCTCATCACAAGAGACTTGGGTCCCAACTGCACCCCCCGGGACTTGGTTTGCTTGCACCTCAGGACTGACTCCCTGCATCTTTCCCGTTGGAACCAAAGACTATGCATTCTTGCTAGCATTATTCCACAGTTTTATTTCTTCTCTGTTTGGCCTTAGGAGAAACCTGTTGCTTTTATGCTAACCAACCTGGTATTATTAAAGAAAACATAAAATTAGTTAGTGACTAGATGAATGAGAACAGGCTCTATCCACCTCTAAGAATTGGCATGAGAACCTCTTTAATTGGTCCCTATGGTTCACTACTCTTATCACCAGCCTTGTGAGCCCCTTAATCCTCCTCCTATTAATATTAACTTGTGGCCCAAACCTAATTAATCGCTTAATGCAATTTTTTAGAGAAAAAGTACAGGCTGTTAAGCTCATGGTTCTTAGCACTCCCTATCAGAGGCTAGCCACGATGGAAGAAATTGAAGACACTTTAGAGTCAAAGATTTGATTTAACCCTAAGACCAGTGGGGAATGTAAAGGACAAACACATGACCTTGCCCCCTGGATTTTAAGGAAATGGCAAGAATCTAGCTGCTAATAGATAACCTGCTTTGTATAGATAACCATTGCTTTGTGTACACAGAAACTGATTGTTCCCTCAGGCATGACAGCTAACTGCAAATACCTGCTTCTGTACGTGCTTGCTTGCTCACATACCTTTAACCCAAATTCCTTAACAGGGGTTAAGACAACTATATAAGCAACCCAGCCCCTGAGCTCGGGGCTGCTCTCTCCTCTGAATAGGATGGGACAGTGGCCGCGCGGCTAATAAAGCTCTCTTCATTTGAACCCAGTTCGAGTCTGAGCCTGGTCTGTCTCGCTGGTCTACAACACTCCAGCCACCTGCTTTGTCTAGCTCTCCTTCCCCCCTGTCTTTGCAGGTGTTTGTTTTTAAGATAGTCAGTATGGGCATAAGAACGGAAGGGGCTGGATATCAATGAGCCTGTAATAATTTTTTTTTAAAGTCCTGCAGACAGCTGAATGTGGATGGTAGCCTGGGGCACCTAGGACGTGCTGACGGACAGAGTGACTGGAAATGAACCCATCTCGGGGTGGGGGGTGGGAGTTGCCCTTTACTCCACCCGGACAGTGTGGCGAGGACCCTGTGCTGGGATCTGCCAGGTCAGCAGCCGCTGCTGTGGCTCCACAGCCCCTGAGGACGGAATGAAGCTGTAAACGGCTCTAATGAGCATGGAGGGGGTGAAGGGAGATGGTGGGCAGATCACCCCTAATCTTTTAGGGTCCTATGGGCTTTGTGCAAGAAGATGAGGAAAGAAACACAGAAAGAGGAAGGGGGAAGCCAGCCGGCTGTTGAAAGGGGAAGGGCTACATGATGAGATAATTCTAGGAATTAACACAGAGCCTGGGGGTGCAGCTGAACCTCACACCTGTGGCTCAATCAAAATGCCTGAAAACTACTCAGCCAGGCTGTGGTCGGGGGAGAAATGAAAACAACCACCAACTTCCTATTGCACTTTGGTTTGCTGGCCCCTGGAGCCACCTGTCACCGGCACCCTGGGCTCTGGGTGGGGTTATCATTCTGTTTACAGACGAGGACCCCAAGGCTCAGAATCCCGGGAGCTTTCCAAAAGGCACAAAGCTGAAAAGAGACCAAGTCAGGTCTTGAGGGCAGATCTTCCAACTCAAACATCTCATGCCTTTGTGTGTGTGTGTGGGGGGGGGGGGGTGGTTTTCCAAAGTAAAACACAAGAAGCTGATAGAGGAACTAAAATTATCATTTTTCATTCTAAAATTATATGGAAAGCTAACCTTTTCCAGGTAGGAGACAGGAGGACAACTGCTGAGTGGTGGCACATCGGGGAAAAGAAGAGAGTGGTTCTTTGTGCCCCGGGCGCGCGGGAGACCTTACGCCCCGCAGCCAGCCCAGCACCCACCGTGTAAAGCAGGGGGGTCCCAGGCCCGGACACCAGTGGCCGGGAGACGCAAGAGGACACAGACTACGATTTGGTGAGAAATTTTGTGTGCCGGACACCAGACCAGGCGTCCCTCATGTGTCCTCACGCGCCAGGTGCTTTGACTGTCCTGTTTGACAAGGGAGAGAACCAAGGTTCCCGGAGGGGCAACCGGACAAGCTCACATCAAGAGGAAATGGCTGAACTGGGCTTCTAACCCGGCTCTGCCTCAGTTTCCCAACACCGCGCTGAAGGCCCCCACGGGGCTGGGCTGGAGAGCCCCCTTTCGGAGGCTTGAGATGAGCTGGGACGAGGGCTCAGTGTCCATGAGAACAGATGTCTGGATGGCGTGTCCACCGATGGAGGCACAATCCTTAGCAGTACAAGAACGAGTCCCCACCCCGAACGCCAAGGCACGTCCACGTCACTGGCGTATTCAGCAGACACATCCATCCCACCGCCTCCCAGCTGCTCCGCCGTCAGCAGAGCAGAAGGCTCCTCCCTGCCCTGACGTCCCGGTGGGAGCTGGAGGAGGCTCCGGTACGTGCGCGTCTCCTGACCTCCCGTTCTCAGACGAGCTGGGAGGGGTGGACGGGACGTGTCGTGTTTGTCACAATAAATTCCCCTGCAAACTCCCACTGACGAGCGACGGTTTTTGTCTTGGGCAGGTCATCAGGACCCCGATGCGGCAGCCCCGGCGCTCCGCAGGACTTCTCCACGTGACATTTTCTACTATTCGACATTGTGGGGGACAGAAACTAAACACACACCGGGGCTTACCCGAGATTTGCCTTCTCTCACCCGCACACGGGCGCCTCCGGCTTTACCCGAGCCCAGAGTGAACAGGCTGCAATCGGGCACCGAAGATCAACACGGCAGCAAGGAAAGCACAGGGCACCCTCCCACCAGCCCACCTCCTGAGGGGTCCAGCCTCCAATGCGTCGGGCACAGAGCCCCTACAAGGCTCGCCGGAGGGCGAAACAGCAGACTCCTAAACCTTCTGCTCCAGACACATCCCGGAGTCTTCCTACAGCGCAGATTCCGGGCCAAACCCTGCCAGACCCTTCAAGGGCAGAGTCTAAGATTCTGCATTTTCAAACAGTATTCTTTTCTTTTTATCCTCACCCGAGGACATTTTTTGCATTTATCTTCAGATAGAGCAGGAGGGAGAGAGGGGGGAAGAGAGAGAGAAAAACATTGATATGAGAGAGACACATCGAGTGGTTGCCACCCACACGACCCCAACCAGGGGCAGGGACAAAATTCAACCGAGGTACATGCCCTTAGTGGGAACTGATCCCAGGACTCTCTGGTCCGCAGGCAGATGCTCTAACCGCTGAGCCAAACTGGCCAGGGCTCAGACAGTGTTCTTGATCCTGAAACCACTCAAGTTCAAGCTGGCAAGTTTAAGTTAGTAGTGAACATGGCAGGCTCCTTCCTTATCAGTCAACCCTCTAGGCTTTAGGTTTCAGTGTATAAAATACAGATAAGAATAGCACCGGGCTCCGGGGTTGTGTGAGGATCGGATGAGATCAGCATCTACAAAGCCCCTGGCACAGTGCCTGGCCAGTACCCAGCTGGTGTGCAGAGGTACTGTCCTGCCCATTAACACAACACTGAAGTCCTTCTGAACTGGCCAGAGGGCCACTGCTCCGGACCCACTACTGCCACCACCCCCAGGGACTCCCCAGAATTCCCCACCTGCTATTCAAGGGTTAATGCCTGCACAGCTGGGAGCAGGAGGTTAAATTATTCACTTGTGACCTTCGGGCTATAACTCAGGGCTGGTAGGTGTCACAGGAAAGAATGACAGCCAGGTACACCTGCTTAGTCTGGCAGATGTCAGCAAAGGAATGTCCCTGCGTCAGGAGATGGCCCTCAATACAGGGCTCCCCAACTGCCACCTCTGCTGCTCAGGACACCGACTCCGGACCTTTCTCTCCATGTCGTCGTCCAGCTTTGACCCACTCTGACCCCATCTCTGGACTCGTATGTCTAGAAACTTGATTCGTCCTTTTCCTTGGGCCTCTGGGACACCCGTGTTTGTACCTGGCCTCTGGAACCTGCCCCTCGTTCTGAGAGTTGGCTCTCGGGTCCTCCTCACTGCAGCCTCCAGGACAGGCTGTACCTGTCACCTTCAGGAGGGGCCGCCCTGAAGACACTGGCCCGACCTAGAAGAGCTGGTCTCAGATGCCAGGTCCCAGCGCTTCTTGGCCACACCCACCTGTCTGCTCCCTGAGTCCAAGTTCAAGTCCTGGCACAGACGCCGGGTCTGCATCCTCCGAGAACAGGGAGCCGAAGCAGCGGGGAAGAGGATGGAGGGGAGGTGGCAGAGGGGTCCAGAGGTGTTTCAAAGACAGACAGTAGGGGGACCTCAGCCTAAGGAGAGGGGGCTGCTCTGGCTTCCTCGATCATACGCTTCCTGAGGGCACAGGCTGTGTCTGGCCCACCTCGCACTGGGCTTAGCACACAGCAAGCATTCAACAGACCGCAGTGAACGGAGAATGAACGAGTGATGACCGTACTAGTAACACGTTCGCGGTTGGTAGAATAATGGACTTGATTTCAGACTGTTCGATGGCTGTGGCATTCCTAGTCCCCAGTTACCAAGCATTTCTGCCTTTTCTCCTCTGGCCATGTGACCAGGTTACACCTGCCCACACCCCTTGAATGTAGGCACGGCCACATGACCTGCTTGAGCCACTGACATATTAGCAGAAAGCATGTTGCTCTGACCAGACTGTCAGTCCAGAGGTTGCCTGCTACTTTCCCCGTGTGAGTTAGTCCACATCCAGGTGAGCCCTGGACACCGACGGTGGGCCCAGGTCCTGGCGGACCCAAGACGGACATGGCGTGTGAGCGAGGGAAATACATTTCTGTTGTGTGAAGAAACTGAAATGTTGTCGCTGCAGAGCGATCTCTAGTCTCTATTAACAGAGCCCAGGCACCCACAGACCACACTCATAAAGATCTTGGATCTGATCCGAAGGTCAGTCAGGACAGGGGCTCTCTGGTGAGACCCCCCCCCCCAACTGCCAAGGCCCCAGAGCTACTTTGCCGGTAGTGTCAGAGCTGAGAAGGAGCTGGGAGGTTCCCGGGCAACCAGGGGGCCTTCACCTGAGCTGTGGCTTACCTGTTCTCTGACAGGAAGGAGCTTGAGTACCCATGTGGCCCTTGGTAAGCCCCGCCCCTCCCCACCCCCTCAAGGCTTACCTGTATTGTAGCCCCTTCCGAGGGCAGGCCAAGGGCGATGATTCTTCCACAGGTTCCCAAGGTACCAGTCACTCTGGTTCTCGACCAAGCCCAGGACCTGCTGACCTGTGAGGGACAGAGAATGCAAAGGTCTTCAAAGAAGCCAGGCCACTGGGTCAGTGATCAGTGAGCAGGAGACAGAGTAACGCGAATGTAACAGTAGCTTTCACTACTGGGAGTTTCTATTGCCTGCCAGGCTCTGACCATGGTGCTTAACTTATATCAACCTATTTAATTCGCACTTGTGGGCAGCCTGTCTGTTTTTATTTATTTTATTATTATTATTATTATTATTGATTCTTTAATATGCCAAAGTGCACTGTGCATTTCTGAGGTGTGGTATTTTACAAACATGGATTAACAAACAAACAAACATGTAGCAGGTATGGTATAGTAGCCCTTGGAAAAAAACACAGATTAGCAGGTACAAGATGTTTCAAATATGTGATTTTATACAATCCCTCCAGCCGCTGTTGGACAGCACCCTTAGGTACAGGTGAGGACAGTAAGGCAAGAGGAGTTGGATGAATGGTCCCAGGCTGCAGCCAGCTGGTGGCCGACCTAGCCCCAGGAGTCACCCGGAGCGCAGGACGGAGGTGGTGCTGTGGTCTTTCGGCCGCTCTCTGCTCCCTGAGGGGGCAGTTCCTTGGGCTCCGGCAGAGGGGGAGCAGAGTGGACTGGAACTGTGTGGGGAGCCTTGAGATTTGGAGGGCGCCTAGAGTTTTTGCTGAGTCATGTCCTCACAGGACAGTGGCCACCCTGCTCAGGGAGCTCCTTCCCGGAGCCCTCCTGTCTGTTTTTATTATGCCCATTCTAAGGAGAAAAAGTGGAGGCTGCCCAGAGTGGTTAGTTTAAGTTGCCCAAGGCCACCCAGTTAATCTGCAAAAAAGCCAGAATCCCAAACCACTCCTTCCTCCCTCCCTCCATCCCTTCCCTCCCTCCAGTAACATGTATTTATTGACATACTAGTCTTCAAGTGCTCCAGTTCCAAAATTCTCCATTATATACTAACTTACCAGCTTTCTGGGCATAATGAGATCACTGTCTCACATCAGAGGGAGAAGTGACCCTTGTTTAATGAGACAAGAACCCACAGAGAAGAGCCACCTCTCGGCCACCTTCTCACAGTGACTGAGATTCACTCTCACAGTCAGTGAGCATCACGTCAATAGGACATCAACGCAGGAGTGTTTCTAGAGGAACAATTGCTTCTCTGTCCCCAGAGCAAATCCCTGCCGTTTTAGCAGGATCCTTCGAGCGTCGGATCCCACTGCCCTCCGTTAGACAGCCCACCACGCCAAGGCATTCTCTTGGAAATGGGATCAATACCATGTTACAGACTAGGAAACTGAGGCTCACGGAGGATCTGCACAACCAGTGATGGAGCCGGCATTTAGTTCTCTGACACCCAGGCTCTTTCCACCCTCTCGGTGCGTTAATGTTTATCTTTACGGCAAAGGTTGATGAGAGAAACTGTAAATCCACGTCTTATATAAAGAGAAACGAGGCTTAGAAAGTCTAAATTCCGTGTTAAGGGTCACACGACTAATAATCACTGTCTTCTAACTGATGCCTTCTGGAGTTAGCGCCCTCCTCCTGTTGGCCGGTCTGAGAAATAGACCTTCTGCCCCAGTACGAGCCCAGCAGCCCGATAAGGACACAGCGGTTCTCCCGGAACACCGCGCTGCGTGACAGAGAACCTCCTCGCTGTGTTGACAGCTCCCTGAAATGATGCTGTGTGGGTTTGCTGTAATTTATTTGATCAATCTATTGAGCTCCTAGCTAAATCAACACCCCAGCACAAATACATAAATTAGAGGCATGGGAAAAATACTACCACCCACTTTGTCATTCTGCGTGATCACCTCCCAAACTTGTAGGATCCCACGGAAAAGCATGGCACCGGTCCAGGGAGTGCAAGGGCCCTTCACTTCCACACGCAACAAGCTTGGGACGCTCGTGAAAAAAATTAGGTCTGCAAGGCATGGTGTCCTCAGCTGGGGAGGCTGCGTGCCCAGGCTTGAAGCTGGGATGTGAGGCCCTTGGGGGAGCTGGTTCAGAATGACTAGTGACCCCAGGTCGGTGCTACATTTTGGGGAGGCATGACGAAGGCTGCCATGTGCTCAGAATGGACAAACATCACCACTGACAATGCCTAGAAAACAGTAAAATGTTCGGTGGGTACTGACTCTTACATCGCACGCAGGATTCCCCAGCCCTGTACACCGCCCACCTGCTGGATTCAGACGTCTGACGTCCCAGCCATCTCCTCCCTTCCTGCGGATGTGAACCTTACTCTCCTCGACTTCGGGTCAGATACACACAAAATACGAGGGAATCAAAGACAAACAAAACACAGTCCTTGCTCTACGAGCAGCCAGAAGAGGAGACGGAGACAGTTACGAAGCAGCGAGGGACCTACAGAGACAGAAACCCGACAGGTCAGAGGAGGGAAGAGGAGGGCAGGCAATGACTGACTGTGGGGGGACTTCCAAACTCCCAGGTTTACCCCCAAACTTGTCTGATAGCGGCGCTGTCCCCTCACCCCCGCCTAGGCAGAGTCCCTGTGGTCCCCAGTTACAGCGCATGTGGGACAGGTCACCTTTTACAGCTCCATCAATCTCAGCACACTGGCCACGTGGCATCCACGCCCTGGTCTGTAGAGGTTGACGTCTAAGTCCTGAGCCCGGACGACGCAAACACGCCCTGGGCCTTACATCCCACCCGAGGCCGAATCCGGGGATGCCCCTTGGGGCGATGACCAGGATGCCTGCCAGCTGCCTCCCTCGGCACCTCGGCGTCCCGCTCTGTCTCATCCTCTCAGGAGTTATTACCACGCGGCACCGTGACAAACAGAAAAGGCTTTGTCATTGTTTTCCGTGCCGGCCCTGTGGCTGTGATGAAGTGCACTGCTCCCCGTATTCCTCACTCTAGGCACAAGCTAACTTATGAAAATGAAGCTGTCTCCTTTGCTTATTCATACATCACCACTAACAGGCAGACAAGAGCGAACAAGCTTGCTATTCTGCTGGGGCCCCGGTGTCGTGTCACCAGCCAGCAGACGGATGGCTCCAGGCTGGGGACACCCTCCTCCTCCTTCCTCAGCTGTGGCTCAAGGCAGGGTGCCTGCTGATCGGAGATGAGGCCTCAGGAAGGGGGATTGGTGACGCTTCCACGGGGCACGTGAGGCGGGAAAGGGCAGGCTGGGCATTCCCACCAGGCATGAGGGAGGCTGCTGGTCCGTCAGAAGAAGGGTTTGTAATCCAGACAAAAGAGGGTTCTGGCCTCTGCCACATGGGTTGACCAGGGCAGCACTTCCCTGAGCCTCAAGGTCCTTAGAGAGGGCAGAAGTTACCTCCTGCTCCCCCAGAACACTGAAGTCATTTCTTGGCTCCCTTTCGCTAGTCGCTGTCCCAGTGCTGAAGTCTGCCCAGGCAGGTCCTGACACTGGCCATGAAACCGAGTCCTTAGCACTTTGATTACATTTAGTTTTAAATTCTAGCTCTAGAAGTCATCTCCCTCTCCCCCCCCCCCCACCAGAGATCTAGCTTCCCACTCCCCCCCCCCCCCCACACACACACACAGAAAATCAGCCACGCCAGAGGCAGAAGACAGTAGCCTGGATCTGACTAATAGCCAACAGGCCAGGACCTCTGGCAGGTTAAAGATGGCATCTTGATCTAAGTTATGCATCAGCCCCTGAGCCCCAAAGCGGACCGACCCCCTGGCTACCATCCCAAAGGACCAGACAGAGGGATGAAGGGAAAGACCTCAGAACTGTCCTCAAGACCTGAAGAAATGACTCTTCACGCATTTCTCATCCCCAGGTGATCAGCTCCCAGCATGACCCCGAACCCCTAACTCACAGTGTCTTGTGACCTTGCCCTATATAATCTACAACGCACACGCCATCGGCGTTCAGGCTTTGGGCCTTCGCGTCGGTTCTCCTGGACGGCACATTCCTCAACAAAAGGGGCGCTCGTCCTCTACCACGGTTCCGTGTCTGCGGTTCTGAGTCCCAGTGCTTGGCTCGGCCAGTGCGAGGGGCGGACTCTTTCTGTTCTGTGACAGTGGCCAGGACTGAATCTGCAACACTTGGCCATGCTGCCCCCACGCCCGCCTGCTGGCCCTGCCTCACCCCACCGGCCCTTTGGAGGTCTTTAGCTTCTGTGAGGCCAGTCTCTCGCTTGTTTTCCTTTCCCTGGACATTCCTTCACTGCGTCCCTGTAAAGCTGGCTCTCCCCAACTCTGTCCTTGGCCCTCTCTTCTTGCTCTACATTTTACCCTTCGATCCCCAGATGATGGGAGCTGCCCCGATGGCTCAAACACCACTAACAGGTAGATAATCCCCCACCTCCATCCCCAGCTCAGGCTATTTTCCAGAGCTTCTTACCCTTAAATCCAACTATCTACTCACCATCATCACTTGGCTGTGTACAGTGACCGTCAACTCAGATGGACCAAAACCAAATCCATAATCTTCTCTCCTAAATAACGACCTGACCCCTTCCTATTATGTTGGTTGGTAGCATCCAGATCTAACTTGTCACTGAAGCTAAAGACCTTTGAGTCAACCTGGACACCTTGCTCTCCTGGATCCCTACACCCTCACCATAATCAAATCTTACAGGTTCTACCTACTCCTGCTCATGACCTCTGCCCTCGCTCCACCTTGCCCTCCCCATACCTCTGCCTCAGGTCATTTTAGGAGTTGTGTACTTGGCCACCTTTCCCTTAGGGGAACTCCTTGCCACTCCATTCAGCTTACCCAGCCAGGGAAGTATTTTTCAAGTGAAAGTTAATGGTTTTATTTCCTTGATAAAAAGGCTTAATGCTCTTGGGGCCCAGTACAGTGTGAATGGATGGATAGATGAATGGATGGATGGATGGATGGATGGATGGATGGATGGATGAATAAATGGATGGATGGATGGATGGATGGATGGATGGATGGATGGATGGATGGATAGATGGATGGATAGATGGATAAATGAATGGGTGGGTGGGTGGATGGATGGATGGATGGATGGATGACTAGCTGGCTGGCTGGATAGATGGATGAAAAATAAATATCATCTAAAAATCACCATCCCAGCCCCCTGGAACTGGCTGACTCTACTGGAACGGGTGGGAGTGGATACAGACTAGGGAACCTCTCCAGGTAACTAGCAGGAGCAGGAGCTCTAGCTCTGCCTACAGGTGCTTCCTGTGCTGACTCCTTCCCCCGTCCCACGAAAGGTCCTGTGCACAGAGGGAGACAGCCAGTCACTACTGCATATCGGATCAGCTGTGCTTAGACCAGCAGGTGAACATTAAAAATGTTATAACCGGGGGCTGTCCTGACTATCAGCGAGGAAAGCAACAATGCCCTCCCAACCTCATCTTTATTCTAATAACCCATTTTAACACAGAAAAGCCTTTAATAGTAACATTCAATGCATGTCTGAGTGCAGGATGACTATCATAAGGGAAACATAGTATCACATTACCATTTACTAAACACCCTGAACACACTGTTCCTCCGGTGCCCCCGGCTAGGGGGTGCAGGATGATAAAACATCTCCTGAGAAGATGCAACACAAAAGGGTATTGAAACGGCCCTGAAGGGGTGGACACAGACTGTTTCTGACCTGACATCACAGCTCCAGCTAATGCACTCTGAGATCACAGCAGCTCAGAGCCGTGGAGGTCTCAGAGATCACTCTGGAATTGCCTACGGTTACCGGCGAGGCCCAGAGAAGAGCAGGTGTTCAGGGGACACACTGTCAGTGAAGGGCTGGACTCCACCCCTGATGCTCGGGTTTGTTCGACACGTAAGCTTCTCCAAGGTGGCCCCTCTTCTTTCTTTGAACTTGAATAGAATTCTCACCAGGCTCAAATGCTAGTACGTCTACACTGGAAGGCAGTCTTGGGTCAACTTCCAGTCCCTCAGTTCCTCCTCTGCAAAACGGGAAAGGTATCTATTTTATACCTAGGGCTTGTAATGAGCTTAGGTACCCCAAGTTTGCCTTGCATGCCCTCGAGATGCGATCCGTGTGCTCTAGCTAAAAAGGTCCTTCTGTCCAGTGTTTGTTTCCCGGGCTTCAGTTACGTGATGAGGTGAGTGCATTCACTGTCCAGCGGGTCCTGATTTCATCTGGAGATAAGGAGCCGCCCTGGCTGACCTCCCTGGCTGAGGGATAATCCCTTCTAAGAGGAATCAGAACCTGCGCCGCTCTAGAAGGTAGAATTAGGTTGAATGAATGAAGATTAAGAGAAGACAGATTTTTGCTCATGATAAGCCAGGCTGTAGAGTTCACCAACACGGGAATGAGCTGCCTGTTGGGGAGACGCTTCGAAGTGCTGGGATTGTTCTGGAAGAGGCTGCCTGTGTCAGCAGGTGTTCACACCTCATGCAGCAGGTGTTCACCAAGGCCCTACTTGCACCAGGCTCTGGGCCGACGGCTAGAGACACAGCAGTGACGAAAACAGACCCAGGCCCTATGTTCTGGATTTTATGATCTCTGCAGAGTTTCTCAACCGGTCTGGCTACTGTCTTCCAGGCAGCACCCCAAGTCTAACTGAAGCCGATTCTTCCAGGGTCAGGCCTGGGAATTTCTTTCTGCAAAGGAATCCCCATTCATTCTGATGCACAGCAGGGGGGGACCTTGGGATTGGGGGTCACCCAGCAGGCAGGCTATGGGAGGGGCATTCTGCATAGAGCACAAGGCGAGGTCTATTAGCCTGAAAGTTCCCTTGCAAAGGACCCCGAGATCGCTTTACTTAGGCCAACGACACATTTCCCCACACCCTCCTCTCGTGGGACTGTCCCCACACATGTCCCCCCACGCGGCTGTGGGAGCGGAGCCGGCCTTGCTCGGGACAGCCCTCTCTCCGCGACCTCGTGGCCTGGCCCTGGGTGTGTGCCCTCCAGGCACTCTCAGAGCGCCTCACAGGAACCCCACGACATGGGCACCCCGCTCATCTGTCTTTCGGAAGGAAAACTGAGGTCAAGGGAGGGAAAGTCCCTTTGAAGGGCGGACGGCTGGGAACCACAGGGCTGGGGCTTCTGTTCGGCTCTCTGTTCCATAAGCCCATGTTTTCGCCCCTACATTCAAGGTTAGGAAAAATCTGCAAAAGCATTTCTCTTCCCACGGGAAGTGGTAGCGGTACCGCTGTGGGCAAGGCTCCAACGGACGTGAGAGGCTGGGCAGAAAGGCCGGTCAAGCAGGTCTGACCAGCCCACCTGTTCCTGTCTGGCTGCCGCCTGGGCTGCAGGCAGGGGTCCTGTCCTCTGGTCCTCGGAGCCTAATTTCCTCCAGCACTAATCCCCAGGCCTGGGGCTGAGAGCACATCCTACCCAGGGGGATCCACAGAACAGAAAAGGAAGCCTTCAGACTCAGAAAAGACTGCAATCCAAGTCCAGATAACGACTCCATCTGCCGAGATGCACGAACAGGTCCCTGGCCACCTGTCACACCTCCCCAACTCGGTCCCGAGTGGGCCCACATTAACTTATTCACGGTATAAAAACTCCTGCTCAATCTCAAATAATGATTTCTCTCTTCTTCCTTCTGTGATCTTTGCCTTTGAAAATAGGAAAAGCTAAAAAGGAACGGGGAGCTGGCCACCGGGCTGTCTTCCAAGGCTGCCTTGATCACACGACTCCTGGGACACCGGCTGCCACCACCTCCGACGCCGCCTCCGTGCGGGGGCAGAGCTGGCCTGCACCCAGCCACAACTTCCATCACAGGACTCCTCGGGTCTGTCTCTTTTTATGAACACAATTTTCGGGCATCTTTCAGACACTTCACTCAGACGCCCTTTGAACCACGAATAATAGCACTAGGAGCGATCGCTGAATTTTCCTACTGGGGTGGCAGAGGAAGCGGCGGTGTGCCCGATTCTGGGGTCGACGTCTAAGTTCTGCCTTCCCCACTTATTACCCATGCCATCTGGGCCAAAACGACTTGAGTTTTGAGCTCCAGTTTTTATTTTTTTTAAATAGATGATGCCTGCCCTGGCCAGTTTGGCTCAGCAGTAAAGCACTGGTCCACGGGCCAAGGAGTTGTTGGTTCAATTCCGGTCAAGGGCACGTACTTCGATTGGGGGGCGGGAGGCAACCCATCGATGTGTCTCTCTCACATCGATATTCCTCTCCCCCGCCCACTCTATCTGACGATAAATGGGAAAAAAGTATCCTCGAGTGAGGATTACAAATAAATAACAAAGATGATGATAAAATACACGCTATCATCACAGGGCTGTTCTAAGAGTGAACGAAAAGCTGTGAACTATAAAATACTGGTCCGACTTACGTATCCCCGGTGTTAGCAGACTTGTCTGGGTCCTGTCTAGCCGCCACTTAGTTCCCACCCCCCGCAGCATTTCCTAGATCACAGCATCGCTGCCCACTGATGCTCTCCTCACCCACAGGCCGGACGCTGAACACATTTTATTCTCCGGAGCAGCTTCGAGGGTGGAAGTTACAGGGGCGGCCCCAGCGTGGCGGAGGGTCAGGAAGCTCAATCACCCAATCTCCTTCTACCCCTCAGGCCGGTCGCTGGGCAGACTTCAGAGACGGAGTAGTGCTCATTCAGTGAGAAAGGACGGGGCAGAGTTAGAAACCAACAGGATAAAGAATGACTGGCCTGGGACTATTCAGAACAGGGTTAATGAAACCTCCATACTTCCAGACTGTCATAGTCCACTCAACAGCTATTCACTGACTAGAGGTTAGAGTCAGCTCCAGGCTGGGCTGTGGGGTGCATGAAGATGAGCCCTGAGAAGGTCCCCGCGCTCAGCGGAGCTTCTGTCCCTGGAGGAATCAGTCAGCGAGGGTTGGTTCGCACGTACCACGGGCCGGTGGCTGGAACATCAGAAACACATGTTCTCCCAGCGCTGGGGGCTGGGGTCTGAGATCGTGTTCTGGCTGGGTTGCTTCTCCTGTGGCCTCTCTCCTGGGCTTGCAGATGGCCCTTCTCCCTGTGTCTTCACATGGTCCTCCCTCTGTGAGTATCCGAGTCTCATCTCCTCTTCCGATAAGGACACCAGTCCCGTCAGATTCGGGCCCATCCGAATGAGCTCGTTTTATCGTGGTTAATCTCTCTAAAGACCCCATCACCAAACAGTCACATTCTGAGGTGGTGGGGGAGTCTGGACTTCAACATGAACTTTGGGGGAGGTAATTCAGCCCACGACATAGGGCGAGGTCAGTGAGCAGCCACCTAACGGATGTGGAACTGTGACTGCAAGTCCTGGGAGGAGGGGTCAAGTGACCGCAGGGTCCAGAGGGCGGCCAGCCCAGGGGGCTGTCTGCAGAAACGGGACCTAAGGCACACGGGCCAAGCCTCCCAGCGGAAGCTCAGCGAAGCTGAGGCCCGAGTGCCACAGAGAGACGTTTAATGTTTGTCCCCAGCCCCTGGCACAGAGTCCCTGGAATTTCCCGAATGGTAAGAATACTTTTCGTTCTAACGAGGCAACTCTTGGCAGGATAGTAGAGAGCTCGGGGTGGGGGTTGGCTGCCAAAAAGCCAAGCCTTGATGGGCAGCGTGGAACTTTAGCCCCTTCCCACCGCCAGAGGAGGGGGGTAGAGTCCGTCATCGATGCGATTATTTCATCTCGCCCCCTAATGACACCTCCGTAGAAACCACTAAGGAACAGGGTCTGGACCTCTGAGGTGAACACAGGAGGTTCTGGGAGGACGGTGAGCCCATGGGGGTACGAAAGCACCATGTACCCCCGGCCCCCACACCCAGGCCTCTTTCCCGTCTGGTTCCTGAGGTGTATCCTTTATAAAGAACAGATAACCACGAGCAGTAAGTTAAAGTACTTTCCTCTGCCCTGGCCGGTTTGGCTCAGCGGTTGGAGCACTGGCCTGCGGTCCAGGGAGACCCGGGTTCGGTTCCCGCTGAGGGCACGTACCTCGGTTGCAGTTTGTCCCCAGCCCTGGTTGGGTCGTGTGCGTGGCAGCCACTTGATGTGTCACGTTTCTCTCTCTCTCTCTCTCTCTCCCCCCCCCCCCCACTCTATCTGAACAAAATATCGAAAAATGTCCTCGGGTGAGGATAAAAAAAATAAAACAAAAGTACTTTCCTCAGTTCTATGAGTTGATCTAGCAAATCACAGAGGACGGATGTTGGGGAAACCGTTAACATCGCAGCCAAGTTGAACAGAAGTGTGGGTAACCTGGGGGCCCCGTCCCTGGGACCGGTGTGGGATTAAGCCTCTGGTGGCTGCACCTGCTCCAGGTAGCGGTGTCGGAATGGAAATGAATTACAAGACCCATTTGGTGCCAGAGAACTGGAGAATTGTGTGCTCAGGAGGAAAAATGCACACCATACAATCAAGGGACAAAGGCCAGTGGGCTGAGGCACGCACACTGAGCAGGGCATGGCTGGGAGACGAAGCTGAAGCTGGGGCTTGGGGCCTGTGGGGCGGGGCCGAGTGAGGAGGGTTCTCCCAGTAGGATGAGCATGGGGGGGGGGGGGATGCAGCGGCAGGGTCTGGGGCAGGCAGGACCCTCCTGCCCCCACACAGCAGCACCGTTCGCAGAGACAGTGCAGGACCCTCTGCAGTGTGACATGGTCCTGCTGTAAGGACAATATGACCAGATTCTGTTAACTCGCTTGCTCTTGCGGGCGGAAAGGATCGGTGGGTGGTTGGAGGGTTAGATATCAAGGGTTTGGTTTTTCTTTATTTTCAAAATACCATATTAGAGACGCACAGGCCCAGAGCCACGCAGGGAAGGAAGGGCTGGGGACACGCGTCCTTCGACACAGCTCTGAAGGACTGCATTCAGGCTGCGTGCGTGGGGACACACTATGAGGTGGAGGTGAGCGTGCCTCCCTCCCGTGCACCCTGGGGGGAGACGGCCGCGTGGGCAGGCGGACGGCTTGGACCCCTGAACTCGGTGTCTACGTGTTCTTGTCCTGCTCACCGGCTGGCTTTGCTGGACAGACGACAATTAAGCCTGTGTTTGGAGCCAATCAGGCTCCAGCAAAGAGGTAGCAAAGGCGACCTGAAGAAATTATTGTACATGCCTGGGGGGTGCAGAAGGGGTGCTGAGGAGCAGTTGGACTGGACCGCTAGACAGAGGCAGGTGTAAGTCCATCAGCACGGGGGGTGGGGGGGTGGGAGGAAGGGAGGCCAGGCCCTGTGTGGAGACAACCACACATGCACTCAGCCAGCTAAAGGGACGACATCCTGACACCTGCTACAGCCGCGATGCACCTCGGACACACTGCCCAATGAAAGAAGCCAAATGCAAAGGTCACACGTTATATGATTCCAATCACGTGATTTGTCCAGAATAAACAAATCTACAGAAACAGCAGATGAGAGGTTAACAGGGAGTCGGGGAAGGGGGCAATGTGGAGTGAGTATGTGATGGATACAGGGTCTCTTTCTGGGGCGATGAAACGTCTTGAAATTCAACGAGGTGATGGTGGTGTAAAGGGAATACGCTGTCGCTGGAATACACACTTTAAAATGGTTAATTGTATGAAACAATGTGACAAGAAGTGGCGATGATACGGCGGCGTGGAAGTAACAATGGTGTAAGCCAAGGATATTTTTCAGGCTGCCCCATTGCCTCGTCACCACAAGTGCTGGAGTGCCCAGGACTCACTCACTCGCGCCACGGGGCCCCCACGACCTTCTCCAGGCAGCTGCTCTCAATGCCCCTGTACAGGGCTCACCCCACATTCCTATCTCCTGGCGTCCTCCACTCTTGAGCACCAGGATCACAAATTCAATCACCCGCCTGATGCCTCTACTTTGTTGTTGTTGTTTTTCCTTTATTGATTTTAGAGAGAGAGGAAGTAGAAGGAGAGAGAGAGAGAGAGAAACACTGATGAGAGAGAACATCAGTTGGCTGCCTCCTGTATGCCCCCCACTGGACCTGGAATCGAACCAGCGACCTCTTGGTTCATGGGCTGATGCCCAACCACTGAGCCACACCAGCCAGACAATGATGCCTCTACTTTGGACATGGAATAGGCTTCTCAAGCTGTGGTTACCCCAGTGGTACCCACAGCAGGAAATAGCAGCTCATTCCCCCATCATTTCTGTAGCTTAGACCAGAAGCTATGGAGTCACTGCCCCCACCCCCAAGCTGTACTGAAGTACAATAAAATTCAACAAATTCACCCATTTTAAGTACAGTTTGAGAAATTTTGGTAACTGTGTGCAATCGTTAACCACTGTCACCATCAACATATACAACTGTTCCAACATCCTCAGGTTCCTTTGTGGCCTTCTGTGGCCAGTCCACTTCCCCGTTCTTTCTGTCGCTACAGTTTAGATTTTTCTAGAATTGCACACGTATCGAATCACACCCAGAGAGCATACCGTTTTCCCACCTTCGACTTCTGAGATTCATCCAGTTAGCTACGTGGACCGACAGTGCACTGCTTTCTGTTCCCAGTGGTATTCCAAAGGGTGGATAAACTGCGTTTGGGGTGGGATCGAGAGTTCTGTTTGTCCCCAGTGAAGCCTGAGATCCAAGCTGCAGATTCGGAAATCACTACAGCTCGAATGGTGTTTCAGAACATGAGCTCATCTGAGGAGAGGCTAGGGGAAAGACCGAGGTGCAGCCCTGGGGCCCCCGCTGCTTAGCTGGGGAGCAAAGGAGAGAGCCAAGTCAGAAAAGAAGTCTTCCTCTAGGAGGGTGTGCGCAGCCTCACTGCGCGACAGCGGAAGGCCACCAGGTGGCACTGTGTAAGGCACAGCCAAGGGCAACCTAAAGGTAGGTCTTCCTGGGTCTGAAGTCTGCGGTCAGGCGGCCTGGACCCCAAGCCGGCTCACCAGCACTTCATCGCAGCCTCCGCACCAACCGCTCGCAAACCCCTCTACGAAGGCGAGACTTGGAGCTGGCGCCCTGAGCGCCCTCGGCGAAAACCCAAAGCTGCCTTTTCGTCTCCCCAGCTCTGGATGGAAACCCACGCGCCCCGGGGCACCTCCTTCCAGGAGCGACCCCAACGCCAGTCTCTCCCCGGACACAGCAGGCCAGGCAAGCCAGCCCCTTCTGAAGGACGGTGGAGCCCCGAACCCCAGTCCTCTTTGCCAGTGACCTGAGGACAGCTGCTCAGGCACAGAGACCGTGCCCCACGCTCAGGAAAGCCCCTGTGCCCGGGGAAGTCCGCTGGGAGGACAGGCTGCGAAGGCCCGAGGGGCACTCTGGACCAAGCTTCTCATCTGAATGAGAAAATGGAAGCACAGTGAGGGACGGGGACCTACCAGGGCCGCAGGGCCCAGGGGCCCTTGCCTGTCACGCTGTGCCGTCGCCGTCACAGCACAGGGCGTGAGCTGAACACCTGCTGCTTTCAGGACCCTGGGCTGAGACAGGAGGAAACCTGTCGTCGGCGACACGAGCTCAGACTCAGCATTTTACAGTCTATTTGGCAAACGTCGGTACAGATGTCCCAAGCTAAATGACAGAGGTTATCCTATCATGAAGTGTCTAAAGGACAGTCCCCAGGGTTTGGCTGGGAAAGCTCTGAGGGAAAGGGGCACCTTGGACTGGGCCCAGGGGGAAAAGCTAACATTAACTTAGTCCCTATCAGACACTGTGCTAGAGGCTACTTACTTCTGCATCAACCCTGCAGGGTTAGTATGTAGACTCATTCCCACTGACGGTAGGAAACCCAGGCCCAGAGTGGATGTGACTAGTCCAGTTTGGCACAGCGAACTCGGAAGTGACGGAGCTGGGATCCGAGTGTGACCTCAAAGACCAGGTGTTGTTTTTCTGGGAATGAAGTTATTAGGAGAAGAAGAGAGGTAATTCAAAGAAGTTTAATATACCTAAGAGTGTTAGAGATGGCACACAAAAGTGATCGGGTTCTGGGAGCTTACGCAAGGATGATTTATGAATTTTGGACAAGTTACCTGTCCTTTGGGGCATTTCATTGCACACTAACAGTCCATCACTAGGTGACCAAGTGCAGGAACAGAGTGAGATCATACTGTTCACGAAGATACAAGTACTGGGCCTTGTGCTGGACTCTGGGTGACAAACCCATCGATAGGACGAGGTCCTCCCTTCAGCAAGACTGTGGTTCCAACAAGGAGAAAGCGCATGACCAAGTGGATAGATAGAAATGTGTGTGATGATGGAGGCATTTCAGGAACAGCAGAATTCATGACATCAGAACACCATACAGATACAAGGTCTTAAAGCAATGACACCTGGAAATGGGCTCAGAAGCCATCTAGAGCCAACTTTCCACGTAGACTGTTGGCAGTGAGTTACAATGAGGGGAGGTGATATTCTCAGGCCACACAGCTGAGTGGAGACCTGAACCCTTGGTTCCTAACAAAACTGAGCTTCTCACCACTCAGTACGGACCTGGAAGTCAAGGCTGCTGAAACTGTAGCTGGAATGGGGCATAAGGATGGACCCTGGCTTCCTGCAGGCCCTGACAGCAGACTTTTCTCACCTACACCCCCGAGTGCTGAACAGCAAACACGCCACATGCACCACCGGGGAGCAGCTGATGGGGTCCTGCCAGCGAAGCCACTCCCTCCAACCCAGCTGGTGGCTGACCGAGGCATGGTCCTCTCTTGGCAAGCCAAGCAACACACCTAATAGCTAATGGCAGGGATTAAATCACCAACAATAACAATGAACATGACCTTGTCATTGAATAGATTGTATATCCTTTCTGATGCAGACGGCATGGAGGCCTCCTAGTTCAAGGTAGAAAATAATTTGGCCTGGCAAAGTCACAGAGATGGTTGGGCAGAGATGTTGGGTTGGTTGGGTAGAGAGCAAGTGGGGGGGGGGGGGGCTGTGTGAGTAAGTGACCACTAAGTAGTTATTTTTAATGGGAGCCAGAGAGATTGCATTCCAATCTAAATGTGCCCATCCATCCATCCATCCATCCATCCATCCATCCATCCACCTGTCCATCCGTCCGCCTATCCAACCATCCATCCATCTGTTTGTCCATCCATCCATCCATCCATCCATCCATCCATCCATCCATCCATCCATCCATCCATCTATCCATCTGTCCACTCATTCATTCATCCAACAGTGATTTATTGAGTTCCAACTGCATGCCAGGCTCTGAGTCACAAACAACATCAAAGCCAAGAACCGAGTCTCTGCCTCATTGGCGCGCTCGCTCTAGGGGGAGCTAGATGACAAAGAGAAAAATCGCCAAGTGGTGCCAAGAGATCCCATGGAAAGTGAAGCACTTGGGGAGACAGAGCGCTGGGGGGGGTGGCTATGACAGGAAATGAAGGGGGGCTGGCAAAGCAGAGCTGAGGTGACATGCGAGGAGCAAGGAAACGGTCCCTTGGTCAGAGGAATGCCAGGGAAGAAGGAAAAACGGTAGATGAACAGGAGGCTGTGGTGCTGAGGCCTCCAGGACAGGGGCTGGGGCAGCTCCCACGCACCTGTTCCAGGTGAGCCGGCTGCACAAAACAGCTGCTGTCACAGGCTGGATCTGGAGAAGGTCACTGATTAGGAGCGAGTGTCAGGGGAAAGTCACCCCGGGATGACATTCGTTCCTCTTTATGCTCAAGGCTGCCCGCGAGTGAGCAGGGCAGGAGGGCATCCGGCCGGGAAGGAGACGTCAGAATCGCGCTCCAGAGCCGGCCACGGCGGGAAGGTGCCCATCTTGGGTAGCTGAGCAGAACTGCAGAGAAGCAACACCCTCTGCTGTTCCGGGCTCGCCCAAGGCCCAGGGGAGGAGTCGCAGTGACAGGACTCAGAGCGGGACACGCAGATGCTGTGCTTCGGCCACCACTGGGCCGGGTTCAAGTCCACGTCTGGCCTCCAGCTTCCCCCGGACACTGGACGGAAAGGCTTTGTAAAACCCTCCACTGCACTGATTTATTGTAGGCCGGGTGCTGAAGACACTGTCCACTGTAGTGCTGGGTCAACATGCCTCTCAGGTAAGTCCAGGTGAGAAATTCCTTTCCAAACTAAACAACAGGATTAATTCAAGCCCACTGAAAAGAAAGGATATATATTCTTTTGAAGCAAGAACCCCACATCTGACTGAGCAGACCTTTTACCCTGGCTGCCAGGAAGCTCAGAGCTCACCTTTAAAAAAAAACTGTAGGGTACAAAGATTCTTGTATATAAACTACTGTGTCTCCTCTTGTGAGTTGCCTAAAACCTTTCGCAGGATACAGTAAGCTATGATCAAACAATACACGAAACAGTGTTTGTGCAAACACGGGCCTGTTTCTTTAAGCTTCTTGCGGAGCTTCCGACGGTGATTTGTTGTACATGACTCTTTGAGAATCATTTCCCATTTTCCAGTGGAGGACCAGGGACGCGCTGACTTCACGGTCACCATACACGCGTTGGAAGTCTCTCACAGCTAAGGTTTTGAGACGTCATCCTCCCACTGACCTCCACACGTGGACAGCCGCTTAAGCTCGACCTAGTCTCCCACGGAGAAGCCAAAGTGGCCCCGCCACTGGGGTGGGGGTTAGTGAAGCTACAAGGGAGGTGCGGAGACTCGATTCCAGTCAGAGAGAGGAGCTCCGGTGGGTCCCTGAGGGCCAGGCCCCACGGGTGGCTCAGCGGTTAAACTGGAGTCCATCTGGCCAGCAGTCAGCGGCCAGTCCGTCCTCCTGTCTCCGTCTGTCTTTCCTGGAGCCTAGGTCTTTGGCTCCGGCTAGATGCACCCAGCAGGAACTTTATTCTGCCTTCTACCTTCTATCTTCCTTCCTATAGCTTCCACTACCTGTCTGGGCTCTGTCAAAGTTTTCTCAGGAGCCTGAGAAATGGGAAAACCCCTCGTTTCACCTGCTTCTCACTGCATTCTGAACCTGCATCGGAGGCTCCCTCCAGTGAACGCCACCCGATCCACGCCCTGATGGACCATGGAGATGACGCAGGGCGACTGCAAAGGTCAGAGCGCCTACCTGGTCAGGTAACCACCAGGCACGGCCAGGCAGAGAGAAGCCCAGGCCCGCCAACGTCACGCCCATCCTTGTCGCCCCGAAAAGCGCCGTGGCCCAGACCTAACACATCAGGCCTCCGAGCTATGCACCTGCCATCTCTCACGCTAACGGGAGCTATGCCGGCCATGAAGCATCTCCGGCGGTCACAACACGCTACCATCCAGGAGCCACGTCCCGTAAATCCTATGATTAGGTTTACTTACCGTGTCCGGTAGATTGAACATGGGTGTACCCCTCAAATTCATATGTTAAAACCGAATCACCAATGGGCTGGTACTTGCCGGGGCGGCCTTTGGGAGGAGAGCAGTCCATGAGGGTGGGGCCCTCTGAATGGGATTACTGTCCTTCAAAAAGAAGGTCCGGAGAGCTCCCTGCCCTTCTGCCCTGAGAGGTCACGCCGGGAAGACAGGAAGCAGGCCCTCAGCAGACAGCACATCTGCGGGCACCTTGGCCTTCCCAGCCTCCAGAACCGTGAGATAAGTGTGTTGTTTATAAGCCGGCCAGTCTACAGCATTTTGTTCCCATAGCCCAGATGGACTAAGACACCGTACCCGCCCTAGACAGAGTGGGTACATACTGCCAGAGTGATCCTCGATAGGAACTCTGCATAAATGCCCTGGCCGGTTTGGCTCAGGGTTCGAGTGTCGGCCTGCAGACCAAAGAGTCGAGGGTTCGATTCCGGTCAAGGGCATGTGCCTCAGGTGCATTTCGGTTTGTCCCCAGCCCTGTTTTATACTGACAGATGCACGGACACACGGCACAAAGCTCAGGAGGAACCTCTAGTAGGTCTACAGGCCGTTTCCACCCACCTGGCCGGGCAGTTAGCAACAGTGAGTAGCAGTTGTGCCCGGAACTGTTTATGCCGTGTCTTGTTGTTGCAACTCAACATGCTAAGTAAATATTATGCCAATGGATTAATTATGAGTGTGAAAAGAGAGTTTAAGTTGACTTCTTTTTTATCCTCACCCAAGGACATTTTTTGCATTTATCTTCATATAGAGCAGGAGGGAGAAAGGGAAGGAGAGAGAGAGAGAGAAACATCAATGCGAGAGAGACACATCGACTGGCTGCCACCCGCATGACCCCAACAGGGGTCGGGGACAAACTGCAACCGAGGTACGTGCCCTTAGCGGGAACCGAACCCAGGACTCTCCGGTCTGCAGGCCAATGCTCTAACTGCTGAGCCAAACCGGCCAGGGCTAAGTTGACTTCTCGAGGAAGCTTGGTAACAGGGACATGCAGAGAAGGTGCTCTGGTTTAAGACAACTCAGATAGGTGGTAAAAGTCTAGCTGAAGTCTGCACTTTAAGTAACTGAAACTGGAAATCATGCTGGGGTGTAGGCGCCGGATGAAAATGAGACGTGGCTCTAATCACGCAGAGAAAAGGCTGCGGCTCCGGCATCCCTCCCAGCACAGCGACTGTCCCGCCCACAGCAGTGATTGGCTTACACACCTTCTCCCTGTCTGACGCCCGCGCTGCGACAGTCTGCATGGTGACACTCGGTCTTAGAAATGAGCAACAAGGGAGCTGAGTTCTAGGCCCGGCCCAGTCGTCCTGAAACCTGGACCTGCACCTTTGTGAACCATCTCCACAGGCTGGTCCCAAAGGTCCCACTGAGTTCGGCAGCCTCAGATTCTTGAGTGTCAATCATTCCGTGGCTGTTTAAGACCTGGACACCGATCAGTCTGTACCCCCATCTCCCGTATGATCTAAGGACTTGGACCTACCTCATTTGCTGAATCAGTACTCCCCACTTTGGGTCGTTTTAATCTTTCTCAGGGAAAGGAAGATTTGGGACCTACTGTTGTCTTACTAGTTTTCAGACATAAAGTTTTCGGTTTGCCTCCATTCTAAATCTACGCTGAATCCAAGCGTGGACTCTCCTACACATCTCATAAAGCCCTTCGTTGTGCTTTTTGGTTTTGCGCTGATGTCTTCCATTTCAATTAACTTTCTACTGAAGCGTCACTGAATGAAAGGCATCACAGACATGGAGGAACCTGCTACCAAGGCAACATTGTAGCCCCTGAGAGACTCTAATTTCATCCGGGTGCCCAAGTTTTGACAGACGGTGACCAGTAACTTAGGTACAAGGCTCCTCAAGACGAATCATGTTAAAGAGTCTCTAGGAGACAGCTGCAGCTCTGAGCCATAGGGACGCAACTTGCCTTCCAGCCACCTTTCGTTTGTTTATTGCATTTTAGAGAGAGGGAAGGGAGAGGGAGAGAGAGAGAAACATCGATGAGAAAGAACATCAATGGGCCGTCTCCTGCATGCCCCCCACTGGGGATCGGGCCCACAACCTGGGCATGTGCCTCACTGGGAATCAAACTGGTGACCTCTTGGTGCATGGGTCGATGCTCAACCATAGCCACACCAGCCGGGCCAACCCAATAAACATTTAATGGACATCTATGAAGTGTCATGAATGGTTCTTATTAAATAAAGAAATGAGTTAAGATATAATTGCTGACTTCAAACACATTACAAATGAGCACAGAGGACATTTGTGTGCATCAGAGACACAAGATGATAACAAATGCCCCCCAAATAGAACCTAAGGCAAATCCCATGAAAACAGAGCAGAAAGAGTGGTTCTTTGTGACCGGAAGATCCATGGAGAGGAAGGCCCATAGTGAAGGTGGCATTTGTAATGGGTCTTAAAGGGTGAACGAGACATTGGTGGACAGTGTAGGAGGTGGAAGGCCATTCAGGGTGGGAAAAGACTTTGAATAGAGTGATCACGACAGAGACCTACGTGTAGAAGGGGAGGCTGGATGCATATTTAAAACAGCACAATCCTGCCCAGCCGGCATGGCTCAGTGGTTGAGCATCGACCCACGCACCAAGAGGTCGCCAGTTCGATTCCCGGTCAGGGTACATGCCCAGGTTGTGGGTCAAATCCCCAGGGGGCATGCAGGGGGTGGCCAATCAATGTTCTCTCTTATCGACGTTTCTCTCTCTCTCTCCCCTCCTCTCTTTCTAAAATCAATAAAGAAAATTAAAAATAAAAATGAAAATAGCACAGTCCTGTTGTAAATCTGAGTCCCTGGCCACCATGTGACCCTGAAGAGTCCTCTACCCTCTGAGCTTCATTTGGCTCTTTATCAAATGGGGTTAATACAACCTACTTGCAGGTGACCGTAAGGACCAGGGAGGACATATGTAAAACCTCTAGCTTGGTGCCTGGTACTTAGAGCTGTTCGATAAATAAACCATGATTTTTATTGTTATTATTAGGAACTATGGAAAGCTATACTGGGGTCAGTGTGTTGACAGAGAAGTCTGATCTTGACTTGGTTGCAAAGGCAAGTAGGCATCACATTTGCTAATTAGGAAAAGAACATGAAAAAAACCCTTGTCCTATCTACCCCTTAGGGTTTTTAAGAACCATAACAGCAACAGCAGAAGCAATGAAGAGAAGTACCCGAGAGACACTGTACAGGACATTAAAAATACATTGCTTCATTTAAGTTTTCCAATAACCTTAGAAGATAGACATTATCAGGATCCATGGAGTGGAGACAGAAACCGAGGCTCAGAGAACTGGAGGTCCCTCTCCTTGCTAACAGGTTGTGGAGCTGGGTGTGAACCCAGGTCTTCCTGACTCCGGGTGAACACGTGTCTCGCACGGTTTAGCATCTTCTCCCAAATGGATCCAGCGCCGCGGTCCACTGCGAACACCTTTCAGAAGCTGGTGAAGGTAGAGTCACACAAAACCCTTTTGACATGGCTGGGTTTGGCAAAAATGGAGCCCTGCCTTCTGAGACTGTCTCCTGTACAGAACCCCCTGCCTAGCCAAGGCAGCCAAAATTCTCACTTTTTTGCTGCACCTGCCAGCCCCGACAGCCAGCGCCACGCCCTCAGGAGGACCAGTGGGGGGGGCAGGGGGGTCGCTGCTCCGTGAGCTGGACTCCTGGGGGCTCTGAGCCCCGGTGATGGGCAGATGAGTGATGGGGGGCATTGACAAGGGCTGGGGAACCTGTACCACAGGTGGTCCCAGTCACACGATCTTGCGGACACTCCCCAGGGGCCTTCGGTACATGGACGGATGCTGACGCTGGGTGCTTTCATGCCATGAAACTGACCACGGCAGTGAGCGTGAGAATGCATTTTTTAAAAGCACCTTCCTCCTCTACAAAGCCTTCCCCAACGTCTCGGATCATGTCTTCATTAGAATAATTTCCTCTTAGCAGTGGCAGGCATCCGGGTCCCCCAGGGAGGTTTCTAGAAAATGCATAGACTTGGCTCCATCTCAGGAGAGTCTGCTTTGCTAAGTGTGGGTTCGGTTAGGGAATTTGTATTGTTAAAGAGCTCCCTGAGGACATCAATCTCTGACTCCATGGAGGATAACATCCGAAAAGCACCCACCACCCTGGTAAAAAACACCTGAAAAGGCTGGATCCAAACATGAAAGTATGTGTCATGCACACGTGTGTGTGTGTGTGTAAGAAGAGATGAGTAGCCAAGAACATAAGGCAAATCCTTGGAGTCAGTAAAGAAAATGGACAAGAAAGAGCAGATACAGAGAGGTAAGCAGGGGAGGGCAGTACCTGAGCTGAGCCTGCCTAGCGCTAATACCAGTGAGCACTGGATTTAATGAGGCAAACACAGGAAGAAGGAGACAGACTCGGACTACACAACAGCAGCCGGGGGACAAAGCAGGACGCCAGGATTTTCCCCAAAGTCACACTCTGGATAAGTGCAATAGTAAAACGTCACCCCTGTACAAGAGGGTAGGGAAACTTGTGGTATATCCACGACAGAATATTATTCAGCCACGAAAAGAGGGAAACCCTGCCATTTGCAACAACATAGATAGACCTTGAGGGCGTTATGCTAACTGATGTAAGTTAGACAAACACAAATGCTGTCACTTATGATGTCACTTCTATGTAGAATCTGCAAAAGGTGAACTCACAGAAACAGAGAGTAGAATGACGGTTACCAGGGAGCAGGGTTGGGGGGACAATGGGAACATGTTGGTAGGAGGGTATAAACTTGAAGTAATCAGATAAGTTCTGGGGATCTAATGCATAGCACAGAGATTCTCATTAATAATACTGCATCAGATGCTGAGAAGTTGCTAAGAGGGTAGATCTCACATGTTCTCATTACAGAGAAGAAATGAGAAGAATGGAACAGGGCGAAGGTGTCAGCGAACAGGACGAAGGTGTCAGCGAACAGGACGAAGGTGTCAGCGAACGGGACAATGGCAATCGTTCTGTAACATACACGTCCATCAAGTCAACATGGTGGACACCTTACACTTACACAATGTTACAAGTCAATTCTTTCTCAATAGAGTGAAAAAATCAAAATAAACAAAAACTAAAATACCAACGCCACCAGAAAATACCATCTTGCGTGTAAAAACAAAACAGAAAAACGTCAGTTACCCAGCCCAAGCTGCCCTGTGACTCCAGCTGCAGCGAGCTCCCCTCAGGACTGCCTCGCTGTGCCTTCCTGAACTTCTAGCAGAAATCATGAGACACGGTGAGTGGCTTGTTTTAAGCCACTAAAATGTGCTGTAATTTGTTATGCATGGACACATCACTATAAGGCTATAAAGAGCATGACAAAAGAACACACAAACTGTCAAGTGACCAGGCCTATTTGAAAAGGAACCAAGTAAAAACGTAGAAGTGAAGAAGGACAGACTGTTGACTTCTCAACAGAAACAATGTAAACTTGAGAGAGTGGAACTACTCTTCATGGGTCCAGGGGAAAGTAACCGTCAACTACTCTTCACGGGGCCAGGGGAAAGTAACCGTCAACCGAGCAGCCCAGATCCAGGGAAAATGTCCTCAGGATGGCAACATGAAGACACTCTTCAGGAATCAAAAACAGATGTTACTAGTAGCAGACACTCACTAAAGGAAAGTTTGAAAGATATATTTCAGAAAGAAAGAAAATGATTCCAGAAGGAACGTCTGAAATGTGAAAATGGAAAGGGAAAAAAGAAAACAGCAAATGGGTAGATAAAATTTTCAAGACATACCAAGTGAAAAGCAACACTGCTACCTAGTTAATGAAATGAGACGAAAACAAAGTCAACAAGCACACTCTACATAGCAGGGATACACTTCGAGAGGAGGTGATTACAGACAGAGCGTTCTGAAGCTCACACGCTGTTTAGGAGAAAGAAGATATTAATTTCAGGTTTTAAATATTCATGTTAAGATTTCTAGTATTTAACTTTCAATCTAGTAAATGTCAAAATTGAAATGAGAAATCAAAACCTATAATCAATCCCAAGGCAAAAAAAAAAGAAATGAAAAAATTTAAAAAGTCGGAAAAATAGAAATAGGAGGCACAAAATCAATAGGCAGAAATGACACCATATCGGTAACAGCAATCTAGATAAAATAACTATACTTTTGGGTGAAAGACAGATTTTTATATGGAAAATTAGAAAAAGTCCAGCAATATTGTCATTTAAAAGAAAAATGTTTGAAAATAATAAGAAAAGATACAAAGGCAAATATGTAACATGCTTAATTGAGGTTTACTGATAAATGACTAAAGCCAATAGGAGAGTTTAGTAGGCCTCTTCATATAACAGCAGTGGGTAAAAAATACATTAAAATATAATTTGCAATGGCAGCAAAATATTTAGGTACCCAGGAATACATGTAACAAAAATGTGCAAGACTTTTATGGGGAACATTGTAAATGTTATTGGAAGATATTAAAGAAGGAAACAAACAAAAGAATAACAAATCATGTTTATAGATAGGAAGACTCATTATCATAAAGATAACAATTCACATCAAATTGATTTATGAATATATAAAATTCCAATCAAAATCCCAGTGTGTGTGTGTATGTGTGTGTACGCATGAAACCTGACAAACTTCTGAGACTGTGATAATTCACTGAGCTGTACACTTTACGTATTGTAGTTCTATACAGCTCACTTTTAAGAAGTGTTTAAAAAGGGAGGAGAACAGGTGAGGAGACTAGCACTGCAGCTACCACAACTTATTATGAGGGTGTAATAACATAAAGACACTGCGGTACTGACAGAGATACACAGACAGATCAATGAGACATAGCCATGCATACATAGGAAACTGATCTATGACAGATAAGTGAGGAACAGGTAATTTGAAAAATTATATAGGAACAAGTAGTACTATACAAAAAATAAACTTTATCTATACTTCGTATCTCAATCCCACATGAATAAAGAAGTTAAATGTGACAGGCAAATCTATAAAACATTTAGAATAAAATGTAGAGAATATTTTTATGACCCCAGGGTTTGGGTTATTTTCTGAAAACAAATACAAAATCAGGCAAGCCATAAAGAAAAGGTCTGATAAATTTAACTACACCCCAGTAAAAAACTTCAGTGTATCAACTGACCCCATAAAAAATGGAAAAACATGCAACAAACTGGGAGTTAATATTTGTAGCACATAAGATTGGCCAAGGCTTAGCAACTAGAACATATAAAGAGTGGTTATGAATCAATAAGAAAAATATGAGCAATTGCACAGAAAATGGGCAAAAGATATGAAAAAACATTTCTAGAATAGAAAAATTAGCCAAACAATAATTTAAAATGTCCAACCTCACTAGAAATAAAAATGCAAATTAAGACACCAATGACATATCATTCTTCACCCACTAGATTGGCAAAGATTTTTAAAAATATTTTTTAATTGATTTTTTAGAGAGAGAGGAAGGGAGAGATAGAAACACTGATTGGCTGCCTCCTGCATGTGCCCTAAACAGGAATCGAACCAGGACCTCCCAGGCCATGGGACAACGCTGAATCCACCGAGTCACACCGGCCAGGCTTTGGCAAAGATTTTTAAAAGGAAAACAACAATGAGTAAACACTGGTGAAGATGGGTAGTCATGGGAACTGTTAATCACTAGGGTGGGAGTGTAAATTCTAACAACCACATTGCACAACCACTGGTAATCACTTAATAAAGTGGAGCATATACACTTTATAAGCCACTCCTATGTGTAACCTCTCAGTGAACACCCCAGGCAGGGTCTATGTGCCCTAGGTAAGATACGAATACTAGTCATAGAAATATTATTGAGAATAGCCAAAAATGGTAAAAACTCAAGTGATCTATGTCAAAAGAATGGATTTATTGTGAGTTATTCATACATAGTAGTGAAAATAAATGAACTGTATTTAGATGCTCCAATATGGATACATCCCACTAATAGAATGTGAGCAAAAGAGGAGGCCTCAGAAGGACAGGTGTAGAATGCTTCTATTTATACAAAGTTAAAGGAGGCAAAATAAATAACATATTGCTTGGGAACATGGGTGTTAAACCTAACAAGGAAGAGCATGAAAGTGATAAATCGAAACTCCAGAATAATGTTGAACCATGCGGCAGGGTACACAAGGCTTCCAAGGGTCTGATGAAGATTTAGTTCTCTCTCTAGATGGTGGATACATGAATGTTGGATTTATAATTCTTTAAAGACAACATAAATATTATATATATTTCTTTTCTGTGAAGAGTATGTATCATATATTTTAAACATATAAGCAAAAGCAAAAATAACAACAACTGCTATGAAACAGTAACACTAGGTGGGGCGGGGGGGAGAAAAGAGAGAATAAATTTCCCAGGGGGTTCTGCCAAACACCTCCAGTTGTGTGTCACTATGTGTTGCTGTTCTACTAAGTGTTTATTTATGCATCTGTCTTCCTGCTTCAGCCGTGAACCCAGTGAGGGACCCGAGTCCCTTTCCCCAGCCCTGGCACATGCATGGTGCATGGCGGATGTGCCACAAATCTGTGCTGGAACGAGGACTAATGGTGACCACATCCTGCTCGTGTTGCTCAAGCTAGCAAGTTAGAAGTCACCCTGATTCCTTCCTCTTCCTCACCAGCCACATCCTTGCATCCCAAATGAATCTGAGATCAAGACACCAGTCTCTGCAAATGCTGCCCCACTCACTGGCCCCAACTTGTCCTAACTGGTCAGCTTGTCTCCTCCAATCCACTCTCCACATCGCGTGCAGGTGTTTTCGGAAGGAAACTCAGATAGCACGAGTCCCCTCCTACATCATCTAAACGTGAAAAGCAAACTCACTGTGGCCACCTTCAGGCCCCTACACAAATAAGCTCCTGGCCATCTGGGTCTTCCCCTCCCAAAGCTGCCGGTCACTGACCATTCTGCAGCCACGCGGGACTTCTGGTTCCTCCCGGCCACCAGCTCTTTCCCGTTAGGTTCCACACGTGCCTCCCGTTCCCCTGATCTTCTGAGTCAGCTCGTTTGCCCTCTTTCAGCTTAAATTTCTCTTCCTCTGAGAAGCCTTCCTTCATGTCCCTCTCTCCAGTGTAGCCACCTCCTTATTCTCTAATACTCTTATCACTTATGTCTCCTTCATAGCACCACCATGTTTATTTTTCTTGCCTGTTCTCTGCCTCTCTCTTCTATACCTGGACATAAGCTTCTGAGGGAGGGCCATGAGTTGTGTATATCGAGCCCAGTGGTATCTGGAATATAGTAAGTGCTCAATAAATACCTGTAGAAAGAAAAAAGCCTGGATTAAAATCGAAGATAGCCCTTAGATGAGCCGTGAGCCTTAACTGTGATTCCAGATGTTCCTCTTTCTTTCCTGATCCTCTTGCTTAAATCAAACACTCATTTTCCCAAAGAAAGGACACAGCTTGCAACACAGGGCCGCAGAATAACCAGCCCTCGCCTCGTTCCCGCCTGATTCTTCTCTGCTCTCCCGACTGCCACACACTCCTTAAGGGGTACTTCTCTCCCACGGATCCTATTTTCATCACTTCTAAAGGAATGACATGATTCTTCAATGGCCTATTATGTTCTCCCAGGAAAAGACCGCAGACACACTCCCTCCCCTCGGCCACCCTTCTGTGCTCACCCACAGGGTGGCAGTTTCTGAATCTGTACGGACAGTGACGCTCAGCCCAGTATGCTCAGCATTCAGATGACTCAAAGGAAAGTCATGAATTCAAAGATGAATTCAAAGAAAGTCGTGTTGGCTCATAGGGGACCCAGTGGTTATTAGAAAAGGTCCTTTAATCTCATGAACCATTTTCCTAATTAACTAGTCACCTTTTCCCTTAACTGATGCATATTCCAACTTTTTATTATAACTCACTTATAAAGAGGCAGAATCCAAAGAGAAGGCCTTCTGATTTTTGTTCAAAGGATTGAAGTTTAAAAGCAAACAGGTGAAGGATTAACAGAGGGTTCAAGTTTCATTAAGTAGATGTGTTGATGTTCCGGAAAGTAAAGCACAGAGGGCCAAGTCTCTCCATCCCTGGGAACACGGCACCGCCTGTAATGAATTCTGTACAGCGGCGCTTTCAACCCTGTGATATTTCATTCATTGATTTTATTGTCAAAGGAAAAGGCACTGGTTCCAAGTGGCATTTAGTGAGACAGACGGGGAGTGACCCAGACTTCATTACTCGGTGCTTGCTCTCTGGGTGATTTCAATGCTACATGGGTGGGGCGCAAGAGCAGAGCAGAGTGTTCCAACATCTGGAAGAGCTCTGGGTGAGTTCCAGGCCTCCACAGCCTTGCCCTTCAGTTCCGCTTGTCTCTGCATCAGTCTCGCTCAGCCTACTCTGGGTGCCCACGAGGGGCTGGCTCTGCCTCTCTCCTTTCCCGAGGAGGCTCTGAGGGGTGACCCTCACATGGCCAATCTCACCAGCTGTGACAGAAGATGAGGAGTCTGGAGCTCAGAAGTTGACAGTCACAGCTGGGAAGTGTCATGTCGAATGGAATTAGACAGCCCGTTCCCAAAAATGTGGCAATGCTGATGAGTGCCCTAACCACCAAGAGCCCAGTCTCTGCCTCAATCTTGTCACTCAACAGAAAATTCCTTTTATGCAACGACTCTTCGCAGCCACGTCTCCAGCGCAACTGGCCCCCATCAAATGGCAGGAGAGCTGCAGCGCCTGGGGCCCAGCTCCGCAGCAGACGCCTCAGCCAGGCCGCCGCTCAGGCCAACAGTCAAAAGCCTGATTTTTCTAACACAGTTACCATCCAGGCAACACATCTGGGGCCTCAAGTTCCATTAATGATCAAATTCTGATAAATAATTCCTTCAGAAAAAAAGGACAAAAAGCCATAACATTTACTGAATATTTTCTGGGGACAGGTGCTCTGCATATAGTATCTATTTACTGACAACTGATGGTCATGGTTGTTGGTACCCAGTCAATGACAACAGGAATCCCCAATTTGGGGTGCAGTGAAGAAGGAAAGTTTATTCAGTGCAAAAGAACTCCTCAGAGCCAGAGGGGAGCTGGCTTATATGGACAGAAGTCCCCACCCCTGGCCCATGATTGGTCTGTTCTCATGCAAATGAGGACTCCAAATCCCCACAGTTTGATTGGTCCAAAAGGCACTGTCCTGATTGCTCAGAATAGAGCCGCTCTGGTTGGTCAGAATTGTGTAGCTCTGATTGGATGGGAAAAGGCTCCGTCCTATTGATTGAAACAGGACTCCAGGAACTCATTCGGAGGGGCTGGCTCAGAAGGCAGACACAGTACAGGCAGGCCGTCCAGTGCAGACGTGGGTTCAGTGCAGGCTTCCCCCTGCAGGGTGCCTGAGAGGTCCCCGTGTAGGAATGGCTGCTAGGCTCCTTTCTTTGGAAAAAAATCTTGAGCCCAGTGAGCCACCAGAAGACCTTCTTGCAGATAAGGAAAATGAAGTTGAGCATGAAGCTGCTTGTCTAGGGGCCGCACAGCTGGAAAGTGGCAAAGCTGGGATTCAAACCTAGGTTTGTGTGACTGCAAAGCCCAGTTCTTTCCATTACCCAAGATGCCTCCTGAAATGTCTCACGGAATCTCCTCTCCTCTGGCTGACTCCCTATAGACTCAGACGTCCATCGGAACCTGCCTCTGACATACACCCTTCTCCAACTCAGACCACTGCCGGTCACTCTTCCTGCAACACCACATTCACCATGCCCCGGGAGCTGCGAGCTTCATTAATCAGAAACCACAGTGTTATTAACGGGATCTGAAAGGGAGCGAGGCCCTCTCTTGCTGACAGCTTCAAGTCTAAACTCCTTGGCTTGGCTTCGACCTACCCGCAGACCTCCCAGTAAACACATATCAGGTCCCACGTTGATTCAGACATCTGTGATCCAGGTCCTCAGAACATAAACACGAACAAACAGTCTCTGCCCTAAGAGACTTCAGAATCTGTCCAAAGTTCCGTCTTTGCCAGAACACACACACAAGTGCTTCCCGGCCCCATGAGCCTGGCCTCATTATTAAACTTCCCAGCTCCGCTGTGGGTATGAGTCCCCCTCACCTCCCAGGAAGAGGCCCCCTTCCTCTCCATAAACCCTCCCACATTTCTAGGTGTCCTTGGAGCTCCACTTCTTCCGCAGGGTGAGCGCTCCCCTCTCTGAGGGCCCCCCACCTGGTTCGGCCCACACACCTAGTACTTAACTCAGACCCGGCTCACAAACACCCTCCAGTAAAAGGCACTGTAGTGTCTTGGAAACGGTATCAGCGATCGACTTAGTTCCTTCCTGGCTGTGGGACCTCGGCCAAATCGACTCTCTCGCCGAGCCTCAAGTTCAACTTCTGCAAAGAGAGATCTTAAGCGGTGTATCTGACAGTGACTTATATCTGTGACCAGATCCGACATTTAAGTGTCTTCCTTCCATCAACGAGACACTGATTCGGGAAAGTCCGAAACAAACCCATAAAGAAGAAGAAGAACAACAACAATGACACTGTTATTATTATTATAGATACTATCACATATTATGCAATTACGATACATTAATCTAATATATAATTTGCTATTAATTTAATTATATATTAAGTAATAAAATGATGTATAATTTATACATATTAATTATACTACATAGTATAGCTATTATACTATAATACAATTAGTTTAATATATAATTTATAGTAATGTATATTTCCATATAATATATGACAATAATAGTATTAGTGCTTCTATGTATAAAGCATGTGCTCGAGGTCTCAATGTGTTTCTTTAATCATTTCTTACTGGCCTCTTCTCTGTCCAAGCACTAATTTCTTTTTTGTTGGTTTTTTTTTTATCCTTAACCGAGGACATTTTTTCATTTTTTGTACAGATAGAGCGGGAGGGAGAGAGAGGAAGAGAGAGAGTGAGGGAAACATCAATGTGAAGGGACACATCGAGTGGCTGCCACCCACACGACCAACCAGGGCCGGGGACGAACTGCAACCGAGGTACATGCCCTTAGCGGGAACCGAACCCGGGTCTCTCCGGACCGCAGGCCGACGCTCCAACCGCTGAGCCAAACCGGCCAGGGCCCAAGCACTAATTTCTTGTGTCTTATCCGTCTCTTGTTTCCCACCAGGCGCCTCACTGGAGAGAATGCTAGTCTGTATCGTGCTGCGGAGAGAATGCTAGTCTGTGTCGTGCCGCGTAACAAAGATCAGAAACAAGTCTGCCCGGAATTCCTTTCTACTCTGGGAGCTGCGGGCCTTGGTCACGGGCTCTCCCCCACTGCCAGGCCAGAGGACAGAGAGAGTCTTAAAAACAGGGGCTGATTGTACGATCAATAAAAGGGAAGCAGAGCCTCGGCTGAGCCCGGGACGCGACAGAAGGACCACCCAGCCGACTCAGCTGAAGCTGGAGGTGAGCAGACACTCCCAATTCGGTGCCGTGGGTCACCGTGGAGTGGTCCTGTCGGCGGGTCTATCTGACAAGCATCCTTTAAGCCGTTCGGAGAAAAAGATGGTAGTTATCTGCAGACTTTCCCCAGCACTTTGTAGGATGAAAGGTTCATACTACAGAGAACATTTCAACAGTTTTAGTTAGTTAAAGAGAAAAAGGAGGATAAGAGAGGCCTCCAGCTGTACCTTATCTCATCTTAAAACATTGATTTCTTCTCAAATAGCGGGAGTCGTTTCCAGCACGGGCAGGACTGCCTCCTAGGGGGTGTACGGAAAACCCGCGCGGTGGTTTTGTTGGTGCCGATTGGAGGACGCCAGTGATTACAGTCAGGAGGCGAAGCCAGTGGATGGCGAATATTCTGCAGTACACAGGGCAATGCCACACCACAAAGAATTGTCCCAAAGATCTCACTAACTAGTCATTTAAGTGGAAAAGAGATCTATAATCATCTGTGTGTGAAGTCTAAATCACATTTTACATTTAAACTCCCAGTGTTTCTGCACGTAATATGGACTACAATTTCTAGCAATGCGACTGCTGTGCACATTTAGGAAAGATGGTGCTCTGCTTTGTTTGGAATTTTACCAAGAGTTCTTCATTATCTTGTAAAGTGATGATAGCCACAGCAGTCCCGCTTGGAGCATCTGAGTCACCAATACAACATACCTGTATCCTTGTTCGTTCCGGGCTGTCACACGCCCAGGAATTGTACCTGCTGATGCCAGCACATGGCCACGCTAGGGCAGTCACTGCAGAACCTTTGGTGACTGTCGTGACAGATGCTAACACTGGGAAAGTTCCAGGCAGCTTGGGATGAGTGGGATATCCTATTGAACATGAACATATTAAAATACACTGTGCCTCACCCGGCGGGTGTGGCTCAGTGGATTGAGCATCATCCCATGGACTGAGAGGTCCCGGTTTAATTCCCGGTCAGGGCACATGCCTGATTTTGGCTCGATCCCCAAGGCAGGGTGTTCAGGAGGCAGCCAATTGATGTATCTCTCTCACATCGATGTTTCTATTTTTCTCTCCCTCCCTCTCTCAAAAATCAATAAAAACATATATTAAAAAATGCACTGTATCCCCTAAACATACCACCTGTTCTTTATATGCCTGGCACCATGGAAGCGGCTGAAAAAATACTGTTGAATGCATAAAAGACAGAGAGAGAGAAAAAAAAAATTAGAGGTCATTTTCTTCAGGTTACAAAAACTAATTCTACTGCATTTCATGCTCCTTTCTAGAAACACGTGGCTGGTATTACAGCACGTCTGTGAACATGAAGAGATCTCATATTTAGTTTTCTGCAAAATAGCTCCCCAACACTGCTTTGGAGGGGATGGTAGGCTGGCGTGGCTTCTGCAAAGGAATCATGATAACAAAAGGATCACAGATTTTCAAGGGTGCGTTATACGTCATAATCCTTACATATGCATAATCTCTTTTTTATGTATTGATTGATTTTTTAGAGAGGCAGGAAGGGAGAAAGAGAGAGAAGTATCGATGTGAGAGAGAGACATCGATTGGCTGCCTCCTGCATGCCCCCCACTGGGGATCGAGCCTCTAACCCGGGCATGTGCCCTGACTGGGAATCGAACCTGGACCTCTCAGTCCATGGGAGGACGCTCCATCCACTGAGCCACACCGGCCGGGCTGCTCAGCTCGCTTTAGATGAAGGGCAGTGGGGAGGCTCAAGGCTGCCCAGGACACAAAGAAACAATTTCTTGTCGAGGCTGCCTTATAAGTCTGTCAAAGGCTCTCTTTTTTTCAGGTCATGTAGAAATAACTTTCCTGGAAAAAGTGTTCAAAGAGATTTAAAAAAAAAAGAAGAGTCAAGAGCTAAGCTGAAACCTACAGTTTTCAAAGTGCCCCTGGTGACAAGGAGACTCTGGGAGGAAGATTCTTAGAGAACCGCCACCCGGGGCGTGGGGGACCCCGGCTCGGGAGGGAGTGTGTGGCCGCTGTCCTCGCCGGGATCAGGAGGCCAGAGGACGGCAGCTGGGCTACTCCTGCCAAAAGTAGGCAAATAGGTCCTTTCCCAGAACCGTCTGCTTGTCAGCTGTCAGGAAGGGGGGATTCGCAAGCTCTCAAAGGCTCTTTGTTGAAAGTTTCTTTTTAATAATTACGCCATCTAAAGAGCCTTTGTGGGAAGTCCCTCTTTGTTTAGAAGCCCTGCAGGCTTGCTCTTCTGGGTTGAACAAAGGATGAGGGGAGTCTTGGTCTATCAGTAATCTGAAGAGGGGAGAGAAAGCATCTCATCTTCATGGGGCGTTAACTTTTTGTCTAAGAAAAAAAGCATAAAAGGGTTCAGAACAGACTCCCAGAAGCTGTGGCTCTGCACAACTCCCCTTGGTCATGGACCCCAAAATGCCAGTGAGCTCGCCCAGTCCCAGGGCTCCGCCTTCAAGCAGCAGCTTAGAAGCCATACGGCGATGACCTGGCTAATACTAAGCATTTTCAATGAACTGGAAATAAATGGAGAATTAAAGCCTTTGACTGACATTTGTCTTTTGATGTCCTGTAAAATCCATTTCACTGCAATAAAAATAGTCCCAATGCCCAGAGAGAGGATCTCAGATTGCCAGAGCCTAAGACACGCGCCTCGGCCCCACCCACACCCTACACATGGCCCCCACGTGCAGCATCGCCGGTCGGGCAGCACGCTCACGGGTCCTGTGACTACTTCTTCCTTGAAGACCTCTTCCGAGTCCATGATTGTTTCTTCTCTCTCTTCAGGGTCAAGGTCAAGGCCCATTTCACTCACCCACTTGGAAACTGGGTAAGATGTAATTACGACAAGCTTAGTGGGCCCTGGGGGGCGGGGGAGAATGTGACCACATCTCTGCTCACAGTCCAGAGGGAGATAAAGCACAGACCGCAGGTCCGTTCTTGGAGAGAAAGCGAATCAAATGCTTGTTAAATAAACAGTACTTCCCAAAGTGGCTTCCACGGGACGCTCGTGCCGTGAGACCTCGAGTGTGTGCACCTGTGCCGGCCACCGCCTGCCCCTTGGGCTTCACGATCCATGGACGCACACCAAAGGCGACCCCTATCTAAACCTGTGGACCCCGGCTTTTTCCCGACGCGTTGATCCGCGGAAGCTTTTCTTGGCTGGAACGCCTATGAACATCCCGTGTTCTACAAAGCAGCCCGGGAAACCGCTCTGCATTGCAAAATAGGAAGAATAATTGCCAGGAGAGAACTTCAAACAAAGCGCCACAGGGCAAGGCCTCCTCGTGTCCTCCTGATTGCAGAAGGACGAAGAGGTCAGGCGGTCCTGCTCAGGAACTCAGCCTGCTAGTCCGCTACCTGTGACCCTGGCCAAGCCAATTAACCTCTCTGAACCACAATTCTCATCTGTGAATACAAACTGTCACAGGATTTCTGTGAAAATTAAAGGAAAGACCTGACCAGCTTGGTTCGGTGGTTAGAGCATCGGCCTACGGACCAGAGTCCTGGGTTCGGTTCCTGGGCACGTACCTTGGTTGCAGGTTTTCCCCGGCCCCGGTTGGGGTCGTGTGGGTGGCAGCCAGTCAATGTGTCTCTCTCACATTGATGTTTCTCTCTCCCCCCCCCCTACTCTCTCCCTCCCGCTCTATCTGAAGATAAATGCAAAAATGTCCTCGGGTGAGGATTAAAAAAATTAAATTAAATAAAAGAACATATGGAAGCAGTGGGCACAAGGGCGGGGGGAACAGAATAGCTGCTCAATAAGAGTTCGTTCCTTACCCCTCTTATTTCACGAAATTCCTGTAACAGGGACAGTCCGAGTCACTGTACCGTTAGCTAGCTTCTCCAGGGACGTTCCTTAGGGCGTTGGCCATGCGTCTTCTGAGACTTAAACTCTCTCTGGAACCCCCAGGTCAGAGCAGGTGGCTCAGTGTATGGTGGACATCAAGGATTTTACCAACACAGCAGCTATTTCCTCGAGGAAGCTTACTGTTCACCAGCATGTCCCTGGCAGCCAAGTGGCAGCCAAGTGACATCCCAGGACTTCTTTACGCCTGATTCCTGGGGCCAACTTCCTGCCCGAGCAGGGGAGCTGCAGAAGCTGCAATCAGACACCAACAGGTATCCCTGTGGCCAGGAAGGAGGTGATCTGCAGCTGGGGTGCCCATGCACCCTGGAGCTCTGCCTGGCAGAGCGGTTACCGGAGGCTTGTGAGCGTGTCCCACACCCTCTCCGGCGCCTAGCGCTTTCAGAATGGGCACAGGCCTTGTTCACTGGTGCCCTCCAATGCCCAGTACAGCACCTGGCACCTGATGAGCACCCAGCAAAGGGCCCAGGACCGTGTCTGGCAGAAGCAGAAACAAAAGAAGTATCTGATGTTTGAACAGAGGAATGGTTGGACAAACCACGCCGAGCTACCATTTAGAAAACGTACTACTCACTGACCAGTCAAAGTGCTCTCAGATTACTTCCTGGTCTGTGTACCCCCTCCCTCCACCACAGGCACACACACTTATTAGGATATTTTAATATTCATGCAGTTCAAAATGAGTGGCGAGGGAGATGAACAGAATGAATGTCTCCTATGGGCCAAGCCACGTACAAAGTTCGGGGAATACCAGGCACTGTCCCGCCCTCAGAAGCTACAAGTGCCTAGAAAGCAATACAAACCCAGGGGGGTGGCAGGTCCGGGGGCGGGGTCGGAACCGGCGCCCTCGGAGGTTCCCGGGCTGCAGGGCTGGGCAGCCCCATCCCAGATGAAATGCAGAGTGACAGTATCAATTAATCCCTCTGTGATCCTGATGTCAGGAATGGAAGCCTTTTATGACGCAGTAAAACAATTTTTATGGGTTTTTCCATCCGTCTCATGTCTTGGTGTATTTTTTAATCAAAAAGGATAAGAACACGAAGTCAAGTGGATATAAATCTCCTGCTCATTTTTCTGGGTCTCTGCCCAGGGAGGAGCAGCCCACAGCCCACAGCCCACAGCCGACTTCAGAGTAAGGCCTCCTCCCCGAGCGTATGTTCTGGAAAGAAGTCCTATCCCAGCTGTGGCCGCGGGGCCTTGCCGCCAGCCACGCACACCTTCCAGAGGGCTACGCGGAGATAGGGTCTCAGGGAGTCAACCCTCTTGTTCCCAACAACTTTAGAGGTGCAGCATCTTTATTTCTGACGACAAAACAAAGAAAAATGTTCCTTTTGGGAAATGTGCAAGATCAAAAAAAAAATAACAAAAAAAACAAACCCACATGAAGAAGAAAAGCTCCTTGCAATCTTTATCACCTAGAGCAGTGGTTCAGTGGTTCTCAACCTTCCTAGTGCCGCGACCCTTTAATGCAGCTCTCATGTTGTGTGTGGGTGTAGCCCCTGGAGACGGGCCCGCCTGGAGACCGACTGAGGAGCGGTGTCTCGGTTCCTCAGACCATCGGAAATATTTGTCTTCCGAGGGTCTTAGGCGACCCCTGTGAAAGGGTCGTTTGACCCCCGAAGGGGTCGTGACCCACAGGTTGAGAACCGCTGACCTAGAGGTACTGTCAGAATGTAACCTGAGACTTTTATTCCATGTTTAGGTGACAGATACATGTTTTGACAAAAACAGGATGATGGCAGAATTATATATCCCACTTTCCAGCTGATCTATAAATAGGTTGTCAACATCCATTCACGTCAATAGTCCACCTTTGATTTGCTAGTTCCATATTGTATTGTATGGATGTTCCAATATTGAACAATTCCTTTTTTTTTTTAGTGGAAGTTGGGTTAGTTTTAAAACTTTTCTAACCATAATGATAAAACTCCTTGTTCTTACCTTCCGTAATTTTCTAGAAACAAAACTGCTATGTCACATATATGCATGTTTTAAAAATTTGATACACGTTATCTAATTGTCCTGCAAAAATGCTGCTGATTTATACTCCCTCCGTAAGAGGTGGTTACATCTTCCTTATTTTTACCATCACTATGTACATGCATCACTGCCAGTGTCTGATTCCTGTTTTACTGTTAATCGTTCCGATTACTTGCGACATGGAGTTCGTTACACGTGTAAACTGTCCCACGTGTTTTCTTCTTCAGGGAAGAACTTGCACGTCATTTGCCCATCTTCTCTTTTTCTCTTACTGATTTGTAGGAACATTTTACATACTGAAATACTGACCCATTATTTTTCACCTGTGATGTACAGTTTCCCTAGTTTGTTTCAATGTTTTTAAAAAAAATATTTTAGAGAGAGAGGAAGGGAGAGAGAAACATCCAGGTGAGATGGTCTGCTGCCTCCTGCACGCCCCCTACTGGGGATCAAAGCTGCAACCTGGGCATGTGCCCTGACCAGGAGTAGAACTAGGACCTCTCAGTCCATGGGACGATGCTCAATCCACTGAGCCACACCGGCTGGACTCAGTGTGGTTTTTTTTATTGTTTATTTTTCATGGTGTTCTGTTTCCTCTCTTCATCCACCTTCCCAAGTTTTCATCTGTAGCTTCCCCCTTCTTACTTGTTCAATAGCAACTGGTAAGCCAACACGTAGGCAGGAGGGAACACACGATCGATCGCTCACGCCGGCCAGCGCACAGATTTGTCTCTCGGAGGATCAAGGGAATGTTCTCCGAGGTGGGAAACCTCCCCCTCCCTCCGGAGCAGCCACCGCCCAGGCAGAAGCTGGCAGTTCATGCAGAGATCGGTCCCAGAGAAACCAGACCAGGTCTCTCAGCAGCCACGCAGAGGAAGCCTCATTTAGGACAAGATTGTAAGTGACACGAGGTCACAGACAGGGTCAGAATCTGAGTCTCCCAGGGACTCACAGTGTCTAGACCAGAAAGGCATTTCCTGTAGGCAAAGGAGGGTCTCACCAGTAGTGAGACGCTCATCAGTGGGGTCACTTCACCTACAGGAGAACTTCTCTTAGAAGAGACGCCGGATGAAAAGACCCGTGTCTCCACCTGGGGGTGAGGAGGCAGAGTGGAAGCTGGCTCCTGGTTCTGGCAAGGAGCACGCCAAGAGGCTGAGCACTGGAGCGGCTCCCGGACTGGGGGCTGCACTGAGCAGGGCGCCAGGGGGAGGCGGCCCAGGGAGGGCCAGGGTGTGGCTGCAGGGAGAATGAAGAGGGAGGCCCCACCCGGAAGGGCCCATTCAGACGCCGCCTCCCTCTCTCTGGGAAGAAGGCACTTTTGCTTCCTGAGCCGCCCTGCAGATCCACGACTCCATCTGCCAGTGGAAAGGACGTCCCGCACAGCCAGCAAGGCTGGGGACACGGGGCAGGGGATGAGAGGTCACAGACAACCGGCCACACAGTTCTCATGCCCAGAGGCCTGAGGGGAACAGATGGGCAGGAAAGGACGGACGGTGGGAGCGTGAGGACAGCGAAGAGGCACGTTAGGAAGTGTGACACAGCTAGCCAGTGTGGCTCAGTGGTTGAGCGTGGACCCATGCACCAAGAGTTCGCTGGTTCGATTCCCGGTCAGGGCACATGCCCAGGTTGTGGGCCCAATGCCCAGTGCGGGGCATGCAGGAGGCGGCCAATCTATGTTCTCATCCATGTTTCTATTTCTCTTTCCTTCTCCCTTCCTCTCTCTCCAAAATCAATAAAGAAAAAAAAAGAAATTGTGACACGAGCTCTAGGCACGTGAAGAACAGAGACAGGTGAAGGGGGCCAGGGAGGAAGCCAGGGGAACTACAGAGGGGACTGCCCCAGGGTAATGGACGCTTACGAAGGTCACTGACGTTCCTGATTGTAACCAGGAGACACTGCAGATCCTTCTCATTAAAGAACGATGCCATCATCTTCACTGTTACACTGATGGAGGCGGGACAGGGGGCAACTGGCCTCAGGACCCTCCTCAGAAACAGGGATGACACTCTAGGGCTGGGGATCTGGATGGGTGACATGCTCGGAGAGAATCCTGTTATCCTGTACTCCCCATTTCTTGCAAAGTTCCCTCCGCTGCTGGGTGTGGCCTGGTGGTGGGGTGGTCATCACCCAGCTGGGCAAAGTGAGGGCCACGGCCATCACAGCTGCAAGCGGAGATTTTTCTGATGGTCCTTGAGCACGACGCTGAGGAGACAGTGGTCTGGGTGGACGGCCACTGTCTCGTTCCTACAGATACTTTATTGCTCTAGGCTGAAACATGACATCTTTCCAAGGTGCTGTTCACCAAATACTACACAAAGACCCTGGGGTGATGGACAGACAACTCGGGGAGACCTTGATGTCCCTAATGCATAAAAAATTAGTTAGGTACAAACCATCTCTTCCAATAAAATCAATAAATATTTATGGTGCTAAGGACTATGGGTGGTACACAGAAAAATGAGCCATGGTCCCTGACCTTGAGGCATTTCAACTTAATGACTACTTAAGTGTCATTGTTTCCCTAAAACCAATGTCACGATTGAAATGCAGGAACAGGACTTACGCAATAAATCTTATTGTGAATCATACTGGGAAAGGGAATTATGTTTCTGAAAAACAAATGCTAAAGGATCATAAATTCCTCTCTTCCCACGTTCCCCGGGTTTCTGCTCTAACGGTGGCAGCAGTGATAAAGGGCCCGCGGACCCTCATCTGCTCAGCTGTGGCGGGAAGGGCACACAGGAAGGCTCTGGGAAGCTTTGAACCTGGGGACACGAATGTACGAGAGGGTTTGCCTACTCTCATGCTGACTTTAAGAGTCAATCCTGCCTGGTCTCTGTGGCTCAGTGGATTGAGCGTCATCTCATGGACGGAGAGGTCCTGGTTCGATTCCCGGTCAGGACATGTACCCGGGTTTCGGGCTCAATCCCCAGTGGGGGGCGTGCAGGAGGCGGCCGATAGATGTTTCTATCTCTCTGTCCCTTCCTCTCTCTCTCTAAAAAACAAAAACAGAAATAAATAAATTAAAAAGAAGTAAAGAGAGTCAATAGTGATGGTTGCTTTTACTTTCCTTCTCCCAAATGCTTTGAGTTGAACCTGTCAAGAGAAGAGATGCAGTTTCAGGAGGAAGAGCCATTGCTCCTGTCCCCCCTGTCTGGTCATTCTCGTCCCTTCTGTCCATCTCCCCAGACACCTCACCTCTCAGGCCACGCTGGCTTGTTATCACTTCATAACAGTGAGATCCCTTCACCCAAGGCAACCGCTGAATCTTTTATGATCATGATCACCAAAGTAGTACATATTTCTCACAGGACAGTCAGGAAATGAAAAGGTAGAAAACAGAAATCACTGTGAGCCCGGGAGTTAGAGACCGGCTCTGTGAACACTGTAGTGGGTATTCAATGATTTTCTGCCAGTTACAGGCTCAGTTTCGGTTTTTTAAATCTTGTGCGATTTCTGCCAAACTATTACTTTGAATTTGGGTTTTAAGTCAGACCACCAAATTCAAGCGTCAGCTCAAACGCCACAGAGGCCTCTGACACACCCCTCCCAGGAATGCAACTCCTCAGCCGGCCGCCGGGCTCTCGAGCCCCAGTGCCGCCTGGCTTGTCACCCTGGCCCCTGGCGCCATCGAACGCGAGGCCTGTTCCCCGGGGAGAACATCAGCTCTGAGAGGACAGGGCTTCTGATCTGTGCCGTCTGCTGTCTGTCCCTGAGTGTCCATGACAAGGAGGGCTGGGGAGTACGTTCCAGTTATCTCAGGAAGAGCCCAATGCTTCTCTTTCCCAGCAGGCGCTGCTGGGAACCTCCGAGGACTTGCCGGCAGAGGGAGGAGGGGACGGGAGACCTGGCTGCCTGCGCCGGCCCTGCTGCTCCCTTCCTGTCTGAGCAGGGGGCCTGTCCACCTGGAGCCTCAGTCCCTTCGTGGAGCAAGTGGGAGGGCTGGACGCACGCGACGCCCGGAGAGGCGACGAAAGCGGGTGTCTGTCTGCTGCCACGACCCCCGCTCGGCCGCCTCCTGCCCTGGCACGTCCCTGACAGTGTGCAGAGCGCTTCCGTTTAGAGCGCCGCATTGAGTTCATCCACTGGCGGGTCAGCGCGAGCATCTCGAGCAGAACGTCAAAATCAAGCGTGGAGTGTGCCCAGGGTGCCTTACAGTCAGCAGGGCCAGACAGGAGAGCTGGCGACAGGCAGCCAGAGAGATGCGGGGCCTCTGCCAGAGAGTAAATGGAGCTTCAGAGAGCGCGGAAAAGGAGCATCAGAAGGCAGGGGAGCTCATTTTCACACAGTTCATCCGAATCTTCTTTAAATGCTCCTCAGGCAACAGCCACACTCCACCGATCCAGTGGGGAAGACACGAACAGGTGCCAATCAAGCCGTGCTCATTGACTCCTGGCGTGTCCTCCTCCGCCCTCGGACGGAGAGAGGAAAACGGGCATTCTCCAGCTCCCGTTCCCCAAACACGTCTGGAGGGCTGCAGAAGCCTCCGAAAAAGCTGCTGCCGGAACTCCTTTAGGAGAACAGATCTAGAGTCCTGTAGACTCTGTGTACTGGGTTATATAACTGTTCTTGCTGTAATTCTGAGACTCCTATCAAACGGCTGGATCTGAATTGCAGACGCCCAGATGCCTTTTCACATCCTCTCCGGATGAGTGACTGCAGCCGAGTTTATTCTCCAGTCTTTCTAGTTGCTGGGAGCTTGCTGGAGCAAACACCTTTTTTGCAGGAGGAGTGCTTTAGGGCAACAGTAAACGGATGCTCATCCACTTACTCATCCGTTCACCTATTCCTCCACCAGATGATTGTGGAGCATCTCCTAGCCACAGGACATTGCTCCGGGCAATGGGGACAAAGCATCTCATTCACACTGGAGAGAAAGATGCAACTCACCGGCACCAGAGGGAGGAGGCTGCCTCCAGTCCTCAGCACAGGTCTGCTGGATCCCCTGGCCCCCACTCCGTGGTGTGAAGGGAGACCAATTCCCCTTCATTCCAGTGGGTTTGTCTGCGGCAGAGAAAACATCTCTGTTTTCTCTCTCCTGTTCCCATCCTTTCCTCCGATACACTGGCCTCTGGCTGTTTCTCTGGCTCAGGACTTCTTCGCATCAGGAGCTTGGGAGCGCATGTTGGTGGCAGAGCCTCCCCCGGCTGCCAAGCTACCTAATCAGAGAAAGTGCCCATCCATCTCGCAGGGTCGGCACACCTGTCGAAGGCGGGCGACAGGAGGACCTGTGGCAAAGGGTGCCGGGTTCTGCTGTGGTGGAAAGGTGACTTCACTTAGCCTGGTGAGGGGTACAACGCGCTGAGATCGGGGAAGGAAGTCTGCTTCCTGGCCCAGTGCCCGGGAAGCACAGACGGGCGAGGAAACTCTGTCCCTCACTGGCTGCACGTCACCTGGGGCCCTGGATTTAAAACTCTGCGTTTCGGTCTCCCTCTCTGCAAAGGGAGATCACCACCCTGCTCCCATAGGGTCCCAGCGAGGGTTAAATAAACATGCCACCTTGAGCACTGACTATGAGGCAGGCAGCATGTTCAGCACTTGTACAAACAGGATCTTATTTAATCCAGTCACGGTGACTACTGTCAGCCTCGGATCAAGGTACCGGTGAGGGATTTTGTCCATTCTGTTCCCTAGTACAAGCTCCCCCTGACCCCAGAAGTAACTAGGCTTAAATACTTCAAAGTAACAAGATTTGGTGGAATTTTACACTGAGTTGATTCCGATGTCTACAGTTGTGCTGTCTAATGTGGTGGTTACCAGCCAGCCACACGTGGATACTTAAATTTAAAGCTATCACAATCATGCCCGGCTGGTGTTGGTCAGTAGTTGAGCATCGGCCCATGCACCAAGAGGTCGCCGGCTCACTTCCTGGTCGGGGCACATGCTCAGATTGTGGGCCAAATCCCCAGTGGGGGGCATGCAGGAGGCGGCCAATGGATGTTCTCTCTCATTGATGTTTCTCTCTGTCTCTCCAAAATCAATGAAGAAAAAATGAATACAAAAATAAAGCGATCACAATCAGATTAGATTCAGGTTCAGTGCCTTAGTGACACTAGCCACTTCTCAAGTGCTCAATGACCACTGTGGCTGGTGACCACAGTATGGAATGATGCTAATGAGAAATATCTTCATCACTGCAAAAAGTTTGATGAGACAGAGCTAGGAGATAAGTTCTAGGAGGAGAAATAAAACTCAACACCAGGGCACGAGGGTCAATTCCACAGAGGTTTGTGGAATTTTGGCATCTTTTCAATCATCTGCCTTGACAAGGTGGGACATTTGGATGGCTTTATAGGGCAGCGTCTGTAGTTGTGGTTCCCAACGGGTCGCCGCTCACAGGTATTACATTTTCAGATCCTTTAGCAACTAGCGAAAATAAAGAAATTGGCAAAAAGTCATAGAGAATCTACTCCTACAAGCCAAATGGCTCCCCTTCCATTTGCCCTGACGATGTTAATTCCGATAACCTAGCTCTAAGGAGCCATTTCCCAGAAGTAAACTGTGTGCTAATCATCGCGATCCGGGGAAAAGCTTTGCAGTGCTCCAGACCCAAGGAGCCCTCCGTCTAGGTATAACCTGGATCGGGCAGGTGCTCTGACAGGCTCCCCGCCGGGGGCGGGGCACACCCCTGCTCCCTGTAAAATGCACATGCAGTTCACCACTGAGCTTCACCATTTTCCAGAAGCATTCAGTTCCCAAGAGCAGCTATCAGAAGCCCTGGGCTTGGGATAGACTCCCCTTCACAACCAACTCGGGTTTGCAAAACCTCCACCCCCCGCCCAGTACCCTAATGGCCCCTCCCATTCAATCCCCAGCAGGCTCATCCAGTCATCCGTCCATTCGCCATGTATTTATCCAGCACTGCTATGCACCAGATACTACACGAGGTGCTAGAGATCAGCAGTGCAGAAACGAGACGAACCCCCATCCTCACGGCTCACGGAGCCTACATGTAGTAGTAGAAGACGTAACGGATAAATACATATAAGAAGATGTGTAGAATGCCAAGTGGTGAGGGGTGCTACAGAGACCCAAAATAGGGGGTGGTGCTGGTGACAGTGGGGGGGTACTTTCCTTATATTTAGACATTATGTTCGTGTCTTCAGACCTTTGCAATGATCATTTGTTTCTGCGTTTGCTCAAGATTTTTTTTTTTATCCTCACCCGAGGACATTTTACCAATTTTTGTTCAGGTAGAGTAGGAGGGAGGGGGAGAGAGAGAGAGAAACATCGACGTGAAAGGGACACATCGAGTGGTTGCCACCCACACGACCCAACCAGGGCCGGGGACAAACTGCAACCGAGGTACATGCCCTTAGTGGGAACCGAACCCGGGTCTCTCTGGACCGCAGGCCGACGCTCTAACCGCTCAGCCAAACCGACCAGGGCGTGATCAAGAAGTTTTAATCGAACGCGTTCTGAGGGCAGGGAGGTGGTGCTCCGGTGGGGACCGGAGGCCGCTGGCCTGCACGCGCGGGGACGGTACACATGTGTTCTGTTGTTTGCTGGAATGCATCTCCCCACCCTGCGCTCATGTCCACTGCCTCCTCCCCTTCACCCACTTCAAGCCCTGGCTGGATGGGCCTCTCTGGGGCTTTCCTGATTCTCCCCAACCAGGTCTTCCCTGGACACCGTTTTATCTTGATTTATTCAGTAACCATCAATGTTACATCATCTTTATGATTTAGGTGTATGTTAGTCCCACTGGGTTCAGATTGCGAAAGGGCAGGGGACTGTGTCTTATCTGTCTTCATTTATTCATTCTAGAAGCTTCCTTGGAACACCAGCTATGAAGCTTGCCCGGCTTCTCTACCTTGGAGAATAAAAGAAGAACCCCTGGCATTTTGTCCTCATTTAAAAAGCCTGCTTCTCTTTCCCCCTCCCCTGTCGACATCACAGGACTGCCAGGCCATTTAAATAGAATCATGCACGCAGACGTACTTACGGAAAACCTACAAACTGCTCGGTAAATATAAGTCATTGCTATAATCATTCCCACTCTAAATGAATTCTTTATGTCCACTATAACGCATGTACTGTTATCTGGTAGGTTACTGACACGCTTCTGATTTCAGTCTGCCCGGGGTAGGGAGAAACCCGAGCCCGCCCTACCAGTGGGCCCCATGTGTGCCCCGCTACCTGGACTCCTGTTCGGCTAAGCTGCTCACTGCAGGGACTATCTCAGGGCCCTGCAGTGACTGGAAGCTGGTTCCCGACCCTCTACATTATGGCCAACACGCAAATACTCAAACACGGTGGAGATGCTATTGTCAGAGCTCACAGTTCTGACCTTCTAGTGGCCCTTTGCCCCCAGCCCCAGCTGCAGAGCTCCCCCTCCTAGCAAATCTCCTCTGTTGCCCACCTCTGCCAACCCCTGCCGCCAACTCCCGGGAGGCCCTTCCCTCCTATTTACACGTCTCTTCTCTTATGCTGCCTATAGATCACCTGCGAGGACATGGAAAACGACAGCAGCCCAGCCAGACAAAACTGAGCCTTGTCCCCACAGGTCCCACCTAGACGGCATGGGACCACCTCGGGCAGACACGCCTCTGGGTCTCAGAAGGTTCTCTTGTAAAGGGGGTACCACACCGGCTTTCAAGGCAGTTGGGAGGATGTACACATCTTAGTGTGATTCACACCGTGACCAGATTTGTCCCCAGAGCTGAGGTTGTTCTAGGTCTAAGTTTTGAGCTGTTCTGGGAGCCCGAGGGCATGATAAGGCCCTTTTCTGAATAGCTGGACATCTACTACCCATGGGTATGTTAAGACACAGCTCAAGAGCCATTAATTAGGCAAGAGCAGAAACCGTGTGTTTATACAGAGCCCCGTGCGGGTGGAGAGAGAAGGATGTCCTTCTCCCCGCCTCCGTGGAGGGTCAGACAGAGCCGCTGATCACGGTGGTTAGGAAGATGAATGCATATTCTCAGTGGGCCGGCCCTGACAGCCAGGACTCAGCCATTTCAAAGACAATGCTGGACGCTCATTTCAAGGTGAGAGAAAATCCCAAAGATGAAAGGATCTTCTCAAAACTTCCTTTTAATTAAAGTGTTGGTCTGCTGCGTTTCCCCCGAGCTTAGCGCTTTGTCTGGGAAGAGGGAAGCGTAGGGGCCTGGTTGAGACAATAAGGTACTTAGTCTGAAATGGGAAGTTTTATAGCCCCATTTTTGGGCCCAGCCCAGGGTAGATTTGAAAAATGTCCGAATAGCGTGTTCTCATCGGTCTGGTTGGCCGGCGCCGCTCGCCTAGCTGACACTGACGCGGAGGAGGGATTCAAGATGCGGCTGGATTACTGTGAAATGCAGACAAGGTCAGGGGCAGAAGAAAACCATTCCAGAGCCAGCTGCAATGCACGATTTCGGCTGAGAGGTGGGCTGACCCACGGAGCGGGCCGCGGGGCTGCATAAATGATAAGAAGCATTTCGAGGAACATTTGAAAACTAAAAAGATGCAAAAGATACTGTGTTCTGCACAGAGAGGTGGCAGGAAAGTGCTGAATTACTACATGGATGATGACAGAGAAGAGAGAAAGCAGGCGGATGAATAGGTAACAGCAAGACTGATGAGCTCTGGTCGGCGGCTGGCAGGTGACAGATGAGCCCATGCATCACACCAAGGGAGATGAGACGGAAAGGCATCGCAATACTCCAAGCCCCGAGATGAAGCTTCTTTAGCTGAGAGGCACAGAGAGGCAAGGAGCTGGGGCTGCAGATTCCAAGGCCCGGGGAACAGGGGTGGCCCACCTTGACCCCTGAATGCCAGGTGAAGACACAGCAGGGTGGCAGATAATACGGGGTGTCAGCCACCTCCTGGACACGGTGCTCGCCCTTACATACATCATCTCTGATTCTCCCCCTCCCCCATCTACTGAAGGGCAAAGCCGTCTCACCTCCATTTTGTAGCAGAGAAAACCAAGTCTCTTAGGTACCCTACTCTGGTGACACAGCGAGCGGGAAGCAGAGGGGGATCAGGGCTGGTGTCTGAGGGCACAGGCGTGTAGCCCAGGGCTCTGCAGCAGACACCCTCTCGCTCACGGAGTCCCTAAAAGCCCCGGAGAATGACTGCACAGCCCAAACGAGCTGGCACAAGCGAGTGATTTCCCCGAAGTCTCAATGTTTATCTTAATCATCTGTGCACATTTAAACATTGTATTTCATAATATACTTGCGTGTGTCCTAACTGAAAAGTAGTGTGTGGTGTTCTGAACTGCCTGCCATCGAAAGGGAGCCCTGTCCTGGTTCCGGGGGCTTGGAACAGTGCCTGGCATAACAGCGAGAACCCGAGGGGAGAAGGGAAGGTGATGGGGTGGGTGCTGGGCACCCCGTCCCCAAAGGCAACCTCTTCTACCATGCTGCTTTCGAACACCCCACTTCCAGGGCGAACTAGGAACTAGCAGAGTGCCCCGTTAAAGGCAGCTGTACGCTGGATGGCTGGGCACGTGGGAAGCTGGGAGCACTCTGGCAAATACTTGGCGTGTGCTCTCAAAATGGAACCAGCCGATCTGTGCTACATTCCTGGCACAGACCATCTGCGTCCATGTGGACACCCCTGTGGGCGGGGAGTGTCCTCACATGCCCACATCTGTCAGTGTCCTTTGTGGAGGCCACGCGATTGCTGACCCTAAGGGCGATGACAGTTAACCCTGAGTGCTACTCTAAGTACTGGTCACAGGGCTCTACATGGTTGCCCCCAATGAACCCACTTCAACAAGCTTACAAAGTAGGCGGTGCCATTACGCTCATTACGCAGACACAGAAACGGAGGACAGAGAGGTTGAACCACGTGCACAAGGGGACCCGAGCGAGGACACTGGGGCTGGGACCCACGTCCACAGAAATGGACTCGAGAGCCTTCCTTCTAACCAGCGGCCTCAGACAGCCTGGCTCCCTGGTCCACGTTCACGCAGTACAAAGCTACTGAGTATCAGTGTGCCATGCTCTTGACAAAATTAACTCTCCTAACCCGCTTGCTAACTAGGGTGCTCCATCTTCTGTTTGGGTGGTGGTCACAAGCCACTGTCTATTTGCAAAGGGACCAGGAGTTGCTCAAGGTGCTTGTCTGGAAGATGAGCCTGGTGATGCCCACCCTCAGCTTCACACAGGTGCAGGGTAAACGCCCAGTGAAATCTGCCTTCGAAGCTCCTCAGCCCAGACACCTAGTAATTGTATATCATAACTACATGCATATGCATTAACATACAGATACAATGCACATATGTGAGACGATATGCAAATCTGATGATGCTTCTCTCGTCTTCTGTACATTAGAAATATGTATTCTCTTCTTCTCACAGGAGAAAGCAGGTCCCGTTCACCCTTGAGCCAGCCAGGTACTCTGCACACAGCTTTGTCCACAGGTGGGCGCTACGTGGAGATGCGTCTCTCCAAAGACCATCACATCTAAGTGCTGAAACATCTTTAGGCAGCAAAGGAATTAGCAAGGCACGTACTTCATTGCAAATTCCCCAAACCCTGAATCTGAGCTGTCCAATTACAGGTACAAACACCCAGTGAGGACCAGGAGGTGGACAATTAAAGCAAGGGAAAAACATCATCGCCGTGCAGCACGTCCCATGGGACACCCTTTGGATGTAAAAATTCTAGTGTGTTTTTGTTCAAAGAAGTCTCTAAGCTTCCTGGGTTATCAGGTGGCTAAGTGCACCATGGTGACTGAATCTAACTATGTAACTTTGGGCAAGCTACTTCCCCTGAGTCTCTGTCCTCACCCACGAAACGGGGATAGGAAAAGCACCCTTCCCTACATGATTGTTGGGAGAGTAAGTAAGGCAAGATGCACGAAGCTGTGAGTCCAATGACGGGCATTATTAATAAACGGAATGCATTACTGGTACTCATGTTATCACTGTTGTACTTACTACTCAGCACCTGCTAACACAGAAGCCGATTCGGCTTAACTGAGACTCACAGGTGAACGGAAGGACGGGCGGCGTTGCCATCCCCAGAAGGCGTGGGGGAGGAATTCCTGCCCAGCACAGGTGAGCTCAGTGCAGAGGGGCGGACCATCATCGCTGGACCAGGGCAAAGGTGGAGGTTTCTGAGGGAGCCCCCAAAGGCTCTGGCCCAGCCCAGGACCCTCCAGTGACAAACCTGGAACAGAAAGGGGACCCAGAAGGGGCGACACATCAAAGAAGCCCCGGGACTGTCCTGCAGAGGTGCAGGATCGGAAACAGTACATGAAAGAGCCGGACTAGAGGGGATTAGAGCCACTCCTCACATCAGGGACGGAGCTAATGAGGCTTCTCTTGTCACCATCTGCAGAAGTTTATTCCTCAGACTTCAAAGGCAGCAGAGGACGGGGGCGGGGAGCTGCGCTCCCAAGAACAGGAACAGGAGACAGAAGATGCTGATTTGGGGAGAGGGCAAGAGGTCGCCCGAGCCCCGGGGGCCTTCCTCTGGAGGCCTGCACCTGTGAGGATCCGAAGCTGACCGCTGTCACAGGGTGGGAGGAGGCCAGATTACAGGGAGGATTAAGTCGCTTGATTATGAGGTAGGAGACAGGCTGGTTTCCAGCCCTGGCCCCTGAGCTCACGCTGTTTCTTCCCTCCACTAGGAAGAGCTCAAAGTCTTTCTTAATTTCAACCTCAATACCCAGCTGTCCATCAACACGTGAACACGGTGGTCCAACAGCGCGGCAGGTGGTCTGAACGCTGACCCTTCGCCACCCAGGCATGATGTGGACGATGTCTTCCTTGAACTCAAAGCAAGTCACTTTGACGTGTTTTTTTTTCAATCCTCACCCGAGGACATTTTTCTATTTATTATCAGATAGAGTGGGAGGGAGGGAGGGAGGGAGAGAGAGAGAGAGAGAGAGAGAGAGAGAGAGAGAGAGAGAAACATTGATGTGAGAGGGACACATCGACTGGTTGCCTCCCACACGACCTGACCAGGGCCGGGGGCGAACTGCAACCGAGGTACATGCCCTTGACCCTGCAACTTATTGGTCCGCAGGCCGACGCTCTAACCGCTGAGCCAAACCGGCCAGGGCCACTTTGAGTTGGTAATTACAGGGGAAGAAACGACAGTCCCGCCACCACGACATATTTGCTGTGTCCCGGGCACAGGGGACACGTTGATGAACAGAGGCAGCCCAGGTGCTGCCGTCCTGGGGCTGACAGGCTGGTGTGCGGACATGAATATTAATTCACGCAAATGCAAATAAACGTGACGTGACAGCCCCGAGGAGTGGCATGAGGGGCGGCGCGGGAGGCTTGCAGAGAACCGCTGAGGTTCTCCTGAAGCAGCGATGGCGGGGCTGAGGCTGGAAAACAAGCAGCGTCACCCAGCAACGGAGGGGAGGCTGGCCTAGGAACACGGGGAGGTGCGTTCCGGTTTGAGGGAAGGGCATGTGCAAAGGGCCTGTGGTGGGAGGGAGAACCATTCAGTCCAGACACAGGAAAGCCAGTGTTCCCGGAGCGAGCCAGGGAGCGGCAGGTGTGGCGGCGTGAGCTGAACAGATGGGCAGGCAGGGACTTCGGTCCCCGGTGCTCACGGCTTACCCCTCCGGCTCCGGCTCCGTGCTTTGCTAGTGCACAGCTCACGTACAAACGCTGAGTGAACGAACGCTTTCCTGCAGGGCTCTGGCCCTGCGCCAGGCTTTTCTACTGGAGCGCACGGAACCCTGCGTTCACCGGTTCTCACGGATTCCACTCGCCTCGCAGACAGAAGGAACAGTTAATAAACCCAAGGTTACAGAGGTGGAAGTCCCAAAGTTGAGATCCCTATCAGGTATGCTTCAGAAACTTTATAGCCAGGCTGCTCTGTGCAGTGGAGTGAACATTTCGCCAGGTGAGTTATGGAGCCAGAATAATGAGGAGGGGAGTGTGTACCCAGAATACCTAAGACGTGATTCCTGCACTTGGGTCCAATGACTAAGAAATGGGGCGCTATGGAAAAGGGTTTGCGTTCCTCTGAATGCCGCAGGTGAAGCTACTACGTGACCCAGCAGTTCCACGGAGGTATATACCCAGAGAAATGAACACAGGTGCCCGTGCAGAAGGCACACTGTAGCAGCATTGCTCATGATAGCCAGACAGTGTTAGCAGCCTAAATGTCCATCAACTGACAGCTGGATATATACAATGTGGCACACCCTACAATGGGACACGATGTCCCATGAGAAGGAATGGTGTACTGACACGTGCTCGGACATGGAAGAACTTCTTCAGCCGCTCTGAACGTGCAAAAAACCACTGAACTGTATACCACAAGTGGGTGAATTCGATGGTAGGTGAACACAGGCGAAGAGTGACTAAGAACTCAGCTCTGAGAGCCGAGAGAGCAGGAGCAGGGGCCGAGTCCCCCTTCTGCTCCTTGCTGAGCCACCGGAGAGGGCAGGTGTGGCGTCCGCGCCAAGCGTCGGTTTCCACACCTGCGCAAAATGCAGCACACCGACTCCCCGGGCTGCTGCGACTACGGAATGAAGTATTTCCCGTGGCGTGTGAGCATCCCGTGCGCCGTCGACAAAACGCACTGCCTCGTGAGGATGCTGTGATTACTGAAACGCCCAACGGCGTTTGAAAGCGCAATTAATCACACTTTCAGGCAAGCGCTGCGTTACCCGGATGTTTGCCAACCTGCCTCGTTTGGACGCGAAGACGGAGCTCAGGTGGCTGCCCCAGGTGAGAAGGCAGCCCGTGGCCAAAGGCGTCAGGTGTGAGGAGGAGCGAGTGGCTGGCTGCCCGCACCAGGCAGGGCTGCCCCCTTTCCACAGCGCCGTGTGAGCAGTTTGAAACGCTCAGAGCACGGGGCATTCCTAAAGAGCCTTTGTTTGTCAGTCTTGTCAGGACTGAACAGGCACAGGTCTTCAGAGCCTGTCTGTCCTCTCCTGTCCGCCGCGATGCACACAGGAGCCCTGGGCTGTGGGCCGGGACTGGAAGGAAGGAACAAGCAGTCTGCTGGGGAGCACGTGGCCATCCAGATGCACCCCGGCCGCCATCTGGAGCTGTTGCTAACACCATGATCACAGAGACTTGAGGGTCCAAATGGGTTTACTAATGCCCTAGCCAGCTCTCCTCCACCCCGAGGAGGACCGCAGGAACTGAGGATGGTTTTCCAGGAGGAAGGGAGGGCTCACCAGGGCCATTGTACATTCCCCACACATCTGGAGGGCAATGCTGGGAGGAGGGATGTATTCTGCATGGGGAGGGATAAAACCAGGGCAGAAGTTATAGGAGGCGATTTGGGGCTGAATATGAAGAACTTTCAAAGGCCAGAGCTCTTTGGAGGTACAGTGGGCTGTGCTGATAGGCAATGAGTTCCCCGTGATTAGGGGCGAGGGGGGGTGCCCGGGCTGACCGATGACGTGGGTAGATGAGCAGGTGTCCTCGTCCTTCAGGGGTCCTTATCATGCTGGGACTGTGTCGCTTTTAGGCAGCGCCTCTTGGAGTCAGTGTCCCTTCTCTTCCCTCAGTTACCAATACACAGTGGGCCTGACAACTTCACTCCACAGCAAAGCACTCTGCTCTACAGGGCACTGGCCACTCCACGCTGGACACGACTGCCATCCTCATGCCCGGGCTGCCCTGGTCTCCCAGACGCCAGGGCCCTGAAGCACAGGAGGGGCTGAATGCGCAGGTCAAGCAGCAGCATCCTCCACGGCCCGCTTTGCAACGACCAGCTGTTCTCGCTCGGCGATAAGACACCGCGGAGCAACCCCTGGACATCTGCCTGACTCCCTCCCGGATCACACTTCCCTGAAGGGAGGGGTGGGGTCTCACCGCACACCACTTTGCCTCACGGCATGCCTGAAATATATATATATATATCAGTGAAAGACATATTCTTAGGGCTGCGGAGGTACTGCTGCTCCTAGAACCGTTTTCCATTTAAATCCAGCAATAATGACAGTTCTGGATCAGGCATAGAACCCATCCAGCTCCTGAGGCCAGAGATCAAGACCCTCCGAGCAGGGCTCTAGCACGTGAGCCCTACAACTGCTAATGTGTACTCCAGGGGCCCCTCGTCCCCTGCCTATGCTGGACCCCACTTGCAAAATTCTGCTAGGAGGAGCTGAGATAGCAACAGAGCTGGACAAAGAATCTGTTTGCCTCAAAGGGATCTCCCTCTTTAGTAAAAATTCTAGTAGAGTTTCTGGGTGTCTGGCCTCTGTTTAGCAAGTGGCTCAGAATGCTCTGTCTGAGCGACAAAGGTAGCGGAGCAGAAACTGCACCAGGGGTTTACGCCAGACATCTGGGGGACGCTGCAGTGAGGGTCTGCTGTCGGGGCGCTCACAGGCTCCAGGGGCTGAGAAGTCAGGAAGCGACAGGGGAACCCATGGTTACGACAGTGCCACACGCCGTGAGCCATGTAAACACGGGTGCGGCGACACCCAGGCAAGCCGTGGGCACGAGCTGGTGAAATGGATGCCCCAGGCAGGCACGGAAGACCTGAGGGCCGTGAGCTATTTGGCTTGGTAAACTGCAACTCGTTCAATGTGGATGGGACAAAGGTCTGGAAGGGCACCTGGGGCTGGAAGCTGATCCCACAGCGGAGCCTGGGGTTCAGGGTGAAGGATGCTGATGGCTCTCAGGTATATGCCCAGGGGAAGGCAACTGGGGCTCATGCTGCAGCACGGACGAACCCTGAAGACACGCTGCGTGTACCAACCCAGACACAAACGGATGCATAGTGCATGACCCGTTTATGTGAGGTCCCTGGCGTAGTCAGGTGCAGAGGGACAGCACGTGGAACGGTGGCTGCCGGGGGCTGGGGGAGCAGGACAGGGAGTTGGTGTTGAATGGACGCAGAGCCCCAGTTTGGGAAGATGAAGAAATTCGAGGATGGATGGAGGAGACAGTGACACAACAGCGTGGATGTGCTCGATGCCGCTGAACTGGACACTTAGAAACGGTTAAAGTGGTGCATTTTGTAATGAATATTTTACCACAGGAAATTTAAAACAGACAGGAAAGAAAACACGCAGGAAGCATGAGGTTCTGGGAGACACCTGCTCAGGGCACCCTTCTCAAATCCACGCAAGTTCAGGACCCTCAGCTGCTCCACACTGATGTGGTACCGGGCTCACAGCCTGTGGGAACTGCCCCAGCCCAACCCCTCAGACATGGCAGGAGGTCCACAACACAGGCATCTCCTGAGAGAGGTGGCCTGCACGTCACCCAGCTTCCCCCGCCTCCCCAAGTTTTTAATACACTTCTTTAATCTTACACCTTTGGTTGGAGGGGAGAAAGGAGACAGAGCAGAAGCAGCCTGGCTTCCCCTCGATGACTTGCTCCCTCTCCTAATTAACAAGACCCCACACAACTGAACATCTGCCAGCGTCAGAAACTTCCACAGTGATGAGCTTTGATCACGGTGAGCACCCGGTGTCCGGGCGGAACGAGAGAATTCCACACGGCCGGAATCGCACACCGTTTAATGCAACCATCTGATGATCCAACCCTTTGGAAAGCCGACCCTTGGGGCAGGCAGGGGGGCGGGGGTGGCAGAGACTGGGAATAAGATACAACCTTTGCCAACTTGAAGGAGCGTGGTAGTTGGCAAAGCAGCCTTCACCTCTTCCAACATACACCATATCCAGGGACCAGCGGATGGGAGGGGCGTGCTCATCCTATCCTCAACCATTTCTCGAAAGGGTTTCCTAAAATCTGCGCTTGGAAACCCAACACTGAAATTAACCCACTGATGTTCTATCTGAAAATTATCCTTTCTTGGTTTCTGTTCTGTCTCTTTGGTTCTACTCTCTCAAAATTCAGAGAGAACTGTCATTCGGTGAGCTCACCCAACAATCTCCGTCCTGCCGATAAGTCACTGCCGGCTTCCCGGAGAAAGTTACCATGTACACCCCGACGTCGCTATAGGGATCGGGCAGGTGCACAGACAAGGCTGATTCACGACTCCCCTCTCCCACCCCGACGGAATCAGCTCACCCTGGCAAGATTATAAAACACCCCACATGCAGGAGGCCAGGTGATCTTGTCTCCAGAGAGCATCTGTCCCCCTGCAATGCCGTTTGCATGCAAAAGACCACAGGGCAGGAAGCTGCTGGAGGAACTCGGAGGGAATTCGAACGGTGGGGATGTCTTTGAACCACAACTGTTTACCTCTCTAGAGTCATTAGTGCTAATTACTAACAACTACCCTGTTGACAAGTGCTGGCAGTTACTTAGCCGCTAATTGGCTTCAATTTACCGCTCTGATTGTGTGGTCACAGGTACATATTTGCCTGGGGAGCAAGGAAGCCAGGTAGCACAGGCCTCAGGCCGTCCTTCCTAAAGGCATCACCGCCCGACGTGCTCAGCCTAACCCAGCGGCTCTCGCACAGTCCTCATCAGAACTACCTGGAGGGTTATTCAAGCACAGATGGTCCGGCCCTGCCCCGGAAACTCTGATTCAGTAGGTCTGGGGTGCAGTCCAACAATCTGAATCCCTAACAAGTTCCCAAGTGCTGCTGCTGCTGGTCCCCGGGCCACCTGTTGAGAAGCCCCAGCCTCACTAACCTCAGCCAAGTTCTGCCTCTCCCGCCTCAGGTGTCCCATCTGCCAAACAGACGCAAGGAGGGGCCACGTGCTCCCCGTCACGTGGGCCTCAGTGAGCATCACCCGGCGTCGGTGCCACGTTGAACAGAAGGACATCTATAGAAAAGATGGGGATTTGGGAAAGGAATTATTTGCCACCCCCACCCCCCAAACCAAACCAGGCATTTTTCAGTCTCTCTCCCGCTTTGCATTTGGACAGAGCGAATCAGGGAGAGTAACGGACCAGTGAGGGGTGCTGCTCACCAAGCTTCAGTTCCGTAGGAGGACTTGGCAATTCAAAAGGTCCCGAGCCAGGGCTCATCCAACCCCGACCTTCAGGAACATTCCAGAGCTCAAGACCTAGAATGTGTGCCTACAACAATAAAATACAGATTCCGGCCTCTGCGTAACAGGTTGGAGACTACACCAGAGGAACGCCCTCATTCAACAAACCCCATCAGCAGGGAAGAGCTAGGGGTAAAGAACAGGTACGCCGGATGATGGAACTACTACTTACGAATGACACGGAGCAGCACCACGGTATCGGTGTTGACTCTGACGCGCCCGTGAAGGGGCTGGCCCTGGTGGAGGTGCCAGCCAAGGGGCACAGAGTCAGCTCCAAGCAGTCTGCACACCTCTACCTACTTGGTCGCCACAACGATCCTGTGAATCGGCAACTTCGCAGACGCAGACACGAAGCCACCGAGACGAAACAGCGTGGCCAATGCCACTCTGCTAGCGCAGTGGTGGGCAAACACAGGCTCCCAGTACAGGGACGTGAAACACAGTTCACATCTGTGCTACTCCTCTGCAACTAGCATTGTGTTGTTTGTATTACAACTGTGAACCCACATCTGTCCACACCTGTACAGGTGGAGGTAAAGGCATGTCACCTGACTCCGGAGAGCGGACTGATGACCGCACCGCACCCTGACGCCTCTGCTGGTGAGTGACATCACCCGGGTGTCAACAGTAAGAAAACAAGCCCACAGAGGTCACAAAATGACTTAGCTTTGTGTTTCTAAATCAAATGTATTGCGATGATATTGGTTCACAAAACCATACAGGTTTCAAGGGCACAACGCACAGAACATCATCTGCCCCCTGTAGGGGGCGCCCTTCGCGGGGAGTCATCTTCCATCCCAGCCATCCCCCTTGCCCACCTCCACCCACCCCGGCCCCCGGCCCGCTGGCTCTCACCACAGTTGTCTGTGTCTACGTGTCACGTATATATTTTTTAAAGATCCCATCACCCTCTTCCATCCGGCACCCGCACGCTCAGCGGCCAGGCCGCTCCATCAGAACAACACAGAAACGGCCTACGCTTCCCACTGTGCAGTCCGTGCCCCGTGCCCGGGCTCTCCGATGACCGGTGTCGGTTGAGGGGAGGTAGGAACAGAACAAATGAACACAGCTCAAGGTGGTGGGTGCCACGCTAGTGCTGTAAGGCCAAGCAATCCATCACACACAAAGCGACTTTCTTCCGGTTCTGCTGACGGGCTAGGAAATGACTAATGGGACCAACCCGGGGCAGCCAGGGTCTGCCCCCGTTGGGCAGATGCTGCCGCATGTGGCAGCTGTACTCGGGTGTCTCCACACGCAGCTTCTGTTGCTACTTCTTTGTTAATATGTTGCCAGTGTCACCGCACGAGCCACGCCTGTGTATGCACTTCTGAGCCTTTACGGGGAGTGATCAGGAAGCTCACAGCCCTGTGTGGTGACATTTCCTGAGCATCCTTTAGGCTACTAAGGAGACCCGAAGGTTCTGCCAGACGCTGCGGGTGGTGCTCGCCTGGCATTTAAAGAGGTTTTCTACATGTTATCCATGCTGCCACTACAGAGAGCAAGGAGGGAATCCGCTAGGCATCCTAAACCCCGGGGCACTTCCGACTCCGCTATCAGAGTTCCCCAATGCTCTGAGGATTTAGGTGAACGTAGCAGTTTCGCCGCTGAGATTAATCCCATAAAGACAGGATGACTCCCGCCTAGAGAATGAACTTCCCCACAGCTGGGCCTTTGCAGGCCCCTGGGACAGGGTTGGAAGGCTTCACTCTGCAAAAGGCCTGGGTGGAAGACGCATGTTTGCAATGAGGAACGTATCTCCTCGCCGCCGACTGACTAGATGGCACCCTGCATTGACGGGACCCTGCGTCGACGGCACCCTGCATCGATGGCACCCAGCGTCGATGGCACCCTGCATCGATGGCACCCAGCGTCGACTGGACCCTGCCTTGATGGCACCCTGCGTAGACGGCACCCTGCAACGATGGCACCCAGAGTCGACGGCACCCTGCCTCAACGGTACCCTGCGTCTCTCTAGAGGCAGACTGTTGCTCGCTCCATCCTGGTAAGACAAACTGGTGGGTTTTCCTCCCATGAAACAAAATGTCATTTTTCTACTTAGTCGGTGGCCAGCCTTTCCCCCTCCGACCCCACCAGATGAGATGTCTTTGGTCAAACTGTCCAACACTAACAGCCAGCTGCACAGGTGGCTGGACCACAGCGCACCATCTCACCTGTTCTCTTTAGTTCACACTAGGAACCCTGAGACCCCGGAAAGGGACCCATTTCCTTCTGGGTTGGTGGGCAGGTCCTTCAATTAAAATAATTTTTTTTTTAAAAGTCACTGTTCTTTTTTTCATCAAAAACCTCCTGCGAGAGGAAAATCAAGGCCTTGGGGGGAACTTCATTATGAATCAAAACAACACACTTTCCTCTACCAGGACTCCCTCTGACTCGTGGGCTGCTATGAAGCGGCACACGCCTTTTACCAAGACTGACCGTGTCGATGGAGAATCTGGATTCAAACCCTCTGACCCAGAAATCACACTCGGTTATTTTATATTGAAACATTAATCCGAGAGAGGGGATGCTATATGCACAGAAGTGCAACCAAGTCTTCGTGAACTCTTCAAAAAAACCAGAAACATCCTAATTGGCCAAACACCGGAGACTGTCTTAGCAAAATGACGACGAGCTATCACTAGAGTGAACACTACCCACCCAGCGAGAGTGACGGTTCTGAAGATCAGTAATGTTAAGTGAAAAGAAAAAGCAGGAATTCCAACTGCATCTAGAAGGAAGACAGCCGTCTTTAAAGAGGTAGAGAGGAATAAGTTGGAGGTAACTCATCCAGTGACGACAATCTCTGGGTAGAGGGAGATGTACGACTCCTGTCTCCTCCTTTCCTCTCGTCTCCATGTTCTGTGACGCACAAGCTTTATTCTATAATGAGGAGACACATTCGCGGTTTCTACATAGTTTTACACGCCCGAGCGATGTCATTCTGACCGAGGCTCCTGCAAGAGGCGCCCACACCTGAACACTGCAGAAGATGCGGACGTGGCATCCGGATGGCGTTGCTGGCGAGCCGCAGGCACAGGCGTGGCTGTCAGGATGTGCTCTGAGGTGACCATGAATCAAATGCTCAGATAAAAGTCAGGAATGTAAAAAAAAAAAAACAGGCATTGCAGGAGAAGAGCTTTTCTGCAGGGAAAAATATCACATGCTGGCAAGGAAGGAAGACTGGTAACAAAGGCAGCCAGTTAGTAAGATTAATGAAAGGAGAAGCCACTTTGCATGGTGGTCAATCCGCAATAATTTAAGGGTAATCGAGACTAATTCCAAGATAATAGGAAAAGCTACCCATGTCTAAATTTCGGCTGAGATTCCTTTGTGTGCTAAGTGGGCTAACCTTTGTGAAATGAGAGTGTTATTGAGCACGGAGCAAGTCAAGCACCTTTGGTTCCTATTCCAGACTGTGACATGGCCAGGGCCCCGAATCTTACAAACGGCACACAGATGCTGGGGGCCAGCAGCAAGAAAATGCTCATGGAAACAGTAAGTGGTGAGCAGGTCGATGAGTAGGTCCAGGAGGGAGGGGGTGGGGGGGGCAACTCCCAAATAAACAAGAATAAAACAGACACACGAAAGAGAGGACATTAAGTACCCCGCCCCCCGGATTGCAGCAGGACTGAGAACCCCTGGAGTGGAAGGGGCAGGGATTCGTTGTTTGGACCCTGGAGCACGCCCACCGGTCTGAAAGAGCAGCGTGTCTCGAGGGCTGAACACTGGCTGACAGCTCGCAATGGCAGATGCAGGAAGCGCGAGCGATTTCAAAGCTGAAGTCTTTGCCCACGCGAATGCCCATGCGTGCATTCGTTAGTGCACACAGGTGATGATGCGCATGCATGTATACAAGCATACGGACATGCATACACTTATGTTACACGTATGGCACGTCTCTGTACAGGTCTAGAGAGAGAGATCTCATGCAGCCACGCCCCAGTCGGCCGGACTGCGTGGAGAGGAGACAGTCACCGAGTTCCAATGCCACTGAAACAGAGCCGGAAACACAGACCTGACCCTATGGGGAGCCGACACCAGCACTTCACTGTATCGAAGGGGACAGCTGAGGGCCAAAGAAAGCGACTTGTCTAAGTTCGCTGAGGGTGCGAAGAACAGGGACAGCGAGCCTGGCGTGAGCGGCAGGGAAGAGGCCGGGCTGGCTGCCTTGCACGCGGCATCTGCCCGCCTGTCCTACGGAGGAAACGCAACCAGAAGCAGACAGTGAGGATTTATTGGCTCAGGTCTCAGCAGACAGCAGAGCTGGGATTGGCCCCTGCGCGGTGTGACTCCGGGGCCCAAAGCCACCCTTGGCGGTGGTGAGGCCTGGACGCAGCATCCAGGCCTCTTGACTTGGGGTCCAAAGCTCCTTCTCCCACTCCCTGCGGAGTGGCTTCTCCAGGGCGAACTGATGCAGCGACATCTCGACCACAGCGCACCCACCCCACCAGGCTGTCCCCCCGGGTACCTGTGAGGAGGTGAGCATCAGGGCAGAGGTCTGGTTTGTTTTCACCACTGTATTCTGAGGGCCTGGAAGAGTCCCTGGCCTGTGATAGGCGCTCTGTACATATTTGTTGAACAAACAAATTAATTTTGACAGGAAGGGGAGGAAATAAAAATAGCCAGGGTTGTCTTTTCCAGAACGCTGGAGCTAGACAGGAAGTCTGGGCTCCGCCAGCACACATGTAGTAGCAGACAGAACCCAGGGAGCGGGCCTGGCGGGCGGTCCCTGGACCTGTCTGCCCTGAAGCCTCCTGACATGTGGCCTGTGCATGTGCCTGGGCTTCCCATGGCGCCCCGCACAGATGAGCCGTGCCCTGGGGAGCTACAGGCTCCGGTGGCCCAAACGGTGAGACTCCGCGTGCATTTGAACGAAGGCTCTGGGACCTCTGGAAGCCAGGAAACGAGTCACCTTGTTTAAGCCTCGCTCCCACCAGCCTGTCTGACCTCAGAACCCTCCTACGCAGCTGGTTCACAGCTCCGGACGGGAGTGGGCTTTCATCACCCTCGGACCTCAGTGATGAGCGCGGCCTCCTGCACGCCAAGGCCCTGGGTCCCATGGTCAGGGTCCTGAATCTCAAGTGGGGCTCAGACGGACGGTGACCAGGAGGAAGGAAACGCTTCTGCCTGAGAGAATGGGACCAGCGGGCCGTGCCCAGCGCCCCCTCAGCCTCCCGGGACGCCCACTTGCCTTCGCCGGATGGCGGGGCGCACTCACACCTGTGCGCCCCACAAACCCTGGGCCACCACTGCGGGCCCACAGGGGCTGGCCGGAGTGCAGTGGTGAGCAAGGCCAACCGAGTCCCAGCCTCCCAAGGCTGACACGTCACCAGGGCCGGGACAGCAATGAATGATAGAAAAATGACGACAAAAACCCCCCAGAGAATCATGTCTTTGCCGCAATGCAGGGGGCACTGTTTGAAAGAGAGCAGTCTGGGGAGGCCCTCCTGCTAGGGGACATCTAGGCAGAAACGTGAAGGAGAGAGGTGAGCTCCCGGGATCCGGGACGCAGACCCCCAGGCAGAGAACAGCAGGTGCAACACCGAGAAGCAGTGTGAGTCCGAGAAGCAGCTGTGAGTCTGGTGTGAGGAAGGCCCAGCAAGACCCCAGTGGGCGGAAGGAGAGTGAGGACGGGGACGGGGAGAGGCCCTGCATCCTTGCCTTGGCCGGCTCATGGTCCTGTCACCTGTGAGCTGTGCTGTCACTCGGGGCCCCCTGCTGCGAAGGACCCTCCCTGTAGGTTAATGCTCTGTGGTCGCCATGGGGAAATGTGTCCCAGTTGTAAAAGGGGCCCAGAGGGAAGTCTGTGCTGGGCCTCACACGGCCACAGCGGCCTGCTCCTGGCCCCGCCATCCAGGGAGACTGGCCAAGGTGCCCCAAAGAACGTGTGTGTAACGGGGACGCACCCCACTTCCTCCCTTCAGGTGCTCTGTCCCGCTTTCTAGAGAGTGATGACCAGACTCACGGGGCAGCTTGTTAGCTTTTTAAATGTTTACTGAAGCTTTGAACAGAAAACACATGCTTGTGTTGGGTCCGGGGCCTCCATAGGCCACCAGCCCTGATAGCTACATGAACACAGGGACTGGGGAATGTGTTATTCACACGCGCGGATGGAACCCCAGCTCCGGAAGGCAGCAGGTGGCTTTTAGTTCCTGCATGTCCCCCATAACTGCAAGTAACTATCGATGGGTAACCCCGAGGCCCGGCGACCCGAGCTCTGGAAAAGTGAACCCTAGACCACTTAGAAGAACCACCGCAGGAGGAAGAACTGGGAACCGGCTACATGCTTACTTCCCTTATCACCAACCTTCCCCTCCCCCACCACCACCCAGCAGTTACTAGGGTCATGCTCTACCTTCTAGGACAGTTTCCGTCTAATAATGATGGCTTCTGTGGAGTAGTACCTCGCACAAAACACCCAATACACAGAGTTTTGTATACATCTCTGGAGGGGGTCTTAGAACTGCCATAATCCATGGGCCCCAAGTAAGAATGCCTGATTTAGGAGTAGGGGTGCATGCAAGGATCTGGCCCAGCCCCTGCCCTGTGTGTGCACCCTAAGGAGGAAGGGGTAGATTCGGGTCAATAATAATGGCTTCTTTTGGAAAAACGAGGCCACAAACTTGGACCCCAGATATCAGGGTCATTCAGTGACATTAAATGAGACTGAATGTTTTCTTCCCTCGCTGTCTTTAGATAACTCAACCACTACGGTTTTTCTGTGACCCGGGACTCCCTCTCCCCAGGGCACTGGGATCCAGGATGAGAATGAGGAAATCGGCCAACGATAACTTGAAGCTTTAAACTAAGGAGCTGGAGGGACAGCAAACACAGAGAGTGCTTTATTCTGATTGCTGTTCTAGACACATCGCACATATTGACTCATTCGAGTCTCACACCAACCCTGAGTGTTAGGTACTCGCCATCAGCCTCGGACTGCATGAGGAAACTGTGACTCCGATGAGATACATCTCCTGCCCAAGGTCACACAGCCAAGCGGCAAACTCGGGATTTGAACCCAGGCTCGGCAGTCCAGGCCCTTCTCCACCAGAATTCCATATACTGTCTGCCCAGAGAGGCCCTGCCAGGTCACCAGGTCACCAGGTCACCCGGCCACGGACGGTTCACTGGGACAGGAGGTGATGTGTGAGAAATGAGGCCCACAGTCTGCGGTGAAGAGTGCAGATCTATCCTGGGGGACCAGGTGGGGGGTACAGAGAAAGGGCTGTGTAGTGGTCACTGATAAAGGTTTATATTGCACTCTGATACACCTAGCAAAAACCACAGACATGCACACAGGTCCCCGAAGCGCCTACGTGTCAGGAGGGCACACATGCCCCAGAGAGTTTATCCCAAATGCGACCTCAGGGTGGGGTGGGGCAGGCTAGGGGCCTATGTGAAGAAGACCAGGTAAGGCGGTAAGGCGTGGATTCTGCTCCAGAGACAGGGAAAAGCACCACTCAGCTCGGGATTTGCAAGTTATACTTGAAAAATGTCTTTCCCCAGTAGGGGGCGCCGTTCCCTCTAAAACCCACCGTATGCTATAGGTCCTGATTCTGTTCCCTGAGCTGACAACAAAGCAGACCCTGCACATCTCCCAGGTTCCACATGAGGCTCCAGGCTTCCACACAGCCCACCCCTGAGGGGTTTGCTTCCTGTAATAAAATAAATAAAAAAAAGATTCCTTCCCATATTTCTTCTAAATCATGGCTAGTTCTATATCCTCTTATTGAAGGAGGTCTGTCATTTAACCAAAAAAAAAAAGAAAGAAAGTTAGCATTTTAGAAGTGAAGACCCAGAGGGAAAAACAAAAACAAAATAAAACTTCTTTCTGAGGCCTGATCTGGACGATTCCCTCACCAGCCCACGTTGTTTTCAATGCTGGGCGTCAGAGGGAACATTCCCAAGTCACGTTCTTAAGGAAGCGGGATTCGTGTCTTCTGGGTATTCAGTTAAAGAGCACGCGCTTTCCCTCGGGGTGAGGGAGCTGCGCCGCTGGCTCGGGCCGCAGACAGGCTGAGCACTGCCCACGCTTTCCAGCCGCTTACACGGCTTGTGCCGGGGACACGCGTGTGGAGTCGCTAAAGGATGCTCCGAGGATTCCACACCTGTGCCGGGAGGAGAGTCCAGACTGTTTTTAACGAGCATCTCAGGTCACTCAGTCTCTGCAGCACTCCGCAGTTCTGAGTTGCGTTACCATGAATACACCCCCTAACACCTGCCCAACTACATATGAACCCCAGGCTACACGTGGACTCTGATCCCCGGAGTGCTCTGCGTGAAGCCCTGAGGTTTCCTGCAGCTTTCGGTCCTGCTTCAGTAACGCTCTGTGCACACGGCCCGGCAAACTCTCAGGACGACCGTGCAACCAGGAGCCACGCTTTCCTGACTTGTTCTGTTTGGGCCTGTCTTCCCGGTTGTAAAAGGCGAGTGAGTTGCTAAGTGTCCTATTTCTCCCATCAGTATGGAAAGGCACGCCAACCATCCCACTCGGTTCTCATCATTGCTCTTCTCAGTGCCTGCAATTAATGTTTCTATTGATCTCTTGTGTGGTTCATGGGCACCCCCCTTTGTAAGCTCCTTGAGGCCAGGCACCTGACGTTCAGTCCCCAGCAGTTGGCCAAGTGGAGTCTTAATGAGTATGTCTTGGTTTTATCTGCAAGCGAGATGTCCCCCTGGCTTTGAACTACACGTTATCTTTACAGCACAGTGAAAAGAAAGCATGGAGAGTGTATATGTGGTTCTTCGAAACCTTGTTGCAGAAGTAGCACACTGTATCAGTCAGCATTGCTGGGTAACAAATCACCCTCCGACGTAGTGGCTTAGAAGTGCAGGTGGGCAATCTAGCCTGACCAAGGTGGGCTGTTGTGGTTTCTGCCAGCTCTCGTAGGGCTGCCCAGGGGACAGGGGCTTCTCCCTGCCCGGTCCCTCATCCTCTGGCAGGGTAGCCCATGTGTGTTCATGTCATGGCAGATGAGACATGGGCAGTCCAGCTTCCAGAGACTCCACTTCACAGGAGGGGCTGCAAAGTTGCAGTGCAGGTTATGGGCACAGGGAGGGAAAAACCTGAGGCCATTTTTGCAAATACACACACACGTGCATGCATGCACTTTTCTACACACATCCCACTGGCGAGTGTAACATGTCTGTCAGAGGAGCTGGGAAGTGTGGCCACATTCCAGAGGTAACTGTCTTACCGTAAAAGGAGAAAACAAATTTCTGAACAGAAATTTCTCTGTTTCGGGAAGTTTGTCAATACTGCCCAGCCCCCCGTCTATAGGGGCTCCATCTACATCTGCGTTCCCACAAGCACAGCCTGGGCGGGGGGAGCTCTTCCCCACAGCATTACCAATGAAATGTGTTGTCAAACTTACAGATTTTCACTAATCTGGCAGTTAAAAAATGGTATCTTGCTCTATTTTTTATATGCATACACTATCTTTTTTTTTTTTTTTGAGAGGGGAACATTGAGTCTCTTTCTATGTTTAACTATTTGTATTTCCTCCTCTGTGGACCATGTATCTGTACTCTTTGACCACAGCAACTGGGCTTCTTCATATTAATTTCTAGAAGCTGCTTGTGTATAATTTTGAGATGAGCCCTTGGTCTGTGACGTGTCACAACATTTGCCTCTGGGGAACCTTGGTGAAGGGTCCTGCACTAGCCACGGGGCGGCCCTCCTGGGTTAATGCCAGTGTTTGCCAGGGCCTATCAGAGGTGACACCTGCTTGGACGCCATTATTTGCACTGTCTACCATGTCATTTACTTTTTTCCTGTGGGCATTACTATTTCCTTTTATTCCTCCCAGGCTGCAAAAATACTTTTAGTTTTCAAATAATTATAGATGCACAAGAAGCTGCAAAACAGAGAAGTCCCATGTACGTGTTCCCCAGGTGCCCCCAGACGTGTCGTCTCCAGTAACTACAGTACGACAGCCAAGCCAGGAAATGGACATGGGTGCACTGTGTGTGTGTTCTGTACCGCTCTGTCATGCATGCACATTCAAGCAACAGTGATGCATGCACATTCATGCAACGGTCAAGACACAGAACTACCAGCATGGCAGTGAGCTCCCTAATGCTACCCACGTAATAATCAGAGCAGCTCTCTGCCCCCAAACCCCCATCCCTAACTTCTGGCAACTGCTACTACTACTGCCTTTCTAACCCATTTGTTGTTTTTCATACGCCCGTCATCTTGGGAAATCTCCTCTAATGCCCCACGGGTAGAAGCAGGTGCAGAGTTTGCTTACTTGAGCAGGGAAAGCTTCTGACTCAATCCCGGGGTCATGGAACACCTCACCCATCACCACGTACCCCCAGCCACTCCTCTCCCGGATCACCTCAGGTGCCAGACAGCTGTCTTCCATCCCAGAAACCTTACAAGTCAGCTCATCTCTTTTCCCATTGCCATATGGTGTAAAGACATGGAAATGGTGTGACCCTGGAGGTCAGAGAGAGCCCCGCCCTCTCCGATTCGCTGTGGTCACTGGTCTGCCCACACCTGCACGGCAGAGCTGAAAAACACCTCGAGTCCACCAGAAGCCGTAAGTCAAGCTGGTCCCCTGGGAGAAGGTACAGTAGGGGGGAGGGCACCAGAGAGGGTGGGGGCTTCCTCTCCGGGAATATCTACTGAGTTTATCTCTGGGTGGCAACGCTTGTTCGTCGTGGTAAAAAAAACAAAACCCAAAAACAAGCAAAAAGGACTCCAGAGAATTCTCTCAGAAAGACAACAAGGTCCCTACCACCGAGATGGCTTCATGGTCATTAATTTGGTACACAAATATTCTGGTTTTGCAAGGGTCTTAATGTTTCATCTTTTGTTTAGAATCTTTCCATTAGGCAACGTGTTGTTTCCTCAATAATAATTAGGACAGAGAGGGAGGAGAGCGTAAACCTGACGCCGTTCTGCAGAAGGTTTCATTCCATCCTCTGCCATCAAGAACGAAGGGGCCTCCGGCGATACTATGCCCGGCTCCATCCCTTGGAGAGCGAGGCCCACAGACACATGTCTGCATCAAAACCGTTTCAGATGCAAATGCCACCACCGCCCCAGAGCCCGGGTATCAGCGCCAGGTGCAGCCTGGAAGTGTGACCTCCCCTTAGACCCTGGAGGTGTGGAGAATCTTGATTGTGACTATTGTGCAAAGTGAAAAAAAGGGACCGGAGCAAGCTGAATGCAGCGAGAAACAGCCTGGCAAATAAATCTGTTGCCTGTCACTGAAAATAAAGAGAAACAACTGCAAGCGAAATATAATATATGATTAGGATGCTGGCCCCGGACGTGAAAATGTATCTATTAAACATCATCCTGCCTCGGTTCGCGGTTAAACGACTTGATCTACTCCTACGCGGCAGCTGAAGCCCGGACGCTCCGTGTGTTGACGCAGCGCTGGCCCCGCAGGTTTGGTCCGAGGTGGCTGCAGGGATGGGAGACCCTGCAGCTCTTTGCTCCACATTCATCACCTGTGTCTCCCCTGTGCTATTAGCTGGCTTCCAGGGAAGACACATGGCGTTGGTATTCTCAGCACACGAACGGCTAAGTAGGAGACACGGGCTTGCCAACGGCAGAGTCATTTTGGAAAACAGTCTGGCAGTTCCTGAAAATGTGGAACGCGGAGCCACCGTGTGACTTCGCAGCTCTCGGTCTGAGCAGATTCCCGAGAGGTGGAGAATACGTGCGCACACAAAAACCGCGTGGGAAAGACTCCCACAGCAGACGTCAGGCCAGCCGGAACCGTGGAAACAAGCCGGTGTCCATCGACCGCGGAGCGCGTTTAAATTGCGGTACATCCACACACGGGAACATGATTTGGCCATAAAAAGGGATGCAGGACAGACACACTACCGTGGACGAACCCTAACGTGACGTCTGGTGAAAGAAGCCAAGAAAGATCACATACATTATGAGTTATTTAGAGGAAATATCTAGAATAGGCGAATTCTAGGGACAGAGAGCATTGGGGGTTGACGTGAGCCGATGGGGACAGGAAGGAGGGAGGGTGACTGCTAAGGAGGACGAGGTATCTATTTTAGGGTGATTAAAATGTCCTATAATTAGTAAGTGGTGAATAATTGCACCACTCTGAATATCTGAATACACTGAAAATCACTGCATTGCATACTTTAAAAGGGTACATTTTATAACATCTGAATTAATTCTTAAGAAAGCTGCTATATATAAAAAGATATGGGCTTGCCTAGTAACATACCGAAGACAGACTCAGTAAATGAATGCCCGCTGGAATATTAGTACTAGGTGGGGGCGGGATCAAAGCAAATTTAAGTCAAATCTTTACAACTTTGGAAGATGAGCTAAAGTAATTGCTGTGTGCTATACATTGTAAATGCTCACCAAGACTCTGCTGCACACCTTTTGTTATCTCTGTTCACAGCATGACCCCCTGCTTAACATCCAATCATCATTTATGCCAGAAAGACTCATACACCTACTGTGTCCGCAGCACGGGGCAGTCTCTGTCATGGAGAGCTTCTACTCCAGTGAGGGAGATATGCACGTGAACATTTCCAGTAAGTGCAGGCAAAGCTGCATTCAGAGCCACATGGGTGCAGCGTGTCCCAAGGGCATGCTCCAGCACTGTGTGGGCGGGGGAGGAAGACCTGGCTGCCTGGGCTGTAGCAAGGGGTAAAGTCCCAGTTGTTCCTTACAGAGACTATTGAGCACCTGGCCCGTACTCAGACCTACTCCCCACTGTATGTGGGGGTACCTAGAGTTTCTCCTGAAGGAGCCGTGTCTGGGCTCAGCAGGTCATGCAGCCTGTCTGCTCTCCCGTTGTCCAACAGGATGGCTGCTTGTGATGCCTGTTCCAGTGCCTCCATCTGCATCTTCATCCCCTTGTCTGCTGTCCCATTAGCTTTTCCTTGTGAGTGTACTTTTATTATTATTCCATTCCTTCCACTTTAGTGGACTTGGGGGAGGCACGGAAATAGGGTCCTGTGTTCAATTTGCTATGCTTTATAAATTACTTAAAAAAACATATAGAAACAGGATGTATGGGTCACTTAAAAACACGTGTGCAAGCCAAGTCTGTCCTCTGGGCCATCCCCGCAACATCTGCAAGCATTCCGACACCACCCTCGGAGCAAGGGAACACCCAGATAATTTGGGTCATTTTGCTTCGGAAGAGAGGCTGCAGGACAAATGAACGGAAGAGAAGAGGCCAGTGCGCAGAATGAAAGGGTTTGAGCGTAGAAAGTGCGACAGGAGGGATTTTAACCAAAACCATTTCTCACTTGGACGGTTGTGGTGGCTGACTGGGCTCCCTGCCTGTCATCTGGCTCGCCACAGACCATCTTCTGTGGGTTCACTTTCGCTCCCCGATTCAGAACCTCTAAATACAACATTCAACAGCTTGCCGAGGAACTGTGGGATGCTAAGCATGTGGGGGTCCATGCTATGCACTGGGGAGACGGTGATGAGCCCAGCAGACATGGGCTCTCAGTGCTTCGAGCTTAGCCTGGAACGAAGACAAGCCGGGAAGCACTTGCAGTAAAATGTAAATCTGATCTGTGGCTACTCTCATCTCTCACCGTACCTTCACCGCAAGCAAACCTGGCCTTATCGTGTGCCAGGGGGCTTGGCAAAGCCCACGTCCACGTGCCCACACACGGCCTCACCGTGCCCCTTCGAGACTGCTACTTCAGGCTTGGTCACCCCGTTTCACACAGGAGGCTCAAGGAAGTGCAGGGGATTCCCGAAGCCACTTGGGTATGTTTCCTAATCGCTGGGACAAAGGACCACAGACTCCATGGCTTAAAGCCACCTAACTTTATAACCGTGCAGTTCTGGAGGGAAGTATGATGTCTTACTAGGCTGAAGTGGGGGTGTTGGCAGGGCCACGCTCTTCTGGGGGCGCTGAGAACCTGTTTCCTGCCCTTTCAGCTTCTAGGTGCTGCCCGAACCCCTTGGCTCGTGGCCGCTTCCTCTCTTCAGAGGCAACACTCAGCCTCTGCTTCTCTCTGCAGTCAAACGCCCCCTCCCTCCTATAAGGACACCCTGAACTGTTCCTGCTCACAGCACCTCTGCCCCCAACGCTGCAGGATTTCTCCTCACACCAACCTCCTCCACCTCCCTCGACACCACCTGGGTGTGCCCCCATCCCACTCAACTCTGACACTCGCTGCCTGGAGGTGGCACAGACCCTGCAGCTTTAAGGGCTCACTTTAGACACCAGTGGCAAGTACTGGGTCCCCAGGCGACCCCCACGTCTGTCCAACTTGCATACAAGGCTGGTGTCCGATAGCCTGGGGACTGGCGCCAGGCAAACTGCTCGACCACTGTCTCGCGTGCTCAGCCTAGACTCCCACCCTGTTCCGGGCACCGCCTGCCCCGGGCTTGTAGACTAACTCCCATCCTGCTCCAGGCGCCCTGGGCGTATCGACTCACATTCCGGAGGCTCCATGCGTAGCCCCCGCTAGGCCAAACCCTCACAGACAAATTCCAGCTGCAGCGGGCGGATATAAAAAGCACAAACCCCAGCTTCCGGCGCGGCTTCTAGGACTCGACCCCCGGAGTCTGTGAACCCGCCCGGAGTGTACCCAATAAAGCCTGATCCCTGTTTATTCGGCTGTTTGGCTCTCCAGTCTCTTCTCTGTTTTTCAGCGGCGCCCCTGCTTCCTTACAGTTGGGGGTTCCCACCACCCTCACCGCTTAGGTTTGATTGTTTTCTAGAATAACTCACAGAGCTCAGGAAAGCCCTTCACGTACTGTCAGCAGTCTGTTATAAAAGATTCAACTCAAACAGCTCAACGGAAGACACACACGGGGCGGGTATGTGGGGAAGGGTCAGAGCGTCCGTGCCCTCTGGGTAGGACTCCTTCCAGCACCTCCTTGCATTAACCAACGCAGAAGCTCATTGAATCCCGTCATTAGGGTTTTTATGGCGATCTTAGGTCTGTACCATTGATTACGTGATTGACCGTTGGCGATGAACTCAATCTCTAGCCCCTCTCCCCTTCCTGAAGAGGGATGGGTGTGAAGGAACAACCCCTGAGCATGATGCCTTGGCTTTTCTGGTGAGCACCCCATCCTGGAGCTATCTGGGGGCCCGGCAAGGGCAGCCTCACTGCCTCGGAAGACGCTCCTATTATTCAGGAAATTCCAAAAAGTTCAGAGGCTCTTGGTCAGGAGCCAGGGACAAAGGCTAAACATATATGTTCCGTTACATCACAGACTCGTTACATTCAGGGCTCACCCAAGCAGCCCAGGATACTCTCCCCACCTCAAGATCCTGAACTAAATCCATCTGCAAAGTCCCTCCTGCCACACAGGTTAACTTTTCGCAGGTTTTGGATTTCGGACAAAGACGCCTTTGGGGGGGGCATTATTCAGCCTATCATAGGTAGAAACAGGAGGGCCTGGGATTCAGAGCTGAGTCTCGGGCCCCAAAGCAAAGTGTCTAAGCACCCTACAAACCTGCTCCCCCGTGAACGGGGCTTTGGCCACATCCATGAGCACTTTGCCCCAAATCAACCCCACCGAATCATTCTTCCATGCTTTCTCCAGGGTGTTCCTTTTGCTTGGAATTCCCTTCTACTTGGCCCCCTCAAAAACTCCTACTTAACCTTCAACACCCAGATGCGTGCTTCCCCTCTATAACTTTTCCTGTCACGACTGAGCAGAACTGAGCAGAAATGCCTCCCCTACAATTTGGTAAATTAATTCTCTGCACAGGCAATGACCACTTAACTCTGCAGTTGTTTCTGCTTCTTCCTTCCCTTCCCCACTTACACAGACATTCCTAAAGAACAGAAATCCCTTTCCTTTCCCACACATTGTGTAGTATCTGCCATGTCCGACCTTGCCTGGCACACAGTGGGCATTCAACACATGTTCCTGAGTGGAAGCTAGTTAAAAAATGAGTGGTATTATAAAGCAGACTGTGCAATCTTCTTGAAAGATTAAAAAAAAGAGAGAATTAAACCACATGTTTTTAATTTTTTTCTCCCATCAATTTACTGAGCCCAATGTTGAGCACTGCACCAGCTGCTAGGAACACAGAGATGGATAAAAATGGATGCCTGGGACGGCAGGGATGGAGATGGATGGAGTCCCCTACTGCATGCCAGCCACTGTGCTTGACGCTGGCACACTGAGCTCGTGTACGTGGAGGTCTGCCAGGCGAGGGGGAGCAGCCTCAGTGCGATCCCACGGCCGCCCCTTCCAACAGGTGCATTGTGGGAGATGAGTCTCCGATGGCTCCATGACCGGCAGCTTTGCGCTTCCAGCACACGAAGGCAGAGTCGGAGGCCATCAGAGGAGACCTTCCAGCCCAGTGTGTTTGAAACTAGAATCTGCAGTACAGTAGAGGGTTGTGAAAATAATGTAGTGGGTTTCGAGAAGCTTTTTAAAAATTAAAATATGCCAAATAGATTAGAAGAGAAATATAAAATTCAATGAACATAATAAATTAATTATTATTTTATGAAGATATTTAGTTGCACATTGATGCAAGGTGTCTGGGTAGATGTATGTGTATATGTATGTATATATGTGTGCATATATATGCAGATGTATATGTATGCATATACATGTATATATGGACATATATGACATGTGTAAATAAGTATGTGCATAGATGCATGTGTTTGTATGTATAAGTATGTGTAGATATATGTGTAAATATGTGTGTCTATTTGAATAGGCATATGTGTAAATATGTATGCAAGTATATGTATGGACACATGTAAATATGTGTATATGTATAGACATATATGTATCTATGGATGTATGTATGGATGTGTATGTATAGACATTTGTGTAAATATGTGCATATATGTATAGATGTGTATATATGTGTGTATGCAAAAACACGTGTAAATGTGTGTATGTATATGTATAGACATGCGTATATGTGTGTATGTATTGCAGACACATGCATATATGTATGTAGCTATATGTATAGACATGTGTAAATATGTGTGCATGCATATGTATAGATGCACATATGCATGTGCATATACATATATGTATAGATGTATGTGTAAATATGTGTGTATGTATACGTATAGATGTACATTACACAGACAGACACCTACATCTGTTCTCTGGGCTGTGATGTAAAATGCAGTCTGCTGTGGGACACAGTTAAAAGGTGTGAAAAGAACCGACGGTCCTTCATCTACACTTGGTTACAAAGCAAGCCGGGCAATGGACTCCTGCCCGCACTTTTAGTAAGAGGCCTGGCAGGTGCATTCCCCAAGCCCACAGGGGTCTACACCGCACACTCACCCCCTGCACCCCTGGGGATCGGGACGCTCTTTCGTTAAAGTGACCAGCTGCGGCAGGTCTTCGGTTACCGAGGCTGACCTGACACACTCATGCGGAAAGTCCTTTAACTGGCCTACCGTGGGATTTCCTTCTGAGAGTCACAACCCAGAGCCGATTATCCAGAGCGGGCTAATGAAATGCCCAGAACGCTTAAGATGTGTAGTCCTGAGGGAAAAACACAGGCTTGGAAGTTTTGCTGAGTGGGACGCTTCTGTCTCCGCCGCTTGCCGGCCGTGTGACCTCAGGGCCCAGCTGTACTATGGCCGTGGGCCTGGTGTGAGGGGCCAGTCCTTCCGACCCAGGAGAGCCTACAAAAACACGAGCTCAGTGCTCATTAACCCCTCCCGCCCCACGGGATGTGCGGAGAAGTGACGAACAACCACACGCCAACGACACTCGAGAGTTGAGGAGAAAGGCCGCTCTGTTCCTTCAGCAAAGCAGCAGAGCCACCTGGGCCCCTGCTCTGTGGCCGGGCACCGTGTGCCAGGGCCTTGCCAAGATGCCCCACCCTGTGCCGGCTGACAGCGGGGTTGACCCAGTAACCCCAGCTGGGCTGCACGCGCTCGATTCCACGACCAGCCCAGTCCCGACGCTTCCTGCTATTGACGATGTCGGGTTGGACTGTGATCACTGTTTGAGCTCTTGATAGAAAGTAAGGAGGCTGGTACTTTTCCCCGGGAGGCACAAGTGCCAGGACTGTAATGCCATCTCCAAACACGTCTTTCCAAATACCACCCTGTCCCACCAGCCCCGTGAAGAAAGCAGCCAAGACACAAGGCCTCTTACTGCCGCAGCCAGCAGATCCGGGGTCTGTGGCGTTCGGGCTGTGAGTCTCACCCTGGCTGAACTTGGCAGTATATAAGGAGCTGGGGAAAATGTGGATGGCCAGGGCTGCCCCGGAGATGCCGACTTGGTTGGTAAGGGGCAGGCCTGAGCATCGTTCTTCTTAAAGAGCTCCCAGATGATTCTAGCCTGCAGTAAGTGCCTTTGGGAGAAGGTGCCTGTTTTCTTATGAGGAATATACAGTAGGGAGAGGTTAACTGGCTCATCCAAGGTCACACAGCCGGGGCTGGGACTGGAACAAGGGGCCGACCGACTCCTTTTGTAGCCAACACCGCCTTGTGGAGCTCAGAGCATCTACAGATATCTGTCAGTCTGCAGCCTCGGGGCCACAACCTTTCAGTGTTCAAAGGCGAGGACTCGCATTCTGCTGTTCTTTAGAATACCAAAAGCAGTTGGAAATGGCCCAAGACTGCAAAACAGAAGGCCTGGAGAGACAAATAGCACAGCCATGTCACAGAATACCAAGAAGCATAAAAACGACACAGTGCTGAACATAGGCAAAGGGCTGCAATGTGCAGTTAAGAAGAAAAGTCTTAGTATACAAACAGTATTATACTATGAGCTCAATTTCACATTCAAAAGAAAAGCTATATGATATGCACAAAAAGTACCTGGAAGGAAATACACTGAACTGTAAACAACACTCAGCACGACGTAGTAGAAACACGGGAGGTTTCGTTTCTTCTTTGTGCTGATATGAGTACGAGTTGTTGGATTCATGACACACACACATCGAGTGCATGGGTCTCCTCGACTTTGATGCCCATGACAGAGCAGTCTACTCTTGAAAGGATCTAGTAAATTCTTGTTTTTGCCTCTGGAGAGGAAGCTCCTTTTGCTATTACAGTAACATCCAAGGGGCAGCTTTATGCTGCTTGCCTCTTGTCCGGTCTGGAATTCTCTTCCTACTGTTCTTCAAAGAAAACATTTTCTTTCCAAAAAAAAATACAGAGCTGATGTCATGGGCTCTCCGTGCTTCTCTAAAAACCCAAGTCAGAGCAACAAAAGCTGAGGGTGAGCACCTACTGTGCGCGCCCATGAACAGCATCGAGAGGGATTCTAGAGCCCACCTCCCAGGGCAGTGGCCTCCAAGCCTCCCTGCAGAGCCGGCGCAGGAATCGGCCGGAGTTCGAAGCCACTGTTCTGTTTTGAGATTCTGGCTGGGTGGAGCCAGTGGGTCACCGTTCACTCCTAGGAGATCCAAATTCTCTTGGGAACCCATTTTTTGAGGCTGGCTTTATCATTCCCCTATATTCTGTCTCCATTCCCGCCTCAGAGAGTGTTTCATGCCTGGACATAGCCTTGGTGTCCAAGTCCCCTTGGCGACTTCAGGGCATCTGTGATTTGGTACTTGACAGGAGCAGAAAGGGGGAAGAAAAAAACAACAACAAAAAGTGGATTGTAGAATCCAGAAACACAGAGACCGAAGACCTTGTTTTGTGTTTAATAACTAATTTTTAGCATCTACTCGGCCTGGATTGAGCTACACCTTGAAGCCCGAGTCGGCAGGATTCACCGGCAGACAGACACGGAGTGTGAGCGTGAGAGGTTCCATGGGACTCTTCCTGTCTATGGTTCTGGCTCTGCCTCTGACCGTGTCCATCTGTTAAGATTCACACACCTGAACGGAAGACTGGGGTCCCCCAATCAAAGCCACTTACTTTCCAGACTCCTTCCTCCACCCATCACCCATCAGCAGTGCTTGAACAGATGGCCTTGGATCAAAAAGGCAGAGTGACTTGCTTAAGGGTACTGATGAGAACACAGACACCTGCACCCCACAAACAAAAGGCCTTCTGGGCCTTTCTTTACCGTTAACAAAAAGCACCGACCTAGTCTCGTCTCTAAGACCCTTCCAGTTCGTTTCAGTGACGTGGGAGCCACAGCAGAACTTCCTTCATTTCCCACTGCTTCTGCACCGGATGACCGAGAGTATCCGTCTTCAACGTGCCACTTTTCTCCGTTGACAAACACTGATTTCTTTTTTAACGGATGTCCCAGGAAGGCACACAACTCATCGGCTTGAATGACGGCCCCGTTCACTAAGCCAAAGAAGGAAGAAGGCCCAGGACAGAGCCCTAGTGGGAGGCGCCACATAGCGTGAGCCCCATTCTCGAGGGAGAGTCATTGGTAGAGGAGAGGTTCAGCTAGGTCACATTTTCATTTAGGTCACACTTGTGGAGAAAGAGGCTCCCAAACCTACCTTGTCCATCTAGACCGTATACTCCTCTGAAATGCTAAAGAAAATGTTTCCATGTACTTCAAATGTATAAATGTCTATTAGAGATCTGTTCCCGTCCCCAAGGAGGACCCTGTCTGCTTGAGTCAGAAAAAGGGGGTGAGGACGTGTGGGAAGGAAGTTAAAAGAGAACACTTTGTTTATTCAGAACAGGTCCTATTAGCCAGCGTGCTTCTTAAGGGTGTGAGTGACAGAAATTTAAACTGGCTTAGGACATTAGAAAAAGGGCAATTTTGCCTCGAGCATGGTTGGAAGCAGGGACTACAGCACAGTGTAATCTGGGACCCACGTCCCCCGCCAGGCGCTCAGATTGTGTGCGCACTCTCAGACGGGGGCCGTGCTCACGAAGGTGGCCCTGGTTGCCACGGGCCAGCACGGGTTCCAGGAAGGTTCCCCTGACTACCTGGCAAGAAATGGCCACTGTGTCTAAACGGTGCAGACATCATGGTCTGTGAGGACCCCCTGCTTTGCTCCCAGGAGGCTGCAGCTTTGGTGATGCCAGGGAGAGGGTGCCTGTGTGCTCAGCCCCCAGGAAAACCCTGGGTGTGAGTTTCTAACGTGCACCCCTGGCAGGCTGCATTGCACATGCTGCCACGCTCACTGCTGGAGGAAATCGGTGTGCCCGTGCAACTCCACTGCGAGAGGCTGCCCGCCTCCGGCTCCACCCTTCGCTGCCTTTCCTTGGCTGGTTTTGCTTCACGTCTTTTTGCTGCAATAAGTTGTAGTCGATGCCTGGCGGGTATCGCTCAGTGGTTGAGCGTCGACCCATGCACCAAGAGGTCGCCGGTTCGATTCCCGGTCAGGGCACGTGCCCAGGTTGTGGGCCCGATCCCCAGTGGGGGTTATGCAGGAGGCGGCCAATCAATGTTCTCTCTCATCGATGTTTTATTCTCTCTCCCTCTCCCTTCCTCTCTCTCTAAAATCAATAAAGAAAAAAAGAACAAAACCTTTAAAGAAGAAATAAGTTGTAGCCAAGAGTATGGCTCATGCTGAGCCCTCCTAGCAAACCACCGAGTCTAGGAGCAGTCTTTGTCACTGGCCCTTCCGAATTCTCAGTTGGAGTGCTGTGTCCATGCAGACAGGCGAACCGTGTCACCCCCCTCACAGCTCAGCCCTGACCAGACTGACAAGGAGCAGTCCTTAACCCTGTGGACTGACCCAGCAAAGGACAGCCGGCTGTGATCCTGGCTCTGCCCCTCACTAGTCACGTGACTTCAGCATATCCTTTAACCTGTTTAAGTGTTCAATTTTCTCTCCTGTAAGGTGGGGATTGTGAGGACTGTTGTGGGGCTGCAGGAGCTGATACATGGAGAACACCCAGACTACATGCAATCCGGACTGTATCTGGTAAAAGCAAGTCTCCCTGAAATGTAACCATAATAATAAAGGAAACAGGCTACAAAGTATATGGGAACTCCTAACTATTTTTATAATTGTTCTAAACATCAAAATCATCCCAGAATTTTCAAGTTCACTTAAAAAAAAAAAAGTAAGTTCCGTCCCAGCCCCTCCTCCCCACTCCCCACCCCTCCATGGCGACCACCTTTTCTTAGTCTAGTATCTCATCATTGCAAAAAGAAAAAGAGGACTGTTGGCTGGATTTGAGAAATTTTCTTTTTACTCTTGTAAAATTCTCTGCTATCATGGGATGTGACCTGGGGTCTCTCTTGCCCTCTGGGCAGGAAGGAAGAGAGGGATGTGACCTGGGGTCTTTCTTGCCCTCTGGGCAGGAAGGAAGAGAGGGCCCAACTGCTTCCTTTGTCCCTAAGTCGCAGGGAGTGGCAAACCAGGAAGGAGGAAGCCAGAGCTGCCTCTTGTAATGGAGATGATGGCTGGTGGGAAAATATGCTTTTGCTTCAGGGTATTTCACCTGGTCCTAGGCTGGCGGCCAGCGCCCTGGGTGCCCCCATCCAGCTCCGGGGAGAGACGCACACCGCTCTGCCCACCGCGCTCTTCCAGATGGGCAAGCCCGGCGCGCCGCATGGACCAGAACAGCCATTTGTCTTCCCGGACAGGCCACGTTCGTCCTTGTCACATATTAGATGCTGCTACTAATCTATGTGCATACACTTAGGAGAGAAGAGCTGTGTCCTTGTGCGGGTCACAGAATGACACGCGGTCTCCTCCCTTCGGGGAGTTCAGACGAGCGGCACTTCGGTCCCTGTTGTCGTTGTGAGGAGAGCTCCTAAATTCCAGGGGGATCTGACCGAACCCCTGGCCTGCTAGGGAGGCAGATGCTTTCGAGTCCGGTTGATTCAATCATGCTCTCCCTCGGTCTCCTGGATCCTGCCAGGTACAGGGAGACGGATGCGTTTATTTATCACCCGAACAAGGATCTTCACCGCCGGCCGCCGGTCTGGGCTCTGGAAGGAAAGATTCACGGTTCGTGCATCTGAAAGGCGCACAGTGGAGGCGGCCAAGGGTGTGTGAAGCACACCCAGAGGGAGCCTGAGCCCAGGCTGCTTCGGGAAGCCACACAGCCAGCACCTGGTTAGGGCTCTGCAAGGTCTGAGGCGCTACACCAACTGTGGAAGCTCCCATCCCCTTTCATCATTAACCACTGAACAGCACCACCACCGCGCTGACCATCCGGATGGGCTTCCTCAGTGACGAAGAGCTACGAGGGGTCTCGGCAGAGAAAGACCGGGCCGCGGGGGAACGCAGCGATGCGGCCATTGTTTCCGTTATCACAGCGGGGGAGGTGGGTGCTACTCAGCAGAGACCGGGGCCAAGGCTGACCACCCTGCAGCGTTCGGACGGCGCCCTCCGTGAAGACGACGCAGCCCCAAGGGTCGGTGCCGAGGTGGAGAAACCTGCACTGAAGCCGCGATTCTCAGGTCCCTGGGGGTGTCCAGGCTGTTGGTGGGAAAGGGGAGCGGGCCTGGGACCTTTGCAACTTGGAAAACCCCAGCCGGTGATTCTGACACGGAACGCCACCCTCCACCTTGCAAACGGAAGCACTGCTCAGAGAACACAGCGGGACACGGTCATCAGGTTGTGGCTCGGCCCTCACATGCCCGTTAATCCTATTAGATCAGTTGCTCACATGGACCACAGGTAGCGCCAACCTGCACGTAAGGCCCTTCTGGACAAGATACTCAGAGCAAACAAGAAAAATAATTGGCTCTCTGCAGAGCACATGACTCTAAAGATGGGCTCTGTCTTTGTCTCCATACATTTGTGCAACAGATGTTGCTTCTTCCTGCCCCACTCCCCGTTCTGCTCTGCACCAGTCACTGCCACCCCCCGGAGTCCCCTGTGCCTTCACTAGGTCCCCTCCCTCAGAAGGACGCAGGACAGCTCTGCCCCCTCTGTGCATCCACCAGAGCTCCGTTCACCAAGTCCCCTTGACTCGGGGCAGCTGATACCTTCAAATGCTAGGAAAGCAACCTAGCTAAATAATTCACATGAATGGCAAGCAACCCATGATGTTCCCAGAAGCATCTGATTTTCTCCAAGAAGGATGAGCTAGTCACAGGAATTTCTAACGGATGGAGCATTAGAGAGGATGACTTGCCATCTGGTACCAAGTAGGGGTTCGGCCAATGTTTACTGAATGTCCGAATGAGTGAGAGGAGGCTCCGGGCACAGCGTTGTCCTGGAGTCCTAGGTTTAACGCTTATGCTTTCAATATCTCTTCCTGAACTGTTCGAAACGAAAACATCTAAAATGTTTCTGTTCCAGGTCCCTTGACCTCCCAGCTCTTGGTGTCGGAATATATGTAAAGATTCAGCTCCAGGACATAAGCAGTGGTCTCCCCAGTGGGAGGGCCCATCAGGATGGTAACTGTTGCCACGTGTGAGACACATGTGATGTCTTTTCCAAAAATAGCAGCAGCACAAATGTCTGAGGACCGTGTGGCCACACAAGAAAAGGCAATCACGGAGTGTCCTGCTAAGACCCTAAAATTCTTTTGTATCGATCGCATCAGCCTCCCCATTCAGTGCTTTCTTCCCAGTCTGAGTCCTCCCTGCTCTGCAGCCCTCTGCCGCTGTTCCAAGACAAAAGGAGCAGCCAGGGAAATAACCCTAATAAAAATAATAGCACCATGTTTCCTGGATCCGGAGAGGCGGCGGATTGTAGGAAAGAGCGAAACGTCTTCCAGGGGAAAAGACCGCCTGTCCAGCTGCTTCTGTAAGGCACGTGGATTGCAGAAACCGTACAAGGTGAAAACCCCACCTCGGAGAACTGAGACAGGATAACAAATACCTGCAAAGTACTAGGTGAGTTACGTAGTTTGCTTCCGAAATACTGTTCCCGAGACCGAGCAGCTCAAGTGTAAGGTGCACGGGACAGACAGGTCGTGGGACTGTGCCCTCCACAGCCTGCGCTCTCCCCACCGTAAGCGCGGTGGCTCCTTCCAACGCGGACCAAGTCCTGGCTCTGATTCTCAGGAGCTGCTCCCCGGGCCGCCTCCCCCGTCCCAATGGAGGTTCCTTGGGGAGTCTCCTTACTCATGCAGGACTAGTACTGTCCCCTGTACTATCAAAGTCCTCCCATCCGGAATCTTTTCGGTGCGTAGACAGGTGCCCTATTGTGAGGACAACAAGATGAGCCTAATGTTAGTAACAGCAGCAGCTACACACGGTCGGGGCTCCCTGTGTCAGGTGCTGCGCGATGACCTTTATGCGTATCCAGTCCCATGGCGATCACAGCAGAGCCCTCTGAGCATGATCGGGCCACCTTTGCCGCAAAGAAACAGAAGGTCAGAGATCTGAGTGGTGCCAAGGTGATAGAGATGGCGAGAGGGTGGGGGCCAACCCAAAGGAAAGGCCTGGACGCCTGGGTCCCACTTGCGTTGGGCAAGGAAGAGGGGAGGGACAGACTTCCAGCCACTTCCAGAAATGGGTCTTCCCTCCCGATGAGCCTCAGCGTGTCCTCCAGCTCACCTGCGGGGAGCATGGCCCCCGTGCACTTAGGAAAGCACACAGGTGGCAGAGGTCAGGGGTCTTGGAGAGGCAGCAGTGTGGCCGCTCTGTCCACCCTGAGAGCATGCTGGCATTGGGATGTGGCTGGCTTGATGCGGCCTTAGCAGACTGAGGCGGGGCTGACCTCACTCCCTGGGTGTGGGCTGCAGAATCCGGGGCTCCTGACCCGACGGGTGATTTCAGCAAATTCTCCTCAGATGAATCTGCTCAGCATTCGCTCTGCTCCTCCTCCTCACTAATCACAGCTCACCCATCCCGCATCACCAACCTACCCACCTCACCCCGCCTGCCCGCCTAGCCCCGCCTGCCCGCCTGGCCCCACATGCCCAACAAGCCCTTCCTGCCCACCTAGCCCCGCATGTCCGCCTCGCCCCGCCTGCCCACCTAGCCCCGCCTGCCCGCCTAGCCCTTCCTGCCCACCTCGCCCCGCATGCCCGCCTCGCCCCGCATGCCCGCCTAGCCCTTCCTGCCCACCTAGCCCCGCATGCCCACCTAGCCCCGCCTGCCCGCCTAGCCCTTCCTGCCCGCCTTGCCAGCCTGCCCGCCGTGCCCAGCCTGTGTACTTGCTCACGACGGTCTGCATCATCCACTTAGCTGTCCGTTGGAACCAGCAAACCCAGCGCCCTCCCTTCAGGACCAGGGGCACAGGGCTACCATCCCTGGCTCTACAATGGGACACAACTAAAAGTCCAGAAGAGGAAACCGTAATAACCCGTGAGAACATCTATTTTAATACTAAAAAGCTCTACTTTAGTTCCAAAAAGGAAGCACCTGAAGACACCTCCAGCCCGGACCTGTTCTGTGAAGACACAGACCTTTCTGTCCTGTGTCTGCGTGTCCAAGACGAAACTCGTGGCCCAGTGAAACTCATCACCCGGCACTATCCAACTGGTTTCGGTCCATTTGCTTGCCCCCAGGGGCAGTATCCTGCATATATGGGCCACCGTCACCTTGCTTGGACTTGTGCAGTAGCCAATCTCCTACCTATTGCCAAAACTTTCTTTCAAGGTGCTGGTTGCCTGCCTCAGCGCTCAGACCATCCCCCACACTGCAGCCAAGGGCCCCGCTCAGATCTGAACATCCGAGCCTTTCTCTCTGCACCGGAATCTCTGAGCTACCTTTCAATGACGTCTGGGTAAGACTCAAGCCGGAACACAGAAAACCCTTCATGCTTATCTTGCAATACTTCTCACCCCTCAAGTCACCTAGAATCACACGCTTTGTTTGCTGATTTATTCAGCAAATGTCTCCTGAGCACCCGCCCTCTGCCGACACTGTTCTAGCTGTTATGAAACCATGGGGACAGGAGGACAAAGAACTCTGCCCTCCTGGTGCTCAGGCATCAGCAGGAACGACACACGATGAACCAGGTAAAGCAGCAGTGCCCGGGGTACCTGGGTCTGTGCTTACAGCCCCCTTCATAAGTAATCATAACCAGCGTGGGCTCAGCCTGGCTTCCATGCAGGCTTCTGTGATCCCAAGCGACGGAGTTAAAGACTAAATGAGACAGCCCCCTGCCTGACGCACAGACCAGTTCCTAGGAATCAGCATTATTACTGTTTTATCCCCAGGGTCTAGCGCAGGTCCAGGGGCTCAAAAGATAATGAATTAATAAAAGGAGTGATTGAATGAATGTGAGAGGCAGAGCAGGGAGGGAGGAGGGGAAGAGGCCCAAGGGAGGGGGGAAACAGGCAGGCTTCTTGTACCCCATCTCTCAGGAGTTTCAGGTTGAAGAAGAAGAAGACAAAGAAGAATAAACAGGAGCATCGTTTTATTAGTGCTGTGCGAGGCAGAGCTGTTTCCTGACTTAGTACCCAAATAAAGCTTATAGGGAAGTTATTAATGTATTATTCCCCCGTTTTTATAGAGCCACCACTGAAAAAGTTGAAGTTGAGTGATGTTTCTAATATAGTGAGAGAAGGCAGATCACTTCAGAGTTAATCTGAAAATAATTAAAACCTCTCTACCCTGTTTGCCAGGAATGAAATTCCTGATGTTCCCAGCGGTGAGCATCTCGGCTTGTCAAACGGAAGAACTGAGAGGGAGCCGGGCTGGTGTTGGGTTCCGGGTGGGGGGCAGCCCAAGTGGCATGAAGGAAGGAGAAGCAGATGAGGAGGGAACCAAGTCTCAGGCGGTGGTTTTCCAAGAGGAAAATCAGCTCGGATTTAGAAGTTGACACAGACAATGAAAACCGGCGGCGAGGTCGGAACTGTATCACTAGGAGGGGTGCAGGAGAAGGCTTAAAACTACGGCACAGGCCCATCCTTTCCCTGGGACCCCTTGATGCACGACGAAGGCCTCCGGCCCAGCACCCCCTTTTCCAGAAAATTCTAACAGCACTTCCCCCTTGAAGACGTGGGCTGTTGGTGTCACTGTAAAGCACTTTATTTGAGAAGCCTATCTTTCAAGTTTTCTGTTTTCCTCTCCTGCGGCAAACGGTCTCTCATGTTCGGGAAGAGTTGGGAGCAGGTGTGAGATCGGCCGAGGAGGGGCAGCGGCCACAACCAGGGGCATCTGCCTGGCTTGGGGTGGGGCAGACACAGCTTCACTGGGAGGCAGGTGAAGGGAGGGGAGGAGGTGAGCAAGTCAAAGGGAAGGGACACAGGAGACGAACCCAGAGACAGGAGGGAAAAAGAAGGGGACTCCCTGCACCAGGGTAACACCTCACACCTCTGTGAAGATGCCAGTCCTTTCCTTCTCCAGGTGCGGGGTGAGGGCACCCCCTGGTGATATACAGCAGGGGTTTGGAACACGGTGTCTTCCTTTGCAAAGCTTTTCCTCCTCCACCAGTCCCTTGAGAGACGGGGAGATGGAGGGGGGGGGGGGAGAACGGAGGGGAAGGGGCGGCGGGCCAAGCCAGCGCAAGGCAAAAAGTAAAGACGAAACCTGAAGAAATGTCAAGAGTGTCTGAAACCGCCTTCAAGGCAAGTGATCGTACTCACAGAAGTTCTACAAGTGTCTTTTCCCTGGTTCTTCAAAGCCCGCTTTCCCACGCGTGGCCACCCCGCGCCCGTGGCTTCGTGGGCACAGCTGCAGGGCGCCCACGCAGACACACTCACCATTCCTTCGCGCCCCCTGGCGGAGCCCTCAGAGAAGACCGACGGGGAAGGGGAAGGCCCGTGCCTCGCGCGTCACCCACAACGACCCTGCTGGCACGGTCCCTCGTTCATTCGGGACCCCAGACGCTGGGTAGCTGTGGTCAGAGGTCCCTGGTGAGCCCGGTCCGGGCTCGTCCACCGAGCCACGCTGAGTACCCGGTGGAGCTCTCGGGGCCGCAGCCCCTTGGAGGACGATGTTGAGGAAGGCGCAAGCGGGGCCAGAATTCTGGAGACCAAGGTTTTACATCTCAGGCCCTGGGAAAGCCACACTCTCCACCTCTGGCTTCTGCAGGCCGTACCCCTCGGCGCTGCCCCACATGGTTCCACGGCCACCTGGCGTTCCGTCACATCTAACGTGGTCCCTCCCGAGAGACTCCAAGCTTCTCTTCTGAGGAGTGTAGGGTGCAGGGGCGACAGCACTGGATTTGAACTTGGATGACCTGAGTTCAGATCCCAGTTGTACAACCTAAGAGCGGAGGCCCAGGGCCAGTGACTTTGCCTCCCTGAGCATCGGCTCCCAAGCCTGTCAATAGGAACATTAACAGTAATGACTTCGTGGGAGCTTCGAGCGATTAGAGTTCACCCCTAAAAGCCTACCAGAGTCGTTGGTGCCGAGTCAGGAACTCACAGGTTAGCTATAATTAGTCCGCAGTGGTCAGTGAGGTTCTTACAGACACCTGCTGGCGTGACCCCCCCCACCCCGTGGCTCTGTGAGGGGGGGAGGGGGGGCCCGCCGGTGCCCCTGTCTGGGGCCAGAACGTGACATCACGGCAACATGCCCTTCCTAAAGGGAAGGCGTTTGTCCTTCAATGGAACAATGACCTCTTGACTCTGCAGCATGGCTTTCTTCGAAAAGCTTCAAATTATGGATGTGTGTTTATTATTTTTGCCTTCATGACGGCTTCCCCAGATGGCTGAAATCAGATGTCATTTTCAATTCTTTGTGCAGAACAGCTATGGCCCCTAGGGGTCGCGCGTGGGTGACCACGATCAGAGGTCACACCTGAACTAGAGGCGGACCTGCCTCCCGGTCAGTGGGCATCGCCGCCCCCACGCACCAGAACGCCCGGGCAGGGGCAGGAGGGAGAGCAGGGCCCCTGAAGCCAAACAGTCCGGGGCTCGGCACCGCCGGTGACAGTTCTGAGCATGACCCGTCACGTCCCCTCTCGTGGGCTCACTTTATTTTGCTTTCCGAATGTGCCAAGCTTCTAGCTCAGTACCTGGAACAGAAACGTGAGTTCCTTTCCTTGTGCTCTACCAACTCCGTGCACCTGCCTCCTCACCGCGTCCATGTGGACACCAGACTGGGCATCTCCAACGAAAGTGCCCCAAACCGAACTCCGGGCTCTCCCCACAAGGGCTCTTTCCGCGGTCCTCTGTCTCACGGTGAGGTCTGCCATGCCACCCGGAGGGCATCCCTTCCCATCACCGTCCCTCTCCACCTCCCGCCAACGGAACATCTGGACGACTCGGCCTTCAAGACCTATCCCTAATTTGAGGAAGTCTTTCACCTCCACGGACCCACCCAGGTCTGAGCCAATGCCCTGTCTCTTCCGGACAGCTCTACAGAGTCCCCTAAATGGTGTCCTTGCTCCCTCTGTCTCTCCAAAGGGCGGCGGATGGTCCATTAACAACAGACACCAGGTCATGTCCCTCCTGCTCACAGCTTCTCCTCTCACTGAGGGGAAGGCGCCGTCCTCCCAGGCCCTACAGATGACACCCGTGATCCGATTTCGTCGGTCCCGCCCTCTCCTGGGTTCACGCTGCTGCGTTCTAACCTCCACCCTGTTCCCCAAACAGGCCAGGCTCGTAACCTCCGAAACTTGACCCTTGCTGCTCCATATGTCTAGGCCGCTCTTCCAGACCCGGGGCGTCCTTGCTTTCCTACCTTCTTCAGGTGACTGTTCACATGTCACTCTCTTTTAGACCTTCCATGACCACCCACCCCATCTGAATGTTACAACACACAGGTGCACCCAGGTGTCCCCACCCCTTTCTCTAATCCCCTAAGAGCATCAATCGCCGTCTCCTGTTCTACGTATTTCCCTCGTTCACTGTGACCCTCCCCTACTCAAACAACACTCACAGGGGTTGGGGATTGGGCTTCTTTTATTCCTGCGACATTCCCCATAGTAAGGAAACTTGCAAGCTTGGTAAACATGATGGAACAGGCAACTCCTGATTCCAGCCACCAGTGGCGTGCCCGTGTCTTCCTGCTGAGGACTGGGGCTCTGACAATACCCCCCTGGTTGCAGCAGGCTCCACAGGGATGTGGGCCACTGATGAGGTCAGGAAGCATGTGGACATGCGCAGGAGGCACCCCCAAAGCTGCCCTCGGGAGAGGCTGAGAAGGGGTGCAAGCCCCGACTCAAAGGCTACTTGCTACGTCTCCACACAACAAACCCAGGGGCGGGGGAGCCCTAGGCACCAGGAAGGAGTCAAGGGTACGCTGATCTGAACAGAAGCCTGGCTGCCGCCCCAGATAACAAGTTGGTCTAAAACAGATCTGGTAACAAGGCCTAACTGCATTGCTGTCACTCGAAGGGCTTCCCGGGGCCGATGTCGCCAGCAATCGCCCTCAGGAGAGGGGCCTCTCCGTCTTGGATCAGAACATTCTGTCTGTGGGCCTGTCCTAAGGGCATCTTCCTGTTCCCCGACTTGGCTTCTAAGTGGTCCAGTTTAGAAAAACAAAAACCACCCCAATCTTGTGCAGAAGAGTGCCACACGGAGCAGAGAAGAGCTTACTGGTTTTCTTTCCACCTCCGTACTTTCTCAGGAAGTCAGGGTGAGCCTGGGCAAAGCTCCGATGTTTCCATCCTCCGGGGCTGCCGAGAGACACAGACGCCAGCGGCTGGCCCTGTCTGGGAGCTCCCGGACGGCACGAACGTTCCACGGCTCAGGTAACAGCGCCCTCGAAACGTTCCTCTGTGCAGGGGGCCCTAACACCCACTGATACAGACCGCGGAAGAGCGAACAGACAAAATGCAGCCGACCCCGTGCTGACCGTGGGCCGCACACTCGCCCCGCCCCGGACGGCAGAGCCCACCAGATCCTCCGGGAGCAGCCGGAGCCTGGCCTTCCCCGGGGACACCTGGGACGAAGCACGAGTCCGCGAGTGTGGTTGCAGGCTGCGGGGCCTCGCTTGCTCTCCGCCAGGCCCCAGCCCGGCCCGCGTACGTGTGCTCTCCTCCGATCATTAGTGACCACCTGTCCCAGTGACTTTGCCGACTTACACGTGTTCGCCAAGGGAGCCGTGGAGCTGGAAATGCAGACCGCGGGCCGGATTTGTCGCGAGCCGACTCTGACGGGGAGCTCCATGCAGGAGGCTGGTTTAGGGAGAGGTCTTGGGGACAGCCTCTGTGCAGGCCCAGGGGAGAAGGCAGGACTGGGCAGAGGGAGAAACCCAGCCGCAGCAAGGCCGTCTCAAGGGCGTGCTCGGCGGATCCTGCAGGATTCTATGTTCATCAGTCTTTGCATGATACGGGGTGCCCCAGGAAGGGGGCGTGGCCACGGGCAGGTGAGTCCCCTCACCTGAGGCCACCTCCAAACAGGGCTGAGCGCTGTGGGCCCTCTGCAGCAGCACCCCAGCGGCTGGAGTACGAAGTCCGTCAGCCCCAAGGGGAATGTGGGCCCCACTGCACCAGGCCCGGCCCTCGCTGCAGGACAGCCCGTGCCCGGCCCTCCTCTGCGGGGCTCTCCCGGCTGCCTCTCTGCCGCCCTTCAGGAGCCCGGGACGCTCTCTCCCCTCCACTGCTCACGCTCCGCCTGACCGCCCGCAGGGACGCAGGTGTCCGCTCAATGAGCACGTCGCTGAAGACGGACTATCAGCACAAAGCTGGAATAAAATACCACCTCATTATTTAAAAACCTGCCCCCAGGGAGTTCTGTTAGATCGGAAAAACACGCAGACACGACGGGGAACTTGAAAGAGATGCGTAAGGAGGCCACACGGCACTCTGGTCTCGGCGCTGGGCACAGCCCGCTTCCCGCCGGGCTTCCCTTCGCCCTGAAACGCGGCAGAGCCAAGCACTCCCTGACGGAGATCAGAAGCTGGGACACACTCCGCGGCGGCACTCCTGCCAAGGACGTCTTTCTGAATGTCCTTACTGACACGGTGCAGGAAAGTAGGTTTTGATCCCGACTAGGAAGGAGTCTGAGGGTCAGCGTGTCTTCTGCGTGATGGGCCGGGAATTCTTCCAATTACTCCAGAGCTAAGAGGCTCCAGGAGGAGGCAGGCAGAGACCAGAGCAGACGAGGGACTGGCCCTCCTTTCCGTGACTGAAGCAGAAACCAAGTGAAATATCCTGCGATTTATGAAAATGCCATCATTTAAAATCACTAAGTGGTATGTCACCTTCAGAGGACAAGGAGTTGTAGAAGAGGTAAGAAGAGTTTTAAACCCCAAAGCCAGCATGCGATTTAAAAAAGAAAACGAAAAAAAAAAAAAAATAAAGAAAAGAAAATCTCACTGCCAAAGTTCTCTCTCGCTGTCTCCGTCTAATACTTGGAGAATTTTTAAAATCCTGCAATTCAAGGACGACATCTGGGGCAAGGCTGTGACGAGCCCGAGATTTCTGCCGGCTTGTCACTGCTCTGGAGCTGAGCACCCCTGCTGGGCTCACGATTTCCCACCCCATCTTCTCACATCCCTCCAGGCCTGGCAAGAGCTGCAGTAACAGCCAAGGAGAAGGAACATCCTGTACAGCCAAACGTACATGCCCGCACCCCTTTTCTCTTTAAATCCTCACCCCGGGATATTCCATTTACCTTCAGACAGAGAGGGAGGGAGGGAGGGAGGGAAAGAGAGAAGCATCCACGTGAGAGGGGCACATCAAATGGTTGCCTCCTGCACTGCCCAGACCAGGGTGAGGATCCAAACTGAAACCGAGGTGCATGCTCTTGACCAGAATCAAACCTGCGAGTCTTTGGTTCACAGGCTGACACTCGAAGTGCTGAGTCAAAGCGGACAAAGAACAAACTACGATGTAAATAACAGCACAGGCCATAGGACATTTCCAAAGGCTCTATCATCAAGAGGCACCCCCACCACCTCACAGGCTTTCTCTGTAATCAAAGCCTCATTTGGTAAAAAGGGAAACCCCACAAATGTGTGTCTCTACAGGGTAAGTCAACGCTCCATCATCTGCAAACAAATACACACCTTTGATCATGATCTCTAACAAAGCACCCTGAAGGGGTTTCCCAGGAACATAGGCCTCACCTCTTCATTTACTAAAAAAATGCAAATTCCAGTTCAAGGTTTTTCAAACGCCAGTAGACTTGATACTCAACCATATCTGCATCTGTCATTCCTTATCCACTTCGTTAATATGACCTCATTAAAAGTTCACCCCACATTAAAAAAAAACGATTACAGTCGGCCCTTGTTTATTGCAGTTAATCAGTTCCAGACTCTACCGCGATGAGTGAATTTCTGCGATGAGTGAATTTCCGCGAAGTAGGATTTTTTACTTGTACAGCCGTCCCTCGCCGCTTCGTGCCTTCACTCTACCGTGAAAGTCGAAGCGCGACGTGGCGAGGGACGGCTGTACGGTTCTTGGCATGTCACACCTTCAAAGACACCAGAAAAAGAAGGGCTACGATTACCTTTGAACTTGTGGAACACGGCCCACAGCTCTGCAATGTCCGTTGCAAAGGTGATGTCTGTGTCGAGGACAATGACCCTCTCCAGGTTGGCGGGAAGAGTCTTGGTCAGGACAAGCTTCATCAGACCGTAAATCCCGGAGTAATGTTTGTTGGGGATCCAGGAAACTTCAGACTGCACAGGGCAGGGGAGAGAGGGAGAAGAAAGATACAAAAATCACCACCTTCCTTTTTTTGCATAAACGTTGTAATAGTGCCTAAGAAGCATCCAATACAAATGTGTTGAATAAATGAATGAATGTTTTCCTCCAGGTGTGTTCATATCATTGGCAGTTTGGCATGTGAAATTTGGGGGGGGGGGGGGAGAAAACGCATCTGAATCAAGGGAGAGGAAAAGCAATATTTATACAATAACTATTACTTGTAAACATTATGCTCAGATTTGAAAAATAACATTTTTGTTATTACAGAAATTGGGTAGGCTTGTAGGAGAAAATAAGAACATACACAAAAGAAGAAATAAACTCTTTAGCCTTTTTTGTCTGCCAAGCTCTTTATTTCACCTTCAATTTTGAATTATAGCCTTGCTGGATTACCAATGGACACAGACACCAGTGTGGTGCAGGGGGTGGGGGGAAGGGACATAGGGAGGGGGGAGGGGGAAGGGGTGTGGGAAGAGGGTGAGGGGAAAGGGGCGAGGGCGGAGCAGGAAGGAGGGTGTCAATGGGAAAAGGAGGACATCTATAATACCTTCATCAAAAAATTTTCAAAAAGAAATAAAAGTACGAAATGAATCAGAGCATATATATATACATATATATATATATATGTTTTGCGAACAACACCTACTTTCTTTCTAGGTAGACATATTTCTTTTAATCATTAAATATTACTACTTAGTGGTATTAATAAAGCTTCTGCTTATCTACTTTTTAAAACTGTCATTAAATCAATTAGTGTTGCTACTTTCTCTTGGTTCTCACACAAACACAGGAGGAGAGACTGGTCATAATCTATGCAACGCCCTTCACCGGGTAACAAGACACACACACACACACACACACACACACACACACGTGCGCACGCGGGTGCCCAATGAGCCCACAGAGGGCCATCCCTGACAACCTCACCTGCTGTAACAACTAATGTCCTACAGGTGGGTAGAGCTGAAAGCAAGTCACACTGTTTGTTTCTACCTGGTACCCAAGGTCAAGGCGAGGAAGAATACACAACAGCAGTGTGATGAAAGCTTTCGGAGGCACGGGTGGCACAGGAAGGGGACTGCGGGTGGGGCCCATCCTCGCTGCATGAGGAGCTGTGTGGAGCCAAAGCTCACCCTCCTCCCAGAGAAGCTGACCTTTGGAATGCGAATCTTCGATGAAAAACGGGGCCACCTTCTAAAGATTCCACACAACAGTCATCCCTGTCCCTCTAATTCCATTCTGAGGACCCTGTTCTAGAGAAATAGCGTCAAATTTAACAACGAGAAACTGACAGCATACTCTACAATCTGCAATGTAGACTAAGATGTACTGAAAGGTAATTTGCATACGATGTTCAAAGAAAAAAGCCAGCTTTAAAATGGCTTTTACTGAATAACCCCTGTATATAATCAAACAACACAGAACATACCACACAAATTTATGCAGAGAAAGAAGAAATAGAAGCACGCCATCCAATTTCTAATGGTGATTATTTTGGCACGATGTGTGATTGACAGATAGATAGCAGCGTGTGTGTGTGTGTGTGTGTGTGTGTGAACACACACATATTTAACTAATCTTCATTTTTCAACATTTTAAAAGGAACTACTACTGTTCTAAAGAAAAACTAACCGATACATTCTTTTTAAAAAAATTGTGCTTTTATTGATATTAGAGAGAGACAGGAAAGGAGAGGGAGAGGGAGAGAAACATCGATCGGCTGCCTCCTGCATGCCCCCACCAGAGATGGAGCCTGCAACCCGGGCCTGTGCTCTGTCTGGCACGACGCTCAGCCCACCGAGCCACACCAGCCAGGGGGCGCTGCGCTCATTTTAAGCACAAGGAGACCTGGTGAGGCAGGAACACAGCCGCTGATTTGGGAAAGCTCTGAGAAAGGACCCCTACAACTCATCAGATCCACTCCACCTCTCAAACCCGGCCCAGAGGATGCGTTCATCTTCAGTTTACTTGAAAACATCATTGCCACTCCTTATTCTCAGTTTTACAATGGTCCTTTGCGTAAATCAGTAGAACGCTGACCAGAAAAAAACCACCCCAGAAACCGATGGACTGAACTATTCACCATCTGTCGATCTCAAGAAAAACAACCTGGAACCCTGGGTCAGAGTCTCTGTCACCTTGCACCTGGGCAGCACGGAGGAGGGAAGGAAACAAACGAAAGTTAAAATCTGGACTCCAGCCCCACTAAAGCTGTGATCTCTCTAAGCCTCAGTTTCTCCACCTATAAAACGGAGGTGCTGCCTACATCACATGGTTGATGTTGAAATTAAAGAAGATGCAAGGCCTGGAGAGCTAGGTGCACAGAAGACCCCCAGGGAACAAAGGCCCTAACTCCCCGCCCCTCCCCCTTGCAGGTGTTCCCGGCAGCCAAGCCTCCTGAACGGCTTCCGCAGAAGGCGGGGTCTCTGGGAGTGGGTCCGCAATACCTCGGGTTCTGGAGTCAGGCACACCTGGATTCAGATTCTGGCCTTGTCCCTTGTCCCACTGTCGACTCGGGCACGTTTGCTTGGACTTTCTGAGCGCCTGCCATTTATAAAAGGCAGCTATTTCTAAGTGCTTCCTGCCTTGTATCAGTCAGGGTGTGGGTGGAAACAGCACACTCCAACTGATAATCTGAGTTCAGTGTAACAATGAAGAACTGGGGCGTATGCAGAACTTAGACACAGTAACACGACTGAGCAGCACCCAGGGAGGGGAAAAGTCGGGGGCCCTACCAACCAGGGCCCAAAGGGCCAATGCCAGCAGCTGCTGGAATCCAGAGAGAAAGCCATATGAATAAGCCACCTGGCAGGACCAGTGACCTTCAGTAGAGGGACATGGGCTTCCCGTGACAATCCCACAGGATGGAACAGGGAAAGAGATCTCAGCCTCTCCCTCCTCCTACCCTCTGATCTGCTGCTGCACAGACCCAGTGAGCTCAGAGATTCGACTCTTAGGTGTCAGCCTATGGAGCACACAGCAGGTGGAGGAGGGAGACAGAGGACCTGGAGGGACTCACCGCATACAACTAACACGGCCATTACATTATGGCAAGACCAGCCCGGCCGGTGTGGCTCAGTGGTTGAGCATCGACCCATGCACCAAGAGGTCGCCAGTTCGATTCCTGGTCAGGGCACATGCCCAGGTTGTGGGCCATATTCCCAGTGGGGGACATGCAGGAGGCAGCCAGTTGATGTTCTCTCTCATCAATGTTTCTCTCTCCCTCTCCCTTCCTCTTTTTAAAATTAATAAAGAAAAAAAAATTATGACAAAATCAAAGCATGACACCTCATACATAATAGATGCAAAATGCATATCTTTGGGAGGGCTGGGTGGGTGGCTGGCTGGCTGGACAGACAGACGAACAGAGGGTTGAACGGCACAAGCAGGTGAGTGATCTGTCTGCAATTCCACAGCAAGCAAGAGGCAAAGCCAGGGTTGGAATCGATCAGGAGGTCTGCAGTCTTTCCCCAAACCATGTTATCCTCCCTTCGGAGTTCATTCCACCTGCGGCCTCAGGACTCTGAGGACTTCCCTCAGCAGTGATAAAACTCCTCCTCACAAGAGCCGGCCTGAGAATTTGCCGGAAGCTTGGCAATCGTTGGTCCCTGCTGCACAGACACGCCGTGTCATCGGACCCCTGATTAAGGTACTCATCGGAGTGGGCCACCCGCAAAGCAGGAGCTTGGCGAAGACAGTACCGGGGCACTGGGTTCCGCCGTCTCATTAGGTTGCCCCTACTCCTGGACTTATTTTTAACACACGGGGGGCACTTGGCTGAGCCTGTAGGAGGACTACAGGAATAAATTAATCTCAACATGAGCCCAGGTCTGAATGTTGCCCCAAGTCCCCAACTTAATACATAATCAATTAAGTCAGAGTGTGCAATTAGAGGTAAAGAAGAACTCAAAAGAGTTCGGAAAGAAAACGACGGAATCTAGGAGAGGCAAGAATGTGTGGTAAGAAGCAGATACATTGATTACAAATGACTCATTCTCTTAGAAGTAGCATATAAAATCCATCCCGTCCCCCCGCCTCCCTCCAAATCCTGAGATTCCTTCAGGTGTCAACTTAGAAGGCACCACCACCCCCGCCGCCACCTCGGGGCTGCCCCAGGCTGCGCGCGGGCTCCAGCCGGGCTGCTAGCCTTCCTTCCCCGCAGTCCGTTGTCACGCAGTCCGTTGTCACGCTGTGTCTAACCTTGCTGGCCTCTCTCCACTCTGGGCTGGAGGTCCTGGAGGCAGGGATGATGTCATTTTTACCGTGGTGACAAGTTATTACTCAGAAAACGCTTGATGAATATGCACGACTGCAGAGTTCAAAGGCTACCTCGGAGCTTCTCCGCCACTAGGAGCAGGAGCATCCGCAACTGCTCAGGGCCGGGGTCAGCGTGGTTCAGTGGAACAGGCCCGGCTGCCGGAGGCTTTGGTGCCAGTCCGCTGAGAACAAGTCGTGTGGCCTCAGGCAAGGCAAAGAACCTCCGGGAACCTTGGATCCCAAATGGGACAGCATGTCCTGTCCTTGGTTTTAGGAGGAGGAAGTGTGGGTGGGGCTGGTCACCCAGGCAACCTTTGGGGCAGTCTCCTGGTGCAATCCACACTGGTACTGAGCTCACTCCCACGCACAGTAAGTTTCCATCGGACCAGGGACACTGCCATCGGGTCAGTGGATGGAAGACCGTCCCCTAAGGGGAGGTGCGAAAACCCACAGGGCACCATGCAGACTGACCCAGGGCCCTGGCAGAGCAATATCCTACTTATGTTCTTTATCATTATAAACACACCCAAGGGTTCCTGTAATTAAAATGACAATAAAAGTGAAAGTTAGGCTTATTTTAATGGCCATCTTATCCTTGCGATGGCTGTTAATAATTCTAAGCAGCATGTTCTAAGATTCAATTAGCCAAAGTGCAATTGGGCTCAAGAACACCAGCAAATGCACTTACCTGAAGGAGCATACACCGGCCCAGGTTTTAGGGTTTCTATTGAAAGGGGGGGTTCGTCTTGCCACAGCTGCCTGTTCCTTGGGGGGTGAACCCTGAGAGGAAGTTCTGCAAGTGATGCCGGGGTTCATCGGCTCTGGGTGGCCCCTGGGAAAGGCACAGGCTGTCGGAGCAAGGCGGCCCCATGAGTGGAGGCCGGGGGCTGGGCAGAGGACACGGCCTCAGGTGACTGCTCAGAACCGAGGGCCTGAAGGAAGCTGAGGTCCAGATGGTGATGCCGGTTCCTGACCATCAATGGACAAGGGAACACCTGGGAAACGGCTCGTTTTATCCGGTCACGGTGTCATATCTACTTGCAGAGGTTACTTCCAGGAGACACGGGGCTGCCCCAGCAATGGTAACGACAGACAGGGTCATCCAGCATTTACTGAGGGCTCACCGGGGGTCAGGCAGAGTGGCAGGAGCTTTCTGTGGGCTGTACTACTACCCCTCCCAACTGGTCTAAAGGCCAGGCGTTGTTATCCCAACACAAAGTTCGGGGATGAGGGCAGAGTCCTTCCACTCACCCCAGCTCTCATGCCCCCACCCCAGACATCTTCCCCTGACGTGCTGTTTCTCTCTCTCCTTCCCTTGGCTTACTCAGACGTGCCCTCCACTGCCCGGGGTACCGCACTGTCTTCACCGGCCCCGCCCCATCCCGCCAAATCTTCACTCTTCCAGCACTGCTTCCCATGGCGACTCCACGCAAAGGCCTTGGACTCGGCCATCCTGGCTCCTGAGTCTCTGGCCTTACTGTTCTTGTCTGTAAAACAGGGATGATCGCAGCACATCCTGCCCCCTTCCCAGGAGGTCCTTCTACCCCTAGGCTGGAAGTTTCCTCCTCATCCTGGGAATATTTATGGCCCAAAACAGATTTCTGACCCATATCAATATTTTCCTGAGGACTACAAATCACCCTGACACCTGAGAAATTAAACGAGAGAGAACTCATCCTGGTGGCAGAATGTTCGAAAAAGCCACGTTGTTGCTGAGTGGTCATCTTGGCAACCGACACGTGTGTTCAGAACAGCACAGTGGAGAAATGGAGGCTGAGGGGCTGGGGTGGGGCGGGGACTCTGGGGGACAGGGCACCCCGGAAGGAGTGCAGGCTTGGGAGTCCACTGGCCGGATGCCAGACCCGGACCCCGCCACCTCTCCACCGGCAAGGCATCTCCCTCGGCCTGATCTCCTCACGTAAAGAGAAAACATAAAATAAGACATGCTGCATGAGATTTGGAAAAGCACTAAACGAGGCAGGGGAACGGAGGCCCCGGCACGTGCTAAATGCATTGGTAAAGGCTCGATAGTGGCTTTTAAATTGGTTACCAGCTTGTGCTCCGGAGCCTGCCTGGGTTTGAATCCTGGCTCCGTGGCTCACAAGTTGGGTTCTCTGGGTAAGTACTCAAACCTCTATGGACCTCAGTCTTCTTCATCTGCAAAATGGACACACACAGAGCACACATTCCACAGGACTGTGAGAACTCTGGTGCTCTGTGGAAGTATTGGCTCTTGTCGTTGATTGTGGATGTTATTACTAACAGAGTTTAGAGTAACAGAAAAGATGAGATTCATATCTGTTAGCGAAAACCATCTGCATTTGTATTCACCGTCGCCAGCAAAGGAAACTCCAGCTCAGCTCAGTTGGGGTCATGCAATAAGCGTTTGCGAAAGACGCGCCAAGGACCAGGTTGTGAGCAGGTCGAGGGACCCGAGTCCGTGATGAATGAAGACGCGGATGCTCCTGAGCAGGCCATGGTTGAGGGGAGACTCGGTGTCCACTGCTGCGTGAAAGGGACCTCAAGACCCCGCAGCGTAAAGCGGCAAAAATTACTTCTTATCTCACTCAGTTTCTATGGCAGGAACTGGGGAGTCTGTTAGCTGGGAGGGGGTGCGGTTCTGGCTTGGGGTTTCTCAGGAGGTTCCAGTCGAAACACCAGCTGAGCCTTCAGACCGGGGAATGTCTGGGACCCGCTTTTAGGACCACACATGCCTGCAGCTGAGGCTGGCTGTCAGCAAACCTCAGCTGGCCGCATGGACCCGCCCACAGGGCTACTTAACTGTCTTTACAACAAGTTGGCTGGCTTCTCCCCAAGTGAGTGGTGGAGAGAGAACAAGACAGAGGCTGGGACGTCTTTTACGTTAGTCCTCAGAAGGCTCACGGTGCCACTTCTTCAGCGTCTTGTTGGTTACAGAGGTCAGCCGTATGCAATATGGGCGGGGAGCGGACCAGAGCGCGAACACGAGTGGAGGAGGATTCCCGGGCCGTCAAGGAAACTGGCTACTGCACCTGTCACTCTACGATACAACTGCGTTATGATCAGGTCAAGCGCGTGTAGAGCAGCGGTCCCGGGGAAGGACAACGACGGGGGAATGAGGGGCGGGAGGAATCACTCAGAGATGTCTGTAGGAGATGAGCGTGACTTTGGCATTGAAAACTGAGTCTCTCAAATACTGGCAGGAAAGGAGAGGTGTCCGTGGCATCATTTAAGACACAGGGATATAAATAAGCAACCGTGGGTGTGTGTGGAAAATAACCCCAGTGGGACGGGCTCAGGCGCAGCCTAGAGCTGGGAATGACGATGAAGGTACACACAGACAGGAAAGGGCAAACGCCGGAGACCACTGTGAGCCAGGCTAAAGAGAGGTGGACAAGACCTGGAGAGACTGGGAGGAAAGAAAAAGGTTTCATCAGCACAGAGACATCACCTCATATTTGGAATATGTTCTAGAGACCCGTGAAGGACAAAGATGAACCAAAGGCACTGAGAGGCAGCAGAACCTGAGGGGATGCCGATGAAAATGCAGATTCCAGGGTCCTACACCCAGAGGTAGTGAGTCATCAGGTCGGGGGCAGGGCCCAGAAATCTGTCTTGTTCATCAGCACCTCATGTGATCCTAAGGTCAGATGTCCCCAGACTACCCACCCAGAAACTCCAAGGTAGGAGACACAGGAAGCACTGTATCTATCCAGGTCTTGGTGACCGAATCATTTACACCCGGATCGCCAACCAGCGTCCTGCTCAGAAACAAGACATAAGACAGCCCCAAGCTTAAGTGGCCCCCGTGACCTTGACACGGTTGGCTGCGTGGAGAGAGAAGACCTTTCTCAAAGATGATTAAAAGAAAGTGCGGCCAGAAGGTCAGGAGCTCTTCAGATAACCCTCAGGGTCGGCGTCTGACTGCCGAGCCACGAAGGTCTCCTGGCTGTCCCTCTCTGTAAACTCAGAAGCCCCATTTCAATGGGAGCCGCTCCGGGTCAGTGACCACAGTTCTGCAGAGCCAGCATCTACAGGCGGGGTGGGGCAGAAGTGGGTTTGCGCAACACGGTTTATTCTTGTATCATGACTTATTCATTATTGCATCGCTTTCCATACGAACGACTGGAAACCCACGCCTGCCCCCCCCTGTATTTCACATCTTCCTACCGGGGAAACTCGGAAGGAAACCCTGGAAGAGCCCCCACACTGGTCTGTACAGCTGACAGCAGCCTACACGGAGCGGCAACGAGCATTTGCTCAGAACACACAACCCGTGTCTCAAATAAGTCAGCTGGCTTCCCCCTGACATGCTCATTATTCAGAAATCTACTGAGACACCATCTTCCACGAGCAAAATGAACCCTAGAATGACGACGAAGCCGCAGCGAACCAAGAGGAACATGATCATGGATCTATAAACTCATTCCTCATCTCGGTGGCCACAGACCCCTGCCCCTCACGCCCGGCACGCAGCATCCCCTGCTTAGCTTTGTGCGCCGGGGGCCTGGGCGCGGGGCATTCGCACTTCGCCGGAACGGCCCTCAGCACTTTGTGTTGTGAAATGAAGCATGGCAGAGCCCTGGGGCTCGGATCTGTGCACTGGACTGCTACAGTGGTTTAATTTCCTGAAATATAGCTGCCTTCTTAACGAATAGATTTTCCAATGCGCCGAGGAGAAAATTGCATTAGCTCCTGCGTAGCTTGAACTTCATATTTTTACAAACTGCAATTCTTCCTATTACAGAGCACAGTATATATTTATGTATGTGTACTTAGCACAGTGTCTGACACACAGAAGGCACTCAGTGCATTATTTTTGTGATTTTTTTTTTTTTTTTTTACTCCTCACCCAAACGTATGTTTTCCATTGATTCTAGAAAGAAAGGGAGAGAGAGAGAAACATCGATCAGCTGCCTCACACACTCCAACCGGGGATCGAACCTTCAACCTGAGTATGTGCCCGGACTGGGAATCAAACCCAAGTCCCTTTGGTGCATGGGATGGTGCTCTAACCACTGAGAACACCGGCCAGGGCTCAATGAATCATTCGAAAAAAGTAAGATAATATACGTACACAAGCAATGCTTACTGAGAACCATTTCTTGTGATGGGGACATACTGGTCAACCTGCTCCATTCAAACCCCAGCTGACAGCTTTGGGGGAATTACAGTACCGTTTGGGGAGACATAAAGATAAACAATTCCCAAAAGCATTATTACAGCAATCAGGATAGATGGAAAGGTCATCCAGGTGGCTTTGAGGATACTGTTCTAGTTCTATGTTAGCTGGAAGGATGTTTTGTCAACGTATGGTATATAACGTGTTTATCTGCAGTTGTGTGCAGAAAGATCACGCTGACCAAGGGGCAAGAATGTGACCTGCACTGAACATGGGACTTGTGAGTTAGGGGGACCCAGCTTAACCAGCTAAAACACACACACACACACACACACACACACACACTCAACTCCTGCTCAGAGTGCCAAAAATAGAGATAATTATTTTGTTAGTAAATGGAGGGGGGGAAAAATAAAACTTTTATTTCCCTGTCACTATACATTCACTCTTCAGCATGCATTCATTAATGGAGCAAAAATTGCTTCTCGTGGGGGCAAAAACACCTTGGATAGTGCTATGATTTGTTATTAAAACCTCATGTAGGATGCAATTAGAGCATACTATTAGAAAAAGCTATATCCAAAAAGGCTCCTGGGGATAAGGTGATCATCAACATTTAAAAAGGTTGCGAGACTGTGCTGGGCAGGATTATACGACACCCAACTAGCCGCAGAATAAAGTACACAAAACACGACGAAATCAAAACCCCGAATCCAGTTAGGAGCATCTGCTGGATCTAGCTGTTCTTCCCACCCTTCCTGAGTTTAACATTCCAGGTGTCTGTTCTCAAGTTCATCTGGAGGTTTGGGGACCCTTTGCCCACTCTCCTCTTACCTCCACTCCTCCTTTTCCTCTCTCACCTCCTCCTTTGCAGGGAAGCATCTGAAGGGCATCAACAGAGGCTGCAGTTGAGGGGGTACCAGGCTGCTCTGCAGCAAAGGGTGCTTTTCATTCCCAGAGGGCTTTGTAATCTTTCGGAGGTGAAATGCTTGCCTGTGACCTTCCTGCTCCCAGCCTCAGAGCCCCGCCCTGCAGGTCAATGTAGCTCTGAATACATGGGCAGGAACCCCAAGCAGATAGAGAGGGTGAAGGAGGGTGAACAGAGGTGCACTGAATTAATCTCGGGTAGGTTTAAGAACTGTTTTCTTTCACAACACTTAGAAAGCAAAACTCTTCTGGTATAGTATTTCTCCCAGCTAAAAGCCAAAAGGACCCTCTTCATTGGTCACTCTGGAAAAGATGATGTCTTGACTCGGCTCTTGTGATACAGCTGATATACATTAGCCAAAGGTCTTTTTTTTTTTTTTTTTGCCAAAGGTCTTAATTGTGATTTCAAATGTTTTAACCTTGACGCCTGGTTTCAGATGACTTAGGCTGTGGATTTATTGACATTCACCTCCCCCCAAAACAGTCCCCTACTATTTCTAAGAAGGGTTGTCAAGGAAACCAGGTGTGAGGATAGCTGTCTCACCTGTCTAGATTTAGAATTTATCATGCACGGAAATGCTGACGAGAAAAGAATGTCACCCCTAGAAAGTGCTGTGGAGGATGGTGAATGGTACAAGGTAATTCCATTAAGCCTTACTTCCATTTGGGGATTTGGTTACTGATCAAAGGAATCCCTGATGCCCTAAATCCACCTTCAAAAAAAAAAAAAAAAAATCCACCTAATTCTGAAAGTAACTCATTTATCTAAACACTCACTGTGTGTGCCAAACTCTGTATTAGCAAATGTAGGATGCTCCTATTTCTTAGGCGATCACAGTTAAAAGGGAAAGGTATTATTCTATTTACGATAATAACAATATTGCATTTGTTGACTGCTCACTATGGTACAGACACTATAAGCCATTTATAAACATTATATTTTAAGTCACACAATAATCCTATAAAGTGCATATCAAGGAAATCACACAGTCTTAAAGAATGATAGGGGCTGGGGCTGAACACCGGATTTGGCTCATTCCAGAAACCTTAATCATTTTGGAAATGGAATAAGATATTAAAATGATCATCAGGCAGTGAGAGCTATACATAGTCTTACTGGAATTCCTGGGGTGGAGCCACTAATTACACTGGGACCTAGGAGGTAAAACTGGAAAAGGTGAAGGTGACTATAAAATCGAGCTCGTACTTTGAGCACAAATTAACCCTTCTACACGAAGAGTCGATGCAACTAGGGGAGAGACACCGAGATAAAAGGCAGAGAGGAAAGCCTGAGAAATAAGTCTACACCCCAAAGACTGTTAGAATGGATTCCTGCCTTCTGTTCCTCAGCTTCAAGAGAGTGCCGGAGAAAAGCTCAGCCTTTGTATGAACAACGCCACGGAGGGGCCAGAGCGGAGGCCAGCTGCAGTCTGGGTGCCGCCCAGGACACAGAGCAAGGCCACCTGAAGCCAAGCCCAGCACTGGCTGCACACGGAATCACCTGGGCCACCACTGGGCTCCCCCTAGAAAATCTATGATGGAATTCCGAGTGGTGGGGCGGGCATTGCTGCTGGCTCTGGTTTGATGAAGAGCAGACGTTACAGCCACTATGGAAAACAGCAGGGAGAGTCCTCAAGAAATTAAGAGTAGAACTACCATTTGGTCCAGCAATTCCCCCTTCTGGGTATTTAGCCGAAGAATACAAAAATGCTAATTCAAAAAGATTTCTGCACCCGTGTTTGCTGCAATAGCTGAGATCTGGAAACAACCTAAGTGTCCACCGATAGGTGAATGGATGAAGAAGGTGTGATGTGTGTGTCCACAGGTTCAGGGGAATGCTACACAGCCATGAAAAAGAAAAAAGGTGAAATCCTGCCATTTGCGACAAGGATGGACCTTGAGGGGATTAGTTAAAATAAGTCAGAGGGAAAGGGACAAATTCCGAATGATTTCACTCAGATGTGGACTATAAAAACAAACAGAACAACAAAACAAATGAACAAGTCAAACAAAAGGAAAACACACTTAGCCCAGCTGGCGTGGCTCAGCACCAACAGGTCACTGGTTTGATTCCCAGTCAGGGCACATGCCCAGGTTGGGGCCCGATCCCCAGTGGGGGGCGTGCAAAAGGCGGCCAATTGATGTTCTCTTACATGGATGTTTCTATCTCTCTCCTTCTCCATTCCTCTCTAAAAATCAATAAAGAAAAAAAAATTAAAGAATTAAAAAAACAAAAACACACTTAAAGAGGCAGACAACAGACTGGCGGTTGTCAGAGGGGAAGGGGCGTGGAGGGAGGGAGAAAGGGCAAAGGAGCTCCATGGTTTGGTTGTGCAAACTCCACTCAGATGGTGAAACAATGTAGCAAAGAGGCTGATTTATACTGTTAACACCCGGAAGTGACATTACACACCAAGGTGACCTTGATGAGAAATATACTTCACAAAGGAAAAAGATCCTGTGTGAACTAATGTGCAAGGGTGGGCCCTAGCATGGTTTTCTTGTGTGGTTTTGTGTTACTAAAGCCTATCAAATAACTTTATTTTTTTCTTTATTGATTTTAGAGAGAAGAAGAGAGAGAGAGAGAAATATTGATGTGAGAGAACACTGATTGGCTGCCTCAGGCCCACAACCTGAGCATGTGCGCTGACCGGGAATTGAACCAGTGACCTCTTGGGGCAGGGTCAATGCTCAACCACTGAGCCACACGGCTGGGCTCAAATAACCCTTATGTGCAATCAAGCCGGAGGCACCCAGCAGATGGGGAAATGAACCCATCAGCCAACTCTAACCTCTAGATGCAGATGGATGGCAAAACTCTGACACTTCCGTTCTTTCTTCGTTGTTTGCACATTGTCGAGTTCACACACACAGTTGATGTTTTAAAAAATGCCCTGGAGTAGGAATACGTAAGCGTTCTTGACCTGGAAGCAACATAAAATATCGAGCTGAGCACTGGACTCGGAGTTGGAAAATCACACCGGGAGACGGAAACGAGATGGCACGTGAGGACGCGCCCAAGCACGCCGGACGGGTCCGCACTCCCGAGCCACAGGCTCAGCCTGAGTCTGGAAGCAGGAAACCTTCGCTGCGTGGCAGGCAGCAGGAAGGCCTGGTCCGAGAGCGAGCCCGAGCCGGAGCCTGAGCACAGAAGGCAGAGGGAGCCGGCCCACGCGGGCGCAGTGCGCGCTGAGTAATACCACCCCGTCGGTCACGACAGGGGATGAGGGGAGAGTTCCAGCCATGCTCTTATGCCTGTGAACAAGAGGCTGATCACGCTTCCTCCTTTCTCCTCAAGCCTATTATCAAGCTAGGAGTGAGGTTAGAAACCCACGGGGGTTCTTGAATCCAGCCTGGGGAAGTGGTGAAATCCAACGAAAACATCCTAGTTAGGTGAGTTTCAGCCAAGGGAGCTGAGTAAATAAATGGATATTTAACAGGTCAGCTGGGAAGCATCCTCTTTTAGAGAGATAATAGGACTGATAATAATCGTGTGTGTAGGGCATTTTCTGGTTCACAATCGTTTCCAATCTATTATCTCATATGATTCCTCTAATTAATCTGTGAATAAAGGAAGGAATTCGTATCTCCATTTCATATCTGGGAAAGACTTTTGATACATCGTTGTGCAAAGCCACACAGCGAGAGAAGGGCAGGGTTGCAACCCACCGTTTCCGACCTTCAGGGAAATCTCTAATGAGGCCCATGTAATGCTCTGACTTTCCGTGGGAAGCAGGTGGAATGAACAGCCTGGGAAGTCATGTCTATTGTTCTTTAGCAAGAGAACTCACACTTTGACACCCCTGTGCACCTCTTCCCAAAATCAATTTGGTGACGTGCAGCCACAAGGGATGAGAGCTTGAAGTGTTTCCAAGTTTCCTATTCAAAGTTACCTGCGCGTAGAAGTAATTCTGGCTTGCTCTCCATGTTTCAATTCGAGAACAAAGAGGATCTGGCTCCGCGGGGTCCCAGAGGAGGCGGGGCGTTATGAATGGATAGCACTGTGGCGTCCACAGGTGGTGTGGCCAGTCCTGGCAGCATCTGGACTCGCTTACGTCCAGAATAAAAAGACTTACGTCCAGTCCTGGCCAGTTTGGACGTGGCTGGGAATAAAAAGACTTATGTCCAGTCCTGGCCAGTTTTGCTCAGTGGTTAGAGCATCCGTCTGCAGACCAAGGAGTCCCAGGATCAATTCCAGCCAAGGGCATGTGCCTCAGTTGTGGGTCCCTCAGTCCTGGTTGGGGTCATGTGGGTGGCAACAAATTGATGTGTCTCTCACATCTCTCTCTCTCTCCCCCTATCTCTCCTCCTCCTCCCTCCCACTCTGTCTGAAGATAAATGTAAAAATATCCTCGGGTGAGGATTAAAAAAAAAGACCTACGTGCATTTGGCTGGTCCCTGACCCAGTGGCTTGCATGTTCCATCCCACCGCCTTCTCATGCGCCAGTCAAGCCGGGCTGAACAGTGGGTGGCCCCTCCTTTTGTCAGCTCCCGACGCACGTCCTCAACCAGGGGCCATCTTGCCCGCTAAGGGACACTTGGCAATGCATGGAGACATGTCCGGTGGTCACGAGCTGCGGGGAAGGTGCTGCTGGCACCCAGTGGGCAAGGGCCAGGGATGTTGCTACACGTCCTTAGACAGGACAGCCCCACAACAAAGAATTGGCTGGCCCAGAACATTGACGGTAGAGACAGCTTGTTCAAAAGTACCTGTGACAACTCAGGACAATGTGTGCGGAGGAGCAAGCCGAATGTCGATGTGCCCCTGGACGCGGAGGACGGTTTGCCCCTGTGCGGACCACCTGCAAAACGGCATTACCCAGATCTGTGGAAGCACCTCTGAGCTGGAAGGAGGCAGGGTCAGGGTGTCTGCGTGTGACGTGAAGGAAAAGGGACAACTCCACTCCCCCACAGACGAGGAAGAGAATTAAATGAGGCTTGTGAATGAAAGAGCATAAAGTTTAAACAAGCAGTGACTGATTCAAGGGGGTGTCTCTTGGCCAGCAGCTGCCTGTCTCCCAGAAAGAGGGACCCACTGTTCCACTAGGCTGAGCACCCCTTCGCCCAGCAGGTAAGCCTCATCCTACACTCATCTAAGGACTCTAAGCCCAGGTGCGGGACAGCTGTTGTTGCTTAGCAACCATTCTCCAGACACTGCGCCCTACGCTCCCAGGTGTCCGAGCCCCAAATAGTAAATTCCCTGGGTCAAGAGCTGTCTCCTGCTGGCCCTACACAAGAAGAGCAGGGGTCCCTAGTGCTGGATTGTCGTCTCAGGGTACACCTGGCTGCGCCCCAACCTGGGCTCCCATTAGCCGGGTGCCTGGGAAAGGGCACGCCTGTGCACCGGCGGACCCTGCACTCTGCAACCACAGAAGGGGCAAAGAAATCACAGCAAGTGAGAGCACGTGTCCACTCCGGTCAGCTCCCGGCGTGTGCATTGCACGCCCTGCCCACCACCTCCAGGGGGCGCCTGGATGACAAACAGAACTCACGTTCTTCACACTGATGCTTGCTCCTTCCTTGGTTTCTCCCCAGCCAGATGACACCACCAGGCGCCCACCGGCTTGCACCAGCACTCTAGGTGCTGAACTTGACTCCCCTCCCCCTCCACTGCCATATCCCCCAGGTCCAAACCCAGTCAAGGTGGCTATCGGAGTCAATCTGCCTTTCCAGGTAGTCACCGGGAGAGGATGAAGGCAGTCTATGGAGAAGACTTTTAACCAAAACGTTGTACCTTTTCTTTGCGAACTGGCCTTGTGCAAAAAGGGAATTGGGGAGGAGATGAACTGATTCGATCCTTTCTTGATTTTCTTCTCATCCACCAAGACACCCTGCCCCCAAGATCCATATGGCCACCAGGTCTCTGGCCCCAAGAACCCTAAGGTCAGGGTCTTGGACTGATCTGTTCATTTTAGCAACACCCCACAGGGCATGGACTTGGCCTTATGTTGCAAGTCATCTAATGCATAAGAGAAACAGAACCTCAGAGAGGAATTTAAATCCCAATCCAGCTCCCTCTTCTGTCCTTGGAACCACTGAATAGGTCAGGGACATCGATTTTCAAATGGATTCCGCACACTGTCAAACAAAAGCTCGATTTTCCCAACGTGAGGCCAGCGAGGTCCACACTCCTCCGCTGCTGAGCTCCCCTTCCCCACCGTGTCCGCTCAAAGGGTCACTCCCCCGGCACACGGGGCCCCCCCAAGGAGTCTCATTTCAGGGAGATCCACTTCTATCTTGTAGTTTTTACCTTGGAAACACCCCTAGAGCTCTACAAGGTACTCTGCATACAGCAGACATTGCATTTGCCGGTTTTTAATTCAACTGTGAACATATTGTCTACATAGATACCAAGGACTAGGAGGCGACAATAATCCAATTTGTTTTCTTTTCCTATGGGCATCCTCAGTGGTCCTGGGTGATAGTTTTAGTGATCGGGTTTATTCTTTCTATCAAAAGGTGTAGCCTTTATAAGCGAAACATGAAAAAACATGCCAGGTGGATAAAGGAAATGCATTTCTTTCTTTTCTGGCAGAAAACGGGTGATGATAAGGGTATTAAGTTTTACAGCTAAGCTCAGCCGACAATGAGCAGGTGCAGGAGTTCGGGTTGGGAAGAGGTGTTCTCTTCACTCGGGAACACTTGCCAGCGATTCAGAGCAAGACAGAAAGGTCTGCACCTTCTCTCCACACTCCTCCTCGCCCTCTGGTCTTGACAATGCTGCATGTGGCATGGGGAGCACGCCTCTGTCCCCCTTCACTTCTGGAAATCACAAGGGTGCCCCAGGCCCTGCTCCGAGTCACACTTCCTATGGGAGGCCATCCCCGGCGGTCCAGCCTGCGACAGGCTGATGCTGCACGGTTTCGATCCCACTAGTTTGCACTGAATTAGTTCTTGGAGCAGACAAGCTGTACTACTTCTGAATTCTCCTGGAATAGTGTGCACTCAGCAAAGCCTTATCTATTGACTGATGTCACCAACGTACACACCTGAGCTGCTTCCTCTTAATTAGCGGAGGATTCAGCTACGTATTAATTAGAGTTAGATTTTGCAAGCCAGCCAGTTTCCCTGGGCTACTGAGAAAATGGAAACTATTGGCAGCCCATCCACCTGGATCCTGGAGGCAGGGGGTTGGGGAGGTGGGGGAGATACTTCCCCACAGATGGACCAAGTGCCTTGGAAAATCCCAGCAAAGTTATCCCACCCCGACCCCAAGCTAGTTAACTCAGATGTCACAGATTCAAGAGAAGGTGAGGGAGAGCAACGCTTCTAAGTATATTGATTATACCTGCTTCCTCAATATGCATTTTCTTCTTGCAGCAAACCTACAAGGAAGTGTGAGAGTCTCTGGCTTGTCTACCCAGAAACAATTCTCTGCTGTAAAGACTGCAAGCATGAAGACACATGCACGGACTCGCAGAAACCCCACGTCCCCGGTCTCCCCTGCAGACAAGACGCCACACGATCCTGGCCAACGAAGGGAAGTCTGCTGGGGGCTTTGGCGAAGATTCCCTGAGAGAGAGAGAAAGAGAGAGGCTTTCTTTTTCCTTTCCACCGTCTTGTGAAGGGATGCCTCCTGAGTTTTCTATGACCCCTGTGACCCGGAGGACCCCAGAGCATCCCCAAGGTGACAACCTCGGGGCTCCCTGCTACGTGAGAACGACGACCAGGTTGTTCATGTCACCTTTGCTTGTTTTACTTGCAGCAAACACATGTCTTAACTAAAGCACTTCACACCCCGTCCTTGTGAACTGTCATAGTATAAGGTGGCGAGGGAAACAGGCGACCCGTTCTGAGCACATCCGTAAAACAAGGAAGAGTCACTGGGGGGCATGAAAGGGCGTGACGCGAGTCCTCAGCCCAGGGACCTGTCCTATAAAGACACCTCAAATAAGAATTATGTAAAAAAGGTGGGCTCACTAATGCACACAAAGCCCCAAGGAGTTCCTGGGTGCCCTCCCACCCAGATTGTCACCCCCAAGCTCTGTTACAGAGAAAAAGGCAGCACCCGGACATCCATGACCAAACACAGCGGGCCGGGCCCATGCGTGGTGGGCGCCTGTCCTACACCGCGACCGGTGCTGCCCACCACCCTGCGGGAACAGGGGTCTCTTCCTGTGCTCTCTTTCTCCTCCTCCTTCCCTGCTTCTTTTCCTCCAGGAGAAGAAAAAAAAAAACCCACAGATTTTTTTTTAAAAAAAACTGCACCACTGTGAAAATTTTCTAAAATGTAATAAAGAGGGAAAAATCCCTCTGGAATTCCTATATCCAGAGGGAACCTACTGCCATACCCTCTTCCTTTTATAATAATTATATAACGGATACAGATAGCGTGACATTTAGGGGAAGTAGCTTTGTATCCTTTCTTCACTGAGTATTAAATCAAAAGTAGTTCCCCTTTTCATTTACTCAAGCAACAGTCAACTTTTATTATTAAATCCATAAAAACCTTATTTTAAAAAGTGATTATGAAAAACTTTATGCACTTGTGAGGTTGTACCATAATCTTGTGACCTTCTCCCCACAGTTAGGATTTTGGATGTGTCTAATTTGACTCCTGTAAACAAGCAATACCGTGATGAAATCTATTAACTCAATCTCTGTTTCCACAGGCAAGCAATTTCTGCATCACATAGCTTGCGTGTTTTCAACAATCTTGCTACGTGTTGTAAAACTATTAAAAAAGAAGGGCTATTCTGATGTTCATTTACAACGGACACTTTCACGAGAGTTGTTCCTAGTGGATACATGCTAATATTGGGTAATAATTTTTTTTTTTTGGTACATGCCCCTAGCGGGAACTGAACCCAGGACTCTCTGGTCCACAGGCCAATGCTCCAACCGCTGAGCTAAACTGGCCAGGGCAGGTAATGATTTTTTAAAGCCTTTGCCATTTAGACATAAAAATAGTATCTTAGCCTGGCTGGTGTGGCTCAGTGGTTGAGCATCAACCCATGTACCAAGAGGTCGTTGGTTCGATTCCTGGTCAGGGCACATGCTCAGGTTGTGGGCCCGATCCCCAGTGGGGGGCGTGCAGGAGGCAGCCAACTGATGTTCTCTTTCATCGATGTTTCTATTTCTCTCTCCCTCTCCTTTCCTCTCTCTCTAAAATCAATAAAGAAAAAAAAAAATTAAAAACAAAATAGTATCTTATTTTCCTATTTCTTTGAATACTTAGTGATGTTAAACTACTAACTCTCTTTTTTTACTATTTGTTTTTTGTCTTTTGTGAAATCCTTCATTCTTACCCTTTACTCATTTTTCCATTTTCCTATTGATTTGTAAGAGCTCTTTATATGTGACACGCTATGTTTGTTTCAAGAATAAATTTTCCAGTTTTTAACTTGCAATTTAATTTTGTTTCAGTTGCTTAATGACATTCGAAATGTTCCCTGGTGGTGGTGGCTGTTTTTCATTTTATTAATCAAATCTACTAGAGTTTTCCTTTGACAATTTTCCCCCATTTCTCGTGGACATACACAAATTTTCCTCAAACTTACATAAACATTTGCATATTTTTCTTTGAATTCTTGTTGTTGTTGTTGTTAATTCTCACCCAAGGATATTTTTCCATTGATTTTTTTTTTTAGACTGAAAGGGAGGGAAGAAGGGGGGGGGTGGAGCGAGAGAGAGAAAGAGAGAGAGGGAAACACCTATGTGAGAGAGACACATTGGTTGGTTGACTCCCATACGACCTCAACTGGGGCCAGGGATCAAACCCACAACCAGGAACATGCCCTTGATCAGAATCGAACCCATGACCCTACAATCTGTGGACTGAAACTTTAATCGCTGAGCCAAACCAGCCAGAGCATTTTCTTCTAATTTGCTTAATGTTTCTGTCTTAAAATTTAAATCTTTAGTTAATCAAAAAATTCTTTATAAATCTGGCAACATCCTATTTGATCTTTTCCCAAATGCTCCATCTTCACAGTAATATCTTTTCCTAAATAATATATTCTTCCTTTACATGTTGGAAATTCTTCCTTGAGCAGGGTTGACAGATATGCAGGCTCTAAGATATCATTCTTCCCTTTTCATATTCATAAGGACAGAAGTAACTGCTCCTGGGACTCCTCCCTGCTGAGTGGACGAAAGCCTTAGCATCCGCAGCAAGACTTCTTCCTTCAAACATGACGTAGCCGATTATGTGTGAGCTCTGTGCTCACAGCAGGAACGAGATGGCGAAGCGCAGAGGGCGTCCATCCACATGAGCGTCACAGAGCAGTGGGTGAGTTAGACTCACAACCAATATTCAGGTGTCAGAAGTATCGAACAAATAATTATACAAGGAAAGTGTTTAACAGAGAATTATACAATGACAATCGTTATAAAGAAGGAAGCAAAGAGTAGCATGACAACTTTAGCAGGGGAATCCAGGTATTAACAGAATGGTGGTCCAAGTTTCTGTAAGATTTAGATTGAGCTCTAAACGGCAGATGGGAGGGAAGTGGGGAACTAGATAACCCAAAAACCCTCCCAGCGAAATAATATATGTATATATGTATGTAGTATATGTTTATATAGTAATATATACACATTATATATTATATACAATGTATTATATATACCTATGTAATATATTTGTATATAATATAAATGTTATACATTATATAATACATGTTTAAATAAGTATATTAGATATTAGATATATATCATATATTTAGATATATTAAAATGTATATCACGCACATAATACATATACTTATTATGTATATATAATGATATATTGCACACTTTATATTACATATATAAAACTTAAGTTGTCATAAAAGCAAAACCACAAATATAAGCAAGTCCAAGTTGGAGAACTAGACGGTTATTCCTGAACCCCCACTGCCCCAAGGGAAACAGCCCTTGAACTTCAGCTTCCATGGCAATGGCTGGGGTGCATTTGAGAGAAGGTAAGGCCCGTGGTCTGGCTGATTAGGAGTCAGAGAGAAGACACTGCATAAAGTCAGGACCCCAAACTTTGGACGCCCTGCATAAGGTGACCTGGAGATAAACTCCACCACGCAACACACCCTGCCAGGACACACACTGGTCTTTAGCTCCATGGTGAAAGGTGGCTGGTGTGGGGGAGGGAATCCTGAGACCCAGCACCTTGGAGCTGCACTGTGCACTGGTGTGTGGTCTGAACTCGAGCTAGCTGTCAGAGCTGCCAGACCTCAAAAGGAGAGTTTAATTCAAAATAATGAGGGCTGACAGTGCCTCAAACGACTGGCAGTCATACACAGGCACACCGCACCTCATCACTCTTCCCGGCTGCTGAGCTCTTACAGACTGCAGGCCAGACCCTCCACCAGCAAAGAGACTAAGAAGCACTTCGTTGGCGTGGTCTGGAACCAGGCCCGCACGCTCTCCGGGCTCTGCCTGTATGCAAACATCACTTCAGGTGAACAGGGGATTACCCCTCAACGCTTCCCTAAGTCAGCATGGATGTTCCATGTTGTTAAGCCCAGGGCCAGGCTGAAGGTCTTCATTCCTGTCTCCACCGCTTTCTAGCAGAGATGTCTTGGCCAAATTGTTTCTAGTCTCAGGTTCCTCGTCTGCAAAATGGGATCCCGATAGCACTGCTTTTTAAGGGCTGTTGTGAGAGTTAAATGAGATAAACTCATATTAAAGGTTTAGTACTGTATCTGGCATCTAAGTACTAAATAAATGGTGGTGGTGGCTGTTATTTTATTACCATTTTATGCACATTATTGTAAGCCATCGTATTCGCTGTTTAGCTTATTGATATTTTTCTCCATTGTTCAGTACTAAATTTGCCAGACGTCTGCCAGTTTCTCACATGCAGAACCAGCTTTAACGTTTTCCATTCTGATTTTCTGTTTTTTACGTTTCTTCATGAATTGGCGCCGTGAACTTCATCTTCCTTCTGTGTTCCGCAGGTCCATACCATGGCTCCTACTTAAGTTACCAAGTGGAACGTGAAATTCAATGGTCACCATCTTCATTTCTGAATCAGGAAGGCCCTAAGTGTATGTAATTTTTTTCATGAACATTTGGAAATCATTTTTATTCTGTTTTATGGATATGAAGTTTGATATTTATTGATATCAATTATATTTTAAAAACTGCCTTTGTCATTAACAATATAATTTGCCTTTTCATTGGCGGAAACTCTCCTAATCTATCCTATATTTTTATCAGTTTTTGCTTTATATATTACATGATGGGTGGCACCAATCCAAAATGATTAAATTTATCTAAATAAATACATTTTATTACATTCAATATATTTATATTATATATTACATTAAATATGTTATTTATACTGTACTATATTTATACTGTATAATATATGAAATTATATAGTTATATATTTCATTGTATTTATACCTGAAATGAACATATCCATGCCATATTTGTCTTCATATGTTTGAGATATCCTAAGATAAATTTTATTTTTAAATTTATAACTTATTTCAGTTGTTTTTCTTGAAGATAATAAGCACACAGTTAAGAAATTGCTATTTTGTAATTGCAATTGCATCAATAACCTTTCTAGGAATAAATTTAATCTAGGAGGCAAAAGACCTGTACTCAGAAAATTATAAGACACTGAAAAAATTGTAGAAGATACAAACAAATGGAAGCATATACTGTGCTCATAAATAAGAAGAACTAACATCATTAAAATGTCCATACTATCCAAAGTACTGTATAGATTCAACTCAGTTCCTATCAAAACACTAGTAGCATTTTCCACAGAATGAGAACAGATAATCCAAAAATGTCTATGGAACCACCAAAGACTCCGAGCAGCCACAGTAATCTTGAGAAAGGAGAACAAAGTTGGAGAACAAAGCACACCACCTGATATCAAACGATACTATAGGGCTAGAGTAATAAAAACAGCTCGGGGATGGAATAAAAGCAGACACATAGACCAATGGGACAGAACAGAGAGCCCAGAAATAATCCACACTTACATGGTCAGTTCATATATGACAAAGGAGGTGAGAACACACATTGAATAAAGACAGTAGCTTTAATACGTAGTGATGGGAAAATTGGAGAGATAGGTGGATAAAAAAAAACAAAACCACTTTCTTACAGCGTACACAGGAATAAACTTGAAACGAGTTAAAGATTTACATTAAGACTAAAAACCGTGAAAATCCTAGAAGAAACATAGGCAGTTCTACAGACATTTCTCATAGCAGTATTTTTCTGGTCTATCTCCTCAGGCAAGAAAAAACAAAAGACAACATAAACAATGGGACTATACCAAAGTAAAAAGACTTTTTACAGCAAAGGAAATCATTAACAAAATGAAAAGACAACCTACTGAATGCGAGAGCATACTCACCAATGATTAGGGGTTAATATCTATAATATATAAAGAACTCATGGAACTTCACACCAAAAAACCCCAAACAACCTAATTTAAAAGTGGGCCGAGGACTGACACTTCTCCCAAGAGGACATACAGACAGCCCATAGACATATGGAAGGATGCGCAAAGTCACTAATTACCAAAGAAATGCAAATTAATGCTAATGCCACCGTGAAATATCACCTTACTCCTGTCAGAATGGCCATCATCAATAAATCAAAGAGCAAGTGTGGGAGAGGATGTGGAGAAAAGGGCGCCCTCATGCACTGTTGGTGGGAATGCAGACTGGAGCAGCCACCATGGAAAACAGTGTGGAGTTTCCTTAAAAATTTAAAAACAGAACCGCCTATGTCTCAGTGATTGCATTTCTGGGTATATACCCAAAGAAGCCCAAAACACTGATTTGAAAGAGAGAATATACGTACCCCTCTATTCACTGCAGCTCGATTTACAACAGCCAAGCTGTGCAAGTAACCCAAGTGCCCATCAGTAGATGACTGGACACAAAAGTTGTGGTACATTTATTTACACAATAGAATAGTACTCAGCCATTAAAAAGAATGAAACCTTTGAGACAGCATGGATGGACCTAAAAGGTATTATGCTAAGTGAAATAAGTCAGACAGAGAAAGACAAATACCATGTGATTTGATTTCCATAGGGGATCTAAAGAACAAAATACACACACAAACAAAAGAGAAAGAGACTCAGGTGTGGAGAACAGACTGATGGCTTCCAGAGGGAAGCGGACGGGAGCTGGGTGAAAAAGGTGAAGGGTTAAGAAGTACAAATATGCCCTGGCCGGTTTGGCTCAGCAGTTGGAGCATCGGCCTGCGGACCAGAGAGTCCCGGGTTCGGTTCCCGCTAGGGGCACGTACCAAAAAAAAAAAAGAAGTACAAATATGTAGTTGCAGAATAGTCACGGGGATGTAAAGTACAGCATAGGGAATATAGTCAATAAAATGGTAATAATTATGTCTGGTGCCAGGTGGGTACTTGAAATATTGGCGGGACCACTTATAAAGTGTATGATTGTCTAACCACTATGCTGTACACCTGAAACTGATTCAATGTACTGCTGCATGTAAACTGGACTTGAAAAATAAAATATTAAAAAGATATTGCTATTTAATCAAGTATCAGAGTTTTTGTTTAATAATAGAAGACTTTAAAGCATTTACATTTATTCATATAAATGATGCTTGGTTTTGCTTTTATAATAGTAATCTTAATACATTATTCTTCAGCTTTGAGAAAAATGTACATACATTACAATCACTTCTTTTCAATGTGCAACTCAACAAATATATAGTCTGAAACCACCGCAACAATCACTTTATAAAACAATTCCATCACCCCTTTTTAGCAGCCCCCCACCCCTCTACTCACTGGCCCCTAGTAACTTCTGTCCTGCTTTTAAGAATTTTGTAGAAATGGAATCACAACATGCCAGCTTTGGTGCCGGGCTTCATTTCACGTAACATACAAGTTGAGTTGTATTCATATTGCTGCAAGTATCATCAGTCCATTCTTTCTCACTGCTGAGTACCAGTCTACTGAATGGATGTACCGCCACTGTTCACCCACTCTCCAGCTGATGGACATCTGGGTTCTATGAATATTCAAGAACAAATATCTGTGTGCACAGACTGGGTGGGGCAAAAGTAGGTTTACAGTAGTTCATATGGCAAATGACACAATCATTAACAAACAGTTACACAAGAATAAACTCTGTTTTACGTACTCACTGCCGTAAACCTACTTGTGCCCCATCTTGTAGGTTTTTATTTCTCTCGGATGAATACCCAGCAGAACTGCAGCACTGCAATCATGCAATTCCTACTGGAACTGTGGGCCGGGTTTTTCATGTCTGTTTCACTTTTTAAGACACTAACGAACTAGTTTCCTACATGGTTGTTCCCTTTTACACTTCCACCAGCAATGTCTGCCAGTTCTGGTTGTCCCACATTTTCACCCACACTTTGTATTATCAGCCTTTTAGTCTAAGCCATTGTATTGGGTATGAAGTCATGTCATGATTATCTTTTAAAAAAAATTTTTTTTCCTTTATTGATTTCAGAGAGAGAGGAAGTAAGAGGGAGGGAGAGACAGAAACATCGATGAGAGAGAACATTGACTGGCCGCCTCCTGCATGCCCCCCACTGGGAATTGGGCCCACAACCTGGGCATGTGTCCTGACTGGGAATCGAACCGGTGACTTCTTGGTTCATGGGTCAACGCTCAACCACTGAGCCACAGCGGCTGGACTGTCATGATCATCTTAATTTCACTTCCCCTGATGACTAATGATGGTGAGCATTTTTTCACGCATTTACTGGCTATCTCTATACCCTCTTTGGTTATGTGTCTCTTAAAATCTGGGTCATCTTTCCCTGGCTGGTTTTTCTCAGTGGTTAGAGCATTGGCCCGTAGACCAAAGAGTCATAGGTTCAAATCCGGTCAAGGGCACGTACCTCGGTTGTGGTTCGGTCCCTGGCCATGGTTAGGGTCATGGGGGAGGCAATCAGTCGATGTGTCTCTCTCACATTGATGCTTCTCCCTCCCACCCTCCCTCCCTCTCTATCTGAAGATAAATGGAAAAACATCCTCAGGTGAGGGTTAAAAAAAAAAATCTGGGTCATCTGTCTTCTTGCCACGGCTGTAAGAGTTATGTATTCCAGATACAGTTCTTTCATCAGACCTGGGCTTTGCAAATATTTTCTCCCAGTCTGTGGCTTGTCATCTTATTTTCTTATCAATGTCTTTGGAAGAACAAAACTATCAATTTAGATGAAGTCCAATTTATTGACTATTTCCTTTTTCAGTTTGTGCTTTTTACATTCTCTTTCAGAAACCGTTGCCTAACTAAAAGTCACTAAGATTTTCACCTCTGCTTTCTTTCCATCTGTTCTAGAGTTTCAGCTCTCGCATTTAGGTGGAAGATTCATTTCAAGCTAATTTTTGGAAATAGTATAAAGTGAGGATCAAGGTTAATTTTTTCCCCCATATGGATACCGGACATCCTAGAATCAATTTTTCTTTCTCATATTGTTTGCTTCCTACCTAATTTACAAAGGTTTGTTTCCTTTGCAATAATCATCTCCAATAACTTAAGTTTTAATTCTATTTAAAACTTTACCAGTGGTTGCCCTGGCCGGTTTTGTTCAGCGGTTAGAGCGTCGGCCTGCAGTCCTGAGAGACCCGGGTTCGGTTCCCGCTAAGGGCATGTACCTCGGTTGCAGTTTGTCCCCGGCCCTGGTTGGTCATGAGGGTGGCAGCCACTCGATGTGTCCCTTGACTTCGATGTTTCTCTCTCTCTCTCTGTTCCTCTCTCTCCCTCCCACTCTACCTGAACAAAAAATGGAAAAATGTCCTCGGGTGAGGATAAAAAAATAAAAAAAATAAAATAAAATAAAACTTTACCAGTGGTCACATTTCAGCTTTGAAAAAAAATCTCACCTTTTTTCATTGATGATCAGAGTGAGAGCAAAAAATCACACCTGAGTTACAGAACAAAACACAAAAAGCTTAGCTTTTAAACCCAAGGCACACTTCCCAGACTGTCTGAAAATGTGAGCAGTGGGCTCTCTGTTTTCCAGAGCAACTCCTGTAATCTGCATTCGGCTTTGCAAAGGACTTAAAACAATTATTTATGGATCATTCCACATGTAACGCCCTTTCGGTGCGCCCCGCCTGCCCCTTTAACACAAGACCTCTTTGTTCATGAATATTCATTTTGATTCCTTTTTTTGGTTGGCTGGCTAATGACTTTTGATACTTTCTTCAGGCAATATACACTGGGGTATATTGTGTGCGCTCTTGCATAGCATATCATTTTTCTGTTGTTTTTATACATGAGAGAACTTGGCTGGTATTCTTGGGTCTCTGTCTTTATTTATTAATTTATTTTTGTTCAAAGCTCTGTAGACATTTTATTAGGACATCTATTACTGTATGAAAAAACCCGAGGTAGAATTTCTATTCTTCAGACATGATATGTTTCTCTCCACTGTACAGTGTAGCCTTAAAAATCAAGTTCTTGCCTGGCCAGTGTGGCTCAGTGGCTGAACATAGACCCATGCACCAGGAGGTTGTTGGTTCGATTCCAGGTCAGGGCACATGCCCAGGTTGTGGGCCTGATCCCCAGTGGTGGGTATGCAGGAGGCGGTCAATCGATGTTCTCTCTCATCAATGTTTCTATCTCTCTCCCTCTCTCTCCCCCCCCCTCTCTAAAAATCAATAAAAAATATCTGGCTGCTGAGCACTTGAAATGAAGTGAGTCCAAACTGAGAGGTAAAATATGCATCGGATTCCAGAACAGAATACAAGAAAAGGTACGGCAATAGCTCCTAGGTAATTTTTAGAATAGTGCTCACATGGTGAAATAATTTGGATATACAGGATTAAATAAAATATATTATTAAAATGCATTTCCACTTGTTTCATTGTGCTTTTGTAAATGTGGCTATTAGAAAATTTAAAACTACATCTTTTTAAAAACTATATGGTTTTTATTGATTTTTAGAAAGAGAGGAAGGGGGGTGGAGAGAGAGAGAGAGAGAGAGAGAGAAACATCAATCAGTTGCCTCCTGCACGCCCCCTACAGGGGATTGAGCCTGTAACCCGGGCATGTGCCCTGACCGGGAGTCGAACCACTGACCTCTTAGTGCATGGGATGACGCTCAACCAACTGAGCCACATGGGCCAGGGCTTCAAAATTACATCTTGATTTCCCTATTGGACAGCACTGCTCAAGAGCTGGACTACTCGGATTCATTCCTATGTTGGTTCCACAACGCTGAGTAATTTCAAGTCTTTTTTATGAGCTTCCATTTCCTGTGAAAATAATTACACTCATCTCAAGGCTTATGGTGGGGATAAAATAAGATTATGCATGTAAAGCTATTATGTTGGCACATAATCAATTCTTATTAATGAAAGTTATTATTATTCCTAATAGAAGGATTTTTTTAATCCTTATAATTAAAAAAAAAGTTCTAGCATGTACCCTGATATAAACAACTTAACGCCGATTCTACCTGGATTGTTGGGGCCTGCCCCCTTCTGACCTGCATGAATAGAATTCTTTTCAGCTCTTGACAATTTTTTTGGATTATATCATTTTTTGGACGGACCATCTAACACCTTGGCCTTGGAGTGCCTGAGGCCCCTCTTATGAACTTTGTGCCACACCGCCTCCGCTGTTCAATGCCAAAAAATGTATGTCTACAACTGCAGAGTTCCAAACTTGCACTCCCCGGAACTAGCCTTCTAGCCTTTTCAGAGCGTTTGGACAAAGACCCCGTCCTCACGGCAGAAACTTCCAGACCTCACCATAACTTCCAGTCCTCTCCGCCCATTCCTTTTTCATGGCCCGTCAACTATCTCTGGTCTTTCCTTCCTTTCTCTTCATGTTGGTCCAGCTGACGTTCCAAAGTCCATCGTCATAAACCACGTACTCGAATCACTGAAGTTGTTTTTAAACTCAAGTCTGGAAGGGTAAGATGTGCGGTACAAGAGAGTAACACGGCACTGAGGGCGGGGGACCCGGGCTTCAGCACCGCCACACCTCTGAGCAGCAGCAGCTGCGAGTCCTTCGTAACCTGCCTAACAACGGACGCACGTGCTGCTGCTACAGGGCGGGGCTCTCGAGAAGACACAAGGAAATGAGGTGCATGGAAGCATTTCCTTCTTCATCCCGCTGAATGAACCCTGAATGAGGCCGCAGCAATGAACATGAAAAGGGATCAATGCTCAAGATGGGGAAAAGATGGGTCAGGGGGCATTTCACTGCTTCAAATGAGTGTCTCTGAGCGCAGACCAACGATAGCTCTTGGTGGGACATGTCACCGACGTAGACCTGGGAAAATGGCGGTGCATGAAACAGACAAACATGAGCACGTTCGAGGAAGGTAACAACTTGGAAGCCGTGTACTACACAGACATGCCGGAGGACACCTTTAAGGGGGCCTGAGCACTGCCATTCAGGGTACGGTGGAGGGGGTGGGCATGGTGAGGAGAGGACTCAGCAGACATGCCAGGTCCTCAGACACCTGACCGATCCGCTCCCTCTGCAGCCCCAAATACAGAACCCATGCACTGGTGGCGGCCACTCCTGGCCAGGTTTTGCCCTGGCCTCCTGGTTCTCACAGCCTAGTGGGGAAAGCAGGTACGCTAACACACGACGGTACAGACACTTGCATTTGGTCGTTATTAGCACTCAGGACCAATGCAGAGGCTCGACAAGATGAAGACTCCGCGCAGCACGCGGCGGATGTTTCTAACAGAGCTTCTAAATATGGAGCAAGGTCCTTCGGGAGGTAATGATCTCCTATCTCTGGAAGTATTCAAAAGCAGAAGAGCAATGGCCATTTATGTAGGATATTACGGACGACAGTGAAAAGTTATGCTGGATGAATGCCACGTTCCTTCCTAATTAAGATTCTATGACTCAGAAGGGGACAGGGCCCATCCATTAGGACACTCCATTACATAAAGAAACATTTGCCAGCGGATAAAGTGAATTGTACAAATGACACAGAACGAGTCTCTTCTAATGCAGATTACAATTTCTGATGGCTGTCTACAATTTTCCACGTCTCAGATTTAAAAGCCAAAGACCCGTCCTCTAAATACGTTTTCAAATGAATTTTACTTATCAATGTCCGATCTGTGACCTTGCTCTCCAAGAGAGGAACGCCGAACACCAGGCTAACACTGCTGCCCTTAAAAACCAGCCCTGATATCCACAAACCACACGGATGTTCCAGGAGCCAGTGAAGCAATAAAGAAAACGGGAGAACGCTAAGGTTAAATGATATGTCCAGACTAGGACATACTGTTTAAGTTCAGCCAGCCCTTCTGCATAACAGGAGACCCGAAAGGAGAGAAGGAACAGGAGCCTGAATCCATAAACTATTCTAGAAAAACAACCTCAAATGTAATGTACAGTCTCTGATGAGAGGTCAGCAGTCGATGGGTCCTGGAAGGGGAAGACAAGGTGTGCTGACATGATGGGTTTGGGAAGAAGAGACTTAAGAGGCGAATCACAATCCATCTTCAAATCCTCGAGAGGGGAAGGGAAGGGACGCGAATTTGCTGAGTGCCTACCATGGGCCAAGACGGTGCCGTCCGCTACAATACCTCGTTTACCGCATTTCGTCTTCACCAACAAAGGAGAGATGAGCCACCGGCACTGAAAGACAATTGAGCTCTGTGTCTTACCACATAATTCAACCACACAAGGCAATGCCCAAGGTCACACACACCTGCCTTCAGTTCTCATTCTTCTGCAGGGCATCTCAGAGTGGGTCACGTCCTGCCTGAGACACGTCCCGGGCCTTCTCGCCTTCCTCTGTAGGCCACACCTAACTGCAACTGTCCAGCCCCCCACCCCGGGCATGTGATCACAGTGCTCGGAGCACAGCCCCTGCCAAGTGTGGTCCCTTGGCGCTGTGTCCCGGGCCTGGCAATCATAAAACCCAGATCCAATTGCGGGAAGATGCCTTTTGGAAAGAATCACCTGTGAGATCTTAGAAGCCTTCCTTAACCCTCCTGGGTTTCACTTGTCCAATAAGAGGTATGAGCACCGGGCTAACTTCCAACCCTGAGACCCTGTGATTTCACGGCATCAGGAGCCCCTCCCTGTAAGTGGCCGTCATTCAGAAAGCATATCGTCCCAGGAAACGGGGAGGGTGGGCAGCCGTCTGGCCCCTCCTCCAGCAAGGGCAACCTTAGAACCTTGTCTCCCAAAGGACTGCAGGTGCCTAGAGAGCTTCTGCAGTCCCCACGGGGGCCAGGACACAGGCAGCTGAGCATGAGGAGGAAGCCACCTCTGAGAGTCGACCGTCAGTATTTCCAGTCACCATCGTCCCGACTTCCGCTTCGTAATCTTTCTGTGGCTGGGAACAGGCCAGCATCACGTCTGAGAGCAAAGGTGAGGAAGGAGGGCTCCCATGTACACAGGCGACTCGTGAAACAGCCCCTGCCCCAGCCGCTTCCCCTCACCAGCTCAGGATCCTCCTCGCCCCAGGGGGGCAAGGGGGTGACTCTCTGGGCCACATGGGGGCATGATCAAAGGCTGACAGGCATGCAAGGTCACATCACGCCTGACACTGGAAGATGCGTTTCTCTGATTAAGGTGAACTCTCCAGCTGGGTTTGGAAAACGAGCCTTGGATGGAGGGGCGGGGCGCCCCGAACTCAGCAGCCTCATTAGCACGATGCCTCTGTCCCCAGCGGGAAGCTCCGTTCCCAGCAGGCCTTTAAATGCAGGGGTCACGCTTAACACACTTGTTCTTCAGAAACAACCGGAAAAAGAACACCCCCGAGAGCTCAGAGAACCCCTGTCTAGATACAATTATCTTAGTTTAAAAACAGGTCACTGAGCCTGGCCGGTGTGGCTCAGTGGCTGAGCACTGATCCATGCACCACGAGGTCACCGGTTCGATTCCCCGTCAGGGCACATGCCCAGGTTGTGGGCCTGATCCACAGTGGGGGGCGTGTGGGGGGCGTGCGGGAGGCTGCCAATCGATTTTCTCTCTCATCGATGTTTCCATCTCTCTCTCCCTCTCACTTCCTCTCTCTCTAAAACCAATAAAGGAAACAAAATTTTAAAAACAAACAAAGAAAAAAACAGGCCACTGAGAAAGACTGATGACATGGGAGGAAGAGCATGGGTTGTGGAGTGAGATATTTCTGGGTCTGAATCCCGGCTCTGCCACGGACTAGCTGTGCACGGGGGTTGGGTTCTGTGACCTCTCTGGTTCTCAGTTTCCTTATCTGTACAGTGGTTACTACCAGGACCCGCTTCACAGCCGTGAGCGTGCCTGGAGACCCACACCACCCAACACACCATGACGTCGCCCGTAAACAAGAGACGCAGCCCCACAGCCCACGGGCTCCGGAGTCACTGGAAACAGGACTGCTGCGTTCAGACGCCACTCCGCAGCGGCAGCCACGGTCCCCAGGGGCCGCAGCCCGTGTCCCCCCTTTCCGGGCCGCGTCTCCTGAATCACACAATCCCATATCTCATATCATCTCACTTGGAAAGGGAATAGTCAAGTGTCAGCCTTGGCATTTATTAGCAGTCTGATCTTAGGCAAATACTCTTCAACTCTGAGCTTCAATTCATGAATCACGGGTGAGAGGGAAGTAATAAAACTTCTCTCTCCACCCCACGGGGCTGTGGTGGGCGGTGAGTGACAGCACGCTGCCACCCATAAAGCTCCACACGAAAACCAGCCCCTCTCGCCCCGCCCTCCCCTCTGTGACAGCGGCCACATGTCTGTGGGGAGTTCCCAGAGCAAAGCTGTCCTCACCCCGGAGCCGCTGATATGGACACTCGGAGGCTGGGAATGAACAGGCGGGTAAACATGAGAAAGACCCTGAGCATTTGTCACAGGCCACGGAGACACGTGGGCCAAGGCATCACTATCTGCAAATCCACACGAAGTGGTCATGACGGAGAGACACGCACCGGCCCACTGCGAATTCCCCACGGATCGGCTCGAGTCATGCCGATGCTTCCTAAATGTCCTTTCCCGTCCCCCCCTTTCCTGCATGGCAGGTATAATTAGGGGCCGCAGGAGGGGGTCTGAGGAAGGTCATCCCAAGGCCCCGACCGACCAGCCTCCTGAACGCACTACGGCCCCACCTCCTGTTCTTCCTTCCCCGTCAGCTGGCCCATGGGTTCACTGCGTCCCTTCCTGGTGCACCTGCCGTGGAGAGACCTGCACCTGTCCCAGGGCTGCCGCGGGGACTTTCCGAGGGGTGGCGCGGACGCAGCTGCCTTATTTATGACACCGCAGGGTCCCTGGTACAAGTGGCCTCAGGAATGTGGGGAGCCCTGACTGTGACAAAGAAACTGCTTCCCAATGACTGGAGTCCTCCCCGGGGCCCAGCTCCGAGCGTACTGTGGGCCCTTCATTAGCAACTTTGTCACGAGCCAGGAATCACACCGGCACAAGGATATGAGGGTGACGAGCAGCAGACACGGTGCGGCCCTGTCTGGGGGACAGACAGACATTGACCAGCAGGAGAGGTTACCCCGTGCCACGAGTTTACCGACGAAATGTTTGTGATCCGATGACGGCACATGACAAAGGGACCCCTAGGCGACGATGAAGGCAGCGAAGGGTTCCCCAAGCATGGCAGACCTCGGAGAGAGGGGCGGGTTAAGTTCCAGACCACCGCAGTCAAGCGAGTACGGAGACAAAGCCAGGTGTCATCTTTTTGCTGATGGAGGGTCTTGCCTTTAATTTGCGAAAAAGGTAACATCTGTGCGGTGCCATAAAGCACGGTCCGCCTCCACATGCCGCGCGAGCAGAGGTCGGGATTTATTAGCCATGGGGCGGGGGGGAGGCTGGGACAGCGGTTAACCCGCAGAATAACCCGTGCAAAGGCCCCGGGGGAGGGAAGGAACACAGCAAGTCTGAAGACCTAGCGAGTGAGCAAGGGTGCACGTGGTACACGAGGAGGCTGGAAGGAGGCAGGCGCCGGGCTGTGCAGGAACACACTCCTCAGCTGAGGACCGTCGAAGGTTTTCTGCAGAGGAGAGGGGATGGCGGGGGATGGCGGTGGTTGGCGTGCTTCTGGGACAGCTGCCCCACGCTGCTGACGGAGAACAGATTTGGAGGAGAAGCGAGCAGCGTGGAAGGGCAGAGACTCAGCCAGGGAAACGTCGCTCCCGTGCTGGGGAAGATCACCCGCGTGGAGACTGGCATTCGGGCAGGGGAGCTGGGGACGAGCCCGGGACGTGGGAGCTTAGACATGGCGTGACGGACAGGGTCCCACCCAAGACGAACTACTGGGTTCTGGATGAGCGACGGAGCAGACAGATGGTTGAGCTACGAGCCAGGAGAGGCTCGGGTGGGGACGAGTGGCAGTCGTGGTCTGGGGCAGGTTGAGCCGTTACGTATACATTTATTATTACAGCTATTATGATCGTTCATGGAAAACTGTGTCCTATAAAATGCGGTCACACGCCATGTGTTCACTGGGTTCTTGCCTGACCCCGATCTATGGGAGAGAGGTATGTGACTGGGAGGAGGACGGAAATGCAGATGTTGGAGGCCTGGCATGGCACGACCAACAGCAGAATCGGGCCAGAGCACAGGACACGGGAGGTGAGACCCTTCAGAACTCATCCAGATGGTATCTTTTATCGTCTTGTGTTTTTTTTTTTAAGGCATGGAGCCCTCCATCCAAATGGATCAAGTCCAGTCTGTGAAATAAGGAGCAGCGGGCCTACGCGCATCCAAGGGCGCAGCAGAGAGAACACCGGTCTCTGCCCCTCCCACCCTTTCCTCCAAGACCTCCTGGAGTTCTGGCAGGTTTCAGCACCTGGTACCTTCCACCTTCCACCCTCCAACTACCCAAGGATTTCGTAACAGGCTACACAGTCGGGAGCAGTTCGATCCCGTGGTGCCTGGGCTGCCACGGAGAGCCGGGCACGCGGAAGAGGCTGCTGCACGTCGGGCACTGCCCGGCCTTGGCACGCGTCACCTTATTTGATCCCTCCTAGGGCAGCGGGCACTGCCCGGCCCATCCGACCGCTGACGGAGCCGGACTCAGAACCACACGAGAGAGTTCGTCAGTGGCAAGCCAGGAGATGAACTTGGCGCTTCATTTTCCTGCCACTTTTCTTCACTTTTTCTGAGGTAGAGGGTACAGGTGTGTAAAGATCATGGCCCCAGACGGCGAAGAGAGAGGAGAACGGAGGGGGAGGGGCAGGAGCCGCTGGACTCCTCGCGCTCTTCCCCGCGGGGCGGGCGCGCGGACCCGGGGAGTCGGAGTGGCTTGCTTTTACCTTAATTAGCACAGCAATTTGCTAAATTTTGTTTTTCCCTTTTTAAGAGTGTTAATCAATTTTAGCTCAGAATAGATTGGAATGGCACACAAATTACCACGACAATCCCCAAATGCCAGGTTCTGAACGTCTCCATCAACCTCAGAGCCTGAAATATGGGGAAATCAGAACCTGGCCAGCATCTCCGTGATCTATTTAAAATGTTATGGCTCTGAGATGAAAAGATAATGGCTCTATGGGGTTTGGAACAAGCAATCTGCTAGACTCAGCCTCATGCCTAGGTGTTTAGTCCTTCCCAAGGTGACTGGAGATGGAGTATCACGTATTTTTGCAAACTTACATGTTCCTCTAATAACAGCAATTTGTTAAATCCACAAGCAATGCAGGGTACCGACGATGCACCAGAAGGACAGAAAAGGACACGGAGTGCCTGTCCCCTCCCCACCACGAGGGGGTGAAGCTAACGCCGCAGACACGAAAGTGAATGGAAACTGCGCCTCTCTTTTCTGGAGAAGTCGGGCAGGGCCTCAGGGAGTGGCAGTGTGCCTGTGCTCTGAGGGTGAGCAGGAGGGGGACCAGGTAAGTGGAAGGGCGTGTCAGGCAGGAGGCACAGAAGAGCGAACACCCCGGCACCGGAGAAAGGCAGAGAGACGCAGAGGTGGTTTCTCAGAGCGGTCAGAGTGATTTGCAGGGAAGGGGAGAGTGCAGAGCCAGATGGACCTCCGGACCAGAGGCGGCTCGCGGTGATACCAGCACCAGGGCACAGCGGACGGATTGTAAACAAGGGAGTGACGTGACCAAATGGGTCTCGTTTGGTTGAAACCCTCTGGCCCAACATAATGCTTACTGTTTATTCAGCATCACTTTTTTTTTTAAATACCTCACCCAACAATACTTTTCTATTTATCATCAGACAGAGTGGGACAGAGAGAGAGAGAGAGAGAGAGAGAGAGAGAGAGAAACATCAATGTGAAAGAGAGACATCGACTGGTTACCTCCCAACCAGGGCCAGGGACGAATCGCAACCCAGGTAGGTATGTGCTCTTGACCAAAATCGAACCCGCAACTCACTGGTCCGTGGGCCGACACTCTAACAGCTGAGCCAAACTGGCCAGAGCTCAGCAGTCTTTTTTGTTTGTTTGTTTTTTATTGTTTTTTTTAGAGAGAGAGAAAGGGAGAGAGATAGAAACATTGATATGAGAGGGAAACATCCGCTGCCTCCTACACACCCCCTACTGAGGATCGAGCTTGCAACCCGGGCAAGTGCCCTGACCGGGAACAGAACCAGGACCTCTCGGTCCACGGGGCAATGCTCAACCCACTGAGCCACACCGGCCGGGCTATTCAGCAGTCTCTTAAAGACACATCCACATACATTCTTTCATCTGAGCCTCTTATTGCCTCACGAGGTTGTATCGTATCACTTTCCTCCGGGGGGAAAACATCCCCGGCAAAGGTACAGGTTATCTGCTTTGTGTCTTATGACCTGTCAATGAGAGTCCATGAACCAGCCCAGGCCCGCTGCACTCTGAGTTCAGCACTTATCTGTCTCACGGGTAAGAGAATTCTCAGGATGATAACATCACAGACCTCTCTCAGCCGTGTGCCCGGCCAATGGCCCGCGGACCCTGGAAAGGCTTGGTGGGCACAAGTGCACACTCCAAGCTAAAGAAGTGGTCGCTTTAAGGCTTTCGAGGATAAAAGCGGACACGGGTGTCAGACCTGTTACAGCCCGGCCACTCCCAGCCGGGAGCTGGGAGTCCTGCCATCGCCGAGGTCCCCTAAAGCGTGACCGCCGGAGGAGACCGGGGCGCCCCGCGCCGTACCTTGAGCTCCTCCGCGTTGTAGAAGTCCACGCGCACGGCGGGCACCATCCAGGTCTGGAAGAGCGTGGCCAGGATCTGCTCGGCGATGGAGTCGGCCACCAGATGGAAGTGCAGGGGGTTCCGCCTGTGGGGAGGCACAGGAAGTAGGGTCAGCAGGGAGAGCTGCGGCCTTGGGATTCCAGCCCCAGAAACTGTCTCAGCGATCCGTTACGTGTGGCCAGTTCACATCAGGCTTGTTACCAACCAGTGCCACCTGGTGAGGATGGCGGGGCCGGGAAGGAGAGGGGACGGCACAGCGCGGGTAACGCTGACCAGCCCTTTCTGTCACCTGGAAGAGGCGACACGGGTGCGGGAGCCCAGGGAGACGATCGCGGAACCGGCTGTACGAGCGGCCAGCCCCAGGTCTGATTTCTGCTCGCTCGTCTCCCAGAGAAACCAGGCACCCAAGGAGTCGCCTGGGGCTCCCGTCAGCGAGTATCAGGCGCCCTCACTTCCCACGTTCCCACGGCTCTTCTTCGTTCCACCTCGGCACACGCAATCCCGCGTCACACGGGGCCAGGCCTCGGGTTTGCGTGCCAGTGCAGGCGCGTCTGCGTGGGGGCCTCTGCACACCTGCGCTGCCTTCGCACACCGTGGAGAAACCTCCTCATCGGGCCGCCGTGCCGACGGAGCCAGTGCCACAGATGGTGCATATCAACAGCAAACAGAGATGGAATATCAGCAGCAGACAGGCCTTCTGGAGAGGCTACCTGGCTCCAGCAGAACTACTACTGCAAATACTACTGTGCCAGCAAAAATACATTGTAACATACATTGTAAGTACACATACATTGTAACGCCACAAACGGGCACCTGCGGATGAGAACGACCCGGTCCCGACCTCAAGGGGCCCATCCTGTTTGCAGACACAGGCGATCCGCACCTCAGCCCTATCCACAGGAAGTGGGACGTGGCAACGTGGCAACAGCACCCCAAGTGCTATGGGAGTAAAGACACAGGAGAGCCGGTCCTGGCTGCATTGGAAGGATGTGTAAGAGTCGGGGGGAAGCAGCCCCCTAAAGGATAAGTGACTCTGACGGGGGGCGAAAGGAGCGAGGAGAATAGGGGCCGGAGCACAGGTGTGTGGGGAAGGGACGTGGTTAGCAGGACCACGGTTAGAGCCCGGGAGAGAGATGAGAGCCCATAGGGAGCAATTCACGAGCGCCCAGCCCAGCAGTCTGGACGTCACCAGCTAGGTGTGCGCGGCAACACAACCTGCCCCTGAGCGCCCCGCCTCCTGTGCAGCCCCGTCCGCGGTCCAGACACGGAGCCCACCCCAGTGTCCCGCGCCTCCAGCTCTTTCCACCGGGGCCTTTGCAGCTTCGGGTTGCTCTGCGGGAAACCCTCCCGCTCTGTCATTCAGCAAACACCTACGGAGCACCTGTGATCTGCCAGGCACTGAGCAGGGTGCCGGGGACATGGCGGCGAGCAGACACACCATCCCTGCTCGCACAGAGGTCAGGGGTTGCTTCTGCTCCCTGCTCCACCACCCCTCCCCCATTCCGCATGGGCGGCTCTCTGACCCAGGCTTCAGTTCTGAGGTCTGCCATCCCTTGCTCCTGGCATCCTTCCCTGACTAGGTCAGGGCCCTTCCGAGAAGACAGGCACCTCAGCACCAAGCACCCACCCTCAGGGAGAGACCACCTGTGTCTACATCCCCCCCGGACTGTGAGCGCAGGGAGGTCAGGGCCATGCCAGGGATGTCCAAGTGGACAGCCCAGGACCTAGTCCAGCGACGGGGTGTAGTAGGAGTTCAGAGATGAACTGAGTGGGTGGATGGGTGGTGGCTGGTACACAGATAAGGCGAACAGAGGTGGACACGTTACTTGAGATCGGACTCGGAGGATGCGAACCGAGGATCTGAGTAAGGCAGCCCAGCGAACAGCAGGGAGGGAGCTGTCTGGAGGGCTGTCGGAGAAGAGACCTAGTCTCTGGGGGAATGGAGAGGAAGAAGCAGGTGACCCTCAGATTCCTGGGTTGGCAGTGATGTCTCCAGGACAGGAGATGCAAGAAGAAAGCCACACTGGAGGAAGATGAGAATCTGGGGACTGGAGGAAGATAAGAATCTGGGGACTGAGTGTCCAAGAGTAGGGGAGGGTGGCACAGCCGGGTGGCGCTGGATGCGGGAGCCTGGACCTGAAGGAGTTCTTCTCAAGGCCGACTTGCCACACACGTTAACAGGTGCACAGGGCGATACACGCAAACATGGACTGGAGGAACAACGAGCACCCCAGAGCTTCTCCGTGGCACCATTGCCTGAAACTTGCAAATTCCTCCATCAAACCGTCTAAACGGGGGGGCAAGAGCGTGCCTGCCCTGCAGCTTCCCTGCAGGCCCTGAAGACCCGGCAGGAGGCCTCAGCGATGGCTGGTGACCCGAGGGGGTCCCGATCCGTGCGCTGGCCAGTGGCTTACTGAAGGCTCCATCAGAGGGAGCCAGTCAAAGTCACTGAGAAGACAGAGGGTCCATCTGGCCCTCGTGTCGGCACAGCCAGCCCCTCTCCCACAGGAGCCCCGACAGAGCCTGAGGCATGGAGAATGGACCAATGTTAGCTTGTATCGTCAACCTGCATTTTTATCCCCAACGGAGGGGTGGCGCAAGTCTAGACATGGGTGAGGAGACCACACGGATCAAGCTACTTCTACCTGCTCCAACACGCGTCCCACACGCACCTGTGTCATTGCTTGTGCTGTTCCCTCCCCTTCTCTCGTCCCATGAGTCTCTGCTCACCTTCCCTGTGTCAGCCCCCTGTTCCTAGAAACCTTCTCGGGGCACCTCCGTCCGGCCCTGCTACCTCGGCACCGCACAGAAAGCAAGTCTCCCGCTTACAGCCCAGCGCTGTGGTCCATACCCAGACCCGGCTCCTGTCTGTACGGTGAGACCCAAGGACAGGAGCCAGCTTTCGTCTCTATCCCAGAGCCCAGCGGAGGGGCAGGCACCCATGGGTGCTCAACCAACACTCGTGCAGCGGGAAGAGAAAGGCAATGCCCCCTCGCATCAGTGGTGCAGTGTTGGGGCTCTGCTTCCGGAGGCTGGGCTGAACCCTGGCTGTTACTCCCTCTCTAGGCCTCGATTTCTCCATCTTCAAACAGGAACAGGAACAGCAGGCAATGCTGCACTGGCCACTGCGGGGAGCGAGCGAGCTAACACACAGACAGCCCGGTGAAGAGCCCGGTGCGTGGTAAAATGTCAATGTGTTGACCACTGGTACGGTCTGAATATTTGTGCCCCCCCCCCCACTATGTTGGACGCTAACCTCTAAGGTGAGGGTTCCGGGGGGTGTGGCCTTTGGGAGGTGATCAGGTCACGGGGCAGAGCCCCCTGAAAGGAACAGTGCCCGCACACAAGAGGCTCCAGGGACCCCTCGCTCCTTCCACCGCGTGGAGGCACAGAGAGGCCGCTGGGCTGCACCCAGGAAGCAGGCCCCCCGCAGAACCGGACCAGGCTGGTGCCGTGACCTGGGCTTCCCAGCTTCCAGACCAGCGAGACAAGGCTCTGCTGTCACGAGCTGCTCCGTCTGTGGTATTTCGTTCCATGGCCCCAGTGAAAAAAGACAACCATTATCAGCATTCACCTATGAAACCGCTATTTTCCCTACGTTTTTGCATCATTTTTCAAATAAAGTGTTTCGATTAGTTCCTGCATCCACAGGCCCCCAGAAAAGAGGTGAATGAGTCAACATGCAACAAGGAGCTACCAGGCAGCAAACTCGTGCTGGGCGTCAGGAACGCGCTCGGAGTCCCCTCCTCAGGCGGCTGTCCGCCTGGCAGACAGAGAACACAAGTAGCTTCCTCCACGCGAGGACACGCGTGGGACCTGACGCTGGGCTGCCACCGCAACGGCCAAGTGCGGGGATGGCACCCGCCCCGGGGAGCCGTGTGAACCGACGGCCACAGACAGCAAGTGAAGGGCACCCCCAGAACGGGTGAACAACTGATGCCACCGTCCAGGGCGGTTCCGCAAGGGGCAGCACGGACGCCACAGGGCACGGGAGGAGGAGTCACCTCCTCACCAGCAGAGAAGACAGGACGTTTCCACACCTGTGGCCATTGACCTGGACCTCCGGTGGGAAGAGATGGAGGGTGGAGGGCAGTCCGCGGGGCACACTGGAGCCAGGCACGGGCCTGAGGCAGGAGAGCACACGGCACATCTGAAAGTGTGAGTCTTGTTTGGTGGCTCAGACAGTGACACGTCATGGACACCACAGCATGCCGGGAACAGGCAGGACACAGGGGAGAGAGACGGACTCACTGCAGGCTGGGACAGAGCTGGGACCTCTTCAGGACTGTGACTTGCCGTCTCCAAGAGACAGCAAGCAGGCAGGTCTGGGGGACTCCCCAGGCATCGGTCACAGCTGGAATTCGGGAGGCTACTCTGGTTCCAGGGAAGGCGCCGGGTCAGAGAAACAGGCTTGTGGACAAGGATGCTGAAGGCGCTCCCAGGAGGCTGCACCCTCCATGACCTTCCTCCGGTCCCTTTACAGCATCTGCCCAGAGGGAGAGTAAATCTGCAAAGACACTTAGCTCATCGGTAGGGCAACCTAGGTGTCTGCATTGTCGAAGGGCCGGGGTGCCGCGGAGGGTTCCCTCCTTAGAAGACTGTGAAGATGCTCAATGAGGGGGCCCGGGGCTGCCAGCCAGGGTGGAGCTGACTCAGCGAGCAGTGTGGGCTGACTCAGCGAGCCCTGGCTCAGGGCTCACTCTCAGCAGGTGGAATGCCAGGAGGGAGGGGCTCTGCTAACGCTGCACCTCCGGGACCATCAGAGAACGTGGGTCCTGCCCACCACACCGCTTCAAAAACATGGTTTTTTAAAAACTGAATTTTAGCCCGGCCAGTGTGGCTCAGTGGACTGAGCGTCACCCCATGGGCTGAGAGGTCCGGGTTTGATTCCCGGTCAGGGCACATGCCCAAATTGCAGGCTCGATCCCCAGTAGGGGGTGAGCAGGAGGCAGCCAATTAATGTCTCTCTCTCACATCGATGTTTCTCTTTCCTAACCTCTCTCTCTAAAAAAAAAAAAATCAATGAAAACATATTTAAAAATTAAGTGAATTTTAGGGTATGTGAATTACGTCCCAATACTCATTCAGCTGCCTGAGCCGGGCGTGGTGGGCTAAGTCGGGAGAGGGAAGCAGCCCGGTGTGCTCCGCTGCTGCTGGCTTCCTGCTCAGGGGGCTGCGTGGTACAGTGAGGGGTCCGCCCACGTGAGGAAGCCTACAGCTGTCCCCTGGCCTCTGACCAGAAGGTGAACCCAATTCATAGGGGCAAAAAAGGGAGCCTGGTCATGTCCACATTTGAAAGGACACCCCAGAATTCAGGACTGACAGCCCAGAGGTGATCCTTCCTTCTCCCTGTGACTGCTGAGTCTTCATTTGCATTTGGTTGCTAACTCACAAAGGTAAGAAATCGTGTTAAGGATCCGGCCCTACAAACTCCAAAATCAGCCAAGGCCAAGTCTCCATCCCGCAAACTCCAGAATCAGCCAAGGCCACACCTCCATTCTGTTCTCTCTTGTTGAGAGAGAGCTTAGCAAGAGTTTGACAGATGTTATTGCCGTAGTGGGTTCATCTAGCAATGGATGAGAATTCCCTCACAAGTATCAGAAAGGCATTAGCCTTCTCAATATGATTCAAGGTTATCTAATTTTCTATCTGCACAGCATCTAAAATAGTCTTTGATACCTGTGGTGGGTGACAGGTGCATTTTGGGAGCACCACTCTAAGCCCACGAGAAAAGGCTGCTGCCCGTCAAGGCCAGTGTGGGTCCCACACAGCTTGCCTGGGTTCGAACACACAGACGTCGCTGTGGACATCCGGTGAAGGCCGCGGAGCCTGTCTCCAGCCGAGCCCGCAGGCGTGGCCTGTCACGGGTACTGCTCCTGCTGCCTCCGGCTGCCTCCCCTGCTCCCCTGCTCCGGGGTGGGATGCAGTGAACATGGGAACACGAAGAGGCAGAGCCGATTACACCTTCGCTTTCTCCTTGCTTCTCGTTCCTTATTTTGTCAGGAATGTGCCACCGCCCCGCCAAGGCAATCCAGGGTCTGTATTTATGACAATATACTCTTTAATTATCAAGTTTAGAATGGAACAGCATTTGGGGAGAAGGCCCGTGAGGGCGACCCCCATGCTCCAAGAATCTGCTGCACTTGGAGACGGAGCAGAACTCACTGCAGAGACAGCAGCCTGAACCAGGGCTTCTCGGTGTGAGTGTGAGGGAGGACAGGTGGCCTTGACGATGTGCGATGACAGGAGGAAAGTCAGGTTCATGTTGGGAAAGCCCTCCATGGGAGAGGAACACAGCAACTTTCCAAAAAATAATCCAAAGACCTCCTGGTGTGGCAAAGGCGTCACAGACTAGGGTCTGCAGAGCGGAGGGTGGAATCCCAGGACTCACCATGACCTGGAACTCCTTTTTTTTCTTTATTAATTTTAGACAGATGAAGGGAGAGGAAGAGAGAAATAGAAACAGGAACATCAATGAGAGAGAACATCGACTGGCCGCCCTCTGCATGCCCCCCACTGGGGACTGGGCCCACAACCTGGGCACATGCCCTGACCAGGAATTGAACCGGCGATTTCTTGGTGCATGGGTCAACGCTCAACCACCGAGCCTTTCCGGCCAGGTGTGACCTGGAACTCTTTAACCTTCATAAGCCTCGGTTTCCTCATCCATTTGTGGGGACAATGGCATCTACGGACTGGGTTGGGAGGAAGGTCAAATACAAGTACGTGAGGCTCAGCATCAGGCCTACGCAGGTGGTTCTCTTTGGCTTCATATACACATGCATAACCAAACAGCAGAACTCGTGCATCTATTTAAAGATATTACCTATTCATAGTTTTCTTTTTTCAACTCTATTGAGACATACCTGACATATAAAAATTGTATGTATTTTTTTAACATTTTTAAAATCCTTGAGGGAGAGAAACACATCAACTGGTTGCCTCCCGCGTGACCGGGACTAGAGCCAGAGACCAAACTGCAAGTGAGGTACGTGCCCTTGACTGGAATCGAACCTGTGACCCTTGGTCCATGGGCCGATGCTCTAACTGCAGAGCCAAACTGGCCAGGGCAAAAATTGTATGTATTTTAAGGTGAACACTAAATATCAAACATTTAAGGTGATGGTTTTATATGTATACATTGTGAACTAATCACCACAATCAAACTAATTAGCATATTCATTGCCTCCTGTAGTTACCATTTTCTTTTCTTTATTACATGCTATTTTCTTAAGTCTTACCAGAACAGTAATGCCCAACCTTTCAAATCTCCATTTATTTCATACTCAGTACCCCAAAAATACATACCTGTGAGGATGAAGGTGACTCTGGAGATTCACAACGATAGCAATGCCAACATGGGCCCCTCAAACGATAATTAAAAATAAAAGAATAATGATACTCAAAATGGTAACCTTCTTTTCTGATTTGAGAGCTCAGATTTTGAAGCTAGACTGAGGGGTCAAACCTGGCCCTGCCCATCCTCTCTGTGTGACCTTCAGCCTTGACTTAACATTCTGATCCTCAGTTTCATTGTCTGTAAAATGGGGACAATAACAGTATCCACCTCAGAGGGGCATATGAGCGTAAAATGCATTAATATCTGCAAAACACGAAGAACAGAGCCTGAGCCATTCGTATTTGTTAAAGAAATAAAATGCAGAGATGCTTCACTTATATCATCTCTTCTGATTCAAGACAAAGACGGGCTCTGTGACAGCTTGGGGACAGCCAAAGCTCCAAGAAGTACAGGGACTTGCCCAGGGTCACCCAGCTCAGCGAAGGCAACACCAGAATCGCCATCTAAGTCTGGTTCTTGGTTTTAGTCAAACCCTAGGTTCCTCCCTTCACAATCTGGAAACTGCTTCTGTTCTAAGTTTCAGCCTGAATAAGCAATAAGACAATTATAGGCAGATACTGGTCACGAATATTCGGTTCCGTCCTCCATGGTCCTCCAGGGACACAAGTTAAAATAAACCCAAAAAACAATGCAGCTGCTTGATATGCACAGTGAGGGAACCACCAGCCTCCCCTTACCATCAGGGCTGTAGAGAGTGAGAATAAGTAGCTCATCCTAGCAAGCAAATATTAAATTTTTACAAGCTGGCCAACCTTCCTGCCCAGGAGGTAAACACTTAAGTTACTAAATAAATACTTCCTTTCTCTGCTCCCTAAAAGCTTGGTTTCCTTGAAGAGCATATACTTCCCAGTTTATTTGCAACTGGGATTAGAGTTACAGGCATCCCCCCACTTTTTCTTTAAATATTTTATTATTTTGTTGTTTTCTCTCCTACCTTGTTCTTCGCCATGGACCCTGCATAATGACAGGACCAAAAACATGTAGAGAGAAAGAAAAAACAAGATCACCCCCAACCACAGCCTGCAAACCACCCCATTTGTGTGCTCGTGAAGCAGATCTTACTTTTGCTTGCATTATGCCAGCATGATATTCTAAGATTAAGTAATTTGCCCAAAATCAAGACAGCTGGCAAGTGTACACATACAGAAAAGTGTACATGTCTGAAGTGTGCAGACTGATAAACATTTACAAACTGAACATGTATGTGCAACCAATACCCAGCTGAAGAAACAGACCATTACCAGCAGCCTGGCCCCCCATGGTGCCTCCTCACAATCACTATCCCTGCCAAGGGTGAGGGTGACTCCTCTCCTGACTTCTAATTGAGCAGTTTTAACAGGTTTTGCAACTTACAAAAATGAAATTGTACAGTATTCTGTATCTGGCTTTTTTTTTTTTTTTTAACTCAACACTGTTAGTGAGATTCATCTAGGTTTTGGCTGGATCATTTTTATTGCTACATAGTATTTGATTGTTCAACTATCCTTTAACTTACTTGTTCACTGTACCATTGGTGGGCATTTGGGTAGTTTTCAGTTTGACTACGGATGATAGATGATAGTAAACATTCCATTTCTTGCTCATCTTTTACCCTCTGTATTTCCACCATGTAGCTGTGTCTCTGTGTGTGTGACACACGTGTTTATACAGGGGAAGGGCAGTAGGCATACATTTTTGAATCATGCTGTTACTCATTTTGTATCATAAAATATCTTTGTCTATGTTATGACATACTTTTTATGTTTTTTAACTATGCTTTTATTTTTTTTAAAGAGAGAGAAACATCAACGTGAGAAAAGAAACATTGATCGACTGCCTCCTGCACGCCCCCTACTGGGGATCAAGCCTGCAACCCAGGCGTGTGCCCTGACTGGGAATCACACCTGGGCCTCTGTCCATGAGATGATGCTCAATCCGCTGAGCCACACCAGCCAGCCTATGACACACCTTTTTTTTTTTTTTTTATCCCCACCCGAGGACATTTTTGCATTTATCCTCAGATAGAGCAGGAGGGAGAAAGGGAGGAAGAAAGAGAGAGAAACATCGATGTGAGAGAGACACATCGACTGGTTACCACCCACACACAACCCCAACCGGGGCCGGGCACAAACTGCAACAGAGGTACGTGCCCCCAGCGGGAACTGCGGGCCGATGCTCTAACCGCTGAGCAAACTGGCCAGGGCTATGACATATGTAAGAGGGTGTGATTCCTTGTATTTAATCTTACTCTTTTTAAGTGTTATTCAAATTTTTATAAGTAATATTCATAAAAGTCTGTTTGTAGTAAGGATTATCCTTTTAAGACGGGACCCCTAATGTAGTCATACAGGGTCATGGTCTTGGGCATAATACTACGACATTCCTTTCCAAAACACTATGACGGCGATTTCGAGTTCCAGCATCATTGTATATGGGTACCCACATCCCCCTTTTATTGTCTTTTAAAATACAGTGTGCCTACTGTCAGCAGGCACGCTGAAGAAGTAAAAATGAGTTCATGTAACAAAGCAAGCCTTAAATGAAAATCTGCTGAAAACCCTGTCTGGAAAATAAATCTAATTACTGTAATTCACAGTGAAAGCAAAGAGGCATCCTGCCCCTATTATTATATTATTCCTACCATTAGGAAGGTACTTCGTTTGTCAGAGTATTTTATCATCGTGTGTGTGTTAATCCCCGTAACGTGCTTTGGAAGCAATGAAGCTATTTATAGCTGGACTTTCTGAGCTGAAAATCTTTCAAAAGTCCTGTAGTCTTGCCATCGAAACTCATTAGCACTCATCTGTCCGTCCACAGAATCATTCTCATTTGTAGCATTTCATGGGTGGGAGGGACGGAAGTGGTTATTTGGTTCAAAAAGATCAAGTAGCCGCTGGCGTGGGGTACCGAACTTTCGTAACACCTAAGAAGAACTTGCTTTCTTCCCCAATCCCCATGCCTCGGGGAAACTGTGGCATGCCCTCATCCGCGGATGATGAAACCACTGCTCTTTTTAAATTTAACGTCTTTGAGCCAGACCGTTACGGCACGAGTACAAGTTTACACTCAACAGAATTCTTACCGTTTCGACAACTATTGCAATTATTTGACTTGTAGCTAAAGCAACATCGATGCCATTTACACCCAACGCCACCACCACCACAAGTTTCTGTGGCCCCAAAACTGTAATCGAGAAATAACACAATGGATGATCTGTAATCCGCAAATATGCGTCTTTAAACAGTGGGCTTTTTTTTTCCCAATCAGGGAGGGACCTGAGTTCTTTAGTGGAGACAAGGAATGAAGACATCAAGGCTGAGACCCACTCCTACTTCCCTGCTTAGCCTCTGAAATGCCTGATCTCAGGTGGCAGGCGAGGGCAGCTGAGCCACAAGGAGTCTCAGAAAGTGCTTAGGAGCTACGGCGGGGTGGGCCATCTCACCTCGTCATCCCATTTCCTGCTGAGATGTGCAACTGAAGGCCCAGTGCAACTGGACAGAGCCAGGAGGAGGAGCTGGGAGCCCCGCCCTGAGAGGGTTATGATCACTGGTCTCTGACTTCTCCCAACCCCCACCCCCTCCAGGGGGTGAATCTGTTTTGCTAACCTGCGTGCCCACTGCAGGCACATGGGGGGCCCAGCGAAAGGACCATTCAAGTGAGGTCAGTACTAACAGCCAAGCTCAAAAAGAAATGTTGTTTTCAAACAAATAAGTTTTAGGGAGAACTGGTTTGCAGCAAAAATTAACTGACAGAAGAACTAACATCTAAAGAGTTCAAATGATCTGCTAAAAATCAGTCGGCAAAACAGCAGCATAAATGGGAACTGAACTAGGTCTGAGCCAGGTATGTGAGTTAACTGGTTGAATAAATATAGCTTCGGGTTATTTATTAATGAAGTCCCCTAGAGTCCGCTGTTAACCAAGTAAACATTTATTGAGCGTATGTGTTAAGTACTTGGCTAAGATACTGGAAATAACAGGGAAAATAAGACATGGTTTCTGTCCCCGGAAGTCCCACGTTCTGCCACAAAAGATGTAACGTAAATGGATAAAACACAGAGTAATAAGAATGGTGACAGAAAGATGCACAGGGCATCACTGGGCTGGTGGATGGGAAGCCCCAACCCAGCCTGACACCTGCGCGTGGGCTTCCTGGTAGAAACGAAGCCCGTGTGAAGTCTGAAAGGGTAAGAGGAGTTTGCCAGATGAGGGTGGGTAGAGAGGAGGGAAGAGGGGAGACATGGGCAGATGGAGCTGAATGATGACAAAGGGCAGGCTGGGCACACCCTGGGGGGGCGCTGTGAGCCAGGTGGCGGTGCTGGAGCACAAAGTATCAGCAAGGGGAGGAGAGACCACTCTTTTGGGAAGGACATCTGATTCCAAAGGTCTGTGTGACATTAAAAAGAGAGTCCGTTCTCTGCCCTGGACACAGAGACGTCAATGACCGGTTTTGAGAAATCAGACTTGCCTGTCTGAAATACCCTTCTGGCATCAGAGAGGGTGGCCCGGGGAGGGGGCAAGGCCAAGGTCCTGGGGAGACTATGTACCCCTGAACTGGGCCAGGCACAGTGGGGTGGAGAGGAAAGGGTGGAATGGAAAAGTATGTTCAAGGAAGCACCCTGAGCACAGCTAACGGATGGGTGGTCGGGGCACTGAGCCCAAGATGACCCGTTTCTTGCAGGACTGGCAGGTCCTGGGCGTCCACCACTCCTATCTCTGATGACGCCACTGAGAGTTGGATTTGAGTATAAAACTTTGCTCTGATCGCTGTTCGGTTGAACTGGGAGCCTTCCGTGCTAGTCCCACTGCACTGTTGGCTACAGCTGGTGAACTTCATCCAGACCTTGGACGGATGTTCTGAACAGAACCAAAGACACCGGCTGGAACTGGAGCTTCAATCTGCATACGCGCTAAGTATGCCAAGATAGCAATCCAAACAGTGAGGGACAGAAAAGCCCCGTGAAAAGGCAGAGGCAGTGCCTGGGATGTAACGGGGAGAAGCCACGATGCAGGGAGGCAGAACCAGCCCCAGCAGGAGGATTCTATCCCTGCAGGACTGGTTCCACGGAGGTCAGGCCACAGAGATCATCTGCAGCTCGGAGACTTTCACTTTAACATCAGCAGGCCCCTTCGAATGGTCAGAGATGCCCAGAGGGGGGGCGGGCTACCCTGGAAACAGTAAGCAACCTATTTTATTTGCTGGGGCTGCCCGTAGCAGACCACCACGGAACGGACCCGAAGTACCGCGGGCGAGGCAGCGTAACCGGCAGACAAACGTGGCTCTCGCTGTTCTGGGGCTGGAAGTCCCAGACCCAGGTGTCAGCAGGGTGGCTTCTTCTGTGGCCCCTTCTCCCGGCTCGTGGATGCGGCCTCCTCTGTGTCCTCATGTGGCCACACACTGTGCGAGTGCCTGTCCTCGGCTCTTCTCACACAGTCTCAGTCACACTGGACCAGGGCCTACCCCAGTGACCTCGTTTTAACTGAATTACCGCTTTAAAGATCCTATCTCCAAACTCAGTCACATTCCGAGGTCCTGGGGGTTAGGACTCCCACAGATAAAGTTTGGGGCAGGGGACACACACAATTCAGTCACTACTTGCCAGCAGGGATGTGTAAACAGAGAGGTCTGGTGAGTGCCAGGCAAGGGAAGCCGATGACGAAATGAAAGCATCAAATTTGGGGTGTCCTGGAAGGTCCCTTCAGGTCTAAGCGCTGCAATTCTACACATGGCGAGACATCATCTAGTCACTGCTATTAAATATTGTAACATGATAATCTCCCCAAGATCTCCGGCAAAAATTACATTTCGTGGCAGCTTACATGAGGGATGGAAAGGTGCTGATTTAACCCTGCCCCGCGGACAGACAGACATACAGGCAGGCCGTCACCACCCGCAGGAGGGGACCACCATGCTCACCTGTGGAAGAGGACAGACTTGACCAAGGTGACCACATCCCGGCTGGCATTGTATCCGGCGCAGACGATAGCAACGTGGATTGTCTGGGAAGCAAACAGAAACAGGGCGGACAGTTAGACAGACGGATGAGGGCCTTCCTGGTGCCTCCGGCCGCGTGGCAAAGAAAAACCGCCCTGATTTCTTGTTGGGATCATCAGAACATGAAGAACACGGGCTACAACTCTGGAAAACAACTCGAGACAGTTTTATTAAGGCCTTTTTAATCGGTTTATGGAGCTATCATCATTTGGGAAGCATTAAGGCTCTTCTCAATTACATTTCGGGGACGAGAGAAATGGCAATTGGTTCACACAGACAGACGGTGAGTTCCCGGCCCCCAAGCTGGGAGACAGCGAGTGACAGCTGGGGACTAGAGTGGAGCAAGAAACACGCCCCAAGAGGATGCACTGCCCACCAGGGATCTCAGACCGAGACGGGCTGGCTCCGAGAGGTTGTGAGATGTTCTCGTAAGGTGTCTCAGGTTCGGGTCATGATAACACGGCAGAGGGACCAATAAAGACTTTGAATGCCGGGATAGCATTCAAAGAACTGAAGAGAACTTGATGGGTCACCTCATCTAAGCAATCAAGATTATGGGTCTCAGACATGAATGAATGAATGAAACAGCTCTGTCCTTTAAGCCACGGTGACCCTGCAAAACTTACTGCATCAAGGGACCCCCGTCACATATGGGGCATGCCAGGCCCGGCAGAACCTCACGGAGCACATGTGGGAACGACGCCAGGAGCTGACTACGGTGCCCAGCACAGGGCGCTGCAGGCACAGCACACATGTCCCTGAGAACTGAGCTTCCCAGACAGGGCGCCCTGGTGCCTCGGTGTGACCCCGAGGCGACAGAGATGCTCACCCCTCGAGTGCTCCAGGCCCAGGCAGGGCTGGCCGCCTCAGGCTTCGGCCCGTCTGCTGCCAGAGACTCTTCCTAATACCCCCTGGTGCCACACAGCTGTCCTGGTCTCTGTGGGCAAGTACTGCCCTAGGGCATCTCCTCCAGGAAGTCACCCAGGAATGGAGGGTTCACGTCTGTTAATAATTGCAGCCTTCCTGGCACGGACACCCCCCCCCCGCTGCGCCCCCTTCTGGCCGGAGAGGAGCACAGAACAAACGCATTCCCTTCAGCACCCGCTCCTTCAGAGAAAGGGAGGGGGCACCTCTCCACCATCAGAACAGCTCACTGCCCTTCCCCCAGGGCATGACTTCCAGATGCCCCACAACCCTAACCGGCCACTTCAGGGTGCAGCTCTGATACCCTCGTCACGCCCACACGGGCTTTGAGGACAGTGACACCCCACCTGTGACACCCCCAAGGGAGGCCTCACCATGCCGGGGTGAACCATCCAACAGCCCGAATGCGCCCCATGAGCTCTCCAGTTCCAATGGCCTCCCCTCCCCTCGGCCACCGCTCTCGGTGCCAGCAGCTGAACCCTAGCTTTGCCCAGCTCCTCCTGCCTCAGAAATCTTGAAGTGGGGTCACCTCCCCACACCATGCGTGCTCCTCACGCTCACGACAGTCCTGCTCCGCCCTGACAGCCAGGCCCACCTCACTGATGCCCACACGAACAACCAGCTCACTCTACACTTCCATGTTCACCCCCCACTCGATATGCATGCCCCCACCCTGGATCAGGGCTGCGGTGCCCCCCCGCCATCCTGTCTTTTTCATTTTTTAAAGAATAGTTTATTGATTTTTAGAGAGAGAGGAAGGGAGAAGAGAGAAACACTGATGTGAGAGTGTAATATGGATCACTCGCCTCCTGCACGCCCCCTACTGGGGGTTTAACAACCCGGGCATGTGCCCTGACCGGGAATCGAACCCATGACCTTTCAGTGCACTGGATGACACCCAGCCAACGAAGCCACACAGGCCAGGGCCTTCCTCCACTCTTGTACCTGGGGATCAGGAAGGAAGATGAGGGTACAGGAAAGAGGAATAATAAGCATACTAAGAGCTAATATTTATTGGGCAAAGACGTCACTACATGTTAAATACGGTGCTAACTACCGCACACAGATGATCAGGTTGACATCTCATGGCCGTACGGGACAGGTCTGTTTCCCTCCACCCTGCCCGTGCCTTTGGCCCTGCATTGAGCCGCTTCCACTCCTGTGAGTGTGCCGTGTCTCCTGACCATCGGCTGGCCTTCCCTCAGCGTCCCACTGTCCTGGTGGTGGGAAGGGAAGCCCAGGAGACTTGGAGGCCTTCACAGATCGTGCTTATCCCTAAAGTGAGACTCAGCAGGAGGGCACGACAGCCAGACTTGAGAATGTGTAATTGTACTTATAACACTGAAGGGGCGCCACAAAGTTCTCAGACACATGGACCCCAAGTTTCCCTCTACGGGAGCCCAGGAAGGTTCTTGCCCACACCCGAGTCCTGAACAGGCTGCTTGCTCTGCACACCTTGCTCGTCTGGAAGCTGCACCTGATCACACAGGTGGGAGAGGCCAGGGCTGTGGACACGCAGGGGGGAGAGGCCAGGGCTGCGGACACGCAGGGGGGAGAGGGCCGGGGCTGTGGACACGCAGGGAGGAGAGGGCCAAGTGGGGAGAGGGCCAGGGCTGTGGACACGCAGGGAGGAGAGGGCCGGGGCTGTGGACACGCAGGGGGGAGAGGGCCGAGTGGGGAGAGGGCCAGGGCTGTGGACACGCAGGGAGGAGAGGGCCGGGGCTGTGGACACTCAGGGGGGAGAGGCCCGGGGCTGTGGACACGCAGGGAGGAGAGGGCCGAGTGGGGAGAGGGCCGGGGCTGTGGACACGCAGGGAGGAGAGGGCCGGGGCTGTGGACACTCAGGGGGGACAGGCCAGGGGCTGTGGACACATAGGGGGGAGAGGGCCGGGACTGTGGACACGCAGGGGGAGAGGGCTGGGGCTGTGGACACGCAGGGGGGAGAGGGCCGGGGCTGTGGACACCCAGGGGGGAGAGGCCCGGGGCTGTGGACACCCAGGGGGGAGCGGCCAGGGCTGTGAACTAGGTTCATTCCTGATGCCACTGGGGTTGGTGGGTGACTTTATTTTAGGACCTGCAGGAAGAATTCAGGCATGACAAGAGCACTGTTTGGAGTTTCCAATGGGATGGAAAAAAAACTCTAGGGTTGTTTTCACATATATGCATGCAGGGGGAAAATAATCATTGGCCCAAAAGAAATTCGGACCAAATTAAAGGATGGCGGGTTATAGGGGGCCCTGGCAAAAGTCATCCCCACTCCGCCCAGCCCTGTTGCCCTAGCAACACCATCAGCAGTGACTGAAAAGTTCTGGTACACCCTTCAGGGCATTCTGCCCGGGGGCTCAATTTAGGGGGGTCATCTCATGTCCGGGGGCCTGCGAAAGCCTAGGCTCAGCCCAGCTCCTGGCCAGCTGCGGACTCCGGAGCCGGGGGCGGTGGGAGGTGGGCAGGAGCGGCTGCCGTCACGGCCGCCAGGAGCAGCACGTGGCTGGAAACCGAGGCAGGAAGGAGTCGTGGAGAAAACCAACAAGACTGGAGACCTAGGTCCGAGGGGCAGCTTCAGAGCTGCTGCTGTGTAACCGTGGAGCAGATCCTGCGTGTCCTTGAGCCTCACGGGCTCATTCGTAAAACGCAGGTACAAATGGACGCCCCATCGGGGTGCTGTGGGAATCAGACAGCTGGGTGCCAGCAGGTGCACCTGGCGAGCTGCCGCTTCCCGTTTACGGGGCCCTCAGCTCCCTCACCTGTGTCACAGGGACACACTGCTCCTTACCCTCAGAGGATGTTGAGGACCCAGGGTCCGGGGTCCTTACACTTGAACACGCATCACAATCCCAGCAAGGCTTGTTAACACTGAGTCTGGACCCCTCCCCCGGAGCTTCCGATTCAGGGGGTTTGGCCAGGGGCCCCTGCAGCCAGGTGATGCTGATGCTAGGGTCCAGGGACCACACGGGAGAACCACTGCTCTGGCTAAAGCACTCTGACGGGTGTCTCTGGCAAAAACTCAAGAGATGTCAGATGTGGTTATGCTGTGCGGCTATGAGGGTGGTCACAGAACCCGCTTCCTAGGGGAGCCCCTCTCCTCCATTCACGGGCATAAACAAATGCAGTGACCCCACCTTGCAGCCACTGTCCTCTCCCCGGTCTGGGGATTTCCGACTCTTCCAGGTGAGGAAAAGGCAAAGGGGTACCGGCTTCCTCTGAGCAGACATAATGCCCTGCAGACCCGGAGGGCGGGGTGGCAGCCTCGGCTCGGCCTCTGGCAGGCTGGGAGACCTTGCGCAAGTTACTTAACCTCTCTGATCCTCAGAGACTCCTCCATGAAAGGAGGGCATAGGATTTCTAGACAGAGTTTTCCTAACATCCAGGGTTTTCCAACATTCATGATGAAGAATTGAGACGCAGAGCAGTTAGGTACCTTGTCCAAGGTCCCATGTCCCATGGCTCAGCCAGTTGGTGGCAAGCAGGTTGAATTCAGAGTCCTGCCTTTAAAGCTACACCACCCTGGTCTGGCCGGTGTGGCTCAGTGGTTGACTGTCCGCCCATGCACCAAGAGGTCACTGGTTCGATTCCCAGTCAGGGCACACGCCCAGGCTGTGGGCCCGATCCCCAGAGGGGGGCATGCAGGAGGCGGCCAATCAATGTTCTCTCTCATCTATGTTTCTGTCTCTCTCTGTATTACTTCCTCTCTCTCTCTAAAATCAATAAAGGAAAAAATTATAATAATAATAAAATAAAAAAGCTACTCTACCCTGCCCCAGTAAAGCACATATATAACTATTAAAAATTTTAAAACTGGCCCTGACTGGTTTGGCTCAGCAGTTAAGAGTGTCAGCCGTGGACCCGAGAGTCCCGGGTTTGGTTCCCGCTAAGGGCATGTGCCTCGATTGCAGTTTGTCCCCGGCCCCGGTTGGGGTGATGTGGGTGGCAGCCACTCGATGCGTCTCTCTCACGTCAATGTTTCTCTCTCTCTCTTTCTCCCTCTCTCCCTCCTGCTCTATCTGAAGACAAATGCAAAAATGTCCTCGGGTGAGGATAAAAAATAAATAAAATAAGACATTTTAAACTGTATCACTAATGCACCTTTTAAAATCATCTTACAAACCTCTAGGGCACCTCTACTCCCTTGAGAAACCACTGACGGAATTCTCTTTGCCACGTGTCCTGAATCCTGGACGCAAAAGAAACAATTCTTTCAACCTCCTGGAAATCAGAAGGAAACACCTGTGCACTGCACTGGAAGCCCAAGCCACCAGGGACTCGGCAAGGGGCAGGCGAGCTGCAGGGGAGACAGGGTCCAGTGTGCGGACAGGATGAGCCAAACCTCCAGGGATGACCCGAGAGTCCCCTCCAGAGTCAAGGCCCATCAATGAGCAGGACGCAGATGGCTCCGCCGGGCTCCCCCACTCCTGCACGTCCCGGGCCCGCTTTAGGACTGATTTGCTCGTGTCGACAAGAACAGCATCACCCGAGGAAAGAGAGACCCAGGTGTTTCTCAGGAAGCGCGTGCAGGGGTGAGGCTGATCTGAGGTCTACAGCAGCATAGTGAGTAAGACAGAGCCATGTTTGGGGCAGGTGCAGTGTCCCCACGCCGCCTGATACCGATCTGCATGGCTGCCACCTGCTACGCTGCTGCCTCTGGGGCCTCTGGGGCCTGACCACAAAGCTGACACACATTCACTGAACAGTCCACCATTCTGCAGCTGAGCAGTGAGCACCTACTGTGCGCCAGGCTCCATGGCGGGTGCTGCTCATCCAGCAGTGAGCGAGGGGCGCAATCCTCGCCCCGCCACGGGAGCTGACATTCTAGTTAGGGGACACGGAACACAGACAAATACACGTAATTAAAATACACAGAATGCTGGATGGCAAGATGTCCAGAGGAACAATGAAGTGAGGGGAGAAGGGGCGTGTGTGGGCCGGGACAGGGCCGAGATTTTAAAGGGGGTGTGTCCGGGCAGCTTTCACTGAGGGCCACAAGGAGCGAGCACCTGTGGTCAGTGAGGAAATGAGCCTTGTACCCGGCCGAGCGCGCCAGGCAGTGCACAGGACAAGGTGGCTGGCGGGCTTGCGGACCACGGGGAGCCTGGCTGCCTGGGGTGGGGCAGTGAGGAGGAGGGCAGGTGAGACCAGAGGGCCCAGGCTGCTGCCCAGTCATGTGTAAGAACTCGCCTTCTCGGGTGTGAGGAGAGGAGCCACCGGAGGGCGCAGAGTTGAGACATGGCATAATCTGACTTTTATTTTCAAAGGCTCACTCAGATGCCAGTTGAGAACAGATTTTCTGTGTGTGTGGGTAGAGGGGCAGGGGAGCAAACGAGGAAGCAGAGAGAACAGTCCAGAAGCTACTCCAATATGCCAATTGCGGTGGGTGCTGCCCCCGGCAGCCCGGAGCTGTCACACCCACAGGAACTGCCTGGAGGCACACAGCCACCTTTCCGAGGTCAGACCCTTCCTGGGGTAACCACGTCCAATAAACCCCACAGCCCCTCGGGTGCTGGCCCACGGACACGCCGTCAGACAGTCCACATGAGAAACTCCATCCCAGGGTGTGCTGCACAGCACAGCAAGCAAGAGGCGATATGGCCAGGGGGGCAGGGCAGGAGGTGAGAAAGGGCCGGGTGACATGTTCTTTCAAAACCCTTCGCGATCAGTTTGCAGTCGGCTTCTGCACGGAGGAAGCAGAATGCCATGCACGTGAGGATTCACCAGCTGCGGGGAGCATGGGGAGGAACGGGATCCCCTGTGCACGGCAGCTGAGTGTATACAACGGTGCAGCCGCTATGGAAGGTAGGCTGGTTTCTAGAAAAATTGGGAACAGAATTAACATACAATCCAGCAATCCCACGTCTGGAAAGAGAGTAGCACACAGCCGTGTGCACAGCTCCACTATTCGTGAGGGCTTAGAGGTGGAAGCAACCCAAGTGTCCACTATCAGATGGACAGATACAGTGTGTACACATACACACACACACACACACACAGGAATAACATTCAGCCTTCAGGAGGAAAGGTCCTGTCACATGCTACAGCATGTATGAACTTTGAGGACATCACGCTGAGTGAAATAAGCCAGTTACAAAAGGACAAATAAGGGATCCCATCCCACTTATATGAGGTCCCTAAAGGCACAAATCCACAGAGACAGAAAGTAGAATGGCAGATGCCAGGAACTGGGGAGGGAGACATGAGGGTGGTTGTTTCATGGGTAGAGTTCAGTTTTGGACAATGAAAAAGTTCTGAAGGCTGCTGCACCGCCACGTGAACACACTTAGCACCACTTAAACTGTACACTTAAAAGTGATGAACAGGGGCCCTGGCTGGCTTGGCTCAGCGGTTAGAGCATCGGCCCGCAGACCAATGAGTCGTGGGTTTGATGCCAGTCAAGGGCATGTACCTCGGTTGTGGTGCGTCTCCAGCCCTGGTTGGGGTCATGTGGGAGGTAACCAGTGGATGTGTCCCTCTTACATCAATGTTTCTCTCTCTCCCTCCCACCGTATCTGAAGATAAATAGAAAAATATCTTCGAATAAGGATTAAAAAGAAAAAAGTGATGAAGAGGGTACATTTCATGCAATATGGTTTCATTGGACCACAATGACAAAAAAGTCACAGTATGGATCTGGGCTTTCTAGCTATTTGGCTGTGATAGGCCTAAATCTCTCCATGTATACAGTTCTGATGATTAAAATGATTCCATGCACTAACATGTAAAGTGCAATGTCTAACACCTAACACACTGTAAACAACAGCAGGTATGATTGGGATCATCACCATCAACAGCCAACCCCGTCTTCCATGGTGCTCTGCTCCGTTGAAGCTGGGGGAGTGCTGAGCCCCTCCCACTCTGCAATCTGCCCTCAGGTGAGGGTGCCATGGTGGTCACCTGGCCTAGGAAACTCCTCCCCATCCATGAAGACATGATACCACCTGTTGGAACCTTAGCTGCCTGGTCTATAAAAAAGGGAAAATAAATGTGCAACTTCCAGACTGAGATGATTCAAGTAACTAACGGGCTTAGAGCCTGGCATCCTGTTTCAGCTGTCATTATTACTGATTGTAATAAAATAACTTACAGTGTGATACGGTTCTGCATTCAAGGCGTTGAGCCTCAAAATACTCTCAAAAGCTTCCTCCGTTCTCACCTCCACTCCCCTTCAAGAAAGGCCTGGGAGCCTTGCTCCCCTTTGCGTTGCGGAAAGGAGGGCTCTCCTATTTGCCCCGCCCCTCTGCTCTGTCCCCTGTCGGGCTGCCTTGATCCTCCTGGTGCACAAGGGGCAGAAGACAGGAAGGAGGCGGAGAGCCCGCAGAGTCACCACCCTCTGCGCCCTGACGACAACACTGGAAAACTGGGACAACCCCTGTGTTTCTCTACTTCCATTTCTGCATCTTTAAAATGAGACGACTGCCTTTCTATTTGTTTCTGTTGTCGGTACATTTTCAAAAATTAATTTTGTAAGAGAATGCAATAGAGAGAGCAGACCGGGAGGCCTGTTCAGGAGGCACAGGCGGGAGGCTGCCAGGGACGGGTCCCTTCTGTGCCCAGTGCACAGGCCCCTCGACTGCCCTCACACACCCTGCCCCCCGTGCACTCGCCCACGCTGTCCGGGCCCCTGCTCTGCCCAGTGCGCAGGCCCCACGACTGCCCTCACGGACCCTGCCCCCCGTGCACTCGCCCGCGCTGTGGGGGCCCCTGCTCTACCCAGTGCGCAGGCCCCACCACGGCCCTCACACACCCTGCCCCCCGTGCACTCGCCCGCGCTGTGGGGGCCCCTGCTCTGCCCAGTGCGCAGGCCCCACCACGGCCCTCACACACCCTGCCCCCCGTGCACTCGCCCACGCTGTGGGGGGTGCTGCTCTGGCCGACAGAACTTGGCAGAAGCAATGGTGGATGACGTCCCAGGCTAGATCGTCAGCAAGATTGTGGTTTCTGCCTTCATCTACTCAGGCCCTTACTGGGAAAGTTAGCTACCACGCTGTGAGAGCACTCGGGGATCTGGGGAGACCACTCGGGGAGTCCGGGGAGACCACTCGGGGAGCCCGGGAAAGAACACTCGGGGAATATGGGGAGACCACTCGGGAGTCCGGAGAGACGTCTCAGGGAGTGGGTGGCACTGCGGCCCAGCCGGCCAGTGTACTGTCTTGGAAACGCCACCTCCAGCCCAACCAGCCTACAGATGACTGCGGCCCAGCAGACACCGTCACTGAGACCTCGTGGAGATCCAGAGCCCCAGCCCTAGGCAAACTGCTCTCACATCCCTCGTTGTCAGAAGCTGTGTGAGCTAATAAAAGCTTGTTGCTCTAAGCCATTAAGTTTTGGGGATAACATACTATGAAGCAATAAATAACTATAAGACTCAGGGAAGGCACCTAAGACACGGCAGCCAGGACGGCCTGAAAATCACCACGTGAGAAATCTGACAGGCTCTTCCATCTCCAACAGTCCCTAGTTTCAGGGCCTGACATTTAGGAAGACACCTTAGTGGCTCTACATCCTTGAAGGACCCCAAAGACAACACATGAAGGGAATGAAATGCGGGTCCACGGGCTGTGGGAGCATCTTCCAACAGTAAGGTGGTCTGTGGGGACAGAGCAGGCAAGTCCCTCCACTGCTGGGACATCATGAAAAATCCTGGAAGATGAAGTAAAAACAGGGAAATAGATCAAGCAGCTCAAAACCCCGTGGGTCAGCCCTGGCCGGTTTGGCTCAGCGGTTGGAGCGTCGGCCTGTGGTCCAGAGAGACCCGGGTTCAGTTCCCGCTGGGGGCACGTACCTCGGTTGCAGTTTGTCCCCGGCCCCGGTTGGTCATGCGGGTGGGTGGCAGCCACTCGATGTGTCCCTTCACGTCGATGTTTCTCTCTCTCTGTTCCTCTCTCTCCCTCCCACTCTATCTGAACAAAAAATGGAAAAATGTCCTCGGGTGAGGATAAAAAAAAAAATACCGTGGGTCAGAGAACGCAGGTGAGAGGTGACAAGTTCTATAAGCGTAACGCCCAAAGCAAATGGGAAACCGCGCCTAACAAGTGCAGTCACCATCTGGAAGGCGATTTAAAACAACCCAACTACATGTAAAAGAACAGGCCCATCCTTGCTTAGACCTACTGAGAAATGAGTAGGTCTTTGGGGGCTGCTACAGCTCCCAATGTGAAAGATGACCCCCATATCATAACTGGTCACCCTGAAGCCTCCTGAGGTGAGGCGAAGAATAAGACCTGGGGCTCGGGAGGTGATGGACACGTGGATCCCAGTAGTGACAATTCACAGAGTGCTTAACACAGCGGTTCAAAGCACCGGTTCCAAAAGCAAACTGCTTAGATTGAAAGCTCCGTCTCCTCCGGCAGTGTGACTTTGAAATCAATATTTCACCTCTAGTTGTTTTCTAATCTGCAAAAGTTAGAAAATACCTCGTGTGAACTAAATGAGATAGTTTATATAAGCATAGTGTCTGGTACACTGTAGAGGCCAAGTAAATGCTGACTTTAATTACTGACATTGCTACTAAGAAATCAAGTTCAAAGCACAGAGTAGAAGGAGAGACATACTTCCTTAAAGGTGGTCTGACATCAGAGAGTACCATTCACCTGATTTTCCATAACAATAATATCAGTTGTTGCCGTTTTAAAATATATCCAAAAATTATATGACATTCCTCCCATTGAGAGATGGCGGGGAGGGGGTGTTTCCACCCCCTTCAAACTGGGTAGGCGTTTGTGAATGTTTCAACTAATCGGCTACACTACCAACAGAGCTGACACTATGTAACTTTTGAGGAAGGTCATAAAGTGCTTCCATTCTGCCTTGCCCACTGGAATACTTGTACTTAAAGCCTTCAGCTACCAGGTTAGCAGCTGGTTGCCCTGGAGCCGCCATGCTGTGAGGAAGCCAAACTAGCCCTGCAGAGAGACCACATGGAGAGGCCCCACATCTGCAATAGCGAAGAGCGGTGCAGGACCAGCCACAAACTAAGGACAATGGTATACAGGCCCCCAGAATAGCTCAGCCAAGCACTTCCCAAGCCCCTGACCCACACACACTATGAGAGGGAATACATCAACTGGTGTTTTAAGCCACTACATTTTAGGTGATTCGCTAGGAAATTGGACTATCTGTCATAAGTATATGTGACATTCATACAGAGTTAGTTTCTTACCCACTATCTCATTCCATCCTCACAACTGCACTGGGAAAAACACATTCTCATTTTACAGTGATGAAGCAGACTCCACAGAGCCCCTGGATTGCCCAAGGTCGCATGACTAGTGAGTGGCAAAGCAAAGATTCCCGATCAGGAATGACTCCAAGTCCAGCGATTTTTCTGCAGTGCCATAGTTGATCCCCCAAAGTAGACCAGAAATGCAAGAAAAATATGCAAATCTGTACACACATAGGTACAAATAGAAATCAGAGAGAATCATTCTGCCCCAAGTCTGAAGAAACCAGCCCCTCACTGGAGCAGCCCTGCCCTGGCAACAGAAATGCATGGATCACGTGGCAGCTAAAAACCACATCACTAGAAATGAGAAGAGGACACAAGGACTGGCGAGGGCCCCTTCTTTCTATCACCAGATATCTCAGCTGACAGCCAGGGCATCGTTACCAAGGAGTTTTCAGAAATACCTGTCATACCCCAGAGAAGTTTCAGCGCAACAAGAGATGGGAGTGACATCCTTGGTCACGGGGCCCTGCATCTGACAGCGTGTCAAGACTAGACGACTAGCTTCAGCACTTGTAACCACCATGTGAAAATGAAGGGAGGCTTCTATTTTGACTCCATTAACTGACATTTCTTGTTTGCCTCTATGGCTCTTTCACTAGAATGTATAGATACCCAGCCATGGAGAAGGAGGAAGTACACTGCTAATGCATACGAAGCCAGCATCTCAAGATAAATCTGCACCCAGAGGAGATCACCTTGGAATAAGATGCCAGGAAATCAAGACACTGAAATTCATCTATGGAAGATCTGAACAGGACCAGGGGCTCATCACAAACAAGTTCTACTAAAAACTAACTTTTAAGGGTCTAAGAAGTAACATTATCAATTAACATAACGAGAAAAATAAATATAATCTAATTCTCAGGTGCAAAGGAAAAAAACAAAACTAAAGAATAAGTTATAGTAGCAATCAGCAACTTCAAGGTCCGAATTCCTATATTCCTACATTATCTGTCAAAGAACATGGGGATAAAGAGAACCCCATCATGTGTTCATGTTGTGTCTTCAGGGAGCAGTTGCCTAACAGTCTGGACTACCTCAGAATTACCTGAATAGATTTTTCTTTTAATATTCATATTTTTGGGACCTATTCCCAGAGATTCTCAATGACTAAGTCCAGGGTGGGTCCCATGAATATGCATTTTTGATATGTAATTCTAAAGTACAACCAAGTTTGGGGACCACCAGGTGACAAAGAATATTCATTGTAACCATAATATCTGTTCTCTCTAGAAGTAGAACTCCAACATGTTAGTAAAGAATATGGCTTCCTTGAATCTGTCTTTTTCAGGCTCCCTTGCAGCTACGTGGCAGCTAAAGGCAGCCCAGCAACAAGAAACTGTGAAATTCCTAAGACGTGTTCTTAAAGGAAGGTTAGATGGGCTACTTCAATGCTCCTTCCTTCCTGCCAGCTAGAATGTAGACAACATGACTGAATCTTTGACAGTCACTATGGATCATGAGGTGACCTTGAGAATATAGTCAAGCAAGCTGAGTGAAAGAGAAAGGAAGCCTGACTCCCCAACATTGACAGCCCTACACCAAAAGACTCCAGACTCCTCGGCCATAAAAAGAAAAAAAGATGCAGAGTCATTGTTCCTTGGGAGTTTTTGATAAATCACAATGGATTCTAATGCTAATACAATAACTATCTCAGAGTCTGGGTAAATCTCTAATATCCACTGTCATTGCCCAAATGATCTGAGGCAGGAACTTGCGTTTAACCCATAATTTACAACCAAGGAAACTGAATACAGAAAAGGGATGTAACTTACTCAGTGCCGTATGGCTATTAAGCTGGGTGTGTGCCAGGGCTTAGACTCATGTTTCCCAGCTTCGAAAGCCAATGGTCTTTTGCCACCAATATTTTGTGGGGGCACTGAAGGCATTTAAAAGTAGAATGTGTACTTGCTCAGGAAACTGAGCAAGGAAAGGAGCTACTGTCCAGACAGGAAAATAACCCCCATTTTCTCCCTCAGCTACACTTATCTGCCCTTTTTTCTTTTCCTTTTCTATTTTTTCACATTCTTTTAAAAAAATGTTTTTATTTAGTCTTTAGAGAGAAGAAGGGAGAGGGAGAGATAGAAACATCGATGAGAGAAGCATCAACATCAACTGGCTGCCTCCTGCACGCCCCCTACTGGGGATCGAGCCTGCCACCCAGGCAGGTGCCCTGACCGGGAATCAAATCAGTGACCTCTTGGTACGTAGGTTGATGCTCAATCACTGAGCCACACCAGCTGGGCCTTGCACATTCTTGATTTTTCATCAGTTCTCTAAGTAGGACGGGGTCACAATCATGTAAATACACTCAAAGGACAAAGCTCTCCCTCTGAGCCTTCCCACCAGTTAGCAGAAGCCCACCCCGCTCCAAACGGACACCATGGCCACCACCTGAGAGTGGAGAACCTGCAGGAAACCAAACAAGCTTTCTCCCAGGGAAAAATACAAGTTCCCCAAGTCGGGGCGCTCCCCACACCGTCTAGACCAAGGGACTCTGTGAGCATTGCCGACTGCCCATGTTCAAACATGTAAAATAGAGCTTTTGATAAATACGGGCCATGGTCAATGGTTGAGGTTAAATGAGATCCGCCCTGGCATGTAGTCGGGACTGAATAAACATAAGTATTGAACACCACCGACATTAGCATTTCTCTGTTTATCAGCTCCTTATGGTCCCTTTTTCCTTCACTGCTATTTCCCAGCCCAGAGAACTCTGTGAGATACATAACAGAGGCTCAATAAGTATCTGTTGAATGAATGAATGAATGAATGAATGAATGAATGAATGGCATGCAGTACAACCACCTCCTGCCCAGGTATTCAGTGCTTGCCTGACTGACCAACTCACCATGTCCTGAATTCTTCCTGCTATGACAACGCTTTGCTTCGTAAATTTCCTCCTCAGTATACAGTCCTCCTTGGACATCCCCCATCTACCTTTCTCCAGTCCTCCACCACTCCACCCAGGTTTGAGAAACCATGAGAAATCCTCCTACCCCCAGGGGCTCTCCCTGACTGGGCAGGTCCAAAGTCTCCTCACTTGTCACTCATCACTCAGCGAGCCCCATGTTCCCTGTGACAGACCGTGTAGCAGCTCCAATACCAGAAAAACCTCATTCACAGAAACAGCAGATTACAGTTGACAAAGTGTTTTCTCTCCAGGAAGTTTGAAGTTTAACATTCAGAGAATGTGGCCAGGAAATAAAATAAAGAAACAACACATGATATCTGTGTCTAACAAAAAATAATAAAAATTGCCCATAATTGAAAACATACCATGTACCACACACTATGTGTGCCTTTATATGGACATCTAATTCTCAGTCATCCCATGAAGCAGGTATTACCTTCTCAAATGTATTGATGAGTTCTGTCTGAAGTTCAGGGAGGTCAGGCAACAGCAGAGAGTATCAGAACTGGGCTATGAACCCAAGCTTCTGCTCTTAACAAGAATGCTCTGATCCCTATCTATGGAAACTAGAAGAAGCAGGAAATAAGTATGACAGAGAGCGAGAGCGAGAGAACTCAGGGTACACATAAGCATGGCTGCATGAATGGGGGGGCAGTGAGGGGCGCTAGGCAGAGGAGATGGGTAAGCTTTCCAAATGTGCAGAAAGTTGCTAAGACATAAAGCATATACTGTAAAAGGGGGAAATGATATAAAGCTATATCAAAGTTCAAACCACTGCTTTAGCGAAGCAACACGTCTCTGTAGAAACTATTCATCAAGTGGAAATGAGACCCAAGGGAGCTGCTCACCAGGGCCACGACCCCGCTGCACACTGCAGTCTGCGTAGCAGGGGTCCCGGATGACAACGAGGTGTGCAAACCGTGAGCAGGTCTAAATAAACTGCCAAGAAAGGGGAGGGGGCTTCCATCAGTGTGTGCCTTTTAGTATCTCTATAGTGTAGGCGTCCTTAGCCCCATTTTTCAGGTGGCAAAACTGAGGCTCAGAGGCTAACGATTCATCAGGCCGAGGGCAAAGTTAGCGACCACGTCACACTCACGCCCAGGTCTGAGTCAGGAACGCCAGCCCTGTCCGGCACCAGGGGGTGCTCCGAGGGCAGCATCTGCAAGGGGTGAGGACAGTTGGGCCTTGGATGGTCCAGGTGCCCTTTACCTCACACTTCTCCACGACTGGCTGCTGCCCGCACTCGGAGCTGTTGCCTGCCACGATGCCAGCACGAAGGTTCTCGCTGTCCCCGGTGCCCTCCTCCATGGAGTAGGTCTTGGAGTGGTTGCCACGGCGATGGGCAGGGGCCCGGCCCTGGGCCAGGCTGAGCTGCCTGCGGAGGGCTCGGTTCTCCTCCTCCACCTCGCGCACGCGCACCTCCAGGCTCTCGCGCTCCCGCTGGCCGGAGGCCGAATACCGCGGACTGTGCGGCTGGGACTCCAGCGGAGACAGAGACACCGGCTTCCCATCTGTGAGAGCAGAAAGACGGGGAAGAGTTAACCCAGAACGGAACACGCTCCAGCCCCAGCTGCACCCCAGACATGCATGACTAGAGAGTGCAGTTCCTCCTACAATCCCCTTTACAAGGGGAAACAGATGGAAAGTGGGTTACAAATAAATGCACCCAGACTGCGCTGGAACGAAATTGAGAACAGAATGACTTATTATGGTGATAAAAACGAACATGCCGCTTAGAGAAGACAATCATAATATATAATTTTTCCTAATTAAATGCACTGCCTTCTTTTCCCTACTTGGCATGTTACTGGATAGACATTCTTGTTATCAATAAAGCATTATGAATATGAAAGTGGAGGAAGACATGGGGAAGGAGGAGGAGGACATGGACGTGGGCAAAAAAGAAGAGATATTAATAACAAGTGTATTTAGTTCTTCCTACGTGAACTCCTATTCATCCTTCAAAACCCTGTTGCAGAAGCGTCACCTCCCAGGGGAAACCTTCAAACTGTAGGCAAAATATCCACCAGCATATCCCAAAAGTATTTTATACATAAGCACTACAAAAACCTGTCCTCCTGTACTTGGTAAATTATTTCTTCAAACGTTTTCTATGAAGATTAGGAGTTCAACAAGGACAAAGGCCGGGTCTTACTTATCGTTGTGGTAAGATTACCCTAATAGCCAATACATGTGGAAGGGTGGGTGCCCGTGCCCATGCCAAGAGTAAAATGGTTAAGGGCAACAAGGAAAAAGCAAGCAGGGAGGCAATCAATCTCCAAGTGTTCCCAGAAAAGCAGTTACCATTAAACCGAGTGCCAGCGACACTCCATTTAACAATCACACAGAGAAGATACGACGTGGTTCCTTCAAAGTCACACAACCGGAGCAGTGATGTGAAAAGACATACCCAGGTCTTCCTTCCGCCCGAGCCTGGACACTTTCCACTTTAATACAGTTTCACAATAGGCAAGATAGAGAGCCACGAAATAAAAACATCCATGAATGTAAAACCCTGTCATCCCCCAAGGACACTTAGCACACCACCCTGTGTACAGCAGGCTCAATGCAAGCTTACCATCGAGGACCCCAGCGACACGAGACACACCAAACGGCGTCCCTCCTCTGTCCCCACGCCCCAGAAGTCCCGGGACCCAGCTCCACCGCGGCTGCCTCAGAGACTACCGAGCAAAAGTCACACCTGCAGCAAATTAGCCTCTCTCAGCCACCGGCCAAAAAAGAAAAAACACTCTTTTTTTCATACTTGGAGTTGTTCTACTTCCTGCCCAGACCCCACTGAGCTATCACACTGTCCCAGAGAGTCTGTGTGACTCACAGAACCCGAGGATCAAAGGACACGCTGAATGACACCCCGCAGGTCCACCTGTGCTGTGTGCCGCATCGCCTCTGCCCGGCCTATTTGATGTCTCTCTGGGCCTTCACAAACACGACTCCTTTCTTCCCTCTTAATCACCTCGGGGTTAGACTCCAGAGCTCCCGGCCCTCGCCCATCAATGCAGCAAATACGCCTCGCTGGATGACACTGCCCAGGACTACAAATCAAAGGCCGGGGCGAGTGCGTGGGGACGTGAAACCTCAGGTCGATGACGGCCGCATTGCCACGGAGCTGGCCAATTATCAGCTGTGACCCAGGCTTTTGAACCCGGTCTCCCTGTTTGGTCAAATCAAATTAGTTCCACCGGGAATGAAAAGGAATAAGCAGCTGACAGCAATTGTGTTTTCTCAACGGACATCAACCCTTGGGGCAGGGGTGGGAGAGGCAGGCGGGCATCCAGCGTGGCAGGGGGCAGCTGCACCTCGGGGAGCACCTGTGGCATGTCTGCGCCGGGTGGGGTGTCTCAGTTATCGCAGGACAAGCAGGTGGCAACTGGTGTCCCCGTTACGGATGAGGACACTGAGACCCTAAAAGCTGAAGCCCTGTACCTGCCATGGGCAGGGAGATTAGAATCAAGGTGAGAGAGAGGTGCAGGTGCTGGGGTACCGGTCTTGGGGAGCATTTGGGTAGGGATCCAAGAAACCCTGGAAGCCCACAAAACTGACAGCAAATGGGACTGTGAGTGCGTTCTTTGGAGGAGTTACTTAAATGCTCAGTTTCAGTGTTCCCTGCGGTGACATGGGAACAGAAGGGTTAAGTGAGATCCCAAAGGACAGAGCGCCAGGCACAGTCCCCAGGAGTCACACGGTACAGAGCAGGTCCTCCAACTCCTTCCCAACCATGGTCAGTGAGGTCACCGGTACGATGAGTTGACAATGTTTAAGGCTGTCCATGTTCTAACTCAGAACTGTCCTGAGCAGTCTATGGGAGCGAGTTGCCAGCAAACCACGGCTTACTCTGACATGTGGCATCTCTGAACCTTCTTGCCGGCAGCCTTTGTAGGTCAGAGTTCACCCAGGGCCAGATGGAAGATCGGGCACGTTTCCCAGGGGCGCCTCAGCACCTCCCCCACCCTCTCCAGAAAGCCCTGCACTGGACATGTGTATGAGGAGCACATTTGAATCCTTTGATGATGTGCTTATAAATAAAGGGCAATGGTGCAATCCAGGGATGCTGCCGGGGAAATGCTGTCAGCATCCTGTGCCCATGTCTATGGACCCCGACTTAGGCCCTTCATGGCTTCAACCAAACTTTGCTCTCCAAGGCTTCAGGTGTCTTCTGCACTTTATAACTCTGCAGATCCGTCACCAGTGAAGACGCCCGGGTTAATGAATGCCAGGCCTCGGCGAGGGGAAGGCGTGTTGGAGAAGGATGCATGCTGTGCCCAGCGCCTGGCGCAGCGCTCAGGAGGTGGCAGAATGGTGATTTCTGATTTGTGTGTTTGCTTTACAGGTGCACTCCCTCGAGCTGCCCCGTTTCTGCTTCTGAAAGGGAGACGGTGGCGATGCGCTCCAGCCCCTCTGGGCTGCGGCTCCCCATGCTCGCTGGGCAGACGGACCCCCATGGCTAACCCAGCTGGTCCACGCCACGCTGCTGGCCAGAGTGCACACAGTGGGGCCTGCTGCTCGCCACGTTCACGGCTCATTCTGCGTTGATTCACCCCGGTTCTTGCTTTTGTTCCTGCACTACTCATCTCTTTGGTTCCTGACCTCTTAGCTGCAGTGTCTCCTAACCCTCTGGGGGTGGAACGGTGGGAGGGTTAGGGCAGCACAAGGCCAGCCCCTTGAGTGTTCTGTGCTTCTCTGGGATGTCCCCAGGGCTCTGCTCTGCTCTGTCCCAGAACACTCCCCTGCTTTGTGTACAGGTTGTGTACATGGCACTTGGGGTCTCTGTGAACACCTGTGTGCCTACAGCCGTATTTCTCCATCAGTGGTGAAGAAAGAGCTTCCCCCCAATCCACACTGGATAAAAATGCAGTCCTAACAGACATGCCTAGTACATAGCTCCCCACAGGCAGTCTATCACTTGAATTCAACAAATTTGTCTATACCTTGCTAAGCAAGACAAGTCTACTGATCACCTGTGTGATGCATGTCCAGGTGCTCTAGAAGGTTCTAAATGAGTGCTTCCAACTTCCATATGCATCTTGTTGCAGATCAGTGACAGTTTGGGAACTGTGATGGTTCCTTTTATGTGTCCACTTGACTGAGCCAAGGGGCGTCCAGATATGTGGTCAAACATTGTTCTGGGTGTTTGGGGATGAGATGAGCATCTGAATCTCAGACTGAGTAAAGCAGATTGCCCTTCCTAATGCAGGTGGGCCTCACCCAATCAGGTGAAGGCCTGAATGAAACAAAAGGCTGACCCTGCCCTAGGTAAGAGAGAGTTACTCCTGCCTCACAGCCTTCAAACTGGGACATTCGTTTTTTGTTTTTGTTTTTCTTTCCTTTGGACTTGACCCGGAACACTGGCTCTTCCTGGGTCTGGAGCTAGCCGGCCTTCAGACTAGAACGACACCATCGGCGACACCATCGGCTCCCTTGGGTCTCCAGCTTGCCGACTCACCCAGTCTTGGGTCTTGACCACCTCTATAGCCAGGTGAGCCACTGATCTAATCCATCTCTTCGTGCACACCCACATCCTACTCGTCCGTTTCTCTGGAGAACTCTCACTAACCCAGGGACAGAAAGCAGTCTGTGTAGATCACACTTGGAGCACCACTGCCCAATGTCTGGTCTCTGCCCTCAGGGCCTGGCACACTCCTTAAAACACTGACATAGGAAATGAAGGAAAAGCCAGGTATCTAGTAAATAAAAAAGTAAAATGGCGTGAAAAAATAGGTCTAGCAAATCCTAAACTAAAATGACCTCATTATAATATTAAATGCTGGGGAAGAGGAGCAGATAACCAAGAGAAGCAAGCAAAACAAGTCAAGTCATAAGAATATGAGATTTGGACAAGAAAGAGCTCAGTCTAAATTATGGTTCTGCCACTTACTAATCAATCAACGCAGGCAAAGCACTTCTCTGGTAGTGTGCCCACATGCAAACGGGGGACAGTGGTTTGTATGCGCGCACGAGGCCTGGTCAGCGGGGATGCTCGTACTTCCTACACCCCGCCCCACGCAGGCTGGAGCAGGACCCCTCATTTCTGAGCCCCCATTACCTTTGCTTCTCTCTTACCCTTTCTCCGGGTTTCTCTTTATTTTTTTTAATCCTCACCTGAGGATATTTTTCCATTGATTTTTTTTTTTTTTTTTAGACAGAGTGGGAGGGAGGTATCTATGTGAGAGAGACTCATCGACCAGTTGCCTCCCGCACGACCCCGAATGGGGCTGGCGATCAAACCCGCAAACAAGGTACGTACCCTTGACCAGGAATCTAACCCACGGGCAGAGGCTCTAAGCTTTGCGCCACACCAGCCAGAGCAGGTGTCCATGTTTTCAGCCATACGCAGTCTGTCTGCACACGCTGGGCATCTCTGGCACACAGGCCTATGTGTGTTATTCTGCGGTCCAGCCCTTTTTTAAAAATTTTTTTTATCCTCACCCAAGGATATTTTTCCATTTTTTGTACAGATAGAGTGGGAGGGAGAGAGAGGAAGGAGAGAGAGTGAGAAACATCGACGTGAAGGGACACATTGAGTGGCTGCCACCCGCACGACCAACCAGGGCCGGGGACAAACTGCAACCGAAGTACGTGCCCTTAGCGGGAACCGAACCCAGGTCTCTCTGGACCGCAGGCCGACGCTCTAACCGCTGAGCCAAACTGGCCAGGGCCAGCCCATTTTTTAATGTAAAACATCAAATGAGACATTATTCGAAAGCTTCATTTACAACATCACCCTCCTCCCTCCAAAACTTCTCAACAAACATACACTTATCAAATATCAATCTCTGAATCCACTGGAGATGAACGCTCTGAATTAAAAATGGAAACATCTAAGATTCGGGATAAGAAAGGTAAACTGAAACTCAGCCTCCTTGCGGTGAGGCAACAGAGGTGAGGGGCCCGGCCTGAGGCCCTGAGGCCATTTGTATGCACAGGGTATCTCCCGCTGCTGGTGGTTAGCACTGCGGGGCGTCCACCTGTTGCTAATGCATAGAATGGTGGGGCTCCTGAAGGAGCAGGCCAAGACCAGGGTGGGCCTCCCAGCCCCGGGGCCAACCATGCAGGGGGCTCAGACCAGCCTGTTGCTGTGGTGACAGAACCTAGACCTAGTCAGGTCTCCGGTCAAGGACTCCAGAGCCTGCACTCATGCCCAGACTCCAGGAGGGCTGCCCCTGCATGATTCTCCCTTGACAAAGACACTGCGTTCCTTAACCTTCCTGTGGCGAAGTCCCCCGACGTGCAATCTGTCACCAGGGCCTGTCACCTCCTTCTTCCCGTTGTTTGAAGCCCTTGCTTTTCTCATTCTGTTCCAAACATCCTATCCCAAACCAAGCCTTTCGATCCCCTAAAACAGGGCTCATCAAGCTTTTCCTGGACACACCCAGGGAGTCCACACGTTTCACTCTGCAGGCTGTGTCGTCTCGGCTGCTGGTCCTCAGCTCTGCTGTGGTAACACACAAAAGCAGCCACAGAAAATACAAGACACATGGGCATGGCTGTGTTCCAATAAAACTTTATTGATCAAAACAAGGGCTGGGCCAGACTTGGACTGCAGGCCCGACCGAGCTTGTGGATCCTTGCCCTAGAATATCGGTCTCCTTGCTTAGCCTCCCTACCTCGAATCTCACCCTGTCACAGGTGCCAGGGACAGTGCTCTACATGATACCCCTCTTCCCACCACATTCTGCAGTTTGACAATGTACAGAAGCACCTCCATCTACTTCAAGGTCATCTACCAAACTGAACAAATGCGCGATCAATGCCTACTGAGCACCTGGAGGCTGCCTATCATCTCATTTCAGTTTACACAACATTTTAGCAAAGTGAGTGTTGTCACGATCCCTATTTGGCAGGTAAAATGAGTGAGAAAGAGACAGATGACTGAACTTGTTCAATGCCATCCCAGCAACACATGGCAGAGGGAGGGTCTTGAACCCGGGTTCCCTGGCTCAGGATCACCTGTTCTTTTTGCCTCAAACCAGAATGTCTCCAATTCATCCTGCTCCCGACAAGGCCAGGCTGATCTGCTACTGTTGCTACTGCTTCATCCTGGCCCCTCAGGCCAGTGGTTCTCAATCCTGGCTACCATTACAATCCCTTGGGAAGCTCTTTAAAAATACTGATATGCATGGGACCCATTACAGATTAATTAGTTCAGAATCCCTGGGGGTGAGCATGTGCGCGTGGGGGGTGGGGGGGTCGAGTCAACAGCATTTTTGGAGACATCCACCCTCAGGAGATTCTCATGTGCAGTCAAGGTTGAGAAACACTGGCTCAGGCATCTCCCCCAGTGCTCTGGCTGAGCCTAACCCCCTTTGCAAGCACACCTGGAGGTTCCTTAGGGCAAACTGCAGGAGCTGGCTCACATGCAGGGAGGCCTCAGCACGCTACACTGAATTCCAGGCCAGTACCGCTAACATCCTGGACGCAGCGTCCTAGCCCAGGACAGCTCAGGAACTCCCTGCTTTCCTAGAACCTACACTGCCCCGTATTCTACAAGCTTGGGGCTGTTTGGCCCTGTTAATCGCTCTCCTCCCAGGGTGAGAGCCCTTTTCAAAGCAGGGCACAGGGCTTCAGCTGTCGAACCCTCCAGTTCCCTGGTTCCAGGCTCCTCCCTCTTGACCAGCAGGTCGCTTGGATCCCACGATGTCTCTAATTCCCCACCTTCCACGAGAGGACGTGTTCATCAAGTATGTCTTTTGCAATATTTTTTAAACACGGAGTCCTCCTTTTAACTAACGTAACAGCGTGGTCCTTCGATGCATTTTGCAATCGCAAAACAAATTAAATAGTGTAGCCAAAATCATTTTAGAAAAAGCTCAGAAAACTCCGTTTGCTCTTAAAAGTCTCTCATTTAAATTTTTGTTTTTATAGTTTGATCGCTGCGTGTCCACACGCCAAGCTGACATGTCACGGCTTCTGAGCGGTTTACAAGTCGGGGTAAGACTCGGGTCCGGGCGGAGCCGCTTCCTAGGTTCCAAAACCGCGGGACCGACCGGATTCTCTGGGCAGGAAACGGCAGTGATGTCACACCATGGCTGCTCTCTGGTTATGGGACAAACAGAGACTGCTCCATCCCCAAACTCCCCGAAGTAATCTTCTGGAAGTTATCTTGGCATCCGAAGCAAACCTGAGCTCCAGCAAAGGCCTTGGAGATTTCTGGCGACGACTGAACCGAGTGAGACAGAACTCCTCACCAGCCGGGAAGAGAATCCGCCACCCCGAGGCCCGGGAACGGCGCCAAGATGTGTTTCCTCGGAACAGGCTAAATGTGATTTGACTTTTTCCTCCGCGAAATTATTTTCCTGAACCTTGCCTTAAAGAGCTTCATTAAGTCAAGAAAATGAAGACATTCCGAGCTGCAGTTTGCTGCGTCCGTAGCGGGGTTCTGGCTCTCAGTGCTGAGCTCTGATGTCAGCTCTTCGCCCCTGGAAACTTGAGATGTAATGATTTCAAAAGCTGCAAATGATCTTTTTTCTTTTTTTCCCAAATATCCTAAGTTCGGAAAGTTGTAGACAGTTGGTCTTTGAACTACTGCTCTCACAATAGAAGAGCTCAGTCTTTCTGCTTCTAAGCCTGGCCAAGCCTGTTTGTGTCTGATATCCACGACGTCTGAGCACGGACAGGAGGACTTTGGTTGAACTTGCCACCAAACGAGGCAGAAGATAATGTATATAGTGCTCTATTTAGTTTTAATAATAATTAAACAACCCGACCGCAGAGCCAAGTTCTTATCTTAGATCACCAGGAGGTTTAGTAAACATTATCGGTGCGTGACAATACAGCGCCTCCCAGAAAACGTGAGTAGATATGCCCCCCAAATCTGGAGAACCAACCAGTGTGTGAGCGCAGGCTAAATCTGCGTTCTGATCGCGTTGATCACCCTCTGCCCCCATTTGGCTCCTGAGCGTCGATCACGGTTTGCAGAGCCGCCCAGCTCTAGACTGGCCCCCGCCGGCCGCACAGCGCTGCATTTCACACGCACGCAACGGTTGGACCTGACACCCTTCATGGGTGGAGTCATCAAAACTAAAAGCAAAAAGAGAAGGATGAGTCTATCCTTTGCCAAGCATGGACTGGGCCTGCTCCCCGGGGCCCTGGCCCGGCAGTCAGACCCAGCGATATTCTAGAATTCCTTCTGAACTGTCTCTGTGGCGGCACTCGAGATGGAAGATGTCATAGGGTGTTTCCACTGGGCTAGTTTTCAACGTTAGCAATAAGGGTGTTATTTTATATGAAATAGTCACAGTCCTTATAAAATCCCACCATGTTCCAAGAATGGCAACTCAAATGTGCGAGGGAGAATCATATTTTGGAGTAAAATATTTTAATAAGGTCCAATTTTTTAAAAAAACTAAAATCTTATTCAAATCAAGAGAACCACATGGGACGATTCTTTAGCAAGGTTTTAAGGTGCTAGTTCACGTTCGTCCCACAGAGGATGCTGGAAACTATCCTGTTCTAAACCTGGGGATCCATACTTGCCATGAACCATGCTTGTCATTCCTAGTGACCATTTTTTTACTCAAAGGGATCTTGGTGACTGTTTTATTTTATTATTTTTTTCCTTTTTTAAAAAAAATTGATTTTAGAGAGAGGGGAAAGAGAGGGAGAGAGATAGAAACATTGATGAGAGAGAACATTGACTGGCCGCCTCCTGCATGCCCCCACTGGGGATCGGGCCCACAACCTGGGCATGTGCCCTGACTGGGAATCGAACCGGCGACCTCTTGGAGCATTGGGTGGATGCTCAACCACAGAGCCACACTGGCCGGACTGGTGACTGTGTTTTAACGGGGAGTCCTGACAATAATCTGGTTCCGATGACAGAGGGACAGGGTACTTCAATGGCTGGGAGCGGCTATTTCAGGACCCCACAGGAAGCCACACACCCTGGCCCACCCACTCCTGTTCCCTCCCCCTCCCCAGTGTGTCTACGTCACCATTTCAGGGCTGGAATATCAGAATGAAATGCAGACCCATGGAAGAGAGGAAGGGACTCATAAAAGCCATCCAGAAGAGTGAATGCCTTCCATCACGTGTGTGCCTCCACAGGGCGGCATCACACAGGACCTGTGGCGCTTTGCTCCCCTAGGGAGGGAGGCTACCAAACTGCACGTTCTCTGCTGGAGGACAGATTCTCCCGGGTGCCCTGGGGCTATAAGGGGACCGCTGAATGCAAAATGTGCCTACAGGTGTGGAGAGAGATCTTCATCCTGTACGTGGGTGACTGCTCAGGGAGAGCGGCCAGTCGGCTTCTCTGCCGCAGCCCTGACATTCTGCAGGTCCCAAATCTGAGCTCAGGTCTGCCGTGCTACTGAAGTGAGGACTCACACAGAGAAACCCCCCTGGTCCCATCTCCGGTGTCTCAGGAGGTCGATGAGAACTGACTTGATTTGCGGCGTATTTTCTGGGCCCTCTGACATACCTCATTCTCCACGAGAGTCATCTGGCTTTGAGACCAAGCCACCGCCTTCACCCCAACCTCCCGCTCCTCGCCCGACCTTCTGCGGGCAGCACTTCAACAGGAGGACCTGACCCTGGCCTGCGCTGCCCCCAATACAGTGAGACCTTGTGAGCTACTGTCGGAAGGGCTGGGAGAGAGATCAGTAGGAAGAGGGAGCTACCCAGACAAGTAGGGCTGCTCATTTGCATGGGTTGAAGTTAGCAACGAGCCAACCAGAAGCATGAGTGGCTGCTATACAGACTATTCTAACACATCTCAAAAAGAACAGGAAGTGAGTATTTCTGTCGATGTGGCTGATTCCTCAGCAGCATCCCTTCCTGCAAACTGCCAAGTCACCTAAATCAATGTTACCATCCTCCGCGCAACTGCAAATGAAAAGCAAGAGGAAACGAGCAGAAGCCTGCCTGGACGCCCCTTGCCTGTACACGACAGCCCCCCCTCCCCTCCTTTGTCCCTCCTTCCCAGCCTCCAACCCCCTTTATCAGTTTCACTGACTTAAGGTTATATTCCAGTTCCCATCAGTCTCTATACGGAAACAAAGGGGGTGGGGAGAAACAAAGAAAACAAAAAACCCTTATCATTCCTTTTTTAGCCTTTCCTGACAAATCCGAACTATTCCTTAGGGGGAAATCAGAAATGAAGCTGAGTTTTTACCGGGAGAGATCTGGGAGGGGGTGGGGCGGAGAGAGAAGATGTTATCAGGAGCTCAGCGGGACAGAAATCGCACTTTATCAGGATGGGCACTTGGCAAAGATAAGACATTACCCTGAGCAAGATAGATGTTTGGGTAAAATATTGTGCTGATACCTATTAAGCAAAACCCACCGTCTCTACTTTTGACAGATGGTTATTTTCCTCCAAGTCCTGCTCGTGGGATGATGGCAATATTTTATAAAGTGCTTTCCACAGTCTCGTGAAAACCAGAGGAATAAAATTGGGGACCTTTAACAGTTTGACTCCACTGGGGCAAAGCCAGGATTTTTCTGGGCGGGCTGAGGAGGCATGGCTGGGGGCGTGGAACAGAGTACGCAAGGTATGCCTTGAGAGTGGGGCCCCCAGGACCAGACCCCAGTCCCTGGCCCCGAAGAGAAGAGCCTCTCGTAGGACAGAGGCCTGAGACTTGACTCGGGACTGGTCCGGAGGCTGCAGGCGGGGAGGAAGAAGCTGCTTCGTCGGGAGGGAAGCCTGGGTCGAGCCTTGCTGGACTTACTGGAATTGCCGTTGACATCTCCGGCACCCCGAAACTCCGCCTTCTGGCCCTGACGAGGACCCCGGAGAACCAGTGGTCTTCGCCGACCCATTTCCTTACACGTGGCAAGCCCTGGGCGGCATGGCTGGCGGCATCACACGTCTGTGCTATTTCTTTTGCAGGTGTGTCCCCGGTGAATTGCCATCAACGCTTTGCTATTGTCCCTGGAAAACCCCTCCTGGGACGCCCCCTCCATCTGCTTGGAGTGCGTTGGCCCCTCCGTTCAGCTCGGTCTCCGGCTTCCCCGTGACCTCCCACAACAAGGATTTAAGGCGGCAGCTCAGACGTGTGTGTGGTCGCTGTCTGTGCCGCCGGCTTCACACTGTCCTACCCTTTCCCTCACACCCGGCCAGGGCAGACCCTACGGGTGACAGCAGGGCCGTGTGGAACCACCTCTGCTTCCCGAGGGTCTCGCACCACGTCCCTGGGCACTGGGCTTTCTGACGTGCCCACCGCACTGTGCAAAGAGGCGATGACTCAGATCCAAAGGAGAGCCCTGGAGTCGCCCCCAGACCTTCTGCTCCCCTTTCCGGCAAATGGCATCACTACTGTTCTCATGGCACAGGCCAGAAGCCCAGGGCTCGGTCCTGCACCTCCTCCCGGGCACTGCAGTCCCGATGCGTGCAGTCAGCTCTGCCCACAAAGTGCACCCCAAATTCAAATTCCTTCCACCATCGCTCCAGCCCCAGGTCCCGCCATTTCTCACCGGAACTCAGGCGACAGCCACCTCACCGGACACCCCGCTTCCACCAGCCGACTTGCCACGCAGCAGCCGATGACACTTCACGATGGTTCTCAGGTCCTATCACTGTTCTGGTCAAGCCGCCTTTCGTGGGGTTTCCCATCGAACTTTCAATGAACCTGAACACCTTATGGTGGATTACGAGGCCCCACAAAACCTTGACCCCAGTCACCTTTCCGACCGTCACACGATCCTCCTGGCCTCGGGGCTGGCCACACTGGCCTTACAGATGAGAAGATTCTTATATGCCAAGAGCTGCCCCCTGGGGCCTCTGCCCTAGCTGCGGCCTCCCACACTCTTAACTCGGGAGCCGGCTTAAGTACCTGTCCTCAGAGAAGAACCTGTAAACCAGCCCGGACCCCCCACCCCTGCCCACCGCCAGCCCGTCTTCCTCTCACTCCGTCCCTGGTGATGCTTCTCCACTGCCCGAGTCACGGCGCTGCCCCTCCGTCTGCCGCCTCCACCCCCGGAACGCAGGTCGCTTCTGGGAGGGTGTCCTGTGGCTGTCTCTTCCACCCTGGGGCCTCCAGGCCCGGACCACGCACAGAGCAGGGACATACCTTGAATGACTCAATCACTCAACACAAGCAACTACTGGAACAGTTCATTGCTAGGAACTGGGTCTCCAATGGGGATTGTAACTGTGGCTCCCTTACTGACCATCCATTTTGGCTGAGTCTCACGCATTATCTTATTTAAGTCTCAATTCTCTGAGGGGGATTTTGTTGTCCCCATTTTTAAAAAGAAGAAACAGGCTCATTGAGCTTAAATAACCTGCCAAGAAGTAAAAGGAGCAGGTTAAATTGAACCCCTCACCCCCTGCAAAACCCTCTGTTTCCGCCTCTGCCTCCAAACAGCTCTTTCCAGGAAATAAGGTTGACTTCCCGACACAGGCAAGGGACACGCTCACAAGAGAGACAAGAAGCAGAACAGTTTCAACAAGAACCGAGAGAGTAAGGAACTTCCTGCAGCCAGATGAACACTAAGAGAATCGAAACAACACCACTTCTTTTTTGTTCGGTTTGGTTCATCCTCACCAGGAGATATTTTTTCCAAAGACTTCTAGAGAGAGTGGACGGGAGGGAGAGAGAGGGAGGAACATGGATGTGAGAGAGACACATCTACTGGCTGCCTCCCGCACAGGACCTGGGATCGAACCTGCAACCCAGGTACGTGCCCTTGACGGGGAATGGAACCCGAGACCCTTCAGTGCATGGGCTGATGCTCTAACCACTGAACCCTACCCGCCAGGGCTAAATAACACCGTTTCTGACAGCCCACGAGCCCTGCCAAGCCACAGCCAGAAGATGCGAAACCGACCAGACAGCCCAAACATACCATCAGACCTCCTGGAGGCCAGAGTGCACACAGAAGCAGGAAAGGGGAAAAGTCCATCTTCACCCGGACATCCTGGGTATCCTGCCGGGGGCCTAAGCGGGTGAGCGACTGCAGAGACCACGAGGGACTAGACGCAGCCCCGCCACGGGATCTGTTCTGGCTTCTGTAGCCTACAGAACAGAAAGGGGGCGGGGGCCCAGGAGACGCACAGGTGCTACCCGCAGGGGTCAGGAAGGCTCAGCTGCCAGACTGTGGCCCCACAGAAGACGACGCGTGAAAAATGGGGGGAATCAGAGACCTTTGTCTGCAATCACCACAGCATTCAGAGGCTGGTCCGAAGCTACCACATCCAGGGGCGGCTGGAAATGGTTAACTCAGTGTCTCTCCTGATGAGTCCCTTCAGCTGCTCATCAATGCAGCTCCAGCTGATAATTATTAAGTAAAACTTAGGCTGACATTTGCATATGTAAAGCTCACTTCCCTCTCCAGCCACAATGGGAGGGAGCAGGCACATCCTGATCAAGCAGCTCAGGGAGGTCTGGTGGGGTGGGGCCAGCAAGTGCCCCTCCACACTAATCAAGCCAGACATTCAGCAGAAATGAACCCACAGCCCAAAATACGCCAGTTGTCAAAATCCGGAGCTCAAATAAGAGACCTCTCTCCGCAGATCTGAGAAGGACGCATTCTTCCCCAATACCTGTCTACGAGGGATGCGTCTCACCCGTAGGGTGCACCCGGACAAGCGCACCCACACACCTGTGCTGTTTTATCAGATGATGGAATGAGCTTCTCAAACAAAAGGGCTTCTATGCTCCTCACATATTCCTGACACCTGTCCGGGAAGCAGCTCCAGCCCGGAAGACGCTGGAAGGAAAGGCCAACAGCATCCAATTCCGAGTATCTGATGGCTCGCCTCTGTTGTGACATCTGTCTGGCTTGGGAGGAAGAAAAGAGTTACTGGGCATGCCCCTCCTCTCACAGGAAAGGGTGCCTGTGAACGGAGACGTCACCGCTCCCTGGAGAATAGTGAGGACAACACGGCTGAAAAATCAGGGACTTCAATTACCAGGTGTCTGCAGACACTATGACCTGACTGTGCTAAGGAAGCTGCCAGGGCCGTCTAAACATAGCGGCTGTCTAAAATCACACTCGAGACAAGCTCCAGACAGAAGCAGACAATGGATAAATATATATATATATATATATAATTATTAACTCTGGGTCTCTTCATTCTTGCTGAGGTCTGTGGTCCTCCTGGGACCTCAGTGCCCTCAACTGTAAAATGGAGCCAAGATCCCGCCAGGCTCCTACCTCGGGGCATCATCAGGGTACGTGGGTACTAGGAAGATTTTATTTTGATTTATAACCAATACATCTGCCTTCGTTTGTCACTCAGCTAAGGCCGTTCCTGAGAATGTGCCCCCTGTGAAAGTCTAGAATGCCTTTCTCGATTAAAACACAAAGAAACTGCCAAATGCTTTCAGCTTCGCTGTCTTTCAAATGTCGGGCAAGTTTAAAAGACCCGTATGAAGTAATCAGAATCCAGAATCCCCTTCATGTGTTTCCCCTTTTCCCCGCTTTGTAAAATGGTCTTGTTTACCCGGAACTTGGCCGCTGTGTTTACAGCAACAGGCCTTTCGGTCATTGTTCTAAAATCTGTAACACAGTTCTATTTCATTTTTTAAATGGAAATGCTTCTTCCTGTTCTCATATTTCACTGGTTTATGTAATAATTAAGCTATTTAATTATATGATGAAGATGTACCATAACAGGGTAGGTAACATACTCAAGGGACTTCTGCTAAGGAAACAATTCGGCCGGTGGGCTCGACAAGGCCAGCCAGGAGGGAGGCCAGCAGCCAGGAGATGCCACGCGCAGTGGGCGCTGGCAGCACTTGTCGGGAGGACGGAGGGCTGCGTGGTGAGCGGACCTCTTCCACGTGGAGGGGAGTTTCGGACCCTGCGCTGAGCGCCTGCCTGTGGTGGTTCTGCTGGGGGACTTGAGAAAAGGACTTGGCAACAATTCTTATCATCTGTCTTATTCCATCGGTCAAGCCTCAGATACTGGCTCCAAAATGACTGCCCGGGAGGTCATTTCATTCTGATGAAAAGAACACTCCTTTGCATTGCTAGACGACCAGAAGACCAAGGGGGAGCGTCTGTGGGTGTGGGTGACCTTTCGTGTGCATTGATGTAGGTGGAGAAGGGACTGTCATTGTGCCTACTCCACGCCAGGCAAGTGAGATCCAGAGACGCACAGGCGCCTGCCTGCCGTCTCCAGGAACATGGGGAGCAGGACCGAGAGAACAGTCCCCTCTGCACGTGCCCTCCCCTGAAACTGGGTCTAGTGTGTCTTTCGCTGCTAATGACGCTGACAGCTTTGGAAGCAGGGTGAGGGGTCAATGACGTGTGAGGGTGCGTGGGGGCCGAGCCTCCCTTGACATAAGGGAAGGTCACGAGAGAGGGGAGCTGCTGTCCCAGTGCAGACCCCAAGTCCGGAAGCCTCCGCTGTGTTTCTCGAGCCTTCAAGGCCCACGGCTGCAGAAGGGAGGCCAGTCTCGCACTCAGAGGGGGGAAGAGAGCGGGTCCCCGCTGTGCTGACCTTGGCCAAGTGATTTCACACTGCTGAGCCTCCATGAGCAGGGGACGCTTTTCTGTCTGTCTTACCGGGCTCCTTTGAAATGAATCTTTGAAAACTCTTTGGGAAAGGCCTAGGCGGGGTAGGGAATTGCCTGGGCCTGGGACGTTATGTTCTTCTTAAATGAAGATAATTAAAACTTCTTTGGGAAGAGCTGACTGTTACTATTAGCAAACATTCATGCACCATGCTATTTAATTTAGCAGTAAAAACAGACATCTGTGGCAGATGACAGCATTATCATCTTCATATTATGAGGATAAGGCAACACTGAAGAAAAACAATGTCCACAGAGCTCTGAAAAGCCACATGAGTTACTTAGCCTGGTGCAGGAAAGGCCCGGCCCTCTTCCTGGCCATTCATCACATCAGAAGGCTCTCGGGTGCCCACTAGTTCCGGGGACAGACATCGGGAACATACGGGACCAGTGCGCAGGCACCTGGGCGACCACCATCTGTTGGCCGAGGCCTGGGGAGACCTTCCCACCTGCTCTGGCATCAGGCCCACATCCTGCTCCCTCTGACAGAAGCTGTGCCAGGTCCCCAAGCCTCCGCCACCTCTCGATCGAATGACTGCCGCACAGCCGCACGGTCAGGACGCCGGGAGTTTGAGCCAGGCAACCTAATACACCCCTCTCTAAAGGACAGAGCAAATGCATCCGAAGCAAGGTATACCTACAATTTCTGAACCAAAGAAACGTGTGCATGGGTCAATGTCTCACAACATGAATAAATGCAAAAAGACCAAAACGACCTCTGTGGCGATTTGTGTTCTAATTCCTGAGGCCGTGTGCTTATAATCGGGCAGGTCTGCAGGATTATACGCTGGGAGCATCGGAGGTCATGGGGAGCGAGACACAAGGCACGTCCCTAAGGTTCGGCTTTTACAAAAGACATCCTCATACAAATGAAAAGGGCCCTGCACTTCTCAGCCTATTTGTTTGGAGCTGTTCTTTTATCTCCTCTAGGCTACAAGCTCTTTCGGAACAAACCCCAATAAGTTCGTTATTCATTCATTCCCTCAATTCCCACATTTAAAAACATCTGCAGTGTGACAGTCCCCTTCCACGGAGCAACGTAACGCCCAGTTGGGAGAAAGAGAAGGAAAGATGAATTGCAGTGCAAAGAGATAAGGCAGGAGTGAGGCCAGTGGGCTGAGGAAGCATGCAGGGGAACCTCCTAAGCCAGGCTGGGAGGTGCAGGGACACCGTGTAGGAGTCATCACCTCCACGCTGGGAGCTGGAGAGCGAGCAGCAAGAAGCAGGATTGCAAGGAGAAGTGTTCATGCGGAACAAACAGCACATGCAAAGGCTTAGAACCCCAGTTCCCAAACCGTGTGCCAAGGTGCCCCAGTAAATGCATCAGGCACCACCACAGGGTATTTTCAAATTTCCAGAGAAGCACAGCAACTCTCAGCATCTGCCTGGCATTACCTGAACTGCCTGCTCCAGGTAGGTCACAGTTTCAACAGTGGATAGTAGTACAGTCAGTCTTTATTTGCAAAGCTGGGTGTTCAGAATTTGCTTCGATGAAAAGCAATAACTGCATGGAAACCGATGTGCAACAGTGTCCAGTCTGATTCCAAGGTTTGAGAAGCTGTGTGGCGCCAGCCACGTAAACATATCCCATAAACAAGTGACTGGGGTCATTTAAGGGTGAAATAAAGTTTCCTTTACGTGTGTTCTTTTCTCAAGCAGCTACTAGACTGTCAGGACATAAACACTGTTTGGATATTAACAAACGGAATAATTAGGTATTTCATTTGGCCTTGGGCGGGGTGAAAAGGACTAAGGCACCCAAGGCCACAAGAAATGAGAAAACGGGGGAATCTGTGGCTCAGAGACGGGAGGGCCCAGTGCTCACAGTGGACGTACAATACTTCCATATGGTTAAGGCACGGAACGCAAGGCGAGGCCCAGGAAGAAGCTCTGGAGACACAGACGGGGCAGCTCACACAGGTCTTGTAAGCACATTAAAGAAACTGGCCTCGCCCGGCTGGTGTGGCTCAGTGGACTGAGCATCCTCCCATGGACTAAGAGGTCCCAGTTCGATTCCCTGTCAGGGCACATGCCCAGGTTGTAGGCTCAACCCCCAGCAGAGGGCGTGCAGGAGGCAGCCGATCGTTGTGTCCCCCTCATATTGATGTTTCTTTCTCTCCCTTCCTCTCTTTCTAAAAATATCGATAAAAACATATTTTAAAAAAGAAGAAGAAGTAGAAGAAGAAAAGAACTTGGCCTTCATTCTGAGCCCAGTGGGAGCCACACAGGGAGTTTTAAACTTCCCCGTGGCACAAGACGCAATACCAGCCGAGTTTACCGGACTCTCGGGCGGGCTGCAATTCACAAGCCATTGAGTGGATGCCACCTGCCAAGTCCACACTGAGGACTGAGGACCCACGCTGGACCGTTTTGATGCAAGCTCTTGAGGTCTCTGCAGAATGGCTCGCTATTTCGCCTAATCCTCGAACCGAAGTAAAAGCCGGATGCAAAGTGTGAAATGCTTTCCAAACAAAAGTCACCATTGTCTCGCATTTATACATGTGTCTCATATTCTAAAGTGAGCCCACCTACAAGGAATGTAAGTCCTACCTTACCCCTCACAGGGCAGGCTGTCCACGTGTCCCTGCCTCATTGTATACCATCGCTAAAGCTTTTATTCCTCTAATCCCTAAAACACGCTCTGACACAAAGTGAGAGAGCTACATGTGAGATCCGAATTGTTCAACTTCAAGAGCATCTGATAGGTCCCGGGTGGCGAAACAATCTTTCTTGTCCTTTCTCTGAAGTATCATCTGAGATTTTTAAGAATGCTGACTTTTTAAGAATTCTTGTCTGCGTGTGTGATATATTTAACAATAAAACAAAGAATACAGAAAACACAGCTCCTAGCACATTTTATATAGGAAGGGATTGTTCTTTAAAATGTGGTGGTTAAGAAACATTTCTTACCAGGTTCAGAAAAGCTTTTATCCATCTAAAGCTAAGCTGACCACATCCCCCACCTTCTCTGGCAGGTCCCGAAGTTAGACAGCAGTGGGGTGCTGGGCAATCAAAACCCAGCACGCCCACCCTAGTCTTGGAGGAAGAACGGGGAGAGGTGTGAAGCTGGCCCGGAGAGCGCACGGCAGAGGGGTCCGGGAGCCCCTCTGCAGCTCATACTGGCTCTCTCACACAGGCAGGACAGAATTTGTCAGGGGATCAGGGACTTGGGCCAGTCCCAAGACATCCCCAGAAAAAAACCTTCCAGCTCTGAAAATGGCATCCAGAAGAGCTATTTTATGTTTATCAGCCTTTCCACCTCACTACTCAGGGGTCCAGGAGGAGCGAACTCTATCAACTAGAACAACCAGCCTGGCTCACCCCACCGGATACTCACTCTGTCTCAAGGAGGAGGGGCCAATCGATCCGACTGGTAAGGACCTGTGCACGCTCAGCCTGCCCCCCCCCCCCCGTCCTCTCAGGGGCTGTCCGCCTGTGGAGGGCACTTGCCACCTTCCCCAGGGCGGGACCTAATCATGTCTGCGATGCCGCTAAGACCAAGATTGTCTAATTTGGGTGGGGAAATACGTCTGCCTGGCAAAGACACATTCTCGAATTGATTGTAACAAAAAAGGAATAGTGTTACCTCTTTCTGCCTGGTCCTGCGTCTCTCAATCTGCTGTCATCTCAGACACGGAAGAGAGAGGTATTAGTTATTGATCCCTAAAACCTCGAGGCTAGAGAGAGGCCTAACGAGCAAATCAGTGAGCACACAGGTAGCCATGATGGACCACAGACACCTGCCTGTCACAAACCTCCACGGAGCACCTGTGATGTGCAGCGACAGAGGCAGATACAGTCTCTTCTTTTGGTGTATCTGGAGGACAATCGACCCCCAACCCAATCAATTATTTAGTCCCAAGTGTGGTAAGGATGAAGTGCTCTGGGAGTGGTAATGCGATTCTCAGGCCTGCTAAGTGGCCCCACCAGCAGGAAGGCAGAGACCCAGGCACCACCTTCAACACCACGCAGTCTCCCTCATCCCAGACCACGCCACAGCTAACCCAGCACCGGGCTAACTTCTGAACCCCCCTCCTCCTCCTAAGTTATCAGACTCTCTCCATCGCCCCAGCAAGTCCACATTCCAAACCCCCACTGGCCCCGCCCCCTGACTGCCGCAATACCCTTCCAACGGAGCTCTGGGACCCACGCTTTTCAGAAATTATTTTTGTGTTAAAACACACATAACATGAAAGTGACCACCTCACCCACTTGCAAGTGTACAGTTTAGGAGCAGTGAGTACATTCACACGGCTGATCAGCTCATCCCTCTCCCGAATCTTTCCATCTTGTAGAACTGAGACTCTGCACCTGTTAACCCTAACTCACACCCCACCTCCCCCCAGCCCTCGGCAACCACCACTCTGCTTCCTGTCTCTGTGATTTAACTACTCTAGGAACCTCAGTGAGTGGAGTCACACAAGCTGTGTCTTTTTATGACCGGCTTATTTCACTTGGCGTAATGTCCTCCACTTGGACGGTTTTTATTTCCATTCCAAGCATACTTGCTAGGATGTAGCAGGGTCGCAAAGAACCTTTGTTTCTTTGTTCCATGTAACAGATGAACTCAAGAGCAGAACCTGACTTGGGCTGGTTCACAACGGGCACGCCTGAGAAAGGGAGACCTGATTCAAGGACTAGCAAATGCGACAGAACGAAGCAGGCACAGATGGGGGACGCAGAAGACCCGAAACAGGAGGACAGAGAGAAAACCCAGGGCAAGGAGGAGACTGGTACACATGAGAAACTGAAAAACAAACAACAAGCAACACAACACAACACCAAGGCCAGTGTGGGTAGAGTCGGAGAAAGGGGGGACCCAGGTGAGGGGCTGCCTGAGGCGCAGGACCAGAGGCCTTGGCAAACCGATGCGTCTGACCCTGGGACGCTCTGGTATAAACGGTACCTTGCTTTCGAGGGACTGGCCAGGAAGGTCTTTAACTATCTAAGCCCACTGCCCCAGCCCACAGGAATGACATGCAGGACAGCGCCTCGTTTCTTCTGTGCCTTGTCTCAATCCCCCCAACAGCTCTCTGAAGTAGGCATTCTCTCCAGAGGAACCAAAAACGAGGTAAGCAACTGGCCCGAGGTCATCCCGCTGGTAAGTAGAAGGGCCCGAGGCCTGGACACAGATCAGCCTCCACTATCCACGGTATTATCACCAAACCGTGTTTCCTGCGGTGCCTGGTGTCGTTTTATTTTTCTCAATGTTGATTTTATTTCCATTCGCATCCCAAGACAGCTCTGCGGTTTTTATGCAGACATCAACAGTGTATGTCACAGGGTGATATTTTGGTAACAAAACATATTTTTGCATAAAACACCCCAGAGCGGCGCGTGCAGATCCAGGCCCTCTGTTCTTGGGAGCGAATCGGGTCATCGCTCCGAGCTCCTCCAAAGAGGCCAGACTGTGGGGCCGAAACCCGGGAGCACGAGCCAGTCAGTTACAGGTGGGAGAAGCCTCTGAGAAAGCCACTGTCCACATGCAGTTCTTGGCATGTGAGGGTCAGCTCAGCCCACACGTCATATGGTTGCAGATCCAAAGGCCGAAAAAAATAGCTAGCTGGCTAAAACTGGTTTAGAAAGACGGTGCAGGAGAGCTGAGGATGGCATAAAATATACTAGGCAGGGAAGTGAAAAGCCAAAATACACGTTAAAAATCAATAAAACCCCATGAATAGTTTTTTTTTTCTTTTTTAAAGAATGGTTTATTAATTTTTAGTGAGAGAGGAAGGGAGAAGAAGAGGGAGAGACATTGACCAGCTGCTCACCCCCCACTGGGGATCAACACCTGCAAGCAGGGGATGTGCCCAGACCAGGAATCAAACTGGCGACCTTTCAGTGCACGGGATGATGCTCAACCAACCGAGCTACTGGCAGGGCTAGCAGGATGTTTTATTCCCATCAAAATTCAAAGATCCTTGAACAGGGGTTGAAAACGCTTCCTATAAAGGCCCAGACATTACATATTTTCACTTCCTGGGCGCCCTGGGCCCTGGTGACCTCCTCCTCTGCACCCTTGTAGCTCAAAAGCTGCTGCAGACAGTACCCGCACAGTGCTGGGCTCCGATAGGCTCCATCTACAGAAACACGCGGTGAGCCAGACTTGACCTGCGGGTCGAGATTTACCAACCCCTGTGCCTGAAGGTCAAGGTCTAGAACAAGTCTCCTCACATCCTTCAAGGCCATAGTAAAGAGCTTGGATATCACGTAAGAAGGGTAATTAACATGTTCCCCAAAGTTTGTTTTTTTAAATTTTCATAAAACCCACCTCTGTGACACAAATATCACGCATCCCCACTTACAAAAGAAGGAAGTGAGGCAGAGCCCTGAGCAGTTTGCACAGGGCCACCCAGTTCCTCAGCGGCTGAGCTGGGGGTAGAACCCAGGTGCGCGGCTTCTCGCACTGCGGTGCTTGCCGCAGGCCGTGTGGCTGACTGCTAAGGACGGACGAGCAGTCCCCTGGGAAAGGACAGGGGGAGATACGGAAACGGTCCTCAAGGTGCCGCAGCCCCAGAGGCGTTCAGTCATTCGGGCTGAGCCACAGAAACACACTCAATTTGGCCCAACTAGGAAAAGGACAGTTTACCCTTCACATGGGGCAAGCACCCAGGAACCAAGTACTCTGAGTCTGGGAGGAACTGGGGGCCCCTCGAGGATCGAGGCAGCACCTCTCATATCTCCCCCTCCCTCCCCCTCTCTTCCCTCCGTCAGAAGCCTGAGTCTCTCGTTCCTCAGTGGTGGCCACACTGTCCCTCTCTCCCAGCTGATGGCTCTGCGGGCCCCGGTGCCGCAGTCCACGTGCTGGAGGAGGGCCACTGCCCTGAGCCTTCCTGTCCTCTGCTCTGGACCCACAGCTCGGCGGGGGGTCTGCACACTCTGAGGACGGAGCGCCGAGCTGTGCACAAGCCCGCACAGGGTGCGCTGGGCGGGGGCCCCGGGAGCCGCCTCCGCCCCCTCTGCCACGGTCAAGGACGGGCAGGCCTGTGTGCCCGACACGGTTAGGCTGGGAATGCCGGAGCCACAGGAAAAGCCAGGCAGACAGGCAGACACGTCAACTTGTCCACGCTCAGAATCACGAGAAGGGGTGACTGGGCTCCACAACCCAAGAGAATCAGCAGACAGAAAGCCAGGCTGAAATCACGGGGGGGTGGGGGGGGGGGTTTCCTCAGCCCAGGGACACTCTGGAGGACTTGGAGAGAGACCAAATGAGAGTGATAAAAATAACAGTACAGATGAAAAGTCCAATACGCAAAACTATAAAAATACAGTTGTGGGGAAGCTGATCTTACTTTATGCGAAGGGGTACAATTCACCAGTGCGGAAGCCGCCTTCTGTCCCCATCAAGGGCAGGAACAGTAATGCAGCTGGGCTTCCTGTTCGACTCAAAGAGCTGACAGCAAATCTCATCAGGGTTGCTAATGGATACAACAAACCATCTGAACCAACACAGAAAATACTCAGTATAACTAATCACCTGGATGTGGACACCAGACACCTGGGGGAGGAGAAATGGCTGACATAGCAAAGAATTCTTCACTCTATATAAGATTTTCACACAAAGGTGCTAGGCTAGGAAACCTCATTACTTTCTTTGATTTCTCTGTCCAAATGGCCCGAAGAAGTGAGATAAATCTCTGCTCAAGTTCTGTTTTTAGCAGCAGCAGCAGCAGCAGCATGCGCTGGTTCTGTCGTCTGCTTCTGCGAGCTGACCCAGATCCCCAGCATTTCTCCATGACACGCGGAGATCTGAGGACAGTGTGGCTACTCGGTGCCGTCCTCCAAAATCCAGGCTGAGCGCGCCCTGGAACAGCACCTTCGTAATTACCACGAGGAAGAGGCACAGCTGAGCCCGTTTTGCCTCGTGATGGCCAAGACGAGCTGATGGAAATAGAGGTGACGTCCCCATCTAATCCCTGTCCTTGATGTTCTACTCATAAAAGAGCTGACCCCTGGGGAAACAGTAGCAATGCTTTGGGGTAGTGATTCTTCATAGCAGAACTATCTGAAGAGCTTTGTTAAAAAAAAAAGAAAAAAGTATCTGCCAGGCCTGGAGCTACAAACTCCATCCGATGCAGCAGGTACGGGCCGGGATCTGGAACTCGGCCGTCTGCAGAACCCTCCGGATGCTTCTGTCCCATAGTCAGCCTTGAGAACCACTGGTTCAGGGCACAGAAACGTCAACAAGGGTACACAGCCACTTTGGGGAAGGGGACCGAGCACAGCCCCGAGGGGTCTCCGTGGCCCGAGCTCAGCTGGAGCTGGGCTGTGGAGGAGACTCGCGCCCATGAAGTCCCACAGCCACGAGGGCCCGCAGGAGCCATGGGAAGAGGAGGTTCGCGTCTGCAATAGGTGCGAGGACAACACGGATGGACTTCGAGGTTCCTTGAAACCCCGTGAATCTAAGCTTCAAACAGGGATGGCAAGTCCGGAGGCCTCGGACACGGGGCTCCAGGCAGGGTTCAGACCGCATGCGATAGCAGCCCAAACATTCCGCCCAACGCTCTTCCCCAAAGTGCTTCCCCATCCCTAACTGGCCGGGGTCCACTCTCAAATACTCCCGCCGCCTCTTCAAAATGAACCCCTCCCCCAAATACCGACTCGACAAACGCGAACAATGTCACTGACGTACAGGGAGCGCTGCCCTCCGGCCAGGACACTCCAGGCCCCTGGACGGCGCGCCTTCATCCGATGGTTTTGGCCTGAACAGCAGCAGCTCCGAGGCTCGGCGCGGACCACTCCACCTCAGGCTCTCCACCACGAACCCCTGCTCACCGGCCCCCCACTTCTCCTCGCAGCACAGAACACTACTTCATATTATATTTTAGAATTTGCTACCCAGTCCCCTATTAAGATATGTCTCCCGAGACAAGGAGTCTGCTGAGCTCACTGTGTGTCTGCAGTGTCTAGAACAGGACCTGACCGAGGAGGTGCTCGGGCATTTACGGCTGTGGCCCCTCCTGTGCCGGCCACGCTGCTGCTTACAGGCCGCCAGGGGCCGACGTGTCCCTGCGAAGTGGGTATGGTGAAGTCCAAGCACTTGGGACCTCAGAATGTGACCTTACTGGAAAACAGGGCGGTGGCGGATGTCATCAGTTAAGACGAGGTCACACCAGCGTGGAGTGGGACCTTAGGACAGGTGTCCTTGCAAACAGGAGGTTTGGAGAGAGACGTACACATGACAGAACGCCAGGTGAAGGAGGTAGTTCTGCCGCCACGAGCCAGGCAACTGCCAGAAGCCGTCCAGGCACCTTCAGGGGGAGCACCGACCTGCTCCACCACCTGCTTGATTGTCAATGCCTGCCCTCCAGAAATGTTAATATGACCAATTCCTGTTGTCTGAGCCACTCGGTGCTTGGGACTTTGGCGGCCCTGGCCGATAACCACACAGGAGCTCCAAACCGAGGAAGGGACACTGCAGTCTAACAACGTCCATGATCCCCATGTGGGCCACCCCGAACAGCGGGCCGTGCACCCGGTTTCCAGTGGGATCGCCGTGGGCTCTCTGAGCACCAAGGAGGGTGCTCAGTACGGCAAGTAGACAGGTAAGGAGACGGCTGCTTCCGGGGAAAACACATTCAGGTGGACCAGAGGTGCAGGTACATTTACCACAGACCAATCAGGGGTGGCCTGCCCGGACGTCTCTGACTCCAAACCTGTACTGATCGGGCGTTACAGTCATTACCGCGGACAGGCTTCCCCCGTCCACACCCAGGCTTTGGGAGAGACGTGAGAAGCCACCTGAACAGCGGGGCCAGCCTCCTGGCGCCCCGTGAACAGACTCCTGGCCTTTGGAAAGGGCAAAGCCCACCCGTGATGTGAAGGATGCAGGTTCTTCCCGTGTCTCACAAAGAGAATCCCGGCTCTCAGACAGCTCTCTGACACGTCACCCAGAAGGCACGCCGTTATTTCCACTCAGATGTCGTCTCAGAATGCCCCCCTTGTCATCTGCTTTCAGAGGAACCGAAAAGATGATGTCGTGGGAAATGTCATCTGCCGGTTAGGCAGCCACGAAATCCAAGTGCTCTTTGTGCTAAATGTGACTATCACTGTGCTTGAAATCAGAGCATGTTACCCAGACCCTCTGCACCCCCCCACCCCGCGATCCGCCGGAGGAGGCCGCCGGGACGGACGCACACTTGTTCATTTCTCCACTCATTGTTTTCTTGTTAATTTAAAAATATCGCGGTGTTTTAATTGCACTCTATTTAATGGACTATACCTGCCAGCTCCTGCACACTTCATTATTTATATTGCTGGAAAAGCACTTAAAAATCGGATTGCGTAATTTGTCCTTGTACATCTTTAAGGTAGATTTATATCTGAGGCCGCCAAGTGGCGGGGGCAGCGTTGCTCCGAATATTGCATTTTAACAAGCCGTCAACCCCTGAACACGTGCGCAGAAGAATGGGACTGGGGCGCTCGTTAGCGGAGTCGGCAGCTATTAAAAGAGAAGTTGAGCCCTGGCCGGTTTGGCTCAGCGGTTGGAGCGTCGGCCTGTGGTCCTGAGAGACCCGGATTCGGTTCCCGCTGAGGGCACGTACCTCGGTTGCAGTTTGTCCCCGGCCCTGGTTGGGTCATATGGGTGGCCACCACTCGACGTGTCCCTTTCACGTCGATGTTTCTCTCTCTCTTCCTCTCTCTCCCTCCCACTCTATCTGAACAAAAAATAGAAAAAATGTCCTGGGGTGAGGATAAAAAACAAAAAAGAGAGAAGTTGAAAAGTCAGTTCCTATCTGTGATTGTTAGGAGCCAGGGGTCCAGGGCCAGGCTGCCTGGGCTCAAACCCCAGCTCCGCTGTTCATTAGCCTCGCGTCCTCGGGCCCAGGACGGACACGGTTCTGCGCTCCGCCTGCCTCCTCCGGTAAACAGGAACGAAGCTGCCGGAAGGGCGCGTGGCACACCCAAGCACCAGGTGAGCACCTGACCTAGTCTCTCCCATAGCACTACCCATGATCTCTACCACGTGCACACCCGTAGCACGCCGTTCACTGTGCGTGGAGGTTCCAGACCTCCAGCAGATGTTCTCTGTGTCCGCGAGATCTCCGCTGCAGTGGGAGTTTGTAAGCGTGTTTGCTCACTGGGGATGTGTACGCTGATGATGGCCTTTAAAACGTGTAGAGAAAGAGTGAGGACCGTCGGGCAGCCTCCGGAGTGTCCGCTCACGCCAGCCCCAGGCTGTGCCCACTGCCTAACTGTCCCGGGCCCTTATGGCGGAGTGTCCGCTCACGCCAGCCCCAGGCTGTGCCCACTGCCTAACTGTCCCGGGCCCTTATGGCGGAGTGTCCGCTCACGCCAGCCCCAGGCTGTGCCCACTGCCTAACTGTCCCGGGCCCTTATGGCGGAGTGTCCGCTCACGCCAGCCCCAGGCTGTGCCCACTGCCTAACTGTCCCGGGCCCTTATGGCGGAGTGTCCGCTCACGCCAGCCCCAGGCTGTGCCCACTGCCTAACTGTCCCGGGCCAACGAGAAGGGCAGAGGGCAAGAAAAAATACATAAATGACGCAGGTACACCAGACGAAGGCCACACATCTGGTACCAAGTGGCCTAGGGCTCTCTGATGGGAACAGGGAAAACACCACCACGTGGCCACGGAGGTCCAACCCACGGTCATGCTGGGAGAGGAACCGGCATCAGCCCACATACAACAAATCATGTTGGCAATTTTAACTTTTGGTTCATTTTTCAGTTTTGTTAGAACTATTATGTAAAGCCCTGACGGTGTGGCTCAGTGGTTGAGTGTCGACCCATGCACCAAGAGGTCGCTGGTTCAATTCCCCGTCAGGGCACATGCCCAGGTTATGGGCCAAATCCCCAGTGGGGGGCATGTAGGAGAATCAATGTTCTCTCTCATTGATGTTTCTCTCTCTCCCTCTCCCTTCCTCTCTCTAAAATCAATAAAGAAAAAAAAAAGTTAAAAAAAAAGAAATATTATGTAAATCTGTTGTACTCTTATTGCTGTTTAGTCAAGTTATCGCTATAAGGAAGGTGTACAATGTTGCACCCGTACGTAATGTCATAATAAAAATGATTTATGTTGACACAGGGGTCTGTGAAAATTGTGTACCTTGGGAAAGAAATGGTAAGACACTCCCAGTTGAACACACTGAGCTCTGAGAGATATATATGGAACAAATGGCCTGTGATCTGGCCCTGGCCTCTCTCCGGTTCCCCACTTACACCCCATCCTTCATCAGAGCACCCTATAAACTGCCTGTCACCCAGGCCTCCTTCCTCAATTCACAAGTCCCCTCAACACCGATGCGTAGTCTGCAGACTCCTGCAAGCAGAAGTCAGCTCTTTCTCGGCTGGTCCTGCCGCCCTCCATGCAGGCTTCCATCCCTGCAGCTCTCTCTGAGTGAAACCCTTTCTGGTCACATTGACCTTCTCAGGAAACAGCTGTTTAAACCCTCAGACTCTGCACGTGGGAACCGCTGGCTCCCCAGCATCGAAGGCGCCGTGTGGCAAACAGCGGGAGCTTGGGGAAAATACGCCTGCGAGTGGACACCTGCTGGGGGCCAGCACTGGGTGCTTGCTACACTCACCCCAACCCAAAGAAACAGCAGAACACCAGTGGTCTGATTTCACAGAGACCCAGAGGCTACTCCTTGGCCCAGAGAGACGCTGACGGCAGGAAGGGTGTGCTGCCCCGACGGTGGCTGATGCTGCAACGTCTCCCAGCTCCAAGCCACTAGGTGAGAGCAAACGACAAGGACGACGACAGAAATAATGACAGGTGGCATATTATCACCTCCTGGACCACAAGGGCTAGGCACTTTTTAAACTTGCTTTACCCCTCTCCCAGCATGAGATATGTGCTGCTATTACCTTCATTCCTAGAGGGGAGGAAACAGAGCAGAACAAACAGGCCAGGTACCCAAGTCACACATCGACTGAGTGGTGGAGACACCTGAACCACCTCCCAGGCCTGTCTCCCCAGCAGGCCGTCTGTGTGGGTTTGGGGGACCCTCTCTGCAGCCCTTGCTGAGAAGCCCAAGCGTGGGTCCGTCAGTCCCAACAGAGCCGAGGCCCCGGCGGCCGTCCGGCATTCGGTGGTGGTGGCAGCAGACCCCAAGGCAACAAGACCGCTCGCTCTAGCCTGAGGGCGGTCCGGCGCACAGAAGCCCGTGGGGCAGGGAGGCGCGGAGAGTCAGCCATTCGGAGAGACGAACGTAACAGTTGTCGGGTGAGAAGCTCGTCCATAAAACACGGATGAGATTCAGCACTGAGTGCACTGAATCCTGGGCAGACGCCCGGCCAATGCGGGATGTGTTCGGGGAAGGAGAGTCGGACCGCGTCTCTCTCCAGAATCCCTTCCCTGCCCACGCTCTCCACCACCGACACCTGGACAGCAAACTCCCGGGGAACATCCGGAACCATGACACGATTATCAGGCGACTAAGAGCACACAGACCTAGAAGCTGGCCCCGGACTCTCCAGCCTTATATCCTTCAGGTCCCTGGCACCCAGGGGTGCAACCTACCCCTGAGAAACAAGACTGATGCAGGAGAATGACCCACAGATGACCCTTCGAGAGCTTTTCCTTCAAGGACCAATCTGGTGTTTCATTGACTTCCTGAGAAAAGCTGCCCATAAGCAAAGGTGTGGCCCATTCAAGGACAGTTCGTGTCTGCACAGAACACCATGCGGAACTGCGGGACCTCAGGACCTGGCTCGTGGAGTGGGGATCACTGTGCATGTGGTAAGGTCCCCAATAGTACACCCAGGGATGAGGGAAAATAGTGCCACCAGCTACAGCGTAGCTAAGCAGCATAGCACACAGTATACAAAGCTCCCATCTCTTCCCTGCACCCCTCCCCCCGGATGCCACTCGGATCACATCTGCCTTCCCGAAGGTCTGCTCGTCTCTCCGCCGCCCTCTCCACTCCCCCCGCCAAGGCCCCTGCACTACCTCCAGCTGCCGGAGGACGTCTGCTGAGACCCCATGTCACCTTCATGTGAGGACATCCGAGTGCCTGCGCTGGAACCCCACACGGCTCCAAGCTCTAACAGCAGAGACTCCCCTTGGCAAGAGCACGTGACGCAAACAGGGCCCAGCCAAGTCCGTCCTTCGGGTGTGCCCGCAGGGAGAGACCCCTGGCTCGGGAAGAGTGGGGATGGGCGCTGTCCCGGACATGAAAAGAGCAAGGACAGGGACCTGGGGGAGGTGCCGGGCCAACAGGAGGGGCAGTGAATATGCCCAGGGAGCCCCAGGTGATTCTGCCTGAGACCCTGAAAGCAGATGTCCCAGGAGGCATCGAGGAGAAAACTTGGGAACGCACGGAACAGGAGGAGGAACAGCGCAGGCTGGCAGGCAGCATTCAGAACTGCTCCTGAGTAGCCCAGGGTGCAATGCCAGCCTGGGGGCACGCCTGGGCTGGCTGAACCAGAACCCCAGGCCTGGGTCTTAGGAATGTGCTTGGTAACAGACCTGGGTTCCAATTCTGCCACCTAGGATTAGGACAGCTTTGGAAGATGTCCCTCATCTAAACAGTGTCCCTGCTGAGGGCTGGACGCAGCCTGGGACTCGTGAGCCCACGGTGCTGTAGGGACAGGACGACCACCAGGCACGCAGACAGCATGCTGCTGTGTTCTCAAGCCTCGACTTCCCCAGCCGGGAGATGAGGATGTCCCAGCAGGACCCCACTGGTTGTGCGAGAACCACCCAAGAGGACACAGATGTGGGGAGCAATCAGTAGAGGGTCCGGCACAGGATAAGTGCTCAGAAGAGGATGCGCTCATCTGTGACGGCATCTACCCATCCTCGTGTCCATGCAGGGTGCATATCAAATCTGAGTGCAGCCCTGGCCAGTGTGGCTCAGCGGTTGGAGCGTTGGCCTGGGGACCAAGAAGTCATGAATTCAATTCTCGTCAAGGTCATGTACCTCAGTTGCAGTTTGGTCCCCGACCCTAGTCAGGGTCGTGCCAGAGGCAACCAATCGATGTGTCTCTCACATTGATGTTTCTCTCTCTCTCTCTCTCTCTCTCTCTCTCTCTCTCTCTCTCCTTCCCACTATATCTGAATATCAGTGGAAAAATATCCTTGGGTGAGGATTATAAAACAAATTCTGAGTGTGTAACCAACGCGGCAAAATGTGCACACGGCTGTCTTCTGTGGTCTGCAGCGGGCCAGGTCTGGGACCACTGTGTCCTCTGGTGAACTGGAGCGGAGGACCAGCCCTGCCTGGCTCCTCTCTCCCTGGCAGATCAATCCGCTGCCAAGTCCTGTAGGGGGCACAATATATCCTGAGTCTGAGCACTTCTCAGCACCTCCACTACCACCAAGGCCCGGACCGACCCCACCTCTGTCCTGGTCAGGAGCCTTCTTCCCGGTCCCCCGACTGCAGAATTCCTTCCGGCCGACACTCTCCACCCAGCAGGCCTCTGCTCCGAGCCCAGCGCGGTACAGTTGGCAGGTTTAGCACATAAAAATACAGACTTCCCACTAATGTCCAAACTGAACAATTATCCACGGCTTATCTGCAATTCAAATTTAATTGGCCACCCTGTATTTTTATCTACAACTTCACGTCAATGGCTTCCCACTGCACGGAATAAAAACCAACCCACTGGCTAGCATCTGCGAGCCCACACCACCGCACTGGCCCGTCCTCAGGGCTGTCTCCCGGCTGGCCCTGGAGGACATCGCTCCTGGCTGGCCCAGGACGGCCTGCTCACTGGCTCCTCCACCCGGAATCCTCTTCCTGCCCATCTTCGCTCGGCTCCGTGCCCTTGCTCCACTCAGGCCTCTGTCCCATCGTGGCATCTCCACGGAGAGCCTCCTGACCTGAAACCCCACTCTCCACCCGGCCCCTCAGCCTCCATCTCTTTACCTTGCTTTTTTTTTTTTTTTTTATTGCCGGCATACAGAATTTATTTCTTATCCGTTGCTCTTCCTGGACAGGGAGTTTTCTGGGGGCGACAATCTGTCTCAGTCCTCACAAGGACACACATGTGGCCCCAGAACTGTGGACGCGACTGGATAGGCTGACAAATTTACTGCCCGAGAGTGTGGATGCGTGTGTGCGTGTTTGTCTAAGTTATGAGCAATGCAAAAACTCCATCTCCGAACTTCCCCGACTTTGGGGAGATGAAGCCTCAGCCGTAGGTGCAAAATAGATGTCTGCTGAATGGACGTTCGAGGAGGCATCGCATTCCCCTCCGCTCAAGGCAGCCACACCGGAGCGGTGCCCAGTCCAACCCCCGCCGCGTGGCAGGCGCTGAGGTCTGTGACATGGTGTGCAAGGGGAGCTGGGGCAGGAGGGGAGGAGCGTGTGGGGAGGATGGAGGAGGAGGAGGGGAGGAGGAGGGGGTCTCTGTTCGTCTGGCAGGCCGATGCCAACATGGGTGCTGCCCACCTACGTAGTACAAACATCCCAGGGGTAATTCTTGTCCTATTCCTCGTCGAACACAGGTCCTCAGCTTCTCCCGATGGTCAGCAAAACACGCCCACAGAGAACTTCCATGTGCTCCTCCTGCCCTGAGACTCACCACAAACACATGGGGGAGGTATTATTGTCTTTTCTGTAACTTTTCTATTTACTGCTTTGAGAGACGGAGGAAGAGAGAGGGAGAGAGGAGAGAGAGAAAGAGAAAGAGAGAGAGATTTATTCCACCTATTTATGCATTCATTGGTTGATGCTTATGTGTGCCTTGGCCGAGAAATCGACCCTCATTTTTCAACAACCCCCTCCACCGACCTCCTTCAGTGATTTGCCCCAACACGGGCCTGAGCTTTGCAAGGTTTTATGCTCTTCCCGAGCACATCTCCAAACATAAAAACACTACAGTAAGAACCAGGCCCTGGCTTAGAGCTCCAAGTCGGTAAATTAAAAGTTATAGTTCCCACAGTAACCACCTCTCTTCCTACCATGTCCGTATTTATAACTGCGTTACTGGATAGGCTGACAAATTTACTGCCCGAGAGTGTGGATGCGTGTGTGCGTGTTTGTCTAAGTTATGAGCAATGCAAAAACTCCATCTCCGAACTTCCCCGACTTTGGGGAGATGAAGCCTCAGCCGCAGTCCTGCGGTAGTGTCTCGGGGTGCTTTCCTTGAGCAGAACCGGAGGGAGCTCACCAGAAGCTGCACCCCATCCTCTGTGGGGGCTCTGCCTGTCCCAGGGGGCCCCGGCCGAGCAGGGTTCCATGCTGTGTGTCCAGGGGCGGAATCCCTGCTGGGGTTTTAGGATTTGGTTTGGCGAGTATGAAGAGAGAGAAAAGCAGAGAGCTATGAGACAGAGCAGGGGAAAAAAGAAAAAGAAAAAAAAAAAAAAAAAAAAAACAGGCATGAGAAGAGAGGTCTGGGAAGAAATGGGGTGGGGATGGGGTACGTACTGGAGGAGTACGTACACAAAGTGGAAAAGACCAAAAGAAAGAGAAAGGAGGGTTAGACCAAATCCCTGAAAGGAAATACGTATTAGTGTAAAGAAAAGAACAATGAAAAAGGAGGACAATTAAAATGGAGAGAAAATGATAAGAATAAATAATCTTTCAAATACTTATAATGCACACTTTCCCAGGGCGCGTTGAAGAACTCGACCACAGACGCTCAGTGGGTGTCTGTGCTTCATTTCCCGCGCTCTGGACGCTCCAAAGGGAATCTGTCCTGGTGGCGCCCGCAGGACGGGTGCTGACAGCGACGTCGCCGTGGAACGCACAGCCAAGCGACTTTCGGCATGTTGGTCGCTCTCTCTAGACCTGTTTCCTCCTCTGTGCATGGAGGACGCTAGTCTTGCCCAGTGGCCCCGAGGACGGAGGGCGCACGTGCAGAACCAGTAGGCGCCAGGTACGTGCACGCGCTCTGAACATTTTCCTGCTGGCTGTTCCTACCCAGTCCTCCCCACGCCTCGATGCAGGCGGCTGCATCTCCCGTCAGCCCTCGAAGACGCCGGCCCCCAGGCTCACACATCCAGCAACCCACAGGAGGCAGGATTCGGACACACTCGTGTTCCTTTTACTGGTGACCACCGGGGAGAGAGAGGGGGGAAGGAAAAGAGGGAGGGAGAGAGGGAGAAGCTCCTTTCCCCTTTGGTGAGAGCGGAGGCAGTGAGAGGCACGGACCAGAGGGAAATAGAGACGCGACAGGAGGAGTGGACGAGTGGACGGAGCAATCCTGAGACCTTCCTGACAGAGGCAATCGAGCTGGAGGGCAGCCTTTGAACCATCTCCGTCGGGCATAGTATGTCCCTCTCGAAGGGAGGCCAGGCCTAGGCGTGGGCCCCACACTCCCACCTCCCCCAGATCCACCTGCCTTGTCCTCCCACATGGTGTCCGTCCGTCCGTCCCTCTCCTGGACTCATCCTGGACCCACTGCAGCTGCAGAAAACAGGAGCTCACACGGACCCTGCTGGGCAGCCCCTCGATGCTCCTTCTGAGTTCCAGAAGCTGCGTTAGCGGGGGAGGGGGGGGACGGGGACGGGGTTGGGGGGACGGGCCCTGCAGCCTCAGCTCCGGATGCCCAGGCTGAGTGTGCCCCCGGGCAGTGGCACAGGTCTTCCTTTGTCTGGAGAACAGACAACATTCACTACGAGAACGTTAAATTAAAACAAATACAAAGACCCCCAGAGGTCCCGTGCTTGCCCAACGTCCAGCCGCGTGCTGAACACAGATACAGGCAGCCGCGCTGCAAACCGCTAATCCAACTGACATTTCCAGGGAGGAGGAGAGGGTGCTGGTCAGGGAGACTGGTTTCACCCTATTCGAAAAGAGAGGAGCAAGGAGGGATTAAAAACAGATATGTTGTCACCCTCATACGAGGAGCCGTGTACACGGCACTGACCGCAGGGAGAATCCGCGTGCAGGAGTGTTGGACGCGGCAGAGCCGGAGGACTCATTTCTCACCAGCGAACACTGCGCAGTAGGAGAGCTTGTGAGCCCAGGACTGGAACACGGCTCTTCACAGGCCCGGGGGTGCAGACAGCAAAGGACAGGCCTCTGGGCTCATATCCACAGGTCCCCATCCAGACGCGGACGTAAACGTGGCTAAGCCCCAGCAACCTCTCCTGCGTTTCCCAGCGTGCCCTGGCTTGTCACGGCCGATGTCTCACAAGCACTTGCAAAGGCAGAGACTCGTCAACAATCCACCTTCTCCTACTCTCTGGGCCAGTCCCTTCAGTGGCTCTGACATGGAGACTAGGGGAGACCCCTAAGGCACCAGGAAGAACCGCACGCCAAGGGGAGCCGGGCCCCTCCTCCCCCGGTACCCACATGCCATCTTCTCCACACACCTGGAGAGGTGGGCATCTCCCTCGTCGTTTCAAATATTCCTTCTTCGAAATACACTGTTCATGGCCAAAAAAAGCTAACATAGCACCAATTTTTCATGATTTTTTAAACAGGAAACTTTATAATTACATTATAATTAAACCTTACAATGCATTACATGTTAAGCCAACTCCCTCCTCCTAATCAATTTCCGAAATGAAACCAAGACATCATCAACATAAACACCTGCGCGGAAGTGACAAGTGGCCTGTTAGGATAAAGTGCCTGAAGCACTGCCCCTTGGTCAGGGAAGGAGCCAGAGGGGCAAACTGTGGGCTCGCAGCCTGCCTTTCTCAGGACCAGCAGCCAGGACCACACCCCGTCCTGCCGGGGCCTGGGGGCTCCTCAACGTCTCTCCCCCTGACTCCGCTGTGTCTGGTCGGTAACTTAATCCTTACCATGGCACATTATTCTGTAAAAAATATTATATTGACTTTTGCAATGTAAGCATAAATTTCTCCTATGTAAATATCACCCCCGAAACGTGCTGTCGAGATATGTACGTTCTAATGAAGCTTGGGCATTAAGAAAAACCCACAGCCCTGGCCGGTTTGGCTCAGTGGTTAGAGTGTCGGCCTGCGGTCCACAGAGACCCGGGTTCGGTTCCCACTAAGGGCTGCAGTTTGTCCCCGGCCCTGGTTGGTTCGTGTGGGTGGCGGCCACTCGATGTGTCCCTTTCACGTCGATGTTTCTCTCTCTTCCTCTCTCTCCTTCCCGCTCTGAGTAAAAAATGGAAAAATGTCCTCGGGTGAGGATAAAAAAAAAAAAAGAAAAGAAAAACCCACAAAAAGACAAGAGGCAGCGGCATCTATCCACAATCACCAGAAGGTGGAAAATCCCAAATGTTCATTCACAGATGAATGGATTAACAAAATGTGGTCCAGCATACATTGGAATATTATTCAGCCTTAAAAAAGAAGGACATTATGATACATACTACAACATGGGTGAATCTTCAAGATACTATGCCATGTAAATAAACCGGACACAAACGGACAAATATCATACGATTCCACGTATGTGAGGGACCGAGAACAAATCCATAGAAACAGAAAGCAGAAGAAAAGAGGTTAACAGGAGCTGGGAGGGGGGAGAGGGGAGTGACTGGGTAAGGGGCACAGAGCTTCTACTGCAGGTGACAAAACAGTTCTGGAAACGGATAGTGTGACGACTCCACACCACTGTGACTGTACCTAGTGTCACAGAAGTGCACAATTATAAAGAACGCAAATGATGCATGTTACATTATGCATATTTTGTGACAGTGAAACAAACAGGCATGCTACCAGAAAAACCTCAACCAGAAGCTTTAATATTTTGACCGAGAGAATTGTGGAGTGGGGTTTTCCAGTGAGAGAGCAACTTGTCAAATAGCAGGTGAGATAAGGTCTTCAAGAAATGTGGACAGGCTGAAATATTTTAGATAGTGTCCACCTTTTCATAAACAGACTGCAAACCTGCAGGGACTGGAGTCCCCGTCTTTAGCAAGGGTGTCTGAGGGGTGACCCCTAAGCAGTCTTGTTTCCAGTCGCTGTTTGAAAAGACCTGTTTGCCTGATGCCAGCTACTAGGGGCCAGCAAAGGTCCCTGTGATCCCGCTGCGTGCACCTCTCGTGAGCCTGCCAGACGGAGCCAGAGCCCTTGAAGGGACGGGGGACAGAGACATCACTGAAATGTTTTTAAGGCTGTCTGAGTCACTTGGTACCTACTGATGACCAGATGTAGGGAAGTTGTAGTGGGAAGCTAACCCTCTTCCCCCTCAAACCTTTCGGCCACTGCTGTTCCCTCCCAAATCAACCACACTTCATGCACTTAGGTAAATTCACAAATACACACAAAGAAAGAAACAGGATAAGCCCCGCCCCGACCCAGGTCTCATCTAACTATAAAAGTTTACACTTAACCTTATCCAGCTACCGACAGTCTCTTTGCATGGCTAGCACCGACTCTGGGTGGAGGGACAGGGATGCGGACTGTGTGATCACAGAGTGAAAGAGAACAGCCGAGCGCCTGCTGTGGATGGGCACTCCAGCCGGACTACGTCCCAAACCCAGCTGCTCCAGTCACCTGAGTTTTCTGTGCTCTCTCTCCAGGTCAGCCCAAGTCACCTTGTCCCACAAAGTTGTGACCAGACAGCTGGAGTTAACAGCCAACCGCTGCATGATGCAGAATAGGAACAAACCACACATCCTATAATTTTTTAAAAAATGATTTGCTCGAATATTTTCTTTTTAAAAAACTATTTTATTGATTTTTTTTTAGATAGAGAGGAAAGGAGGGGGGAGAAATAGAAACATTGATCGGCTGCCTCCTGCACGCCTCCTACTGGGGATCGAGCCTGCAACCAGGTCATGTGGCCTGACTGGGAACCGAGCCAGGACCTCTCGGTCCATGGGGCACCCTCGATCCACTGAGCCACACCAGCCAGGATAGTATTTTCTTGAGAACCTTTTCAAACAGACCATAAAGGTAAAAGAATTCTATAGGGAACACAGATCGCCTACCTTCCACCCTTAACATCTTACCTTACTTGCTTTGTCATCTCTACCGATCCTTGTATCTATCCAACGACCCACCTTTTTTTCATGGCATTTCAAAACAGTAACTTTGTCATCATCGCGTTATTCTCCGGGTACTTCAGAATATGTAAAACATTAAGTAGGGTTCAGTGAAGTTTAACCTTTTTTTCTCTGGAGGTGCGTACAAGAACATGTACCCACAAGGAAACGCACAGACTGTCGGGAGTTCTGACAGAGGCACACACCTGTGCAGTGAGTCCTCACCTGACACCGCCCAGGTCCTTGGAAACTGGGGCTTTCAGCGAAACAACATATAATGAAACCAATTTGTCCCTATGCTAATTACTATAAATAAGAGTGAAGTTCCCACAACCTATTTCTGGTCACAGAAACACCACCAAACATCTAAATAAAGACCCAAGACACTTTCCAATATGAGGCACTGAAATAAATGTGAGCTACACATAGATTTAAGAAAGATTCATAAAAACAAGCAAGACACTTATTTTCCAGTTCAGGGTCATGGGTGGCCAGAGCGTCTCCCCGCAGCTCAGGGCGCCAGGCGGAACCCAACCCTGGATAGGGTACCCTTCCACGTCAGGGTGACCCACACTTACTCACACTGGACAACTCAGACACATCAATCCACCCAACGTGCATGTCTTTGGGACGTGGAAGGAAACCGGCGTCCCCGGACCACACAGACCTGCGGAAGACAAGCCAACTCCACACAGACAGCAGCCCTGACCAGGAGTCGATCGTTTTAATCTCATCAGCATTATAACAAAACAACACTGAATAAAACAATGCTATTCTCAGACCTCCTGTAGAACATTCTGGGGTGGTGTTGTAATTCACTCAAGCCCCTTTGCAGTCTCCACTTGCAAGCCTAGGGGCTCCCCCTTTTCTGACGTAGTCCCATTATGAACCGGTTCTCCCTGTCCCCAAACGTCCTCTGTAGAAATCACGTACGCCTCATCCACACTTCCAGGACTCATCCACGCTGTAGCACGCAGCCGTCTGTTTCTTCTGGCTGCTCAGTGAGGGACACACCATGAGACTAAGGGTCACAATGTGTTTGCCCGCTCTCTGATCGCCGCGCACGGGTCTGTCTTCGGTTTGGGCGATGACTACAGTTGCAACTGGAGGGTCAGAGAGCAGGTGTCATTGCTCCGTAAGGAACTGTAGGGCTTCTCTGCAGAGTGGACAAACCCTGTGACACCAGTGACGCGTGTGTCAAACTGTGCCCACCTCGCCAACAGCTCAGGCTGTCAGGCTGTTCCACGTTTGATTCCTTCCGCTGGGCTCAGGGCGGCATCTCACTGGGGCGTCTCCTGCCATCTGGGGGGGTCCCCTGACTTTTCTCAGAATTCCATTTTGATTCCCGGACAGCGTGTCCCAGTGCACCTCTGTCTACGGCTTTCTAAGGACTGCACTACACACGCACAATTCATCAGCATCCACAGGGCCAAGATCTGAACAGTGTCAGTGAAACGCAGAAACGTGTCCTCTCATCCCCTCCCGTCCACAGCAGGACTGTTTCCGTATTTCCCCTGCATTCGTGGAGACCACACGAGCCTCTTCGAAACGCCTGCACGCTCAGGACACCCCGCGGAACCTAGCTCCCACCAAGCCGACGCACCCGTGTGAGACGAGCGAGGCGAAAGGGAACACGGGGAGGAGAAACAGCTCTGCGGCTGCTCCTCCTGTTTTCTGGCAAGACTGAGCGAGGGACATCTGTTTCTTTCTGAGGCCTCGGCCCTTAGACGCCCCAGTCCCGTGCCGAACTTCATGAGTACCACGAGGCACCAGGCCTGCGTCCCAGGCTCCTGGACCAGTTTCCTCGGTGGGCTGGTTCCGTGTGCCTCGAACTGCTCCTCGGAGCTCGGCTTAGACACTGCGCCTCCAGCTTCTCCTAGAATTCTGCAAGACACCTGGTAACGGCCAGACCCCCTCCTGTTCAAATTCCCGCGGTCCCTTGTCTGCCCGGGAACTCGAGCAGAGTCCCACGGCTAATGACCGGCAGAGGCGGGATCAAAACCCGGATCTTTTCTTTCTTCTGCACGGGGCTGCCAGAGTCCCCCCTCAACCACATCCTCCAGAGGAGAAGTTGAAAGTCCCATATTCTGTTTGAAGAACGTGCACTGATAAAATGTTCGTCCTCCTCGGTCGTTCCCTTTGCCCACGCCCCCAGGGCTGGTTCGCACGGTGGCCACACTGCTGGCAGTAGTGAGCGATCTTTCTGCTGCGGGGCGGCTGTTGGCGCTGAATGAAGCGAGGCATCTGTCTCATACACGATGAAACTCGCTCCGGTAGACACAGAGGTGAGCCAGCTGCGGGGCTTCTCACACTTACCTGCAGGTGGACGAACCCCGGACCTGGGATCTGGAGATCTCCGCCCAGCTGCACCCCAGCCCGTGCTGTTGACTGCACCTGTTCTGACCTTCCAATGCTCCAGCCCAACTGGCTTCCTTGCTGTTTCCAAACAGCCCTGTGATGTCTGTCCCCAGCTCCTGACACACAGCTCCTAGGACCCTGGGTCTCTCTAGAATAAGAGTGTGTTATGTATAGTAATGAGATGGCTGGTGGGTGGGGCCCCGAGACAGCCCCAGCATGGGAACTGGTCACCAGAAAGCCAAAGGCATGATTCGAGGGGTGGAAGTCTCAGCCCCACCCTACCCCCAACCTCCCTGGAGGGGACAGGGGCTGGAGAAGGAGCTAAGCACCGAGAGCCAATGATGAAATCAATCATGGCTGCATAATGAGACCTCCGTAAGACCCCAAAATGGCAGGGTTCGGAGAGTGTCCATGTTGGTGAATGCGTCAGGGCTGGGAGGGCAGCATGGCCGGAGGGGTGTGCACATAACCCCGCCTCTGTACCTTGCTCTACCCATCTCTTCTGTTCGGCTGTTCCCGAGTTGCATCCTTGATAATGAACCAGCACTTATAAGTGAAGCACTTTCCCGAGTTCCAGAGGAGGGTGGTGGGGCTCTGAGAACCACGTGAATTGAGAGCCAGTCAGAAGTACGGGTGGTGACCTGGGGCTTGCGACTAGAGTCTGAAGCAGGGACAGTCTCATGAGATGGAGCCTGTAAGCGATGGGGTCTGCACTAACGCTGGGTAGTTAGTGACAGAAGTGGATTGAATTGTAGGATACCCAGTTGGTGTCCAGAGCGTGGGAGAACTAGTGTGGAGAGAAAAACCCACGCATTTGATATCAAAGTACTGCAGATGAAAACCACCTAGACTTTGTCCCTCAAATAAGACAGCACGTTCCTGCCACAGGGCCTTTGTACTTGCAATTTCCTCGGGATGGAATCTGCATCCTTTTAATAACTGTACGGAGTGTATCCTCACTTCACTCTAGGGCCCACTCCAAAAGCCTTCCTAACAGCCAGCCTCCCCAGACTTCTCCCCAAAGCGCTTGCATGATTCCAACGTATGTACCTATTTCTTCCCCAACTGTTCCTCCAGGGAATTCTCCACTTCAGTATTCCCAGGGCCTAGAATGGTGACTGGCACATAAATATCGGAGTGAATGAACACCTGTCTGCATGCTGAATGGGGACCCCAAGGTCCTCTTCTATAAAACCAAGGTCACAATGCCGACCTTGGACAATTGTCGTAAATATTAACAGGGCGGTTACCCGTGGGGCCAGGACAGTGAAAACACTTACAGGTGCACTGATGCTAAGATGAGCCGCTTTTCACATTCTGACGTCTCCCAAACCAGGAAGGCTCCAGCAGCAGCCGAGGACCACGCAGGGGTGGCGTGGCTGGCACCGCCGACAGCACTGCTGCTGCGCGTCTTCACCTGCTTCCCCTCTGCACCCCCACTGCTCAGCATGGGACCCAGCCACCAACCACATCCACGCCGCTTGGGAGCTTGTCAGAAAAGCAGACCCTCAGGCCCACGCCGGGGTGACAACTAGAGTCTGCATCTCATCAAGACCCCAGGACATCTGTGAGCCCGACAATCTGAGAGACACTTGCTGGGCACATCATCCTCACCTCCAGCCCACAGGTTAGAAAATCCACGCACTGGCTACACCTTCCATCCCTCCTGTCACTCCAGGCCTCCGGCTCCTCATCAGCCTCTCCAGCAGCCGTAGGGGCAGCCTGCACCGCCCTGGATGGAATAATCACGTTCACATTCCCTGCTTTGGTTTTTCTTACTCCCTCCACCTGGAACGCCCTTCGAAACCGCGCATGCACCTCCGGACGCCACCCCGGACCACGAACAAGTGGGGGACAGACACTGGGTGCTCCCCATCAGCAAGGCAGGCTCTGGAACCCATGCCACTTACTACCCTGGACAGGTTAAGCAACCGCTCTCTGCCTCCGTTTATTTTGCGGTAAAACTGGAATAGTAATGGGAACTACATTTCACAGGACAGCTCCAGGAAGTCAAGGAGGTGACACAGTGAAAACACTTGGAATAATCCTCGGCACCTGATAACCGCTCATAACCCTCCATCACGCACAGGACCCAGCATGGAGCAGACGCACGGTGGGCACTCGGTCAGCGCGGACGGAACCCAACCTGCAGTTCCTGGACTGAGGTCGGTGTCTTTGTTCTCCTTGGGCTCGAGCGTCCACCCCACCCACTCTTCTCCACAGCCCAGGAGCAAAGCCAGCCCCCAGCCCCCAACAGGGACATGATTTCGATGGAAGAGTATTTTCCGCAGCCCTCCCTGTTTTCAGAGCCCCGCCAAGAAAGAGAAAGAGAAAGCAATATAAATGTTAATGGGAAATTTCCAGGCGCTTTAACTCGGGCTAATCTGTTACAGCACAACAAAGAGGGAATTAAGACAGCTGAAGGGACGGAAGGCACAGACACTGACCCGCTGAAGCCCAGAGGACGTCTGTCCCCAGGAGGAAACGCAGGTCCAGGACAAAGGCTGCTCCCGGGCTGTCTCCATGCTGGGGCACGGCTGCCCTGGCCCGCGTTTTCCCGGCACCCCCCAACCAGGCCTAGGACATGCAGCAGTGGGCCCACGTGGTGGGGACAAGCAGGTGACTGCCATGCACGCCCTGTCCTCAAGGACTACAGGGCCAGGCCGACAAGCACACCTACCATTATGACAGTGTGTCATGTGCTCCGAAGCCGGAGAAGAGGCTCATTACCAGGGGCAGGAGAGACGGGGGCCGAGCAAGTCTGCTCCCAGAGAAGACCCTGAGACTAGGTTCCGGGGCGTGAATAGGAATTCGCCTGGCAAAGGAGGCAGGAACGGCGTCCCAGGCCGGGGCATTTCACTGGGGTGGGCTGAATAACGGTCCCCCAAAGATGTCCACGAGCTAATTCCTGGGATTTGTGAATGTTATCTTAAAGGCAAAAGAGACTCTGTAGGTATGATCCCAGACCTTGGGATGGGGAGGTTATCTTGGATGACCTGGCTGAGCCCCGAGTAACCGTAAGACCCTCGTAAGAGACGTGCAGGAGGGTTCACACCAGAGGAAATGTCGGTGTGAGGGGGAGCAGAGGTGGGAGTGAGGCCCTCTGCAGAGAAGGGGGGAGGCGAAGGCAGGAACCAGGTGCTCGCTTGAAGCTGGAAAGGAGCACGGACACGGATTCTGCTCGCAGAGCCTGCGGACACCGCAGCTCTAGCCCCGCGACACTGACACTGGACTGCTGACCCCTAGAAGCACAACGGATACTTTTGTATGACTTTAAGCAGCTAAGCTCGTGGTAACCTGTTATAGCAGCAAGCTAATACACATGTGCTGTTTGAGATGCATCTCTAAGGATGTGGGGGAATCAGGAAAGAAGAGATGCACCAGGCCGAGGTCCCACTTCATCCTTAGCATGGGCAGCCGCCAAGGGACATGACGCCAAGGGGTGATATAATGAGAGTGCCCCCGTAAGGCGGTGAATTACTGCATTTCTAAATCTCCAGTCTTAGGAATTACCACAGGTCTAATTTCCCATTTTATGGGCTCCCTCTGCTTTTATCATAGGCTATCGTGACTTTCTGAAAAACAGGATGCACCTGTTGGAGCAGTTACTCTATCTCCAGCCGTCCCAAGTCCAGGCCAATGGTTTCAAAGATGCCTCACCTGCCTTCGCAGAGCTGCTCTCGAGCACAGGTACGTGTGCATGGACAGCCGTACCGTACTAGAAATCGGGAGCCTCCCCCGAAATCCTGGCCAGATGATTGCTTATTCCTACAAGGGCCACACTCAGATGCATGCCCACCCCCCGACCCCACCACCAAGAAGGGTTGGGCAACCAAGACCCACGGAGGCCTCACTCAGAGCCCAGAGCTCCGACCAGTGCCTTGTGGAGACCCCAGAGATCCTCAGAGGAAGCACCCCTCTGCGCAGAGCACTAGGTGCCCGGGGGTGGGGGACCGGGAGTCAGGAGTGACCAGCCCTGTCCCTGATCACAGCTGCTCCCAGGCACAGGGCCCACCAGAAACCCAGGGAATTATTCCCTGTCCACACACCCAGCCCGCTGCCCAGTCTCTGCTTACACACAGAAGGGCCTTTAAAGGTCACATTCCAGCCCTGGCTGGTTTGGCTCAGCAGTCAGAGCATCAGCCTGCGGTCCAGAGAGACCCGGGTTCGATTCCCACTAAGGGCGTGTACCTTGGTTGCAGTTTGGCCCCGGCCCTGGTTGGGTTGTGTGGGTGGCAGCCACTCGATGTGTCCCTTCACATCGATGTTTCTCTCTCTCTCTCCCTCTCTATCTGAACAAAAAATGGAAAAACGTCCTCGGGTGAGGATAAAAATAAATAAATACGTAGATGTCACATTCCAGCCAGCCTCCAGGTCCTTGCCCTTGCTGCCCACTCCATGCCTCGCGTCCTCCCCACACCCCTCCTCCCGGGCCCTGTCAGCTTTGCCTCTGCCGGACGTCACCTGCTGCCGAAGGAATCTCTCAGGTGGCATTTAAGCGGCTCCGCATCGGAACAGGTGGGTTCGCTTTGGCACTGCCACCAGGCCCCGAGGCCGCAGGCCGGGCACTGAGGGGTCCAAGGCAGCGCCTTCGCTGTGGCCAGAGCAGGGCACCCACAGAACGGGGTGCTCAGCAGCCGGAAGAACTGATTTCAGAAACCACTGGCCCTCCCCGGGCCTCGGAGGAGAGAGTGGACTGCCACCTTCAGCGTCACTCAGTCCCTCCTAAGGCGATGGCCCAGGGGTGAAATCGGGCACCCGGCCGGGCCTCGGAGCGCTGCGGCGCTGACTGCCCGACGCCCGGGGGCACGTTCTCCATTTGAGCTGTTTTATTTTGTTAAATGTACAGTCGTCCCTCGCCACTTTCGCCACTTCACCATATCCGCGATAGAGTGAGGCCGCGGAAGTCGAGTGGGAGTGGCGAGGGACAGCTGTGTAAACAAAGAATCCTACGTCACGGAAACTCATTTATCACGGCAGTCTAGAACTGATTAACCGCGATAAACGAGGGCCAACTGTATTTGTATTGATTTTTTCAGAGAGAGAAAAAAAACATTGATGTGAGAAACATTGATCGGCTGCCTCCTGCATGTCCCCCAACTGGGCAGGGAGCCCACAACCCAGGCATGTGTCCTGACGGAACTGAACCAAGACCTCTCGGTCCATGGGACAAGGCTCAAGCCACACTGGCAAGGCCATTTTTGAACTATGTTAAATGGCACCGCTAATGAACCATTCTGACTGGCTTCTCCCTATCCCACCCCCCTTTTCTTTGGGAGTCTACATTTCTCAAACAGAATCTGGGAGTTAAAGGGATGACCCGCAATTTAGTTCCTGCAGTGAACTTCCAGTTTTCTCTCCGAATGAGTGACACTGGTGTCTCCCGCAATTCAGACCCCACCGCCATCGATGGAACAGTCTCCCTGATCTCCCTTCAGCATCAGTGCCCAGTGAACCCCTGCACTGATGAGGAAAGTGAAGGTGTGTCCAGGAAAGAGCCTCCGTCGAGGCCAGAGGGCGATTTTGAGACAGGGCAGGGAAAGAATCTAAGTCCTGGACTCCCCCAGCGCGGCTGTAGCTCCCGGAGTCCTCAGATCCCCGAGTTATCCCCAGTCTGCGGCAACAGTCTTCATTCATCAGAGATAAGCACAGGCAGGTTCTGGCCCGGGCACTTCATTATGCACATCAGCACATCCGTCCGAGTCCAGGAGGCAATCACAATGAGGAGCTGCCGCTGATGAAGACAGCGCCTGCCCGCCCTTGGATGCTTAGCCACTTGCAAAGCACTTTACATTCCCGTACGAACTCTAAAAATCTATGCGCGAGGCGCTGACATGCCCCGTTTATCGATGAAAGGAATGAAGCTCATAAAAGTGACTTCCCTCAAGAGTTCCACGGAGTATAAATGGAAAATACATCCACCAATAAACTGATTTAAACACAGGGCTGTGTCCAAAACCTAAGCGTTCAGTAGCGGCGCTGGACGGCCCCTACCGCTAACAGCGCAGGTGGGCCGCCACGGGAACGGTTTCTCAGTGGGCACTCCGCGTGGGTTTGCTCCCCTGCGCTGTGCTGCTGGGCGTGGTCGGGGCTGCCTTAGTCTCAATGCTCCGACTGGCTGCAGGCAAACACACGCCCTTCTCTTCCGAGGGCTGCTTCCCTTTCTGGCAAACGTGGATCCCAAGGATCAGCCCACACCTCTGCGCAAACGCCCAGCCGACGCCTCCAAAGGCTCGGAGGGCCTGGGAACGGGCACCCCGTGCAGGGCAGAGGTGGGAGCAGAAGGGGGAGCATTCCTCGAAAGCACAGAAGTAGGTCAGTATAAAGGAAAGCGCGTCAGGCTGGGAAAGAGGCCTCGGGTTCCAGTCTGAGCCCTGCCGGGCACTCAGCGTGTAACTGAGGCAAGCCGGTCTCAGCCTCACAAAGACTGATGATGATCAAACAAATAACTCCGTGTAATTTCAGACACCCCTCTGGAGGAGGCGAGGGAGAGTCTCATGGAGACTGAATAGCCTAAAAGGAAGGAAATGATTCAGCAAAACAAGACAAGATATCCGGGTCCCGGATCTTTTGCACAACTAACCTACCAGCTTCGTTTTCCCAGCAAGCACCGGTGGACTGGCCCTTCCCCGGCCTGAGGCAGCTACCATGGCAGACGCTTCTGCTCCCACCCCAGCCTGCACGCCAGGATGGCCCCAGATTCAAAGCGGTCTGCAAAGACAGCATGGCCTCCATCACCGAGGAGGAGTGCTGTCCCCTCCCGGAGACCCCGACTGGCTCATGAGGCCCAGTGCGGCTGGATGATGCTGTGCCTGACACAGAAATGGGAGGGAGAGGTCGGGGAAAGGCCACGTCACGGCGCCAGCTCCCCTTCCTCAATGTCCTGACACGGGCTGGGTGTGCCTGCTCCGTGCCATCCTTCTGCCAATGGCCACAGAGAGCCCTCCTGGGGACACACCTGTCCTCAGGCACCAGCAGCCGATCGCTGTGCTCCGTGTCCATTGGTGGAACACAGGGGAGTCGGAACGCACTCCAGGCCCACATAACACAGTTCACAAAGACACGTACGGCTCGCCAGAGACGCTCTCTCCCTGTAACGTAGACAGTAAGTGTCCAGGTGCTCCTGGCCAGAGGCGGTTACAGGGCTCCTCTTGCTGGGGTTCACGGCCACGTTCGCAGTGTGCCGCTGAGGCTCTGCACAGGGCTGTGGGCACAGGGCACAGGGCACAGGGCACAGAGGGCTGTGGGCACGGGCTGCGGGCACAGAGGGCTGTGGGCTCACAGGGCTGTGGGCTCACAGGGCTGCGGGCACTGGGCTGCGGGCACAGAGGGCTGTGGGCTCAGAGAGCTATGGGCACAGGGCTGCGGGCACTGGGCTGCGGGCACAGGGCTGCGGGCACAGAGGGCTGCGGGCTCACAGGGTTGCAGGCACTGGGCTGCAGGCACAGAGGGCTGCGGGCTCACAGGGCTGCGGGCACAGAGGGCTGCGGGCACAGAGGGCTGCGGGCTCACTGGGCTGCGGGCACAGGGCTGCGGGCACAGAGGGCTGCGGGCTCACAGGGTTGCAGGCACTGGGCTGCAGGCACAGAGGGCTGCGGGCTCACAGGGCTGCGGGCACAGAGGGCTACGGGCTCACAGGGCTGCGGGCACAGAGGGCTGCGGGCACAGAGGGCTGCGGGCTCACAGGGCTGCGGGCACAGAGGGCTGCGGGCTCACAGGGCTGCGGGCACAGAGGGCTGCGGGCACAGAGGGCTGCGGGCTCACAGGGCTGCGGGCACAGAGGGCTGCGGGCTCACAGGGCTGCGGGCACAGAGGGCTGTGGGCTCACAGGGCTGCGGGCACAGAGGGCTGCGGGCACAGAGGGCTGTGGGCTCACAGGGCTGCGGGCACAGAGGGCTGCGGGCACAGAGGGCTGCGGGCACAGAGGGCTGCGGGCACAGGGCTGCGGGCACAGAGGGCTGCGGGCTCACAGGGCTGCGGGCTCACAGGGCTGCGGGCACAGGGCTGTGGGCACAGAGGGCTGTGGGCACAGAGGGCTGTGGGCTCACAGGGCCGCAGGCACAGGGATACGGGTGCACATGCATCATCACCCTTCTTTCCTCAACTGCTCCAGCTTCCGCGCCAGACTCGCTCCCTGCTCCTTGTTCTTTGGAAGCCAAGGAGCTTTTCTATGAAAGTCAAGCTGCTGGGGGAATAACAGTGTCGATGTATGAGCTCCCCACCTGGCCTGGCCGACCTGCAAAGATACCGAACAGCAAAGGAAGGGGACCGTGTTTCTCATTTTAGTTCCCAGCTGGAGCTGCCTCCCAGGGGCTACCCACACCCCCGAGGGGCTGATGTCGCTACTGTGACTTCGGTAGTGCCCTGCAGACCTTGGGGACCAGTGTCCCTGGGAAAATCCACAGCACTGAGGGCCTCTGAGAGACAGACAGGAATGAGGACGTCACCGTGTGCCTGGCTCTGGAGGTGTCTGCCGAACCACCAAGCAGAGACCCATCAAAGACACAGGTGGGCACACGTGCGAGGGGGCGGAGCTGGGTCTTAAAAACCAGGCTGATGGAATCTGGGGTGCTCAGAATGCGGGGGCCCCACACAGGCCCTCTGCACGCCCTGGACGTCTCCCAGGATGCACCGCTGCCACGTGAACGGCTTCCACAGATGGAAGAGGAGCTGCTGACACTCAGTGGACCCGCCGCAGAGGGATCATCGTCCTCACTGTGCAGCTGGCTCTGCGTGGGCCCCGGAAAGGCGCCTGGAGGGGTGGGGCTGGGTAATGTGCTTGGAGACCTGGCAGGGGCCCAGCCAGGGTTCCCACCACGCGCCACGCACGGTCCCCTCGACATTACAGGGCACGCTCCCGATTAGCTGCTCTCTCCGGGCAAACGTTCCTGTGTGAGGTTGCTACGGCTGCCGTCTGGTGCCCCGGTTTGGGTGCCGTAAGCAACAGACATTTATGTGCTCCAGTGCTGGAGGCTGAAGGTCCAAGATCAGCAGGGTCTCTGTCTTCTGACCCCTCTCTCCCAGGAGAGCAGGCAGCCATCTTCGGTGTGTGCGCGTCCTGATGGCCTCTGTAAGGACCCCGGCCACACTGGATTGGGGCCCACCCAGATGATCTCAGTGTGTCGTCATCATGATCTTTTTAAAGGCCGTATCTCCAGATGCAGTCACATTCTGAGATGCTGAGAGCTAGACACATGTCGAGGGGTACAATTCTACGTATAGCAGTCGTTACCAGCTGTATACCCCACAGGAGGGCTCAGTAGCTTCCCAGAGACACAAGACACCTCAAAAGAGTGACACAGGGACCTGGACCCAGGGTCCAGCTGACTTCATCCCGCGTGGCCAAGACCACCCTAGGATTCAAACTACTTCTTGTTGAGCTGGTCACTTCCTATCATCGTGACTCAGTCTTGTCTATTCTAGGTTGTCCAGACATACCCCACAGGTATGCGGGGATACAGAGCGACACCCACTCTGAAAACACGTCCGTGCACACCATTCATCCGTGGGATCGGAACAAACCTCAGGGAGCTCCAGGTCACTGCTGCCTACTCTCCAACCTGGATTTCCTGCTTCCAAAGGCAGTTTCCTGATACATTTCTGCTGACCGCAGGGACGGATGCAGGAACAAAGGGCCCACCCAGTTTTAAGCTCCAGGATTCTGCTCTTGGGTGGCTGAGGACTGCATCAGACCCAACCAGCTCTCTTCTCCTCTCCAGCAGCCCCGCCCAGTGGAACAAGCCTGGATAACAAATGGCCATTGAGAAGAACAGCCTCTGCCCAGGTACAGAGAGAGGGACAGCCCTGGGACCAATTAAACTTCCCCCGAAGAATGAATCTCAGCAGGACTTTGATGTGCTTCCCTCTCTTGCCAGATCCTTGCTGGGTGGGGAAAAAGGGAAAGTTCACAGTCATTATCTAACTCCACTGTCCCTGCTGAAAACACCGTCACCATTCAGCAAACGTCCCAAGCGACACCACCACGGCGGTTCGAGGACGCCGACCACGGCCTGCGAGAGCACGGCGTGTAGGAGCAGTTCAAGGAGGCAAGGAGGAGCGGAGACTGCCGTGATGCAGCGCAGTGCGCACCTGCCGCCGAGGAGGGACGCCCAGGAGCGGGAGGGGGAGGCTCTGGAGAATAAGGACCTCTCCGGAGCGGAGGGGCTGTGAGAAACGAGAAACACGGAACAGCTCGGTCTGGGCCTCAGGACCAGGGACGTGCATCAGCCAGGCGGCTGAGCGAGTTGGGAAAAGCGATGGGGGACCTGACAGGCCCAGGAGCCGGGCCTGATGGGAAAGGGGTGCACTGGGCTGGCTGGGGAAGGCACTGGGCGGACAGGGGCAGGGCGCGCGGCCTGGGGGCCACAGATGGCCTTCGCCGGACTCGATGGGCACGGGAAACCCACTCAGGATCCTGAGCAGAGGAAGAGATGGCGCAGGTGTTTTCTGAGGGAGCGACTGCGTGCCAACCGCACTGCTCTCCTGGGCGGAGAGAATGGATGCAGCAGCCCCGCACCAGCACAGAGTCACAGCGGGGGCGCCTCGGACTAGAGAGGAGACAGCCAAGTTCTCGAAAACCAGGGGCGCATTTCAGCGGGCGGCTGCTGTCTCCACTAAGAGGGATCAGAGCGGGATATAAATGTTGTGGAGCCTTTTCCTCCGGAGACGAGTTAAAATTTTCAGACATTTCCAAAGCAGCAAATCGCAGGACTGGAAGAGACCTGGGAGGGCCCGCTGTGCCGAACCCCTCCGTCAGAATCATTCACTCCTCCTGAGCTCAGCCCTCCTGCGCCGGGCACGGCGGGAGGGGTGCAGAGAAGCCCGTCTCCAGCTGGATGCCACAGGGTGCAGGGCTGGGCAACGGGCAGAAGAGAGGCAGGCGTCCGTGCTAAGGCCTGGCTGTGCCAGGACGAGCTGCCCCGCAGATCCCGTGTTCTGTAAACTGAGAGCCAGGAGATGGAGGGAGCGAGGGATGGGGACGCAGCAGGCGAGGCGTCAGGACAGAACCCGGGCTCGGAGGACGAACCGTGGTCTCCTCTTTCAAGGGTTCCGACCTCTGCACTATGATATCTGTGAATCTGGGATCCTTCCTCCTTCATTTAAATGTGTCCAAGAACAGCCCTGGCTGGTTTGGCCGAGCGGCAGAGCGGCAGCCCCAGGACTAGTGAGTAACAGGTTGATTCTGGTCAGGGGCACATACTTCAGCTGCGGTTCATCACCAGCCCTGGTCGGGGTCACGCGGGAGGCAGCCAGTTGATGTGTCCCTCTCACATCGATGTTTCTCTCTCTCTCCCTTCCTCTCCCTCTCTCTCCCTCCCTCCCACACTATCCGAAGATAAACAGAAAAATATCCTCGGGTGAGGATTTAAAAGAATAAATAAATAAATGTGTCCAAAGATACTGAGTGGAATGTCAGTCTGAAGGATGCTCCTGAAACCAGCAATAGGGTTGATCATCTTACTGCAGAAAAAGGAGGTGAGTTGCCCAGAGCAGACGAATTCATAGGAGGCTGTTCAGGAAAAACACGTGCCACCCCCACAGGCAAGGGACACGAGCAGGAACACCCCTGTGGCCGGACAGAGAGAAAGAGCAGAGTTGGGAGGAGACAGCAGAAGTGTCAGCCTCCAAGGGAAGGTGCGCCTCCCAGCCTCCCGACAGTAAACGTGGGAGCTCAGGGCTGTCGATGGAGTGCTGTGCCCTTTGGCAGAGGAGGGAACTGAGGGCCAGGCTGAAGTGGAGTAACCGGTCCCAAGTCACCACCCGATACAAGCTAATGCTGAGACTGAGCCCCAGGAAGCCTGACTTAGAGAGCTGTGGCCACTCCGTCGGCCTCTTCACGAGGGGAGAACGCTGGCCCTGGACGGCCCTGGGCCAGCAAGGCTGCCAGGCTCCTGGGAGAACGGCCCTCCCGGGCACACACGCAGCCCGGCGGCGGCAGCAGCCCGTCCTGGGGCCAGAGGCCTTCAGAGGAGAAGAACACGAGAGCATTCTGTCCGCAGAGGCAGCGACCAGGGCACGGTGAGAGCCCAGGACCTGGGCAGCCAGGGGCCACACATTCCCCCATCGTCAGTGAAAACCATCAGGAAATCTCGTCCGGGCTCCAAGTGGGGTCAAGACATAGAAAAGGTGAGAAATGGAGAGTGCTGGGAGAGGGATGGAGGAAAGAAGAGAGAGACGGAAGGGAGGGACAGAGAGGGGGAGAGGGAGGAAGACGGAGGGGAGGGAGAGAGGGGGAGGGAAGGAACAAGCGAGTGTGGGTATCACGCATTCTCCTGAGGCCAACAGGGAAAGCTAACACACTAGTCTTTCAAAAGAGGAAACAGAGGCAACACCAGGGGAACAAGAGCCAGGAACCGGGGGCCCAGCACACGGCAGCTTCGAGGGGTCAAGTTCAAACGAAGGTCCTGTGGCCGACTCCACCGCCTGCAGAAGCCCGCCTCGTGTGGCAGCTGTACTCACAGAAGGTGTATCAACCCAAATATTTGTCCACAGCGACGGTGACAGCTACTCCCTTGCAGCCACCTCAACCGCCTGCCCCCGTGGCTAATGTGCTTTGTGCTTGTCCTCAAAAATCTCCCCATTATGAACCTCTCCATCGTGAGAGCAAAGCTGCACCACTTGAGGGCTGAGAAATACTAAGATGCTCAGAGCTCATTTCATATCTATTTTCTGACAATCAATCAGTTTTATTTAAAAAGGAAGAGGGGGTAGATAGCGCTCCAGAGCAGGGAAAATGGATACAGCTTAGAGAACGATTATACATAAGAGTCCCAGAAGGTTTAGTTGTTCAGATGATCATTAAAGAAATAGATGGAGTTGGTTTTAAAAAGGGTTCCAGCTTCCCCTGCATTCACCAAGTAGAATAAAAACAAAAACAGAGAGAGGGGGCTATGCCCACCCCTGGAACCACACGGGAATGTACCCCAGGCAGCCCCGAGACTCTCCCCCCGCCCCCTCCGGCATACAGGGGCCAGCACCCAGAGCACCTGGTCTGCTGTCAGAGCAATGAGTGCACAGCTTGGGGTCGCTCGTTACCGTGGTTACCGGTGGTGTACGGTTAACCACACCAGCCTGCACACCCAGCTGGACACAAGCTGACATTCTAGTTGCTCTAACAATTCCTTAATTCTCTAGTACGTGGTGTGTTTCAGGATTGTTTTTTTCCCAGGTGTTATCTCTCCTTTGATATTCAGCACTTAAAAATGAGCCCCCCTATGCCCGGGCCAGTGTGGCTAAACGGTTAGTGTGTCGGCCTGCAGACCAAAGAGTCATGGGTTCAATTCGGTCAAGGGCATGTACTTGGGTTGCAGGTTTGATCCTCAGCCCTGGTTGGGGTCATGCAAGAAGCAACCAATCAATGTGTGTGTCTCTCTCTCTCTCTCTTTTCCTCCCTTCCACTCTATCTGAAAATCAATGAAAAAATATCCTTGGGTGAGGATTAAAAAAAAAAAAATGAGCCCCCTTCCCTTGCTGGGTAGCACCATTGATTGGAGCATTGTCCTGTACAGTGAAGGGTTGTGGGTTTGATTCCCATTTGGGGTGCATATTTCCCTCTCAAAATCAATTTTAAAAAAACGTATCCTTGGGTGAGGATGAAAAAAAAAAAGCCCCTACCCGTCAGCCGTGGTGGTCCAGGCAGCGGGGCACGGGGCACGGGCGCCTGCCTTTCCACTTGGTGGGCTACCACCAAGGAAGTGGGTCGACCCTGCCGCCCAGGTGCCTGCAGGCCAGAGGGGGTCTCCCCCCTCCGTCACGCGATCACACAGCTCCAAAGAAATGACAAAGTCAGTCTTTGCCTGGAAGCAGGCTCCGGAGTCTGATGTTGGCTGGGCACAACTGGCACCCCAGGGCACACACACCCCTTCCTCAGTGTGTGCCTCATCTGTAAACTACGGAAGAGAATCTCACCCACTTCAAGGACTGAAGGAGCACAGTCATTGAGATAAAAGACACCACGCTGTGTCCTGGAGACAGAGACAAGAGGAACGGGTGTGGTCACAAGAATGCTAAACTAAGGAGTGGACATAAACTGACCTAAGTCACAAACCAACCGACGAAAAGAAAAACAAAAGAAACGGCAAATAATCTGCAGTGTCCAGGTAGAAGGACTGTGACGTGGTCTCGTATCGCTACCCAACTTGTCCTCACGAAGACCGGTGGGCCTGTGGCCTTGCTGTCCCGGGCACTTCCCCAAGAACAAGCCACCACGCACAGATCTCTGGCCCATTTGAACCTCCCTCGGGCCTCCTCCACACCCCGCACTCCAACCTGTGAACTCAGGCGACTGAAGGATGCAGGGCGGCCACTGTGTGTCCTGAACACAGGTGACATGAGTCGGGCATCTTCCAGATGATCCTGTCAGGAGTGGGTGGAGGATGGAGGGAGGGAATGGTTCCTGTGCACCTTATCTCATCACCACAGCCCTAGAGTTTGGGCTCATCAGCCCTTTGCTCAGACTGAGAGACTGAGGCCCCCACGGGTTAATTAGCTCCGGAAGCATCACCATGTTGTGACCCACTTTAGGAAGGTGAACTCCATTCTGACGGCCCCCAGGCCATCCTCTGAAACTCAGGTCCCAGCAGCCCCTCCACACCCTCGGCAGGCAGCAGCATGCCAGCCGCAGAGACAAGAGGGAGGGGCCGGGGACGAGGAAGAACCTGGACAGGAAGCAGGCAGACCTGACCCCATGTCAGGTGCAAATCCCTGGGCTTCCTTCCACTCGCTTCGTCTTCTGCACGACAAGCTTGGGCCAGAAAGCATCAGAATTAGGGCTGTTCCCCCAAAGTCCTCGTGTTACACAATCAGAAACTGAGGTCCGGGGAATGAAGTAAGCAGCTGGAGGAGGTCACTCAGCAAGTTACTGGCCCGGTCACGACTAGAACTCAGGGTGTCGACCCGTCACCCAGGGCTTCTCCTGTGTCTGAACGTCAACATGAGACCCTTCACCACCAACAGGTCCTCTTCTTCTAGGCCACTGAGCCTTCCCATCCTCCCTGCTTCTTTGAGGTAGGTCCCTAAGGGCAGGTTGCTAACCAGATACTGGGGTGACACGTGGGCAATCAGCCAGGCTCCAGGGGTCTCCCCAGGCTGGCCGTGCCCACTCTGCGCACACGCTGGCACCCTTCTCCTGAGCTGCAAAGCAGATGTCCTTCCACAGCTCCTCCCGTCTGGAGCAGCGGCTCCCAGACGTAAGGGGACATCAGGCACCGGAGGGCTGGCTGCAGCGTCAGAACCCCGGGCTCGCATCTCCGAGGCATCTGCCGCAGCGAGTCTGGAGTGGAGCCTAGAAATTTATATTTCAAACAAATTCTCAGTTCAGAAATTCTCTCTCCCAAATTTTCCGATCCAGTGACATGTGGCCAGGGTTGCGAATCAGACCCCCCTCTACAGCCCCAGCTGCATCACACGGGCCGGGCTACTGCTGCCACCTCTGGACACACGGCGCAGGCTTCCCATGGGAACACGGACAGATGGCACTGTGCGGAGGACGGTGCTCACGCCGTGAATCCCCGCTGACAGCCCGCTCTCCTAAGAAACCTCTCGAAGGAGTTACAAACCATCCATAATTTATTTAGTTTGGAGTTAATTCTCCATCACTCACTCCTAATTCCAATTTCATGTTTCCCTCTAGATACATTGTTTCAACTCCCTGCACAATCCACACTCAAATTTCCACCTCACCCCCCAGGCTGAAGCAGCATGAACACAGGTAGCCTTGCCCTGGCCAGTTTGGCTCAGAGGTTAGAGCGTCGGCTCACGGACTAATGAGTCGTGGGTTCGATTCCAGTCAAGGCACGTACCTCGGTTGCGTTCGTCCCCAGCCCTGGTTGGGTCGTGTGGGAGGTAACCAGTCGATGTGGCTCTAACATGTTGATGTTTCTCTCTGTCTCTCTCTTTCCCTCCCACTCTATCTGATAATAAGTAGAAAAATATCCTCAGGTGAGGAATAAAAAAAAAGAAAACAGGTAGCCTTCGCTTTGTGAAACAGGCAAACCTGCAAATAAGTTTCCAGAGTTAGTCATTCCCATGTCCCAGTGTTGTCCGATTTGGGAAATAAAAACACAGTACAGCAGCTAGATTTGAATTTCAGATGAAACTAATAAATTTATTTTAGTACAAGTATGTCTTATGCAATACTTGGGATAAACTTAAACTAAAAATTGTTAGATGTGTATCTGAAATTCAAATGAACAGAACCTTGTATTTTATCTGGGAACACTACTTCATCTGTGTACCGTTCAAAGATATACTGAGTCTCTACTACGTGTTACCTGCTATAAATGCAAGCCAGATAGGCAGGGGTATGTGGTAAATATTTACAAACTGGCTGTTGGGCCCGGCCGGTGTGGCTCAGTGGTTGAGCATCAACCCATGGACCAAGAGGTTGCTGGTTCGATTCCCAGTCAGGGCACATGCCCAGGTTGTGGGCCTGATCCCTAGTGGGGGGCATGTAGGAGGCAGCCAATAGATGTTCACTCTCATTGATGTTTCTATCTCTCTCTCTCCTCCCCTCTCCCTTCTTCTCTCTCTTAAGATCAATAAAGAAAAAAAAATTAAAAACTGACTATTGGGAAGATGATGCTTTTTGGTGTTTGCTTATGCGTGGAGTTTCTGCAACCGTCTTGCAAATGTGAGGGGTAAAAAGACCTGCAGAGATGCCCATCCAGAGAACTAACATTACTGAGCCACAGAATGGATGGCAACAACCACCTACTTCCAAGTTCTTGTATGGGGGAGACAAATACATGCTTATTTAAGCCACTGATCATTGGTTTGTCTGTTATTAGTACCCAAATGATGCCCAGATGATGCACAACACAAACTGTTTGTGGGTCTCTTCTTTCCTACCTTCCTTCCCTTCCATCCATCCATCCATCCATCCATCCATCCATCCATGCATCCGTCCACGCATCTATCCATCCATCCATCCATCCATCCATCCATCCATCCATCCATCCATGCATCTATCCAACCATCCATCCATCCATCCATGCAACCATCTATCCATCTATCCACCCGCTCACCCACCATCACAGTGTACCACTTACTTCTGTATTCTGCTCGATGGTGCAATGCTCTACACCTACAGGGAGACACCACAATTAGTGCCTCTGACCAGCTCTGAGTCAGTCACCCATGTCTGCCATCACGCGCCTCTTCTGGAAGAGTATTCTGTACGACTCTCTCAGCTGCTACCACAGAGTAAGAGCCTCATTCCTTCCAGTACTGATAAGGCCCAGACCCTCTGCTGACCCACTTCTCACCTGCTCAGTATTTGCTTGGGGTCAGATGACAACACTGTGGAACTGCAAACAGGCCACGGAGGACCTTGAGAGCCCGTCAATCCACTCCAGAGTGCACAAGCACCCACAATGGGGAGGAGTGCCCTTGGCCACAGGCCCTCTGAGAAGGCCGTTGGCCCCGTGGACACTTCACTGGCATTTCGTTGTCTCTCTGATACAACAAACGAAAAAGGGAGCAATCCATGAGGGACGGAGATTCCCAAAACCACGCACGGAACCACTTAACCAATCACGTCCTAACGTTTTTTCCCAAACATGCTCCTCCAAAGTCACGTCCCCAAAGCCAGGCTGCCCATCCCCATCCCCGCCGTGCCGGGCCTCCCCACTGCGCCCACCGTCAATCCCCACCTCTGAGAGACCCTTTCGTTGGTCCTCGCTCTGCTTTCATTCCTTCCGTCTCAGCTCTGAAGCCTTTCCCTCTGAATTCTAGGCTCCTGCCTTATCTTGTGATACACACTATTTAAAGAGGATCAATCACAGCACTGCGGGGTAGGCAACCTTTCCCGACCCGCGGCAGACCGTCCTAGGTTTAGCTGTACCAAATGTGCTCTTATTTACTGTCAGCTCCCAGTTCCCTGGGAGTGCACTGGCGAACTGTGTCCAGAGAACAAATGCCAAACACGCAGTGCCTTCAGGCATCAGTCAGACCACACAGAGACCCACCCTCCTCCTCCGAGGACTCGGGCTAAGTGTGGTCCACCAGAGGGGCGCACTGCGCGGAGCTAAACCAGACGCTGCGGAGAAATCCAAGACAGTGAGTGACCAATTTATGAGGGGATTGAGGTTGGACGAACTGGGAGACAGGGGATGAGGCTAAAACAATAAACGGACACGAGGCTTTGTGGAAGAAATCTGCTCACGCTGAGGATAATTAATTAATGCGTTGACTAGACTCCCAGAGGCAATCACAGAAGCTGAAGCATGATTATTTTCAACAGACTTGGGTTCTGATTGGGTGGAAAGAACATAAGCCAACAAAGAGCGAGCTGACCGCATGGCCAAGGGGCCGAGCTGTCCCCACGTGGACATGCCATTATTTTACTGAGAATGAAGTGGCTAGCCCACCCCAACTCCGAGTCAACATCCTTTTCAGCGTCAACGCAGTGTGGGATTGCACCATTCAGAGGGAACACCTCACTTCCAAACGTCGTACACAGGTCCGTGACTGTCTGCGTCCCCGGCCCTGACGCTGTCCTCTCCTTCACTGGCTAAACCAGCCAGGGATCCCCGATCCAAATGGCACCTGGGAGCTCCAACCAGCGGTGCTGAGCCAATCGGGTACTCACAGGAATTGTAAATAAGGCACACGCTAAGAGAAGTTCCCACTGATAGTATGTGTCTCGGCTGGCGGACATGCCGGGTTGGGGCCGGGGCCTCATGGGGCTGTAAAAGAGGAAAAAGAGAGGGAGCTGGACAGGAAGAGGGGAGAACAACTCAGCTGATGAACGAAGAAAGGCGGAGAGGGACAGTGTGGGGGGGGGGTAGAAAGAAAGGAAGGGAAGGAGGGAGGAAGAAGTCAGGAGAAAGATGGACAGACAGAGACAACGCGACAGAGAACTAGACAGACCCTACGGCTTCCTACATCCTGGAAGAAAAAGCTTTGATTCCAAAAATTTCAGGTAAAAAGTGTGCTTTACTTCCTGGCTCTGCGTTTGGGGCATGTGACCATGTCTCATGAGTAACACAACCATCCCTCCTTTCAACCTCGAGCAGGTCTGCACGCCTGGCAGCTGAAATGGGCAGGGTGAGAACTTGCATCAACACAAAACACTCCTCCTGTGCGAAGTGCAAAGGTCACTGTCCTTTAAAGTCAAACATGCCTGTATTCAACAAACAATGGCTGAGTATCGCCCGTGTCTTGGACCTTGTTCTTAGCGCAAGGTTAGAGGAGTGAACCGAAGCTCGGCGGGTTCGCACCCCGAGTTCGGAAAGCAACAGGGAGATGTCCAAGCACACCCAACTAGGGCGCTGTCTGAGAAGTGCTGTTTCCACCCAAAGTCGACAAGGAGACACTGCCAAGGGATTCTCAAGACTCCCACCCCCATGCCGCTTCCTTCCACCAGCCAGTTCGTGTCTACCCACTCCTGGAAGTCCTACTATGTGCAACGTTCCGTAAGGTGTGCAGGCGGAAACAAGAGCGGAATAGGCAGCGTTGCTTCAAAGCAGCTGACACGCAGACAGAGCCGATGCCAGGCGGATCTGGGTAGAGGGTCGTATGCGAGGTTTAAGCAAGGAACCCTGATAAAGGGGAAGTGGAATTCGGAGAAGGACAGAGACATTTCTGGGAGACGGTATTTGTGCTAGACTTAGAAGAAAAAACCCTGCCGTCCATCCCTTCTGAGCCCTTTCTTCTCCCCTGCTATCCCCACGCAGCATGGTGTCTTTGGGGCACCCCACTCACACCCACAGCTCCCAACACCACCTTCAGCCTGGGATTCATCACTGAGCCAGGCCCTTCGTGGCAGCCAACACAGAGAAGTACCAACAGGACAACCTGGGGCCGGGGCAGAACCACCCAGTTCCCTGCTTCTGACGTCAGGACGCTGACCTGTCAGCTGAAGAAAGCTGTGTGATCCAAGAAAACCAGGGAGCAGGGCGGGGTGGGGTGGGACCAGACGGGCAGAATGCTGTGACAGGGACGCGGCAGCAGGGAGTGTGCAAGGAGACACAGGCTGGGAGCCAGGGGCACGGGCGACGGAGCGTGCCCAGTGACGATGCCAAGTGGAAATCAACCAGTCAGAGAAGCGAAGATACGATGCATGGTTTTCTCTCCTAAAAATTCTGCGCGCAGAGGTGGGAAGGATGAAAAGAAAGGGCATCATGAGGGGTGAGCAAAGCAGAGGGGGCAGTACAAGCCCCAGGAGGAAGGGTCTGGCACCCAAAGACGTCGGGCCTTTGCCGATGAGGCGGACCACACTGGGGTCAAAGCGTGAATCCAGGGCTGTGGGCTAGGATCCCACAAGGGTCGCCCTTCACGCCCTCCCCTGCCGCCCCGTGGGCTCACTGACCAGGAAAGAATGAGCTCCAGATACAGAAGGGAAGGACTGGCAGAAAGCAGACCTCACGCCGCGCAGGGAGGTGGCGCTCAGTTCCAGTGAATGCCCGCACGGATGTACACATAAACTCCGCACGGCCCTCCGAGCCACCTGACTCCCGGCCTGCGACTCTTCGGTTTAAAGCAACGCTTCGGTTTTTCACGCCCCGCGCGTTCTCGAAGATGAGACTACGGCAGAAGTTCAGAAAGGCCATCAACAGTTTATAACCTGCAACACACTCGGCAGCTCAAAACGACAACACGAAGTCAATGAACCTAAACACTGGCGAGCTCGGAACACACGCCGGGTTACTTACACCGCGAATGCGCCTGGCGACCCCCTGCCGGAGACTCAGCGGAGGCGGCGCATCTATCCTGTAAACATCCACCTGCACTTCAAACTCTGCGCTTTGACACGAAGAGGCTGGCTCTTCTCTTTCGGAATCAGGAACTCAAGAGAGAAGGACTGACTGTCTGACCCATCCCCCCACATCTCCCGGCTGGTCCATCTGTCCAGCCGGCCAGCCAGCCGTCCTTCCTATAGGACATGTACACCACCAGGCCTCGGAATGCAGGGAGAGCACCCCCCTCAGACAGACAGACAGACAGACAGAGTGAATACAGAGCAACTTGCCAAGCGCAATAACCCAAGGACAGCGTGCTGGCAGACACAGACGGAGTGAACAGCGAGGCAGAGGAAAGCACACAGGCCCAGGACGCGCGGAGACGGTGTGCACCCATTTCCCAGGGCTACCAAAACCGAGCACCAAAACTGGGCAGTTTCACCAACAGAAATGTATCCTCTCACGATTGTGGAGACCAGAAGTCCCAGATCCAGGCGTCCGCAGGGGTGGTGCCTTCTGAGGGGGGCCCCAGGCCTCCGCCTGACTCCTGGGGCCGCAGGCATTCCTTGGCTGGTAGATGGCATCATCTGTTCTTCGCACCACCTTCCCTCTGTCCGTGTCTCCGTGTCCAAATGTCCCTCTTTCACAAGAACGCTAACATACTGGATTAGGGCCCACCCTCACGACCTCCTCTTAACTCGATGGTCTACGAAGACCCTGCTTCCAAATAGGTCACAGTCACAAGCACCAGGGGTCAGGACTTCAGCATATTGGGGGGAGGACACAAATCAAGCTGGATCTGGAAAGACAGACGTGACCCCGCCCACAGGCCTGAGCAGAGGCTGGTACGGTCCAGGGGATGGAGCTGGGAGACACACCTCCGGGGGAGCAGAGGTGAAGAGCCCAGACGTGCAAATGGGACCACCAGAGGCCTCGGCACCAACGTCCCCCCCAGTGATGCCGTACTGCCGAGGGTTTTCAAGGAAGGAACGAAAACGGGCACTGTGTTCGTCTTTGGGGCATTTCCCTCTGTCCCAAGAACAGGCCAGGAAGCCCCTTCAACCTTCACATTTCCTGGAGGGAGGGTCCACGTCCGGGCTCCTGCTATTCCTTCTTGGTAAGCCTCGCCTCCACTCCGGCAGAGGGTGGACCTGTGAACTGAGGCCAGGTCACCACCATGACCTCCCGCTTCTGGTTAGACTGGGAGCTGGCGGCCACCCCCCTTCACAGCCGCAGGTCGCGGTGGCGGAGACAGCATCTCCATGCTCCCTCTCCTGCCCGAGACCTCACACTGGCTTCCCAGAAACAGGCGGCATCCCAGCCAGAGGACCACATAGGTCCTCAGAGGGTGTCCCCTGGAACGAGGAGGGCACCCAGCGGACACCGTGTGGGGTGACGTTGGGGTAACCCTCCTGGTCCTGCTTGACCTTCAGCAGCAACATTTCTATTTTTAAATAAAACTTTTTAGATATAGTTCATATGCCATAAAATTTACCCACTTAAATTATACAAATGACCCTTTTTTAGCATATTCTCCAAGTTATGCAACCATCACCATGACCTAATTCCAGAGCAACTTCATAACCTCCCAAAAGAAACCCTATATCCATTGCAGTCGCCTCCCATCCCCCATTGCCCAACCCCCGGAAGCCCCTCGCCGACTTGCTGTCTCTATGGCCTAGAGTGTTACAACATTTCCTGTGAATGAGATTACACATTCCACATGGCCTCTGTGTGTGCGTTCTTTCACATACTGTTTTCCAGATTCAATCATGTTGTAGCACACATCAATACTTCAATCCCTTTCACATCTGAATAATATTCCATTGAATGGATATACCACCTTCGGTTTATCCACTCATCAGCTCATAGACATCTACCTGGGAGTTCTCCCTTTTTGATTGTTATGAATAAGCTGCTGTGATCATCTGCGTACATGGTTTTGTTTGAGTACCTGTTTTCAATCCTCCTGGACAAATGCCCAAGGGTAGTGTTGCTGGGCTACATGCTAATGCTATGCTTAATTTTTGAGGAACTACCAGTGTTCTCAAGTAGCTGTGCCATTTTACATTCGCCCCAGCAAAGTATAAGGTTCCAGTTTCTCCACATCCTCTCCAACACTGTTATTTTCTGACTTTTCGATAATCGCCACCCTAGTGGGGTGGTATCCCACTGCGGCTTTGACTTGCACTCCCCAGGGACTGATGATGCTGAGCCCCTGTTCATGAACTTATTGGCTACTTGCAGATCTTCTTTGGAAAAATGTCTATTCGAGTCCTTTGCCCGTTTCTCATTGGGCACGTGCCTTGCCACTGAGCTGCAGGAATCCTCTGGATACAGGTCCCGTATCAGATGGATGACTGCGAACATCTCCTCCTGTTTCAGGCTGTGCTCTCACTCGCTGGGGGCATCCTGTGACACACAGTTAAATTCGGGTGAAGTCCGGTGTTTCTTCAGCTCTTCCGTGTGCTTTGGGGTGTCCTGTGACACACAGTTAAATTCGGGTGAAGTCCAGTGTTTCTTCAGCTCTTCCGTGTGCTTTGGGGTGTCCTGTGACACACAGATAAATTCGGTTGAAGTCCGGTGTTTCTTCTGCTCTTCCGTGGGCTTTGGGGTGTCCTGTGACACACAGAGTTAAATTCTGGTGAAGTCCGGTGTTTTTTCAACTCTTCCATGGGCTTTTCGTGTCATGGCTAAGAAGTCTCTGCCTGATCCAAAGTCACAAGAATGTACTCCAATTTTTCCATCCAAGAGTCTTCCAGTTTTAGCTCTTATGTTTGGGTCTGTGATCCATTTTGAGTTGATTTTCATTTTTAACCTTTTGAGGCGATGGCAATGCACATAACATCTGTCTGCCTCTCCCAACACCAACCCGCCTTATTTTAGAGGTTCGGGAAAGGAGGAGGAATTTGCCCACAGCCGTGGGGTGAGTTCCAGGCCTGACAGACTCGATTCGGGCTCTCTGCCTTGATGTCGCCGGTCCCTTGGATCACGGTGGGGGCCAAACCTCCCAAATGCATCCAAGGCCCCCATGTTGTGTAGATCAGAAGGGATGCTCCTCCCATCTTCACAGACGTCAGGAACACCCCATGACAATATTCAGATCAGATCCACAGCAGCCTGAGTGACCCTGGGGTCTTTGAACAGACCTGCCCATGTGTGCCACCTGCTTCTCATTCACCCCAGAAGCCTTCCTAATTAACCTCAGCTCCTGCACCCTCCCCGCACCTGACGGGCCCCCAGGTATCAGGGAAGTAAAGAACCCTTCTCAAAGCTACATTGAATAAGATGACACAGTTCTGCCCGTGAGGAGCTGCCACTTCTGGGGGGGACACACTGCGTGGTGGCACTCGATCCCCCACCCAACACTGAACAACCACACCCCGTGCAATTGCTCGAGTTACTCACCGCATGCCTAGCTCTGTGCTCTGTGCTCTAAGTATATTACTTAACCCCTAACCACTTTGCAAGGTGAGGACACCACGGCCCCGTTTTACAGCACAGAGCACTCTATCAGCAGATAGAGTAAAAGTGATGAGCTGGGCGCAGCTTCAAGTACAGGGATCTGGGGCTGAGCTTGGACGGTGGGACTTTTCTCGGGGGAAAGGCAGAGAGTGGGCAAAAATGAAGGCATAAAAATATCTGTAACGTTCGCGGCAAAGCAAGCAGAGTGACACGGCTGGTCATGTACAGAACAGCCCGGGATGCTGAGCTTCTAAAACCCGCTTCCCATCCTAATTCTCAGCCTCTCCGCCTCCTGCCCTGGCATCCAGCATCCTCAGTTCACTGCTAACCACAGAAACACAGCCTGAAAAAGGCCCCTGGGCATCGGTGGACTTCTCCAAGGGCTGAACAAGATTTCATAAACCCCCAAAGCCTCCAGCTTCCAGCTGTGGCCCTGCCCTGCTTAATTTCCGCAGCAGCAGCAAGAGGACAACGAAGCTGGGAGCGTCCGTCCCGGGGGCCGTCTCCCTTCCCCCCATCTCCTGTCCGTGGTCTTCAGTGACCGCGGCGAGGCTGGGGCGCAGAGGGGCGAAGGGAGGGGAAGAGAGAGTGGCCCCCTGAAATGCACCTGTAGAAGCCGACTACAGAGCTTCCCAGACACTGGATCAGCTCAGAGCTCACTGAGGGATGCTGGGGGAGGGGTGAGAAGAGCAGAAAAACATTCAGCTCCTCCCTGGGCCTCGCGAAGATTAATATCTCCTCCCCGACAAGATGAGGCGGCTTAATCGCTGCTATTAATACAGAATCACTGAGGGCCGAAGACAGGGGCGTGGAAGGAGGCGGGGGATGGGATGAGAAGGCCTGGCAAGCGCGTTCAGAAGCAGCAAGGATGTGCAAACAGCCCCTGTCTAAAGACAGGTTTCCCGCGCACTGGGACGTGAGCGCAGGCAGCGGCGGACGCCACGCGGTCTCGGTTCTCCCTGCTTTTCTCACTGAGAACCCTGACCTGCTGGGTTCAACGGGCTGATCCCAAAGACCACAGCCGGTCTCCCTGGAGGATCTCAGGGGGCAGCTGACCTACACCCCCTTGCAATCTCGCGATTCCAGCCAACGACAGCTCAGCTGTGGGCTCCCAAGCTGTTGGCCGTGGTCTGCTCCTGGCCATGCTTCATGCACAGCCCAGAGGCATCTTCTTCGGGAAGCCTCCTAGACATCCCCAGAGTTACACATCCATCCCCTGGACTCCCCAAAGCAGATGTACACTTGTCTCTTACAGTAATTATTCTGGATTGCAACTGGATTCCCTGCCCCAAGAAGAGATGGCTACTTTTAGACTTAAATTCTCGGTCATCATCCTGTAACCTCCCTTACCCATGAAACAGTGTCTCCATCACCTAATCTCATGGGTTCCTCCAAAGACCCATTATTCCCAGGGAGTGACCACATGGAGGAAGGTCATCATCACCTAAGACCAAAAACGAAACCCTTCTCTGACCTCTGGCCCGTGCAGGGCCTCGTGCGCTGTGTGGGCACAGCACTCAGAACACGTGACGTCTGTGTCTATGCCATCCCCACGTCCAGGAAAACTCCTCCTCCTCTGCCCACTACCTACCTGCTGATTACAGTGCAAGGGTGGGGGAGGGGAGCGGGCATGGGCTCTGAGCCAGGCCGGCCTGCCCTCACGGCTGTAACCGAGGCCAGAGTCTTAACATCCTGCACGTGATCTGCAAAAGGGCGATGATGGCAGGACCTGCCCGTTGTGAGAGGTAAATGCAAGTCCTCAGAGCAGGACAGGAAGCAGCTCACCCTCATTACGCTGCAGGAGCCTCTCAGCCCAGAGGAGCCTGCCCGCTCTCCTGGGCGCTGAACAATGACGAGGCGGAGACAATGTGCAACTGCAGGGCCTTGTTCTAATTGCTACCTGTCACAGGAGCACCTGGGAAGCGCCTCGGAGCAGATCTGAGGCGGAGGGGTGGACCACAGGGAAAAGGAGACTCCTCTCTGTTCACCAGAGAGACGTCTGAGCAGGATTCTATTCACAGAGACCGGTGAGAGTAAAATGCAAAGATTCCTTCCACTCTCTCGGAGATCCTCACTTATCCGCCCCTTCATGCCACTCACCTCCGAGTGTTTATCCCAAACATGAAATTAAGCTGCGGGTGAGATGCTTCTCTCCCTCCAGAGGCGTCTCACTCACTGCAGCCTCAGACAGGCTCCCGCGTGCGCCCCGCGATGTGGCCACGGGGCGCCTCCGTTCCCTCCTGGACGGCTGAGCTCAGGAGCTCATGATGCCCAGCTGCCCCAGACCTCACTGGGGCGAGCCAGGCACGGCATTCGGGGAAGCACAAACCACAGGGGTGTTTTCTGGGAAGGAAAAGGCAGGGAGGGGGGACAGTGATCTCCACCTCTCAGCACAGGGTGACCCTTTTCTGCCACCATCAATAGGACAGAGAGAAGCCCAGGGACAAGCAAGGAAAAGCCCTGGTTTGGAAAGAAAGAAAGATGAACACGACTGAGTCGGGAGAAGAAGTTTTGATCTAGTGGGTCATTTCCCGAGTCGAGGCGAAGGGTTCTTCACACAGAAGGGCCAGCTTTCCCCAGTCTCCTTGGAGAGTGACAGCACCGTGGACAAGAAAGGGACGCTGTAGGAAATCACAGATGCCTCACCGCCCGCCCCAGGCCTGTACCTGTTTGGGGAAAGGTTCCAAGCCAGCCTTGCCCCGTCCCTCTTGTGCATGCAGGTTAGCAGGCCTCTGACGTGCCAGTAGCAGCCCCCGGGAGGCACAGCAGACTCCAGAGAGCACATGATCTTGTAAACCATCCTGTAATCCAACCCCCGCCTCGCTTTCTCCCACCTCCATGTAATTCTCCTTAAGTTCCCCTTTAATCCCACAGGCACAGAAAGACTGCACGCCTGGTCCTCTCCGGAGCGCCTGAGATCCGCAACTGCCATCCATTTGGCTCAGTTAAACCCGTAACAATGTGCCACGGGTTCTGAATGTGTCTCGTGTAGACAGGACCTGACACAGAAAACAAAGATCTAGAAACAAGTCAGCTGAAGAGGTGGACCACACCTTGGCGAGATCATGAGAACATACTGTCTGAGTTAAACCTCAGCTCCGCCACTTACTAGCTCTGAAACCTCGGGCACAGGGCTTCCTCATCTGTATAATGGGAACATCAGGAGGCTCCTTACGGGACAGTTCTGCGGGCCAAGTGAGTTAATACAGGTCAGGGAATGAAATGCTCCACCAACAGTAGCTGATAAAGATTACAAACACACTAATTTGAAAGATATACACAATTCTATGTTCATTAGGGCACTATTTGCAGTAATAAAAATATGGAAACATTATATATGTGTGTGTGTGTGTGTGTGTGTGTATGGTCCCAAAAAATGTTTATACAACTTTGAATAATAATAAAGCCAGTCTTTACTAAAATACATTTTGTTTTCAAAGTGAAGTAGAATCTACAGACACCCTATATACTGTACATATTTCTTTGGGAAAATAAACGAATGTCACACGTGGGTGAAAAAGGTAAAGGAGAATAAAAGTACAAACTTCCAGTTATAAGATAAAGAAGCCACAGAGATGTGGTGTGCAGCCTGGGAATATATTCAAGAACACTGTCATGATTTGTCATGGTGACACACAGGTCCCACACTTACCGTGGTGATCACATCTTAAAGTATCTAAATGTTGAGTCACTGTGTTGCACACCTGAAACTAATAGAATACTGTAGCCCACTATAATTAAAAAAAAAATTGTTTTAAAGACTAAGGATTCAGAGATGAGTACAGACAGGTGAGGCCCCGCCATCTGAAGGGTGCGGAAAACAGAGTATTAATAGCAATGTCCCTAGCTCCTCTCTAACAACGCATGCCATTATTTTAGTACACAACTCTGGAAAGGAGGGAAGTTATGTAAGTGAGGTGCAATTAGCACAAGAAGCCATTCGCAGACACACAAACAACATGTGGGCTGAGGATAATAGTATCTCCCTCAGGAACGAGGGGGAGGACCCGTGTTTAAAGGTCAAGGAGCTGAAGTCCAAAGCCAGGCTGCCGCGCGAGGCAACAGCAGGCGCTCGGTCCTCACCCAGCGGATCAGTACTGAGCCCCAGCCCGGCAGCCCATGAGATCAGCCCGCCAGAGGCTGCACCTTCTCCAAACTTCTCAATTTGCCAGAGGATAAAGGGTCACTGGAGGAGCCTGTTACAAATACATACACCCCTGCGGAATCTCATTTAGCACACCTGGGCCAGGTCCTGGAGGTGTCTTTTCCTAAGTGCCCCAGGGTGGGCTGGGAGTCAGTCTGTTAAACAGCTGCCCTGGGTGATTCTTAAACCAGAGATCTGGGCCACCTCCTCAGGGGCAGGAGGAGAAAACACTGGGCCACAGGCAAGGCCAGACTGCAGGGATGAAGTCAGAGTGCAGGGTCCAGACCCACTCAGGTCCTGTGGGGCGGAACCTTGCCTACCTTTGGGGTTTCATCCACCACCACGCCCCCTCCTGCTTCTCTCTCCGGCCAGCTCTCTCCTAGCTGTTCTACAAAGGCACGAAGCACTCTCCACTTCCTGCCTGAAATCAACCCCCACCCCCTCGGGCTCAGAGAGGCCTGTCCAGGCCGCCCTTCCTCCCCATTTCTCACCAAGCCCCTCCCCCTGCCACTTGCACTAGCTTCTCAGGCTGCTTTCCTTGTCTTTGGAACATTTCTCACCACCCTCTCTCGAAGTGTCAATCCTCTCTGTCCACCAAAAGTGAGCTCCATAAGAGGGGGCATGCAAGGAGGGGGCATGCAAATTGATACCCTGCCTCCCTAATGGGGTTGTGGGAGGATCACATGTGTCTGAGAAAGCCTGTGTTCAATAGCATAGTGCTACCTAGTCAAAACCGCTCCCCAGGGAGCCACGGAGAGGCTCCCTGCCCGGCGTCCCTGCAAGCACCAGGCACTGGGCTCTGCTCCACCAGAATTCAGGGTGCAGGATATGGGGCAGGGAGTGCCCTCTGCTGGAGCACAACTGACAAACACCCACTATCTAAAGGCCCCGCCCTGGAAAGAGAAGGCACCTTGCATCCTCAGGTCTCGTCCACTGACCGGTAGGTGACTGTGTTTCAGAGCGCAGGCAGCACGCCAAACGCAGCTGAACTCAGAAGTCTATGCTAGCCACGAGGGCCTCCTTGTCATCTGCACACAAGCCCTGTCCAAGGGGAACAGCGCCCCCAGTTCTGGAGGACCAGAGTGGGCTCAGAGACGTTAAGTTATTCAGCGAAGGAGACACAGCACTGAAGGGGAGGTTTGGGGAAAAGACCCATTCGTGCTTACTCAGCTACGGCCCCATCAGACAAACCTTCTGTCAGAGAAGTGACCCAGCTCCACCTCCAAGGATGGCCCTGTCCTCTCTGTTCCTCTTTCACGTTCTCACAACAGGTCATCTGGGTGAAATAATTTAATGTTTTCCAAACACGGCCACTGGGCCCACAGTGAGCTGCAGGGGCACTGTGACCTTGGCTGCAGTATTTCGTGGAGTCCCCTCTTCCCAGCCCCGCCCCCTGCACACCTAAGGGAGCGCTGCCAATGTCTGGAAAGAAGACAGCAGAAATGAGCGAATGGGACATGCATGCTCTGTCTTTACAGGTAATGAAGACATCGGTGACACACAGTGAACTAAGTGATGAGACAGACTATCTGGGCAGCGGCTCCATCCCTGGCCGGGGCTCTGAGCCGAGTCTGGGCCGTTCTCTAGGCCCCAGCGTCCTCAGCAGGCCTGATTTGGGCCAGGTGGGTGATCTGCTGCATCCGTCCCAGGATGCCCTTCCAACGTTCTCGGGAATATGAACAGAAAGCATGAAAAGAAAACCAACATTTGTTGAATGAATGCTATTCTCTAATGGTTACTTACAGCCCTTATATCAAGTGTACGAGGTGTATATTATATTCCCCTTTTCACGAGAAGAAACCGACCTGCAGGGATGTTAAGTAACTTGTCTATTGTCACTCTGTGGTTTAAATAGTGTCACCTGTCATTTAGGGACATGTTCACCCACCATCAGCCCCTGTCCTAGATAAGGTCCTTGTGTAGTTTTCAAAGGTTTTCTCTGCTGAGGCTTTGGCCTGCCTAGATGATTCTTAGCATCCATTCCTGCCCTTAATTGCAGGAGTCTCTGGCAGAGACAAAATGCAAATTGCATTAAAGGACTAATCGAATTTTCTGCTTCTATTGGCTTATAATAATCCCACAAGCCACAGAACATGGTGTGCCCTCTCGTCCAAGATGGCCTCGTTGCCCTGGTCTCAGGATTTGTCTGGTCCTTACTCAAAGCCCGAGCGTGTTGACTTTGAAATGTCATCCACCAGTTGTTTCTATGTATGCAAAGCTGCAGAGACAGCAGTGTGCAGGGCCTTCTCGGGGCCGGGGTCTGAATGCTGGCTCCCTTCTTCCCTGGCTGGGCGACCTTGGGGAAAGACCGCAACATCCCTGAACCGCGGTTTCCTCATCTCCAAAACAGGACAAGTGGGAAGTTGTTTGGAGGAATAAATAAGATGACGGATATGAAATCCCCAGCCCAGCCCATGGCAGAGAGCAAGCCAGAAGGTCCACAACCAGAGTCTAACTGAGCAAGACAGGATCAATAAGCACAGAAACCAATGCCAGGCGTTTTCCTGCTCAATTCAGCTCCGAGAACAACGGTGCCCGGGAAGCCGCAGGGACCAGCGGTGCGAGGGCAGCTGGGGACCGGGACAGCTGGAGCGGACGGCCACGGACTCTGCCAAGGGACAGGGACCGCTCAGCTCCAGCTAGTCGCTGCTGTGACGAAACGAGGGTCAGGTTTGCCAGACCTTTCCTTATTTTTTCCCAGGAAGCCAGGAATCATGATGCGTCTGGACCCTCTCCCATTTTTAAACTATTCGTGTACATTCAAAAATGGTAAGAGCAGTGGGCAGGCCAAGCCCAGTACAACTGCACAGGACACGCAGCCGATTTCTGTTTAACAGGCCAAAAATAGAAGCTGCTGCTACAGAGTAGGCAGGGGAGGCAAAAGTAGGTTTACAGCTGTGAGCATGCGCAACAGTTTCTTCTTGTATCGGTTTATTAAAGATCACGACTGCTTTGCCCCGCCCTGCCTACCCTCCCCACGCTTCCCTAGCATCTACTGTACCGACCCAAACGGCTCCGTTCCCAGGCACTTGGAATTCATGAACAGGCAAGTTTGTTGACTAAGGCAGATGGGAACATTTATCAATGTGGCTTGATGTCCGTGTCAAGAAAAGCTATTGCTTTAATATTAACTGGAACTATGTCACTGCGCCAATTCCGGTAGGAATGCAGGTAGGCCTGATGCACCTATTTCCTTGTGCATCATGAGTGCTGGGGGTTTTTTCGTTTTTGTTTTTGTTTTAAAACTGAACGCAAGCCTGGCTGGTGTGGCTCAGTGGTTGAGCGTCAAACCACGCACCAAGAGGTCGCCAGTTCAATTCCTAGTCAGGGCACATGCCCAGGTTGTGGGCCTGGTCCCCAGTGGGGAGCATGCAGGAGGTGTCCAATCGATGTTCTCTCTCATCGATGTTTCTATCTCTCTCTCCCTTCCTCTCTCTCTAAAATCAATAAAGAAAAAAAAATTCTTTTTAAATCGAAGGCAAGACCCTCCACTAGCAAAGAAACGATGACTCCCTTTCTATAATACTCGCTTTACTGGGGTGTGCTGCACTGGTCTTGTTTGAAAGCGATGGAAACATCCTTTCCGAATTAGGGTTATCTGAGCCAATTTCAGATCCTGAAATCAGTGCTGTGATCAGACCCTCGCGGGGGAACGTGTGTCCGAATGGTGGGGCCCGTCAGGGAGGAAGAAAGGAAGTGTGGTTAAATAAAAATGTTCAACATCTATCCCGAAAGGAAAGTTGCTTGAAAAGCATTTGAATTTCAAAGTTAGACAGTGACATAGATTCAAAAATCCCAAAGGCTCAGAAAATTCCTCTCATCCAACAGAATGCAAAACCCACAAAATCATTTCAAATTCAGATACTTATTTAACTATCGAGATTTGCACAGATGAAAAAAAAAAATAACATACCGAAAACTGAAGAAATCATAAATGCAAAATGAAACTGTCACAAAATGAACACATCCACAGTACACTTATCACACAGGTTAAAACATAAATGATCACTAGAACCCCAGTCTTCCTGACGCCCTACCCTGGTCTCGACCCCTGGATTAATTCTTGCCTGTTTTTGTATTTATGTGATTGGAATCATGCAGTAAGTCTTCTTTGGTGGAGCACTCTCTGTGAGTATGTTCATTTTCAGGGCTCTGTAAGAACTTCACTAGGTAACTATGCCGCTGGCTATTCATCTCACTGCGGATGGACAACAGCAGTTTCCCGTTTGGCGCTATTACAAATAACGCGGATGTAAACATTCTTGCACGTCTCTCTGGTGCAAGTGGACATGCATTTCTCTTTGAAAGACACACGTCCCTGTGGCTGGGGACAGAGCTGATGGGCGTTAGGGTGTGCCCGACTTTAGGGGATAACACCGACGAGTACGCCAAAGTACTTACACCGACGGCTACCTTTCACTTCAAAGAACAAACCTACTCACCCGTCAACAGGTCTCTCTGAAAGAAACCCCTCCCTCCTTCGTTACACTGGTGTCTGAAATGAAATCCCTTGAAGACCAGGACCCTCAACGAGCAGGAGTTCTGGGCCTTTCTTTTCAGACGAATCATTGGTTATCGGTTAAACACCTATTACAGACCAAGTAGTCTGAGGTTGACTGAACGGACCAACACATCTGAATACAATGCCCTCTTCGTGAGTAGCCAGTCCTTCTGGATAGTACATATCAAATTAAAATGATAGGACCCCAAACTCCGAGAGCGGATTAGACGTCCATATAAGGAAGTTCAACCCCCTTTGCCTCGTCTCGAAAGGACAGAAACAGGATGATGGGGTGTGAGAGAAAGGGATTGGGGAGAGGTGTGTAGGACCAAATAATGGCCCTTAAATATGTCTGTGTCCTAATCCCCCGAACCTGTGAACACGTGACCTTACATGGCAAAAGGGACTTGCAGGTGCGATTAATGATCTGGAGGCGGGAAAGTGCCCTGGGTTCTCCAGGTGAGCCCAAGGGAATCCCAAGGGCCCTTAAAGAGGAGGCGGAAGGTCACGGAAAGGGCTGTGATGACGGAAGCAGAGGTCAGAGTCAGCAGGTCAAGATGCCACACTTCTGAACTTGGAGACGGAGCACAGGCCACAAACCACGGAAAGCGGCAGCCACTAGAAACTGCGGAAGGCCAGGACGTGCCGTCTCCGCTTGGGGCTTCCAGAAGGAGCCATCCCGGCCAACCTCGTGGCTTCCACCCAGTGAGACTGATTTTAGATCTCTGGCCTCCAGAACTATAGGGGAGAGAGGGAGAGAGAGAGAGTGTGTGTTTCAGCCACTAAATGTGCGTAAATGTGTTCCAGTAGCCACAGGAAACTCACACAAGGTGGCAGCTGGGGTTAGGAGAAACCAGGTTTCCCGCTGCCTGGCTCAAGGCTTTTGCCAGGATCTGCTCTCGGAGGTGAAGTCAACTCATACACCAGGGCCCTGTTCTCCACCCCAGCAGGACCACTAATATTATTGTAAGTAGAAAAGCTGAGGATAAGTAGTTACCTTAGCAACCACCTTACAAACAAATAAAATTGGGATAGATTTCCCCTGCCCTCCGATTCCAAACCTTAAGGAGATGCCCTCTGACACGGGGGGTGGGGGGCACAGACGCCGCAGCCCACTGCGCCCCCTGGCCTGGGCACCCTAAGCCTCACTAGGCTCCCGCTAAGCGCCCCACTAACAGCGGCCAAGAAGGGGCCAGGAAAGCCCTCCACGTGCGATTTTTAAAAATATTCAAGCCCTGCCCTGGCCGGTTTGGCTCAGCAGTTAGAGCATCAGCCTGCGGTCCTGAGAGACCCGGGTTCAGTTCCCGCTAATGGCACATACCTCGGTTGCAGTTTGTCCCCAGCCTTGGTTGGTCATGCGGGTGGCAGCCACTCGATGTGTCCCTTTCACATCAATGTTTCTCTCTCTCTCCCTCCCACTCAATCTGAAAAAAATATTGAAAAATGTCCTCGGGTGAGGAAAAAAAAAAGAATAAATAAATAAATAAAGTAATTATTGATAAATAAAAAAGAGTGACTTCCAGGCACTGGAAGCATCAAGATGAAGAAAACAAGAAAACAATGAGCACGTGGCTATAGAAACAGACACCAAACAAGCAAGCACCCTGGTGAGGGCTGTCACAGACGTGGCCACAGGAGCCAGACGCCGGGGAAATGACGCTGAGGATGGCATGGAAGGGTCTGGCTGGGAGGAAGGGTCATGGAGAAGAAAACTATACTATACACTGAGCAGAAAAGAAACATAAAACAAAAAAAACCAAGGGCGAGAATGAAGAAGAGGCAAAGTAGGGTTTTTCTCAGGGATTCAATGCGCCACTCCCCTGAGTGAAGAAGAAATTATAAATGAGGGGGAAGCCTGTGTAAGAGCCCAGGGCTGTGACAAGGAGTCCGGAGCTGATTCAGGAGGCAATGGGGAGAATGTGGGCGCTTAAGGCCAGAAGAGGCGCCTCTCTTCCCTCATTCATTCATTCATTCATTCATTCAACAAACAGCTGGGACCAGGTCTCCCGCAATGGAGCAGGAGCTGGAGCCGGAAGCATGCTCACAGGAGCACCACTCCCTTCCCCCTGATGCTTGGGACCAGTCCTGAAGATGGGATTCTACAGACGAGGAACACAAAGTGTTGAGAGATGAAGGTGGAGGAAGGACAGGAGTCAGGGAGGAAACCAACAGAGTTGAGGGTGAAGAGCGGTCACTAAAGATGGGACAGAAAGAGCCACATCAGCCAGGCAAAGAGGGGGAGGGGAAGGACCAATGGGCAGCCAAGTCCCAGGAAGAAGGGACAGCATGTAAAAGCACCACAGGCCACGGAGGGCAGTGCACGCCAGGACGTGCAAGTCCAGTGTGCCTAGGCAGAGAGCATGAGCGGGACGTCAGGAGACGGGCCCAGGGGGCCAACAGGATGTGAATGGGCGCAGAGATTAGGCACACAGCTCCGGGTGCTCGCTGGGGGGTGGAGGACGCGGTGCTGATCTCACAGGAGGACTGTGGAGCCAGGGCAGCAGCGTGGGGACAGGAGGAAACAAAGCACACGGCTGCCGGAGGCCAAGATCAGATGCAACAAGACGTGGCAACCACACGGTGGAGGGAACGAGGCAAAGAGAATGGGGACGCCGAAGCTCGGAATGCTAACTGAGCCGGCAGAGGGAGAAAAGTGGGCTAGAGAAGAAACCAAGCCGAAGTGGGGCTTAGGGACTCGGGTATTAAATACCAACAAAACATCTCTGATAAACGTCCTCAACTAAATGGTCACTTGGTCTTTGACCAACAGTTCTGGGAATGGGGATCCCACCGCGTTCCCAGATGGTGGACTCCAGTACCTGGCAAATCTAATGGTCAGGACAGGTGTCCTTTTTTACATTGAGAACATGCCTGCTTCCCCATCACTACATCCACAGGTGCTGGATCTACACTCAGGAGCGAATCACAGGAAGCCATTCCCTCTTCCCATCACAGTGGAAAAGACCGGCCATTTCTAACGCCCACGGAAAGCTTAGAATCATAACCGTGTGGAATGTTAGTGCCCCAAGGGTGTGCTTTATTTCTCCGTCATTTCACATGGGGGAAGACGAAGCTCCAGAAAGAACTCTGCCCCCACCCCGGCTACACTGGCCAATTCCAGGGCCTGAGATGTCTGACCTCACCCAGGGCTCGCTCAATATATCGTGCAGCGGTGTTCAATCTAACTCCAACATCTTTCATTCAGAGCATCCTCTCGGGGAGAGTTCTAGGCTCTGTTCTCAGGAGATCCACTGAAATTAAACAAGGCTGAGACACAGATACACTCACATTAAGTAGGAATAGCAATGCCATGAAAGCAGGCAGCAACTCTGGACCTTATTTATGGCTCCACCTGCCTTGAAACAGAACACTCAAGGGTGTCAATAAACAGAGTGAGAAGTTGTATTTACAGAGAGAGTGTCTCCGCAGGACCGGCTGGGAGCACACTGATGTCCGCGGCAATGGGCCAGGAGCTCCATGGTGGCCTCTGTGACCTGATAAATATTCAGCCGTTTCTACAGTCTCGGGATCTCTGGGTCAGGAGGTTAGCAGGTCACCCTGTCCAAACGTCCCCCATGCTCAACTCCCTCCCGCCGCACTGCCCTGTGTTTGCACACGTCTCATGGTGAGCACTTCCCTCCTCCCAGGGCAGCTCAGTCCGGCACTGGACACAATGGCCCTCATTACGATAAGCTGGACCTCAGGCTCCCCGGATGTCCCTTCACAGACGCAGGAGCCATCAGAGTAATTCTCTCTCCGTCAGGCGACAGCTCCTTGATTGTTTGCTGAAGCTGATCACTGACACCCGGAGCCCCTGCTTCGCCAAGGTAAACAACCCAGTTTTTCCCACTATTTCTCGGTAACAGCTCTGCCTTGGTCAGTCCCCTAGACTGTCCTAAAAGTACAGCATCTGGAAATAAATGCAGTGGCCCAGCTGTGGACTGCATTCGAGCTGGAACACTTCTGCTCATGGGCTCAATCACTCAGCCCCTATTGACAGCAGTTCCGGGTGTGGTCCCAAGGGTAGGACTTTCTGTTAAGCTTCATGATTATAGGCACAGGACCTTCCCCCTGTCTGTCTGTGTTGCTTCAGGGTATTTTCTCAGTCCTCCCCGTTTCCTGTCATCTATCTGCCAGTCTAATAAAAACATCAAAGCCCAGCACCAGGCACTCCCTCAGCCAGGGAGGCGAGACAGCCTGATGCTGGGGAAGAGTCTTCGGTTGACATCAACCGATCCCTCAGCACAGCACGTATGACTGCTCTGTAACCCAGATCAACCTCTAGTCTCCCCTCTGAGAAAACGCACCATTTACTGTTGGGGGCCGCCCCTTCCCCAGTGTCACTCCATGGTCCAGGGAACTCCTCACTACCCTATGACCAGAAACAGACACAAGCTCAGGGCTGCCCTCTCAGCCTCCCCAGTCACAGTGACTGGTCTCTGGACAAGGAACCAGAGGTAATCCTGAAGAATGAAGGGGAGGAAGAACTCTTTCTATAGGGTCCAAGGAGATTAAGTTGTGAAGTTAAAGCTTCTCCCCTGTAGGAAAAGCTACCCTGAAAGAAACCACAGAGGCCAAAGTAGAGCAAAGGGATGAACAGACTGAGATACACAAGTACCATTTGAGCCCCTGGATCCAACCCTACCTGAAGCCTCCCTACCTTTGACCTTACAAGTTTTGTTAGTCCCCAAATTCCCTTTGTGCCCAAATCTTTCAGTGCAAATCAAAATTCTGCAACTTCCCTCAAGACACCCAGCAAGGTCATGTGACACCTTGTCAAAGTCTGCCACCTCACTGAAGCCCCGATCTGCAACACGGTTTTGTAGATGAAAACTCCAGCTCCCAAATCCAATAATCCAGGCCACATCTTGACTGGCTTCGGGGCTTTGGGCAGGTCACTGAAACGCACTTTCCTGCCTCCTCATCCTACCTACTACACAGGATTACTGTGGAGAACGCGCGAACATGCGTCGAGTCCTTGCAACAATGTCTGGCAGGTAGAGATGCTCAAAATACTAATAGCTTCTCTTGTTGTCCTCATCATCATTGTAATTGTTGTTGTTGTTATTAGCAGTCTAGTTATACTGTAAATGTCAATGTTTTAATGTATGAAGCCTAGTCTGGCACCGGGTGCTCTCGACCTTGTTTTATAAGGGTTCCTCCATCATCCCGAGGAAATGCTTCCTTCTCTCTCTCCTAGGATTATCACCAACTCACCTCCCTCCCTCTGCTCCCTCTACGGACACTACGCTCCATACCGCCATGGCACCATTTCTTCCGTCTGGCTGCAGATGACAGGCATCGCCAGCGAGGCCGGGGCAGGAAATTGATAGAGGCGTGCCGCCCCCTCCCCCTCCCCCGCCACGCAGGCGCACAGCCCACCTTGTTTATATTCAGTCTAGCTGACTCCGGGCAAATCTCAGAAAGTGGAGTGGAACTCCTAATTAAAAGGTAGCCTTGAGCTGTCAATAAAATTATGCATAAAGAAAATGTTTAAAAACACAGTCGTGACTTCCTTGAGTCAGACCTTCCTTTGAGTTCATGTTTCCCCTTTAACTCAAGCATGGGGGTAAAGATGAAGAAAGGGTTCTCTGCAGCACTGGCTGCCTCCCCGCCAGGCCCGGGAACCACGTCGGATACGCAGCACTCAGCGCCGAGCCCGAAACCGCCGGCTGGGAGACCGGCCAGCCTTGTCTCTTCTCCTGCTCTCTGGAAAGTGGCAGGGGTTAGCATTCGCTTTCATTTGCTTGGGGAGGGCCACTCCTCCGCTGCATTCCCACACTGGGTCCCGTCAGAATGACTGACCGCCCTTCACCCCGGCCCGGCTGACAGCTCCCACGTCCGGCTCCCACAGCTCCTGGACTTGCCCCCCTGCACATACCACACAGCGAGGTTCAGCACTCGTGTGTGTGTTCACCTCTCTGAATCCTCCACTGTACTGTGGAGGTCCAGGTGTGTCAGCGCTGGACGGGAGGTCCAGGTGTGTCAGCGCTGGACGGGAGGTCCAGGTGTGTCAGCGCTGGACGGGAGGTCCAGGTGTGTCACCGGTGGACGGGAGGTCCAGGTGCGTCTCCGCTGGACGGGAGGTCCAGGTGCGTCAGCGCTGGTCCAGGTGCGTCAGCGCCGGACAGGAGGTCCAGGTGCGTCAGCGCCGGACAGGAGGTCCAGGTGCGTCAGCGCCGGACAGGAGGTCCAGGTGCGTCACCGCTGGACAGCCAGCACCTGGCTTAGCAGAGGTATCAAACCACAGCCGCGGCAACGACGACCGCATGTTGAACATGTGAGGAGATGAATGAAGAGATGGAAGAGAGAAGGAAGCATCCGGCTCCAGGAATAGCTAAGTAACCCCCCGGGCCCACCTTCCCATCGTCCACACGGCGATCCACTCGCCAAGCTGGTCTTGGACATCTGTGTCACGGCCACCGTGCCGCGGCGCCCAGATGCACCTCATACTGCTCTTGCGTTTATCTTTTTCTCCTCACATTGCTGACTCCCCTCGACCCCTGTGTGAACCCAGACAGCTTTCCCTGTGCCTGGGCACTGGATTCCATGCTGCAGAGTGCCCAGCTGGGACGGACGACTCGGAGCTCTGAAGGACACCGGGACAGCCGGTGATCTCCTTCTTAACCCCGCCCCCCCCCCCCACTGCGGAAAAGCCTTCTTCTTACCTTCAAAGCTCCCGGCGAACAGGTAGAGCCAGGTGATGGCTGGGATGCAGAGAAGGGTCAAGGAGGCAGCCAGGAATTTCCGTCTCCCTCTGCAGATGCCCAGCATCCTCTCGGAAGTGGCGATCCCTAATCCCGGAGCCGATCCTCTGCCCGGAGCGTGGAGTCCTCGGCCTCCCTCATGATACTTTCTGTAAGGAAGAGCAGAGGGGAGGGCTGAGATCTCACACTGTCACTGGCTGCGGAGAGATAATCCTAGAGATCCGGAGGTCGGCTGACTCCTCCACGGCCTCCGCTAACCTTCCATCCCAAGAAATGAAAGACGCTGCAGTCCTGCGGTCTATCAAAACAGAGTTCTTTAAAAAATGAACAATTAAAGGATGATGAAAACTATAAGGGACCTCTCTCTCTAATGCACACGCCACCCCACACACACGCATTTTATACTATAGGTTACATTTGAATCCTGAAGTAACACGCTCATTAAAGGAGCACTTAGCACCTTGCCGATGAGCCTTTAGTTAGCACCTTGTATATCCCAAGCACTTGAGGGTTGGCTTCAAAGAGCACAGTCTAACAAGAGAGACCAGCATAAAACATCCCCAGGAACCCCAAGAATGTAACGGCCGAGATCACGGGAACCTCTATGGAAGATGAAGGCGTTGCTGACTGATCTGTGCGGGCAGCATGGCAGAACAGTGCCCACGTGCCCGGCCGAGAGGACAGTGGGGGGCAGGCAGGGCCGGCTGACAAGACACTCTCGGGAGAGGAGACCAGTGAGCCCACATCTCCATCGCCGTGGGAAACCTGCCCGCCCGAATAGTGTGCACCTTTAACATGGAGGAAGATGTCCGGAAAAGCATGGAAGAAAATGAAAATGTGTGGAGAGTGGGGAGGAGCACAGAGACAACCTGCACCTGGTCTGCAGAGGGACAGTCCCCAGACCACACTAAAGGACCAGCTGACATGTGATGAGAAGAAGTCAACACAGATGAAGCAGGGCACCCACAATCCTTCCCCTGAGCATATAACCAGAAACTCGTGTGAATTACGAAGGAACTAAAAACCCACTGACCATGAAATCCCATCTCCACCCCCTCCTCACAGAGATGTCATGCTGGCTGTAGGCGGAGGGAGGAGTCCCAGGGAGCCTCCCTAACAGAGCAGAACCCCCATGGCAGGTAGCTTCCCAAGGCTTCAGATTCCCAAGCAAGGGGCGTCCCCTTAGATATTCCCGCAGTGGGTCCTTCCCCCTGCCATCACCCTTAAACTCCATATGACGATGGTCTGGTCGGACTGCGTCCCTTCCCCACCAGCCTTGGGGTTTCCAGACGACAGGTGGCCTGTGGGATTCACCCGGCATCCCTAAGACTTAGCCTACTACCTGTCCCCAGCAGGTGCTGGTAACTGTGCTGAAGGAGTACATGGAATCGGGTTCTAACCAAAGGTGACCTTCCGGAGTTTCAGGAGCTTGTGCTCAGCAAGGTGCCGGCACACCCCCCTCACGGAGCTGCTCTCCAACCGGGGCCAGGCCCCCCTGCAGCCTCTCTGACACTTCCCTAAGTGGCCCTTTTCTGGAAGAGAGGAGAGACCACGGGCTGGAGGGGTGCCCGAGAAGGGAAAGCCCAGAGAGCAGACTCTCCTTAAACAACGAATGCTGACTTAAGAAAAGCCCCCTAGGGAAGGAGAGAGGATCCCCCACAAACAAACGCCGCTGCTCTCCACGAATGAGCATCGGGGAAACGCTGATCTCGCGGGAAGGGGGAGCGTGGGCACGAGGTACACAGACCTGGGTTCCAACCCCAGGCCGCGCTTCACCACTGTGACCTTGGCAAGTGCTACCTCGGGGTCAGCTGTATTTTATCCACCTACTCGGGGAAACGGCACCTCTGTCGGGGAGGGTGGTTATGTGGCCTAAGTAAGAAATGCCTCGAGCGACCGGCAAAGATCATCAAGCACATGGCAGGGTGATCCCCGCTTCCTGAGAACCCCAGAGAAGCCTTACTTATGTTTTCCCTCCCTCCCTCCCTACCTCCCTCCCACACTTCTTCACAGGGTTTGGTAGAAAACAGATCCCAACAAACAGGTACTGACTGACAAGCCAAGTGGCTGATTTAAACCTGAACAACTGCCCAGCTGGTGTGGCTCGGTGTCTGAACACTGACCCATGCACCAAAAGGTCGCCGGTTCGATTCCCGGTCAGGGCACATGCCCAGGTCATGGGCCAAATCCCCAGTGGGAGGCGTGCAGGAGGCGGCCAATCCATGTTCTCTCTCATTGATGTTTCCATCTCTCTCTCCCTCTCCCTTCCTCTCTCTCTGAAAATCAATAAGAAAAAAATATTCAAAATAAACCTGAACAACCGACCTACCCAATTCTCTTTCAGGAGTTACCACCACACATCAAAACCACATTTTTTTTAAACAGTTCACTTACAATATTAAAGACAACAAGCAGTAAGTAACATTTATTCTGTATCAAGCACTTTTCTATATTTTTTACTGGTTTAATTCTCAAAATAACCTATTCTTCATCCCCATTTTATGGATAAGAAAACTAAGGCCTAAAATGATTAACTGGCCAAAGGTTACACACCCGTATGGCAGAGACACCTCAGGTTCTGCAACCCCTAAGAAATGGACTCTGCCGACTTTCAGGGGGTATTTTCCTTTGGATCTAACCTCAGCCCTTCATAAATCTTATGCATATTTTCTTTCCCAGGGTCAAATATATCACCAATGTTTGCTCGCATTCCAAAGGAGGGGGGAAGTAGAATAGACAGAAACATAACCAAAGAGCTATAGATGAATTTACACTTTAGGGAGAAGAAGGAATAGACAGGAAATTGAACTCTGGTGGCATTGACATGTGAACAACATTAAAAAACTGCTTCTTTTCCTCTCTCCTCCTGCCTAAGTTCATTTCAACAGGCACACTTCGGCGTAAAGTTTTAAAACAGAGTCGAGGTTGGCTTGTATCTTATGATAACGCTGTCCCCCGAAATTAAACTCAGCAGGTGAAAAAATACTCCTTCATGGATTTAACTTTTAAATGAGACCTCTGTGCATGAAAGACACATTTGAAAAGAAAAAAATCTCAATTTCTATCAGAAGTTACTCTAGGCAGTCAATATAGGACTCAACACAAGAAAAAAGGAAGAAAAAGAGCAGGAAATTACATCCCAAACATGTGCAGATGACCTAGGAAAACCCATCCCTACCCTGCCCTAACCGGTGAACAGGAGCCTGCCCCCATCAGCCTGGGTGTCTGAGAGTCATCTCTAACCCCCTCTCCCTCAAATCCAACATCCAATTTCTTGAGCATGCTGGTAATGTCTCCTCCTCAACATCTACTCCATCCGTGTCCTTCCATGTTTTAACCCATAAATGTCACATTTATAGAGAACACTGTATGAGCCAGAGAAATGATCGCAACCTATTAAACTACAGAAGGAGGGTTCAAAGCCAAACGCAAAAAGCGATCGCAAATATCCTCAGTCCAGTGTAATTAATTGCACACACGTGTGTCAACATCTCCATAACTATAGACAGGAAAACAGCATACACGTTGATAGCTATCTCTATGTACGGAACATGAGTCATTTCAACGATATGAACGCATCTTTTCCTAAATTTTATACCAGGAGGGTGCATTGCTTTTTTTAACTTAAAAATATTTTAAAGCTTGAAATCACCGTGTCTTCCTGTTACACTGCTTGTAATTTGAAACACCTCAGTGCAGACAGTGTAGTATACATGTGTTACTTTGACTTTCCTTGGTAGGTGTGTTGAGTTAACGTCGGCAAGTTCCTAGTTGGGAATATACACCCTGCCGGGGTGGCTGGTTACCACTGGAAAGACTCCAGTTGGAAGCCTACATTCCCAACACCATGCTCCCGACCTCCGCGGTCAGCACCAGAGGCTGTCTTTTAATTAGCATCATAGTTGTTAGAAATGATTTTTCAAGACTCCTCAAGATGTGTGGATTGTCCGGAAACATGGCACATGAAGAAGGAATAAAAATCTAGGTAACCTTCCAAAAGAAAAAATCCAAGAAACTCTTCAGAATCACTTAGGACCCCAACCTAATCCTATGGGCATTTAACAGAGTTGGGCCATGGGTTTTAGCCAGAAGCCTGGCTGAATCCTGTCCGACACACGTCACCCCAGTCTCCAGGGACCCTTCCTTGCAAGGTGCTGCCCCAGCTCCCAGGAGTGCAAAGAACTGGACTGAGCTTCTAAAACAGGTCCTGCAGCAGCCAGGACTCAACAGGTGTGTGCTTTGCTATGCCCAGGATTCATTACTGCCGGTACACATCGCCAGCCCAAGCCTTTACCCGAGCCGTCCTCGCAACCCCCGGCTACCCTGCAATGTCCTTTCTCCTCCGCAGGGACTCGGGAGCAATTTCAAATCCTATGGCTGCTGTAGAACATCTCTGACAAGTCTAGACCTGGAGCATCCGTCCTTTTCTTTGTCAGTGACATTCCTGTCACTAGCTGTTGTGTACCCATGCCTTGTGCCTGAATCTCTCTTCTTTAGACTCTAACCCCCGAAGGGCAGAGGATCGGATTTGTTTAAAACTTCTTCGTGAGACCAGCATCCAAGACAAAGGTTTCCACGGAACGATCCCTGCCCAAGGTGTGGTCCCTGACCGAGTGGCGTTGGCAGCACCTCAGATCTATTCAGAAATGAAGAACCTCAGAGCCCCCCCCAACCCCCCCTCCAATCAGAATCTGCACCTGAACAAGATCCTGGGTGATCTGAGTGCACATGACGAGAGGTCTGTACAGTCATGCGCTGCACACGGATGTTTCGGTCAGCGATGGAATGTATATGTGCGGCATACCACGCATACAGCCCAGCTTCGCATACGTGCACTCTGTGAGCCCATTCTTGTCATTAAGCCGTGCATGACTACTAAAGCATGTGGTAACAACTGATTAATTCACAGGGCTGCCCTCCCACCCCGCCGGCCCTCCCCTCGACTCTCCCCTGCAGGGCTGGCCAGTGCACTCTGGAGAACCATTCACTTCCTGGACTGAGTTGATACGCCACTCGGTGTATTTATTACAACTGTTCTCTTGCCAGATGGAAGCAGAACTCCTGTTGACCAGAGGTCTTCTCAGACAATCCTCTGCCCGAGCATCCCCCCCCCACCTTCACTGTATCTATCCCAGTGTTCCCTTGTTCCCTTCGGGTCCTCATCAACTTTTGGAATCACACAATTATCTGATTACTTGTTTAATGGCTGCCTCACCCACTCGATTTCAATCTTCACATGGGCAAACCCATGACTGCTTTACATCTGATGTACACTCAGACACACAGGAGGCGTCCCCTGAATGAATGAATGAATGAATGAATGAATGAAAGTACGGAGCCAGCCTCAGCTTCAGGTAGCTTGCTGCCACTGCAGGGTGGTGTCCACGAACCCCTTTTAAACAAAAGCTTGCCAGCCAGCTGTCTGACTGGACAACATGTCTAATATAAGAACCCAAATCCTCACATCACCTCAAGTGGTCCCTGTGGCATGATGTGCCCCTCAGACACGCTGTTACATGTGAGGTCACTCGCCAGTTCACTGTATTACCTTTTTCTCCTTCCTCTGCTCCACAAGCAGCAACACACAGGAGGCATTTGGCCTCTCCCTCTGGGCCTGGAGCATCCGTCCAGAGGCCGAAGCCACAGTCACGTCCCCCCTCGCTGTCTTCTCTGCACATCGGGCCCACAGAACCTCCCTCCTGCAGATGATCCTTTGGCCTGTCAAACTGACGCTCCTGATTGCTGTCTTCATTTGGAAGATGGCAGGTAGCCTTGGAGGCACTGTTTAAAAACTGATCACACGGATGACAAGAGGAAAAGCCACATGCAATATGCTGTGGGATGGACACTGAAAGCTTGTCTTTGAAGGACCCTCAGCGTCCATTCCCACCAACTTGGTTTGTCTTGATCCCACTGTGAAGTCAAATCCTCTTGCTGCAGAAAAACGGGTCCTTTCGTCCTTGGCACCACTGTGATCTCCCAGATCAAGCGCAGAGGCCTCATTAGGTCTCCAGGCTAATCTTCAACCACCCGTTCCCCATGGTTCTGCAATGAAGACACGCTACCTGCAGCCTGAGTGTCTTGCCCATCTCCCATGTCGTTTCTGTGATGTTAAAGACAAACTCCAATCACACCTGCATTTCACATGGGCCTTGCAGCAGTTATAAGGATTGGGACAGGCCATCTGCTGGAGGATCCAGGCAAGTCATTCAACATCCCGGAGGCTCCCATCATTTTTCGTGAAGGCTCATGGCAATATCAAGCACTACAGGTTGTTGCAAGGGTCGAGGGAGAGCAAATGAAATCCCAGAGATGACTGCATAGCGCTGGAGGAGGCCGTGGTAGTATTAACAACATTAAAATTAATCAGTTGGAAGTTCAGCTGCTTGACCTACCGAATGCTACGGGTAGCTCCGACATGACAGCCTCCCTGCTGTGATATCCACAAAGCAGACTGACGGGCATCTTAGTTCACGTGGGCTTCTACAACAAAAAGACCTCAGACTGGGTGGCTTGAGCGAGCGTTTATTTCTCACAGTTCTGGAGGCTGGGAAGCCTGAGATCAAGACAACAGCGGATTCCATGGCTGGTGAAGACCCCACTCCCTGGTGCAGTCTTTTTGCTGTGTCCTCATGTGGCAGAAAAGGCGAGGGAATTCTTTCAGGCCTCTTGTCTATAAGGGCACTAATCCCACTCACAACGGCCCCACCCTTGTGACCCTACTCCTAATACCACCTCATTGGGGATTAGGATCCAATATATGGATATTTAGGGGGACACAGTCAACCCATAACAAAGTGGGAAAAGGTTTACCCTGGTCCTGGGGAAAAATAAACTGTGCTTTATCATTTATTATTATAATAAACAGTGTATTTTTCAATATTTACTACTCTTTATAAAAGCACCATTTTCATTCTTTAAAAACAGACTTCCGCTTGAGACAAATTACATCTCAAAAGTTAATACTGTCTTCCGGTCAGGATGGCGGGTAGATAAACGCGGTCTCGCGTCCTCCCACAACCACATCAAAGTTACAACTAAACTAAAGAACAACCATTCAGAACCGCCTGACATCGAGCTGAACGGAAGTCCTACAACTACGGAATTAAAGCAGCAGCCACATCCAGACTGGGAGGAGGGCGGAGGGGACGGGCTGGTCCCACACCCACGTGTGGCAGATAAAAATCAGGAGGACACCTCTGCTGGGAAGGTCCTCTCTGAGCACTGAGGGGTCCCCGTCCCACACCAGGTGCCCAGCTCAGGGTTCCAGTGCCAGGAAGAGAAGTCCCCGTAACTTGTGGCTGGAAAACCAGCGGGAACTGAGGCTCAGGGAGGCCGAGGCGGCTGGAGCCCCAGGCAGCTCCTTAAAGGGCCCGCGCACGGACTTATCGGACTCTCTCCCTCTAAGCTTGGAGGGAAGGCAGCTCGAGGGGCGTCAGAGACATACAGGGAAGAACTGAGCTGTTTGGCATTGGAGCGAAGGCTGGAGAGGGGGCTTTCTCCGGGACAATGTACTGTCAGAGGCCTTTGTTCCTTTGGTGAGCCCTTCCCGGGGGCGGCAGACAGTCACCACATCTGGGACTCCAGCAACCTGGCTCACACTGGTAGCCCCGCCCTGGTGACTCCCTGAGGCCCCGCCCCACCTAACTTTCAGGCCCACCCAAGCTGATGCCAGTTCCTTTACCATAGGATTGGCCTGTCTTGGATCCTGCTTCAGGTTTTCCTAAATTCTTTCAAACAAGCAGCATCTGGTCTCAGCTAGCCCCATACCTCTTGTTAAGTAATACATAGAAACAAACACAGGGAGGCAGCCAAAATGAGGAGACAAAGAAACAGGTCCCAAATGAAAGAACAGAACAAAACTCCAGGAAAAGAACTAAGCGAAATGGAGATAAGCAATCTAACAGATGCTGAGTTCAAAATACTGCTTATAAGGATGTTCAATGGACTTAGTGAGAACCTCAGGGAACTTAGTGAGGGACTCAAAAGCATAAAAAAGGACCAGTCAGAAATGAAGTAGGCACTAACTGAAATAAAGAATAATTTACACAGATTCAACAGTAAAGTAGGTAAAGCCAAGAAGCAAACCATCGATTTAGAATATAAGAAAGCAAAAACACCTAATCAAAACAGCAAAAAGAAAAAAGAATCCAAACAAATGAGGATAGTGTAAGGAGCCTCTGGGACAACTTCAAGCATGCCAACGTTCGCATCTTGGGGGTGCCAGAAGAAGAGAGAGAACAAGAAATTGAAAACCTATTTGAAACAATAATGGCAGAAAACTTCCCTAACTTGGTGAAGGAAACAGACACACAGTTCCAGGAAGCACAGAGAGTCCCAAACAAGATGAACCCCAAGAGGCCCACAGCAAGACACATCATCATCAAAATGCAAAAGGTTCAAGCCCTGGCCGGTTTGGCTCGGCGGTTAGAGCATCGGCCTGCGGTACAGAGAGACCCGGGTTCGATTCCCGCTAAGGGCGCATACCTTAGTTGCGGTTTGTCCCCAGCCCTGGTTGGTCGTGCGGGTGGCAGCCACTCGATGTATCCCTTTCACATCGATGTTTTTCTCTCTCTGTTCCTCTCTCTCCCTCCCACTCTATCTGAACAAAAAGTGAAAAAAATGTCCTCAAGTGAGGATAAAAAGAAAAAAAAATGCAAAAGGTTCAAGACAAAGAGAGAATCTTAAAAACAGCAAAAGAAAAGCAGTTAGTTACCTACAAGGGAGTTCCCATAAGACTGTCAGCTGATTTCTCAAAAGAAACTTTGCAGGACAGAAGGGAGTGACAAGAAATATTCAGGGTGATGAAAAGCAAGAACCTACAACCAAGATTACTCTATCCTGCAAAGCTGTCATTTAGAATTGATGGCCATCTAAAGAGTTTCCCAGACAAGAAAAAGCTAAAGGAGTTCATCACCACCAAACCATTATTATATGAAATGTTGAAGGGTCTTCTTGAAGAAAAGATAAAAAATATGAACAACTAAAATGGCAATGAATACATATCTATCAACAATTGAACCCTCAAACAAAATGAACATGCAGAACAGAAACATTCTCATAGATACAGAGACGATTTTGTTGGTTGCCAGATGAAAGGGGGGTTGGGGGAATGGGTGAAAAAGGTGAAGGGATTAAGAAGTACAAATGGGTTGCTAGACTGATGAACCTCAAAGGGAAGGGGGCTGGGGGTGGGAAGAAATAAATCAAAGAATTTATATGCATAACCAATGGACACAGACAACAGTGTGGGGAAAGGCAGGAGGGGGGCAGGAGTGGGGAGGAGGGGGTCAATGGGGGGAAAATGAGGAACATCTGTAATACATTCAAATATAAAGATAAAAAAAAAAAGTTAATACTACCAGGAAAAAATTCTCTCATGAAGAACCAATGTGCTTCCTTGGACAAGACAATGCCTAGTCTTGCAAAACTCAGCCTGTTTTCCATTGCCAGCTTTAAAAAGTTAATAAGAAATAAGAGAGATTTTTAATTTTAACAATATATTTTATTTAACCTAGTATAGCTAAAATATTAGCACTGTACTATGTAATCAATACAAAATGTTAATGAGATATTTTGTGCTTTTTTTCCCTTATACTATCTTTGAAATCCAGACCGCACCTTATATTAACAACTAATCTAAATTATTTTTTTAATTATAAGAGAAAGTTTATTTAAAAAGTTACTGAGGTAGAAGAAGTGAGCCAGATGGGCTGCGTGGGCTAAGTAAACAAGTTACAGAGGCAGGAAAAGGGCCCTTTTGAGCTTACGAGAGGGAAAGGCAAAGGTAACCCATCCGGGAGGAGGGGGAGGAGAGGAAGGGGAAAGGGAAAACCACAGGCATACTCCTGAGAGGGACAGAGCCTTTATTTATTTATTTTTTTCAAATTATGAGAGAAAGTTTATATAAAGTCACAGAGGTAGTAAAAGTGAGCCACAGAAGAAATGAGCTCAGGATACAAGTCACAGAGGCCAAAGAAGGGCTCATGAGCTTGGGAAAGTATACTTGTAGATTGAAGCGGGTATACTCTGGGGGAGGGAGAGAGAGTTGACCACCTCAATTTGAACTTGATAGATAGTAAGTGTTCAGGAGCCACAGTGATGAACAGTATGAGTTCCAATATCTTCTGAGCCTTCACACCATCCCAGTTAGGAAAGTAAGTTTGCTCTCAGGCAGAGAACCTAGGTGCTATGCAGTAAGACAGGCTACATGGAGAGCTGCCTGAGCTGGTGGCGGTGGACCTGGAGAGAACTGGGTGTAACTGGACTCTGGAGCACTCAGGAAAGCAGACCACACTTACTGGACAACAGGGATGCCAGGTACCATACCGACACGGCTACGCGATCGTCATGCACTCCGGCCTCACAACCCATCTGTGCGGCTCCGCTTCACAGAGAGGTTCACTGAGGCTCAAGTCAAAGTGACTCAGGTTCCGTAGCTGTGAAGAGGGGCTCCAGGGTTAACCCCAAGATTTCTGACCCCAACTACAATGTGCTTTCCTCAGTGTAGCAATCCAAGGCCTCCGCGATCCGACTCCTATGGACCTCCTCACTCGACGTTTTAGTGCTGGACCACCGAAATAAAGGACACATGTCCTCCACACTTCCCTGACTCGCCACCTGCTGCCTCACTAGCTCATGCTTGTCTACACGGTGCACCTCTCAGACAGTGGTCCTCCACTGGGGGTAATGTTGCCTCCTGCCCCAGGGACATTTGGCAATGTCTAGAAAAATATTTTTGAGGGTCAAGACAGGGGAGAATGGGGTGCTACCAGCATCTAGTGGGCAAAGGTCAAGGATGCTGATGAACATCTTATCAGGAAGGCCCAGGACAGCCCCTAGCAACAAATAATTATCTAGCTCAGAATGATAATAGGAATAAGGTTGAGAGACTGTGCTTAAGGTAGCAGCGTCCTCATTAAAGGACTCGGACCACACTTCCATGGGGTGCATGCCGGAGAGAACTGCAGATTCACTGTGGGAACCTTTCCTCCAGAGCCACCCCCTTGGCCTGGGGAAGTGGGATGCATCGATCTACCTACCGCCAGTACTTCCCCTCATCTCCATCCCTTCTAGTGCACCACACAACCCAGGTTGTTCTTTGTAAGGGCCAGAGCTCAGGTTCAACAGAGATGTCAACAGGCAGGTGGTGTGGATGTCACCTGTAGCAGGGAGCGCTCTTTGGGGTAACACAGGTGGAGAAGCAAACAGGGAGGAAAGATCGAGGAGCAATGAAAGACTCCCACTTACAGCATTAACCTCTTTGACAATGCATCGCCAAACAGATCTTTAATGCAAATTGATCTCTCCCGAGGATGTGCACTTTTCCTGGGGTCAGACCGCAGCTCCGGAAGGCTGATTTTTATGTTTTCCCTCTGAATGCTAAATCAGCTCTTAATCACCTCCACGAGGCTGCCCGTGAAGCCACCCGCTGGAGTGTGTTGGTCTCCGTTCTCTTGATTTTCATTCTGGAAAAGGATGACTTAAGCAGGCATGCCCCCCATTTTCATTCTGCTTAAGCAAACACTCATAAGCATTTAACAAGGGCCGATCCTGCAAAATGCACTCCAGTCCTCCCGGCTGTTGGAGGATTACGTGTTTAACTTACAGAGTCTGTTTTTCCTCTGCATTCCAAGGCCTGCGGAGATTTTATGTAAATAATCTCTTGTAGCAAATGGTAAAAAGAAGGCAGCTATGTCTCCCTTTCCTCTACTCCTTGCCATTCATCCCTTTCCATAGGCCCGTGTTTGCCAGGCGTGTGCTCTATTCCAGGCACAGAGCTTGGGGCTGGGGATACAGAGATGGATGCCACCTGCCCTGGAGGAGCCTTGTGAAAATGCAGGGGACAGACAGACACAGACACAGGACCATGAACACAAGGAAGGACAGGGGAAGGCATGGTCCTCAGGAGAAAACATCTGAGCTGAGCCAGAGAGGATGGCCCAATTTCAAGAGGCTGGGAAGGAAAAAGAAGTCATCCCTGGCAGAGGGAACTAGGAAAAATGCAAGGGCAGGCCTGGCATCAGGGAGCAGCCGCCAGCTACTTCCAGAGGCAAATAAGGAGGCTAATGCATAGAGGGGAACAACAGGGGTGACCTTGAATGCTAAGTGCAGGCAAACATAAACTTCATCCTCCAGCCCCTGGGCAGCTACTGAAGATTTCTGAGCAGGAATTACAGCATGTGTTTAAGAAAACTAACAACCCTGTGAGTGGGTGAGCTGGAGGAAAACGTGCGGCCCACAGGCCAACCTGAATGAGTCTGGCGGCAGCCTCAGCTGGGAGCCATTCCAAAGCAATACGTATCTTTGTTTGCAGGGTATTTCTCGTTGCCATGATGATGATTTGGTCTCTAAGTGAGTGCAAAGGACTGAATGTCGGTGTGTCCCCCAAATTCTTATGTTGAATTCCTAATCCCAATATGATGGCATTAGTGCCCTCACTGAAGGGACCCTTTCTGGCCCGTGAGAACACAGGGAAGAGCTGGCTTCGCACACCAGAACAGGGTCTGCACCAGAACCCGACCATGCTAGCACCTCGCTCTCAGACGTGTCGGCTGCAGAGGCATGAGAACGAAGTTCGGTTGTTTACAAGCCTCCAGCCTCTGGTGTTCTGTTCCAGCTGCCGGAACAGACCAGCACCGAGCTGAGGGCCCGGCCGCTGGCTGCGGGGAGCGAATCACCACCGCACCAGTGTCAGCGCCAACTGTTCTCCTTGGACGGGGTGGGTCTGCGGCGGGGCTGTGCCCCAGCCCTGGTCACCAGCTACACGGAAGGAAGGGTCGCAGTGCCACCAAAGCCACGGAGGGAAGAGTAGCATGAAGGAAATTCCCCTTTTAGACAGACAGAAACATTATTCGCCTCCAATCATAAAAACGTCTCTAAAATTATAGAGTACAAACTGGCGGGCCTCCTGATTTCAAAATATTTGATTTATATGTGTAATGGCCCTCAACAGTCACACATTTTACCCCTGTTCAATGTTGCCCTCACTTAGACCACATTCATATTTTCACCTTATACAAGTGAAATTCACACAACATGAAATTAACCATTTCAACATGTACAATTCAGTGGAACTTGGCGCATTCATAATGTTGTACAACCACCATCTTGTCTAATACCAAAAAATCTTCCCCACTCCAAAAGAAAAAGTCCTTTCCCCCTTTTCCCAACCCTTACCCCTGGCGACTACCAATTTGCTTCCTGTCTCTATGGATTCACAGATTCTAAGTATTTCATATAAGTGAGTCCAGCTTCTTTTACTTAACGTAATGTTTCTGAGGTTCAACCAGGTCACAGCATGTGTTACCATGCCATTCGTTTTCATGGCTGGATAATATTCCATTGTGTAGACATACCACCTTTGTTTTTTGTTTGTTTGGTTGGTTGGTTTTTAATTCTGACCCAAGGACACTTTTGCATTTATCTTCAGATGGGGCAGGAAGGAGAGAAGGAGGAAGAGAGAGAGAGAGAAACATCAATGTGAGAGAGACACATTGAGTGGCTGCCACCCACACGACCCCAACCGGGGCCGGGACAAACTGCAACCAAGGTACATGCCCTTAGCAGGAACCGAACGTGGGACTCTCCAGTCCACGGGCTAACTCTAACTGCTGAGCCAAGCCAGCCAGGGCCTTACCACATTTGTGTAGTCATTCGTCAGACAATGGACATTTGGGTTAGTTCCACCTTTGGGCTATTGTGAAAAGTGCGACTATGAACACTTGTGTACAAGTACCTGTTTGAGAACAGCTTTCCTTAAGGTTACCTAAATGCCTCTGTTCCACGCACATAAGGATTACCTTAATTAATAAGGGTGATTTTAAATTTCTAGAACCTGGCACCTGGGGAGCTCAAGCAATGGTAGCTATTGTAGCAATCATCTACCATGTGCCTGGCTCTCGGCTGGGCAGCTGACAACACTTACATCTCATTTCATCTTCTCGAGACTCCTGATCTTGGTGCATGATTATTCCACAGATGAGACAGCCACGCTCCGTCTGGGTTAAGCCACACCCCACACATTACACACTCAGTATGGAGCAGAATCAAAATTAAACATGGAGGCCCCGGCCGGGAGGCTCAGTTGGTTGGAGCATCGTCCCGTACACCAAAAAGGTTGCGGGTTCGAGTCCCAGTCAGGGCACATACCTAGGTTGTGTGTTCAATCCCTGGTTGGGGAGCACACAGGAGGCAACCAGTAGATGTTTCTCTCTTACATCAATGTTTCTCTCTCTCTCTTTACCTCTTCCTCTCTCTCTAAAATCAATGAACATATTCTCAGATAAGGATTTTAAAAAATTTAAACAGAGTGGAAAGGTCCCAGCTTGTTATCTGGCACAGAACAGCGATACAATGAACACTCATTAATTAATCAAGTAAGTCACGGCAGTTAGATTGTTTAGGAACCAAGAACAGGTAGGGGGTAAGAAAGTGCAGGTCGCCCTTTATTCCCCTCTCATGCTGACTGTACTTTCATGGCCGAGAGGCTGGGCTGCTGGGTTAGCCTTGTGGGACTTCTCTAACAAAGGACCACACGCAGGGCGGCTTAAACAACAAAGTATCGTCTCACAGTTCTGGGAGCCAGCACTCTGAGGTCAAGGTGTGGACAAGGCAGGCTCCCTCTGAGGGCGCCAGGGAGGACCTGCCCCAGGCCCATCTCTGGGCTTCGATGGTCCCTCCACTGCGGCAACACAGCGGGAGTCTCCCCATGGCATTCTCCGTATGCTCATGCCGGGGTCCAAACGTCCCCTTGTATAAGGGCACCTCTCATATTGGATTAGGACCCCATCGAATCCAGTATGATCTCATTTCAGCTACTTATATCTGCTATGACTCTATTTCCAAATATGAACACAGTTAAGTTGCTGGGGGTTAAAACTTCGCTCATGAATTTGGGGGAGGCTACAACTCATCCCGTAAAAGTTACTTTCACCGTCATGTAAAAGTCTCGGGAAGTCTAGTCTGGTCCTGCTCAGCCAGCAACTTCCTGTGCGACCTGAGCGGGCACTCACCTTCTCTGGGCCTCAGCATCCAATGGAGTAAGTGTGGGTTCCATGACTGATCTCTAACACCCAAAACACAGCATCGGCTTATCAGTTCCAAATCCATTATGATATAATCCCTCCCCCGCGGGGTGCGGGACCGTTCCGGCCTCTAACAACCTCCAGGCAAGAACTTTCGGCCCGTGTGGCTGCCACCTTGAAAGTTAGGAATGACATTTCCAGCATCCAGGCTTCCATGAAAAAAAAAAATCAAGCTGTTCAGCTCTATCTCACCCGCACAACGCACTAGACAGATGCGGCACAGAAAGCAAACAGCCTCGTTAATAAGTGCGAGTTCATTAGTCGTGGGGCTGTCAGGGGAGCCCGATAGCTGTGATAACGCACAAAGCCGTCCCCGTCTTAGAAGTCGAGCTAAACGCTTCCCCGTTTTTATCACCCAATTCATAACCTTGCTGTCTGGCTGTAAGAACCAACAGCCTGGTGGTTTTGGTATCCAATAAATTTGTCTTCGTTTCGACGTTTTTCATTTCCCACGCCACTCCACGAGACCGGGCTAAGGTGAATTGCTCCTCTCCCAGAATTCGTTTTCCCAAATCCGTAGGTTCACACTGACATGTTCCACGCACCCGTGAAGGCAACGAGGGAAAGACAGCAGATGGCAGAGGCCCAATTCCCGACATTCAGAGTCTCCATCTGGGGTCACTTGGACAACCAACGGAGTAGGTTTCACATGGGGAAATGTCAACTGGTCTACCCCGGTGACCCATCGTGCACCCACCAAGGCATTTTTTTCCAGCGCTTACTACGTGCCGAACCCTGCGCTGGGCAATTTACAGGAATTACCTCATTAGTCCTCACAAGGCAGGCGCCACACACAGATACATACACACGTTACGTTTCTTGTTATACAGAACACTGGAACTGACCAAAGAAAGCAAGTCTGGCTTTGTGGATAAGAGCGACCATCAAGGAACTTATGGAACAATCATATTTAAAGCCAGTTATACATATGCAGACTCAGACGTGAGATCGGGGAGGGAATAGTTCTCTAATCCAACACAATTTATCTGAACGAGGAAACTGAGGCTCAGACGAGGCAATGACATGGCCAAGGTCATCCAGAAAGCAAAAAACAAAATTGAGTCTAAACTCTTGAGTTCTTGCTCGTCGTCTCGCTTGGCTGCTCCAGTTTATTTTTTTCACTATCATCCTCATCAAATTGACACATATTTTATAAAATGCTTCACAGATCTAAACAGCGTCATGAGTTGGAAGCTTCAAGATGGGAGGAAGAGAAACCCTTCAAGAGTTTTCCAGTCCAAATCCACAGAAATCGAAGGTGTTGACCTGGGACTCGGGAAGAAGGGGACGAGAAAGGGGTTTCTTTGGAGGGGCAGGGCAACCAAAATAAATGTTCTAGAATTTAATAGTAGTGATAGTAACACAATCTTATGACTATACTAAATAGATAAAAACCACTGGATATAAAAACAAAACAGAACATTGAACTATATACTTTTAAAGGGTGGGATTTATGGCATGTGAATTATACCTCAATTAAAAAAATAATCAAGTGACATCAGAACAGTCAGGGTTTAATAATGCAGATTAGGCCCTATCAAAATAATCAAGTTAAATAAAAATGATTCTACCAGTCACTCTTATTTATCCCGGGCAATGTCCAGACACACGCGTCAGGCATGACAGCGCGGAGCTCTCCTGGTTTAGGTGACAAACGCCATCACCTCCGGTTCACAGATGCAAAGCCAAGTCCAAGAGTCAAGAGCTCCCTCCAGCTGGGTACGGGGCCAAACACCTGTCTCCCCGGCCTCCCATCGGCGCACGCTGCAAAACTTGTTTATTTTTTATTTTTTGTCTGAGAAAGATGCAAAACATTTAGTTAGTTGGATCTGGAGAGGGAGCCCTTTAGGCAAAGATTATGCTGTCTCGGGAAAAGGACAATTTTGGAAGAGCGGTCTGAGATTTCCCGGACAGCAGCCCGGAGCCAGTGGATGGGAAAAGGGGAAGAAGGCCAGACGTTACTCTCAGTGAAATGAACCAGTCAGAGAGAGACAAACACGGCGACTTCACTTACATGTGGAATCCACCGAACCAAATGAAACAGTGACAGACTCACAGGTACAGAGAACAGACTGACAACTGTTGGAGGGGAGGGAGCTGGGTGAAAAGGTGAAAGGATGAAGCAAAAACAACAACAAACAAACAAAACACTCACAGACACCACAACAGTAGGGTGATTACCAGAGGGAAGGGGTGGAAGGGGTCAACAGGGTAAACGGTGACCGGATGGCACACACATGCCGTGTGCAGACGATGTCTTACAGAAGGGTGCACCCTGTGATTTTAATGACCAATGCACCGCCAATAAATCCAATTAAAAAAGAGAAAGAAGACTGAGCAGTGAGTCTCCACTATACATATATATGTGTATATATATATATATATATATGCGCTATAGGACATATGATATATACAATATATATACAGTACATATACAGTATACATACTACACATAATACAGGTACAGTATATATACTATATATATTCACTATCTGATCTAAGTTTCCTAACTGTTCTGTGGATTAGGAAACTGGGCACACAGGTATTAATAAAGTCACCTGGTATGTCACACGCTCGCCGTGACCCGTTCTTTATAACACCTGGAGTCCTATTTCCAGAATGGCTGCTATGTTCGGGGTCCACACCCAGGCTGACACGACAGATACCAAACACGGAGCAACCCACAGCTTCATCCCTACAAACCGGGGAAGTTTAAAGAGAAACAAAACCAACAAAAACACCCTCTAAAACCCACACGTACCCACCCCAGGGCCCGTTGGAGAGAGAGAGAGAAATACACTCCGCAATTTGTTCTTGTTTACAAATAGTTTTAAGCCGTTTGTCAAACAAAACGAGTTTGTCTGCCAGATGAGATCCCCATTTTGCAAGTTCATTAGCAGCTGGTGGACAGAAAGTGTCGCCCTGGTGATTTAATCATTTGGCCCTGACTCTTGTCAAAGCCCCTTAAGAACAACAACAGAAATACGAGCTGTCGGGGGAGAAAGCTGCCCTGCGATCTGAGCTGTGCAGTGTCCCTGCAAACCGGAGCAGACACCTGCAGACATGCTGCGTCACGTCGCCGCCACCAGGGCCGGAGGGGGAGACGAGAGAACTCGGGGAGACCTCCGTGCACAGCCCTGGAAGCCAGGCGCCCGAGGCCAGCGCTACCGGCCTCTTTTGTTTATTTATTGTTAAATCCAGGCGGTAGCAAACACACACTTTGAAATGATAAAACTCAGCATGGTTGGGAGATGAGGAATCCCTGGGCATAAGCAGGGCCCGTGACTCAGACGCCAGGAGCAAAGAAGGAGGTGTCTTCTAATAAAGCCCGAGTGTGCAGGGAGACTCTCAGGACTTACTATTACACTCATGTCACACTGCGAAGGAACACCAAGGTTCTTATCCCAAGTGTGGCCTGGAACAATGAAGCATCCCCACTCCAGGCCTCTCCAGGGGGCCCACATGCGTACCAAGGCGAGGGTCAACGCTGCCACTCTGTTGCCAGAGGGCTCTTCTCTTTTAAGGGATTAGTCGCATTCCGTCAGTCCATTTTAGACTCTCCTCCCCAGGACGGGGTTACCTGGGGAAAGGTGAGTGTTCTCCAGGAGACAGGAAATGCTATGAAATATCCTGACCTTCTAAAGAGGCGCCATGGAGGGAGGCTGGGGGCCTACCTCTCTGCTCCCCACGGAGGGCTCTGAGCACGCTCCTCCTCCTAGCACCTTCTGTCCTTCATCCCCCGAACATTTTCCTCAGGCCTCACGCTCACGTCCTCAGGAACGAACGGCCTCTTTCCTACCACTGATTTGCAAGGTTATTTTCTTAGCGTCTTTCTTCCCCTTGGAGTGTAGGCTCCATGAAGGCAGGGGCTGGCTTCTTTCTCTCCTAATCCTCACCTGAGATGTGTTTTCACTGATTTTAGAGGGAGACAGACAGAGATGTGAGAAACACTGATCGGTGGCCTCCCATATGAGCCCCAGCAGGGGATCAAACGGGCACCCTCGGTGTGTGCCCTGACCAGAATCGAACCCACCACCCTTTGGTGTACAGAGTGATGCTCCAACTGCACCACCTGGCCAGGGCGGGGCTTGCTTCTAAGTGAAGTGAATGACACACGTTACTTTCAACTAAAGGATGATATTCCTTGTTGCCCCATTTTAAACAGGGAATAGGGGAGATCTTTGAAAACCCAGACTCACTAGTTAATCCAAACCTCTGGAAAAGCACCGGAGAGGCGAGTTCCAGGAACCAAGGGGCAGTAGGGAGGCTGGTGACCTTAATCCAAGAGGTGACCCTGTTCACCCTCAGCAAGAAGTGGGGGCTGGTGGGGGTTGACCGGGGCTTTTCAATGCTCTTCTGAAAGGCGGGTCTTCATGGTGAAATCTCAATATTCTTCTGAAATGTCTTTTAATTTCTAAAATTTCAGACCAGATATAAAATAATGTGTATCTCAAAACCAAATAAAAGCAATTTCATGACTGACCTTTTGGAATGTCTTTCCTCTAAATCACCTGGCAGGTTAACTCCTAATTGTCCTTCCAGCCCCCACTCAACAGTCACCTCCTCCATGAAGCCTTCCTTCCCCATCGGGCAGAGCTCAGCTCCATTAGGCTGAGAAAATCTGTTTTTGAAAATCTTCATATCTGAGTTCAAAAGGACTTTGTGAGAAAGTTACTTCCTGCGCGTACTGCCCCGGGGCACCTGACCACGGGAACTGGGAACCCCCATCCCGGCAGGAGCCTACAGCCGGACGCCAACGTAGCGTAGGCCCTCCGGTCACTGGCTACCCAAGCAGAGCGGTACAATGTCTCCTCCCCAGAGAGTAACAGGTCTAATGGACAAGCAGCAAGGTGGGAAGGACGGAGGTTAAGCCGCCTGCTCTGCTCGCAACGCCCGGAGGGCAGGACAGAGGGCCCAGCATGGCCCCGGCCGTGTCCGTTCCCGGCAGAGACGGGGACCAGTCTCCGCAGCCACTGTGGAGGGAAGCCCAGACCTGGGGGCTGAGGCTCAGCGCTGCAGCAGGACTCGGACCCATGACTTCTTCCTCTAAGTCTGAAATATTTGCAGCCTCGAAACTCTATAACTGCCTCAAAAGCCAATTAGTATATTGCAAGGGAATAAAACCACCACCACCAAAAGCGGTTATTTCCCTGGAGGCATTTATAACTCAACAGAAATACTTGAAATGCGTACCACCCACGTTTCCTGCTCTCTCTTCGACCTCAGCGCTATGGTTCAAGGCCAAGTTAAGCCCGTCTGGAAGCTGACCGGCTGCCGTTCCTCCTGCCCATCACAGAGCCGGGAAAACGTCCCACCAGAGGACCTCATCTGCTGTCTGACGTGCCAGCTTCCCACGTTCAGCGAGATGTAAGGGATAAGTGACAGGTACTTCCGAAAGCTGTCTCGACTTTTCTCCTTGCAACACCTAGACAGGCTATCTATTCGGATGACTTCAGAAGTTTCCACCTTCTGTTTTTATTTCTCGTGTTGCTTTGAAATTCCCACGGGCGCCTGGCCTTTCAAGGTGAATACCGGGGGGACTCTCTGGGAAATGACAGCGGTCACTTTTCTCTTTACACCACAGACAGAACGTCCTGCAGAGACCTGATGGAAGAGCCCCGTTTTGTAGCCTGGACTAGCGATGGACAAGGCTCTCCAGGGAGGGAAGAATCCAGTTGTCTGGAAGGAGATGGGGAAGGTCCTGAGTGACGAGATGGGTTGCTCGGGGCTGAAAATCTGCAGCACCTTCGAACCTGACAGGCCGCGGAGGTGCGCCAAGGGCGGTCTGACAGCTCGCTCCGGGCGGAGACAGAACACGAACCCGACGAAGAACCACAAGCGTGACAGTCTGGGCTCTGGCAGCCAGGCAGAGTGCCCCCCACCCTCTGCGGGTTTCATGGGTGACAGGCTGGCGAACAGAGTCACCTTATGAAAATCAGTGTCAGTAATAGTCAGTCTTCTCTGTTTGTGAAAGGAGAAACACCCGAGTTCATTTTCCAGAACGTCGTCATGCGTCCTTGTTTTGACTTCGGTTTGGGAGATTTTCCTGCTTAAAGGGGAAAACGTCCTTTCCTTGGGAACTCACCTGTAAGGGACACTGGCCTGCTCACAGGGCCTTCCAGGGACAGAAGTCTGCAGGAACGTGCCGCTAAGCAGCATTGCTATTAGCATTATTGTTACAAGCATAGTACGCAATTAATGTGGCTATTTTGGTAATATAATCAGTAAATAAGATTCATATTTATTAATATAGTGTTTGTATTAGTAGCATGTTATTATTCCACATAATAACCTGACAGGTTATTATAAAGAAATCCTTGCCTTGGCCGGTTTGGCTCAGCAGTCAGAGCATCGGCCCGTGGACCAAGGGGTAGTGGGTTCGATTCCAGTCAAGGGCATGTACCTCGGATGTGGTTTGATCCTCAGCCTGGTTGGGGTCATGCAAGAGGCAACCAATTGATATGTCTCTCTCACATTAATCTCTCTCTCTCTCTCTCTCTCTCCCTGCCTCCCTCCCTCCCTCCCACCCTCCCACTCTATCTGAAAATCAAGGGAAAAGTATCCTCAGGTGAGAATTTAAATAAAAAGAAAGAAAAGAAATCCTTATGGACTTTCACAGGGAAGCTAAACCAAAGGCTTACTGCTGCTACTAAGGACTACGGCCACTATTAGCCACCACCACCTCTTTCTAGCAGTCTTCCTGTGTCCGAGGGAAAGGAAGTCTTTGGGTGTCTCACTTGTTAAGTCCTACGACGTGCTGGGACAGGCACTAGATGACATTATCTCATTCACCCCTCACAACAGCCCAAATGGGTTTCCCCCTGAGGACAGTTGATGTCCAGGGCGGCTAAGGGGAGCGTGAGGGCCAGTGTTCAGACTCAGACGCATGGACCCCAAAGCCAGGGTTACTTCACGCTCCCAGAACGTCCCATGACCGCAGGCATTCTGACATTACACACGGTAAGAGGGCAAAGGCAGGACCAGGGACATCTGTTATTAGGAAGCCTCCCCACCCCCGCAAATAAAAGACGGGGTGTTGGGGGAAGAGGAAGAAATGAGGAGCATCTCTCGTGCCCTAAGGGCAACTTCGCAAACTAGAATAATAGAGTCATGTGTTTAAAAACAAAAAGTAAAACACAAACAAAAAACCTAGGTTTTGAGACTGTTCCTCCATGTAGGATGCAACCATGGCCCCGCCCCCAGCCCTCACCCACACCAGGTCTCTCCCCTCCCTATCCAGCATTCTCCAGTTCCCCACCACAGACTTCCCTTCCTCCACACTGTGTCTAACCCCACGCGTGAAATAAGGGAGAAGGGGGCTCGGGTGGGGACGGGAGAAGAGACGGCACTGAACATGGAGTCTGTGCTGAGTACTATCATATTTCATATCCGAGAACAGCTTTCACAAGAGAAACAAGAGCGTGTCCAGGGGAGGGAGTTCCATGCCTGGCTGGCCGTCAAAATCCACGCCACCAAGATTTATGAGACCCTTCCCACACTCGCAGAGCATCTGGGACACAGGTGTTCAGGAGGGCCTTATTCCTCACCTTAGTGGCCCAGAGAGGGCTGGAAAACATGCTCGGGAAGTTGAACATGTCCGTCTCTCCCTGCACCCTGGATGGGTACAGGGCTGCCAGTTTTAGAACGACAACACCTGTAGGCACCCCCACATCTGGTGAAGGCTCCTGGCCTTCTCCAGGCTTAGACGAGGAAGGCAAAGTGGGGGTCTCGGCTCCTGCCTGCACCCTCACGCTTCACCACAACTGAGGAGAACCCCCCAACCAGGGGCAGCTGCTTCCAACAGCTCCCCCACGTTTATTTAAATTAGGGCTTCGTTTAGCTGTATCACAATCCCACGGTAGGAAATAAAGGCTCCACTGCTCCCTTCCCCCTGAACCCTGACGCCCGGAACAGGCTGTGTGGGAAGGAAGAAGGCCCTGTCTCCTACCAGGTCCACTTTTACTCCAGTCTGCGATGCCTGCTGTGACTCTCAGTCCCTCTGCCTCCCCCAAGAACAGGGGAACAGACCCTTGTCCCCAAACAGAACTTTCGCCCACTCACCGCTTAATCTGCCTGGCCCGTTTGCATCATTTCCCCCGCCTGGGAGACCTCTGCCTAGGGGAGCGGGCGAGCCCCCTTTCTTCCTCAGGAACCTGCTCCTTCCTTACCGCCTTGCCGCACCCAGAAAAGAAGGGGCTGGGTGAGCATCGCTTGCTTTCAGGCAACAGATCTTAAAAATCACAATAAAAATGGACTTGATAGAGGTAGCTTTTGTTCTGTTTTTATTCTGCTTTTGGTGGGGATTTGGGGGGGGATTTATTTTGGTTTCCAATTTTTCTATAGAGCGTCTCTCTTCTATCACTGCAGGGACAATACAGAAGTTTCTTTATGCTCAGGAAACCTGGCCTTGAGTATATAAGGCTGCCCACCCTCCTAATAAAATCACGAATCCAGCCCGGCCTGTGTGGCTCAGTGGACCGAGCGTCGTCCCATGGACTGAGAGGTCCTAGTTTGATGCCCAGTCAGGGCACGTGCCCGGGCTGCAGGCTCAGTCCCCAGTAGGGAGCGTGCAGGAGGCAGCTGATTGATATCTTGATGTTTCTCTCTCTCTCTCTAAAAAAATTAATAAAAACATATTTTTAAAAACAACACGAATCCACATTCAGGTCCATGAAGTATGTGGTTGGGCCTCGTGTGTCCGTGCAGATAGTTTGGGGATAATTTGCAGACGCTGATGAGACTGTGCGGCTGTCTTTTCCCAGAGACTGAACCACAAAGAAAAGTGTCTCGGTTTGATTCTTCCCTGGTGAGTGGGCAGAAGAGGCGGGAGGGAGGGGCCCAAAGCCCGGGCACTGCCTGGCACCAGGGTCTGAGGAGCCAGGCTGAAGCCTGGACATTTCCAACCACAACCTCAGGGGGAGCTGGAGACAGCAAAGGTCAGAGGGGCAGGTGGCTGGGCACTGAGAGCTGGTTCTTCAGGCAGATAGCTCGGGGTTCCAATCCGATCCCCCTCCCTGCGGTGCGGCCTTGGACAGGACACACAGTCCATTGCCCCTCCTCCAGCGACCACCGTGGGCGCACTCGAGACTGAAAGGGGGCCACGGGCCATAATACGGAGGATGCCGACACATGCCCACGTCAAGTCCGTGAGTCCTCACTCAACACCGTCGACTCCATCTGCGCCCTGAAGCAAAACAACGTGTAATGAAACCAGTTTCACCAAAGGCTGGTTGATATGAAAGAAGTTAGGTTCCGCTCAGCCGGTGTGGCTCAGTGGTTGAGTGACGACCCATGCACCAGGAGGTCACCAGCTCAATTCTGGTCAGAGCACATGCCCAGCTTGGGGGCCCGATCCCCAGTGAAGGGCATGCAGGAGGCGGCCAATATGTTCTCTCTCATCGATGTTTCCATCTCTCTCTCCCTCCAAAATCAATAAAGAAAAAAAAAATTTAAAAAAAAAAGAAGTTAGGTTCCTACATTATAATGAAATGACATGGACGGAACGGCAGTATTCGAGGACCTACTGTAATGTTTGCCTCGGTCCTCAGCATGAAAAAGGACTCAGTGGATGTAAAAGCTGCTGCTGATCCTATTTTAAGGGAGCTGATCCGGAACGAGGTTTAAATTCGGCCTCCATGCCTTCATCTGAAAAGCAGGATGGCAGAGGTTGTGTTGAAACCGGGCACGGGGCACCTGGAAGGAAGCAGTCAGCACAGGCCTGGCTCGCAGAAGTACCCCGAGAACTCGGAGCCTGACAACCAGCACTGCGACGCACTCACGCGGACACAGATGTCGCCAATTTGACTCACGGTCACCCTGGCTGCATGGGCGTTCATGGGTAAACGTATATGGAGTTTCACACATGCGTGTGTGTGCGTGTAAACATGGCTGACCCAGGGATTGAAAGTGCAGACAGGAGAGCTGTGGTGGGCAGTCAGACAGACACGAGCAGAGCAGAGACGACGGGCCAGGCACAGGTTACCAGGGCAGAAAGCCCCGGGTTCCTAGCAATGGGCAAAACTGGGAACACAAACCTCGCCTCCTGAGACTCCCAGACTCCCCCTCGGGCCCTTGCCTGACCACCTCCTTAGCGTTAACCTCCAGGGATCACATCTAGGCCTCAGCTGTGTTTCAGCTCCAGGCCCAGAAAAGCAGCAAAACCAGACAAGCGACACCACGGCTGACCTCAGGACCAGCTGCAGAGATGAATGACCTCCCCCCCCACCACACCTGGCGCCCAGCCATCAGTGAAGACCAGGCCCCTGAACGGACACACCTGGAAAGCTGATGCCCATCCTCCCTGGGTCCTCCCCTAAAATTCCAGCCCTTAGAAGCCTTTAGGACTGCAGACCTGAGCCCTGTGCCTTTCCCCTCCCCCTCCCACAAGGAGTGTTTCCTGTGCCTCTCTTTCTCCTAGCTCCAAGGGCCCTTCTTTTGCAGCTGTAACGTATTTCCTGGGCCCATTTCTTCTACTTCTGTGACTTTCTAAATAAACTTTCTCTTGCACTTTGAGTCTTGGCTCTGAATTCTTAGCCAGAACTCAAGTGCCAAGGTTGCTGAACCCGGCCCGGTTGGACTCTCCCAGTCTAACACCTGGTGCTATTTCACCAATAATAGAACCAGACTGCCCAGGTTCAAATCCTATCTCTAGCCAGCCGGTGTGGCTCAGTAGATGAGCATTGACCCATGCACCAAGAGGACGCCCGTTCGATTCCCAGTCAGGCCACATGCCCAGGTTGTGGGCCAAACCTTCAGTGGGGGGCATGCAGGAGGTAGCCAATCGATGTTCCTCTCATCGATGTTTCTATCTCTCTCTCCCTCTCCCTTCTTCCCTCTAAAAATAAAGAAAAAAAAATTTAAAAAAACAAACAAAAATAATCCTATCTCTACCATCTAGAGGCTGTGTGACTTTGTGCAAGTTAATTGATGTCTCTGGGCTTCAGTTTCTTTAGATGTAAAATGTGATTAAAAAAAAAAACAAAAAACCCACCAACTTCACAGAGGTTCTTTGATGTTTAAATAAGTTAATATATGTACAATGCTTAAAACATAGTAAGTATTCAAGTATCGTACAGGTAATACATATATAAATGATGCATTATCGAATTCAATTTAACATGCTACTGGAACCTTTTCTAAGAGTTTTGTTGAGCCATAAAGAACAAACGGCTAAGACTCTGAAACCCCAGGGAGGAAGCAGGAGGAAGCCGAGACCTCTAACACACTTTGATCCCCTCGGACTCGGGGGACACCAGGCAAAGAGGGTAGAGAGACCATCATCTTTGGAGCCACGAACAGACCCAAACCTCTAGGGATGATGGGGAAAAACATCCAAAATAACCCAACACTTTAATAAGAAACACAAAATAAACCTTAAAAATAATAAGCCAAAGAAGAAGAAGAAGTGCCAGGAACATTATTTTTCCTGAAAAATTACTGTGAAAACAAAGACGACAAAAGAAACTAGAAAAAGAATATAGCAAAACTGCTCTTGTCAAAGACCTCGGGGAAATGCAAAGAAATGGGTGGAAAGGGAGGGAAAATGTCTCCCTAAAGGCATACGTGGTGAGATCGGGCTCTTCTGTCCGGAGAGGAGATAATTAAAGTGGGGACCTAGGCCAAGCATCAGAAACGGATGGGGTGGGTGAATCCCTGGGTCGCTGGACTTCAAATAAACCCAGAAGTTGGCAAATGAGAAAGGGGAGGAAAGAAAGCCTCTCCCGCCAGGCCGTCACCTTCCCCAGCCGGCGTGTCCTGCCCTCTCTGCTCCCCTCGCCTGTCCTGAGTCCCACAGTCCCACCTTGCCTGGCTGTGGGGACATCCGAGGCCTCCTGACATCGCTGTCTGCTTGCTTACAGGCACTGTCTCCTCTTCTTTCCCCCGGAGGACCCAGACTGCCTATCTGGTGGGGTTGGGAAGAGTCCACCACTTCCAGTCTTAGGCTCGGTTCCAATCAACCTTTACACTCAGCGCAATCCAAGCCCTCCGGTCGGAGGGACTAACTCAGGCGGGCTCGTGTCTAGAAGCCTGAGCAGCTGGGGGAAGAGGAGCAAGGAAGAGTGGACGCGTCCCCCCGGAAGTCAGCCCTCCATCTGGGATCGTCGATTGTGGGAAACTCCCAGTATATTCCCTCAACAGCTGAAGCCCTTTGCAGATGGGTTCGTCCCAGCCGCAGGCATCCTGCCGGACAGGCCGACCTGGAGTTCGGGCTCCTCCCTCACTGGTGAGATAGTTCTGAAGATAAACTACACTGAGAACACCAGTTCTGAAGATAGCTGATCGGCGGCTTATCCCAGTTTTGCCGTTTATAACTGTAACCATGGAAACGTTTCCTAAACATCCCTCCCCATCCCCGCCCTCACTTTATTTTGCTGATCTAAAACATGGAGTGATCCTAATGAGTGGGGGTGATGCATGAATTATAAAAGGCAACAAATGTAAAGTACCCAGAGAAGTCCAACATACAGTGAATGAGTAGAGGTAACACACACACACACACACACACAGTGAGTAGAGGTAACACACACACACACACACACTGTGAGTAGAGGTAACACACACACATACACACAGTGAGTAGAGGTAACACACACACACACACACACTGTGAGTAGAGGTAACACACACACACACACACACTGTGAGTAGAGGTAACACACACACATACACACAGTGAGTAGAGGTAACACACACACACACACACACTGTGAGTAGAGGTAACACACACACATACACACAGTGAGTAGAGGTAACACACACACACATACACACAGTGAGTAGAGGTAACACACACACATACACACAGTGAGTAGAGGTAACACACACACACACATACACACACTGTGAATAGAGGTAACACACACACACATACACACAGTGAGTAGAGGTAACACACACACATACACACAGTGAGTAGAGGTAACACACACACACATACACACAGTGAGTAGAGGTAACACACACACATACACACAGTGAGTAGAGGTAACACACACACACATACACACACAGTGAGTAGAGGTAACACACACACATACACACAGTGAGTAGAGGTAACACACACACATACACACACACACTGTGAGTAGAGGTAACACACACACATACACACAGTGAGTAGAGGTAACACACACACACATACACACAGTGAGTAGAGGTAACACACACACACATACACACACAGTGAGTAGAGGTAACACACACACATACACACAGTGAGTAGAGGTAACACACACACACACACACACACAGTGAGTAGAGGTAACACACACACATACACACACACACAGTGAGTAGAGGTAACACACACACACACATACACACTGTGAGTAGAGGTAACACACACACACACATACACACAGTGAGTAGAGGTAACACACACACACACATACACACACTGTGAATAGAGGTAACACACACACATACACACAGTGAGTAGAGGTAACACACACACATACACACAGTGAGTAGAGGTAACACACACACATACACACAGTGAGTAGAGGTAACACACACACATACACACAGTGAGTAGAGGTAACACACACACACACACAGTGAGTAGAGGTAACACACACACACATACACACAGTGAGTAGAGGTAACACACACACACACATACACACAGTGAGTAGAGGTAACACACACACACACATACACACAGTGAGTAGAGGTAACACACACACACACACACACAGTGAGTAGAGGTAACACACACACACACACACACAGTGAGTAGAGGTAACACACACACACACACACAGTGAGTAGAGGTAACACACACACACAGTGAGTAGAGGTAACACACACACACACATACACACACAGTGAGTAGAGGTAACACACACACACATACACTGTGAGTAGAGGTAACACACACACATACACACAGTGAGTAGAGGTAACACACACACATACACACACACACAGTGAGTAGAGGTAACACACACACATACACACAGTGAGTAGAGGTAACACACACACACACACACACACAGTGAGTAGAGGTAACACACACACATACACACACACACTGTGAGTAGAGGTAACACACACACACACACAGTGAGTAGAGGTAACACACACACACACATACACACAGTGAGTAGAGGTAACACACACACATACACACAGTGAGTAGAGGTAACACACACACATACACACACTGTGAGTAGAGGTAACACACACACATACACACAGTGAGTAGAGGTAACACACACACACACACAGTGAGTAGAGGTAACACACACACACACATACACACACAGTGAGTAGAGGTAACACACACACACACAGTGAGTAGAGGTAACACACACACACACTGTGAGTAGAGGTAACACACACACACACACACACAGTGAGTAGAGGTAACACACACACACACACACAGTGAGTAGAGGTAACACACACACACACACACAGTGAGTAGAGGTAACACACACACACACACACTGTGAATAGAGGTAACACACACACACACACACACTGTGAATAGAGGTAACACACACACACACACTGTGAATAGAGGTAACACACACACACACATACACACAGTGAGTAGAGGTAACACACACACACACATACACACAGTGAGTAGAGTTAACACACACACACACACACACAGTGAGTAGAGGTCACACACACACACATACACACAGTGAGTAGAGGTCACACACACACACACACACAGTGAGTAGAGGTCACACACACACACACACACAGTGAGTAGAGGTCACACACTCACACACACACAGTGAGTAGAGGTCACACACTCACACACACAGTGAGTAGAGGTCACACACACACACACACAGTGAGTAGAGGTCACACACACACACACACACAGTGAGTAGAGGTCACACACACACACACAGTGAGTAGAGGTCACACACACACACACACACACACACACACACACACACACACACACAGTGAGTAGAGGTAACACACACACATACACACAGTGAGTAGAGGTCACACACTCACACACACAGTGAGTAGAGGTCACACACACACACACACACACACAGTGAGTAGAGGTCACACACACACACACACACAGTGAGTAGAGGTCACACACACCACACAGTGAGTAGAGGTAACACACACACACCCCCAGTGAGTAGAGGTAACCACACACACACACACAGTGAGTAGAGGTACACACACACACACACACAGTGAGTAGATGTAACACACACACACACACAGTGAGTAGAGTTACACACACACACACACACAGTGAGTAGAGGTAACACACACACACACACAGTGAGTAGAGGTAACACACACACACACACAGTGAGTAGAGGTAACACACACACACACAGTGAGTAGAGGTAACACACACACACACACAGTGAGTAGAGGTAACACACACACACACACAGTGAGTAGAGGTAACACACACACACACACACACAGTGAGTAGAGGTAACACACACACACACACAGTGAGTAGAGGTAACACACACACACACACACAGTGAGTAGAGGTAACACACACACACACACACAGTGAGTAGAGGTAACACACACACACACACACAGTGAGTAGAGGTAACACACACACACACACAGTGAGTAGAGGTAACACACACACACACACAGTGAGTAGAGGTAACACACACACACACACACAGTGAGTAGAGGTAACACACACACATACACACAGTGAGTAGAGGTAACACACACACACACACACAGTGAGTAGAGGTAACACACACACACACACAGTGAGTAGAGGTAACACACACACACACACAGTGAGTAGAGGTAACACACACACACACAGTGAGTAGAGGTAACACACACACACACAGTGAGTAGAGGTAACACACACACACACAGTGAGTAGAGGTAACACACACACATACACACAGTGAGTAGAGGTAACACACACACACATACACACAGTGAGTAGAGGTAACACACACACACATACACACAGTGAGTAGAGGTAACACACACACACATACACACAGTGAGTAGAGGTAACACACACACACATACACACAGTGAGTAGAGGTAACACACACACATACACACAGTGAGTAGAGGTAACACACACACACATACACACAGTGAGTAGAGGTAACACACACACACATACACACACAGTGAGTAGAGGTAACACACACACACATACACACACAGTGAGTAGAGGTAACACACACACACACACACACAGTGAGTAGAGGTAACACACACACACACACACACAGTGAGTAGAGGTAACACACACACACACACACAGTGAGTAGAGGTAACACACACACACACACACAGTGAGTAGAGGTAACACACACACACACACACACAGTGAGTAGAGGTACACACACACATACACACAGTGAGTAGAGGTAACACACACACAATTACACACAGTGAGTAGAGGTAACACACACACACATACACACAGTGAGTAGAGGTAACACACACACACATACACACAGTGAGTAGAGGTAACACACACACACACACAGTGAGTAGAGGTAACACACACACACACACACAGTGAGTAGAGGTAACACACACACACATACACACAGTGAGTAGAGGTAACACACACACATACACACAGTGAGTAGAGGTAACACACACACATACACACAGTGAGTAGAGGTAACACACACACACACACACACAGTGAGTAGAGGTAACACACACACACACACACAGTGAGTAGAGGTAACACACACACACACACACAGTGAGTAGAGGTAACACACACACACACACAGTGAGTAGAGGTAACACACACACATACACACAGTGAGTAGAGGTAACACACACACATACACACAGTGAGTAGAGGTAACACACACACACATACACACAGTGAGTAGAGGTAACACACACACACATACACACAGTGAGTAGAGGTAACACACACACACATACACACAGTGAGTAGAGGTAACACACACACATACACACAGTGAGTAGAGGTAACACACACACACATACACACAGTGAGTAGAGGTAACACACACACATACACACAGTGAGTAGAGGTAACACACACACATACACACAGTGAGTAGAGGTAACACACACACACATACACACACAGTGAGTAGAGGTAACACACACACACACACAGTGAGTAGAGGTAACACACACACACACACAGTGAGTAGAGGTAACACACACACACACACTGTGAGTAGAGGTAACACACACACATACACACAGTGAGTAGAGGTAACACACACACATACACACAGTGAGTAGAGGTAACACACACACATACACACAGTGAGTAGAGGTAACACACACACACATACACACAGTGAGTAGAGGTAACACACACACACATACACACAGTGAGTAGAGGTAACACACACACACACAGTGAGTAGAGGTAACACACACACATACACACAGTGAGTAGAGGTAACACACACACACACACAGTGAGTAGAGGTAACACACACACATACACACAGTGAGTAGAGGTAACACACACACATACACACAGTGAGTAGAGGTAACACACACACACATACACACAGTGAGTAGAGGTAACACACACACACATACACACAGTGAGTAGAGGTAACACACACACACATACACACAGTGAGTAGAGGTAACACACACACACACATACACACAGTGAGTAGAGGTAACACACACACATACACACAGTGAGTAGAGGTAACACACACACACATACACACAGTGAGTAGAGGTAACACACACACACACACACAGTGAGTAGAGGTAACACACACACATACACACAGTGAGTAGAGGTAACACACACACACATACACACACAGTGAGTAGAGGTAACACACACACACATACACACACAGTGAGTAGAGGTAACACACACACACACACAGTGAGTAGAGGTAACACACACACACACATACACACAGTGAGTAGAGGTAACACACACACATACACACAGTGAGTAGAGGTAACACACACACATACACACAGTGAGTAGAGGTAACACACACACACATACACACAGTGAGTAGAGGTAACACACACACATACACACAGTGAGTAGAGGTATCACACACACATACACACAGTGAGTAGAGGTAACACACACACACATACACACAGTGAGTAGAGGTAACACACACACACATACACACAGTGAGTAGAGGTAACACACACACACATACACACAGTGAGTAGAGGTAACACACACACACATACACACAGTGAGTAGAGGTAACACACACACACATACACACAGTGAGTAGAGGTAACACACACACACATACACACAGTGAGTAGAGGTAACACACACACACATACACACAGTGAGTAGAGGTAACACACACACATACACACAGTGAGTAGAGGTAACACACACACATACACACAGTGAGTAGAGGTAACACACACACACATACACACAGTGAGTAGAGGTAACACACACACATACACACAGTGAGTAGAGGTAACACACACACATACACACAGTGAGTAGAGGTAACACACACACACACACACACACACACACACACACACACACGGACTATTGCTTCGAGAACGGTCCACACTGGTAACTGTTGCTCCAAACGCTGGATACAGATGCGGAGGGAGACATGCCACCTGCTCGTGGCCCCTCAGCTCTGCCCACCGGACACGCACCGTAGAAGTGACATCAGGCAGCTTCACCTGGTCCAGGACAAGTGCAAGCACCTCGACACCCTCCCTAAATCCTTCGCCAGAGAGAATTCTCCACCAGGGCTCCCCACCGTGCTCCCCAGTGAGGCCGGAGAGACTCCAGGTGGAAGGAACGTTTGTTTGTGGATGGGGCTTCCGGTCAGCTGCTTTCTCTAAAATCCAAGATTAGTGGGGGCCCTGGAGCCAATCCCTTAGCCTCTGATTCAGGTTCCTCACGTGCAAATGGGGAGGGTAACGATGCCGACTGCATGAGTTATTTTAAGAACGGAGAGTGAAAACTATACACAGCACTTTAAAAAAACAATGCCCAGCAGCCAGTATTTGCTGTGATCATCATCTTGGCTTGCTCATGAAAAGAATCCCTGCCTTCCGTCAGAATGCCTCGCGAAGCCCCGAGAAGAAATGTCTGACAACTCCCTCTGGGAAACGAGGGGTGACACACATCTGTGGAAAGGAAGCTTTGGTGAAGGCGGAGGCAACTGGCTCTGAACACAGAAACCAGGCCACGGTTCTCAAACACAAGGCAGTCAGAAGCAAGAGGAATTCTGACCCCAGGCAAAGCCAGAAATAAGAGCGCTCCTCGGCTTCTGCAACACACAGCTGCTGACTCCACACCACGCATTCCCACCGCCAACGGTGCAGAAGCCCCGGGCGTCCTGCTTCCGGAGAACTGACGTGTTCCCTCTTACACCGGGATTTCCGTCCGCCTCTCAGTCACCCCCGAGGCTCACACAGTGTCCTGCACGTGGACATGTCTTGGGCACAAGTCCCTCATGGAAACCGTTGGTGGTGTGAGTTGGTTTCTAAAGACGACGGAGCCTGGAGAGCTGGACAGTGTACCGATGGGACAGGTACATGTCAGGGATCCAGTCAAAGCTAATGGTATTCAAGGGTCAGTACGGGGATATGACTGACTGGTTAGAAAGGCCACCAACCAGAACAGTGTCCAGGGTTTCTACTGGGGACAGGTCAGCGAGGCCTCCTTAGCCTAACACGTACCAATTTCTAAAGGCCCAGGAGGAAAACAGGTGTTCAGCATAAATATGCTGTTTGCACAAAGTTCAGGCTCGCAGAACCACCCATACAGCTTTGGGCACAGCGCAAACCCTCCTGAAACTGCAGTTCTCAGCCGTGAGCCCAGGGCCACCCTTGTCAGCAGCCTGCCCGGACCAGCAGTCAGGCCTGTGAAGTTAAACCTCTCCTGCGCAGGGGGGAACCCCAAAGGGATTCTGGCCGGGGCAGTGTTCCCGGGAATCCGTTCGATGATTCCAACAATGCCGCCTGTGTTCACAGCAGCTTGGCATTTCTTTCTGGAAATCATCTTAGAGCCCTCCATGCAGATTATGGTGAATCTTAAACCACCGAGGTGGACTTTATCCCCAGTAGCCAATGTACATACAACCCTCTTGGGTTCAAAGTATGAGTTACCGATGAAATAGGAACCTGGATCTTTCTCCCTTGGTCTTCAAACACAGGGCCAGGACCACCCATCCACCATAACACAACCATGTATCCGGCACCTTCTGAACACCAGATGTCTGGGTGCCTAGGGACACACCTGTGAAAAGGAAAGCTGCCAGAGACCCACAGCCCCGCTCACTGGTGTTCGGTACCATAAACATGCACCGTGCACACACCTGGTACCACCTCCCACGGAGCACTCTGCAGACAGCCAGCTGCTTATCTGTGTGGTTTCACACCTGGACCAACCTGCTTCTATGTTCCTCTGGGAGTAGACTGCCAACCCTCTGCTCAAACACGAACACGCCAAAGCCATCTGTTCTTAAAAATGGCTCGACCAGCCCCCAGCGTCCCCAGGGCAGCCCGGAGTTTTCCCAGAGCATGGACAGTGCAGCCAAGTTCAGACTTCTCTCCTCCAAGTGCACTCATGACCTAGACCCTCCGCCCCAATGCCACCTAAGTGCTGGCAACGCCCAGTCCACATCTTCGTACCCCAGACTTGCTCTAGAACCCCTGTCATATCCACTGCCCGGCCCCGCGTCTTTGCTTCGGTATCTAAAGAGCACCACTTACTCAATAAGACTAAAACCAAACGACTCACATCCACGCCCGAAAGCCGGTCGAACTTACGTTGGAAACACAACCAGAGTCTGCTACTTCCCCCCATGGTCACTGCTTCAGCGTGGTCCAAGCCACCAACATCCCTCAGCTGAACGACTGCCGGGTCTCCCCATTGCTACGCTTCTCCTCTGCCTCTTCTGGACACTGGGGCCAGAGGGCTCCTTTGGAAAGGCGAGTCAGGCTACGTCCCTCCTGAGCTGGGACCCTCCCCTGTGACTTGCCCTGCTGGACCTCAGCTCTTAGCAGGACCACGGCATGGCACCCACATGCTGTGCCTGAAGCAGGTGGCTGGACAGAGAGGACGGGAGTCCGCCCCGCCCTCCGGGAGCCCTGCACCCGCCGCTGTGCCTCTGGGGCGGTGTCGTTCTCTAACCTGCACGAGGGCACCTGGGACAGCAGCAGCGGCCTTGGCCTTGTCCTCACGCGGCCTCTTGCTGGAGCACCGGGGCCAGGCTCTCATCCCTTCTTCCTTTTCTAACATCTCACATCACTGCGAACTATGTTGAATGTCGACCTCCCCCCACCAGAGTGTGTTTACTGAAGTCAAATGCAACATACCACGAATTGGACTATTTAAAAAAAAATTTTTTTTTTCCTTTATCGATCTTAGAAAGAGAGAAAGTAAGAGGGGGGGAGAGAGAGAGAGAGAGAGAAACATTGATGAGAGAGAACATCAACTGGCCGCCTCCTGCACGCCCCCCACTGGGGATCGGGCCCACAACCTGGGCATGTGCCCTGACTGGGAATCGACCGGCGACCTCTTGGTGCAGGGTCGACGCTCAACCACTGAGCCACACGGGCCGGACCGAACTGGACTACTTTGAAGTGAACGATCCGCCCACTGCTGTTCAGTGCACTTTGAATGTTGGGCAACCGCCACGTCCACCGGTCCCAATCACTCCCTTCCCTCTGAGCTAACAGCCCGTTCTCTCTCCCCCAGGGTCCTGGCAGTGAGCAGTCCGTGTTCTGTCCCCATGACTCTGCCTGTTCTGGATAGTTCATGTAAACGGAACCATACAACAGTGACCTTTACAACGCTGACTTCTTCCCTGGAAGTGAAGTGCAAGACCACAGTCTACGTGTTCTTCACCACTGAATTTCCTATGCCTAGGAACTCGGCCTGGCCAACGAGAAAAAAGTAAAAAAAAAACATTTGGCCTAAAAGCAGCATTTGTTGAGTGAATGAATGGATGGGAGGGTGGATGAGCAAATGAATGAGTCGATGGGCCACATCGCTCCAAGAAGGAAAGAGGAAGTGAAGGCAGATTCACGTGAGGTTCCTGGATCAGCCAAGGGCGCTGGCAGCCAACCCAGCCAGAGACACAGGGCCAAACGGCGCCGTCCGTGAGTCTGGCCTCCAGCAGAGCCTGGAGCCTTGCGACTGAATTGGGCACATTTTGGACACGCAGGGCTCACAGGACCTTCAGCAGAAACACCTCTTTACAGAATTGTGCCCTGGGAGAGGACAAATAGATACTGAACACTTTCCAGGAACATGGCTATATTATCATATTGAAATCATCTGTCTTACGACATCACTTCCTGACTATAAGCTCCTTGAAAGAGGAAGAGAGCTTATGCATCTTGGAATTCCGGCCCCCACAGCGATCGGGCCTCTGACAGTCCTTGGTGAGCTGCCCTGCCTGGAGGGAGGTGAGGAGACTGAGCTCTGACCTCCAGCCTCCTCCTTGAACATGCAAACCGTGCGCCTTCCAGACACACAGCTCGATGGCAAGTTTGGTGCAGCAGGTAAGACCACAGCAGGTCATTCAGAGCCAAGCCTTGCAGACAGCCGCCTGGATACAAATCCCAGCTCTGCCACTTCCAAGCTGTGTGACCCTGGGCAAACTTCCCAACGCCTCTGTGCTCAGTGTTAACCTTTGCAAAATCAGCATGACAGCCATGGTGTCTGACTCATAGGACTGTTGGGGATGAAATGGGTTAATTCATAGGACGTGCTTACAACAGGAACATGCGCTGTCATACCCAGTCTTCATCTTTAAGTCCCACCACCTCTGTAGCTGCCTAAAGAAGGATGAAACCCTGCCAGAGTGCTGGGAGGGGTCAGCAACTCCGGCCCCACCTCACCCCTTCAGAGGGGTGCTTGACACAAATCAGTGGGGGTAACCCAGGCAGCAAGCCTTCTTTAGTGCTGCATGAAATGAATCAATCAATACTGGTTGAGCGTCTACACATGGGGGGGGGGGGGAACTGTGCAAACTCAGGGATCACAAACCTAAACGAGACCCAGAAGCCCCCGTCCTGAGGATGCTTGTGATCCGATGTGGGTGGTGGTCCCCAACGGAGGCGTGCCCCAGAGGAGGCTTCTGGGAGGATGCAGCACAAGGATCAGTGGCTCACACTTTCCGAAGCCCAACCTTTCTGTATGTTCCCCATGAAAGGGAGATTCCGTGGTGACTGCGGGGCCGACCCTCAGCCTCAGGATCAGGGAGCTCACCCCTCATTCTGCCCATGAGAATCCTCTCCAGACCCCGGAACCACCGTCATCCGATCTCCTCCTCCTGACGTGGGATCCCAGCTCATCCGTTCTCAGCCCCACGCACCTGCAGATGATTAGGCCCAGCCTCTGAGCAGTGAGAGCTGAACACAGCATCTGACACACAGGCAGCTCTCGGTAAATACGCATTCACTGAACGAACAGACAGATGGACAGTCGAACTGAAATCCTAGTGGAGCACAATCTCCCTCCCTTCTCTACATCTCCAGACCAGCGCTGCCCGATAGAAACAAAATGCTAGCCACACAGGCAACTTCAAATTTTCTAGGAGGCAAAAGAAGTAAAAGCAGCCCTGTCTGGTTTGGCTCAGCAGTTGGAGCACCAGCCGCAGACCAAAGAGTCACAGGTTTGATTCGAGTCAAGGGCACGCACCTTGGTTGTGGTTCAGTCCCTGGCCCTGGTTGGGGTCATGTGGGAGGCAACCAGTCTGTGTGTCTCTCTCACATCAATGTTTCTCTCTCTCTCCCTCCCTCACACTTTATCTGAAGATAAATGCAAAAATGTCCTCAGGTGAGGATTTAAAAAAAAAAGTAAAAGCAAAGAGGTAAAGTTACTATTAATAATATATCTTATTAAGCCCAATATACCTAAAATACTACCATTAAAACGTGTAATCAATATAAAAAATAATGAGACAGTTTACGTTGTTTTTTTCCGACTAAATACGAAATCAGACGTGCATTTTACATTTACAGGGCATCTCAGATCAGATGCTACATGTTCAATGATTAAAGTGAGAGGGAGTCCTTCCAAAGCAATGAACGTATAGTCAAAGAAAAACTATCCACACTGCTTCCGTTTTAAAATGCAAAATATTAAAATTAAATAAAATGTGAAGATCAGGGGCTCGGCCACACGGGCCACAGGTCCAGAGCCCGGCGGCCACGCGGGGAGTGGCTTCCGCAGGGCAGAGCGCGGACAAGGTCAACAGTCTGCGCACAGAAAGCGTGGGATCGCCCCCTCTGAATGACACCCAACATAAGGGAGAGGGAACAAGCGCTAACATTTACGGTGACAAAATTATAGAAGCGTTCCGATCCACGATCTCGTTCCAGCCCGACCCCTGCGCGACAGGTTTTCGTGTTGCAGATGGGACACCGGGGCTGAGAGGTTCAGCGCTCGGATGCGCACGACTGTGCCAGTGCTCCGTGGCGTAGTGGCCCTCGGGCTGCCGCGGGCCTCAGTCCTCCCGCTCCAAGCACATCGAGACAGAACTTCTGTGCCCAGGCACAGCCACGCGTCTTACTCTGGCCAACGAAGTCAGAACACACGCGACTGGGAGGGAGCTTGCAGAACCAGCAATGGCCCTCATCAAGGCTGCCTCCCCACCCTGGATCCCAGGGTGAAGACAGCAAGCGCCCTGGCCAGTTTGCTCAGCAGTTAGAGCACCGGCCCATGGACCAGAGAGTCCCGGGTTCGGTTCCTGCTAAGGGCACGTACCTCAGTTGCAGTTTGTCCCCGGCCCTGGTTGGGTCATGTGGGTGGCAACCAGTCGATGTGTCCCTCTCTCTCATCAGTGTTTCTCTCTCTCTCTTCCTCCTGCTCTACCTAAAGATAAATGAAAAAAAAAGACAGCACGTGGTAGGGCCACCAGGAACAACCTCTGATGGGCATGCGGCTCGGGGGGAAGCTCTTATTATCAAATGCTGCTGAAATCTGATACCCAGCATAACCAAGCCCCCTGACTGACCTGTGCACGGCTAACCTGACAGTGGAAGACAGGTACGTCCGGTGTTCAGGAAAAAGCAGGTAACTCGGGGCTCTTCCTCACTCTGACTACAGGCTGCTCCCCGCCGAAGGCGGCGGAAGGGCCATTACACCGCCAGCTGTGGTGGGGTCTGGTTTCATTCCTACTGGTCTTACTGTATTTCTTACAAATAGCTCATTAAGGCAATTATCAGTCATTAGCGCAGTAGCCCGAGCATCGGGACAATCACACGCGTTAATAAAACACTATTTAGCAGAGCGAGGAAAGACGGGAACAAATGAAGCTCCCTCGTGGGGCCCCCCGGCTGGAGCTGGCGACAATTGCGCAGACAGGCCCCGCGCCCCGGGGACAGCCCGACTGCCGAGCCCGCACCTCCTTCCTCATCGCTGGCAAACCTGAGCCTCGAAGGGTTAGTAGGAGACTGACAGGCAGAGATAAAGTTCACTGGCTCCCTAAGGAAAAACAGAATTCCCAAATCTTGGAAATGTGGAAGAATGTGCTAGATTTGGTACACAGAGGTGGAGCCCGAGGCCTGGAAGGCTGGGGCCCGACGGGGAACAGCTACAGACCTCTTAGGAAGTTGTTCAGACCACTTCTAGAGGCGACGAGGAGCCATCGGAGGGCTGGCGCAGGGACGGCCACGAGCTGCTCGGAGCTGTAGAAAAGCACTCGGACAGGAGGAGAATGATGGATGAGGAGACACAGGAAGGACGAGAGCAGGCCGGCAGCTAGCGCCCTGCTCCAGGCCAGGGATGACGGGAACCCTGCCCAGGACGTGACAGATGGAGACGAAAAATCCCCGCTGAAGACATCAGGAGGAAATGGACTGAGGCGGACACGGGGAGGGGGGATGGGATCGAGAGAGTTCCTTGGGGTGACTGAGATGTCAACCTTGGGGACATGAGGTCATTAAGGGACTTTTAGAAGTTATTTTGATAGGTTTCATCTGGGTGCACAAATGCAGAAAACAATGAACACATGGAAATACAGACATTGAAAGCTCACTGCTTTTCCCACTCAAGGGCACTGCATGTCTGCAGCTCCAGGAGCAGAGGGCTGGACAGGAGGTCTGGGCTAAGCTGGCCTCCAACGGGCTCTGAAACGCACTGAGAGCTGCGCGTGCCCCACTCTGCCGTCCTCGGATTGCAACAGAGAAGCTCGCTTGCCCCGGACAATGACAGGCAGTGTCACTTCGGACAAGGCCCTTTGTGGTAGGTATCGTCTTCTCCAGGTGATGACTTGCCCCAGATGCGTGCACAAGCGACAGCTAGGCCTACCACAGTGCCCTTTCCACCCGTTCAAGTCTCCAAGGCAAAGTGGGGTCGCAACCAGACACCCTGTGTGCACTTTCCAGCCTGGGCGAGTTGTCCTTGGTGAGACCTCACTCAATCACCCGTTCGTCTCTGATCCACTGGGTCGGCACAGATGGCGCAGGCCTAGCAGGCTGTCCCGTCCACCAATCAGACCCCCTGAGACGTTCCCCTCTGGACTGCGGTCCGTTACTGAGTCTCCCTGTGTGCAGAGTATTCATTCCCCAGCACAGTCAAGCCTCAACAGCTGTCCAGGCCAACAGCACAACACGGTGTGTTCACTCGTCCGAACAGGTACGACACCCCAGCAACTGCCAGGCCCTGTAGCCAATGAAAAGAAAACCACCCTGCCCAGCCTGTGCGGCTTGTGGATTGAGCATCATCCCATGGACTGAGAGGTCCTGGTTAGATTCCTGGTCAGGGCACATGCCAGGGCTGTGGGTTCGATCTCCAGTAGGGGGCGTGCAAGAGGCAGCTGACTGATGTTTCTCTCTCACATCAATGTTTCCATCTCTCTCTCTCTCCCTTCCTCTCCTAAAAAAAAAAAAATCAGTAAAAGAAAAGAAAATCATCCATCCTTCAAGGAGTTCCCATATTCCTCAAGGAGACAAAGAAAGAAAAGGACAATTCAGATATCATGAATGCGACTAGCTCGGCTAGCTTCTGATTTTTTCTCATGAGGTGGTACCTAATTAGACTATAAACACAGAGAAATATTTTAGCATTGGTTTAAGGGGTTCTCTTAGTCACTTCTGGCCACTATAACAAAGTACTACACACTAGGTGATGAATAAACACCAGAAATGTATTTCTTCTGGTACTGAATGCTGGGGCATCTGAGATCGTGATGCAGGCATGTTCAGGTCCCAGTGAGGACCCCCTGCCAGGCTGCAGGCTGCTGACCTTCTGGTATCCTCCCATGGCCAAAAGCATGTGAAAGTGACTCTTGTAAGGGCACTAATACCATTCGTGAGGGTGACACCCTCATAACCTCACTGAATTATAATTAGCCCCCAGAGGCCCATGTCCTAATAGCATCCCATTGGGGGTCAGGATTTCAGCATATGAATTGAAGGGGAACGCAGACATTGTCTGTTGCAGTGATGTCATTAAAGACATCAACACGCTAAGCAGCAGCAAGCCCTCCCAGAGAAGGACGCGCCAAGCTTGTGGAAACATACCTGTATCACACAGACCCTGGTTCATCTTCTGAGAGTTAGGTGCCCCAGGTCTAGAAAGAAAACAGGGTCTAAGGCTGTCCCACACAAACATCTTGGTGGAAAACAGGTGTGTCCAGCATTTAGGATCCCCTCTGTCCAACTGACCAAGGGACACGGAACAGAATCGAGAATGGTGACCGCTCGTCTTCAGAACCAGCGATGTGCTGACAGTCCCCTGTGGGCATCCCCACTGGAAAACAACGCTCCGCTTTTGCCGGCTCTCGGCTCTCAGCGTGGATGACAAAGCACTAAATCAGGGTGTTCCGCCATCTGCTCACTCACCATCTCGTGGTGAAATGTGTTTTTACTGTGAACCCAGGCCACCCAGACTCTCCTGAACACCGTGCGCTCTCCTACCTTGCCGGGTGTTCCCAGCATTCTGCAAGCCTTCCAATGTTCAACTCCTTATAGGAACATATTTATGTGAAAACAAATGTCACATTATAGCAACTCCACGAACCCTGAACAGACTGACAGGGAGAGAAACAATTCCTTACTGAGTGTTTAAATCACGCCGGATATATTCCACACACTTGCAATAAGCATAGAAGATAAGTATTATTTTTCCCATTTTCAAGGAAAAAAATAAAAAATAAAGAAGATCACTGAGATGGAGTGACTTAATACGGTGTGGCTTAGGGAGGAAGAAATATTGAGGCCAAGAGTCTGAGCCAGGTCTGTCTGACCTCCAAAATTAATATCCTCTCCAGGACACAGTGTTCACTCGCGTTCAATCATCTCAAACTCCAGAGCGCTCTCCCGGACAGGCCAGTCTGACGGGCTGTCACCCGCCCCTAAGTGCCTCCATCACTCAAGCCGTTCTCCTCCCCCTGACCTCCCCCCCACAATCCGTCCTAGAGCTGAGGCTTCAGGTGTGTGTTGGGCCAGCAAATAACACTTTTCCAATAGTCCCCAACAGGGTCAAACACAGTACAGCTGACCCTTGACAATGTGGGGGTCAGAGTGCCGACCCTTGTGCTAAAATCCACATATAACTGTGACTCCCCAATAACTAAACTACTAACAGCCTGCAGTTGACCAGAAGCTTAACAATAATGAATAGTGAACACATATGTCGTATGTTATATGTATTCTTACAGTATAAAATAAACCAGCAATTTTCAACATTTTTCATCTCATGGCACACATAAACTAATTACTAAAATTCTATGGTACACCAAAAAATACATTTATTTTTTTTACAATCTGACCAAAAATAAGTATAACTTTGATTGATTTACAAAGAAAAATAATAATAGTAATTACCTACCCTTTTTGCTCCAAAGTGAGTTTTAAAAAAATCAGGTGCCTATACTTGTAATAAAAGGGTTTCTGGTACCAAGAATTAACCAATCAGACACAATCTAAACATGCAATGTGACCAAGAGTATGCAACTCTATTACATGACCCATACATTTATGGTTCAAGAAAGGGCATTCAACCCAGACGGCTATTGTGTTGGCTACTGTTCTTTTTTCCATTTGACAATCTACGGGGAAAGACGTCAGTGCCCCTGACTCAACAGTCAGGTATGGCATGTTTTAAAAATTCTTGCAGCACACCAGTTGGAAATCGCTTCATTCAACTACAGAACAGAAGGTACTACTAAGAGACTCATAAGGAAGAGAAAATACATTTACAGTACTGTGTTTATTGAAACTGTAAGTGTATGTGGTCTGCTTACAAGGTGAAAAACTCCAAATATAAGCAGACCCACGCAGTTCAACCTGTGTTGTTCGAGGGCCAGCGGTATTGGGTTCTTGGCAAGTCAATAACAACGATGATGACTGTGATAGTTTTATGTGCCCACTTGCCTAGCCTACAGTCCCCAGTTATTTAGTCGAACGCCAGTGTCAGTGCTGCTGTGACGTTACTTTGTAGATGTGGTTAACATCTGCAACAAACTGATTATTGATTACCCTCCATAGTGAGAGTGGGCCTCACCGGTCAGCGGAAGGAGAAACCCTGCCTCAAGGCCGCAGCATCAGCTGCTGTGTGCGGCCATGCCTGCCGCTTACCCTGCAGAGTTCACACGTGCCAGCCCCAACAACGACCTGAGCCGATACCTTCAAATACAGCTTCTGGGCACATGTATGTCTGCATCTGAACGGTAAGTTCTCACCTAACGTCGCCGATAGGTTCTATAAGTGAAATGACATATAAAGAAACCAATTTTGCCCAGCTGGTGTGGCTCAGTGGATTGAGCATTATTCCATGGACTGAGAAGTCTGGGTTCGATTCCTGGTCAGGGCACATGCCCAGGTTGTGGGCTCAATCCCCAGTAGGGGGCGAGCAGGAGGCAGCTGATAGATGTTACTCTCTCATGGATGTTTCTATCTCTCTCTATATAAAATCAATAAAAAAAGAAACCAAGTTTATTATAGGCTAGCTGATGTAAACGAGGGTTAAGTTCTTAAGGTATATTTAATGTCATAACGAAATGACAGGGAAAGGAACGTTATTTGAGTAACTGCCGTATGTCTACACGTCCTGATGGCTCCATTTCTGTGGAGAACCCTGGCTCATATGATGGCTGACACGCATAACGTAGTTTCATGTAAACGATTCCATCTGATCCTCACATCAGCGGGACTTCTTTTCAACAGATGAGGAAACCGCAGGTCCCTGCAGCTAACTGAGGGACACACAGACGCTAAGCCACAGGGCCATGACTCAGTCTCGGACCTGCACGCTCAGATGGTATGCTGGGCCATGACTCAGGCTCGGACTTGCACACTCAGATGGTATGCTGGGCCATAACTCAGGCTCGGACCTGCACGCTCAGATGGTATGCTGCATGACTCAGGCTCGGACCTGCACGCTCAGATGGTATGCTGGGCCATGACTCAGGCTCGGACCTGCACGCTCAGATGGTATGCTGGGCCATGACTCAGGCTCGGACCTGCACGCTCAGATGGTATGCTGGGCCATGACTCAGGCTCGGACCTGCACACTCAGATGGTATACTGCTTTCCTAGGACATGCTGTCCCCCTGTTACCGTGATCCCCAATGCAAATACCCAAGGAAGGGAAGAGATTTAATGACTTGCAGATGTCTGGCTATATTTTGAATACAGCCCAAGGAAGATGGGTACCCACAGCCTAGCCAAATGGGTCCCGCTCGCTCTTGGTGGGGGAGGCACAGTCTGGAAGCCCAGAGCCTCCCATGCTCAATTCCTTCTAGCACCTAATGGCATCAGCACAGCGCTGAGGAAGGGCCCGGCCCAGCGACAGCTTGCCAAGGTCCCTATCACCTTGGCTGAGCCCCTAGTCTGCCTCGTCTGCTCCCTTATCAGCTGTCCAGCTGTTCAACATGAATGCCAACATCATCGTCTTCATTAATTCACTGGAAGCCTTCACGGGAACCTCATTAACAGACACCGTAATTGCTCTGTGAATACTGCCCATTTCCCAATTACATCTCTGTCCTCCTGCCGGAAGAACCGGCCACCGGAGAAGGAGCACCGAGTGGCCTTCGTCTGTTGTACGACAAGTGGGTGAGTGACTGGCTTTTGACAGTGGCTTCTACAACCAAAAAAAAAAAAAAAAAAGCGAGCCCTTTTTCTTCAAGACCCATTCTTGGAAATGTAACAGCGTGCCAAGTGCAGGCAACTGTCCGCAACCCAGCCCGGGACTCTCACACGTGGGCCTGCAGCTCAGGAGACACTGGCCAGCCAGGAAAACCGGAATGTCGGAGTGCAGTCGGGATCCGAACTCCTCTGGCCGTCCCACAAGGGGCGTCACAGGGGTGTGTGCACAGCCACGTGGGACCCTCCGAGGTTCACCTCACTCATCGGCAGAGACCAGGAGTGGTCCTCCTGTGAGGAAAACCTCAGGGAAAGGCTTTATGGAAGCAAGAAATTCAGCTTCTAAACTGTTTGTAGATCCTCATAAGCACTTCTTATGAGACCATCAATTGCTCATCACCTCCAAAAAGCAGGCAACCCTCTGGAGTCCAATTATCGCCAAACATTTCCTCTTTTGCATCCTATTTTCTCGTTAAATGAGTTCACAGATCTGTGGCCTGGAGTCTGGATGCCTGCACTGTTTTCACAAATAGAAAGAGTCTAAGTCAGTGGTTCTCAACCTGTGAGTAGCGACCCCTTTGGGGGTCGAATGACTCTTTCACAGGGGTCGCCTAAGACCATCAGAAAACACATATTTCCGATGGTCTTAGGAACCGAGACACCGCTCCTCTATCCGTCTCCAGGCGGGTCTGCCCACAAGCAACATGAGGAACTGTATTAACGGGCCGCGGCATTAGGAAGGTTGAGAACCACTGGTCTAAGTGATGGGAACTCAAGACCCAACTCAGTGAACACTCTCTGTGGCTTGTACAGGAAAGAAATAAGGAGTGAAAATCACTGATGAACAATGAGGACAGCACCTGGATGCTTGTGCCTGGTTCAACCAAGGGGCAGTTTGGCTTCAGTAGATGAATGGAGGAAGGGGTAAACAGATGGGTGGATGGGTGGATGGGTGAATATGGATGGGTGGATGGATGGGCGGGCGGGTGAGTGGGTGGATGGATGGGCGGGCAGGAGGGTGGGTGGGTGGATGGATGAATGAATGAATGGACAAAAAGAAAAAGAAATAGATGGATGAGAGAGAGAGAGAGAGAGAGAGAGAGAGAAGCAGATTATGTCGGGGGCCAGGATTCTAAGTCAGGTCTGTCTGACCTCCAAATTAATATCCTCTCCCTCACATAGTGTTCATTCTCACTCAACCATCTCAAATTCCAGAGCGCTCTCCTGGACAGGTGAGTCTGGTGGACGGTCATCCTCCTCTACACGTGTCTGTCACTCAAGTCATTCTCCTCCCCGACCCCGCCCACCACGATCTGTCCTAGAGCTAAGACACTGATGATTATGTGTAAATATGTATATAGGTATACATACACATATATGTGCACACAGACACCTATATGTATATGTATGTGTGTACATGTGTGTGTCAAATATATATATTTGAGGTTCAACAGTTGCGCTGTAATTAGTTTCTTCCGTGCCAAGCACACCTGGCACCTGCCTATAGCCTGTCCGCCACCTCAGCCCTTTGCAAGTGAGATGCAATCGGTCTACAGGCCTTGGCAGGTGCTGATTGATGCCCCTGCCCGGAATACACGTGCGCACTTACACTCCCACTCAAAGTACCTCAGTATTGCCCTGGTCAGTTTGCTCAGTGGTTGGAGCATCAGCCCAAGGACCAAAGAGTTGTGGGTTCGATTCTAGTCAAGGGCACGTACCTCAGTTGCAGTTTGGTCCCTGGCCCTGGTGGGGGTTGCATGGGAGGCAACCAGCCGATGTTTGTCTCTCTCACATTAATGTTTCTCTCTCTCTCCCTCTCTCTCTCTCTTCGATTCTATCTGATGATAAATACAAAAATAGCCTCGGGTGAGGATTAAAAATAAAAAGTATGTCTGTATCACATGCTGCCCTAAGCCCTTTGCACATATTAATTCATTTAATGCTCAAAACAGTCCTACAAAGCAGGCAGCCTTGCCACCCCCACTGCACAGCCTCAGAGAGAGAGAAAATACCTCGTCCAGGACCAGAAAGCGGCAGTTCAAGCTCTCCACCCCCGGCTGGACCACGACTCAAACTCTGCAGTCGTCATGCCTCAGGGCAGGCTCCCTGACTACCTCCGCCCCCCCTTCAACCAGAGCCAAGGGCCCCCACAGCCCTCCGTGTCCGGGTGTCCTTCTCAGGACTCCTTGCCACCCGTGGTCACTTGTCTCTCTCTTCTCTCTAGACCAAAACATCCTTGGGGCAGAGCCCCCCATGCCCAGCACAGGCATGCACCATCCTTTTCACTGCCAAACCCAATTCACAGGGCAACGAGCTTTCAAGTTGGGTCACCGAATCCACACACAGAGAGACCACGAGAAAGTAACAGAGCAGAAGCCCAGAGGACGGAGCTGCTGAAGCCAGACCGGCTTCCGAGTGGAGCTGGGGGCAGGAAGAACCCGGCAGCTGAACAGCTGTCTAATAAATCAGCCCTCCCATCACTCCTGCGAGAATTAGCATTCAGGAGCACAGCTTCCCCTGGCAAAGTGCTCCATCGTCCTTCTTATTAGTTGTGCCTTCCGACTTCCCGCTGGGTCAGCATTATCGAGGGGTCAGCGGTGAGGCAGGAGGAGAGCATCCTCCTCCGGTCACAGATGGGAGCACTGGGAGGGGGGCAGGACTGGGCAGCGTGGCCTGGGGGTGCAAGAGAAGGCTTTTCAGAGGACCCAGCTTGAGACTCCAGCTCCACAATGACTTTGATCTGTGTGTTAGGGTCTCACGGACGACAACGGGGTTGTTACTGTACTTACTCATAGTAGCACAAATATGAAAATCTCCCCATGACACAGTGGCCAGTTCGTAACACTTGAACTGGTGGCATTTCCCTTCCTACTCAAGGTGGACCACAGGGAGGGAGGGGCTCAGGATCCCAACCTGGCGACCCCCGGGCTCCGCCAGCGCCAGGTGTGCGATCAGAGGGCCAGTTCCCGAGATCTGCTCATGCGTATGGACCAGTAGTCCTGACAGAGCCAGGGCATTTTAATGCAAAACGTGAATGAAGGTCTTGTAGTAAAAAATTTTGCCTTTGCGGGATCCAGAAAAAAAGGCTGGAGGAGTCAGCTGAGTCAGTAATGCAAACAGGTGGTGTATTTGGGTGCACCCGCCCATTCAGAAATATTTAGTGAGCACCTACTGTGTGCCAGGCACCAGTAAAGGAAGGTCCATGCCTTTCAATACCCAACCACTCTACCTGCGGCATCTTACTGGGTAGGGAGACATCCTCCACCACCATGGCCTCTTCCAGGGCCTGCTCCCCACAGGCTGGTTTGAGCCTTGGCCCTCATGGTAGATGCTGGTCCCCCAGAGTCACAGGGCGGCGCTTTCTGCCTCCTCAGGACTCCGCTGGCCGCCACCCCTGAGAGAGGCCCGCACGGACCTTCTCAGCCAGCAGAAGCCCACAGGGAGCTCTCCTCCACAGAGCCGTCTCTGGTCTCTCCAGAGCACGTCGAGGAAGATCCCAAATCGTCTGGTTTGTTTGCTCCGGGGAGATAGGGACCCTGTCAACTCACTGGGGGCTGTCCCTCCAGAGCCTAATAAACTGTAGGTGTTCGAGAAATGTTTCTGAATGAATAAAGCCAGGGAGGGGGACGAGTGAGAGCGACGGTGGGGGGCGCTCAGGAGCTCGGGGCTGCACTAGATTGTAACTGGTGGGAGGCGAGCAGGTGCCCGGGCCGTGGCCAGGGAGAAGAGCCCGAACAAGGCAGGTTCTGATGCATGTCTGCTCCAGCCTGCAGGAGCCTGGCTTCCCCCCAGCACGCGGGGGAATCTTCCTCGGCTTCCTGAGGGCAGCAGCCCTGTGCCCCGCTTCTCTGTGCCCTTGACCTGAACAGCTGGTATGCAGCAAATACTTACTGACACGAACAAAGACTTGCCCATGCCTTTTGGGTTTTCTAAACACCTGAGACATCCAGGGACCACTGAGCCCGGTGACTTGTCAAAGACTTGTGGAAATCGACAGATGAGAATCCAAGTTGTCCCAACGTCCAGGGCTGGGGGCACGGTGACTGCTATCTCACTGGGGCAGCTAAATGACATGTCAGTCCCTCCCCATCCGCCAGGTGTGTCTCCTCTCCACAGCCAGAGTCGGGCTGAGGCTGCAGGTTGTACCTCACCTCTCCTTCCCATTGCCATCCTAGGACCTGGTGCCGCAAATATTTGGGCACAAGGTATGTGCTCAATAAACACATGTCGACAGATCGATTACGCCCCATGCTAAAAAGCAACGGCAAAGACCACCAGTTCGAAGAGCACTGGATTCATTGATTGCACCCGCAGCCTGATCCCAGATGTCAAACAACTTCCGAGTTCGCACGGCCTCCCGCGGTCTTTGTAACCTGCGAGTATTGATCCCGACAGCCAATTCCCGTCAGCCTCATCATCACATCTCATTTTATCTTCTCCCAGTGGTGTGCGGGCTCCAAACTGCCCATCAGTCTAATACCCTGCAACGTGCCCGGCAGGCTCAACGGTCAGTTATGCCGCACGTATCAACGCTCTGGATGACTTTTCCGAAGCTGCTGCCTGCAGGCCACAAACTCGGTATCATCCTTTCTGCCCTCAAACCAACCTCGGGTTTTCCCCTCTTTCCAGTGACACAGGACACACCAGCAGGAGCCTGTGGCAATCGTGTGTGCCACTGGTCCTTAATTTTCCTGACGCCAACCCCCTTCACCACCAGTCCTTGGGGCCAGCTCCAGGCCCCGGACACCATCGAAGAGTTGACTCAACTATCCCAACTTCAAGTGGTCCTCCTTTATTAATGACGTACTTAATCGCCTTTATTAATTCCTTAATCCACTTCATCTGACCCCCGAACTCTCTTCCACATTTCCCAGAGGGCGGCAAGACCGGCCCGAGTGTGAATCTGCCTTCCCCATACAGAAGTGACATGCCCTTCAGAATATTATTCGGTTCTCAGAGACTCCGTCTTCTCACCTATAAATCGGGCCATTTGTGGAGAGCGGCAGCTGCTCACCCACCCCTGGTGAGATCTCAACGGGGCCGAGATTCCCCAGCCGCCAGGCGGTGAGGGTGACCATGTGACGAAGCTCCAAGCAATGGTACCTGAGCAGCAGTGACTTGGGTCACACCCTCTCCATTCAAGCTCTGTCCTCTGGGCATCAGTGTGGGGAGCTTAGAAACCACATGTTGCCAAGGACAGTCCCTCCGCCTGAGTCACTGTGTGGAGCGGAGACACCCCTCCTTCATCCTCGCAAACATACCCTTTCTTTCAGAGAGTGAAAAATACACATCCCTACATTTGCGGGTCTATTCAGCCCACTCTAAGATATCTTTTTTTTTTTTTCCCCAGCCTAATGGGATAGTTATCATAATCAAATGATGAAAATTTGTAAAATACCTAGTATAGGACCAAGCCCAGGGTCAGGCAGTATAACAGGTATTTGATTAAATTTTCCTCTTCTCTATTTTCTCCTACAGCATTTTGCCCCAACCCTTTAACATGAAGACAGAGGTTTCAGGCTGTTAATCCCCCACTGCAGTAGGCTGTCCTTTACCCATCCTCATTATCAGACAGTAAGAGTTATCAACAGCATCTACACGTCAAACGTTAAATGCTTCGTGGGTATGATTTCATTTCATCCTCCCAACAGCCCCATCACGGAGGCACCGTGGGGATTCCCACACTACAGGAATCTACGACGCAGGGTGGGTGAAGCACGCTGTTCAAGGTGGAAGAGCTCGCACAGAACCAGGACTGGACTCCGAAGGTACTGCTCCTGTCCTCTCCACATCAGGACCGTGCAGTCCAACCTGGTCCTCCTCCTGGCCCACCACCCGCTGCCAAGCCAGGAATGTGCAGGTGCTACCAGACCCCTCCCTCTCCTTTACTCCCCATCCTTAACATCCCAATGCCAGGCATGTCTCTCGGCCCCACCGCGACGGTCTGAACTCGGCCCCTTCTCACTACTGCGGCATCCTGCCGGGGCTTGGACCTCCTGCCGGGGCTTGGACCTCCACACTCGTCCCTGCCAGGCTTCCCAAGCTGCTGCACAAGAGACGAGGCTGTCTGAATCCCAACAAGTCTCACCCAGATGAAAACCCACAGAAGTTCTTTCTGCACAGCATGGAAGGCCCCGCCTCTGCGCTGCTGTCCATGGTACCTGAGGCGCAGCCGGGACATGGTGCTGTCAGCTTCCCCGCGCTGGCCTGTGCACTACCTGAGGGTGGGAGTCTTTCTCGATGATCCCCTTCAGTCACGGGGCTCACGGCGGGGAAGAGAACAAAACCCTCCGCCCTCCTGAGACTCTCCTCTGGTTTAGGGGTCTCTGGCTGCTTCCTGTTGGCCAGCAGATGCCTGTTGTAGTGAGAGCGCAGACAAGTCAAAGAGAATCCTGGCCCCACATAAAAAGGCATGACAAAGTCAGCCATCTTCTCCGGGTCTCCACGGAGAGTAGACACAACAGGCAGCTACGAAGGGCTAGCACGGGTTAAATGAGAGGATACAACCAAACAGGCTTGGAATAGGGCCCAGCACATAGTAGGCAAATAGTAGTGTGTCTCCCCGACTCGACGCTGTAAACTCCAAGAGCGTGGGGTCTTAGACGTCTCTCCCTCCCCAGCAGCCTGGGGGACATACACCAGGCCTGACAAATGTTTATGGGACTGATTAGGTAGTAACAATCTCCAGGAAGTGAGCCAAAGATGCTTAAGAAGCTTTCTTTCCAGCCACCTGCACGGGGCTGCCTACCGGCACCAGGAGAACAGAGCCGAGGGAACAGGCACGGCTACTCCACACGATGCCTCGCACCCTCCCAGCCCCAACCACGACCAGCTTGCGGAAGCCCACGCTTCTCCCAGCAGAAAGGCAGATGTGTGCCCACACGCGTGTGTGTTGACATCAAAGGAGCTCAGTTTTCAATACATTACTGGAAGTTCTGAACAATCATGAGCCCAAGGGCGTTAGACTGAAGTCCGCCCAGAGGACCAGGCGCTCCACACCGCACATGAAGCAAACGAACCCCGATACGCAGCGATGCCGCAACTGCCCAGCTTCCTTTTAAGTGACTTTTTTTAGGTAACAAAAACCATACTGTTTTTATTGTTAAAATGGTTAGTTTTAACTAAGTGAAAAGACACATCCCTGAACTTACAATCAATGTAGTAAATATATTCTACATTTTTCTTAATGATCCCAGTTAATTATGGATCCCTGACCTTGGCACGGCGCCTGGAAAGGCACTGAGCAGCACTAAATGTTCCCAGGCCGCAGCGGCATTCCGTGTGCCCTGGGGAGCTGCACAGGTGTCCAGTCAGCCCCACTCGGTGACCTATGTGACCTTGTGGACGGCAGACAGGGCTTTCCTGTCCTCCTAGAGGTCAGACTGCCGCCTCTCATCCGTGTTTCTGGCCAGCTTCTCAAGCCCCTCTTCCCAGTGCCCGGTTGTGCTCTGTCCCCTAGCAAAGGAACGCAAACTGGTCAGAAGAATGTCGGAGAGCTTAAGGCGGTCAGGAGTCCTTTGGGTCCTCTCCTCCCCATCTCAGGTAGACCTGACTCTCCCCAGCTCCTGGAAGTGAACAGTGACCCTGTGATGACCTTTGGCCAATGAACTGTGAGCAAAAAGCCTGTAAGAGTCAGAACACAATTCCCCAGGTTCCAAGGTCGCTCGGCCACTGTGCTGACAGTGCAGGCAGTGAAACCTGCCGGGGCCCCAGGTTCTGAGTAAAACAGGGGGGAGCCCTCCCTGCGGGTACATACACCAACCACAGTGACGTATGGGTTCCATGAGGAAGAAGTAAGCCCTGTTGTCGAAACCACAGAAGTTTCCAAGGCACAACTTAATTCAACCTGAAGAATATACACGGTATATTTAAAAAGGACACCAAGCTCATGACTCATCTGTCAAGAGGCAGATGAGAAAAGTAATAAACTCATACTCTGAACATGACACAGACCGTGTGTGTGTGTGTGTGTGTGTGTGTGTGTGTGTAAACCCGTCAAGAGTGCCAGGTGCACCTGTCAGGGTGGGTTCCTTGCAATGGAGTCCACCAGGAGCCATCAGCGGCCCCAGGGCAGAGACCTTGTCTTTCCTCACGTTTTTGCAGAACCTAATACAGTGCCTGGGAGAGCAGAGGTCAATCCATAGTCACCTATGCGGACGTCTTGCTAGAGCTCAGTAAGGAGAATATCCCAACAGCTGGCCCAGATCTACATGGAACTTGTGACTGGAGAAGGAATCGGGCCACCCTTGTGAAACAGAGCTGCACCCACCCTGTCCCGATGACACGGGGTGTGCCCTGCCCTTGCCCTCCGCATCTGAGGACAGTCAAGGACGCATGCCCTAGACAGACAGTGCTACTGTGGACAGACGCTCATGCCCACAGCCAACACCACTGTGTCCTCCCCTTGGACTGGAGGGAATTTTCCAACCAGGTCTGTTGGTGAATAAAGCCCATTCTGCTGCCTTTCGGGGTCAAGATACCCTTGTTCAAACAGAGTCATCTGTCCTTCACGCTGCCTGTCCTGTTTAAAGGGCAGCTCTTGGTACAGAACATTATGGTTACCCCAAAGCACCCCACAGCCCAGTGACAGCGCCGTCCTCATCTGCCCTGGTGCATACATCACAGCTGACACACTGCGGCCCCTCCCCGAGGGCTCGCTGACTTCACACCATTATGCTGGGCGCTGGGCTGGGCTTCACTTGTCTTACCCATTGACCCTTGGAATAACCCTGTAAGGTAGTTATTATTACCTTCAGCTTACAGATGAGAAAACGATACCACCACAAGGTTCAGGTCATGCGCTCAAGTTAAAGACACAGGCCCCTGGATTTTGTTCACATTTTACTGACAGGTATTTATTTATTTATTGTAATTTATTTATCTTTATTGTTGAAAGAATTACAGAGTCCCTCCACTTTTCCCCATTGACACCCTGCTCCCCATTCCTGCCCCCACCCTGCCTTCACCGCTCTGCTGTCTGCGTCCATTGGCTGTGCGTATATACATATCAGTTCTTTGGTTTATCTCTTCCCATCCCCACCACCCCCTTTTCCTCTGAGGTTTGTCAGTCTGTTCCCTACTTCCATGTCTCTGGATCTATTTTGTCCATCAGTTTAACGTGTCCATTAGATTCCACAAATAGGTGAGATCATGTGGTACTTGTCTTTCTTTGACTGGCTTATTTTACTTAGCATAATATTCTCCAGGTCCCTCCATGTCATCTCAAAGGGTAGGAGATCTCTCTTTCTTACAGCTGCATAGTGTTCCATTGTGTAGATGTACCACAGCTTTTTTATCCACTCATCTACTGATGAGCACTTGGGATGTTTCCAGTTCTTAGCGTTGCTATGAACATAGGGGTGCATATATCTTAATTACATGTGTTTCTCTGAGCCCATAACTTATTTGTTCATCTACTTATTCCCTTCACCTACAAACATGTATTAGGGGTCTGTGGCTCTACTATCCCCATTTTACACAGGTTTAAATTTAACTAGCAAATGATGTTTTCAGAATTGAAAGGGTTGATTAGTTATAAAATCTAAACACTTTCTATTCCTAACAGAACCTACCTCTCAGGGTTGAATGAGAATTAAATGAGTTAATGTAGCAAGTGCTCATAGCAGTTCCTGGCACACAGCATGGCCTCAATCAACGTTGGCTGTTTATAAAATTACATGTCACGAGAGCTCCCGTCCACCCACTCATTTCGCACAGTTTGCTGGGGGTGGGGGGGCGAAGGCAGGTGGGCCAGAAGGACTAAGGTCACCCCAGATACAACACTTTGGGCCTCTGTTTTCTTGAAGGCAAGATGAGAAAAAAATGGATTAGGTCATCTCCAGGAACCGGCCTTTAAATGTTCTGCTTTGTGATTGTAAAGGTTGAGCGATAAATGAGCAACTCGACAGACTCAGCATCCCAGACCATTCCCCAGGTCTGCTCTGCAGAGGACCCGGGCCTTCCTACAGAAAACGTGGAGGGACCCCCGGAGACGGCGGCACCGGGAAGGGAGAGCCACGAAGGAGCATCCCGGAGGCCAGGTCGTTCACTGCGACCACATTGATCAGTCCTCAAATGCGGGACGGTGACAGAGACGGGAACAAAGCCCACCTGGTTCTTCCCACCACCCACGGACCGCATGGCAGCGAGGTGGAGTGCTGCTGTTTGCGAGACGGAAGAGCGGGTGAGGGTGCGGGAGCGCCTGCGATGGGGGGGACGCGCCCGAGTGTGCGGAGAACGGCCAGGCGGGCAGCTCAGAAAACCCTCAGGGGGCGCTGGGGGGAACAGTACGGAGGGCATCGACCCCACCAGCCCCACCCCGAACCTGGATGCCAAGGACAGACAGACCCGCCATCCAGGGTACGTTCAGACACAGACTTCTAGACTTCCTTTCTTCTTCTTTTTTTTTTTTTTTTTTTAATTTTTTTATCCTCACCCAAGGATATTTTTCCATTTTTTGTACAGATAGAATGGGAGGAAGAGAGAGGAAGGGAGAGAGAGTGAGAAACATCGAAGGGATGTGTGAAGGGACACATCGAGTGGCTGCCACCCGCACGACCAACCAGGGCCGGGGACAAACTGCAACCGAAGTACGTGCCCTTAGCGGGAACCGAACCCGGGCCTCTCAGGACCGCAGGCCGACGCTCTAACCGCTAAGCCAAACCGGCCAGGGCCCTTTCTTCTTTCTTGCTTTCTTTTTTCTTTTTTATGACAGCGGTTTTCTTTCGATTGCGGTAATGTCTGCCGTAACCTACGTCTGCTGTAACACAACCTTGGTGGCTTAAAGCAATATAAACTTACTGTCTTTGGAGGCCAGGCAGCCAAAACCCAGGAGTCACGGGCTGCGCTCCCCGCGGGGGCTCTAGGGCAGAAGGTTCCCTCGCCTCTTCCAGCCCCTGTGGGCTGCCGGCCTTCCTTGACTTGTGGATTCGTGACTCCAATCTCTGCCTCCAGGCACATCCCCTTCTCTTCCCAGAGTGGAGAACCTCCCTCTGCTCCCTCTTATAAGGACACCCCTGTTTGCACCGGGGGCACACCCACTGCCCCAGAATCACCCCTCTCGGCAAGGTCATCAACACAGTCCTCTCTGCAACGGAGCTCCCCCACTTCCAGCCCAGGCACACAGGTTCGGGGTGAGACCTGGCATCTCTGGGAAACGCTGTTCAACCTTTTCCTTTCCACGGGATTTTCACAACAGTCAGGAACTATTTCACCTTTCAAAGAGGACGAGGACGAGTCCCAGGCCTGGACCGTTCAGGCTGGAAGCAGCCCTGGAAATGCGCTCACCCCAGCCTCTCCCGTCTACGTTTTAAAAGGGGGCGCCCAGGGCTCCGTGGTTTGCAGGGATGGCCCGGAAGCCCCGGCCTCGCAAGCAAAGCCACCTCAGTCCGAGACTTCCACCGGGCCCTTTCAACGTGGTCACTGAAGAGACTATCCATTACCCTCCCACACCCCCCATAAAAAGTCCGTGTATAAATGTTGGCACATTCACTGCATCAAATGAGCCATCTCTCTCCAAAGGCATATAATTTACAAAAAACAAAAACAAAAAACCATCAACATCTAAGCCAGCCCAGCAGACTAAAAATAGCAAGTGCAGGAATTCTGCCTGGGGTCACGCCTGGACAGCGTGAACTCAGCCGTCACAGAGCGGCTGCCCGGGAGCCACGGGAGGTGTGAGGAGGGGGTGCGATCGGGGTGCCCTGGAAGAAGGTAAAGCCGGCGCCCGGCGTACAGCTGAGCGGAGCAGAGACGAAGGAGTCATGGGAACAGACGGAAGCTAATTCAATGGTCCACCTCCGCGGTTCTCAAACTTCAGGGAGCATGGGAATCACAGGGACATGTACAAGCAGAGATTCCGGGCCCCACCCTAGAAGGTTCCGATTCTGTAGGTCTGGGCAGGGCCCAAGGACGAGCATCTCTAACAAGTTCCCAGGTGCTGGGGAGCTGCTGGTCTGGGAATGACACTGTGAGAACCACTGTCCTATGGGGCCGAGGTGCAGGGGACGAGGAGGGGAGGGAGAAACAGCAGAAACAGAACAGAAGGGACGGACAGCAGATGGTACTGGAAAGACTCCTAACATTCTGTAGATGAGAGGAAATGAGGCGGCAGAAAGGGACCAGGTCGTCTTCCCCGGAAGAGGGAGTGTGAAGGCAGAACCTTAGTCTCAACCTTCCTAATGCCGCGCCCTTCAATACAGCTCCTCATGTTGTGGTGACCCCCAACCATAACATTATTTTTGTTGCTACTTCAAAACTGTAATTGTGCTACTGTTATGTCTTAGGCGACCCCTGTGAAAGGGTCGTTGGCCCCCCAAAGGGGTCGTGACCCACAGGTTGAGAACCGCTGCTTTTGGAGAAGGAAAGAGAAAGAAGTCTGCATCTGACATACTCAGTTTCGAGTTGCCAGCAGGACAGAAGGGAAGACACATCCACACACGAAGCAGGTGGCTCACACACAGAAGACACCGAACCGGAAGGTGGCCTGCCCCTGAAAGACAGGAGCGTCCGCACAGTGACCGGAGGGGGGGTGTGCTCAGAGAGCCAGGTGAATCCTGAGGGTCGTCTTCCAGAAGGTATGGGGGAGACTCTGCAGAAGGGGGGCAATGGCTGGAACCGACGGCGGGTTCGGGAAGGGGGAGGACGGAGCAGAGGTCACCGACGAGACACACGGCAGCCTGTGGGGCAGAGGCCAGACTCTGAGGGCCAAGCTGAAGGAGTAGAAGCCTTGGCCACAGGCTTGCTGAAGCCGGGTGACGGAGGGTGCAGCAGGGAGCCAGGTTGAGAAAGAGTTTTCTATCTGTGCAGTGAGGGGCCACTCTCTCTAGAGGCCAGAGAGCCAGCTACGGAGAGATGATGAGAGAAGCACAAGTGACGTGCGCGGCCCGAGCTCCCAGAAATCAGGGACACAAATGCATGACCACTCTGAGGTGCCTCCCCTGCCACTACCCAGGATCCCAAGGGCTCCCCCAAAGGAGCCCTCTGGCCTCTGAATTCCCAGTCCCCAGAGCAGGACCAGACCCCAGCGGCATCCTCAGTGAAGGATCAATGACTGACGGAATAAAGAACGAAATGTCATAATGCTAGAATGAAAGACTTCCCACGTATTACACAGTGAAGTACAGAATGAATATAACACGTTTATAAGGACAGTATAGAAAGACAAAGGACAGGGATCACAGACCAGGGCAGGTTCAAAACACCTCCTGTGTTCAGGCTTCTGCTGCTTGCTCGGAGTTCTGGCGGATCTCCTCGGAAAATACCTCTTTGGAAACTTAACCCAGGGACAGAAAACACATCTGCCGCCCTGCCCACCTTAAGCCAACACTTTCTTCTTCTGCCCAAGGGAAGAGGAATTGCTAACCAGGGATAAAGCTCAAAATATTCATTTGCCCCCACTTAAAATAAGAGAATTCACTGAAGAGAGAGAGAGAGAGAGAGAGGAGACAAGAATCCCTTGCACATAAAACTGGTGTGTGCCCCTCCCCACCCTTTGCTCACACACCAGAGCCTCCCTGCTAACCGCACCTTCCGCTCAGGGCCTTGCCCTTCCCTCTTTCTGCAACGCTCTTCCCGCTTATTGGTCGGCTTCCTCACTTCATTCAGTGCGTGATCACCTGCTACCTTCTCCAGGAAGCTGTTAATCATGTTTCCAAAACAACACCCACCCTCACACACAGCCCAGACGCCACCTGACCCCTTGCAGCGCTCACCTGCCTTACTTTCGATCCTCAGCCCTCACGGCACCTGACATACTCCGTACTTTTTTGTTCCTTCATTAGAACATAAGACCCACTGGAACGGAAGCTTTGCCTGCTCGTTCCGGCATTCCCAGTGCCCAGCGTACTTCCTGGCCCATAGCAGGTGCTCAGTTAATGCTTGCTAAGTGAATACATCCACCACCGTACCTTCAGGGACTTCTCCCGGCCTTCGCAGGACCTGGGCGGGTTCCGGGGGAAATCTGCCAGTGGAAGCCAGTACCAGCGCTGCAATCAGAGGGAAGCTGATGACTAGCAGAAAACTCCAGCCTCCATCTGGCTGTTCCAGGACCCCTCCCGGGTGCTCCCAGCATTGTCATTCACGATAATGAAGATGAAAACCAACAGTGATCCGGGGGGACAGGTTCCCAGCAGGCAGCCTGGCTGGACTTAACGCCTTCCAGACATCCTGAGAAGGACCCGCCCTTCCCGAGGGCAGGAGCAGGAGGTGGACGAGGTCCCTGCTTGAGAGATTACAGAGCACCTGCCCGGGAAGAGCTGCGATGGAGAAACTCTGAGCAACGGTGCCCTGGCAAGACCACGGCCGCGGGGAGGTGAGGGGCTACTGCAGTGACAGGTGGAACAGACCATTGCCCATCCATCAGCAGGGTCCTTCGGGCTGGGAGCCAACTCTGCTCGCAGGTCATTTGTGAAAGTGATGGCAAGTGCTTCCACCCCCAAGGCCTGAGGCTCACGGCCGGAGAACGGCCACTTTGTCTTCAAGGGACACTCCATCTCTGCCGGTTACAGGAAGAAGGTGTCCAGCTTAAGCAATGTGGTCAGCAAGTGCTGACCACACCTAATTAGCACATAAACCTCAGAGGAGCTTCAAGGAGAGGAGGAACCCGACCCCACGCTGGGGGCAAGGCAGAGGGCGCTGGCTGCTGGACAGACGGCTCGCTCTCCGGCTCGCGAGAGAAGAAACTGTCAGGACGTGTCTCCTCCGGGAGAGGCAAGGACGGTCCGCACGGCCGCCAGACGGCCCAGCTCGGAATTCCACCCCTGCTGCTTTGCAGCAACGTCATCATGGGCGACTTCTTTACCCCTCCAAGCCCCAGTTCCCTCAGAGAGACAATGAAGATCGCAACAAGTAACGGACTCCCAGAGAATCAGAGGAGTTCACTATGTCAAGCAGGAAAAACAAGCAATCTAGAGGCCTGGGATGATAAGAAGATGATGATAACGATGGTGATGATGGCGATGATGGTGATGATGATGTCACCATGGTGATGATGGTGATGGGGTGGTGGTGATGACATTGTTCATGTGTTGGCAGAGATTCTGGAGCTACACAGACCAAGGGAGTGACTAGGAGTTGAGTTTTATAAACATGCAGTATTGGATCGTGCATTGGGTGCCTCTGCACCTCCTTTCCTGGTCCTTCCGACACGCGTCTGAAGACAAGGAGACAGCTGGAGGGCTGGAAAATGCCGAGTGGGAGTAGGGAGCGATGCAGTGAAGGTGGGTGGGGAGCCAGTCAGAGCCCACTCCTCCTCGCTGCCCAAGGCCGCAGGCATCCCCTGGGCCACAGGAGCACCCTCGGGGCTGACGATGGCCTCCTGGACCAGCCGCTGAAGGCCAGGGCAGCTGCAGCCCCCGACATGCTCCTGGGGCTCTCCACCTGCACCAGGCCAGCACCCACGTACCCAGCCAGCACCCAGGCCGGCAAGGCTGACTCCGCAGAACACCGCAGAGGGATCCAGGGCGGCCCAGCAGGGAGCACGGATCCGGAGGCAGACGCCCGGGGCTCTAAGCCAGACTCCAGCACCTGCTGTGGGCCCCTGGGGAGCTGACGGAACCTCCGGGTGGGGCCAGCAGACAGCAGGCACCCATCAGTGCTGTGATCAGACCACTGTTGTTGGACCAGGGCCCGGCAGGCACCACAGAGGGTTCCAGGTATGCCCCTGCGCAGGTGGGCACCCAGGCCACAGTGACTCAATAAGCCCCAGGGCACACACACCTTCCCCTGGAAACCGTGTCCTGGAGAGCTCCCACTGTGTCCCACTGTGTCCCACCGTGTCCCACCGTGGGGGTGGGACGAGGCCCTCTCCAGAACCCCAAAGTCTCACCAAGGAGCTGAGACTGGACCGGCCTACAGAGTTGACTTTTATGTTGTTGATGACATTATCTCCTAGGTTGGATTTTAAACTCCTCGGTAACACCTAAGCATCTGAACTGCACTGTCTCAATTACAAAATGTAATCAAATCAGTTACTCCATGTTATGGACTAAAGTGTGTGTCCCCCTCCCCTCCCATGTCCCTCCTCTCCCCTCGAAAAGTCACATGCTGAAGTACTGGCTCCCATAGCTTGGACTGCTCCGATGTGACTGGTGTCATTATAAGAAGAGGAGATGAGGACACAGCCAAGCAGAGAGGACCCTGTGAAGACACCAGGACAGGCTGGCCATCTGCAAGCCAAGGAGAGAGACCTCAGGGGCAACAAGCCTGCAGACACCCTAATCGACTCCTCGCAGGCTCCAGGACGTCGAGAGGATGAATTTATGTTTTTGAGGCCACCCGGTCTGTGGCCCCTGGCAGCGGCAGTCGTAACTAACCAGCACACCCGTGGGATCAGCCTGGATGCGGGCTACTGTCATCTGGCCTGAGAACACTAGTGGTCTCAGACCAGCCGGAGCCACGCAGCCAGGAAGCGGTGGGGCTGGGATTCCAGAGAAGGAAGCTTGGCTCCTTCACCACTGCCTGAGGGTTCAGCGCTTACTCAAAATTATTTATTCAGCATCTACCATGTGCTCAGCTCTTTTTAAGGCACCGAGGACACTCCAGTGATCAAGAAGTCCCTTCTGTCATGGAGCTTGTGACTAAAGGGGTCGATGAACAATAACCACAATCAAAAAAATGTAACATCGCCCTGGCCGGTTTGGCTCAGCAGTTAGAGCGTCAGCCTGCAGACCAGAGAGTCCCGGGTTTGGTTCCCACTAAGGGCACGTACCTTGGTTGCGGTTCATCCCCAGCCCCGGTTGGGGTCGAGTGGGTGGCGGCCACTCAATGTGTCTCTCTCACGTTGATGTTTCTCTCTCTCTCTCTTCCCTCTCTCCCTCCTGCTCTATCTGAAGATAAATGCAACAATGTCCTTGGGTAAGGATATATATATATATATATATGTACACATATACACACACACACACACACATATACATATAAAAAACATAAAACATATCTACCTTTAGAAGTAACTGGAGAGTATCAGGGATATAAGCAATTTTTTCCCCATTTTAGCCTATGGTTTTTAGTACAAATAGTTCAGCCAAACAATAAACACTTTATAAAAAAAAAAAAAGAGCTTACACATAAAAGCGAATATTCACAAGGAAAGTGCTGGGGTGAAGCACTGCTCATTCATTTCACTCTTCCTTAAGACACTGAAGAAAATCAGGCAAGAAAAGTCATAATCCCCGAGTAAAAGTTTCTATTGTGTTAATAAGTCCCTGCCAAAGCTAAGGCTTTAGAAATGACATCGTGAGCATTTCCTGTGCAGGAAAATGCTCCCCTCTGAAGTTTGAGGCGCTCCTTCAAACACCACCACGCTCAGGGACGTGGATTTTGTTCCTCTTCACCCTGATGGGAATTCACACCATGTCTGCTGTTCGCCACCAGAGCGAATTCTTGCAAAGCTGGATGGAGCGAGTTCAATTTCACTCTATCTCTGGCGCTTGAGCATTAAATTATTATAACATGTTTATAAGGGTTTTGTGTCGGTATAATATCTGATTGCTAGAGAAGTATTTGCACGACATGTGGCATCTTTTAAGTGTTTTTCATTTCCAGTTCTGCACTTTGGGGTCTGTAATGGCAAGCGAGTCTGTGCAGCCCCCCGATTGTCAACCCCCTGGAGCGCTTGGGGCTGTCCCAGTAGGGACTGAACTGCCCTGCTGCGAGAGAGGCTGCTAAGACTTGACCTTCCTCTGACCCTCCGACTGGGAGGGGTTTCGCAGTCCCAGTAATTCAGGCATCGGACGGCTTTCAAGGCAGAACCAGAAATTCAACAGCGTTCCCCAGGCTCTTGGGTTGGAGCTGCTCACAGAGGCAGGTGAGGAATGACACCTGAGGACCCCGCAGTACCGCCGGGGCCTCATTTATTCATCTAAGACACACTGGCACCAACTGCAGCCCGCCTACTTTGAGAGTCGGTGTGACTAAGACGATAATTCTGAGATTCTCATAAGGTAAGAATCCAGGCTCTGCAGCTCATCTGGCTTGGATAATCCCTCCAGCTCGAAGCTTTGTTCTATCATCTTAAACACAGGGGGAATCACAATATGCACAGCCGAGGACTGCACGCACAGAGAGATGAAGTCAAGCGTGGAAGCTCTGGTTCCCAGACCTGGCACCTGACAGGCACTCAAGTTACGCTATTTAGATGGACGAGGTCGGCCCCTGTGGACTGGGGAGAAAGACCAGGCGAGGCTGGCGGTTTGGAATCACCCTGTATCACTCCCCTCCTCCCACTGTGTCAGCCCTGATCCAGCTGGACTTGCGGGTCACAAACAGGGTTCCGCACCCACAGAAGGGATTCAGTGAGGAAGTGGGTGCGTGCGCACGTGTGTGTGTGTGTGAGTGTGTGCATGCATGTATGTGTGTATGTGCACACCTGCACAAAGGCATTGTAACAGCCTTTCAAGGTGATCCACACCCAGGCAAGGTTGCAACGGCCAGTGGAAATCAGCTCACTCCTCCAGTTCAGCCAGCTTCGCGCAGGCTGGGCAGAACCGTGTGATGGAAGGAAAGACCACGGAGTCAGATGGTTCAAAGTTCAAATCCTGCCCTGACCAGGTGGCTCAGTTAGTTGAAGCATCATCCTGTACACTGAAAGACTGCAGGTTCGATCCTCGACCAGGGTGCATCTGGCAGGCAACCGATCAATGCTTCTCTCTCTCATCAATGTTTCTTTCTCTCTAATAAAAAAAAATCAATGATGTGTCCCTTTCATGTCGATGTTTCTCTCTCTCTCCCCCTCTCTCTCCCTCCCGCTCTGTCTGAACAAAAAAATGGAAAAATGTCCTCGGGTGAGGATAAAAAGACAACAACAAAAAAATCAATGAGCCCAGCCAGTGTGGCTCACTGGTTGAGCATCGACTCATGCACCAAGAGGTCGCCGGTTCAATTACTGGTCAGGTCACATGCCCAGGTCATGGGTCTGATCCCCAGTAGGGGCATGCAGAAGGTGGTCAATCGATGCTCTCTTTTATTGATGTTTCTATCTCTCTCTCCTTCTCCCTTCCTCTCTCTCTAAAAATAAATTTAAAAATCAATGTAAACATGTCCTCAGATGAGGATTACAAAAAAAGTTCAAATTCTGGCTGTTACCTACTTTCCAGGTGACCTGGGCAGAGCGTTCAACCCTTCTGAGCACAGTACCTCTAGAGCAGCACAGGGTCAAGGCTACTTCCGCAAAGGGCTGCTGGACGGGTCAATAGAAGAACAACATGGCCCAGCCGGTGCGGCTCAGTGGTTGAGAGTCAACCCTGCACCAAGAGGTCACTGGATCGACTCCTGGTTGGGGCACATGCCCAGGTTGTGGGCCAAACGCCCAGTCGGGGGCATGCAGGAGGCGGTCAATCGATGTTCTCTCTCATCGATGTTGCTATCTCGCTCTCCCTCTCCCTTCCTCTCTCTCTAAAATCAATAAAGTGAAAAAAAAAGAACACCATGCAGCATGCAGAGGTCCCAGCTGTGTTAACCTCCCCTTCACCATCCCTATCGGGAACACAGGGCCAGCGGGACCAGGTGCAGGCCCTGGGCAATCTCCCCTTCCATGCGCTGTCTGTTCACACCCGAGCCCTCCTGCTCCAGCGCCCCTGCACCAGGCCACACTCCACCTCCTGTCTACACCGAGGCACGGCTCCGCGTTCCCTCCATTCCCACCAAGTTCAGACCATGCCTCGCTGCACAGCAGGTGTCTCAGCTGCGCTGTGCTTTCAAGTGGCAGTGCAGGGTAGTGAAGAGTACGGGCTCCAGAATCAAGCCACCTGGGCTCAAACCTCAGCCCTCCCTGCACTTCTCTGAGACTCAGGTTCCTAATCTGTAAAATGGGGATGATCATAATTATCTACCCCATCGTGAAAAATAATGAGCTAACCCATGCAAAATGTGAGGACAAGGTCTGGTGTGATGCAAGGACCAGTTGTGATTAGGATCTGATTGCAAGAAATAGAGACTCAGTACGACCAGCTCAGATGACTGTTTAGCACGGATGCTTTGAGGACAAAAAGGGAAATGGGCCTTCCCATGAGCCCCAGAACAGCAACTGTGGTACAACCAAGGGATACAGAGCCACCCAGGCAGCACAAGGGACCGCTGCCATGAGCTGATTCAGCTGCTCCCTGTGTCTATAACCTGCTCCTGTCTTCTCCAACCTCACATCCCACAGCTACTTCCCAGCCACAATGGCTTTTCTCTGTTCTTTAAACAAGCCAAGTCTGCTTGTACCTCAGGACCTTTGCACAGGCTATTCCCTCTGCCCAAAATTCTCTACTGCCCTGTCTTTGCATGGCAGCTTTTTTTTTTATCCTCACCCGAGGATATTTTTCCATTTTTTGTACAGATAGAGAGGAAGGGAGAGAGAGAGAGAAACATCGACGTGAAGGGGCACATCGAGTGGCTGCCACCCGCACGACCAACCAGGGCAGGGGACAAACTGCAACCGAGGTACGTGCCCTTAGCGGGAACCGAACCCGGGTCTCTCCGGACCGCAGGCCGACACTCTAACCGCTGAGCCAAACTGGCCAGGGCTGCATGGCAGTTTTATCACAGCCTTCAGCTACCTCCACCTTCCAAGAGGCCTTCCCTAACCGCCTACCCCTTTCTTTCCACCATTCACTCTTAGCCCATCGATTTGGATTATTTCTTGCAGAGCACTAATGTTTAACACTTTTTTCTATTATTCTCTTACCTTGGAATATAACATCCGAGAAGGTAGGGACTCGGTTTGCTCTGTTCCCAGAAAGTGCCGCAGCCGCAGCAGGGAACCACAACTGTGCCGCATGCATGAAATCCTCCCTCTGCCCCTTGTCCTGCTCCCCGTGGCTAGTGACCTCTGTGTTTCCAGCCAGAGCGCTCACATCTACGCCCCTGATCACCATCACCACATTAGGGTCCAGATTCTCATGCTGGTCGCCTGCTCCCGGATGCGGCCCAGACCCTGTTAGGTCCACCGTGTGTCACTGCTCACCCTTAAGCCAACGCGCACCGATCCCTAGGACGGCCCCATCAACAAGAGGGAGGCCACTTCCCTTGTACCGGGGACATGGCAGAGCCCACGACCATCACGTCACAGGCAGAGGCTCTGAGATCCCCTCCACTCCGCACACAGGCAGACCCCAGAACACTGCGGGTTTGCTTCTAGGTCACCCTAATAAAGTGAGTATTGCAGTAAAGCGAGTCATAATCTTTTGACTGACGGAGGGTTGCCTTCAATTTGTAGAAAAACGACAAAAAAACGTGACATCTGTGAAGAGCAACAAAGCAGAGCTCAATGAAACCAGGCGTAGCCATGTACACGAACTGTGTCCCCAGCGGTGTGCACCTCCCAGCCGCACTTTCGTCCCTGCCCATACACGTTCCACGGAGGACCGGGAGCGCGTGAACTGTGAGAGGCAGAGCGGAGAGGGAGGACGAAGAGGGACAGACAGCGGCAGCAGCACAGGCGAAAAGCACCCAGCAACTGTGAGCGCTTATGAGAAGCTGTTCAGAGGACCACGGACATCTGCGAGAAGGGCTGACCGGGTCAGACGGCTGCGGTGGGACAGAAGCCCCGGCCCGAGCGTCTCTGGATGAGGGTTTCAGGTGTGCAGGGCTCCGCCCCTCTGCTCCGAGCCAGCCAGGCGCCTTCCAGTACCCCAGTGTGCTGAGCAGAGGAGGCCATTCTGCACTAGGCTCCAGGGTGCGCGGGGTCAGGAAGCCCTGCTTTAGGACAGGGATCAGCACACTTTATGGAAAAGGTTCGACAGTAGCTCTTCGAGGCTTTGCAGGCCCCATGGCCTCTGCTGCAACCTCTCCGGTCTGCGCTGCCATAGAAGCCAGCCACCGACAACAGTAAGTGAGCAGTGAGGCTGGGTGCCCACGAAACTTTGCTTGTGGACATGCACATTCCCCTTTCATATAAGATTCACACGTTGCAAAATAGTATCCTTTTGTTTATTTGGGGGGAGAGGGGACCAACAAAAAAGGTAAAAGTCATTCTTAGCTCACGGGCTACACAAAAGCAGGTGGTGGACCTCCACCCGCCGATTCCCCCTCCAGGCCGCTCCCCATCCCTGTCATCACGTGGTCTGAACGCCACGGTCCTCCTGGCGCTCTGTGCTGGGCCGCGGGCCCCTGGAATCTCCTCCACTCAGTCTGCAGGGCTCCCACAGAGCCGGATCTCAAATAATGGCTGCTAAACACTGTGAACTCGGATGAAACCCTGGGGCAGTACCCGCTGTGTGTCCTAGAACAGCCCCTGAGACCGCTGCCTGGAGCAGCTCCCGGCTCCCGGACTCTCTGCAGAGCTCCGAGTCTCCCCGACGGTGTTGCAGAACCTTCCTGGCCCAGCTTCCCACCGCGCTCTCCAGGTGTTTGTTGGCATTATGGGAGGAAAAAAAGAAATGAAAGGGATGAATCTATCCCAAGAAAGCAAGCACATGTGGACACATCGGTGGAACACACTACACTTATCCAAACACCAGCTTCCGAAAAAGCCCCGTCCACAGAGCTGGGCAGTCAAAAACGACTTAGGAGAGAAAAATGGTTTCCTCAGAACCTGGCAGAGAAAGTCCCCCTTACACATTTGTTGAGTGAATGAATAAATAATGAACCAATGGACATGTTTTAGCATTCCCAGAGAACATTCTCATCATTCTACCCAAACTTGTCCGCATTGGAAAAACAGAACATTTGGTGAGAAGAAGATTTAGCTGCCCGCGGAATTAAAAGATGAGAGCTACCGGGACCGATTGATTCTGTAATGAAATCCTCAATTCCCTAGATCCAGCCTGCCATCCTTAACATAGCCCATTTACATGAATAAAAGAAGAAGTGATTGCTCTGGCCGGTGTGACTCGGTTGGTTGGGGCACTGTTCCATACACCAAAAGGTCACGGGTTCGATTCCCAGTCAGGGCGCGTATCCAGGTTGCAGGCTCAGTCCCCAGTCAGGGTGCATGTGGGAGGCAACAGGTTGATGTGTCTCTCTCACATCGATGTTTTGCTCTCTGAAATCAATAAGAACACATTCTCAGGTGAGAATTTTAAAAAAAGAAAAGAAAAAAGAAGTGATTACTGACTACCCAGGTGTGAGGCCCCTTCACACACACACACACACACACACACACACACACACTCATGCACCACCTCATTTAATCCTCACAACGAACATACTAGAAAGAAACCAAAATCCGTCATTTCTTTGGAGGAAGTCACTCAGACTTAGGGAGCAGGGGTCCAGGCAGCAAACTGAGATCCTTCCGACCTTGCGCATGCCCTTTCTGCTGCCTATGACATAAAACTGTTCATGCCAGTCACTCATGGATTATGAGACCATTACAAAGTGACCTAGGGGCCAGATCATTAGAGAACATGCCTGCACAATGCCCCTGAATTGCATAAGGTAAGAAACACCACAAACCGCTCTGGTCGGGTTTGCTCAGTGGTTAGAGCATTGGCTCGTGGACCAAAGGGTCATAGGTTCGATTCCTGGTCAAGGGCATGTACCTGGGTTGCAGGTTCAATCCCTGGCCCTGGTTAAGGTCATGCGGGAGGCAACCAATCAATGTGTCTCTCTCACATCCATGTTTCTCTCTCTCTCTCTTTCCTTCCCTTCCTTCCACTTTCTCTAAAAACCAATGGAATATCCTCAAGTGAGGATTAACCAAAAAAAGAAAGAAACAATACAAACCAAGAGTGGAAATTGTACAATGTGAGAAACACATATTCACATGAGAAGGTTTAGAATCCTACCTTACTTCATAATTAAATATAAAAATGGTCAATTTAATAGGTGCCCCCCCAAAACCACACACACAAAATAGCCCTTACTTAAAAATCTGGGAAAATAGAGGCCACATACATTCAAAAATGGATGTAGTTCAGAAAAACAAAAATGGTCCTAAAAATAAAGAGAATGCTTTTAAAGGTTTACCCATAGTCCCCAAGAACTGCTTTTACATGCATTCAGGTAAAATGATTTTTGGAGGCCAGCTCACTTAGAGAAAATACTGGAAGTGTCATAATATACTCTAATCTCTACACCAACTTTGATCCCTGAAACAAAGTTGCTGCTCCCCGTCTGATAAGAACAAAGTCAAAATTTGGTTTGAAAGGTTCTAGCATATTTTCCCTTGCAAATAGGTAATATCTGGGCTCGGTTTTTACCATGTTGAAAATGCTTCTGGAGCTCTAACCCATGCAGTTTAGTTGATCGGAGCCTTGTCCCATACACTGAAAGGTCAAGGGTTCAATACCCAGTCAGGGCACATGCCCAGGTTGCAGGTTTGATCCCTAGTCGGGGCGTGTGTGGGAGGCAGTGGATGGTAGGCAGTGGATGGATGTTTCTCTCTCTCTCTCTCTCTCTCTCTCCCCCCCTTCCTCTTTCTCTCCCCCTCTCTAAAATCAGTTTTTTAAAATTCATCATTCAAAGTATTACTAATGTCAGAAATTTAAAGAAAATGATTTGATATGTTATCTTCCTTCAATTTTTTCTTTTTACAAATATGTAAAATAAAATTTAAAAAGGCTCACAGAGACTGTAAGGGGGCTTTTCCAGTCGCAAGTGATAGAAAAATTAGTTATTCTAAATGAAACAGAGAATTTAATGGCTTGTCTCTACCAAGCCTACAGGGAGACGGGCCAGGTTTGACCTGGGTCCGCGGGATGACCTCGTGGCTCTCCATTTCTCAGCTCTCCCCTCTTATCCACAGGACTTCATTCCCAGAGGCCAGCTGTGGGGACAGCTGTTGGGTAGCACGGAGCGGAGATGCGCACAGCACAGCCAAGTCCTCTAAGGTTCAAGGCCGAGGAAAAGCGCCCACACACCTTTCTCAACAGTCCCTACAACAGTCTCAGCACATCTGACTGGCTCCGTCCAGGTCATGAGCCCACCCAAACCAGCACGCCCAAATCAGCACGGCCATGGGTAACGTGAGCCGTTCGTCTCTCCATGAAGCGAAGCACACGCCGTCTCCCCTAAAGTTCATGGGCTGAAGGGTGCATTTCCCCAGACAAACTGAGCGGGATGAATGAATGCTGAGTTGGAAATCCAGGAGGTGCCCACTACAGGTTACGGGACTTGCCTAAAGTCCCACAGATACTCAGAGACAAACTCAGGACCCATTCGGAATCTTCCGAATCCAGCTTTTCCCAAAACAGTGGCAAATCGTCTGAAAACGCAGGGAGCAAAGCACAGAAAGCCCTCCCAACGCAGACTCCTGGCCACACTGTAACACTGCTCGGCTTCCTCCAGAACTTCAAAGGAAGCCAAGTTCCCTCCACAAAACAGAAATTTTGTAAAATGAAACAAGGTTACCATGATCTCAGTCAAAACCCCTTTATAGCTCTAAATGGTGCCTCGCCATCTGGAGAGTCAGAGGCTCAAGTCAGCGGCTCTGCTCCGGAGTGAAGAGGAGAAGCTGTCTGACCTAGTTTTGTGTCCGCTGTCATGTAAAGCGCCGAGTCGTGTTCATTAAGTACCTTCCATGAAGCTATTGCACCATTAGCAACTCCGAAATGACACCTATTACTCAGTGAGAGCGGAGACTCTCAAGCAGTAGGGTGGTTTTTAATCAAAAAATAAAATTAAAAAATATATCCGCCATGGTCTTCTTAATAAAACGAGTAGCCCTGCCCACTTAGAGGGGAAATGACATATTTCTGGGGAATTCGAGAAAGTGTACACGCTTCTCCCCTAACTGTACCATCCCCCACTCCTCGGCTGCACACCTGGGCTTCCCACCAAAACGACAAACCCTCGGACACCAACACATGCAGGGGACACGGAACACCAGGTGCAGCTTGACAGGTGTGTGCCAAGTAAGAAAAATGACTGTGCCGCCCAACCGCGTTTTCTGCGAGGATGGAAATGTTCTGCGTTTGTGCTGATGGGGTAGCCTGGCTGCGTGGGGCTTCGGAGATGAGAAACCGGAATTTTTATTTTATTTCCTTCTAACTAACTTCAAGTAGCCACATGCAGCTGAGGTTACTGAACTGGAGGGCAGCACAGACGTCGCCCTCAGGGAATTCCTCCAGCACCTGCCACCTGCCATTCTCCAGAGACAGCACCTGCTTGTGCCTCCTGGCCTGCCTGGTAGACTCCTTTTCATCCACAAAACCCAGCCCAGGTTTCACCTCCTCTGTGAAGCCTTCCTTGATTTCCCCATCTCTCCTCCCTGCTTCTTCAGCACCTCTGTGCGTAAGTCTACCCCTAAGGACCTGTTCCCCACAATGGGTGAGCCTGTGTCCTCCACAGCGGGAAACTCCGGGGACAGTGGGTTCTCTGTGGACAGCGAGCTGCCTAGTGGCAAACCTCGCCTCCAGCACTTACCACTAGCTCTCTCACCTCTCAGGCAAATTACAGGACCACTCTGGGCCGGGTGACCCCTCTGTAAAACGGGATGATCCGTGGTAACTCTCCTTTATGGCTGTTGCAAGGACTCAAGGACCACATGCAGGTACGACATTAGCATGGTGCTTGGCAAGGAGCAAAGACAATAAAATGGAGCGCCTCTGCTTGACTTTCCATTCCGTCATGAGACGCTGCATGTGTGTCCTGAGTCTCAGCCATCCTGTCACTCACAGAAGGCACGCAGTAGGCCCTCACTGAAGGTTAACATGATGAACTATGCCTCCAGTGGGCGGATGCCAGTCCTGAGCTCAGTTCTAAGTGTGCCCCAGAAGGCTAACCAGCATTGTTCTAAATGTCAAACTAAGACACTAAAAAAGAGATCTGGACGGAGTTCAGCGGAGGCAGAAAGATGAAGATGCTGTCGCTCAAAGATTTTTACGGGACTCATTCAAACTGCACCAAATTCACTTCTACTGCCACCCACCCCACATGTCCCACCACCTCTTCGGAGCCCCCATCCCCGACCTAGCCAGACTCTACCAAAGTGATCCTGGTGGTCATAAGCCCTATCCTGCAGGTTCCGGGGACAGCACCAAGAGTTCGAGGGCCACTGGTCCAACATCAGCATCGAGATACATTTAAGCAACTCTAAGCTCCAACCATTTGTTCCCGCCTCTCCCCCTCATACTTCTTGTTTGCCCATCCCCTCGTTTTATAGGCGGATGTCTGGATGGAGGGGAGACAGAAACGGGGCTCTGCGTCTGCATTCTGGGTGTGCCCCACCTGTGCGCCTGGCCCTGAAGGATGGGGCGTCTCTGGAGTCCCTCTGAGGCCCCCGGGTTTCACTGAAGGCGAAGAAAGAGGAGCAGCCTGTGAAAACAAGCATCGGCAGTGAGTAGGTGCTCCACACTCAGGGCTTTCCAGCCCACGTCGAGTCCCGGGGAAACTGTCCGCTTCCCAATTCAGTGCGGTCCTCCTGCAACAAGGCCCCGGGCCCGGGCACTCCGCCAGCAGCTGACTCCGGGCGCAGGTCGGGGAGCCTGGAGCACTCAGCAGGCGCTTAGCGGACCAGAGAATGAGTTCGGCCCAGCTTCCGTTTCAGGGCAAAGCAGCTCTGGAGACCAGAACTCAGGTGACCTACCTTCCGGGGGGGCCCTGTGAAGAGGCTACAGAATAACCAGCAGCCTGGCTGAGAGGTTCAAGGAAGATCTCACAAGAGGGCCGGGGCTCTGACATGTGCCTCTGGTGAACTTGGGCATATCACCTTCCCTCTCTGGGCTTCGTTTCCTTGTTGATAAAGTTAGGGGGTGGTTTCCAAACTATTTTTTTCCAGCAGCATAAACACCTTTCCGCCCCCAAATGAAATCTAAGAGGAAATTCCAAGATACAAAACGTGGGAGTGGAAGACTGTGATGAAAGAAGACCTGTGGGACCTGTGAAGCCCCGCCCACCTGGGCCTGGCTCCCGCCCCTCCCCCAGGCCCCAGGAAATCCAGAATCCTGGAAGCTTAAGGGAACCTGTTAACAAACCACAACAACCTTCTAAGATCACATCAGGCGGCAGTATTTTAGGATGCTGCTTACAATGGACCTCATGGTGCCTATCTATAGGGAATGAATCAGAAATAGACCAGACTGAGTATTATTCCATTTAAAAAATGAATTATGAAAAGTGTCAAACATATTCAAACCAAGAGAGAATCCTCAACTCCTTTGATCCAGCCTCAACAACTATCAAGTTGTGTCCAGCCTCTACCCGCCCCCTCCCCCTATCCCTGGGATTATTTTGAAGCAAATCCCCAATATAGTACCCTCTAGTCAGTTTCATTACCACACTAAGAAAAACAACATTAATTCCTATGCCATTGGCTGTATTCTCTACGCTGTATTTTACAGCCCCATGACCTATTTATGCCATAACCGTAAGTCTGTCCACCTTTTTGCCCATCCCCCACCACCCAACCCCCTGGCAACCATCCCTTTGTCTTTTGTATCTATGAGTCTATTCGTTTTGTTTGTTTGTTTAGCTTTTTAGATTCCACACAGCCTTCTCCTGGGGACCACTTCATAAGGTATATGTCAAATGACTATGTTGTACCCCTGAAACGAATATAATATTGTACGTCAACTATACTTTGATTAAAAAGAGCTTTACATCCCAGGATAAAATTTTAAAAACAAAAACATTAATTTCTTAACATCGTCTGACATCTCAGGTCCCTGCTCCATCATTTTCCCCCCTTACAATTCATTTGGTTAAGAACTGGGTCGCTTTTCTTTAGTTTCCCACTGCCTGGATTTTCATAATGACCACTCTGTGCCATTAACATGTACCTCTGCCTTCAGCATTTCCAGTGGTCCCATCACTAGGTCAAGGGTGGTGACCGGTTCCATCAGGAGGCACATAACACCTCGTCGTTTCTCCATCTGTGCTGCCGGCAGCCATGAATGACCACTTTCTACTTTAGACTACTTTTCAGTTTCTTGCATATATTCCAAAATGCTTCCTATATACACACGTACATAAAGTTATATATCTCTTTATTTTTACCCAAATGACATTCAACCCTACTATTTGGAAATTTTCATTCAATGTGAAATTATTAATGATTTTAATATGTTTTTGTTGATTTTTTAGAGAAGCGAAGGAAGAGAGAGACAGAAACAGCTATAAGAGATAGAAACACCAATCGGCTGCCTCCTGCACGCCCCCTACTGGGGATGGAGCCTGAAACCTGGGCACGTGCCCTGACTGGGAATGGAACCGGGACCTCTCAGTCCATGGGACAATGCTCAATCCACTGAACTACACCAGCCAGGCAGTATTTTTAAAATTATAATTCAATAAGATACCCTAACACATTAACACTATTGAGTCTAGTTTAAATGCTAACAATTCAGTTTAAAGTCTGACATTTGTCCAGAATAGTGCTTTTACATGTAGGCAACTGATCACTAGTTGCTGAATAATACCATTACCCTTAATAACAATACCATTAAGTCCCGCTGACATCTAAGAAATGGATGTGTGTACCATCAGCTGACCTGCACAGGGGCTCCATCAGATTGTGCGACAGTCTTCTAAAAATTCCCAACTGCCTTCTCAGATTATAAATGAGGATAAAGCAAGCAAATCCTGTTTTTCACCATTTCACATTTTGCCTTTTTTTTAAGCCACTATTGTTTTAAAAGCATGACTCAATCTTTTACCACCTTAACTCACTCATTCATCCATTTTCTCCTCCCCCAAATCACCTAAATATAAGCCACTGTCCCCGATCAATAATCAAACCATAATTCCCGCTGCACCTGCCAGTGCTCACTGCTGGTCACACCATGAACAGCCTGCTTCTATGCAGCAGAGTCGTAAATCCCGACGTGACCAATGCCAGCACTCTGCTTCATGACGAGGACCTTCCCGTGAAAAGCAACCACTCCCTAGGGTCATTAGTAGTCCCATGGAAGAAGCCAGGCGTCAGCAATCAAAACGAAGTCAGGCAGCAGAGATTTCTTTTCGAGTCCTCTGTGCTTTCACTAGACGGTGCTAACGCCAGCATCTGCTGTGAAAGCCCCGCCCCCCACGCTCCTGCTCCCGAGACCCTGCATGGAACCTAAAAGGTCTTTCCAACAACACTCCACCCAACAAGTCTACATCTGTTGGATGCTCATGACAGGGTTCCTATGGCAACCGCCCCTTCCAAAGTTTGAGTGGAGGAAGACAGAGGGGTCAGCTAGCACCTGGCTTGTGCTTCATGAAATGCCTTCAAAATGCCCATGCTTTGCTCTCTACAGTTCAGCACATGGCCACCACCCTTCTCAAAGTGCTTTCCCAGGCGTGACTTTCTGTGTGAAACAGGAGGAGAGATCGCAGCCTCTGTCTTTCACAAATGAAGAATCTCACAATTAGAGCTAAGTGCGCATCTATAGAAAAGCCAGGAAAAGACCCTGGGTCTCCTGACTTCCAAACCAGGGCTCCGCTCAACACCTGCACTGTGTCTCGGAGTCCCTCGCTCTCTGTCAGCCCAGCCCCCTAGGCTGCCGTCCCTCTCCTTAAAGCATGTACACCTCAGCCCCTGCGATTTTACTCCAGCACCTCCTGGTTTGTGGCAACACAGAGTCTGGGTATGACTTACCCTCCAATGAAACTGCGCCCTCTTTAAGCAGAGTTCACGGTCAGACACCTCTTAGGTAGCAATCACCTTAGTTCACACAAGTGTCACGATGAAGAGTTTGAGCTCGGAAGTCACAATATAACCATAATTGACTTAATGTGACAAAAGCTAAGTTTGAATACCAGTTTCAACGCGGCTTAGCTGTGTGATGTCAGGAAAGTTACTAACTTCTCTGCAATGTCATCTGCTCATGTTTCATGAGATACAAGCATGGATCTCGTAAGGTTACTGTGAGAATGAATGAGAGCGTGAGTCAAGAACAGTGGAAGCTCCAGAAAATTGAAATCTCTTGCTACCATTAATAATGTGATCCATATTATTAATCAACATCGTCACATTTCTACGGTTAATAAAACCGAGTGCGGGGCCCAGGAGCATGCCCAGCACCACACAGCAGGTCAGCTGCAGTCCAGGAGGGAACGGCTAGACGCCACCTCCCACTTCTGCTTCTTCCACAGTCTCCACAATGTCTCTCCGAGCGAGTGCTTCGTAACCTCAGAAATCACAGAAGATGAGAACTGTAAGGAAACCTCCTGAGTCATCTGGTCAACCCTCTCATTTTGCAGATTAGAAAATTCGGGCCCAGCAGATAATACTTCTGTTCAATATCGTTCAGCGAGTAATAATAACCAACACATTTGTGTAAGGATGCCTAGTTACAAAGTTTTCTTCACCATGAGACATGCTACCGAAGCCAAGGCGCAGACCACCAGGAACACAACCGAGGTCAGACAAATTGGAGTGTCCTGTGCCACGGAGAATCACAGGGGTCTCAGGAAGAGGATGTTAGAGGGTGCTATTATACAGTCTGGGCTTATTCAGTGATTTGTGGGAGGGTTCGACGCGGCGTAGGTTTGCCTTAGTGGGTCCTGTCCCAAAGCAGGAATTCTGTGGCCAAGTGTCCTTAGGATGTTTATCCAGAGCAGGGGGCACCGAGCAGGGGTGAGCGGTAAAGGGCAGAATGACAGCAGGTGTTTGCGCGGGCTGAGAGGGGCCTGTGTGTGGACTACAGTGTCCTGCTTTCTCTGTGCTCACTCTTGATCATGGCTTCATCTTGTCTTCCTCTCACTTTATCGCTCTCAGAGTGACCTTGCCACACGCCGGTGTGCTGTGGAATTCTTCATGTCCAACAGGAGAAGCCCAGGGTGCGGCTACCAGAGCCAGGCCAGTGCCAAACCGCAGCAGCCGGAAGTGGCTGGATTGTTTTTGTTTGTTTCGTTTTTTCTCTTTACTGGGTAATTTGTTCCACTCTTTACAGCACCTGTTTGCATCAGGGAATTTCAAGGAGGACTAGATGCAAAGTAAACAAAGATGCCGACCCTTAATGAGGCTGCATTCCCATGGGGGAAAGAATTAATTAAAAATAAACATAATGCATTCCACACATCCATCCTATCATCTGGGCGAAGGAGAGAAGTGCTCTGGAAATGAAATGCAGAGCAAAGGGGGCTGGGAAGGCATGGCGGGGGGCAGGGACGAGCAGGCCTCTTCCACCTGAAATGCAAACGCAGACCACAGGAAGTGAAGGAGGACAATCCAAAGAGAAATCAGCATCCTCATCCCAGTTCAGAAATGAGAAAAGTGAGACTTGGGGAGGTCAGGGAATGTGTCCAAGTCGGCCCAGCAATCACATGGGGGGACCAGGGAGCCCCCAGGTCTGCCACCAGCTGCCTTTCCAATACAAACTGGATCAAAGGTCATCCTGTTGCACGACAGACTCCAGACTGCTGGGCACAAGTGTGAGCTCTGAAGCTAGAAGGAGTCGCTGCTTTCCCACCCAGGTTTGCAACACGGGTGTGTACCCATAGTGTGGGGGAGCAGAATGCGCCACCCCGAAATCTGCCCCTCTGAATAAGGACTATTTGGACAGAAGGCATTGAGAAAACGCAGACAGGCTGACTCTGCCCTCTCCCTGTCCTCCTGAAAACAGGACAGTACTTCCCTGTGAAGGTGACCCCATCCCCCACCAGGACGGGGTGGGGGGGCAACCTTACCTCAGAAACGGACTGGCACCGAGAAGAACCTGCATAAACAAACCTTGCTAAATAACCCCGATCTATTTACCTCCCCACAAGTGACTGCCCCTAAAACATCCTTCTTTGTCTCGTCACTTCTCTACGAATGTCTCCTTTGTCAGAATGGTCTGGAAGCCTTCCATCCCGGGGCTGCTTCTGTGGGGTTTGCTCCTTGCTGTGAAGCCCCCAACCCATGCCCCATAAAACTTAGCATCTAGCCCAGCTGGTGTGGCTCAGTGGACTGAGCGTCCTCCTGCGGACGGAGAGGTCCCGGTTCCACTCCCAGTCAGGGCACATGCCCAGGTTGCAGGCTCGCTCCCCAGCAGGGGGCGTGCAGGACGCAGCCCACTGACGTTTCTCTCTCACATAGATGTTTCTCTCTCTCTCTCCCTTCCTCTCTCTATAAAATAAATCAATAAAAACATATTTTAAAAAAACTTAACATCTAATTAAATGTGTACACTTTCCCCCAGTTAATCTGTCTCCTTTTAGCTCATTTCACAGGCCCGGCCTCTGAATCTGAGAGGGTAGAGGAAACTGTCCCTCCCTGTTAGAGTCCCACCTACTCAGTGCTCACCCGGAGCAGCCAGGCCATCTCCTAAGCTTTCCCCTGGTTATCTCAATGACCCCGAGGTGCACGTTCAACCATTAGCCTCCCTCGACAAAGGCATGAGGCTCTGAACACTGAAGTCCCTTGTTCAATATTACACAATTAGTAAGAGGCAGTTTATTTTCAAACCCAGACTTCAAACTTCCTTAGCTGTAACTGTTTTGCAAAACACCACACACCAGAATAATGCATACAGATATGTGTGTGTGTGTATACAATCCCTAATAAGATCTACCTCGCAGAGAGCTGTGAGGCCTAAATAAGTATGCCTGAGACAGCAAGGACGCCCCCTCCCCACAAAAACGGAGCTGCAACAAGCTTAGTGTCAGGAGCCTGTTCACAGGGACAGGACTTGGTTTTGACTTCTGCATCCTCAGAACCTGACTTGGGAATTAAGTATTCATTGGATGGATGGATGGATGGATGGATGGATGGATGGATGGATGGATATGTGGATGGATAGATGGATGTATATGTGGATGGATGGACGGATGGATGGATGAACGGACGGACGAATGGATGGATGGACGGATGGATGGATGTGTGGACGGATGGATGGATGTATATGTGGATGGATGGATGTGTGGACAGATAAATAGACGGATAGATGGGTGGATAGAAGCAAATTTCCTTCTGCTCTTTGTTCTCAACACTCCAAGGACCCCCCAGAATAACTCTTGGCTCAGCTTAGGACAAGAGGAAGTAAGTGTGAAAGTGACCTTGCTCTCGGCATGTCCCCAACTGAGTCCCAACCAACCAGGCAAGAAGGGGCCAGCTGGATGCCTGACCCAGCCTCACTGAACACTCCTCTTAGATACTGAACAAGCTTTAAGTTGCCTCCTGGGGATGAAGTACTCTACCAAGACACTCCAGAATTAACTGTGAAATCCATTTGTATAAAAAAAACAAATAATCAAAATAAACATCACATTCAAATCAGTGACATACAGTCACAGTTGATGAATGCAATTATTAATGTCCTTAAAAAAAAATACAAGGAAGTTGCCCTAGGCATAGAAGACAAGCCAAAGAAATTATTCAGGAAGCTTTGTCAAATATGAAACAAATTCAAAAACGAAAGTGACTATTAATTACTGTAGCAGTTGCCGGCAACCACCACAAAAGTCTTGTCTTGGGAGCATCAGTTTCAGTTTCTTGGTCTGAAGGTTCCTTTTTATAGCTCAAGGGCTGACCTTTCACCCATTGCTCACATGTGGTCTCCTCCATGCTCTTTAATTTTTAAAGACACAGTGAACTCCCCTGGGCTCTAATCAAGCACCCTTCCTCATTTGAAGGGTGACCTTCACAGAAAAGAGGCCCACTTGATAAACTCCAGGAGAGTAAAAATAAAACATAATGGAAAAGATAGTCTAATCATCAAGGCTAATTATAAAGAAAGTAAATTGCTTTTTTCTCCCTAAGTGTCTCTGGTTTATTAATAAAAAAGACCAATCTAACAAAGATGGCCTTTGTTACTGGTCTGAAAAGGAACAGGAGGACTCTCGGGGGAGACAATTGTGACTTATACTAGATATAAAAGCAAAGATGTGAGCCCTGGCCGGTTTGGCTCAGTGGTTAGAGCGTCAACTCATGGACCAATGAGTCCCGGGTTCGATTTTGGTCAAGGGTGCATACCACGACTGCAGGTCGGTTCTCGGCCCTGTCGGGGTTGTGGGGAAGGCAACCAATCAATGTTTTTCTTTCTTTCTTTCTCTCTCTTTCTCTCCACCCCAACCCCCTCCCTCCCTCCCTCCCTCCTTTCCACTCTATCTGAAGATATTTGGAAAAATATCCTCAGATGAGGATTTAAAATAAAAAACAAAAACCAAACATGTTAGCTTTTAAAACAGTCATTCATTTACTTACTAGTGACATAGTTAAATATATATGATGCACCAACTGGATGCAACAAGTGGGCAAGGGGCTGGGCTGGGGCCATACCACGTTGAGTCACGTGCGATTCTGCCCTCGCTAGCCTGTGGCCTGAGAGAAGACACCTATACTAGCTGACGATGGCATCGTGGAAACTGAAGAGCAGGACCCTGGGGAGTCATCAGAGGGGCGCTCTCCATGCAAGCAGGGCAGGGGCGTGTCTCCGGAGGTGACATTAGGCTGAGTCTTCAAGGATAACTGGGGGGTGGCACGTGGAGTAAGCCCTGAAAGGCCCCCGATGACTGTGGCCACTCCGTCTGCCCCGGCGCAGCCAACCCGGAGCCAGGCAGCAGGTGGCGCGCAGGCCCCTCCTCCTGAACCAGGGCTGCTGGGACAGTCACCTGGAACCGACTTCAGAACGCAGGCGCGAGCCCCAGGCCAGACCCAGGGACTCCGAATCTCAGGAGCGGCGCGCGGTCACGTGTTCACGGGCAAGGCCCCGAGGGCTTTCTGATCAGCAGCAGCCCCCTTAAGAACCACGCGGATCGACACCACTAACTCATGTTCCAAAGTGCAGCAGACGAGGCCTGGGGGCCTCCTGGGGGAGTCAGCCATTCAATGAACAATGGCTGGGCCTGGCTGGCATGCCCCCCTGGCAATCCAACAGCGACTCAGACAAAAATACCCGCCCTCAGGGCTGGCCTCTGGTTTCAGAAGCAGAGACAGAGCCACGGCGGGAGAAGCAGTGGAAGAGATTCTAGAATGTTCCACGTGCAGAGTCCAACCACGCAGGTGCTGAATCGTGGCTGTGACAGCTCTGGGTGGCCGTGCTCCTCTGGCAACGTCGCCATCCCGACAGCCACACGGCCTCCCCAGAAGGGGACAGGCACGGTTCCCGATGCCACGAGCTGTGTGAAGGGAGCAGCGGGCACCCTGCTGGGGCTGCAGCGAAGACCAATCAAGGAGCTGGAGCAAAGCCTCGGAGGCCTCTGCCGCAGCCAGGAATGACGAACAGACATCTCCCGACCACCAGCCCAGAGAACGGGACCACGGGGAGAATCCCACCGGACCTGGGACGCGCAGTCATTCCCGGATCTGCGTGAGGAAGCTGTCTGTCGGTGGTGGGAGAACAGACGGAGCCCTGAACCCGGGAGGTGAGCGCTGTGCCCGAGGCTGGCCCTTCCACGGTCAGCCGTGGGACAGTAGGCGGGCCACTTAAGCATGGTTCACCCAGTTGAAAACACGATGATGCGCAAAGGTTACTGTGAGGATTTACTACTAAGGCTTCGAAAGTGCTTTGTATCTCACCTGGCACGTGACAGGTGCTCCATGGCGGATGCACCTGAGTGTACGTCATTCTCTTCCAAATGTAGCATCTGAAAAATAAACAAGGCCCTTCCAAGGTCAGCTGGCCGATGGACCTGTCCATAACTGCCTTTTCTTTTTCCTTGGCTTCCAATTTTTGTTTTGCCAGGAGCAAGCAGAAAAGGCTAAAATAGCTCCTGGAGTCAAGGTCTGTGGGACAGACAGAGCTCAGTGACCCCTGGGAGCTCGCTGCCCGGCCCACACACGCCCTGTGTTTGAAGCTAGAAGCCAGAAGAAACTGACTCTCCTCCAGGGCAGGAGAAAATCCGTGATGAGCCTCTGACACTCAAACAGCAAGAAACCTCCACCCCCTCCAAAATGCTGTAGGTCAGTGGATTTGAGCAAAAAAAAAATATTCCTGATGGACATGCAACTGTAAGAAAAGACGGGCAGGGAGTGAGAAAGGAAAGGGCATTCACCTGCAGTTTCCGGGGGAAGACAGAGAAATACTTACGCCTCCTTATCGGTATGTCAATGTTAGCAGTGAGGCATCAACAAGCCATTTCAATAGGACGTTTAAATAGAAAGTGATGACAGACTGCATTGGACGGAAACTCTGGCACACCCCACAGGAGAGCGCGCCCGCATCCCCATACGCCCCAAGAACGTGCCACTCATTCACCAGGCCGGGGCTGGAGGAAAAACTAGCAGCCTCAGGGAGCGACCCCTGCAAATGCAAACCCTCAGCATGATCGTAAGGTTACAGTACCATGCGTGCTCATTCCAGATGGCATCTCACGACCTGGAAACACGGCACGAAAGGGGATCTCTGCACAACCCTTGGAACACAGTCAGTCCACAGAGAAAGGACACCTTGGGGATATAATGGGCACTGGCAGAATACCAACCAAAGGCAGAGGACGAACACAGTGGGTTCCCCCAAGGCTCCGGGAGAAGCGCTGTCCGAGCGGGACTCGGAATAAGGGTCCAGAGCCATCCCAGCTTACCGAGAGCCAGGCGAAAGTGCTTCTCCAACCGCAGCAGACAGGGCCAGGTGCCAGGGGCACCCGAACGTCACTCTTCAGATGACAAACTGAGCCCAGGACAGAGCGGGGATGGTCCCAGGCGCGCCGAGAGAGGCAGGGCCAGGGTCAGAAACCAGGCACCTCCACTCGGTCTGCTCCACACCCCCACTCCCAGGGACCCGGACCCCCTGCCAAGCCACTGCAGACGCCCAGGCAGAAAAGCAGCCACACCCCAGCAGCCAGGTCTCAGGAGGAGTTTGAGGAGCCTCAGCCAACATTTCTAGAACTTTCTCCTCTGTGCCTTTGACGAAAAAGACCCTTTCTCCATATACCAACGTTCTTCTCAGTCCTCAGAGCTCCCGCAACCTTAGACATAAAAAGAAGTCGAAGTCAAATATTAACTAGAGGCGGGGTGACCCTGGTCTCGACTGATTAATAAAATTAAGAAAACAGAGGCAAAAGGTAGAAACAACCCACGTGTCCACCGATGGGTAAATGGAGAAACACAATGTGGTCTGTACCCCAGTGGAACGTCATCCAGGCACACACAGGAAGTTCTGATGCTGCCACGACAGAGATCAGCCTTGAAGACACTGTGCTAAGCGAGACAGGCCAGTCACAAAGGACAAATAGTGTGTGACTCACTCCCATGAGGCATCTAGTGGTGTCAGATTCACAGACACGGAGAGTAGGAAGGTGGGTGTCAGGGCTGGGGGAGGGACAAAGGAGAGTTTAAGAATAGGTATCGAGGTTCGGTTTTGTAAGATGAAGAGATTTGGATTATTTCCCCCATGATGTGACTGTACTTGACATCACAAACCTGTACACCGAAAAGGTGAAGAGGGTAAATGTTATGCTGTGGGTATTGTACCACAATTAAAAATAACAAAGTAGCCCCTGACTGGGTAGAGCGTTGTCCCGATGCATCAAGGTTGTGGGTTCGATCTCTGGTCAGGGCACATGCAAGAATCAACCAATATGAATGCAGAAATAAGAGGAACAACAAATTGATCTTTCTCTCTCTCCTTCTCCCTCTCCCTGCCCCCTTCCTCTCGCTCTATCAAATCAATAAATTTTAAAAATATATGCCTGGCCAGTGTGGCTCAGTGGTTGAGCATTGACCCATGCACCAAGAGGTCGATGGTTCGATTCCCGGTCAGGGCACATGCCCAGGTCGCGGGCCCGATCCCTAATGGGGGGCATGCAGGAGGCGGCCAATCAATGTTCTGTCTCATCAGTGTTTCCATCTCCCTCTCCCTCTCTCTCTAAAATCAATGAAGAAAAAAAATTTTAATAATAATAATAATTCTTTTGAAAATCAACAAAGTGCTATGGAAGCCCAGGGCTTGAAACGGGATTTACGTAAGATAATGGTCACCCTAGAAATACAGGCCATGGCGCACAGCAGGCAGCCCCCCACTGTCTGCTCTCGAAAGTGAGTAACGCTCCGGTCACGTTACGGGGGGAAGAGAAGCCACCGCAGCAGGCAGGACTCACGTCAGAACGTCCGGGCACAAAACCACAGCAAGCGTGACCGGAGGCGTCTCCCAGCCTCTGCCCTCATCCGCAGACGGGGCAGCAGCACCATCCGGAGCGCAGAGGGCACTGCTCCAAGAAGGGGGGATGTGCCTAGAGAAGCACCTGGCGACTCCAAGTCCCACAAGCGGGCGCTTCCACCCCAGGGCAAAGCAGGGACAAAACTCACACAGCCGGGCCACCAGGCCAATGGCCCGACCACCGGATCGCTCAGCTGCCACAAGGAGACTCACGTCTCCATTTCCTTCCCTGCGAATCTCGGGCGGGCCAAGTGGGAATGCGCCCTTACCCTGAGTGTGCAGGGAGGTGACACGGCCCAGGTGGCTCGCCCTCGGCTTCCTGGCCTGTCTCCTCCTGTCCCTCCAGCGCTCCCCAGTCCCCTCTGTGCAGCGGGGAACAGGGCGGTGAGCACAGCCCCATCTTGCTATTCTCACCAAAGTTCACTTTACAGGGATGCTGGAGTCCACAGGAGACAACAGCTAACTCACTTTCCCCTCAGTTAACCTGGTGGCCACGTACCACCTGGGCTAAGGATGTCAGCATTCTCTGTCACCCGCTCGGCCAAAGGAGCCGAGCCCTGCTGGTTTGCTACATGCCCCCATGCCCACTCCCACCCACCTACATGCACATACACACACACCCCCCTTTAGCCCACAATGATCACAACAACCACACACACACACACACACACACACACACACACAGGTATAGCTATAGGCAGCGTATTGTCATGGGACAAGTCCACACAGGTATAGCTATAGGCAGTGTATTGTCATGGGACAAGTCCGACCTGGCCTGGAATCCCAGCTGTGGGGCCTTGGACAGGGGACTGAGCTCATGAAGCCTCAGGCTTCTCGCCTGCACAATGGACGCACCGCCTACCAGTGCTGCTGTGAGCATCAGCAACCTCAAGGTCCGCAGACCCCGCCGAGCGCCGCTCCCACCACTCGCTCCAGCCCCGCTGGCTCTGGCCATCAGCAAATAAATGTGGAGCTGGAGTCACGCAAGCCACCTCTGCTCACCACCCTCCAGCCTCATGGCCCTGCCCAACTGACGAAGGGCAGAAAAGGAAAACATTCCTGTGTCCCCAGAAGGAGCCTGGATGTCAGTAAGCAGCAGAACTTTCCGACAGTCACAGTCCCCTGTCCTCAAGAGCTCACGGCTAGTGAAGAGGAGCCGCACAAGCCACTAAGAAGAAGCTCCACGGAAAAGGCGACATCAGACGTTCCTACCAACTGCTAGGGGACCCAAGGAAGACATCACCCCCTCCACCTGGGAGCTGATGCTGGAGGGTCCGCGTTATCAGGGAAGGCTTCTCCGAGGTGGTGACATGTGAGCTATGACACGAATAATACCAAACTGTCCCAGGTAAGAGGGCTAACAGCAATCACTGACCAGGGCCCCAGGGAAGACATGGATGCCCCATTATCAGGAAAGTTACAATACAGATGCAACCAAGTGCTACACTGAGTATAAATTAAATACCCAAAACATAATACACATAACTAGTACATGTATGATAAAGACAAGAGGGGAGTAGAAAACCAGTGCTGGGCCCTGGCCGGTTTGGCTCAGCGGTTAGAGCGTCGGCCTGCGGTCCCGAGAGACCCGGGTTCGGTTCCCGCTAAGGGCATGTACCTCGGTTGCAGTTTGTCCCCGGCTCTGGTCAGTCGTGCGGGTGGCAGCCACTCGATGTGCCCCTTCACGTCGATGTTTCTCTCTCTCTCTGTTCCTCTCTCCCCCTCCTACTCTACCTGAACAAAAAATGGAAAAATGTCCTCGGGTGAGGATAAAAAAAAAAAAAAAAAAAAAAAAGAAAACCAGTGCTGGGGTCATGTTACTGAGGATGCTACACGGGCAAGATGCGGGTGGCTTTGGGTGTGAAGCATCTAGCCTTCCTTTACTTGCTTCAGAAACATGCCCACATACATGTCTCCAGACAAAACTGTGGGCTCCCTGAGGTTAAGGATGGTGCTTTGTTTATCACACCATACCCTGTTCCATGAGGAGACACAAGACACAGTGATGGATGGATTGATTGATGGGTGGATGGATGGAACGACGGACAAATGGATGAATTGATGAATGGACGGACGGATGGATAGATGGATGGATGGACAGACAGAAGGACGGATGGATAGATGGACGGACGGAAAGATGGACGGATAGATGGAAAAATGGATAGACGAATGGATGGATGGAAAATGAATGGGTGGAAAAATAGATGGATGGAAGGAAGGAAGGAAGGAAGGAAGGAAGGAAGGAAGGAAGGAAGGAAAAATTGGTGGATGGATAGAAACATGGATGGATGAATGGATGAAAAAATGGAAGGAAGGAAAGATGGAAAAATGGGTGGGTGGGTGGATAGATGGATGGATGGACGAACAGATGGATGGAAGGAAGGAAGGAAGGAAGGAAGGAAGGAAGGAAGGAAGGAAGGAAGGAAAGGCGGATGGATGGATGAATGGAAGGAAGAATAGGTGGATGGATGGATGGATAGGTGGATGGAAGGAAGGAAGGAAGGAAGGAAGGAAGGAAGGAAGGAAGGAAAGGTAGATGGATGGATGAATGGAAGGATGGAAGAATAGGAGGATGGATGGATGGATGGATAGGTGTGTGGATGAAGAGGTGGGTGAGTGGGCAGATGAATGGCTGGGTGGATAAATGGGCATGCAGATAGATGTATGAATGGGTGGGTGGGTGGATGTATGAACAGAGCGATGGGGTTGGTTTGGGAGATGCATGACTGCCTTGAGACAACAACAGGAAAAATCATGTGGATTTAACTGGCCAATCAAAACCCTCAGAACAGCGCTTTCCCCAGAGGCTAATGACCACATTTCTCCTGTTCCATTCTCAGAGCCCAAAGCGACCCTGGCCTGCGGTCCGCGTATTTGGACTGCGCTCCTGAGAGTCTCATTCTTCAGGCCTCTCTCTCACTCTTTCCATGTGTCCCTCCCCCTACCTGGGTTCCTGGCCCTGCCCCCAGGTGGGTTCACAGCGTTTAGAGGGGCACAGACAGAGACGACAGCCCCAGCCCCGCATGCAGAACACATTCCGACCAATTTCGATTACAAAGTACTGCTGACCTCAGCTGTGGAACAAAATTTAGTGACCTCTGCTTTCTTTCCCCTCACGCCACCCTGACACAGGGCCCATTCTCCTTTACGGACCCTCGAGAAGGGGAGGGACAGCGGGGGCAGGCAGATCTGGTCACTGTGCCCCCTGGCGGTGGCCCCGGGTGCCCCCGGCACTAGAAGACGGGATAGCTTCTGCTCAACCTTCCCTTCCTTCCCAGCCAGACCCTGCGATGCATCACCACTGCACTCAGAAGGAAGTGGGTTTGTGTGGGTTGTTTTCAGTGAAGACGCCCCTGGCTCTTCAGGAAGCAGGACTCTGGCACCTTTTTAGAGAGACACGAACACAACTCCGCTTCACGTAAATACGGGTTTTCCACCTAAAGGAGCCCTTTGGTGGGAACAGTAGGTACACGCGCCTGCCTGCACGGGGCAGAGCCCTGTAAGGAGTGAGTGGGTGGGGCTGTGCTTGAGGCTAAAACACTTAATGAGACCTTGTTTTCCATGGGATACCAGCTGCGGAACACCTGGGAAATAGGACGAGCAGGGAGACTGTTTAAAACTGGGTGACGGCAGAGTTCCCCCTGGGGTAGAATCCAGCGACACCACTTTTTTTTCCTCTTATTGAATTTATTGGGGTGACACTGGTTTGCAAAATCATTCAGGTGCCGGGCGCACGATTCCCCAGCCCGTCATCTGCACACGTATGGTGTGCTCACCTCCCTACACCACTCTCTTGGCATGAGATCTTGGGGGCGGGAAGAGGTGCTTAACCTCTGACCCCCCCTCTAATTCTCACTCTGGTTATGAAGATTACCCTAAAGCATTTACATATGTAAAGAACTCGATTACTGTGAGATGTTATCACTCAGAGAGAGCATCTTAGGGGCTGTGCTGCCCAATGGCAGTCGCTAGCCACGGGTGGCTATTTCACTTTAAACTAATTGAAATGCAATAAATTTAAAAATTCAGTTCCTTAGCCACACTAGCCACATTTCCAGTGCTCAATAGCTACCCAAGACTAGTCGTCAGGGTACCAGACAGAGCTGTGCAGAGGTCCAGAGAAAGGGCTTGAAGCTAGAGGGTCTGTGTGACCTTAGGCAAGTTACTTAACCTCTCGGTGACTCGCTTCCTGATCTACAAAATGGCGATAGTAGTAGCTACATTATTCAGTCAAGATGAGGATTATCTGCTATGTAAGTCCTACAATAATGGTAAAGAGTGAACCCCACCAGCTGGCACCCCAACACAGGGGACACACCCAGACAAAGGGGCAGGATGCATTGCGGGGAGAATCAGAAAGATTTTTCTGGAAAGCACCTCCCACAGGGCCAAACACATAGCTGATGTTCAGTTTATGCACTTTTTTTTTTTTTCCCCAATAAATGTTTACTGAGCACCTACTGTGTGCCAGGCATTATTCTACACACTAGAGAGGTAGAAATGAACAAAGGCCCTGCCCTCTGCCCTCCTGGAGCTTCCAAGGTTACACAGCCTCAATAAATGGGGGCTATTCTGATGCAAACAGAGCAACAACATTCCAACTTTCACCACATAGTAAATACTCCCAGCAAGGAGAAGGAAATGCTGACAAACAGAAAGCTCGGTCCAAAGAGGTGCCTAATAAAAATGTTTGCATGAACAAATGAATGAATGATAATGCACAAACAGTGACCTGGGCCCTGGGTGATCCTGTTAATTACCCTACGGAGGGTGTGGCTACCTCGGAAAGCTGTTGCCTGGCGACACTAATGACCCTGAGGCAGTCAGCACACAGTGTCATGTATAATCATCTCCAACCAGAGAGACAGGGATAGAGGCGGCATTCACATCCATGCCCTTCGGCTTCTATTCTGGGCTCTGCTCTGACTCACCCTGTGGGCCGGGCTGCTCCCTCTGTAGCTCCCAGAGAGAACCCAGCGCTCACTTCCCTCATCTGACAGACAAGCTGTCCCTGGTCCTGGACTCTCAGCCACCCAAGAGGGAGGCATCCCACTGTCCAGGACGCTCCTGCCCAGCCCTCAGCCCTGCCTGCTGGCCTGGGCAACTTGTATCCTGGCCCCGGTTCTACTACTCACTGGGCACAACTTTCCCGGGAGGAGGCAAACGGCACCACATCCACACATGTGTGTGTTTCCAAAACCTAAAGGCTCCTTTTGGTAGGTTTGCAGCTCCCTGATGCGGTGCAAGGTCATGGGAGGGCGACGTGGAATCACTGGCTCTCCGTCTTCCCGGCAGGAGAGGCCTCGGCAAGTTATTTCAGTCCTTCAGTCCCGGGCTCCCTCCCTGGGTGGCGAGGAGAGTGTTCGCTGCACAGCGATGTCAGGGAAATTAAACGGGGTGTTGTCAAGTGCCCACATGTTCCGGAGGAACTAGTTTGCACTCTCTCTAGTATGTCAAGATGGGCAGACAGGAAGAAGGGACGTGGTTCAAGCCCCAAATTCTCTCTCAGTCATCTGGTCTACCTCTGCCTCGCGCCCCCCTTCTTCTCATTCACTGGGGGGGGGGGGCCTGAAAGGGATCCCTGCTGGCCCCCTGCAAGCCCCTGTATACCACCTCCCCGATTTTAACACACCATGTTGCTTTTCACCCTGCAGAAATTCAGTACAAAAATCCATACCGGAATTCTTCGTCTACACAATTCTCACTTCCAAGTGGTTACAACAGGACGTGTGCTTACTGCATGTCTCCCCACCCGCGGGTAGGTGGGAACGCCACCCAGTGATCCTCGCGGTCTCCGAGTGGGAGCGACCGCGATCTGCCCCAGCTCAAGCAGGAACAGCTGAGAAGGGGCAGACCCGGGATGCTAGTTGTTTAGGGTTTATACGAGCACATTAGAATAAACCAGCACGTGGTCATGTAAAAATGCTTGTCTTGAAGATCGCACTTCAAAACACACTGGTCCTTCCTGTGTTTCACATCCTACAACGACTTCTGCTAGGAGTGGACCTATGCTCCCCAAGTTCCCTGAAACGACCCCCATCTAATTCTTCCCTCACCCGGTCATTCCCAACACCCACACCAGCCATGGCCTCCTCGGGCCCGTGGCCCTGACCCTCCAAGTGGACTCTCCCATCCAAGCATGTCTGTGTACTTGGCTACACTCACTCATTTAATACCCCTTTCAGGGAGCTGCCCAGCCCCTGGCGCGGTCACCGAACATCACCCATCACATCTAACGCCCCGGGTTCCTCCTCTCCTGCATGGCTGCTCCGTGGCTACTCAGCTCACAGACATGACAGTGACCACGGCTGACCTCGAGGGGCTCAGAACACATGGGGGACACAGATGACCCTCAAAGCTAAGGGGGCTGCTTCAGAGCTTCAACTGAATGATAAAGGATGATGGCAATTCGGAGCAGGAGGAGCCGATTCCAAAGGTGAAGAAGTGGAACTAAAGGTGCTGGGCTGGAAATGAGCAGAAATGGCGGGGGAGCGAGGAGAGAGGTGGGGGAGATCCCCGCTCCTCCCTCCAGCCCCTCCAGATGTAAGCCAGCCACTTAGATCCGGGCAACACCCTCCCACTGGCTACTCCGTGTTGTGCGGACCCCTGCGGCCCGCTCACCTTCCCCGGTCCCTGGGCCCTGACCCAATACGGCACTCTCCAAGGTGGCAGTAAGTGTGGCAAGGCTAAAATTAGGACTGTTGCCATAGATATGTACACGTCTCCGTAGCAAATCTGTTCAGCTCCCAGTGAAAAAAATAAAGGTGGTTGCTTTTTTTTTCCTTTTTTTCCATTCTGACCATAAAGCAACTGGGGATCTGGAGAATCCAGGCTGAGTCGCATCTGGACCTGCCTCCGAGCCTTCCTGACCCCACGAGAAAGCAGAGAGGCCGCTGCTGGGGTCTGCGCAGGCGCTCTGCCCGGGGCTTGTCCCCACCGAGCTGTCGAGCACCAGCCTGAGACGCACCATGCCTGGGCCCCCTCCCCACACTCGCCACACTTCATCCTGGACGGGGGCCCCTTCCGCGAGGTGGGCCCGCTTCCTTCCATTTCACAGACGGCAGGCCAGGGAGGTTAAGAAATGGGCTCCCGCCCTGGCCAGTTCAGCTCAGCGGTTAGAGTGTGTCGGCCTGCGGTCCAGAGAGACCCAGATTCGGTTCCCGCTGGGGGCACGTACCTCAGTTGCAGTTTGTCCCCGGCCCCGTTGGTCGTGAGGGTGGCAGCCACTCAATGTGTCTCTTTCACATCGATGTTTCTCTCTCTCCCTCCCTCCCACTCTATCTGAGCAAAAAATGGAAAAGTGTCCTCGGGTGAGGATAAAAAAAAAAAAAGAAACGGGCTCCCTTGTGAGATGGGCCACACCATTCACAGTCAATCCATGGGAATCTTCACGTTGTAGTACACAGTAAAAACATGAGGTTCAGAGACGCTCAGGGAACCGCCACGGCCACCCAGCCAAGGGCAGTCACTGTGACACGACGTCGGTGACCACAGGCACAGCTAAGGTTGACTGCTTTGTCCTAGATCCTATGCTCGTTGCCTCCCTGGAGCACTTCCCTCAGCTCATCCTCCTGGAAAAGACATGCTGAAGTCCTAACCCTCATGACTCAGAAGGGACCTTATTTGGAAACAGAGTCACTGCAGATACAATTAAGATGAGCTCATACTGGAGTAGGGTGGGCCCTGGATCCAGTATGACTGGTGTCCTTATAACAAGACGGCCATGTGGAGACAGACACACAGACAGAACGCCCTGTGAGGACAGAGGACTGGAGGGATGCGTCTACAAATCAAAGAGCACCAAATATTGCCGGCGAACCACAAAGCTAAGAGGAGGCAAGAGGGTTCCCCCACGGGTTTCCGAGGGAACGTGGTCCTGCTGATGCACCTGGATTTCAGACTTCCAGATTCCAGACAACACATTCCTGTTGTTCTGAGTCATCCAGTTCACGGTATTTCCATGGCGGTCACTGGACACGATGCAATCCGCATCACAAGTCTGTGGAGACCTAGGCACCAGAGCCATCGGGTTTTATCCAGGAGGACTTAAAGCTCAATTAATAGCAAATGACAGTGGTAACGAAATCAACATGGTACTAAGTGCTTTCCATATACGAACCGTCTAATCTCCAACCAGACCCTAACCACACAACCACCCGCGGAGCTACCCCATTTTATTTTATTTTATTTTTATTTATTTATTTTTTTTAATCCTCACCCGAGGACATTTTTCCATTTTTCACTCAGAGCGGGAAGGAGAGAGAGGAAGAGAGAGAAACATCGACGTGAAAGGGACACATCGAGTGGCCGCCACCCACATGACCCAACCAGGGCCGGGGACAAACTGCAGCCAAGGTACATGCCCTTAGCGGGAACCGAACCCGGGTCTCTGTGGACCGCAGGCTGACGCTCTAACCGCTGAGCCAAACCGGCCAGGGCAAGCTACCCCATTTTAGAGAAGAGGAAAGTGAGGCTCAGAAAGGCTCAGTGATTTGCCTGAAGTCACACAGCTCCTAAGTGATGGAGCCAGGATTCAAACCCAGATCCAGAATCTGTGCCCTTACCCACGACAACCACCTAGAGCCCGAAGAGAGTGTCTGATCTGGACCTGAACTCCGGCGCTGTGGCTTCAAAGCCCACATCCTTGGCTTCTCTCTCAGCTCTGTATTCCAACCGCCAAACAGAACGCTCTGCACAGTGGCCCTTAAACGCTTATTTGATGACACAAACTGGTTAATTAGATGGGCCGTGGCTTGCATACATCCCACTCGTTCAAATTAAATTCAAATTAGTTCATTTCAGCAGTTAAAACTGACCCAGGTCCGTGTGGGCCATAGAAATCAGGACAGGAGGACCCAGATTCCTTCGCGTACTCGGGAGGCAGAGTGAAATACAGCTCCTCTCTCACAGAGCTGTGATGCGCGGAGTCATGTCAGCAAACACTGAATGAGCACCCACTGTGTGCCACGCTGCGTCAGGTAACGGGAATGCAAACAGCCCCAGCGCCGGAAGAACGTGGAAATGGCCAAGCTGCGTGTACCCCGGCCAGCGCTCCCACTGACGTCAGATCGGAGGTGCCGGGGAGGAGAGGACAGGTACTCAAATCCATCCAGGGCAGGTGGCGTCGTAACTGCATCTCCAACGTCAGGCTTATTTCTTATTTTAAGGCTAACCCAAACCCCACCCCTGCACACGCGTGCAGACACGCACACACTCACACACGCGCACACACACACACACACATCTCCTTCTTTCCTCCCTCCTTCCTCCTTTGCTTCTTTCTCTCTGCAACTTTTCCCTGAAATACTAGATTCTTCACAACATGAACCACACTGGGGATGTACAGAATATTCGGCCATATTCAATTTGCATAATTAGCAGTTCATAATGAAGGGAAGGAGTTCATTACTCACCTTAAGGAAAGAAATATATATTTTCAGGGTCAGAGCCTTGCAAAACTAAAATTAATAGATGACTAGTCATTGGTTCTTAGTGTTAACTCAGCTGAACTATCCCTCATTTGTTGATACAGAAATAGACTATTTCTCTGTCAACAAATGAGGAGAAGACAGAGCTGGGGAAGGGGTGGGGCCAGGGGTAGCAGGAGCTGTGTCAGGAAGGAGGGGACAGGAGGCCTGGGAGCCCAGAAAGAGGGATCGACAACAGAGGTGTGCCCTGGCACCCCCTCCCTGCTGGCCCCTGCCCACCCACAGGGTCACTGCACAGGTGGCAAGCTGGCATGGCCAGCAGGCAGCTCGTGGCTTAGAGGAAAGAATGCAGACTCTGACTTGACCCTTCCTCTGTCATTTACCCTGTTAAAGGACGACAGGGTCTGCCTTGGAGTCGTCCCCAGACCAAGTGCACGCGAGGTGCTCAGAACCTTGTACGTCACATGGAAGACACACTGAATGTTCGCCGTTATGGTGAACAGGCTTCACCGTCCCAGAACTGAACTGGCCCTGGGTCAAGAGCAGCGACCCTTCTCCATCACCACCACGGTCACCAGCAGAGCCACTGTGCAGCTCTGAGCAAGTCCCTTCGTCCCTCGCCTGAATGTCCACATCTCCGAAACGAGCTCCCACGCGACCGCTGGAAGAGAAGCCGAGTGCAGGGCATGTGAGGCCGGACTCACGGTGCCAGCTGGCCTCCCGGAGGGGACGCGGGGCCCTGGTCAAGACGCACGGGACCGACCGAGCTCAGCAAACAAACAAGTGAGCCTTCTACACGAGAACCGATCCTTTCCCGAGAACACACGCCCACTCACCTCTGCCCTGCCCCAGGCGGCCCTGGAGGACGGTGTGTGGAGCACTGGCCGCCTCCCCCGGCCCTGACCACCGCCTGGAGGTGGCCGGAGCGGGCCCTGCCAGGGCACACAGCCTGCTGCGGGAGGGAAGGCGTGGCTGTTTGGGTTTATTGGTTCTGCTCTGCCCACAAACAGCCCGTGGGTCGGAGTGAGTTGTTCTTTTTTTAACCCCCTGCTGTGAGCACTGCAGGACAGAGGTCCGCCTTGAGCAGCTCACGCTGTTCCCAGACTCCTGAGCCACACCGGTGTGGTCTCTTCTGAATGGTGTCCCACGGTGATCCCCCGCCCCCATGCCGCTCCCTGCTCGGCACTGAAGGCCGGGCACCCCTGGGAAGCCCTGGGGCCTGACCACAGCTGCCCCAACTGAACCACTGGGCTCACTGGGTCAGCAAGCTGCTCCCTCTGCCCCTCCTCACCAGCCCGACGGGCATGGCTCAGCCAGAGAGCACCGGGTCAGGGGCAGCAATCTGTGCCCGGGATCCGCTGTGTGGCCCAGAGTGGGCCTAGTGGGCCCGTCAGGGGCACCCGCGGGTGGCCTGTAATCAGTTCTACAACAGAGGCACTAACAGCTGCAGCACCCCATTCACACTCACCTGCCCCCCCCGCCACACCCCCATGCCTCCTCCCCAGTCCCACCGCCCTGCTCCCACCAAGACGTCCAAGCACAAGTGCCCAGCTTCACTCCCCTCCTCCGCTTCTGCCCGGCTCCCGGACGCCCACCCACCCTGCATTTCCCCTCCCCACCCTACCCTGCATTTCCCTCCCCACCCCACCCTGCATTCCCCTCCCCACCCCACGCTGCCTCTCTCTCCCTCCTTCTTTTCTCTTTGTTTGTTTGCTTGTTTATATCCTCACCCGAGGGCACTGTTGCATTTATCTTCAGATAGAGAGGGAGGAAGAGAGAGAGAGAAAAACGTTAATGTGAGAGAGACACATCGACTGGTTGCCACCCACACAACCCCAAAAGGGGCTGGGGACAAACTGCAACCGAGGTATGTGCCCTTAGTGGGAACCGAACTCGGGACTCTCTGGTCCAGAAGCCGACCTCTAACCACTGAGCCAAACCGGCTCTCTCCTTTATGCCTCTCTGGTCCTCTCTTTTCCTGCCTCCATTCAGGGAACTTAGGCAAAAAATGGAACGTTATGTCCAGACTGTGCTACCCTTGTCAAAGCCGAAACCTCGTCTTTCCCGGCTGGTGGGGTCCTTTGTAAGGATGCTGAGGGTGAGCCACAAAAGGGGCAAAGGTCAGAAGGGCGCAGCCAGCCGGGGCTACAGACACACCTCCCATTAAGGACAGGGGAGCAGAGACCAGAGCGGGTGGGACCCAGCCAGGGGTCTTTCAGGAGTATGCCGTCCATGAGGGGAAAAGTCACCTTCACTTTGATCTGACCTCAAACTCTTCCGTGGAGGTGTCAGGACACAACCAGACAACAGGGCAAAGGAAACAGCCGCAGACAGGAGCCATCCACTCAGCGAGCAAGAGCTACGTTTATGATTTTAAATGGGTCATAAAATAAATACATCTGTCCTGTTTGTGCTGGAGTGATTTTTCTGTGCGTTTTTCTGAAATAAATGTAATCCTTAGGCGAGACATCCCGGGTTAGCCAAGTAACGGCTTCCCTGCCACTCGCCCGAAGCCGGGGTCCGGCCGCACGGGGTCCCAACGCCACCTCCGCCACTTCCTGGCTGGGAAACCCCGGGCCAGGAACCGAGCCTGGGTGTGCCTCGGTTTCCTTGTTTGCAAACGAGGAGTACTAACCTAGCGCACACACAGCAGACTGCTCCGAGACGATCCTGGACTCCGTGTACATCATCACTGTCGTCATTATACCAACGTTTGCTGGGACTTCGACGCCAGACAGTCACCTAGGTGCTTTGCATTCACACAACCGGACGAGCAAGTGGCTGCTGTGATCTCCATTTTGCAGGTGGACAGGGAAGCTGAGTGACTGGCCCGAGGTCACACAGCTGAGCAGGGAGTGCAGGATGCACCCCAGACAACTGCTTCCAGAGCGACACCTTTCACCCCTCATGCCAGGCTCAGGGGCCAGCGAAGGGACACTGTCCAGCAACCCACTGGCCAGCACTACTAAACTAATCCTGGCTTCGTGTTTGTAAGAACCACTGCCCAGAAGGGTGATTCTGTCTTTCAGAATGAAATCTCAGCCCTAGGGAGGGCACGGAAGCCAGTGTGAAGCTTGTATCTGTGCCTGCCCTCTGTGCCCCTCCTACTGGAGAGAGAGCCCGGCGGAGGAACGCCCCGCATGAGGCTTCGCGGGTCAAGTGGCATTCTCTGAGCCAAAGGGGCACAGGGTAGCTCCCTCCAGAATGGCTGGCACACTCCTCTGCGGCCAGGGCCAACTGCAGAATGCCAGCCACCACCTGTCCCTCCTGAGGACAGCGGGGGCAGAGGCCGTGCCGCAGAGGGCGCCAAGCCCGTCGGCCTGAAACCCATATGCCCACTTCCAACCATTTCCAAGCAGCCAGCAGGCTGGGCAGAGACTGCCCTACCCTGCCCGCCACTGCAGCGCCATCCGCGGAGCGCTGAGTGGTGCTGAAACCCGAGGTGCTCAGAGCAGGAGACCAGGGCAGGTAGCTCGCACCTGGCAGCATCCCGAGGTATCGAGCGGATTCCTCGTGGTGATGGTGGGAGTGAGCTGCTCGACTTTGTTTAACTGAGCTCCCGTCTCCAGAGCCTAAACATACTTGTCAGCAGCAAGCAGAGGTGGGGGTCAGGGGACCATGAGGACCCTGCCTGCCCTGCCTGCTGAGCCTCCTGCAGCCCCATCCCAGCTGGGCTCTCGCAGCCACGCCACACCACACCACGCCACGCCACGCCACTGGCAGCCAAGGCGTGGCCGTCAGTTCCCCAGGGTTGGGCACATGCCTTCAGGACAAACCTGGCGCCCTGGGCTCTGAGGGGGCAAGGCTGGTCCCTGCCCGGCAGCTTCACAGCACCTACCCCAGACACTGCCCAGTCAAGCGAGCTCAGCCTCAACCTTGGGATTCAGACAAAAGGACAAGGAAGAAAATGCAAGGGCTGGCTAAGAACACAGGCTTAGGAGCAGTACAACTCTGAGTGTGACCTGCTCATCCGTTCTCAAGCCACGAGACCTGGGCAAGGTGCACAACTTCTACGAGCCTCAGTTTCTCATCTGTGCAATGGACACGAGAACCAGGTTAGACAGAACCCAACCCTGGAGCCCATCAGGGATACAGGACTGAAACGAACTGGGCCCCTCAAACTCCAATCACTGGGACTTGCTCGAAAACGAAGACACGCGAAGGCAGTCTGTGGGTCAGAAGCCAGACAGCGGCTGCCCTTGGGAGGACGAGGGGACAGGGGGCGGAGGGATACTGGTGATGTTCTATTTCTTGATCTGGGAGCTGGTTAGACAGGTGCATTCCCTTTGTGGAAATACACTAAGCTGCACACTTATGCTCTCTGTACTTGGCTGCTTGTACAATATACTGTACTTCAATTTCTTAAATTTACTAGAAAAACAAACGTAAAAGAACTTTCGCATAGGACACATAAACTGGCCTGTCTTTAGCTCAAAGTAAGAACCATGGAACTGAACACCCCGGTCATCTTCCCATGTGAGCCCCCTTCGGCCAGGGCCGCCCCATAACAGCACAGTCATATTTTCAGGCCCCTCAGTGGATTCAGGGGTCATCCCATCCAGTGATACCCGCGCACCCTTACTGACTTTTACAAATACTTACTGAGCAGCTAAAATGTACCAGGCATGAATCTAGATAGAAACAGAATTAAGAAAGCCTCTTTATTTAAAAAAAAAAAAAAAAAATGCTTTTATTGTGGGCCTGAAGGGAGCAGGTACCACTTATTGAGCCCTGCTGGGTACACTGGCGCTCAGGGTGGTGCATTCGCCACACGATGACATCTTAGCACTGATGCAAGGTTCAGACTTGTCAGATGACCCCTGGGCCTTCCTGCCCCTAGCCCTCTGGAGCAAACCACCAGTTCATGTCAAATGGAAGCCCAAAACCTTCTCTAAGATGTTTCTTCCTCCAAGATTTTCTGTCGCAATTAGCACAGCAGGGCTCCAAGGACACATGATCTGGGTTCAAACCTCAGCTGTGCGGTTTCGCGATCTTAATCTCTCTGCCTCCACTCCCCATTTCCACGGCGGGAGAAACAATCACCTCCTAGGGTTCTGTGAGGGTGAAATACGACGATGCCGTCAAACGTGTAGAATAGTGCTCAGCGCCCGGCCGATACAGCTCAGTGGTTGAGCGTCAGCCCATATACCAAGAGGTCACCAGTTCGATTCCCCGTCAGGGCACGTGCCCAGGTTGTGGGCCCGATCCCCAGTGGGGGGCATGCAGGAGGCGGCCAACTGATACTCTCTCATCGATGTTTCTATCTCTCTCTCCCTCTCCTTTCCTCTCTCTCTAAAAATCAATAAAGAAAAAAATTTTTTTTAAAAGAATACAGCTCAGCATACAAGTGAGCAGTCATTTGGCTGCCGCTGTTTTCGCGGTGGCTGTGAGTTCCTAGTGAGGTTACCCCAGTCTTTGCCAAGACCCCGGAACTCGGGGCACCCGCGGTGGTCTCCACCACCGCTTATCATCTCATCCCTCACAGGAAGGGGGGCCCAGGACCGAGAGGGGGAGGAAGGAGCAGCACAGGAGAAAACTCACTCCTTGCGGAACCACTTCATGTGGCTTTCCCTGCCCCAGGATCTCTGCTGACCAGTACGGTGGCCACAAGCCACATGTGGTGGCTGCACACGGAAACGTGGCCGTCTGAATTGAGTTGTTCTATAAATGTGCATATAATACACACCGGCTCCGAAAAGACCTGTGTTTGAAATAAGGAATACTTCTTTTATGTATATATATTTTGCTTACATTGGACCTAAAGACAACATATTGCTAAAATTTATTTCACCTACTTCCTTTTACTCTTTTCTGTAATGTGGCTACTAGAAAATTCAAAAGCATACATGTGGCCAGGATTACATTTCTGTTGGGCAGCACTGTCCTAGCTTAGCAGGTCGTTCCCTCCTTCAAAGGCATCTTCATTCCAGTTCTTAAGATAAATGTTTCATCTTGACACACAAATACATTTTAGACAAAACTTCATGGATACAGAAACTGGGAGAGTCCTGGCCGGTTTGGCTCAGCGGTTAGAGCGTCGGCCCGCAGACCAGAGTCCCGGGTTCGGTCCCCCGCTAAGGGCACGTATCTCGGTTGCAGTTTATCCCCGGCCCCGGTTGGGGTCGTGTGTGTGGCAGCCAGTCGATGTGTCTCTCTCTCTTCCCCTCTCTCTCCCTCCCGCTCTATCTGATGCTAAATGCAAAATGTCCTCAGGTGAAGATTTAAAAAAAAAAAGAAACTGGGAGTGATGGAGGTGACTTGCCCAAGGTCACGCAGCTAACAAAGGGTAGAGCCAGAACCTGACTCCAGGTCTAACAAGATGTTCAGTTCTTCCCAGTCAGTACTGGACACACTCACTCCCCCGGATTCCTGAATCTATTCCTTAAAACATCGTCTCTCCACGCCATCAGCCCAGGAAAGAATGAGAAATGAAGACCAGACATTCAGTTACTCGCCACCAGGGTCACCAATGGGTGGCTGGGTTTCAGTGGGTAACACTGTTTGGTATCTTGAGGGAAAACCTGGCTTAAACCGGGTGTGGGAGACCTTCCACAGAGGTAAAATCATGATGTATGACATCTCATCACTACAGGAGGATCACCACGAGCCAAGCACTCTGTGCCTCAAGGATCTGAGAAGGAATCTCCCCATTACCCTTTGAGACACGAATTGTGGCAATGCCCATTTTACAGATGGAGAAACCAACTCCCAGGAAGGCTCAGTGCTTTGCCCCATCACTCAGTAGCAAGGGGCCTCCAGCCTCTGCTCCTGCAGTCCCTTGTGCTACAACGCCCTTGTCTACCTGCAAGGTCTGACTCCAAGCAATACTGCTCTCTCTCCTCATCCAACCACTGCTTCCTCTGGTCGCCCATGAACCTGAAACACCAGCTACCCTGGACTCACCACAGAACGTTAGCGTGCTCGGCTTCCGTGTGTGAGCGCCACCACCAGTCTGAGCTGAGCCTCTGCACTCTCCCCTGTCCACGTCTCCGCGGTTCCTGGCCCTGGGCCAGGCACAGAGGAATTACTCAAACACGTATGTGCGGACTGAAGGAAATCCTCAACCAACCAGCCCATCCTGACACCCTGGCTTTCGTTCTGAGAACCTCTTCCCAGGCAGCTTCCTCGCCTGCGTCCCGATGTCCGTCCCCACGGTGGCGGCTCCACCAATCTGTTTGCATGGAGACAGGCCAAGGGCTTCGCTCCGACTGCAGCTCGGCAACACCCATTGTCACCTCTCCACTCTGATTAATTGCGGGGCTAATCAAGCACTCCAAACTGTGCCTACCCACGCCGACATGAAAGCATTTCTGGGCAGCCAGAGAAACAGGCGCGAGCTGACGCAAAAGACAGACTCTCGCGGCCTTTTGGGCCCTGAACGATGGCCGCATTCTCCGGAATATTTGGGCCAAAGGCAGATCAGACAGAAGAGAGTCCTGACCACAAGCTCAGACACCCACAACGTCTGCACAGCAGACGGGTGCGAGGGCGAACCTCGTTGTCCTTTCTCATTGGAGCCCTTCCCAGTCCTGTGACATTGTTGTTCTATGCCAGCTTCTATTGATTGATTGATTGATTTTTTATTGATTTTAGAGAGATAAAAAAGGAGAGGGAGAGAGAGACAGAAACATCGATGAGAGAACACTGACTGGCTGCCTCCTGCATGCCCCCCACTGGGGATTTGATCCACAACCTGGGCATGTGCCCTGACCGGGAATCGAACCAGCAACCTCCCGATGCATGGGTCGATGCTCAACCACTGAGCCAGCTTTTAGATAGTACACCGAGGCTCAAGAGAGAAGTGGACTCCAGCCTTGCCTGGGGTCCCCACGCTAGGAGAGACAGACCTGCTTCTCCTCGCTGCACAGGTCACGCCTGCCATTCCTGGAGGCCGGGCTCGCCCTCCCACACCCGCCGGCCAGTCTGGCCTCTAGCAGACGGAGCAGCTCCAGGCCATGTTTCCTTTCCTCTGGGAAAGTTTTGCCAAACCTTCCAGACACGGCGGGTGAGGCCGTTGCCCTCGGAAGCCTCGGCGGTGTCTTGCTCTCAAAGTACGGAGAAATTTTTCGCAAGATCTTTGTGTTCCCTCTGCTGCTCTTATTTATGACGTAGGCAGTAAGCACAGAAATAAAGAGGCAGAGGAAAAAGGGAAAGGTTTATTTTATATGTCGGTGTATGTTTATTTTATATATTTCTCAGGCTCCTGATTGCAAGGAATAAATGTTAACCTTCCAAATTGGCCCCTTCTACTTTATAGGCAGCTTTTTTTTTTTTTTTCCCCAAGGTTCAATAAAGATGCCAGAGGCTGGCAGGCCGGCTCCCAAGGGCCTTCCCTGACAGGCTCCCATCTGGAGACTGGCATTCCAGATGCCTCCCATGCACGGACCGGGTTTCCAAAAGCACAGTCGCGAGCCCCCCTGGGGCGGGAAAAGGAGCTCCATGCACAAGACACGTTGCACGTTGCACGTTGCACAGCTTACTGTCCAGCTTAATGAGCAAAACTGCTCAACGCCTGCCCTGGGCCCAGCAGCCCCCAGGGCCCCTGTGCTGAGCTGCCAGGCGAAGTCACCTGCAGCTCCCCAGTGAGCGGGTGGGGAATTCAGAGGGAAGGTGAGCCTCTGTGTGGGCAGGCTGACGTGAGCCTCACCACCCAGAGAGGATTTGAGACAGGAAAGGGAAAACAATTAGGACTATAAACACGTTTCCCAGGCGTGGGTAATAAATGACCCCTTTCAAAGGGGAGGGGAAGCTGGTTAAAAAGCACGGGTCTTATTATATGAAACTACATTTGAAATGTAAAAGATCACAGCAAAGAATCATGGCAAGGTTCTTTTGTTTGTTTTCTGTATCATCCGAGTGTGAACCCCCGATTTTAAAAGTTTGGTTGAATTCGCCTACAAACTACAGACCCACAGATCCCATTTTGAGGAAGCATCTAATCCGCCAGGGTTAAGTGTGAGGGTTAGGGAAATAAGTTTGCAGGGAGCAGTGCATGAAGCAAAGGCCCTCTCATCAGCGGAACCAGGGCTGCAAGGCTGACCTTTGTCATATAAAATAACTAGAGTCCTGGTCGGTGTGGCTCAGTTGGTTGACCATCAGCCTGTGTACCAAAAGGTCACCAGTTCGACTTCCGGTCTGGGCACATGCCCGGGTTTCAGGCTTGATCCCCAGTCGGGAGTCTGCAGAAGGCAGCAGGTCAACATTTCTCACATCAATGTTTCTCTCGCTTTCCCTCTCCCTCCCTCTGTCTCTAAAAATCAATAAAAACATATTTAAAAAATAACTAAATAAAGGCAGTAAATAAAAGTTCCATACATCACACAGAGCAATGAAATGCACTTAACTACCTCACTTAGCATGGCCAGTAAACTCCCAAGATGAGATCCTGCAACAACAGGTGCATGTAACTGAGCAGAAATTCTAATTTTCTTCCCTTGTTCTTCTACTTCCTTTGTTAAGATTACCTTGAACTCCAAGGGCCCCAAATTATGGTGATTCCAGCAGACTGATGGAGCCCTCTTTTAATTTATCACCCCATAATCCAAATTTCCTCACACTGGCCCACCGATCACCCCGGCCTCTTCACAGACCCACAGGGGCTGCGAGGCATGACACAAAGGCTGGATGAGTTATGCTGAAAATAGGAAAACTTGTTACTTTGGGCCCTAGTTCTGAATCATTAACACAAGAAGGTTGGGTCAGAGCATCTCCAAAGATCTCTTGGGCATCCAGCACTGGAGGGACCCAGGCCGCAGGTAGTGGCTGTGATTGTCATGCCTCAGTCCCAGCTTAAAGACCCTTTCCACGTGAGATGCATAAGCGTCCAGGGCCAGCTGTGGCGAGGAAAGTGCCACTTGGAGCCAGGCCAATGCTTGGCTACCACCTTGCAATGGCCCTGTGACCCTGATAAATGAATGGGCTCACGTTACTCCTCCAATGGCCCCCAGCCCACCAGACCCTGAGCAGCTGGGCCTCTATTTCTCTCTGACCTCATTCCCTCCTACATTCCTCCATGTTCCTTCGAGCCAATGATCCTCCTTGAGGTCTCTGAATTAGCAACTGAGAAATGGCCACAGGGCCTTTGCACGGATCTCAGTCTCAGCTGTCTCCAGATATTCCCATGACTCGGTCCTTCTTCACAAACATCTCAGAGATGTTTGCTCAAATCATCTTTGAGAATCCCTCCTTGACCAACTTGAACCTGCCAACTCCATCCCCCATACACCTACCCAACCCTCCCCTACTTCCCTCTCACCCATGCTTTCGCTCCATGGTACTTGTGAGAAAGTACTATGTAGAATGTGATTCCATAAGAGAGTCATATGTTTTAGTTCTTTTGTTTCTTAGTCTGTCTCCCTCAACCAGAACATAAGGTTCCTGAGGACAGAGACTTTTATCACGAGGTTTAACAACAGACCCATTGCCCTTAGAGCAGAGCCTCACCGTCACAATCACACTCAATAAAAACGTGCATGATGAATCCAAAACAATGAAGACCCGAATGTGGGTCTAACAGGGTGGTCTCTGCTCATCACACCAGCCTGCTCACCCTCAACTACCCCACGAGGGCAGAGCTGAGCCCACATCACGGGCCTCAGTCAACACTACTCTCCTCTGTTTCTCGGTCATTTCTGAGCGACCTCGGGCTGCTGGGGACACATGAGGCAAAAGCCCGTGTATGTTTGCAAAGATCAGCCTGAGTCATCGTACGTGGGACCTCTGGCCTGGGAGAAGCTGCCGCGTCATCGAAGCCCCCATTTCCTTTGAGGCCCTAACACGGTGCCAACCCAGGCAAAGGGCCCGACATGGGAAAGCAATTGCCACATCCGAGCAACTGCTGAGTTTGGCTGGAGCATCACAAGTAAGTAAGGGTTAAATCCGTGGGAGACCAGGTCAGGCCATATGGGGGAGGCCCTGCGAGGCTTGGTGCCACCATCCCGCAAAGCGGCCAGATTCTTGAGGTCACCACTCACACTGCGGAGGGTTGGCAAGCCAGCCTCTAATCCGCCTGCCCGGGAAGGGAGCCCTCACCTCCCGCACGTCACCGTCTTACTGCGTCACACAGTGAGTGACGCCAAAGACCACCCCTCGTCTCCCAGGGACAGAGAGGAGCACCTCTGGGTGTCCTGTGGCTCAGGTGCACCCCCTTGCTGTCCTCTGAACCCTGAGCTCCCTGCAGCTTCTCAGGTGCCTGCCGAGCACAAAGGCAGCCCCTGGAACCCGAGCCCGAGCCGGTCCCCGTGGCACGTGTGTTTGTGAAGTTTCTCATCAAAATGGGTAATAAAAGGGCAGCAAGGACCTGGGGAAATAAGAATAATAACTGAGAGCAAGCTGGGCGGTTTTCACACGAGACGCCCTTTCGTCCTAACGCCATGACTGAGCACTCGAACCCCCACTTAGCCACGTGGAAACTGAGGCTTGGGGGGGTAGGAAGTAATCCACGCGAGCTGGAAAGGGACAAAGCTTCTGCTCACACCCGTTGTGTGGCCCAAGGTGTGTGTTCCCCAAAACAACAGCGCCTTTGGTAGAACCAGGTGTCATCGATGCCTTTTCAGTTGCTGGAAATACAACTCGGTTGCTACTGAGCCACTTGACCGAAAGCTGGTAGCCTCGGCGGCCCCTCAGAGACTTGCGCCCAGGAGCCTGGTGGACGGCAGACACCCCGGCTTTAAATGGCCACATAACGGGGGCAGGCAACAGGACCCAAGTCCTAAGCCCCAAGTTCAAATCAACCCCCTCTGGGCCTCGGGCTGCTATTCATCTGCAAAATGGGATTGTTCACCCCCTGCTGACACCGCAGGGTTGCAGGAGGGCCTTGTGATACTGACAGAGGAATGGAAGGGGTATCAATGGGCTCTGCACCTGCGAAAGGTCCTTAAGACAAAGTTACAGCCCTGGCCGGTTTGGCTCAGCAGTTAGAGCATCAGCCCGCGGACCAGAGAGACCCGGGTTCAGTTCCCGCTAAGGGCACGTACCTCGGTTGGGGTTTGTCCTCTGCCCCAGTTGGGGTTGTGTGGGTGGCAGCCACTCAATGTCTCTCTCTCATGTCGATGTTTCTCTCTCTCTCTTCCTCCCTCTTTCCCTTCTGCTCTATCTGAAGACAAATGCAAAAATGTCCTTGGGTGAGGATAAAAAAATAAACAGAAAACAAAGTTACGAGCATGATGACATCTAGTGAGCCAAGCGTCCTCAAATACAACCTCACCCACTTCCCACAACAGTTGTCAAGTATTTCACCCACGGGAGGGAGGAGAAAACTGGTGGTCTCAGCAGCTTGCTTACGAGTCCGTCACCACTTCGGTGCCCATCTCCACCGAGGTCCGCCTGACCCTCAAGCTCGCGCTTCGCCCAGCACCGCACCTCGATCCCGAGAAAACCCTGGACGCCGAGGCAGAACCTGGCAGTGAACAGCAGGGCCTCTGCCTCTGGAAGTCGTACCCGCTCCCTTCAGAAGCGCCATGGTTCTCCCTTTAATTAAATGTGCTTTCCCCTCAAGCCTCCTCATTCAATATAAATGAAAAAGATCCTTATTCAATTGCACCGTCCTCCCATTGTAACTGTGAAGCGCACACGCGTAGCTGAGTGACGACTACGGGGCCGAGGCCCAGGTTCGCTCCCTCCTGGCCAGGCTGACTTTTGTGCACAAGCAGCCTGAGGACCATCTGTGACATCTTCTTCAAGGACAGAAAAGAAAACGTACCCCCTGGGGTCCACCCACTCAGAAGTCTGAGATTTTGGAGCTCCAATAACCCGTATTTGGAAACTGCAGAATGGTTTCCTTCAACTTCTTTTTTCTTGGCCCCCTCTGAAGCTCTAGCCGAGTCTTCTCAAACAAGGTCTCTGTCCCGTCCACTCACGGCAACATCTCTTCCTGAGAGCGTTCGACGTGGGGGGCGGGGGGCTCTGGTCCTGGGTGTTTGCGGGGGTCCCACGGGGCGAGCGTAGCGAGGAGACTCCACCTACACGCCCAGAGGCGCCCACCCAGAGTGCCAGCAGGACAGACGGGCTCCAGCTGGGGCGAGTCAGCGGCTCACGAAGGGGGTCTTGGCTGAAGAGGGGTCTCCAGCGACCGTGAGACAGGAGACAGAAGTGAAGAGAAATCTGTTCACTGCGTCAGTATTCACTGCGTGCTCGGTGTAGAAAAAGTAACGAGCTCTGTGCCAGAGATCCAGTGTGGTCCAGAACAGACAGGCCCCTGCTCCTGGGGAAGGCTGCAACCTCCGAGGGTAAACAGAGGATGAACACCCAGGCAAACAGATCGCCAGCCATACCAGTGCTGAGAGGAAGCCCCTGGTTCTCTGACGCATGGAGCCTGGGAGCCAAGCTGGGGCCCGCCCAGCCTTCCCAGCCCCCAGACCACTGGCTCCCCGGACTGGGAGAGAGCAACACAGTCGGTTCTGCCGCCGAGAGGGAGGGGAACTAAGGAGCTGCAGGTAGCTGCTAGGTTCTAGGAACAGAGTTAGTTCAGCTTAGGGGTTAAAAGCATGACTCTGGGGTTTCTCCCCTAATTAGCCCTGTGGCCATGGACAAGTTATCAAACTCCATCTATCAAATGGAGGGGTCGTCATCACCACGGTTATCCCATTGTTAGGTTTTTGGTTAGGCTTCAAAATGTCAAACAAGCCCTGGCTGGTTTTGCTCAGTGGTTGGAACATCGGCCTACGGACCAGAGAGTCCCGGGATCAGTTCCCACTAGGGGCACGTACCAAAAAAAAAAGTCAAACAAATCCATTTACACCCAGGTTAAAAAGAATGCCTGTACATAGTGCTAAAGAGAAGAAAAATAATCCCAGTTTTTTTTTTATTTATTCCTTACCTGAGGATATTTTTCTATTCATCATCAGATAGAGTGGGAAGGAGGGGGCGGGGGGGGTGGGGAGAAACATGGATGTGATAGAGCCACATTGACTGGCTGCCTCCTGCATGACCTGACCAGGGCCAGGGACAAACTGCAACTGAAGCATGTGCCCTTGACCGGAATCAAACCTGTGACTCATTGGTCCGCAGGCCGACAGCCAAACCGTCCAGGGCTCCCAGCTATTTTTTTTTTTTTTAACCTATATAACTCTGTAGTGTAGATTTTATCCCTGTTTTACAGGTAAAAAAATAGAGACTGGGAAAGCTGTTAAGGAACTTCACCAAAATCTCCCAGTGAAATTCAGAGCTGGGGATCAGATCTGGGTGGCTGAGTCATCAGTAAATAATGTCAAAGATTGAGAGTCACTGGGTATAATTCTAGTGAGGTTTGAGCTACCATGGGCTCTTCCAAACTTTTCAATATGTTGTTTTTTGTTTTTTGTTTTTTTCAGAGAGAGAGGAAGGGAGAGAGATATAGAAACATCATCAATGTGAGAAAGATACATGGATCAGCTGCCTCCTGCACGCCCCCTACCGGGGATCGAGCCTGCAACCCCAGCATGTGCCCTGACTGAGAATTGAGCCGGGACTTCTCAGTCCATGGGAGGATGCTCAATCCACACAGCCCCACCGGCTGGGCTCAGACTTATATTTCAGCTGCAGAATTCCTCGACCTAGTCAAGAGGCTCACTCTTGTTGATAAGCCAGCCTTAGTAGGCAGTACCTACCGTGGTTTAGGACAGAGTGAGTCATAACCCTTTTGTGCTGCCTCTGTTTCCAGAAGTGACCAGCATTCGGGAAGCTGGAAACAGGTTATGGGACTGTGGAGACTCAAGTGTTCATGGACCCACTGGTCTCAGGAGCTCAGAGGGTGCATGCCTCCCTCCTCCGCACCTCTAACCGAGCACCACCAAGTCCCAGAAGCTATGCTGGGACCAGTGCATGTTTCCATCACCTCCGTCTCCTCTGCAGGCAAGCCCCTTCCTCTTCCCTGTCCAGTTCAGGCTCCTCAGCTGAGACTCATTCCAGAGTTCACTTCCAGGTGTTCCCCTTCTGGCTGTTTCAAGAGCAGCCCCTCTGTGCTCTCCCAGAGACCTACGGATATCCCAACACCTCCACCATGGACCTTGCCTCGTTGCTTTATAAGGATCAGAACGGAAATCTGTCTCCCTCCCAGACTGTGACTTCCATATGGACATGAATGACGCCACTATTCCCTTTTAAATAGATTTATTTATTTTTTTAAATAAGTCTTGAACAGACATTTTTTTTTTAGCACCTACTATGTCCTGGTGATACAGTGAATGGACAGGATGTCAGTCTAAAGCAGCAGTTCTCAACCTGTGGGTCGCGACCCCTTTGGAAGTTGAATGACCCTTTCACAGGGGTCGCCTAAGACCATCGGAAGACACATATTTCTGATGGTCTTAGGAGCCCAGACACCGCTCCTCCACCCAGCTCCAGGTGGGTCCGCCCACATGCAGATACGCCCACACACAACAGGAGGCCCTGTATTAAAGGGTCACGGCACTAGGAAGGTTGAGAACCACTGGAACGAAGAGACAGGCGCAGGGAGCAGAAAGAGACTATTCCTGCATGGCTTCCGCAAGCAGCCTACCCTCTCTGGCTTGGTTAATTTATGTAGAAAATAAAATCACTGTTAGTAACTACTACTTTTTCTTAAAGTGATGATGAGGACTACCTGAGATCACGTCTATGCGATGCTGAGCAGTCACACCCCTGGCACTCGGTAGGCACACCAAGTACACGCCAGGTACTTGTTTAATGAGCACTGTAAATACTGGCGGTCTATCAAAGGGGGGTTGCTCTCTGACACCAACACAGCTCTCAGGCTTAAGAGTCTTCTTTTGGTCCAGTAAAAGCAAAGTCGTTAGCTATTTAATGGGACGTTGGCATCAATACAATTGGCCCTGATGAGAAATCAATTTTGGAACATCACATATTTTTAAACTCAGGAACCTAGTCAATGCTACTCTGTGCTGAGCTTTGGTAACATCGTCTCAAAACACCTATTCAAAAGGACACCCCTTCCATGAGGTTTTCTCTGATTATTCACCCAGAAACTCTCCCTCCTTAGATACACCTGAGTCCTTCCCGAGAGCACTTGGCATTCTCTCTGCCCTGTGGGAGCTAATGATCCCAGCCTGGCCCTCCACCACCATCACCAAACTCCAAGACATCAAACAGGAGGCATGTCCGGGTCATGTCAATGCCCCATGCACTCTCCACCTGGTGCACACCAGGGCTGCGTAACAAACCACCAAAGGCAGGATCCTGAGACATAATCATTATTTTCACTCAGGTATCTGCAGGGAGGCTGGGACTCGGCTGATCTAGGGTGGGCTGGGCAGCTCCGCCCCAAGTCTCTCTCCACCTGCTCCTCCCTGGCCCAGCGGACTCCAGGGCATGCTGTCTGTCAGCAAAGACAATGGGGCAGGGAAAGCACCTGAGGCCTAGGCTCAGCACCAGCACACCATCACCTCGGACTCCTCCTGCACGTCAAGGTCCTGCAGTTGAGCCCGAAACACACCTTGATTTTTGTGTAGGAATTCAGAAAGGTGTGCAGAATCCGGGCCATTGATGCACACAGCCTAGCACATGCACCACCCAGGTGTTTCATACATATAATATAATCCGCAAGCACCGAATGAATGAATGAATGAGTGAATGAGTGAATGAATGAATGCTGAGTAAATTCCAGAGCCTTGTCCAGACACATGACAACTGACCAGCAGCCACTGCAAATCCTGACTCCGACACAACAGTTAAGACTCTCATTAGACATCAGTTTGCTTCAGGTCCTTAAACTTGTCTATACACGGTTATTTCCTCATGGATCTCCGATTATGAAATAAATCAATACATCCACTCACACCTGGGGTCTCACTGAAGGAAGACAAATGCAACACTGTTTCGCCTACATGCGGTTAGGGGGGGCGGGGGGGTGAAAGGGGAGAAGGTGAAGAGGTGACTTGGAAGCTAACCTAATGCTTAATTTTCATTTAACTACCTCGCTGAAACTGGCATTTCAACAGAAACACATTCAAGTCGGTGAACTTACGAAATGATGCATTATTGAAACCACAGCAGGGGGAAGGGCTCTGTGGAAGACATAAAAGACTCAAGCCTGAAGAAGCATCTTTTCCATTACAAGGTAACTGCTCAAAAAAAATACATTTTAATCGACAAAGAAGACATTGCTCCAAGAGGGTAGGTAAAATAAAATTAACTCATAGCTCTCCATCCCTCCTGCCCAGGAAAACCTAGTTTCCTCCTAGAGCTCAATCAAAGAAAGAAAAAAAAAAACATCTTAGATTGGTCTATTTTCCCCTCTGGATCCCACTAACACCAGCTACGGGTCACCATTTATTCATTCACTCAACAAATATTGATCGAGGGCCTTCAATGGACCAGACATAAGGAGACAGAAACCTGCCATCATCGGCCTACGTTCGACTAAATCACACATTAGCCAAGGGTGAGGCCACAGGAAAAAAACAGAGCAGGCCCTAAGAAGGTGGTGGGCGGAGCTAACAGGACACACTTAGGGTGAAAATCACCGAGGTCTTCCATCCCTGAGTGACCGCCGTAGGTTCTCAGCGTTCAAAGGCTTTTAAAATCTACTGCCCAGTGAATTTGTACAAAGCACCCGTGTCAGGTGAACTATCCTGTCACTCACTCTGGCCCTTTGGGTGTACCCCGACCCTCCGACCTGCACTGTGTGTTGCACGAGAAGGGAGCGGCACACTGAAGACGCAGAGGTCTGGTTGATCCACAGGGAGGCACAGACATGCCAAACTGGGCTGCTGGAAGCCAGGGCTGAGGCCTGGACTCTGCATCACTGAGGCCAGAAGTGCACCGTGGTGGCTGCCTCTAGATGGGCTGGCGCTGCGGGCTAGGAGGGGCCATGCCCTCCCTACCCCCACACCCCCCACCCCCCGCTTGGCCTGTCTCTCTACCTCCGCCATGCAGAGGCCCCACCTTCCAGTGTTCTGACTCTTGGCTGCATGTGCTAATCCCCGGGGAGTTTTTGATCCCAATGCCCAGTTGCACTTGAAACCAGTTGACCCGATATTTCTGGGGGTAGGGCCCAGGCAGCAGCGGGCGCTAGCTTCCCAGGGGTCCTAGAATACATCCAGGGCTGAGAAACACTTGGGACCCTCGCTCTGTCCACCTGGGCTTCTGACCCCAGTGGGGACCTCAGTTCCTGACCACCTGGCCTCCCTCCCTGTTTCGGGGTGAGGTTCCAGCCGTGCCCACCCCACAGTGACCTGCCGTGGCCCCCCAAGAAGGGAGTATCCGGAACTCCCAGCTGACCTGTGCGCAGTAACTCTAGTTTCCAAGCAAAATGGGGCCACGGCACCAGGCAGAACCCCCCACACACACTCTTCCAAGGCGGTGAGCCCAGGCAAGCGAGAGCACAGTGGTAAAATAGGCGTCACCAAATGTACCGTTTTAACCATTTTTAAGTGTACATTTAATGCCATTGAGCACATTCCCACTGTTGTGCAACCATCACCACCATCCACCTCTAGAACTCTCTCATCTCCCCGCTGGAACTGTCCCCCTCTACACTAATGCCCCACCCCCTCCCCGAGCCCTGGCAACATCCATTCTGCTTTCTGTCTCTACGCAGCTGACCCCTCCAGGTGCCTCACAGACCTGCAATCGCAAACATTTGTCCTTTTCAGGCAGGCTTAGTTCACTTAGCAACATGCCTTCAAGGTTGATCCATGTTGTGGCCTGTGTCAATGTCCTTTGCAAGGATGAGTAACATTCCGTTGTAAGTACAGACCGTAATTTCTTTACCATCCATCGATGGACACCGGGGCTGCTGTCACCTTCTGGCTCTTGTGACTAGCGCTGCTGTGAATGGGGGTGCACCAACACCGTTCCGGGCCCTGCGTTTGATTCGCGTGGGTCTGCACCCAGAAGCAGGGCTGTTGGGTCACATGGCACCGCAGACACTTTGAGGTCCATGGGCACTAGTAACGGGGCAGGATGGCGAGGGAGCCTGTTCAGACTTTTGACGGGAGGAGGGAGAGTCAAGTGTGCCGGGACCCGGGAGCAATGACGCTGTCAGCTCCAGCGCTCCCTCAGTGATGCCGTCACCTCGCCAGAATGTACCAACAGGACAGTGTTTGCAGCGTATTCCAGGGCCCAGGGACACTGGCCAAACCCCAGACCCGCCCTGAGTTTGCTCCTGACTTTCCTGACCATTCAGCACTGCAGAGAAGTCTTTCCCTGGTGGGCTGCTAGAGTTTCCCGTGATCACACACTGTTCTCTCTTGGCATTCAGACCAGCCCCAGTGAAAGCAACGGTGTCCCCCAGGAACGCCTTCCGGGACGACTGCGGCTGCCACAGGGCAGAGCAGCTCCCTGTGACCACGCCTGGTGGCAGAACAGGTCCTCAGACAGGGAACTTGGAATCAGGAAGGACTGGGAGCCCCTTTCCTCTGCCTTAGCAGGTTCGGGACAGTTTCACAGGGAGGAGGCCCATCCTTTGAGGTGCTCCCATCCCCCAAAACCCGGGAAGACGTGGAAAAGGGAAGCTCAGGTTGACGCACTCGCCACTGCTGAAGGAGATGCGCCCTTCTCTGCGAAGCAGCTGGCCTCCCCACCAGAACACGCGCCAGCCGCAAATCAAGCCCATTCTTCCTGCAGGCTCCCACCCACATCCTGCCGTGATTTCTGCTTACCCAAAAACTGCAAGCCACGAGCTCTCACTGTTGGTTCCTGCAAACAAAGTCCCGGGGGTCTATTATTACGGGCAGAAGGGGATTCTGCTGTGCCCGAGTAGCAAAGAAGAGAGAGGGCAGCTGGCCTGGTCGGGCAGCCAACCCTGCAGCCTGGCTCTGTGGCAGGGGTCAGGGTCGGGGACGTGATGCAACTTCTCAAGGGTGGCATGGACGCCCTTATCTCGATCCACACCATCCCGGCAGCACAGGTGACATCAGAGGGGGAATGCCAATGAAGCCCGTGGGTCCCCAGACCGCCAAATACGTGGCGCTTTATTACAGAGTCTAAGTGACCGCAAACGAGCCATTATCAAACCTCTCCAGTGACAAAGCTCCGTGTTGAAAGGAACAAATAAAAATAAGTACATTAAGCACAATAAATCACAGGGCCCTGTCGTGGAGACCCATTATCCCTGGGGGATTACGGGGCTGTTTTCCTCCCTGCCTTTCAGCCATGGGATCCGGGGCTTCCCAACATTGTTTTAATATTGCAGCCATTCCTCTCTGTGCCTCGAGGAGCCTGCTGTTTCTCTGTAGTTCTGGGTGGCAAGGGCATAATTTGTTTTATGATTTGCTTGGGAGGGTAGCTGTTTTATATTCATCTTTAAAAGATACATTCCGTAATCATAGCAATGAGACCCCGCTGGAAGAACAAGACCCAACCCTCGTCGCTGGCAGCATCCGTGTGGTCACGGCTGTCGCAACCCAGAGGTACCCAACCATTTACCAGGAGAGCCCTACTGTGTCTCTGGGAGGCCCGTGTGCCCAGTCTTAGTCATGGTTAAAGAGCCACTGAACCGTGTGGAAGGCAGACTGGGCTGGAGGGAGACAGCCAGAGGCTGGAAGTCAGGGGCCTACGTTTGCCCATGAAGTTGGTATGACCTTGGCCAGGTCCTCAGATCTCCAGGGCTGACGTCTCCAGCTGCCAAATAAACCAGTTGGTCCAGGTGCCTCTGTGGAGGCCGAATGAGTCTGCATTTCTAGAAGGTGCAGAGGGAGTGTGAGGAACCGTAAGCCGGATAATACGTACATTACCTCCTCTTTCTCAACAAGATCAGACGATAAAACCAACCCATTCGGCAACTGTCCAAGACATCATCCACCAGTCCCTTCTCCTACCCATGTGGAAACCTTCCCTCCTGCCCCTCATTCCCTGAGGAGGTGTTTTCTGCAAACATTGTAAACAAGCCCCCTCCCAGCTCTGTCCGTCAGGAAGTGGAGGGACAGACAGGTCCGTAAGGACAGCCTGGGCTGGGCCACAGCCAGGCCCCGGGACGCACGTCTCCACGGGAAGCAAACGAACAACGCACGCCCTTCGCTCGGTGCCCGGCGGCTGCCCTCCAGCCCGCAGCGTGGAGACGGAGCCGTCCTCCCAGGCATCCCGCTGCCATCACCACACCTGCGTCTCGTGTGAAAAGGGCAGTTCCTGCAACACAATGTTTCCAAGTGTGGCACTGCCCTGCAACAAAACTGATCCCAGAAGTTCATCACCTGGTGTGCCCAACTGTCAAAAAAATACTCTGTGAAGGACTCATTCAGAAAAGGCAACAAAAGTTACAAGATCCCCCACGTGAAAAATGGAGCTGGGTTTTACAGATCACCAAAGTCTGCAGAGCAGCCTCTTGGGAGCAGCATAAAGAGGATTCCTTCTCACCCAGCGACTCCTCTGGCTTTGCAAAATTTGGTGTAACAACCCAATAAATACCAGGAAGAGTCAGAGCAGGGTAGCGTTCAGCCTAGAATGCAGGGGGTAGTTGCAAAGGAGGTAGCGTCGTCTGCAGACAGGACAGAGAGCAAGCTGGAAGAAAACCTAAGCCGGTCACAATGAGCCAGGTCATCCAGCTGAGGGCTCCGGTGCCCAGCCCAGTGCCTGGCATGCAGCGACGAGCAACAACGGTGTGTCTGCTAAACAGGTGGAGGAAGGAGTGAAACAGAGCAAAGTAACACAGCAGACCTGCAGCCCCGGAAACTGATCCAGTCGAGGGAAAGAATGTTCAGGTCTATTTAACAAAGAGAGACTTCCGCAGAGCTCTGAGTGTCTCAAGGAAAACAGGCAGCCATCCATACATTCTGACAGCGATACATACCATGCTCTGTGCAAAAGGAAGCTAAAGACCCCAAATCCTTTCGATGTGAGTGTGAGGGTCTGGAGGGTTGTTTCGGTATGTTGCGTAGTTTTCACTGCGCGTTTATAGGAGCAGGCATTCTGAAAACTTCCGGAACCTCTGCCCCGGGGAACTTCTTTTGTTTTTGTTTTTCTCTTTTGAATATCAAAATACAACTCATGAAAACAAACCTATAAAACTACTACACAGTCCCATGCTCTCCATGAAAGATTCAAGAGTTGAGACAGACATCTCAGGATTTGCTCCACCCGGTATCACAGGGCACAGTGAGTGGCCAGTTAGTCAGGACGAGGTAGGTGACCAGCCTTGTTGGGCACCCTCGGGGTGGCATTCCCCTCGCATGTCTGCGGTCAACTTGCTCCTTGCTTCCAGCAAACAGGAGCTCAGGTCAAACACTCATTTCCCACAGGGCTTTTCATTGAGAAGTCGCACAGGACGTGTCAAGTGTCAGATCCCCACCCTCGTCCCTCAGGGCACCCTGGGAAGAGAGACAGCTATCAGCCCTGGGGCGTTCTGCCATCAGCCAGGGGCATTCTCTAAAGTGCTTCTCAGTGTGATCGCGTTTGATCCTCAGGTTGAAGGTGGGGACAGGTGACGGACCCTGGAGGAGAAAAAGTACACCTTAAAGAGTTATGGATTGAACTGTGTCCCCAAGAATGACATATTGAAGTCCTACTCCACCCCGACAGCAGAGTGTGACCTTCTATGGAAATAGGGTCTTTTCAGAGGAGGCCAGGAGGCGGGGCCTTAACACCAGATGACTGGCGCCCTAATAAAAAGGGGGAATTTGGACATGGAGACGCGTACACAAGGAAGACAAGGTGAAGAGACACGGGGAGAAGACGGCCATGCGGCTGGAGGGACCCACTCTAAACCACAGACGGCCGAGGACTGTCCGCAAACACCAGACACTGGAAGAGGCCAGGAAGAGGCCCCTCCAGAGCCCAGGAGAGAGCGTGGCCCGGCTGACACCTTGAGCCAGGCCGATTTAGGACTTCCAGCCTCGAGAACCAGCAACCACACAGTCTGCTGTCTACGCCACCGCGCAGTGGAGTTTCGTTCCCGCGGCCGCAGAAAACTAGTAAGAGGAGGTGAGCGCCTCACCGCAGGTGGGCTGGCAGGACATGCTAATGGCAACAAACCACACTGTCAACACGGCCACCTCCAGGGGCCTGTTCTCCCGGAGCCTGACCGGCTTTCGATACAGACGAGCTTAGTCCCTGAGCACCATCCGCACTGCCTAGGAAGAGGTGACTGTGGACGGGTTTTTCTCCAACTTCGTCCTCGTCCCAGGTAACATACGTGCGCTTTAACCGCGTCTCGCCGCAAAGAGCTCTGCGAAGCACTAGGAATGACCATTTCTGGGCTGTAGGTAAGCACTGTGGGGGGTGGGTTTTGTTCCTGACGTGAAAAGACTACAATTGACCGACGCCTCGCCCCTCTCTGCAGCTGTGATGTTCCATTACAGGCATCGACAAACCACACAATGGACACACAGCCACATTAAAACAAGGACACCCAGGAGTGAGAACGATGACAACCGCTTAGCCCCGTGGAATCACGGACAGGCTGGTCACCTGCTTGAACAAGATGAGCTCCGGGTGTGAATGGGAAGCGCTTTCTGGCATCACGGTGGCCCTTTGGGGACCTGGGTCAAACCGACTCACCAAACACCACCCTTGCAAACTTGGTCCCCAAGACCCGAAACACAGAAGGACAAGACTCCCTTTCACACATACCTGCCCCGGGACAAGGAGAGAAGCCAGCAGAGCTGTGGGGGGTCACCGCGGCTCCACGCAGAAAGAAATGCGCTGTTGGTCAGAGGGTAAGAATCCTGCCTTGGGGCGGCCTCCCACCCCACCCCCAGAAAGTCATAAAACTCATTTCACAACCAGGTCAGCGATTCAAGGAAGTTGTTACTGCGACAGTGGCCGGCTGAGATCAGGGAGATAAGAGGCCCAGGTTTCCCCCATCCATTACAGCCTGCGTACAGCTCTACTGTCTCCTCGCTGCTCCTGTTAAAGGGGGACGTGAACCCAAATAACGATGGGTCCCACCTACCACCCTGAAATGGCTAGTCCACTTTTGCGTAGGTGAATCTGTTATTAATTTGTATAGCAAACAGGGTTTGTACATTAATATTATTTTTCAAAATATAACCCCTTCTCAGCATTAAAACAACAGACAGTGTTACGGGCTGAGTTGTATCTCCCTCAAATTCAAATGCTGAAGCCCTAACCCCCAGTACCCTAAAGTGTGACTGTACTCGGAGGCAGGGTCTTTAGGAGGTGACTAAGATTAAACGAGGTCATTATGGTGGGCTCTGGTCCAATCTGACCATGTCCTTGTAAGAATAGGAGATTAGCCCTGGCCAGTTTGGCTCAGCGGTTGGAACGTCAGCCTGTGGACCAGAGAGTCCCGGGTTCGGTTCCTGCTAGGGGCACGTACCAGAAGAAAAAAAGAAGAGGAGATGAATGCACACACAGAGGCCACGTGAAGACGCAGGGGAAGACGGCCTTCTGCAAACCAAGGAGAGAGGCCTCGGAAGAGAGGCCCGCCAACACCTTGACCTTGGACGTGCAGCCTCTGGAACTGTGAGAAACAAATGCCTGTGGCTTGAGCCGCCCAGGCGCCGGCATCTTGTTGAGGCAGCTCAAGTAGACTAACACACGTGGAGTTCCACGATTTTTCTTTTTTTAAAAAAATTATATAACTAATGGTCTTGGGGAGCGGGGGAGAGAAGTCAGAAGACACGTGACATCAGGGATTATGTTTGGCATTTCCTTAAACTACCAAAGCAGGGAACAGCAGGTATCACCGATGTCACTGCGTCACTGCGCAGATGGGGACCCCAACCGTGCTGGCTAGTGGTAGGTGGAAGGGAAGGTCATCCAGGTCAACAGCACGATTTTACAGAAGAGACCGGCAGTCTGTCTGGTGAGACTTCAAGAACTTCAGGTGAATCTTCCCACTGAACATCGCTGGGTTTTCTGTTCGCCCAGCTTCCCTTCAAAACCACCCCTCCTCCGATCTGTGGAGTCAGTAATAGAGTCAGTAATGATTCCAGGTGGGCACTAGAACTATCGGGGGAGCACATTTTAAAGCATATGATTACCTAGTCGCTATGCTGTACACCTGAAACCAACACAAAATGATACTGAAAGTAAACTGTAACTGAAAATGTTTTAAAATAAATTTAAAATAGTAAAAAAATAAAATAAAAAATAAAAATAGATCATGTGATCTTTAAAAAAAAAAACAACAAAAATACAAAACCACAACCCCTTCCCCACTCTCCAAGCAATTCAACTAGGGCTGATGCTTTCTCCTGGGACCAGCCCCAGAGAAGTGATCTGGGCCCTTCTAACCAGATCATGACCAGGTCTTTTATTGGATCTACTCGGAACAAAGATGTTCTCCTTCACTCTGATGGTAAGATGGGCAGGGTATAAGGCTGGGCCCTTGAGGACCAGCTCAGCCAGCTATGGGGACACTGCCTGAGAATGACACCAGTGTGGGAGAAAGCAGAGCCAAGAGACGGAGCAACAACTTCATGATGATGCCTGTGCACCTGGATCCAGCTCTACCTGATGCTTCCCCCCTCTATTTTCAATTACTTTGGCAGATAAAGCCCAAAAGTTCTGTGTGTTTGTTTAACATCCATGTCTGATGACTGATGTCTAAAACAGTCCTCACTGTGCCTCTGAGCCACCCTCATATGCATGATGCCATGTCCAGCTACATCTCAAAGTTTCATCAAAATGTAAAGCATGATTCCATGTAACTGAAACCCCATATCATCTCAAGGGCTCTTAATCAAAAGTGCAATGTATGAGCTTGAGAAGATGCTGATGTCCCTGAAATTCTATTACAGAACTGTATGTATTTATGTGTATATGAGTCGAGGCAGAAAACAACGTAAGAATTATTCACTCCAAACGTCACTATCTCATGGGGAAGAACAGTACAATGATCTTGTAGCTTTATCTAAAATTTTAAAAACTTGTATGGTATGATTTTTTTTTATCTTGCCTAGTTTTAGGCTGACATCTAAAGTTTTCATCATAAACTAAACCATTTCTACAGATACGATTTTCAGCCTACTGTAAACATCAACCTTTTAAAATAAAATTTTACATCACATTTTTAAATGGGACCCAGCAATCTGATACCCACCATTAATTTTAAAACTTTAAGAGCAAGTTATCTTTAAGAAACCTGGAAATGTTATATCATTTCCTTCCCAGGAGAAAGGGGCCCAAATTCCCTGTTTCTAGCACCAAGTTAAAGGAGGAAAAAGAGTGCAGAAGGGGGTGGCCCTGCAGGAGTGCCCTCATCAGAAGGTGCCCACACACCAATTTCCAACAGTCCCTTTGTTTGGTGTCCCCTGAGATTTTTACACGCAGAGCAACGTACCAGAGAAGAGATGTGACTTTATCAGACGGGGAGGATGACTGTGGAAAGGGAGGTTGAAGGAAGAGCTGTGGGCCTCATGGGGGTGGTCTCAGACCAATCGATTTCAGGGAAGGCTCCATACGTTCGGTTGAAAATCTGGAAACTGATTCCCTTAAAACTATCCGCACCTGCATACTCCCTGCAAAGTCTTCTCGTATCCCCAGGGGTGTGCAGATTCCGGTGTCCAGTGACCTGGGTTAGTAGATTATGGGTCAGGGATTACGAGAAAATAGTCTGGAGACAGAACTGGGTTCTACTCTCTGGCTTTGTCCCTTGGGCACGTCACCCTGTCTCCGAACCTGTGTCCTCACCGATGAAATGAAACTGCTCTGCTCAGAGGGCTGCCATGAGGATCAGAGGGGTCAAGCACTTGGTGCACGTGGCAGAATCCCACAGACATCCAATCAATGGGAGCTATCACTGTGACCACCATTATTACTGTTACTGTTCTTGTAAATACTGGTCATCACAACTTACCATGGAAGAGTCCTCTCCTATGTCCTTCATTGATCTCATCTCCCTTACCTGTCAGAGCCCAAACTCCCCATGAGAAAGGAGCAAGGGAGACAGAGAGCTCATGAAAAATGGCCCCAGACGATGAGTGAGCAAGCATTTGCCTTTACTTCAGGGCTTCTGCCAACTTCCAGAGACCTCTGGAGAGTGCTGGAGAGAGGACGTGGCCCCCTCTCTCCCTGGGAGTCCTGTTTTCCTACTTTCGCCAGCACGACCACCAGAAGGGGTGAAGAGCAAGCCGTGGGGGAGAGGGGAGAAAAACACGGGGAAGCTCTAACTAATAACAACAATCCCAATAGCTGATACATACTGAGTGTTCTCTGAGAGGCAGCACAGGTCTAAGCATTACTCACAAACTAACAGATTTAATGAGCTCAGAAATGCTGTTTCAACAGGAGTTATGGACAAACCCAAGCAGGAGAAAAAGGACAATGTCAAAACTAAGACCCGGAGAGCGTATCCCTTCGTGCATCGTAAGGCAGCAGGGTTTCCTGGTCCATGTTACCAACGCCCATGCCAAGTGCAAGTTCATAAAGTTTTGCCAGTGCCTGACTCACACAAACCGTCCCCTAAGCCCAGGCTGCACCTGTCACTCCTCCGTGATTCACTGAGCAGACCAATTCATGCAGCATCAATGCCTGGCTTACAAGGGCAGGGTAAAAAAAACCCAAATGGACCTCACGGATACTAGAGGCAGCACCAAATATTCCAACATAAACACACGGTTACCCAGAGCAGAGCTTCTGGGCACTGCTGCTGAGCTTCTGCACCAATTTGTCCAGTTCTCCCAGCCACTCCTCATCTGGTCTGACAATTTCTCAATCAATTATAATTGTCATTCTACCACAGGTGCTCTAAGGAAGGTGCGATGGTATTGAGCCTAGTGAGCAGAAACCAGATCCAGCTCCACCACCTGCACCCTCAGACCACCTCCAGCTCCACCATCACACCACCTCCAGCTCCACCGCCTCCACCCTCAGACCACCTCCATCTCCACCATCACAACACCTCCAGCTCCACCGCCTCCCCCTCAGACCACCTCCATCTCCACCATCACACCACCTCCAGCTCCACCGCCTCCACCCTCAGACCACCTCCAGCTCCACCATCACACACCTCCAGCTCCACCGCCTCCACCCTCAGACCACCTCCATCTCCACCATCACACCACCTCCAGCTCCACCGCCTCCCCCTCAGACCACCTCCATCTCCACCATCACACCACCTCCAGCTCCACCGCCTCCCCCTCAGACCACCTCCAGCTCCACCGCCTCCCCCTCAGACCACCTCCATCTCCACCATCACACCACCTCCAGCTCCACCGCCTCCCCCTCAGACCACCTCCATCTCCACCATCACACCACCTCCAGCTCCACCGCCTCCCCCTCAGACCACCTCCATCTCCACCATCACAACACCTCCAGCTCCACCGCCTCCCCCTCAGACCACCTCCATCTCCACCATCACACCACCTCCAGCTCCACCGCCTCCACCCTCAGACCACCTCCATCTCCACCATCACACCACCTCCAGCTCCACCGCCTCCCCCTCAGACCACCTCCATCTCCACCATCACAACACCTCCAGCTCCACCGCCTCCCCCTCAGACCACCTCCATCTCCACCATCACAACACCTCCAGCTCCAGCTCCACCACCTCCACCCTCAGACCACCTCCATCTCCACCATCACACCACCTCCAGCTCCAGCTCCACCACCTCCACCCTCAGACCACCTCCACCTCCACCATCACACCACCTCCAGCTCCAGCTCCACCACCTCCACCCTCAGACCACCTCCATCTCCACCATCACACCACCTCCAGCTCCAGCTCCACCACCTCCACCCTCAGACCACCTCCATCTCCACCATCACAACACCTCCAGCTCCACCACCTCCCCCTCAGACCAACTCCATCTCCACCATCACACCACCTCCAGCTCCACCACCTCCCCCTCAGACCACCTCCAACTCCACCATCACACCACCTCCAGCTCCACCACCTCCACCCTCCATCAGACCAACTCCATCTCCACCATCACACCACCTCCAGCTCCACCACCTCCCCCTCAGACCAACTCCATCTCCATCACACCACCTCCAGCTCCAGCTCCTCCACCTCACCAACAGGCCCACCACCATTCCGGTCACTGGCAAGGGGGGACACATTCTTTAGATTCCAGAATACCTAGAGAAGCGAATTCACATCCTCTCGTGTGCCCCTGGAGCACAGCGCAGTACTCGGGTTCAGCCGGAAAGGGTAACTCGATGCCTTGACAACAAATTCAACACAATCCGAAACCACCACCACCATCCCCATGCCCACCACCACCACCTCGCGCTGGGTAGACAGCGTGTTCCAAGCATATGACGGACTGAGATTCCCCAGAGTCGCCAGATGCGGCGTCTCCCGAAGGGCTCCCACAGTGGCCAGACAGCCGGCTGGAAGAAGGGGGACGAGGGCACAGAGCGCGCAGCGGGGCCAGGGCGCGAAGCAGATGCCGTCTGGCGCTCAGCATCAGGAAAAGCTTGGAGCACGGGCTGCCTGAGCTGGGTTTTGAGGGAAAACAGAAGTGTCCCGGGCAGATAAAGAGGGATAGAGCTTATCAGGCAGCAGAGGTCAGGGGCACAGCTGGGCTTGGGGAGAAACAACCAGTAAGAAGAAGACCGAGTTCAGGATTGCGTGGTGGTGAGAGGAGACGAGGCCGCAGGAAGGCAGGGGCCGGTCCCCAAGGCGCGTTGAGTGCCCAGATAAGAAGGCTGATGCCTTCCAGGGGCTGACAGTAAGCCAGTGAGGGTAAATACACAGAACATTCTAGAAAAGCCCTCGTTCTATAAAGATTAAAAATAAAGTCTCTCTATCTGTAAGGGATTGGGCTATCCAATTTGAAACATTTTGTTATCCGGAATGGCTTACTCTCCGATTCCCGAAAGTGTGTTCTGACACCTCCCAGCAAGGACCGTCCTTGGGCAGAGAAACACCACCAGTCATGGGACGCGCCGCACAGGCTAAGCTTTGAAGGTGACTCGGGACCCCAGACGTCAGATGCTCTCAGCCCTCCGCAGCTGCTTCGGGAACCACTCAGGAGGAAAAGAAGGATTTTCTCTACTACATCCCTTATTGGGTGTCATCCAAGGCTAGGAAAAAGGTTGTTCTATAACCCTGGGCTCCTGGGAACAACCCCCAACAAGACAGGCTCCAGAGAGCCTACCCGAGCACCATCCCCGTCCCGGCCAAGCCAAGGGAGAAAGTGCTATTTTAAGAATCGCTGCTAATGTCACACACTCAATGTCATTATTCCAGTGAGGCCGCTTTTCGGTGGGCAAGGAAAACCATCTGCGCCTTCGACACCAATGACTGACGGGAGGAAAATCCAGAAGCTGCCCTCCGCGTCCATCCTCCTGGAACGGTTTCAGCCCAGTGGCCCTTAACACTTCATAATGAACTCATGCAAAAGCCTGCTCAGTGACCTCCCAGCTTCCACCTCTCCCTACCCCACTCCGCCCCCAATACTGTTCTTCGGTTCATCTTCCTAAATCAGACCTTTCAATGGTGAGCCGCCCTCCTGATGAAGTCACTCCGCCTTGCAAAGTCCACAGCGCCAACCCAGCTTGCCGACTGCATCGCCCACTCCTGCTAACAGAAACCCAAGCCAGCTTATCCTATAACCCAACACACATACTTCGACGCTGTCAACCAAACCTGGCCGCTCTACCTCCCCGTAATTCTCCCACTCACGTTTCAATTATCCCATGCCCAAAGCCTCACCGCAAATCCTACCTCCCTGGAGTTTAAGCAGCTCGAGTAAGCTCCCAGCCTCGACTTCCCATCACGTTTCAGCTCCGACTGTCCACAGCCATTCATGGCACTGCCTCATGGCTTCTGTTGCTGCTCTGAGCTGCTCACTGGAGTCTGCCATTGTCGCGGAACTTACCTTGCAATCCCCTATGACCTCTCCGACTATGTGGGCAAGGACAGGAGGCTCTCGATGTGATTTAATAAATGTTTATTAAAGGATTCCTCCGTGCTAGAGGCATACGTAGCAGGATGCTCCGACAGACACAAGGATGGGCGGAACCCAGGCACTGTACCTGAGGAGCTGACATGTGAGGGGGGGAACGGGAACGCACACACAGTGGCGATGCCACACACAGGTGGCCTCCTCTCCCGTGTCCTTCCATTGCCTAGTCACGAAGACTCAGACCTAACCTCTTCTTTGACTCAAACGCGATGCTGAACAAACGCCCTGCACCCACCCTCTTCGGCAGCATTTCGCCCCCTCACCAAACAAGGCTTCTCGCTGGGTGGCAGGTGATCTCCTCACCTGTGTGTTCCTGAGGTCCAGCAGGGACCTGCACTCAGTAACTCAGTGAGCGAAGGTAAGGCCACCAAAGAGACAGATGTACAGAGCCTACGGCAGGAAGGAGAGGGTTTGACCCGCTAGGACAGGAGAGAAGATGGGGAGTCGGACCCAGCACAGGGACTAGCACTGGAAAAACAAGCGGCATTTAAGGCAACAGCCAGCAGGCTAGAGGCAGAGACGACCTTCAGAGGGGTCCCAGGACAGAGGCGTGGGAAGCAAGGGCACAGTCAGCACTGAGCCAGCAGACTGAGGAATCTGAGCAGCTGCAGGCGAGTCCGGGCTCCTTGCTTTGTGCCTGCGGGGCCTGGGCAAGCCTCGGCTTCCACATCTGCGAAGTGGGAGGGTAAGACCAGCCGCCTCCAAGGGCTGCCGTGAGAACTGCGTGCACAGAATGCTCAGAGGGAAGAGCGCAAGAAACGAAGGACGCAGTGGAGGGGTTTGTGCTTTCTTCCTGGTGCGGAACGGACTGCGGCAGGGGGTGAGGGAGGCAAGGGAAGGGGGCAGAGGACAGACGCCTAAAAGTCACGGAGTGTGAGAAGGCGCAGCCAGACTGCAGGAGGGGGTCAGGGAGCCTGGGCTCGGGTCCAGCCTCCCATCTGGATCATTCTCTTCCCTCCCCCTCCCCCGGCCTTGGTTTCCACAGCTGGGAGCTGAAGCTGCTGGTCTAGTGGGGCTCCAAGTTCCCTTCCAGCCTGGTGATGTCTCAACATATCAGCTCTGTGTCACGCAGAGAAAGCATCAGGGAGCACTGACAACACCGAAAAGCCCAGGTGGGAAGGATTCACATCAACAGAGAAAGGGGAGAGGAGACACCAAGGTGGCAGAGGACAGTTCTTCCTACTGGGGGCAGAGCTCATGTCCCCCCTTCCTCCCTGGTCTCAGTCCACTTCGCCCTCCTAACAGGAGACAGCCAGGCCTCTCATCTGCATCTGCATCGGCGACTTCTCAGAGCCGGCACCACCAGCTCCGGAAATACTATCACCAACCATCCATCCTAAGCCTGGTTGTATTTCAAATGCGTTTCAAGCCACTTTCAAGACACACCGGCATGTGCATGTGAACAAGCCAGGTGAATCCAAGTCCCTACAAGTTGAGAGGAAAGAAACACACAGACATGCTGGCACTGTACCCCCCTGCCTTCGCACAAAGCCTTCAGTGTCTGCAACAATGATCCCTAAGAGAGCGCATTTGCAGATCTGAACTGTCCTTCACATTTGTCAAGCAGAGGCCAAGTCTGCAAGCCTGCAGGTATTCACTCCGCCCCCCATCACCCCACACCAGTACTGCAGACACCACCGTGCGGTATTCACTTCATGAAAAAAGTCATCCCGTGTGGACATGTACTTATTAAGTGCAGACCCACTAAGCACCCGGCACCAAGCCTGGAGGCAGGATAAGTGCCACCTGCTCATCACTCTGCCTGTGTCTCCACTGGCTTCTGAAGTGACCACAAAATGCCATTCCCAGATGAGAACTGACATCAGTCAAGGAGGCTGGTGCACAAATAGTATTGGCAGATTAAGGGTCTATGTAACAAAGTATCTTATTCAATAATAACAAACGCGTGTCTGGTGTAGCCAAGGCTATCCTAGCCACGAGGAGCCCAGGATTCCCTGCTGAATCTAAATTTACAAAGAAGAAAACGAAAGGAGAAGAGGAAGGAGGATACCCTCTCGCGCCCATGTTCTGCCTTCGATGCTCTGACATCCAAACGCTACCATGGAAGCTGGGGAACCAGCAAGCTTTCTTCCCGATTGGCCTTGGTGCTTCAGGAGAAAAACCATGTTAAGAGCAAAACCTCTCCCTCCAGTCGGGGCTGCAACTCCATCTGCCCGTCCAGATCACAGCCCATTACTGCGACAGGCGAGGCTAACATGATGGGCGAGGCTGCGCTTTCCATTCTAGCCCCAGCCTGTGATTACCCACGACTCCAGGTTGCCCCAAATTACCTCAGGAGCCTTAAATGCCTTACACTTTATTTCATTCCTAGAACAAATTCTTTGTTGGAAACTTTCCTAAGAGATAAAGGAACAAAACACCAAAAAGCCCTAGAAATTTCAGCTGCGGGAAAGGAAGAGCCAGTAGGCAGGCATGATTTTGATTTTTTTTTTTTTCCAGTGTCTCAGGCATATCGCTTCTACTGTATCCTTAGGAAGAACAAAATTCATTCCATGTCTCCACGATTACAAAGACTCAGAATCCTGGAAACTCTTACCCAATTTGCTGTATAAACCACTGGGTGTTTCTTAGAGGTAGAATGTGAGGGTGGTTAAGAAATTCACTGGAGCGTCGGCCTGCGGTCCAGAGAGACCCGGGTTCGGTTCCCGCTAAGGGCACGTACCTCGGTTGCAGTTTGTCCCCGGCCCTGGTCGGTTGTGCGGGTGGCAACCACTCGATGTGTCCCTTCACATCGATGTTTCTCTCTCTCTGTTCCTCTCTCTCTCTCTCCCACTCTACCTGAACAAAAAATGGAAAAATATCCTCGGGTGAGGATTAAAAAAAAAAGAAATTCGCACAGGAGGGTAGATATGGCTGCTCTCTCCAGGAAGATCAGTAGTTGAATAAGCAATCTGACCCAGCTAAGTGACATTATATGGTAAGTTAGTGGTTACAAAGTATACGTAACTACTGTACTTCTTCTTTCTGTAACACAGTTAGATATTAGGCTCCTTGGCAAGTGAACCTAGTGAGCTATTTGTTAAAACATTTGAAAAGTTTCTATTTGATTTTAACAAGTGAGGTGCCCAAAAGCATCCATCAAGAGTGTGTTAATCTAATAATTTGAAATGCAACTAGCATTTTTAAAAGGCTTGCTAAGAATCCCTTTTGTAACATAAAAATCTGTTTGTACCCCAGACAATTATTTATTTTATAGGGTTTGATTTGCTTTTAAGATCAGATTTTACATGCCCAGTTCTCCTAAAATAGAGTACTCTTATACTTAGCTTCAATAGTGAAATAACAATGTAACAACCCTTAAATCGACATGGCACTTTCTTCCAATCTCCCTTCCAATATGCACTCCCGTTATACCCAGGAGGCCACAGCCAGAGTGGTGCCTTCCTTCCAGCAACTCACGCGTTCGGAGGCATGAAATTACGACGGTTTTCATTCTTCCTGACTTGTACTTCTACACGATTGCTTTTCTGTGTCCATTCTTCTTCCAAACATCCCTCCCTCCATACTCACTCACCCAACAGCTCCCCTAACAAGGTAAACTCCCAGGCCAAATGTAAGGGTTCCCCCTTTCCGTGGTAGAGCCCGGGCTTCACAAAATCCCAAAAGGCCAAGTTAGCTTTGATCGACTCAATTTGGAAAAAATTAAAATTGTTAGCATCGCCTTTTATCACAAAGCATTTATTTCTCAAGTGGATCTCAAGGAACAGTGTCCCATTCCAGAACCAACAGGGCTGCACAATACAGAAAGTAAGCAGGCAAGTCTAGCGGCTTATATGTGAATAAACTTACAGATCAGAGAGGTTCTAATGTAGCCTGCATTACACAGACTCTACCCCCAACAAAGCAAAGATTTTGTGATTCTTTTCTTCAGTATTGCATACTTCCAAAGTTTCATGTTTTAAGGTAAAGTAAACCTCTAAACTGGTCAAACTTCTTCCCATTTCAGAGCCAGAAAACTAGGAATAGTCCAAGCTTTGCCATTCAATAGCTTAAGGAAGATCATTCACTCTCTAGGAGTCTAAATTTCTAGTTACCAGACAAAAAATCACTTTTGTATAGAGACAGGCCTAAAGCCCAAAGAGGTCAACAAGTATTATAAGGTCACACAGCAAGTTAGCATGGAATGATGCAACACTCCTAATTTTCCATAACCCCCCTTGCCTCTCACTGAACACAGGACAGGATGGTAAAGACAACACACATACACACGCACACATACACATGCACACCCAAGCACACATACACATGTACACACACACACACACACATACACACACACAACAGGCTTCTCTTACCTCCACTGTCCTGGCTCCTGTTTCTGAAAACCTAAATATACTTGGTCCTGGAGATTGCTGCTGCAACTGTGATTTTCCATTCTCTCTAATACCCTCTGGCGGTTACGCTGTTGATTTTCTGCCTCACTACATCGTTTTTCCTCATTCCTCCTAAAACACGCTTACACATGCACACCACACACACACCCATCCTCAAAATTATAAAACTTTTCCTTCTCCAACAGCAAAAAAAGCTTAGGTCAGAACTGAAGTGAGTCAAATACAGGAACCTTATTTGAGTGTTCAATACGACCATAACTCCACCCAGAATCACATCTGACAAGATGGAATTTGTTCTCACGGAGGATTCGCCCCCTCCCCCCAGCCCCAGTACATCATTTGTCGGTAACCTTGTTGTTTCCCCCACTGCTACATAGTCACATAATGAAAGCCCAGTTGTAATTCATGCACACAAGAGGGCAGACTTATGGTTCATAAGGGACCCTGTCTTGATTTGCATTGCTAATAATTTGTTCAAGAACAGGCAAAGTGCTATCACAGACGAATAAAGGACAAAAAAAGAAGTTTCCTTTTTCTGTTTTTAGTAACGATGTGGGATGATCATATTCCTGGATCTTCTCCAGCGACCATTCTCACCACCATTTGAATACATGGAGCAGGAAGCTAAGGGCCAGCACTCAGCATGGACCCCTATTAAATGATTTCCCTCTAACATCAAGCGTGCTTCCCTCTTCCAAAACATCCCCTCTTCTGGCTACACTAACTACTCCTATTCTCCACTCGCACTGCATACTGCAAGGTTTCCATGCAGTTCCTCCTGCCTGGGACGCCTTTCCTTTCTACTATCCTGGTAATGTCAAACACATCCTTTGAACAAACCTGGACAACAGTACTCAGATCACAGTACTGGTTCAATGTCTGCCTCCCCTAAAAGCCTATGGACTGAATGTGAAACCCCTGTAGCCTCCACAGAGAACATAATCTCTGCCACATAATAGATATTCAATTATTATTTGTTGCAATAAAAGGAAAACGCCTTCTAAAATACATTTAATTAAGCCTTACCTTTACTGGCTGCGGCCTAGTGCTCTCCAAATGTCAGTCTGGTCAGAGGGGAACTGAGTGCCTCTTAATGTCAAATACTCCAGAGCGGAGCAGCAAAGCCTCATCGATACCAGTGGGGCCTATGCGGTGGCTGTAATGCAAAGGTATCCTAAGGAAAGCCAGTATCCTGTCTCAACTCCGTACTCTGCGGCTGCCATCTGGCTTCTCTGAAATTCACAAGACCTCATTCATGCTTTAGGACCACAGTCCATCTCTTCTCCAGGACCAGTTTTCACTCGTCAATGTTCAATGGCAAATTTAATAGTGTTTTCCTGTTCCAATCTCTTACCCCTTGGCTATACTGCGCCTATGAGAATCAATCTATAAAGCCTTAATAGCAGAAATAAAGCTTTATGCTGACCATTTTCCCTAGACCACAACAACAGCTCCCCTCAAACTACCTAAATATGCACTATACATACGGGTAAATGATCAAAACCACGATCTACCAGAGCCCAGAGTTCAGGGAGATATAATAACTCATGCAAGTTCCCAGATTCCAAACACTGAGTCTAATGCCACATGCTGGGTTGGGTCTTTAAACTCCACCGAGACCTAAATCTTGGCAACAGTTGCCTGTCTTCAGGCCAGGATTAGAATTTGGGTCGTGTCTTGGACTCTCCCTCTCACCTGTCCTGTCTGCCCCCCTCTGGAATCAGCTTTGATGACACTTGGCCACTGTGGATAAGGTGAGCCTGGGCAGAGGGACTTTGTTCTTCAGCAAATGGAAGTACCTTCCAATTCTGCAGGAAGAAACCTAGACAGTAATGATTTAATGCTGCTGAAAACGCAAACCTGGACACGAAGGAGTTCATGCCGTTGAAAGTTGCAGAGAGCGTCTGAGATGAAAACACCACATTATCCAATGTCACATTGTATCTGCAGACAGCTGACACTTGACAACAAGGCTAGGCTTAGGGAAAGCCACCCCAACACCGTGGAAGATTAGCACAGAACTGTGGACTCCATAGTGGATGGTCCGCACCAGCAGATTCAACCAATCGTGGACTGAAAGCAGTTCTTTTCGATCCATTGTTGGGAATCTGCAGCTGGGAATGCGAAAACACTGATTTCCATTGGGGTTTGTTGAATTCCCTGGATGCGAAACCTGCAGGTAGGAAGCACCAACTATATATCTTGTGTGTGTGTGTGGGGGGGGGGGGTTGCACATAAGGGTACCAGTGCAGTTCAAAGGTCAGCTGTAAATATAAGGTATGTACTTTTAAGAGGATGCTAGTAAGAAATTTCAAGTTTAATGGAGTTGAACCTAGACAGGAGAAAAGCTGATTATATGAAGACTGCTGAGACTGTGTGGTCCAAAAACCAAAAAGGGGAGTTTTGATTGCAAACTTTTAGGGAACTTCAAGTTAGCCTGGTCTAATGCCCAAAGGATGGAGTTTACAGGAGGGCTGTCTCCCAAAAATGTATAGCCCTCACCTACGTACACATTATAACCGCATTTTTCAGTCTCACGTAACACGATAACAATTTGCACTTCACCTGTTCTGAGTTGTGCAAAAGACACTTCAGCTGTGAGCAGGCCCATCGCCAAGCACTGGGAATCCACTCAGCAGTGAAAGTGCGCACTGGACACCAACAATGGGTTCATGAGCCCTAAAGATAAACCACAGCTCTTGGCAACATGGGTCCTTGTGTTTTCTTCCTGTGGTGGAATAGAAAACTAGGCCCCCTAGTGTCCTGCCACTGTAGGCGGCTTCAGATGGAGACTCCTGTATTCAACATCTACTTGAAAGCAGAAGCTCAGGAACCCAGAACCAAACCTTTGCCTCCGTCCCAAGAGATGGGGGCACTCCCAGGACCTATGATGAGACAAAACACTTCTCATTTCATTGCCAAGGCCCTTCTAGGGTTTAAAAGACAAAGGAATCTGTATCCTCTCACACCAAAACGTCAACCCACAACCCGGCCCACTTCATTAAGTGAAGAGGGCCCACACATATTAGTGACTGCCACCCACTGGAGGGTGATCGATCTTTAAAAACCTCTCTGTCCTACTACGGGGGTGTTTCCCTTCACCGCCACTCTTGATCTAAATCTTGATCATTTTTGCCTCTCTCTCCCGGTTATTTTTCTTCCCAGTATGGAATTAACAGGACCAGGCTTGACAAAGGTGTGTTCTCCTCAAAGCAATTTTCACTGAAGAAGAACTCTTGAAAGCTAAAGGTAGCCTAAGAGTCGGGTGAAACCTAAAAGCCAGGGGGTGGTTGCTCTTGCTCCCCAGTGAGGACTCAGCATGCCCGGGAGTAATTCATTCATGTCACCGGCTTGTGAGAGATACGAAAAGAAAACCACCCCTTGTCCCTCTAATTTAGAGCCTTCCCTTATCTTAAATTTATCAAAGCTGACTCCAGAGCCGGGAAGACAGGGCAGCTGAGGAGAAAAATTAACCTGAGGTGATGGCCACTAGGAGTCAATAAGCACGTGGGGTTCCACCTGGTCAGAGGGAGGGCATCTGCAAGCCGGGGGACCGGAAGCCCCACCTGCTGCCCCTCCCCCAGCCCCCATAGAAGAAGCCAGAGCCTGAGCTCTCTCCTGGGGCACTTACATAAGACCCTGTAAAACTTCCTGTGACATTCACAGAAAATGTAAGCTGCTATTTTGCTCCCTCAGGAGATCATTTTAATGGACTGAGTGACAAAATTCACGGATTTGGAATTCAGCAGACAACTGAGGTACATCAGCTCAGGGGTGGAAAAAAATCCATCCCCATTAAACAGGGTCACTGGGGGGGGGGGGGGTGGATTCAATGTAGGAGAAACAATCTGTTCCTTCTGAAGTGACCCATTTAAATCAGATTGTTGCAGGGGAAGCTCAGGGGTTTAATAAAGTTCAAACAGACAGGACAGGCTTTGCAGAACTGAGGTTCCTAAAGAAAAAATTAAAAGAAGGTAATAAGACAATGAACAAGGTAACTTAAGGGTGCACAAACTTGGGAGTCCTTCACTCCACCCTTCAGAAACAGTGGCATTCACCAGAACGGTCGATCACCACGTATTGATCACTCATCACAAGCAGCTTTGCCTCCCAGGAGTGACACTCTGGTTGGGTTTCCTCTCTACAGATATCGCTGCCACCCAAGCATTCTGTCCTATAGAGGGACTCGCAAGCTGCGGCCGCTCACCCCAAATCCACCTCCACTCTCTGCAACAAGGAGCAAAGAAAAGTTCTTCACAGCATCACCTTAGGAAAAGGCAGGTGAGGATCGCCCAAGAGGAACCGCTCCAAACACAGCAGGCTCCCCCAAAGCGCAGGTGCTGGGGAGTTAGGGGTAAGGGGGTACAGACACATCACCTCCTGTTGCTAAGGGGTATTTCCTTGCTTGCTCCCAGTTAACAGCCTGTATGCCTAGGAGGCGGGCAGGCCCTGGGAAGGGTCCTGGGGACAGGAGTCTCCGAGTCTCTGGGACTTCTAGCCTCTCCAGGGCTCCGGGCCCAGGCAGCAGAGGGTGTACCCACACCCACCCCCTCTCCGCCAGAATTCCGAGTGTAGGGGGTACCAGCTACAGGTTCAGAGAACTTGTCCAGCGCCGCTCACAGGGGCACCCACACGGTGACTCTCCGGCATCCCCAGACTCTTACCTTAGCCGCGCTGCCGCCCGGCAGAGACACCGCGGAAGAGCGGGGTGGTGCGGCGGCGGCGCCGCCTAGGAGGCGCAGGGGGTCCGGGTCGGGGTCCCAGCAGGCGCTGCCCTGGTCCGAACGGCGGTGCCAAGCGCACACTTCGGGACGGCCCCGGGCTCCAAAAGCTGCGGGGAGGGGCCGGGCGGCCCAAGCTGAGCACTCTCCCTTCTTCCTCAGCCTCCGGCACCGCTGCCTGGGGCTGCTGCTAGTCGCGGGCACTCTTCCGAGCCGGGGGCGACCCGCATGGGCAGAGGCCTGGGTTCGCCTCGGGCTGGGTCCGGGAAGGGGGCGCTGGGTTGAGCCGCCGGGCGGCCGCTGGGGCCGACTCCACCTCCCGCGCTCCCCTCCGCTTCGCCCCTTCAGGGCAGGGCCTGTCCACTCCCGGCCGGGCGAGGCGAGTACAGTCGCGCCTCCAGCTCCAGGCGCCCGGGCTCCCGCGCGGCGGCAGCGGGGCAGTGACAGTCCGGTCGGCCGGGCGCCGGGCGCGGCGGCGGGGGGGGCTCCGGTCGGCCGCGGCGCCCCCTCCCCCCGGGCCTAAGCCGCCCGCCCGCGGCTCCGAGGGAAGGAGGCGCTGGAGAGGGCCTCGCCCCGGCCTGGGGCGCGGGGCTGGGGGCGCGGGGCCGGGGGAGGCGCCCCGGGAAGGTCACCGGAGCGGAGGCGGGGCGCAGCGCTGTGGGTGCGGGGAGCCGAGGAAGGCGGCCCCGCTGTAGCCGGGAGCGCTCACCAGCCTCGGTCGCCGCCGCCTCCGAGTCGCGCCTGCTTCTCCGAGCTCCGGGCGCTCGGAGCTGGGCGGCCGCTGCAGCTGCCGGCAGCAGCCGGGCGCCACCAGCCGGAGCCGGCGCGCGATCCGCGCCTTCCACGCCGGGGCGAGGCGGGGGCCGTCCGCGCGGGGGCCGGCGGGGGGCAGGCGCTGGGATCCGGGCTCCGGGCTGGCCCCGCCGCCGCGTGCCCAGAGCGCCGGGCTCGTTCAGCAGCTGCAGTGACTGTGTGTCTGTGTCATGTCTGTGCAGCTGGGGGGGACCGCGAACCCCGGCCGGGCTCCGAGCGGAGGCGGGGTCTGCGCTTGCCTCGGTGCCCGCCCCCACCCGTGATGGTGCGGCTGGCCAATGGCAGGGGCCGCAGCCGCGAACGGAGAGGCCGCCCCCGCCGAGGCCCCGCCCCCAGCGAGGCTCCTCCTTCCCACTTCTTCAGCTTGCCCGCACGCAGGTGGAAGCAACACCCGGATCCGGGATCCCGGCCCGGGTTAAGATAAAAGGGTGGTAGCCAGGCGCTCCCCTCCCTTCTTCCCCGAGTCGGGCTGCTCCAGGCCTCTGAGGGCCTCTGCGGGCCGCTCCGGGCTTGGCGAACCTCGCGGAAGGAGGGCGAAGGAAAGCCGGGCGGGCCGCAGCTGCCGCCTGGAGAGGCTTGCAGGCTCGTAGGGCTGTCCTGTCTGTCCCCTCTCCCTCGTGCATAAACAGCCCTAGTGGGAAGTAGGAAGTTTCCCCGCCTCCACCTTCTACTCGGGTCTTAGCTTCTCTGGTATGGGGCAGCCAGAGACTTCGAGGAGACACGTTGAAGGGCTTTGACAGCGTCGTTTTGAGCTCTGCATCCACGAATCCGGTTCAAGTTTCCCTATTCTTTCGGGGAAACTGCACTTCTTCCCCACCCCCTGCACATACCCCCATGCCAGCACTGCACGCCCCGTCCCCACTTAGATTTCATTCCTGCTCTTGCACTCCCAGCACTAGAACCCCGCGTGTAACATCTCCTTGAATGGATTTCCAGTCTCCTAGTACTAAAGACTAGAGTGGGGCTCCGAGAGTCCTCTCGGGCTGCAGACGGAGTCGGTGTAATTGGCTGGGCAGGGGCGGGGGTATGAGAGTGGAGGAGGCCTGGAGAGAGAACCCCAAGGAAGAGAAAGCAGAGAGGCAGGGAAAGAAAGAGAGCCCAGAGGGATGGACAACTCTGACTGGGAGACCAAAGCTCCGGCGCGCAATCCAGCTCCCGGGTTTTTCCTCTGCTCGGTCCTGGGGCTTCTGGGGTCCCCTTCCCCCGGGTCCCCACCTCTCCCTAGCCAGGCTGGCCTCTGGGTCTCTGTGTCGCTTGTGCCTCTGTGCACCTCTCTCTTAGCCCTTGGACTCAGAGGAATCCACTCGAGTCCTTGGCAGGGGCGGGGGAAGAAAGCAAAAGCAGAGATAAAGTGCAAGGGTGGGGAGGAGATGGGGTAAGGCTGCCGCGCGGACCCCACTCCCCAGAGGTCAGGCTGGGAGACCTAGGGCTTCGAAGGTTCAGCAGCTCACTACATTCGGGACCTTGCTCCTACCTAGGTAACCTGACTCACGGCCCGTAGGTGAACCCAGCCAGGACCCCTACCCAGCCCCCTCCCTTCCCACCAGCTCTTTGAGCAACGATCTCCCCTCCACCCCCACCCCACCCCCGCCCTCTGCTCCCCAGCGCTAGAGCGCTGTTTACCTAATCTCTGTGGCCGACTGAGCCCGGAGAACTCGAAACGAAGGTAGCGGTGGCACCTTAGCTTCCCCAGCGAAGAAGTAAAAGAAACAAAAAACAACGTTTGCTTTGAAGCTTTGGGATAAGTTAACTGAGAAGCTGGGGTCGTGCTCGCCTGTCTCTGCCGGAATAAGTCTCACCCTGCATATTTGCGGGGATAGGAGATCGTATCTGATTTTGATGCCATTACTGTGTCGAAGAAGAACATTATATGATAAAATATTATCTAATATCCTAGAGGCCATTAGAGTGTCAAAGTTTAATGCCAAGTCTTTTAGCTGGAATGTAGCTTCGTTCCTCCTCTGACGTGCAGCCCAGCTCTAGAACATGCTGAAAACAAGGGGATCATTTTTATTTTTCGCTGGTAGACTGCCTTTCCTTCCTACTCTCTTCCTTCTCCCCTTCTCCAGCTCCCGCCCAGAACTGGGTAAACTTGAAAGCAGGAATTTGGGCTTTCTTTTTATTCATTGCCTTGCTTCACTTTATTAATGGTGCAAAATGCATTATTACAGTATGTTAGCATATTAATAAGGGTAACGTAACCGGAAGGGAAGGGAGACCTGAAATTTACCAGCAAAGAGAAATAATGGAATAACAATCAGAAACTAAAAGATAAGCATATGGAAGAGAAGTGTCTCCATTTTTATTACTTAAGTGTAGAGCACTCTCTAGACTGGATTTTAAAAAGAAAAATAGAACTATCGTGGAGGAGGGAGCAATATTCTTTCTGGTCAGTAAGGTATATTAAAAAATTTATTTCATTATTTGGGGATTTCACAAAAATTACTTGCATCAATTTATACTTAAATGTATAAAAGCTCTGTTCTACCAAGTCAGTGTTGTAGTCAGTGACACATCTAATGTTCTAAATGAGAGGAATGTGGTATGACTTGAAATGTTAATGTCAAGCCCTACCAAAGCCCCATATTTAAAGAATTCCTTTGTCCCACCAATGGGACACACACGCACACACACACACACACACACACACACACACACACCCTAACTTGCCTATGAGTTAGAGCCCTTTGACACAAACCAGGATATAAATGTCTTAAAAAGGATTTCAGCTGTGATATAATATATATGAGGAATGCAGAATAAAATATGTAAGGTGACATCTCTGTTATTTCTAAAGAACCTGAATTTCTTCTGCTATGAATTGAGAAGTGAAAAACATACTGACCTCTCTACACCAACTGTTATCTATTTATCTCTACACAGTTATTGTAACTGTCACAGGACAGATTCAGAAAGATCTCTTTAATCAGGGTCATGACTAATCCTAAGAAACCTGTCTTAAAATAGCCACTAGGGGGCCCTAAAGGCACCTCAAAGAGGGAGCCAGAAAGCATGCTCTCGCCTGCTTTTCCGATCTCATTTTCCGTGTACCTCATGAAACTGGAATCTCAAGACAAGTTGAGGGCATGGTGCAGTCTGGAGGCAAATCGGGCATCACGTTCTAAAAAAGACCAGAGTTCTATTTTGACTAATGACTCATGAGTCAAGAATGTGGTTTCCCAATTCTTCTCCGACCTCTAAATAAATACAACAAAAACAGGAATACTGCACTCACTGAGATGAAGGTGGCCGGATACTTTTACCCTATTAAAGGCAACCCAGGTATTTTTACGATTACAGATAGAGTTTCTTTCTAAGGTGTTAGGGCTATTTTTCTAAATGTTTTGAACATTCTTCAAGTGCTAAGTAGCAAGATGAATCCTCGGGGGTGATATAACAAATATTTAGCAACCTATACACCAGGGTACCCACCAACCACCCTATGGGATTTCAAGCCAGCCAGAGGGCACTCGCATACCTTGTCGGCACGGTATTCATTCTAGTGCTGGGTTCTGGCGAAATGGTGGTGTGAGGACAGGGTGGTCCCTGGGGGTTGGCAGGGGTAGCTGGAGTGGTGATGGGGATGGGGAGGGGGGCAGCTTAGTGCAGGGGACATTTAACCAGCGAGTATGAAGGAGTTCAATATGTTAACAAATAATATATGTCAAAACACCTGAATGTCAGGCCTGATCATGCATAAAGGTGCCCAATGCTTTTTGTGGACTTTGATATCTAGCGATCACAACATTTCTGTCCCACCTCTTACCAGTAAATAAGGTTAAGATGTCCTTTATATGAGGGTCAAGAAGCACAGCTCTCAGGTTACACAGAAGCCTAATTATCCTTACACCAATGCTGAAGGGATGTCTGCAAAAGAAGTCCTATGCAGACACATTTCGAGTGCAAATTCAAGCGTGAAACATTCCTCTGTCACTCGGGCTAATAATCAAGACATTCCTGAGCAAAACAAAATGCCTCCATCAGGGCTAAGCCGGAAGAAGCTACATGCTAGCTGAAGAATTAAAGAACATTGCAAACGCTACCAAATTAACACTAATAGAAGTGTGCTTTGAGCATAATTTAACTAAAAACAAAGCGAGTCTAAGATGGAGACATCAGCAAGGTGTGAAGATAAAGTCTTTTTTAGTGGCATGAAATATAGTTTATGTTTCCATCATCCTATTCAGTAAGCAGGCAAGATGCAGGTGTTCTCAAAATAGCATTATTAGCTTTCAGAAGACTTGTCACTGCAAACCTCAGAGCCAGCTAATTAGAACAGATTTGGCTCTAGATGGAATCCCACTGTCTTTAGGAGAGAGGGTTTATTCACTCACTGACTCTGCAAGTCCATCCAAATAAAACCTTGTCAGATGGATGATCGCCTATGATAAAATGCTTAACTGGGAACCCAAAAGCCTCTGGAGACAGGAAGGAAAAGTCAGTGCTGAAGAGGTCAATTTAAAGGACAGAGCATGGAGTCCTGGACCCCAGGAAGAAAAGGGGACCTCAAGCTTAGTGGAACATAAGTACCTCAAGACAAAATTGAAACAAAACTTAAAATTCAGCTCTGCTAAAGTCATCAAAGTCCTGAAATAAAAGGTGATAGCATATACCTTTGACATTTTTTTTTAGCCAGAAACCCTGTTTAAATGGCAGTCATAGCTGTGTGGGTATATTTGATCAGTCCCTGCTTTTCCCCCCTCTCTATGGAAGAGACCCACAGAACATCTTGCACCTTGATGTATATACAAATCTCATAGGAATCTTGTTAAAATGCAGCTACTGATTCAGTAGGCCTGGGGTTCCGTGGGGACTGAGATCCTGGTCTTCTAACAAGTGCCCCTCTGTGGACCGTACTCCGAGTAGCACGAACGTAGAGGACATTTGTTGGTGGTCAACAGCATCCTGTTCTTTGTTCTCTATTCCTAGGAGTACGGGAACTGCAGGGTTCTTCAAAGAGTGAACCCCGAGACAAGGACTTGGCGGCCTTGGGACGTGCTTCCAGGAAGCAAAGTACGAGTGTGAGGAAGGGAAACAGGAAAGGGAGGAAGGCCAAGGGGGCTGAATTCATAGTCCGTGGGCCCTCGGTTCTGATGGGGACCCTCTGAGAGTCTGTGTAGAAGAGCATTGTCCAAAAACCATCGGTGTGATGGGAACGTCATACATCTGTGCTCACCAGTAGGGTAGCCATTGGCCACAAGTGACTGTTGTGTACTTGAAAGGAGGCTAGTGTGACTCAGGAACTGAATTTTTCACTTTATCTTATGTTACTCTATTGAAATTTAAAGAGCCACACATGGCTACTGGCATCTGTGTTGGACAGTGTGGATGTGGAACATAATCAGCCCACCGAAGGTCAAGAAACCATGGAGATTATTTATCTTCCAGATCCCTTCGGTCACTGAGGCTTGCTCTTGGGGCTGGGTCAGCTCCTAGCACTCCATCAGGCCCCCCTGGCCAGAGAGTTCCCACGGCAGAGACACAGGGAGCATTGAGTAGGAAACCCTCAGTTTGTGGGAACTGCCCGTTAAAGGTGGAGTTGGTCACCGAAGTGGATCTGGGGGAGATGACCGCGGCACTGACGGTGTTTGCTGAAAGAGTCCAGATTTTATTTTGATCTCTCTCCAGTTCCAGGAGCAGACCCTGAAGAGCAGAAGCTAACCAGTGTGTTCCATGTCACTGTCCACCATCAGGGACAAGACCGAGCAGATAACCGAGACCGGTTCCCTCACGACGACTCTCAGACTCTTGCTGGGGATGCTGGAACGCCAAACGTGCTCTTTCGCTCCTGGACTGAGTCGAGCAGGGACAGAGAGACAGGAAACCCGGCCTGAGTCAGGATACGTGAACAGCATTCCCAGGTGATAGGATCTTAATTCATAATCTCAAGAGATCTCAAGGTAGGCCAGTCCAGATTGGGTGAAGCAGCTCAGAGGTTTCATCGAGGAGCATGATCTGTCTGTCTATCCTGCCGCTCTGCCATCCTCCACACATTGGCGTTATGTGTAACCTCATGATCACAGGATGGCTGTGGTAACTCTAAACATCATGTCCTCAAACCAGCATCCCAAGCAGAAAGAAAAGGCAGGCAGAAAGCACTTTCTCTTGTACTAGATTCCCCCTTAGGATTGACTCAGGTGAATTATAATTCACCTTCGGGAGATGAAACATCGTTAGGTTTTGATGACCAAGAAGGAGAGAAAGAGGCTCTTGGGTATCTTTGATGACACACCATTGAATCACTGAAAGGGACCAGCCCTGAAACATATCCTAACTCTGAGCTCCTCCTTTGCATGAGCCAATACGTTCACCATTTGTGCACGCTTTCGTTGGGGTGTCTTTACATGCATCCAAAAACCTCCTAACAATGTAGGTAAACACTCAGACTCAGCAATTCTCATCCTCCCTTCTGCACATCTTTGTTGTTTCTCAAAGCTCGAATCTCCTTCCTTCCACATCTTGCCAAATCTTCCAAGTCCAACAAGAACCTCCTGCTTTTATAAGTCTTCCTAAAACTAGATGGACTGTGGTAATCTCTCTGTGCCAGATTCATAACACTGCTTGTCCTTACTGCGTTTTCCAAGAACTGGTGCCGTGACAGCTGGTCCTGGAAGGGGACAAGTTGCTCCCTCCTCCAGAGTGAAATTCAGTTTGGAAATCATGTGCTATTTTATGCTTGGTATGAGCAGAGACCTAGACGGTCCATGAGCGTCTCCCTGCAGCTCCCTCCTCCACCCAACAGTACAGCTTCCCTTTGCCCAAGGACCTGTGCGTCATTCCCATCCCCCGCTGAGTCTGGAGTCAAGTCCTGGCTGGTTCTTCGACCGTCCTCACCCCTACCCTGTAGCTTCCTGCCAGTATTTCCACCAGAGGAGCTGGGGCCTGCCTCCACGACCTTTGTTTTGACCTTTGCAGATCTGTATTCCAAAAGAGCCTTGCTCAAGAACCGCTGATGACCAGAGTTCCTGTAGCAGCTCCTTCTCCACCAGGGCAACTGGACCTTTGGCTTTCATTTCTGTATGTTTGAACTTGAATGTGCTGTGGTCACACAATGTGGAAATTTGGGTTGATGACCCCTGTGTAGAGGGAGAAAGTCACTGTGTTCCACTTGCACGCCCAACCCGAAGCCGCAAACTCTCTCCTCTTCGACGGGAGCTTGTGTGATGCTGGCCGCCGGGAAGGGCTGTCCCTGAAGGCGTTTTTCCTAGTCCTGCTGGAAAGTCAGGAATTGCTCATCTTAAACAATATGTTTCTCAAAACTGCTACTTGAGAAGATAAAAAAATGTGGCCCGAGTGTTTAGAATCACATGGCCTATGGTTTATTGGATAGCTACCGCTCATGCATAACCACTGTGCTATACGTTCAGGAGGGTGGAGCGAAAGAAATTCGGATGTAGTTCCTAGACTTGAGAATCTCCGAATCCAGTCCAAGAGACAAAGCATGGGCTCTGAGGAGTTAAATGACTGCGAAAATTAAATAAATACCAAGAGCTGTCCTTGAGTATTCTGCAAAGACACAGTAAGGACAAGCATGAATCTAACCAATAGTTTCTGAATCCCTACTGTGTATCAGTTACGATGCTGAGCATTGAGGGTTTTACTGAAAATGACAGTTCTTTTTCTTTTAGTGACTGATGGCCAAGTGGATTGGGGGGGGTGGCATTAAAAGGTGATGGATTGAATTCTTAACTTTTCCCTGACTTCATCCACTGGTTTTCCTCAGCCACCAGACCCTGTTCATCTTACCCTCGAAACGAGCTCCAGCCAGTTCCGTCTGCTTCATTCACACGGTTGCTGCCCTAGCTCCGCACTCCATCTCTCCCCTGGAGAAACCCACACGTCCACCTTTCGGCTTTTCCTCGTTCCCACATGCTGGCTAACTCACCTCCCCAAAGTCGGTCTCAACGCATTTCTTACTAACTTATGTTTTTTTTTTTATCCTCACCCGAGGACATTTTTCTGTTCAGATAGAGCGGGAGGGAGAGAGAGAAAGAGAGAGAGAGAGAGAGAAACATCGATGTGAAGGGACACATCGAGTGGCTGCCACCCGCACGACCAACCAGGGCCGGGGACAAACTGCAACCGAGGTACGTGCCCTTAGCGGGAACCGAACTCCGGTCTCTCTGGACCGCAGGCCGACGCTCCAACCGCTGAGCCAAACCGGCCAGGGCTTAACTTATGTTTTACTTCTGTCTTATTTAGCCTGGCTCCTGCCCACAAACATCTGTGATTCTAGCCTGACTCCCCCTGGGCAGATCTGGGATACCAGCCCCAGACGGGGTTCGGGAGTGTCCAAGAGGCAGGGTTAGGTTTCCTCCGGGGCTCTCAGCGTGAGTCCGGAGATTCCCCGAAAGCCGCCCATGAAGTGTAGATCCTGAATATTCGTTGGGTTTGAGTAGAAAGGGAAAAGCAGGGACCACATGAAACATCCTGAACGATGGTTTCCCAGGGCTGTGCAGTCCGCTAGGCACCAGAAGGGAGAAAGAACCCTTCACGCGTGAGCTCGTTCAGCCACACGGAGCCCGATGAGGCCGTTCCTGTTGCGTCACGGCCCGTGTACAGATGACGTTACCAGGTCATAGAGAAGTCACGTATTGTAACTCTCTGAGGTGATGGATTTAACTAGACTGATTCTGCTGATCATTTCACAACAGACACAAATATCCAACCATTATGTGTACACCTGAAACTAATCTAATGATAGACGTCAAGTATATATCAGTAATCTAGGGGGAAAAAAAAGAAGTCGCCTTGGCCAGGTGGCTCATCTGGTTGGAGAGTCAACCTGTGCACCACACTGAAGGGTTGCAGATTTGATTCCCAGTCAGGGCACATACCAAGGTTGTGGGTTCAATTCCCAGTCTGGGTGCATACAGGAGGCAACTGTCAATATTTCTCTCTCATATCAACGTTTCTCTCTCTCTCTCTCTCTCTCTCTTCCTCTCTCAATAAAACATGTCCTTGGGTGAGGATAAAAATAAATAAAAGAAAAAGAAGTCAGATAACTTACCAAAGGCCACACAATTAGTAACAGCCGCGCTGGATCCCAAACACGCCACGCGATCTCGCCTCTGTCAAGCGTGAGCGCTAGAACATGCTACAGGGATCATAACAAAGACTCAGAGATGAATTTGGAGGTGTGCTGCTAGGACCAGGCTTTTCCAAGGCTACCCACAACCTTGGCGAAGGGCTGGGGAGGGAGTGGCCAGAGATGCAGGTTAGCGCCCTGCACTGTCTAGACAAGCCGTCTACTCTAGTTGTCATCAACCCCCTGCTCCAACCCTAATCATGTATAGGTTCCGTCTGGGGGGGCGACCCTGGTGAGGACCTGACACTTACCACAGCATTTCCATACGTTCTGTTCTGCCCTTCACTGCTTCGTTGTGGATTTAAAGTTCTATTTATATTTCACTTTTTGTTCTGCTTACAGTTCTTATTTATGTCACCTGTCTCTCTTCTAATTTCATTTTCTTTGTCTTGACACCTTGGTCTTTCTGTTCCAGGTTTATTGATGTCAAGCAGATTCTGAAGTATTACTTGATTTCCTATAGTCAGTCATTTTGAGAGAATTTCTCTTTCCTTGTGTCTTTGGATGTTCTTCCCTTTCCCTTGTTCTGGAGTAGTTTTCTTAGCTTCATATAGTGGTTGCTTCTTGCTCGTTTATCCTCAAATAAGAGCAAATCCATCTACACTCAGTGTTCACCAGTACACTGCTGATGGAGTTCCCTCCACTCAGTAATCCGAGTGGTCATTTTGCACCGTTTTCCAGATCCATGTAACTGGACAGAGATCGATATGCACAGATAGCTTCTGGCCGGATGTTCCCTCCGTGGCCGCCTCGCCTCAGGTGTGGCTTGCTAGGTTGAGAATGAATCTTTTCTTCTCTCTGAACCTATGAACCTAGGAGTGTGCAAAAACTACCATTCCCAGTCCTTCCTCTCTCTGTGTTTCCTACGCTGCTTTACCCGTGTGGACTGCACCTTTCAGACTCCCGTTAGCTGAGACCTAGAGTTTCTCCAACAGGCCTGTGGTGGCATTTACATCGAAACGCCTGTCTGTGAATTCCAGGCTGTTGCTGCTTCTGTTAGCCCAATACAGGTGCCCCTGATTGCAGGCATCTTGCTTCCTCGCAGCAGCTGTGGAGTTGGGGAGATAACAACTCAATCAACAGGCCCACTTTTCCATGTTATAGTGTAGTAAGAAGTAGCAAAAGGCAATGTGTGATCAACCAGCTATCTCATGATCAACCAGCTATCTCATGCCCCTGAGGGAGAGGATCACAGCTTATTACTTTCTTGTGCCTGGTTATGGGGGCTTTGCTTGTGAATATCACCTTTGAAGGACTTGCTTGATGCTGTAATTTTATTTATTTGTTTATTTTTAATTTTTTTTCTTTATTGATTTTTTAGAGAGAGGAAAGGAGAGGGAGAGAAAGAGAAACATCGATGAGCGAGAACATTGTTTGGCTGCCTCCTGCATGCCTCCCACTGGGGATTTAGCCCACAACCTGGGCATGTGCCCTGACTGGGAATCAAACTGGCGACCTCTTGGTGCATGGGTCAACGCTCAACCCCTGACTCACAGCAGCCAGGCGGATGCTGTAATTTTCATGGAAAGGGTATACTCCAGCCTCCCACTGGAAGCAGGCAGTGGTTCAATGAGAGTGGGGAATTCCGACTCTTCTCTTGGGAACAATCATCCACTCCAACCAGGCATTAAGAAGACATAGTTGGTGGTCAGATTAGCCAAACCAAATTGTTGCGTTGGATTCGCCCTCCCACTGACAGTAATGTGGTACCGAATTAACTCTTCCCTGCCCCACCTGTCCAAAGTACATGCTGAAAGCTGATGGGAAATGTCTCCAATGGAGACATTGGGGGTTATTTTAACATCATGTGTCCAGCCAGGATTTTTTGAGGGCCTCCTCTTTGAGCCTGGTGCCCAACGTGAGTAGAACACACAGGTTACCTCTGCCATGGAGGTGATGATCTAGTTGGGGAGACAAACATGAAACAAACACACACAACTATACACATCACTGTTCACTGGGGAAATGCTCCTGAGGAAAGGAAGGAAGTAGAGGGGGAAAAGCCCACAGTGAGAGTTCAGGACGATCTTCCCAAGGAAGGAAAACATTTAGGTTGAGAGCTGAAGGGGGCGTGGCTGATGAGGCAGAGGTCGGCGTGTGGGAGGGTGTCGCTGGAGCTTAGTAAGTAGAAGAAAAAGTCTTGAAGAGAAGAATAGGGCAGGAACAGCTGTTGAGGGCATTGAGGGGAATCAACAAGAGATGAATAAATGGATTGCCAAACAGCAGTGTGGTCCCTTGAACTCAGCATGAATTAATGCTGATCCAAGTCAGCACAGTTCTGGGACTTTCTCCAACAAAATTCCATCACTCTCTCTTTCAGTTTTGCTTCTGTTAATGAGATTCGAGGAAACCCTGCTCTCTCCTTCACGGTGGCCTGCCTGGCCCCCTTACCTCTGCCTTTCTCCAATCCGTGGGGAAGAGCTACGTAGCCTGTTCTTACACTGTACTCTGGGAAAACCCTATCCTAGGCAGGGAGGTTATTTGAAAACTGCCAGTGTGCCTTTGACTAAAAACTGAGTGGATTTGTGATATTCTCTCTGATCCCATCTGCTTCCACCTCCCTCCCAGGGAAAACGGGATGGACTTGCCTTAGCTGTGGCTTTGCTGGGACCGTCTTGCAGTAAGTTGCTGGGCTCTGAGTTTCCCTGTGGAGGAAGTCATGCCCCATCCCAGCTTACCTTTAGCATAAAAGCCACTGTCTTATTTTACGGAGCACTGGCCCTGTTGGGTTCAAAGTATCCAGCGGGGCTCCTCATTCTGGAAAGCCCCAACCATTCTATCAATAGAATGTACACAGGACATCTTTAATCCTCCCAATAAAACCTCTGGGGTGTTTCTTAGACTTAACCTGATCTCTTCCAGTTGCACTTGAAACTAATTTCCTATTGTTTAGACCTTAGTAGAAACCAGACAATGTGGTCACAGCCCTGCCTGCGGAGGTAATATTCAAGTTACAAAAAATAATTAAATCACCCCGTTCAGCCTTTCCTTTGCCAGACTAATTTAAACCCCTCAAACCCTCCCCCACCCCAAACACACACATATTTAGACCTTACTTACTAAAAGGTCTTTCAAGGGCAAGTCTTATTATTTACCGGAGAGAGAAAGCTTCTCCGAAAACAACAGTCACAAGGACCACACTGTAGCTCTTCCCCGGTGCTTTTTCTGCATGTACATTGTCTTATTTTGTCTGCTTAATGACTGTGAGTTAGGGAGGGTGGATGTTATTATCTCCCCGGGGAAAAATAAACAAAACTCAGCCTTGATTCACTCCGGCAGAGTTCAGGGGCGGGCTGGACCAGCAGGAGGCTCCAGCACATCGCGGCAGTCCCCAGAGGACCCTGAGCTGACCTGCTCTTCTGTGGGACACCTGTGCCTTTCATCCAAGGTCACCCAAGGATAGTAACAGCCAACCTCTGTTGAGCATTTAATGTGTCGGACACTCTGCCCCCTAGGCTTCAACTGCATTTCAGCCTTCAACCCTCATGACAGAGGGGTGGTTCTGTTCTTATCCTCATGACTCAGGTGACGACGATGGAGCTCAGAGAGGTTAAGGGGTGTGCCCGGGATGTCACAGTTCGAGTGGCAGAGGCAGAGTTCAAAGTCAGGTGTGTACGGCTTTTGACTTTGAGCTTTTAGATAGGATGGTGTTCTGTCTCGAGACAAGCCGAGCGAATTCCACCTCTGGGCTTCCTGCTAGTCTCTCGGTGAGGATATTGTCTGTCATCCTATGGAACCGTCCCGTAGAACGCTCCCTTCAAAAAATTCTCTCGCCCAGCCGGTGTAGCTCGGTGGTTGAGCACTGACCCACGCACCAAGAGGTCGCCAGTTCGGTTCCCGGTCAGGGCACATGCCCAGGTTGTGGGCCAACTCCCCAGTGGGGGCATGCAGGAGGCGGCCAATCGATGTTCTCTCTCATCGATGTTTCTCTCTCTCCCTCTCCCTTTTTTTTAAAAAAAAATATATTTTTTAATTCTATCAATATTCACTACTAGGAAAAATGTGCTCCTCTGGAGGGGAGGGCTTGTGTTGCTGGCGTTTGGGCTTTGGGTGATGGTGTGTTCTTACTTTCTGTTAACAAAAATGTGCATCATAGTGGAAAAGAACAGTTAACGATTAGAAAGATTTGGCTTAGAATGCTGGCTGGGAGTCAGATCCGATGGATTTAGTTGCAGTTCTTGGTGGGCTTGCTTGTGTGATGTCACACGGGGCGCTGTGTCTCTTCGCGCCTTCATTAATTTCATTTCTAAAATGGGGACAGTAACAGCTAACTTAGAGATCACTGTGAGCGTTGAGAGTCCTGTCGTAACATTCCTGTCTTTTTATATTCTCTCTCTTTTTTTTTTTTGGCTTCCCAGGGTTAGAATACCACTCCTTTTGGGGGAGAAATCCCTATTATTTTGGTCTTGGTAGGAGAAAGGGCTCCAAGTTCTGAAGTGGAAGGTGAACATGATCAGCCTGGGGTCTTGATGGTGATGAAGACAGAGTGATCCCGGGTGACCCAGTGGAATAGGGAAGACTAACAGATCACGGGGCGGGGGGAGAGAGTGCTGCAGACGTTGGCTGGAGAGATTAGGAACAATGCCCAACGCCTTTCTAGGGAGCTGGGCTGCTGGGCAAACTGCTGTGCTGCCACTGAGCACTGGGCCCAAGAGCTGGCGCCCTGGCAGGAACGAACTGCTTGCCCCTGTCCAGGCGCCACCTTTGCATGGGAACTCGACCCTGACCTTCAGCCAGTGACCCCACAAAACGGACACTCCACATAGAGCCTGTTTTCTCGGGTGGTCCCCTGATGATAGGTGAAGCCGAGGTCACATGTCTGGGCCAAAGCTGCAAAGGAACCGGGAAAAATAATTTTTCACATTTCTGTCTTAGGAAGATGGGACTTGTGGGGGAGGGCGTGGGTTAACCGGAGATGACACGACAAATATCCAAATGTGTATTACAGGGCAGATATTCTCTCTCTGAACTCTCGGGCAGCTAAGGCATGAACACGTGACCTAGGCTGAGCCAATCAAATGTCCCCATCAAGAACTTTAACGTGTAAGAGAACAAAGTAGACCCCCAGGTCAACTGGAGATTGCCCCCGGAGGCCCTGGTGGGACTGGGCATGTGGGACAGCTTTCCAGGGTGGCAGTGCCCGCAGTGGGTCTAACCAGGCTCTTTCTGAGACATTGCCTCCTCGCGGTTTGCTTCCTTTAATTTCTACATTTGTTCTGAACACACTTTTCCATCCCTTCTGTCCACTCCGTCGGCTACGCAATAACCTTTAAATACAATAATTTTCTATTTGATGATTGTAACACTCATTGGTATAGACATTGGCACGAGCAGGTAGACCGTGGACAGCAGTAAGCCATTAGGGAAAAGGGAATGATCTGGAACTGTTTCTGGACTGACGGGGGCTGTCAGAATCTGGCAGATTAAGGTGTAGAGCGGTTTTTTAGATTCCTGGACCAAATCCAACATGTGGGGTGTTGTGTGGGGAAGGGGCTTCCCCCCACACCACCCAGCGAGTCTCTGATGCCAGCTGGGTGCCCTGCAATTCAGCTCAATGCTGGCACTCCCTACCAGAGACCACGTCAGAGCCCAGGGGCTAAGGGCTCAGCCCTGCCCCCCTTCAGATGCCAGTTGAAAGCCCAGGATGTCACCTGTACTTCTGACCACCGGCTGTAAGTCAGGGGCTTTGTCACCAGAACCCCAGTATTTTCCTTGAGTCCATCCACCTGCCTGTGTGCCCTGGACCAAAAAGGAAATGCACAAAAGGAATTTGCAGTATAGAAAAAAAAATAGTTTAATATTGAAATGGTCAAGTCTGACACAGAGAGCTTTGCCTTAAAAATCTGACTCCCCAATGGCATATGGATTACATAGGGCAAAAATCACAAGACTCCCTGGGTTAGGGGTTTGGGTTCTTGCTGAGAGCTGATTGGTTGGAGGTGATGAATCATTTCTTCAGGTCTTAAGGACAGTTCCGAGGTCTTTCCCCGTGCCCCCTGTCGGGGCTCATGGGAAAGTAGCCAGGGGGTCATTCCACCTTAGTGCTCAGTAGCTGAAGCATAACTTAAGGCAAGATGTCATCTTTAGCCTGCCCGAGGTCTGGACCCCATGATCATTAATTAGTCAGGTCAGAGCCTCTGCCTCTGCTGCCTCGGGGTCACTGATTATCGGGGAAAGGCTAAGTCTCTGAGGGGTGTATATAGAAACAAAGACGTCATTTCTAGAGCTAGGATGTAAAACCAAATTCAAAGTCGTAAGGACCCTCGGTTTCAGTTCCCATGACCCCATTCTCCTTGTGTTTGGCTCATTTTCTAGAGCAGCTCACAGAACTGGAAACACTTTACCTACTTGGTGACCAGCTTATTATAAAGGATCTGATCCAGGAACCTCTGGACAGAGGAGATGCAGAGGGCGAGGTGTGGGAAGGGCCCAGCGCTCCCTCGCCTCTCCAGGGGCACCCACCCCTCCCAGCCCAGAAGCTCTCTGAACCCCCTTCTTTTTGTTTGTTTTTTTTATGGAGGATTCATTACCCAGGTATGGTTGATTAAGTTCTTTGCCACACTGGCGACTGATTCACCCTCTAGCTCCTCGCTCCTCCCTGGAGATCAGAGAGGGACTGAAAGTCTCAGCCCCTAATCACGTGGTGCATTCTCCTGGCAACCAGCCCCCATCCTCAGGTGAAGCCCAAAGTCACTTCATTAACATAGCAGAAGGTACCTTTGTGGCTGACATCACTTTGGAATTTCCGAGGGGTTTTTTAATCTCCGTGCCAGAAATAATAACAGATCTTTATTTCTCTCTCTTTTTTTTATCCTCACCTGAGGACATCTTTTCATTTTTTGTTCAGATAGAGTAGGAGGGAGAAAGAGGAAGAGAGAGAGAAACATCGACATGAAAGGGACACATCAAGCGGCTGCCACCTGCATGACCCAACCAGGGCCGGGGACGAACTGCAACCGAGATACGTGCCCTTAGCAGGAACCGAACCCGGGTCTCTCCGGACCTCAGGCCGATGCTCTAACCGCTGAGCCAAACCGGCCAGGGCCAGATCTTTATTTCTTATTATCAGTCACAATGTCACAGGTAGTCATACAGTTAATGTACTGGTCACCTCAAATGCAGTGCCCATCGAAGGCAACAGTGAATAACAGGCTGCTATTGAATTAGTCAGAGACACTTTGTTTAAATGAGAACAACAGAGTCAGGAGTTTTGTTTGTTTCAAACCTTCATGCATGAAAGATAAAGAGGGAAGTACCAACAAAAGTCTTCTGGTTTGTCGAAGCTATTACAAGTATATGTAGCCTTTATAAAAGTGAGGATATTAGTACATATTAGCTTGCGGTAGCAAATAACTAAAATAATAAAGACAATTGCAGCTTCTTTAGAAATGAAAAGTAACTAACCCGGGCTGCTGACACAGTCTCAAGTCAGTGTTTTAAGGGCTCTTTTGTTAAGACGATATATTTGCAGGTATAACATCATTACACAACATTGTATCTGGTTTGCTACAGTGGAAGTAAAAGAATGAACATCTCTCTCTTTTCTTTCTGAGACTTCTTTCACTGCATTCAAGCTAAGCAATGAAATCACATCAGTTAGTAGCGAGGGAGGAAAAAATAGACCGAGAAGCTGAAAGCTTACAATATGGAAAAGAAAAGGGCCAGACATTTTTTAAAACAATTACTGTAGGACTCTGTCACATTTTGTATTTACAAGAGAATGAGGGATTCATGAACTGTGGGCGGCGGTGTAAAGGAAGGGAAGGACATCCTTGGATCTCTAAAGTTCTGCCTCAGAACTCAGAAACAAGGGACTTCAGTGACTGCAGTTTTCTACGGTAGCAGAAACTCAAGGGCAGATCTTGAGCCCGTGGATTGCCAAAGCAATGTTTGTTGAATTTAAAGTATCACCGAATGTCTTTTGTATGAGCTAGATTGTTGTTAAGAAAATAGTGTGCCTTCGAGAGTTGGGATGGGGATCTATGGGAAGATTTGGAGCTCTGGGGACCCCCTACTCCCGGCAATTCTATGGATCCCCAGAAAAAACATCCCCTCCCCCATGTTTGATGCTTGAAGGTAGCATTCTTGCCTAAAGGCATTATCTTGGAAGAAGAAGCTAGTTCTATGCGTGGATTCCATTCCTATAAACAGACTCATTCCTTGAGCTGGGAGTCCAATTAAAAACTTAAGCCTGGTGGAAAAGATCAGTCACAAAATAATTTTCTATGGGTTTACATGCTGGAAACGGAATTCAGTGTATTGGCTCAAACAACTGGGATTAGTCCTAACTGATGGCTTGGTTGGTTGACTAAAATACAAAGAGAGAAAGAAAGAGAGAGACAGAGAGACAGGGGAGGGGCTGGGCCCCAAATGGTCTCGAAGGCACAGGTAAATTACATGAACGTTTGCCCAAATTCCAGGTGTACTTCCGCTACTCTCCTCTCGTTCCACGTCTGTGAGATCATGGGGTTTCCCAGTGATGGAGGAGGAAGCAGTGAGGGTTTGGCGCACGGTGGGTCTGACCGTGCGCAGCAGCCAGGACTGTATTTCTGGTGGCTCTCATGGCCGTGGTACAGGCTAGTGGAGGAGGACAGCCCTACCAGGGACAAGGCTGGGACCACAACATTCAGAGACCTTCTCAGTTGTATCGGGGATAGTTGAATTGGTACTGTTACTGGGGAGCAGTCCTTTTCTTGTTAATATAAGAAGAGTGTTATGAGGCTTTTGGGTGCCCAAAGAGGTAGTATTCAGGGACCTTTCATTTAATTGAGCTTTATCTTTTTGGGGGAGCTGGGGGGGCTACTTAAAACTTGAACATTCTTTCTGTTATGGCAAAATTCCCCATTATAAGGGTCTTGGTGGAATACATTCCCAGCCCCAATAAGCAAACTGTTAGATGTTCCCTCTCTTTGGCAACTAAGACGTGGCCACTTGGCCCAGGTTGACCGACTACAAGCTGCAGAATCCTTGGGAGACAGATTGTTCAGACTCGCTGAAACCTGTCCTCGCCGGGCCCTCAGCTTCCTGGGCCCCCTTTAGCTTGACCATTGTCAATGTGAAGTTCGCCAGCATTCTCAGCTACGTAACACACGCCTTATTTTCTGCCCAGGACAGTTTTTTTCTGCTCATCTTCACCAGAAATGGCTTCTTTTGTTTACAACTCAAAGCCTGCATGATATAAGTACTGACAGCAGGGTGCTTGGCAGTGACTGCTGTTTTACTTAACAACCTTTATGATTTTATTAACTGGCATCCAAAGCCCTTACGTCTGTCTCTTTCTATGGAGTGTGATCATGTTTAGTCGGTTCTGCAATAATCCTGGCATCTCCTGGAAGTTGTCTCTCTCTAGAAGCTTTATGGCTCCTCTCTGTCAGTGTGTGATATTAACAAAATGGAACGGCCCTTCTTTCTAGTGAAATCTGAGATGCAGGACTGTCCAGAAATAGATAGTGATATCGTTGATGTGTGGCTACAGATTTTTGGCTTGGGTGGTATACGCTGCCTTATCTTTAGTGCTAACATCCAGAAATTCTACTTAAAATGTCAAAAATCAGCCCTGGCCAGTTTGGCTCAGTGGTTAGAGCATCCGCCTGCGGTCCGGAGAGACCCGGGTTCGGTTCCCGCTAAGGGCATGTACTTCGGTTGCAGTTTGTCCCCGGCCCTGGTTGGTCGTGCGGGTGGCAGCCACTCGATGTGTCCCTTTCACATCGATGTTTCCCTCTCTCTCTCTGTTCCTCTCTTTCCCTCCCACTCTATCTGTGCAAAAAAATGGAAAAATGTCCTCGGGTGAGGATTACAAAAAAATTAAAAAAAAAAAAAAATCATTTTGCTTAAGACTTTAGAGTAATAATATATATTTTAAAAAATCACATTGCATTTTGTTTTTTTTCTCTTAAGGATGACATATGCTTAGTTACCTCGTTAATTTATGCAAATAAACTCAGAATAGCTGTGGTTGGCCTGAAGGTATAAAAAAGTCATTGTTTTCCTGGCCTGTGTGGCTCAGTGGATTGAGCATTGTCCTGTGCACCAGAGGGTCACTGGTCCAATTCCCGGTCGGGGCACATGCCCGGGTTTCCGGCCCGATTCCCAGTAGGAGGTGTGCAGGAGACAGCCAATCAATGACTCTCTCTCACATCGATGTTTTTATCTCTCTCTCCCACTCCCTTCCTCTCTAAAAAACAAAACAAAAACATATTTGAAAAAAAAGTCATTGTTTAAGGAGAAGCTATGATTTAAATGTGAACATGACCCTGACGTAGTGATCATCATGGAAAACAACTGATGAGCCAAGAGCCGACTCTGGTGATAAGCCCCCCAGAGACCAAGCCCACCGCCAGCAGCCACGGTGGCCCTGTGGGGTGCAGCCTGGCCCGGAGCAGGAAACGCAGGATTACGTGGGTTCGGAAAGGGCGGGTCAGACCCGAGGTCCGAGTCTGCATCTCCGCAGCCCTTTCTGGGCCCTGCCTGCCTGTCCCGGCGCCTTCACCCTTCAGCGTCTCCTCTTCCAGGTCATGGCTTGCTGCTCCATCTCCCAGAGAATCAATTAGGGAGAAGAAAGCAGGGCTCTTATTGTTGTCATTGTTTCCGTTATTTAGGGTATTTTCATGAAAGACTTACATGTTCTACTGTCTCTTATGGGTTTCTGGACCCAATCCCGAGTCGTGGAGGCAGGGGATGAGGTGGAGTGCCCAGGATTCAATTGAATTCGATCCTGACACTTGTTACCCTGAGACAGCACCAATCCCGACAGGTTAAGGGCTCAGGCCTACCAGGCCGCCCCTCCCCCACGCCAGACACAGTTGCTAGCCCGGCTGTCGGTGTGCTTCTGACCTAAGGGCTGTGAGTCAGCGACTCCCACCACCCTCCCTGGGGTTTGATCATCTGCTGGAGCAGCTCACAGAACTCAGAGAAACACGTGACTTACTAGATGACCCGTTTATTAGAAAGGATCTGACGCAGGAAAAACCTGATGGAAGAGCTGCAGAGGGGGGGTGGGAAGGGCCCAGGGCTCCCACGCCTCCCCAGGGGCACCCCTGTCCCAGCCCCTCTCCGTGTGCACTAACCTGGAAGCCCTCCGGACTCCGTCCGTCCTTCTTGAATTTTGTGGAGGCTTCTCTGCAGTCGTGATTGATTAAATGATTAGCCACTGGCTATAGACTGAACCTCCAGCCCCTCACTCCTCCCCAGAGAGGTTGGGGGTGGGACTGAAAGTTCCAAATGCCAATCACATGGTTGGTTGTCCTGGCAACCAGCCCCCATCCTTAGGTGTGAGGTCCAAATGACACCTTTATGGCTTCCAATTAGAAAACTCCAGGAGTTTTAGGGACTCTGTGCCAGCAACAGGGAGGAAGACCGAAAATATATTTCTTATTGTAAATCTCAACATCTCACCACCCAACCTCATTAAATTGGTAGTGTAACTGACTCTCCCACCCAAGGGGTCCTAAGGAAAGTTTGGAGTATCTCTTATCCATTTCATGTTTTGGGTTGGTGGCCATAAATGCATGTCCTGCCGGAATAGCCAGAGGCAGCATTTCCAAGACAGTTGCTTTATCAACCCTCACCCAGAACACCTGCTCTTTGCTAAATATTTATTTGTAAAATACTCCACGGCTACTCTGCGTACCCATCCACTGAATGGCCCCGGGGGCCTGAGTCTCTGCTTTCTGAAGCACAGCCCCGGGCCGCACACGGCTCCCGAGCTGGAGGGGCAGTCGCTGGGCCACGCAGGCCATGTGCAATGCCAAAGCCATGCTCCCTCATCCTCGCTGGCAAAGTCCCCAGCTCCAGGGCAAATCCCAGTTCATCTACGCCCATCAGGAAGGCAAATTCCCTTCGCCAGAAATGGGTCTAGAAATGCGACTTCATGTAGTTCTGGCCAATGAGATGTGAGAAGTCAGTGCTGACGCTTTGGGGATAGTTTTCCCTGCTGGCAGAAAGAGACGCAGTGGAAGGACGGCACATGGAATGTCTGGAACGGCAGCAGCCATCCTGTGACCGTGATTTCGCCAAGGGCACAGTGAACACCACGGAACAGTTGAAAAGGAGATGAAGTCCTGGCAATCATAATAAAAACCAATGTCAACAAACACACATGTGTGTTTGCCATGTCCCAGGTGCTTTAGATCATGTGTTTTGAGAAGTTTTGCTGTTAAGAAAGAGGTAAATAGAGCAGGAGCTTGAAGGTCAAGGGAGGATTTTTTCAATAATACCCAGAAGATTTCCCCAGCACTAGCCCAACATCCACAAAAGTTTCACACGTGTCCACCCTCAGCCCTTGGAGCATCTATTCCAAGCAACATTGTGTTCTAAGAGCTCAGCCCTTAGTCCAGACTCAGGTCACAGTTGCCAAAGGCCGTAGCCAAGAATCAGTGGTATCTGAGGGCACAAATGTAGATGCCGGAGGGAATATCTTCCGTGGTTAAGCTTTGCTAAGGTGACCGTCATTCTGTTCCAGGAGAACCATTCTGAATTTAAACTCCAGCAAAGAAATCTCACACCGAGTGGGTAATTTGGGTGCTATCCATTTGCACCCAAATGGGAGAGGGGGATTGATCTGGGTTCAATGTCTCTTCTCTAAGCATAGGCAATTCAGATATGTTTGCCTCTTGAAAAGTTCAGAAACACTTGCTAGCCCCAATTTCTCAATTTCTCTCCCCCCGGTCACTCCTCAACCCCTCCAGGAAAGCTTCGGATGCAGTCTCTTCGTGGAAGTAGCGTTTGCTAAAGTCACCATTCATGTCTCACGTTACAATGGGGATGTGTCTGCTGTACTTACTGAAGTACTCTTGGTGCCCAGTAGAGTGTCTGGCACATAGTAACTGCTCAATAAATATTGCTGAATGAGTGAATGAATATATTCTATACCACATGATATGTTGAGGACAGAGTCCAGTCTAGAATTCAGATTTCAATGTTTTAGCTATTCAAACATACTTTGATAGACCTTTAAACAGTAAGATTAAGGTGTATAACATTTACTTTATTTTTTAAATCCTCACCCAAGGATATTTTTCCATTGACTTTTTTGGATAGAGTGGGAGGGAAGGAAGGAGAGAGAGAGAGAGAGAAACATTGATGTGAGAGAGACACATCGATTGGTTGCCTCCTGCCTGACCACGACCTGAGCCTGGACCAAACCTGCAGCAGAGGTACGTGCCCTTGACTGGGGATCAAACACGAGACTCTTTGGTTCGAGGTCCGGTGCTCTAACCGCTGAGCCAAACCAGCCAGGGCAACATTTACACTTTCTAAAGACTGAAACAAAAACCCACTGTTGCATCCTCACTTTTGTAAACAACAGACTCCAGGAGCACGTTCTGCCTGGGAGTCACTTCCCCCTTTCAGACCCTGCCAACCAGTGTCCTTGCCCAGCAAGCAGGTACCTGATGGAGCGTTTTCAGACAGTGTGTCCCGTAGGCACGGTTTTGAGGTCCACGCCCTCCCTCAGCTCCGCCAACAATGCTCCGAGAGCACAGGGAAGCCCAGAGGCTTGGACGAGAGGACAGAGAGGGGTTGGAAATCTGTGTTAAAGCTTCCTCATCAATCGCACAAACTGCCAACCAGTTATTCCCCAGTGGCCCACGGTGGCGAGGGGCGTTGGCGGAGTTGCCTTTGACAGCAAGGGCGGGGCCAGACGATCCAGCCGGTGGGCCCTGCTGCTCTGACCCAGGCAACCAACCTCCTTCCCCAACTCACCGCGGAAGAAGCAAATCAGGCTTTTGAAGGTTTTGATTGTTTTAAAAACATTTTTTCCCCACAACACCTCGTGAAGTCTCAGACAGAAACAAAAGCAATGGACTTCGTAGCTTCTTTGGAAAGAAATGGCCGCGTGCCATAGCCGGTCTTTATGGGAAACACAAGGGTTACTTTCCTTAAGAGGATGACTGTGCTTGGCTCTCAGTCCTCTTCTGAAGCGATGTGCCAGCCCGGTGCCAAATGGCCTAAAAGACTTGGGAAAGGGATGGAGCGTCTCCTAGTGGCGAAGGGAGGATGAGTCTTTATAACCAAGTTCCCGGTCTGCTGAGACCACCTCAGTTTCCCAATCTGGGGGCGGAGTGCACTTGAGCCATTTTAGACAGGGTTGTACCCAGACATCCTGGTAGGTTGTCGCTTTCCGAGAGGCCTGTGAGCAGGTGGTCAGCCCCTGCGCAGGGTGGCGCTCAAGAGCAGGACTTTCAGTTCTTCAAGGACAAGGCTTGGTTCACCTCAGAGTCCCCAGGGAATGTGTGCGAAGGGCCAGATGGGTGAATGGCAGGGAAGGGGTGCATCGCAGCCAGGCCCCAGCCGTAGGTTGGGGTTGCAACACGAGGCATATTATTGGAACAGGAGCCACGGACGAGAGACACAGGGTGGATGCGTCTCCGTCCAGGGCCACTCCGTGGGGACTAGTTCTAGAATAGGGCCGGGGTGCAGCTCCTCCAGTTTACAGGGGCAGCAGACTCGATGCCTAGTCCCAGGCTCGAGGTTCCAGTGTGGTCCCGACAGCCTCGGGGGCTGCAGCTGTGGGAAGGAGGGCAGGTCCCTGCGGCTGGTGGACGCTCGCCTGGCATGAGGAGAAAGCTCTGGCTGGGGCTGGCACCTACCTGCATCTTTCTATTTCAACTCCTTTGTAAATCTCCGTTATTTCTCTGTCCTCAGGCAGAGTTTCCAATTACTACGACTGCTCTTAGATATGTTCTGTTCAAAGAACCCAAAGACCCATAAGCTGGAGTCTCCAGAGGCTGTACGCGGCTCTGACATCCGAGCACACAGCCCAGCCATGTGGGCTGGTGAAACACGGAGATACGCTGTCCTCAGCTGCTGTGCTGGGACCTGGGTGGCCCGCCAGGATCCTGGCCACCCTCGCCTGTCCCCTAAAGCCTTCGCACTGCTCGGGATCCAGCAACCAAGTGGTCACTCCAGCCCTGGCCGGTTTGGCTCAGCGGTTAGAGCGTCAACCTGTGGTCCAGAGAGACCCAGGTTCGGTTTGTCCCCGGCCCTGGTTGGGTCATGCGGGAGGCCACTCAATGTGTCCCTTTCATGTCGATGTTTCTCTCTCCCTCTCTCTCCCTCCCACTCTATTTGAACAAAAAATGGAAAAATGTCCTCAGGTGAGGATAAAAAAAAGGATTTCAAAGTGGTCACTCCTGGCACAGCAGGGTCTGACTGTGTGGATGGGGGTGGGGCGTGGAGAGGGGAGCTGGGCCATGGAGATTATTACAGGTTTAAGTATCATCCTTGGATGTCCTTCATCCCCAAGGTGAAGCTAACCGTAGGGTCGCCAGCAGACTGAGGAGGTGAGAGAGATCTGAAACTGAGAAGCCTCGTGGGATGTGTGGTAAACAGAAGCCAGCCTCCAGTCACGCTCCTGACTCTGGATTTCCAGACCAGTCAGCAAGGAGCACGCCCGCGGACTCAGATCGTCCGAACGGCTCCTGCCCTTCCTTCCTTCGACCTGCTCGTCACCCAAGCATTCAAAGGAACACGAAGTTGTGTCTTAAGCCAGAGTGTGTGTCGGGACAGGGACTCAATTCTGGATGGCTGAGGGTTTCTTGTAAGGACCAACAAACCAAGCGAGTGTGGGAGCTACATTTTTTTGTTTTTATTTTTTCTTCTTGTTAGGGGCTCACTTTTCACAGTATCCTGCTCACCCACCTTGTCGTTGGATACATGGCTCTACGAAGGTCAATTAAATGTTCTCTCAAAAGAACGGGTGCCACTAAAATGACTGGTCGGGTCCCCTAGGAAGTACTGTGTTCCCGACGCGCGCCTGTTGGGAGGCGCCCTGGCTTCCTGTCTGGTTCTTCAGTTCTGACTCTGACTTGCTGAGGGACCTCATGGTCCTTCTAATAAAACTGCCTTCCTTATTTCTGTTGCTCACGTCCTGACACTGCTGACCAACACCCAGAGAGTAAGAAGAAAGAGAAATTCACAGGAAAGGGACATCATTGTATCATCCCAGAAACTTTTTCACCCTGGTGTAGATGCAGAGACCTGGAACCAGCCAATAGCTCTGTTTCTTGGATTTGAACTTTGGAGACTGAAAATAAGTGTTTCTGCATCCAAAATACTGTCAGCTGAACATGCCTTAAATACAGTCACCCTTCAAATGAGCTTGACATCTATGCTGTGCTGCCATTGTCCCTCGGTCCCTTCGGCGAACCTCAGGAAAAAACAAAAGGGGTTTTATTGAGGGGCTGGGTGATGACAGACGCAGCCACAATGAGCCAGCCCCTATCTGACATCCCTTCCGGGGACTCGGGCTATTTAGTAATCCATATCTTGCGGGAATGATTTACTTCAGCCTTTTCTCCACTGCTCAGAAGAATTTGGGGGCGATCAGCACCTTCTGAGCTAACTGTAGGGGCTCAGGTCGGGGGGAGAAAAGTCTTGGGAACAGCAGAGGGGAAATTAGCAAGGACGAATAACTCAAGTTTACAAAACAGTGCGTGGAGAACCCAGCGATTTAGGAGGCTGATCATTTATTTTGACAGGTGTAGTTTATCTCCGCTCATTTATAATAATTATACATTGTGCAGACTCATTATCCTGCCCCCCTTCTGTCTTGGTGCTGAGAGCAGTTAAAAGTACATTTGGCAAGTGTGTGGGGGGAGTGAGATAATGGGTGTTAATGACCAAATGGGAAATCTATATCGGAGCCACTTACTGTGAGGGTGGCGCTGGGATCAGAGCGTTGAAAGAGGCTTTGAAATAACATTTCTGAACTCTGGGTCCCCTCCCCCTCCCCCTCCCTCCCCGCGCCACTGGGCTGAAACCCGTTAACCGCCTCCCTTCCCCCCCTCCTCACCCCTCTCCTAAGAACCCAGAATCTCTGGGATTCACAGCTCAGGATGATATTGGTTTCTGGATGAGATCAATATAGATGTCTTCAAAGGTCCCGAAATGTTGATTATTTTGGCCAGAGAATCTGGGGAGGCAAGACAATTTATTGGTTAATCATGTCGGCCCTGGCACCAGAGAAAACTCACGCTCTGCTACTTACTAACAATGTACCTGCGCCTCCATTTTGCTGTCAGGACTGTGGGGTAATGACAGTACCTTCCTCAAATGTGTGTTAGGAGGATTCCTTTAGTTACTATCACTAAAAGTGCTTAGAATAGTTCCTGTCACATAGTAAATACTAGGATATATGTTTATTGTTATTCTAATTTGTAAAAGGGAGGTAAGGACATTATCTGCCTTATAGACAATGCTGTGAGGATTAAATAGTATAATTCATTTAGCACTCCCAATAAAAAGTAGTTATTTTTAGTATCCACTCTGACCCTGTATTATTATTTTTTCTTTATTAATTTTAGAGAGAGAGGAAGGGAGAGGGAGAGAGAGAGACAGAAACATCGATGAGAGAGAAGATCAACTGGCCGCCTCCTGCACGCCCCCCGCTGGGGATCTGGCCCACAACCTGGGCCTGGGCCCTGACCAGGAATCAAACTGGTGACCTTTTGGTGCATAGGTCGACACTGAACCACTGAGGCACACGGGCTGGGCCTGACACTGTGTTATTAAAAGTCCGAGCACAGAATTTTGAGTTGAAATGTCATGTTATTACATATATGATGTCGTGCAGTTAGTTCCACGGCCATATTCTGAGTGTCCGCACTCGGCCTCTGACCCCAGCCCTCAGAAAGCACAGGGAGGGAGGCACAGAGCAGGCGTGTTGCTAGAAGAGATGCTGAGAGACCCTCCGCCCCGCACAGCTCGAGGGTCAGATACGGACGCTGGCTGGTGGCGAAGACCTGTGAGGAAGCTGTTCTCTGGGGATCCTTACAACCATTCCAGTCGCTGGGTCTCTTTCCCCACCTTTCACCCGAATCTCTCTTCCCATGAACGAGGTCCATGGCCTCCCTCTGCACACGGGTGAGGGGGCTTCGTTGTCCCTTGGACACGTGCTCTGGTTTTGCTCCCAGGTTTACTGACCCAGGACCGATGTTCACCCACACGGTACCTTTGTTCAAATTAGCAAATGGCGCTCCTTGCTCTGGGTGCTCTGGTGCATCCCTGCACAATGGGTGCCACAGCCGTGACCCCACTTTCTAACCGACTTTGTTGACCTCTCAGCTTTGGATAGTTCTGCCCACCGACCGGGGTGGCTTGGAAATCTCAGTGCTTAAACACTGCCTCTGCTCTAGGGAAGCTTTTTATTTAAAAAAGGCAAAATGTACAATGTTTTCATTTAAAGAGAGGAAGCAAGAAGTGGGCTACACAGGGAAAGGCTTGCAAGCAGGCTAGATATCAGAACTGTTGCCTGTGCCCCTGCGTCCTCTGGCCTCCTCCACCGTGGTTGGGGGATGGGTCACTTCACCCTTACGCCCGAATCGCAGTGACTCTGAAACTCTCCACCTGTGTCTTCCTGGGCAGAAATAGAGGCCACGTGGGGGGACCCTGAAAAGGGTAACCTTCCTCTTCTGCTCCAACGCTAATGATTCACAAGGACCCTTGTAGTTGCCACTGTTTACATGCCTACCGTGAGGTCTCTGCAAGGGCAGAGTGACCCACCCCCTCCAAACTGCCAGGGCTTGGGGTGCGGGCTCCTGGGGTGTGGAGAGAGGCATGTCGTGATGGAGCTCACCACAGTATTTAAGGAGCCCCCAGAAACCTGCGAGCTCCTGGTAAGATCATCACAATCTGTCTCCCTATGACTATCTAGTAGGCTCATTGCTAAAGGGGGTCCATAATGAAGACTGATAACTCACCTTCCCCAATTAGCCCCCCAGCACCGATCCTCCTCTGTCTTCCATCCCTTGTTACCTCAGTCATCACCACACTCCCACACCTCTCTGGCCATCCTGAATGCATCCCCAAATGGTCCTGCACATCCTCTACGTTGACCTAATTTCACACCTATCACGGGTCCCTGTGTTCAAAAATAAAAAGAATCTTCATCTGTCACCCCTTCTCTGTGGGTCCCCTTCCTCTCGTTGCTGTGACTCCCCCAAGAGCACCACCTCTCTGGTAGCTCTATCAAGAGTAGGCTGTTGGTCTCCCTCTTCAAGGGTTACCAGGGTAGGAGGCAAGACATGTGTCCTGGGGCTTCTGTGGTCTCTTCAGAGAAAGCACCTCTTCCTTCTGAAGTTAAAGCTGTGAAAAACCAAAGCCCTTGTCCTCCTGGGGGGTGGTGGTAGGAAAAAACAAATACCTATATAACACGCGACGGGTGATAAACAGAACAGCAAATCAGGGAAGAGGGAGATAGGATCCAAAGAGCATCTGGTCTGATAGGGAGTGAACTGTGCAGGGACCTGAGTCCGGAGCAATGAGCAAAGACTCTGCAGGCAACATTGCAGCGCACGATCCGTCCAACATCCCCGTCTGCCTTCTTCACTTCCGTGCTTTCTCACGTCGATGTATTCCGCCAAATCGCCAGCATCTTTTCACGCAGTTGTACCCTAGACCATGCCACCTTCGAATTCTTGCTTTAAGCACCCTGTGCTTTGATAACTGCTTTTTGTTTTACCAGTTCATTTACTTGAGCCCTGCCCCCACCCTCAACCCACAAACACACGCCGACCTCATTACGGCCTCCACTGAGCCCACTTCCCTCTCTGCTCAGCTTAGATAACATGGTCCAGCCCTGCAGTCAGCATCTTGCAGATGCCCTGCTTCCCTTGCCTCTCAGGCTCCTCCTCCGAGCCAGCCTGCTGGACAAACCCCTCCCCCATGGACCCTGCTTCTCAGCCTACGTAGCAGAACATGGAGGTAGAAAAGCACATCCCTGTTGATGGATCTCATTTCAAATGAAGGTAACAAGTTATAGGTAGTCTTAGCACTTCCCAGAAGTCCCACTGGATTTCCTTAATCCACAAAGGATCTTACTTTTCCGACGACTATTTCATTACGTCTCCTCTCTCCTCCGGCCTCCTCACTCTAGTGGATGACCTCTTCATCGCTGAGATGACGGAACCAAGCGGAAGAGAAATGCCTTATCTTGCTACTTTCTAATCTACCCATCAGCTTTTGTCTTTTTCTCTGTAACTCTGCCTTCTCTGCGAAGACAGTGATGAATTGGTCCAGCTACTGAGTCCAGCCAGTTCCTGTGGTTGTGTATTGGATCCCATCCTGCCCCATTATTTGCAGATGTTGCTGCTCCTTCAGTGATCTCATCTGGTCCTTGCATCAACTTTTCCCTTTGCAGTGACTCATTTCTATCCATATATAAACACGTGATATTTCAACAACAGTAAACAGGCTATCCATTGGCTTCATTTCCCATCTCAAGCCTGAGTAATTTCTTTGCTGTGTTTGAAAAGAAAACTTGTAAAACATGTGTCTACAGTTGCTATCTCCAATCTACTCACATCCCTGTCGCTCTAAACCACTCTCTTATTCAACCTACTCCATTTAAGCCCCCCCCCTCCTTGCATTGAAACTGTTCTTTGCAATGTCACCAATGACTTCCTGCCAAGCTCTAGGGACAGTTTTTGATCTGCATCTCATTTGGTCTCTCAACAGCACTGGACACAGTGCTCTTTCTCAAAACCCTTCTTGAGTTGACTTCCAAGCTGGTCTAGCCTCCCAGCTTCCTTTTACCCCATCGGCTGCTCCTTCTCAACACCCTTCGCTGCCCTCTCCTCCTTCCGGACTCTCAAGTACTCGGTTCTTGTTACTCTCATTTCCTCTCTGAGCTCATCTAGCCCATGGGATTAAATACCACCTATAGTCTTCACGCTTCCAGTCTTGTCCCCTACTCTCCCCTCTCTCGGCTCCAGAACTGAATATCCAGCTAGCTGTTTTTGCATTCACCTAAAGAGGTGACTGTCGAAATGGCAGAAGCAGATCTCTTGATCCTATCTCTTCGCTCCCATTAGGAAGTGGTACCATCATGCACCCAGTTTCTCAGGCCCCAAGTCCTAAGAGTTCTCTTTAAATCCCCACTTTCCCTTAACCCCAGATCCAGTCCAACAGTAACTGAAAAGTGCTCACTTTTCATTACCTCGTCTGTTACCATTCTAACCAGGATGCTATAAGCCCTGTGGTGTAATACGACAGCCTCCTGATTGATTTCTCCATTCCACTCTTGCCACCTACATTCAGTTCTCCGCACAACAGCTGGAAAGATCTTTTAAAACCATAAATCAGTTCATGGTGCCTTTTTGTTAGAAGTAATGATTCCCCAGGGTACTCAGAGTAAAATCCCCAACTCCTTACAGTGGCCTCCAAGGGTTTATATGATCAGACCCAAGTTATCTTGTCAAACCCTTCTTTTACCACTCGATACCTGGAATGATATTTCCTCATACTTCTGCACAGCTTGCTGCCTCATTTCATTTAGGTCTTTACTCACATATGATCTCCCCAGAGAGGCGTGTCTTGCCTCCTCTGTTTGAAACAGCACTTCCCATCACTCTTATCCCTTTTAACATGTTTATTGTTCTTTATAGAATTTATTCTATAACTTTTTTATATATCTGTGTATAAATTATAATATTAACAGAATAAATAAAAAGCTTTATGAATATTTCAATAGCTACAAAAACATTTGACGAAATTGAACACACAGTCATGATCAAATCTCTCTGCAAACTAGGAATAGAAAAAAACTTCTTCAATCAGTTAAAGGATATCTATTAAAAAACCTTCAAATGACATCAAAATTAATAGTGAAACATAGAACATTTTCCCTGTATGATCAAGAGTAAGGCAAGAATGTCCACTGTCACCACTCCATTTTTAATGTTGTACTGGACATCTTAGCTTTTGCAATAAGGCAAGATAAAGAAATAAAAGGCACAGAATTGGAAAGGAATAAATAAAACTGTCTCTACTTGCAGATGTCACAATTATTTACATAGAAAAGTCTAAGGAATCCACAAAACAACTACTAGAAATAGTAACTGAATTTAACAAGATTGTATGGTATAAGGTTAATATAAAAAAGCCAATTGTGTTGTATATGTTAGCAGGAATCAATTGGAAACAAAAATTTAAGAATTTTATATACAATGGCTTTAGAAAACATAAAATACTTAGAACTAAATATAACAAAAGTCAGGTCTGAACACTAAAAATTATAAAACATTGCTGACAGAAATGAAATAACCAAATAAATAGAAATATATATTGCATTCAAAGATTGGAAGATTAAAATGTATATGTAGTATACTATCCACTGGGGATATGCTCCAAGACCCCCCAGTGGATGCCTGAAACCATGGACAGTACTTAACCCTATATAAACTATGCTTTTTCCTATATATACATGCACTTTATGGCTTCTCTGTGGCATATCCCTATTGCCAGTGTCACCACTCTGTGCATTGGGGCCATTATTACATAAAATAAGGGTTATTTATATACAAGCACTGCAATATCCTGATAGTTGATCTGATAACCTAGACAGCAATAAGTGACTAATAGGTTGGGAGGGAACACAGTGTGAAGACTCTGGACAAAGTGGAGATTCACATCCTGGGAAGGACAGAGCTAGATGGTTTGAGATTTCATCATGCTACTCACAATGACATGCAATTTAAAACCTATGAACTGTTTATTTCTGGAATTTCCCACTTAATATTTTTGATCCATGGTTGACTGTGAGTAACGGAAACTTCAGAAAGTGAAACTATGGATAAGGAAGGACTAATGTGTTTCTGTTTATGTTTATTGTCTGTGTTTCCCACTAGAGTGTAAGCTTTTTGAGAACAGGAATGTTTTCCTGTTTCATCTCCTGATGTATTTTTAGTATATAGCAACAGTGTCTGGCACACAGTAGTTGCTCACTAAATATTTGTTGAATGAATGACTGCAACCAAACGCAGTTTCAGTTGCCTGCTTCAACAAAAGCCAAAAATGTGAGACAGGTGCTGGTGAGAAGGCAAGAGGTGTATTCAACTACCGGCCTCCTGAGAAGATGGGGGACTCTCATCCCAAAGTCCATCTTAAACATCTCAGTGCAGGAGGGAGAAGGAAAGCAGAACAAAGAAATCAGGGGGAGAGGCTGTGGACATGCAGGCAGTGTCCTTACTGGTCACAATATGTATTTTCATGATTAGCGTCCTTGAGTTGGCCATCTGGTTTTTCGTCAGTGAATTTCTGTGTCTGAGTGGTCAGAATTAACCAGGGCTTTGAAGGTCAGGCTGCTCCTTAGGTTCAAACAGAAACTGAAACTGCTGGTTCTGGTAAAGTATACTTAGAAATAAACTTTTAACATGTAAGCTCTAGTTTTGAGAGAACATCAGATTAGAGTATAAGCTGTGTTTAGCATTTACTAAGATTAATATGGGTAGCTTTATATAAGTATAGTGCATTCATTCCCCATTACATAACTATGCTAGGATCCAGAAGAGTTTGGATTTTTCTCAGAGTGTCACACTGTTTCTCATGAAAACAATTATGTCTTTTTCCTAGTCATAGGGACCAAAACTGGCTCCAGTGGCCAGTCAGTTGGAGAATATTCCCTTCATAGTCTTCATAAAATGTTTTGTCTCTCAAATGATCCCCAGACAGAACTCTAGTCTCTACCACTGGTCTCTGAACAGAAGCTTCCAGAGTAATGGAATGCAGAGACTCCTTGACAGTCCAAACTCCTTATTAGCTCAGGCACTGTCAATCAAGGGTAGAGAGCAAAAGATTCATATCTAGCAGCTGGATTGGATAGGGTTGGATAGTTACCCTCAAAAGACAAGGAGGCATACCTCTGGCCATCAAGAGGGAAGTTAGGGTTCAGTTAAAGCTGAGAGAGAAAACCAAAGGAAAAACTAGAAGCTGCATAGCCTTTGGAATGGAGTAAGGAGGGAGAACATAGGACAGTTGTTAAGACAAAGCTCCTGGGGAGCAAAGGATGGCTCATCTCTAAAGGACTGGGAACCCCAAAGGATTTGAAGTCTTATATGGGTTTGAAACTCAGTTGCATGCACAGGTAAGCTTCTTGCTTTCCCTGAGGCTTACTTTTTTTTCCTATAAAATAGGAATTTTAATACCTGTCATGCCTACCTTGTAGAATCATTGTGACAAGTAAATGAGATAAATGCATGAAGAGGTTATTGTTATTTTTTAGCTAAGACTCATTATTAAATTCAGAAGAGTACTCAAGTTTAAGTTTTCATAGTTCATTATTTAATTCGAAATGAATCCCCATAATATAAAATCCTTTCCTATTCACATATGAATCTAAAAATCCACCTTGCTGCCGCATATATAATTAAAGAGAAGATAATCCATGACTTTGGTCACCTGCAAAAATGTGCAAAACTGCTAGTGACCATGCCATCTTCTTCGATGTCTGAGAAACATCTTTCATACCTGGCCTTGATTCTAGTTTTTAATCCTTTTCAGAGGCTCTTTAAAAAAATTATACAACCTATAAAAACATCCAATACATATAAGATTCCAACAAAGGAGCATCCAAAACCTGGAATAAAGACAGAATTAACTAAAAATAATCACATAAATCTCCCATTTAAACATGTCAACATCAGCCCTGGCCGGTTTGGCTCAGCAGTTAGAGCGTCGGCCTGCGGTCTGGAGAGACCCGGGTTCGATTCCCACTAAGGGCACGTACCTCGGTTGCAGTTTGTCCCTGGCCCTGGTTGGGTCGTGTGGGTGGCAACCACTCGATGTGTCCCTTTCATGTCCATGTTTCTCTGTCTGTCTCTTCCTCTCTCTCCCTCCCACTCTATCTGAACAACAACAAAAAATGAAAAAAATGTCCTCGAGTGATGATAAAAAAAAAATATAATAATAGTAATAAAAATGTCAACATCAGCCTAGCCGGTGTGGCTCAGTGGTTGAGCATCAACCCATGCACCAAGAGGTCACCGGTTCAATTCCCGGTCAGGGCACATGCCCAAATTGTGGGTCAACTCCCCAGTGTGGGGCATGCAGGAGGTGGCTGATCAATGTCCTCTCTCATTGATGTTTCTATCTTTCTCTTCCTCTCCCTTCCTCCCTCTCTAAAATCAATAAAAGAAACATAAATAAATAAACAAAAAAACAAATAGATAAATAAATAAAAACGTCAACATCAGGTTTACATGTAGCCACAATATTAAGTAGTTGAATCATGTTCGGCTTGTTATGGTAATGAACTCTCCTTGGTAAATTACATTTTTTTTTTTTTTAAAGAGAGGGGTCCTCTTGGTTTATATGATAATAAGCACAACACAACCAGAAAGCATCATTAAAACTAAATGTACATTGTACAGAAATAGAATATTTAATAATATTGAGGGCTTTGCCATTTACTACATAGAAGAGCTGTAAGTAGGTCAAATCAATGACAAGAAATGTCACATCACTCCAGAGCTTCACAGATAGGCATGTGTATTTCATGACATCTCTTATCTGTGGCCTTGAACATTTGCTTCTCATCACTGTTCTTTTTCTTTTTTTTCCTTAGTGAATTTATCTGACTTTAGGTTGCTCTGTGACCTTGTCTACAACAGTAAAAGACAATCCTCCAATACGGTTTTTCAGGAACTTGTAAAATCTAAACCATTGTTTCTGTGGAGCTGAAAAGTGAGACTTAGACATATGCGTGAAAGAAAGAACTTGTGGCTTGTCTAGATTCTAAATGATACTGAAGCTTGAGCCATATGGCCGAGACCTCAGAGCTAAGAAATGTCCAAACTGGGATTTTAGCTCAAGTCTGACTCCGAACATTGTTATTTTCTGCAGAAACAGCACTGTCTCTCGTGGGAAGAATCACATAATGCTTATAAAGGATTTGGGTGGAAACTAGTGACAACCAGAAACGTTACAAAGGGGCCATTTCACACAATGGTTTGAAATATTCCGTTCCCATTTGATATAGGGATTCATGATGGTCTTCATGACCTATCACATCAGTGACAAAAATAGCCTTTGGCCCAATTGCTTAGAGCTTGAAATAAATCAGAGAAAGGCAATCAATCAGTCAAATATTTTTCAAGTGTCTTTTGTTTGCTCAACACTAGACTAGACTCTGTGGGAAATGAGAGCTCACACATCAAAGTTCTTCTGCATGTAAGAAGGGAAGGTGAAATAGTATTATTATTAGAGGAAAATCTACATGAGATGGTCCAGCTTAAAAGCACTTAACATCTTCATGTGGCGGAGGGGTTCTCAAATAACAAAAGATCTCCATGATCACAAACAGTGCGTAAATGTATTTAATTGGTGATTAGACCAGGGGCAGGCAAACTTATTCCATAAAGGGCCAGATGGTAAATATTTTAGGTTTTGTGGGCCCTGCTTTCTCAGTTGTAGCTACTCAACTCAGCTGTTGTAGTGTGAAAGCAGTCCTGGAGGATAAAGTGAAGGAAGGAGCATGGCTGTGTTCCAATAAAACTTTATTTACAAACACAGATAGCCCTCTGTTTTTGATCCGCTGGTTGTATCCTGCTAACCCCTCACTTAGGTTGAATGTATGAGAAGGCTGCAGAAGTCATCACTGTTGAGCAGTGAGAGGAGCCTTCATTATAACCTTTTCTTCAGGGCGGATCCTTCTGCCTGACACTCTATATATTGAAACTTGAGGCCCCCAAGTTACTTTGCCCAAGGTTACACAGTTCAGCCTAGACTTAAACCCAGGTCTACCTGACCTCAATCCTCTACTCTCTCACCATGGTAAACTCCCTCTGTTAGCAGACCTGCCCATCTCCCATACTTACGTTATGTCTTAGAGAATATGGGACTTGAGCTGTTAATGACTGGACCACCCGGTTGCACAACTCAGGGGGTGAAAAATCACACAGAATACCACGACCCCTTGGAGAACTGGCTCTCACATTTCGTGGCATGTTATACTCAGGAGTTTTAAAAAATACTGATACTTTCTGAATTCTGATTTTATTCAGAACCTTTATGTGGGACGCAGGCATCAGTATTATTTGAAAGGTGCCCAGTTGATTCCAAAGTCCAGCCAAGTTTGAGAACCACTGTTCCGAAGCATGATGGGGTCAGCTGTGTTTGTCATATGTCGACGGTACCTCCCAGAGTTGTGCAAGGTGATGGTCCTGGGCTGAACCTCAGTGGTAAATTAAACATGTCATTAATGGAATAATTCACTAACCATTTATAGAGCATCCTCAGTGTTAGCCACTATTGTAGATCCTGAACAGTGGAATGGAATAGGCTAACGATGGAAAATTCCCAAACAGGTCCTTGACTATGTCAAACTATTATGTTTCTTTTTGTTTTGTTTTGCGTTTTCATTAAGGTCTTTAGAGAAATGCCTACATGCACTTTATTAATATTATTTTAAAACTTTTCAATTGTAGTTGACATACTTCATATATTAGTATCAGGTGTTTGATAGTGATGAGACATTTATATAACTTATAAAGTGCTCACCCCGATAAGTCTAGAATATTTTTATTTCCTTCCTGTTGGCTAGTATTTAACAAAGCCTTTTGAAGATTCCAGCCTGCCTTCTCTTTGCTAACAGAAAGCAACTGTTCCCCCATAATTCACTTACAGTAATAATACAGCTAACATGCATTGAACACTTACCATCCCGCAGGGGTATTTGTGTGCAGTATCCCAGCTCTGAGCATCGTGTTTTCTGTGTTCGGCCTGGGCTACACAGGGTCAAGCAGTGAATTGCCCAAGGTTACCTGGAGAACAAGGATAAATGTATGACTTGTATCCAGATCTGCTTGATTTCATAACTCCGGTGCTTAACCACTGAGAAGTGCTGCTGAAGTCGCCTCCTCAGTAAGCACTGGCCATCTACTGGACTCATGAAGGAGGAAATGAGAGAAAAGATGTTCATTCGAGTGAGACCACCAGTTAAGGAGGGAAAGCATCCTCCTGGCCACGGTATCAGGATGCCAGGGGCAAACGGTGTGTGTGTTTTGGGGGGGGGGGAAGCATCCTCCTGGCCATGGTATCAGGATGCCAGGGGCAAACGGTGTGTGTGTTTTGGGGGCGGGGAGGGGGGGGATGCAGGAATATCTTTGACTAAAAACCTTTTGCCCACCTGGAAAGCTTCCTTTCAGAACTCATTCCCATCTTTCATTCTGCATTTTGGGTTAAGTGGCAAGGCTGTTTCATTGGATGGAGAGGAGAATATCTTCCAGGTTCAAATGCCGCCATGTCAGTGGGGAATTCCCTTTTCTTCCCGTTTTCTCCGGCCAACTGAGACAGAGCGACTGGTTCCCTCCTTTGGGAATCCGGAGCTCTGTGCTCTCGCCCAGAGCATGTGGCCCTCTCATGGAAGCATGTGGCTGTCTCAGATCACTGTTATTTATTCTCTGCCTCCCCATTACTCTGTAATCTCATTATGAGCAGAGGCAATGCTCTATTAACCTTTATTATCACTAGTCCGTCCTCCACCAAGCACAGGACCAGCCTCAGAATAGGTGGCCAATTAAAGTAAGTTGTTGTTTTTTTTTTTTTCTGTTTCAGAGGCTATACTTGGACTGTCTAATAATAATAGCTTCCAGTTATTGAGTGCCAGCTACACGCAGGGCACTGTGAAATGCACTCGAAATACTTTAGTTCCTTCATCCTCGCAACAAGTTTGCAATATTTTGCATCATGATTCCTAGGAGGCTGCCCAATGGCCCTTTTCTGTAACAGCTCAATTTGCGTGGTTGTGGTGGAGGGACGCCTCTCCCCTCTCAGGGATGAAGACAGAGCCGCAGCCGTATGTGTGACATGGCAGTCACAACCGAGGACTTTGAGTCTTGAGCCAGAGACCCAGTGACACGGGCCAGTTGATGGTCACATTCATGCTGGCAGCATTGGTGACCTTTAGCCAGAGCATTGGTCTCTCCGTGGGTCTCTGCCTAGCAGTTCACCAGTCTTCAAGGCTGGTCTTCCAGTCTCTCCTGTGTCCCAAGTACGTCCAATGAATGGCTCGTTTGCTTAGGATTGCTGAGGCCACAGGTGTTGACTGCAACCACGAGCCCTAATGGACTTGCCCATTTTGAACACAAGAGAGGAGGTGGCCGTTCCAGGGACTTACAGCTAATAAGGGAGAAACAGGACTTAAACATGCTTCCGATCCTAAAACCCAAGTTCTCCCCATCTGCTACTCTGTTTTGCACAGAGAAGGAACGCAATATGTGTTTGCCGTCTGTGATGCTGCTGCTGGTGGTATCCCATCGTTAATGGTTTGCTTTCTGTCGACTCGAGCCATTTAATTCTTTATTGCTCTGCTGTTTACACGTGTCTAAATACCGTAACCTGGTGCCCGATACTCAGTATTTACATACGAGATGGTTCTGTCGTTCATTTATTTCTAACCTTTATTAAGAGCTACGTGATTTCCCTACGTTGTCTGATTTAAGCATCCAAACACTGTGGTGACATCATTTATTTCCAGTACCTTCATTTTACAAATGAACAACTAGGGGCTCAGAAAGATGATGTGTCCTTTCCAAAGGTCACGTGCTGCTAGATGCTGGATCCAGGATTCACCGAGGACCGACTCCCAAATGGATACTCTAACCTTTAAGCTTCCTTGAATTACTAAATTTAATCCAATGTGCACATTCCAACAAAAAAAGAAAAGAAAAGTTTATAATATTTCTAGATTGAAAGAAACTTCGAGCTTATTACTGCTGCAGATATTTAGCTGGTGCCAATTTGTAACTCATCCACTCCACAAGGTCTAGCCCGATCGCTTTAACTTCATTTCACAGGTTGGAAGATATTTCTTTCAGGGCAAGTAAAGCCTTGAGTACATGGTTCTTTCTCCCCCTGAGTGGATCAATGAAGGTGGAAAAGCACTGGGTAAGCATCCTTTACATATCATCTTACCTATGGATTAGTGTCTTGATGGTGTTTTTAATTATTTAAACATATTGAGGAAAAAGTCCTAAGCGACAGGTTTTTCCTTTCTCTTGCTGGTTGCTGTCTGTGAAGGGCTGTCCATTAAGGTCACTTGGGGTTGGTTACCTAGGAAATGGCTGGCAGACTGGGGCTTTTAGATTGATCACCAGATTGATGGCAGGAAGGTGAGTCATGGGATGTGACTTTAGTTGCTTCTAAGTGGAAGAGTAGAAATTGCTGAGCATTAAAAAAGAATCACCTGGAACCTCTCCCCACTACTCCTTAATTTTAAAGATGGAACAAATGGTCCTCTTTCAGGAAGTCACGGAGATCTAAATTTATCTCCCGGGAAGGGGGTCTAATATTCCACAGCCATCTCAGACTTCATGGTCCGTAGTCAAGGTGTGTGTGTGTGAGCTCAAGCAAACTCAGCTGTCTTTGAAAAGTGATGTTTCCTCTTCTCTTCACAAGGGCGAGGAATCATGTACACGCGGCTTGCTGAGTTCCCCTGAGAAGCACCATTACGTGTCCACACTGATGTTGTTGTTAGAGACTGTGGAATAGAGCAGTTACACCAGTTTGGCAACTAAAACACCGTTATCTCTGTGATGAAAAGAGCAGTTGAAATTCATCAGAATGAAAAGAACTGATCAAATTTAGAGTTTCTTAGTAAAAAATGCAGGACTTAAAAAAATAACATGAGGCCTGACCGGGTGTGACTCAAGGGATTGAGCGTCAACCTGTGCACCAAGAGGTTGCTGGTTTGGTTCCCAGTGAGGGCACATGCCCAACTTGAGGGGTCAATCCCCAGTAGGGGGCGTGTAGGAGGCAGCTGATTGATGTTTCTCTCTCATCGATGTTTCTATCTTTCTCTCCATCTCCCTCGATAAAATAAATTTTTTTTTTAAATAATAATGTGAGGATAAAGAAAACAAACACTTGCTAACTAGCAACGATGAGCTAGGTTCTTTCTCTTTATATCTAATTTAATCCTAAAAAAGAGCCATGGCGGGTTTGGCTCAGCGGTTAGAGTGTTGGCCTGTAGTCCAGAGAGAACCAGGTTCGATTACCATTAAGGGCATCTTGGTTGTAGTTTGTCCCCGGCCCTGGTTGGGTCGTGCGCGTGGCAGCCACTCGATGTGTACCTTTCATGTTGATGTTTCTCTCTCTCTCTCTACCTCTCTCTCCCTTCCACTCTATCTGAACAAAAAATAAAAAAATGTCCTCCGGTGAGGATATAAAAATAAAAAATAAAATAAAAATAAGAAAGAAAAGAATTTTAGAATTTTGTTTCACAAATATTATTGAGCACATAATACATGTTGGCACCAAGGTTCAGAGAAGATCAGTAACGAATCCAGGATTAGAGCCCATTTTTGTTCTACTCAAAAGCCATGCTTTTCCTGCTTCAGTATATTATTTTTCTCTATGGATTTATATATCAGAAAAGAAGAGTGGAAAATTAAACAAATTTTGTTGTAAGAAGTTATCTAATTTGCAAAACAGTATGCATGTTTGAACACACATGACTTCCCTTTTTTCTAAGATTTTCTCTGGCAGGTTAAAATCACCTTCAAATTTGCCTTCTATTTTGTATTTGCTTGCAATGAAATAGGAATAGTTTATTAATAAAGGTAGCAAGCTTTTATTAACTATTTATATGTGCAAAGCACTGTACCTAATACATTATCTGCTTTGATTGCAACACAACGCTATGAGATAGGAACTATAATTCCTCCTGTTACAGATGACAGGATTATGCATTTAGAACAGTGACCTGCCCAAGGTCACATAGCAGTAAGTGGCTGGCTGATTAATTTTATCCGTTTTTTGAACCCAGGTCTAACTCCAGAGCCCACTCTCAGAATTGCTCCAATGTTTTCTTCTCCTTTGAGCTAGAATTGCTTTTTCTAGCCAGCAAATGGTGGTGAGCGTCCAAAGTTAAAAAAAAAAAAAAATTATGGGAGGAACATTGAAAATCCTCCTCATTAGCCTGTTTCTCCTGCAAATGAAAAAATTAAGATCATTCAATTTTATCAGTGGGATACCTTGATTTGGTGTCTGAAATGTAAACCTTTCACAGCGACCAGATTTGCAAACCTCTGAGCTGGAGAGATCTGCCGGGGAGCTCAGGTGTGACCCTCTCCCCACGTGAGGGTTTCTTTGTGTCTCTAACACGGTGTCAGGCAGGTGCCACTCGTGAGGGGCGGGAGGATTGCTTGCTGCTGGGTTAAACAGGGTGATGCGTGCACAGTGATGGGGAGACTGCTGAGCGCAAGACGGGCATCGTCGCCTGGTAACACTCCACGTGGTAACAACCACGGTGTCTAGTGTAACTCATTTATAGGATGATGAGATGCAAATACTGTTATCATTTCAAGACTTAAGATAATGACCTCTCCCTCATCCCCTGGAAGAGCCCCCCAAAACCACTGGCTCTGAAATTCTACCATCAAAGCCTCGTTCCCTTCCCTTCAGGCTTTGATGCTGTGTGTCTAAAATGCAACCACTGTGGGGAGCTGTCAGTCACACACACCTCAGAGCAACTGGGGGATTTCAGACTGGACTTGAAGGGAAGGGAAGGGAGGGAGGATCACAGAAGCAGAATCTTAGAGCTGGGAGGGCCTCTGGGAGCACAGAGTCTCCCCTCCCTATCACCTGATAGACGGGGAAACTGGGATGTCTAGAGAGTTAGTGAGCTGACCTTTAACATCCTCCCCATTTCCCATCGTGGGTGAGCGTGTGTGTGTGTGTGTGTGTGTGTGTGTGTGTGCGCGCGCGCGCGTGCGTGCTTACCTGCTATATGCCTGGGGAGTGTTCCGGTGGGTTGCTATGTAATGACCCACCCCACACTGAGTGGTACAAAACAATGACCGTTTGTTCAGCTTGCAGCGTATGTGGGTCAGGAATTCAGGCAGTGAGCAAAAGGAATGGCTTTTCTCTGTTCCACAATGTCTGGGGCTTCAGTTGGGGAGACTCCAGTGGCCTCTGAGACCTGGGATCAGTTGGAAGTATTGTCTGGTAGCTGGGCTGGGATGACTCTCTGGAGCACCTCAATGCGGCCTCTCCGTGTAGCATGGCTTCTCACAGTATGACGTCTGATTTCCCAGCGGGATGGGGCATTAGAGACCCACATGGTGGATCTTCCTTTGGACCCCAAGTAGCAGCCCTTGAAGGGTTTGGGGAACCCAGGGACTGTATGGGGCTTGAAAACCCAGTTAGTAGTATTTTCACTAGCTGCCAAACAAGACATCATAATTTGCCCTGCAAGGTCTTGGCTCATATGCTTGAACCTGCCTGGGGACATTTCTCTCTCTTCATCTGTGTTGATCCCTAATCTTGTGGATACTTCAATACCATCTCTCCAGGAGGCCTTCCACTGGGTTTGTTCCTTTTCTGTCTCTACACTCTTTTCCTGGGAAATCTATAGTAATTCCATGATTCAACTAGCCTCCTTGTAATAATGATTCCTCAACTTAGACATCAGCCCACTATTTCAGACATCTCCTCTGAGTTTCTGATTTGTATATCTGACATCCTACTTGACATCTCCACATGAGTACTGAGTAGCAACGAAGACTTGTGTCCAATAGAGAGTTCTTGACTCCTCGTCTCAAACAAGCAAACCATCTCTTTTCTTACTCTTCCTTGTATCACCAACCATCCTTGACCATCTTGAGATGGTTTCCAAGAACTGAGTCTCAAGGAAGTGGCCAGACTTTATTCTGATTCTGACATTCTTCAATATCAAAGGGCTGTAATGGGAAGAGCAGAGTGTCTCAGCTGAGGTGGGCTGTGGAGATGATGAGACCGGCTGCAGTTACAGCAGACCTGTACCACTTTCTCCCTCTCATGCTGGGGAGGCGAGACTTCAGGGGCCAGAAGACTCAAGTATTATGTTCTCTGATATATTTCAGCAGAAGTTAGGTACTGGCGTGAATTCCTGACTTCCTGAGAGTCTGGGCTCCCCTTAGCTCTAGGAAACATTAGTATGATTGTCACGATGAGGTGTGCTCTCAGACTGAATGGGGACCTCCCAACTAGATTTAATCCTCTTGATGTTGGAGGTCATGACCTGGTCCTCTTCCTCTCCACTCTCATGCCTTGTGTCTTGCTTCACATATATTTGAGATTGACTTGATGAACTAGATGCCATAAACAATTAATGAAGCCAGCTGGCACATTAATATGGATTCATATTTAGGTATAAATTTATCTTCTTAGAGGGAATGATATCTAAAAGGACTGAGCAATTTGCCCATCCAGATCTCAAATTTCTATGCCCTGGTGCATTGTTTCTACTTATCCATGTAACATATCATAGGGAAGGGGGAAGAAATTACAATTTGTGGGGCATGCCTTTGTTGCTGTGATATTTATATACATCATTTCATTTTACTCTCACAAGAGTCCATTGGGGCCTGGCCAGTGTGGCTCAGTGGCTGAGCATCGACCCATGCACCAAGAGGTCGCCAGTTCGATTCCCAGTCAGGGCACATGCCCATGTTGTGGGCCAAATCCCTAGACATGGGCATGCAGGAGGCAGTCAATTGATGTTCTCTCTCATTAATGTCTCTCTCTCTCTCCCTCTCCCTTCTTCTCTCTCTAAAATCAATAAGAAAAAACTAGTTTAAAAAAAAAGAGTCCATTGAGGAAAGCTAGGCTAAGAGTGGTCCAGTAACATGTATGAATTTACCTACCTCGTAAGCAAGGTCTGAATTTAGATATACGTAATTCCAAGTTATAGGTGAAGAATCTAAGGTTTAGAGAGAGTCAGAAATGTGTTCACGTTCAAGGCCAAGATTTGTGTGCAGATCTGTCTGCTTGCTGCGTCTGTGCTCCGGGTCTGTATTCATCAGTATAACACCTCTCACAAACACCAACTCCATCTCCAACAGCGGTGACCCTGGTCAGATGAACCAAAAGATCAATATTGGATCCAGTTCTCCTGCCCTACGGCAGAAATCTGAGAACAAATCTCTTGCCAGGAAGTTGCTAAGCAAACTTGCCATCTCCTAGGGATATTGGAAACGGAGTCTAGTTGAAAGGACTGGTAAGTGCTGTAATTTGTCTAACGTTTATACCTCCTCTTACTCACCTCCTTGCTGGAAATAAATAGTGTTGTTGTGAGACACTGAAAGACATGTTTTTACAGTGGAAATATCTATTTATTTTCATAATAGAAAAATTGACTGTGTTATTGATCTATATGTCTCATCTGCCAAGTCCTCCTAATTATAAATTTGAAAGGTACACCCAGTAGGATAGTAACTCAAACAATTACTGATGGAGAGCTGTTGTAAGTCTTGATACGGGTTCCTCTAATGACAGACTGACACAGAATGAGACTCCACATTAAATGTTTCATTTACTAAGTAAAATGTTTTTGTCTAATTCTGTCTCCTAAGACTTAATGAACAAAATATTCCTCAAGAGACATTGGACTTCAACCAGTGGGAGCCCTGAACCATGCTCACAGAACTGATGCCTCACACCCCAGATTAATGCTGTTTTAATTTTTAAAATGGATTGGTTCGTGTAGCTCTTTATTTTTTATCTCTTCAGAGATTCTTATAATCCCCAGTCCCCTTCACTTGATGAACAATAATTTCCTCACTTAAATGTCAACATCTCTGATACATACACTCAAATATTATCCAAACAGATTGTTACATGAGAATTTTTTTAGCATTTCACACGTTTTATGTGCAATAAAGGATCTCAGAGATGATTCCTTATCTTGATTTCCTTTCTAATTTGGCAGAGATTAAAGCTTTAGTCTGTCACAGGCCAAGACTGTGTCAAACTGCATGAACTTCTGATGAACACACACTACTGAGACTAATAAACTCTAATTACACCACAGGCCTCTTCTGAAATGGGCATTTCCAATTCCGTGCACCACAAATATTGGCCCAGACTCAAGCATGAATTCTGAATAGATGTTTTTATTGCATTTCAGGTAATGGAGAGGCTGCATTGAAATAAGAGAGAAAGGAGACCATGTCCACGGAGTGATATACTTCATGTAAGTGTTGGGGTAAGGGTAGGACACCCAATGAATAACTTGAGCACCTCCTGTGCTAGGTGCCCACATTTGTAACATCCAAACAGTGTCTTTCTTACTCAAAATACTCAGTATTTTTGTGCCCTTTGAGACTGAAACATTGGTCTTTAATTCTGGGAAATGCCTTCTCATTCACTTTATTGATTTCCCCTATATTTTCTCCATTCTCTTTCTAGAAAGTTCATTTGAAGATGTTAATATCTTCGTCTCCTTTCTTACTTTCTACCTTTCAAACCTTTTGCACAGCATTCTGGGAGACTTTCCACGCTCGGACTACAAGTTCCCATGCTCTTCTCCATGTATGTCTAGACTGCTCTCAGACTATTGGATTTGTTTTGATTTTTAGGGTTATATTGTCTGTGATGGCTCAGTGACCTTATTTCTTAAAAGCCTATTTTTAGTTCATAAATATCTTCCCTTGTTCCTGTGAAAATACTTACTTTTCTTCCTTTGAACCTCTTTCCCCCTTGTTCCCGGCATTAGTTTTCCCGTTGTTGTGCTGCTTTTCCACCTTATGTTAGTTTTCCACGTTACCTGTTACGAATGGTCGTAGACGGGGTGGCTCAAAGCAACAGAAATGCATCTCTCAAATTCTGGAGGTTAGATGTGAGAAAACAAGGTTTTGGTAGGGCCATGCTCCCTCGGAAGACTCTGAAGAATCAGTCCATCCACCCAATCTTCCTTCCTTTACCCACTCGCCCCTTCTATTGTGGTAAAAATACACATGACATGGGATCTACTCTCTTAACACATTTCAAGTGTACAGCAGAGTGTCATTAACTATAGGCGCATTGCTGTGGAGCAGATGCACAGGACTTGGTCATCTTGCATGACTGAAACTGTACTCATTGAACTAGGTGCCCTCCCGCAGCTCCTGGACCACCATTCTGCATTCTGCTTCTATGAGCCTGACTCCTATGGATGCGTCCTGTAAAGGGAACCATGTGACGTAGGTCCTTCTGTGACTGGCTTGTTTTACTGACCACGCCGTCCTCCTGTCTCATCTGGGTGTGACAGGCTGCTGCTTTTCCTTGGACGTTCAGTGGTGTTAGATACCTAGGTTGTATTTGAGACTCCCTACCTTCCTGTCTGGGGCTCCTCCTTGTTACTATGTGTCTCTGAGAGGCGAGAGGAAGCACCAGGACATGATTCCAATCATAGCCTTTCAATATGTTTTGCCCTTAATATATGGGGGCTGCCCATTCTTTCTACATGTACCAAACATCTTTGGGCATCATCTTGGTTCTTTAGCCCAAATGCCCATAACTCTAGCTTGGAAGGGGTGAGGTGGGACAGGAACCTCCCCTGCCCCCTTCCTGGCATAACAGGATGCAGAGGGGGCTCGGGGCCTGGATGCTTAAAATGTGGGCTCTCCAACCAATCACTTTGATGTTTGCTCCAAAGCCCTTTCCTGCAATGCAAGGTATTCGCTGTTTCTAATCTTGGAGCATCCCCAGAACCGGGGAAGCCCTTCCAGGTGTTCTAAGTCATGTCTCCCCCCCCTCAGTCTTGTTCAATTTGCCTTCAGTTTCTCAGGTTCTTCTCTGATCCATTGCCCTTTATTGATTTATATTCTTGCTATAGACGTCGTCTTTTTCAAATATATTCTACCAGCTATAGGGTTTTGGGATGAGCTGGACCCTGATCCCTGGGCCAGGGGCACATGCTTTTTTAAAAAATGGTGTTGTGTGTACAGCCTTTGTTTGCAAACTTGCCACCAGGAGAAAGCACGTGAAGAATGCATTTTGTTGGTTGCAAGTGAATGGCTTCCGGCGGGAGGGGCAGTCTGGCCAAGGCGGCTATTCATAATATGAGTGGGGCAAGGAGAGACGGTGAGCTGGACGTTCCTGGGATCTGCATAAGGAGCCAGAGACCTGATTTCAGAATCAGCTTTACGCAAGTGTAATTTAGCGGTGCCAACATGATCCTGCAATTAGGTCTGGGACTGTCACTCCAAGTTCAATGGGCCACAGTTAACTCACCCTGGGTCTAGGAACTTGGACAGGTCTCCTCTCTCCAAGACTCAGTTCTCTTGTCTGTAAAAGGAGGATTCGTACTCACTTACCTCCAAGCTTCTGCCGGCTTGGCCATGTTAGGATGTAAACAGATGCATCGTGGCCAGGACACGAGGGTTCCGACACCTGGCCGTGCATCAGGAGTGCCTGAGGAGTGTGTTGAAAAGAAAGAGTTTTTGATCTTCCCTGGAGATTCTGATTCTGTTGGTCTAGGTAAGGCCCCGAAACATGTGTTTTTAGGAGGCTTAGGTGATTCTGCAAAGTCCGTCCTTAACCTGCCTGGCCCTTGAGAACCACTAGAAGATTTGCAGGCAGCCCAGGTCACGATGATTGTTGTTAGTTTCACAGGTATCACTGGGTAAAAACCGACTTCTCCCTGGCACCGGTAGCTGCCATCCTGGATTCTGGGCCTTGAAACCAGCCTGCGTGTGCAGACGTCTTCCAGACCGTATCACTCAATCTCATTTGGGGGGCCCGGGGAGAAGTCTTTGTGTTTTCTAACTTTGGATTCCTTTTGTTAGAATACATAGAGTCCCAAGGAGGCAGTGGGTTTCAGGAAGGAAATAAAACCCTCCAGCCCGGACGTGCCTCGCTGTGTGATGCTGGGCCGGGCACGCAGCCTGGTGGCCCAGTTCTCCTGGGCCGCAGACCCTGAGTGCACGCCGTACCGGTCACTACTGTCCCACGCCACTGGCACCGCCTTCTAAAGCTCACCAGCGCTTTGAGGATCAATAAGGTGCGGGGGGAAAGGGCGGTTTCTAAAACCGTCGTGTTTGGATTCACCATTGATAGGGAGCCAGCGGTGCTGTGTGGGCTGGAAAGAACACAAAATTAGAGATGGTCTGATTTGATTCCAGAGGACTGAAATATCTAAATTCAAAACCCAGGCGAGACCAGCCCTGGCAAAGGACAGGCATCTTCTCAAAATTTGAAGCGTGGGAGAGAAACTGACATAGGAAAAGATGGTAGGAGGGCCAGGCAGGATTAAGGGTCCATCTGCCGTGTATGGACATGAATTTGGGAGAAGGCTGTGAGCTTGGGTATGTGTGTGGTCCCCCCTCCCAGCTGCAGCCAACTCCCTGGGGCAGGCGCTGAGCAGGCAGAGTGTTGGCGTAAACCAGCATTCGGGTTTTGCCAGGTAAGTACCATGGAGAAAGGGCAGGCAAGAGACTTGATGGATTCTGTGTGGGAGTGACTGTGGGGGACCCCGCAGGGACAGAGTGGCCTATTTAAAATCCACATCACAGGACGGCTGAGTGGAGTCCCTTCTCTCCAGGAGATGGATGGGAAAGGGCCACCAACTTATCAAGTGGTTAAATCACCCTTTCCTTCCCAGGAAGGACAGAAATGGAAGTGTTAGCCCCACGGAGTGTCCTTTACTCAGAATAAGGGAAACGGCAGGGGGCGCTGGTGCAGGACGCCCTGCAAGGCCCGGAGGGACCCTGTTACCTGGGTGTGCAGAATTCCCTTCTCATTCAGGACGATGTTGACTTGTAAACGGTAGATATGTGTGTATTCGGTACTAATCAACCGAACACATCATGGAACATACATACATATCGGACATTAATAAAGGAGAGTAGAAATAAATATAAAAAGAAGTCTGCTATTTTCTTCCTGCACGCGGGAGAACGTTGATTTAATTCCCTGCATCACACCTGTCCTATTAGAACAACCTTCTAGCCCAGGCTCCACGAGAATCACCTGAGAATCTTTTTTTTTTTAATCCTCAGTCGAGGACATTTTTGCATTTATCTTCAGATAGAGCGGGAAGGAGAGAGGAAGGAATAAAGAGAGAGAAACATCAATGATGAGAGAGAGACATCCACTGGCTGCCACCCACACGACCCCAACTGGGGCCGGGGACAAACTGCAACCGAAGTACGTGCCCTTAGTAGGAACCGAACCTCGGACTCTCTGGTCCAACGGCTGATGCTCTAACCGCTGAGTCAAACTAGCCAGGGCTCACCTGCAGATCTTAACATGCATATTGTGATTCGTAGGTCTGGGTGGGGGCCCGGATCTAACATGCTCCCCAGGGTGCAGATGCTGCTGATCCAGGACCGATGTGGGACAAGAATACCAGAGTTCAGACCGAGCCCCAGCTCCAGTCTCTAGCGCGGTGGTTCTCGACCTTCCTAACGCCGCGGCCCTTTAATACAGTGCCTCATGTTGTGGTGACCCCCAACCATAAAATTATTTTTCTTGCTACTTCATAAGTGTAATTTTGCTACTGTTATGTCTTAGGTGACCCCTATAAAAGGGTGGTTAGACCCCCCCAAAGGGGTCACGACCCACAGGTTGAGATCCGCTGCTCTAGCGACAGGTAAGACAGCGATGCCTTCTGGGGGAGCACAGAGGTACGTAACTGCACTGAGCTTTCCGCTTAGTGTAAACTATTCTCGTTCAATCTGACAATAGCCATTATGATACCTATTTCAGATGAGAACCTTGAACTCCGTGAATACAGCAAGTAAGTGCAGAATAACAGATAGGACCCCAGGACTGTTTTCAGTACTACAGATAAACACATGGTTTACTGGAGAAAAAATTAGAAGGGCACATAGGCAGAAATTAAACTCCTCTGTATTCCCACCACCCCATAATTACCGCCATCTACATCTTGCTTTTATTTATGTGTTTATTTAAATCCTCACCTGAGGATATTTTTTCCATTTATCTTCAGATAGAGTGGGAGGAAGAGAGAGAGAAACACTGATGTGAGAGAGACACATTGACTGGTTGCCTCCCGCATGACCCTGACCAGGGCAGGGACTGAACCGCAACCGAGGTACGTGCCCTTGACCAGAATTGAACCTACGATGCTGGTTCATAGGCTGATGCTCTAACTGCTGAGCCAAATCCCAGAGCTGTTTTGTTTTGTTTTTACAAAATGTTGCCTCCTTTCTTGTGTGGTCTACAGGGCTGAGTTTGAGTCTTATTTGCATCCCTGATGAGTAAAACCTTGGGCAAGTCACCGAACTCCGAGCCTCAGTTTCCCCATCCGTAAAGTGAGGATAATAATAGGACCAACATAGAGTTTTTGTGAAGATGAAATTAGCTGTGTGTCAAGTACCTGGACCACCTCTTGGCAGGTAGAAGTTGCTCAGTAAATGTTATCAACGATACCTTTTATTATTGTTACCTGTAGCAGGTGCATTACTGCAAAGGCTGTGCGGATGAGATGCAGCAGGATCCCAGCAACTCTCTAGCGCATCTCACAAGCCCTCCCCTTCAGGGTTTTGAATCAGTAAACTTGGCGGGGTTTGGAGAGAAATCTGAATTATAAGTGAGCTCCCAGGTGGCTGCGTGGCCAGTGGCCTGGGGACCACTTGTGAGATAACCTGCTTGTTCATGTCTCAGTATCCAGTACTGGGGGTTGTGGCTTCTGTTGCTTTGGCCTTCTCTCTACAAGCCTGCACAGCTGATAAGACGCCCGGAAGCCAGTGTTTAAATATCACATTATCATTATTTTGCTGTTTATCTCAGCAGGTGTTTTGAATTGACCTGGCCTGAGCCTCGCTCGTTTCAGGCTGCTAGGCTCTGACTGGGCTCGGCCGGCCCCCAGGGCACCCTCCCAGGCTGGTCTGCCCCTCCCACCCAGGCCGGGAGGGCAGTGCCCACGCTGCCAGCCAGGGTGGCGGGAATGCATGTGCCCATCTTCGCGAGGGCAGCCGGTGCCTCTTCCCCGTGGATCCCAGCCTCCCACAGGCATCTGGAACACAGTAGGAGCTCAATAAACCCTTGTTGAATGAGTGAACTCAGCTGCATTAAACAGCCTGTGTAAACGGACGTTCCTGTTGCCGAACATCCGAGGTGTGTTGACTGAAATGAACCTTTCGTGTTAGCACACGGTCAGAAACCTCAGCACTGAGGGCGTCTTCAGAAGTCCCAGCAGAGGAGCACAGGCTTTGAGTGGGAAGGAGAGATCCTTAGCTGAGAGGGTGCTGGAGAGGGTGGGTCACCTATGTGCCTGGCACACCGCGGGGCTCCGCCAGCTGCTGCTTCCCATCCCCTTTCCTCTGCCACCCCAAATCCAGGAGGTCAGGATTCCACATGGTGACCGGGGTTTATTTACAGATGAGGAAACCAAGGCCCAGAGAGGTTAGGTCACTTGTCCAAGGTCACACAGCAAGTAAGTGACTTATTGTGGATTTGATTGCAGCCAGAGGCTGCTTCCCTTCTCCAGAGTGCTTTCTCTTTCCATCTCGTCAGCATTTCCAGAAGTTGACTTGCTTGCCACTTGCTTCGGAATCTCTCTCCAGTCTTGCGAAATGCAGGGTCTGGCATTCACTAGAGTCAGCTCTTCCTGGAGCGGGGGCTAGGAACCCACATTTTTGAGAAAACAAGCAGGTGAATTGCTTAGTAAACGTTATCAGTGATACCTTTTATTATTATTACTTGTAGCACATGCATATACACACACTGAAGTTCAAGAGCCGTGGCCAACCAACGTCCTCTCTAAGTAACTAAGGCTATCCCGAAATTCATCTCAGAGATCGGACTCTGAACCCCACCCAGTCATTATTTTAAAATATATATTTTTAAACTGTTGCAGCAAATGCCTCATTGAAACCTGCCCTGAGCGGATGGTAGCACCAGCTGGTAGCTGACAGTCCTTGTCTGAAACCTCCCCTCTATCCCAATGTCACCACCCGGAGGGGCAGTCACTGTCACCGGAGCAAGGGGGTGACTTTAAAAAGCCAGCCATGAACTCTAAGAAGCAGCTCCCGCAAGGCCCTGGAGAGCTCCGCCAGGTTTCTTCAGTGCAGACCCAGAACTGTTGCCTATCGGGTTGGCTTTGCAAGGGAGCCGGGCAGAGATGAAAACATCAGAAATAGACACACAGACAGAGAACAGTCTGAGGGGTGCCAGGAAGGGGGTCAGGAAGCTGGGAGAAAGGGTGAAGGGACTGGGAAGTGCAGATGAGCAGTTACAGCATAGCCACGGGATGTAAAACACAGCCTAGGAGTAGCCGTCAGTACTATTGTAATAACCAAGTATGCTGCCAGGGGGGTCCTGGAAATACTGGGGGGACCACTTTATACAGTATTTGATGGTCTTAACCACTGTGCTGCACACTGGCAACTAATACAAAATAATATTGAATGTCAACTGTAATTGGAAAACATTTTTGAATTTAAAAAAAGAGAGGAAAAAGAATGAAACCTAAACATGCATTTCTAAGGGGGTGAGCTGGAAGCCGGGGTCCCTGCTGAGCTGACTGTGGGAAAGAGGGCGGACGCCAGAGACTATAGACAAGGCCGAGCGCAGGATGACAGAGGCAGGGACAGTGCTCCCGGGGCGCCGGGGCCAGACGCCCTCCCCTGCAGTTTAGCTAACGGTGCGTCTCTGGGCTTCCGTCACTGTCGCATTTATGCCTTAGGAAATGTCAAAGGGAAGTGCTGCTTCTCCAATACAGCGAGAAATCCCCCTCTCTCTCTCCCATGTAATGCCCTCCTGGAGAACTTTTGCAACCTGGGAAATGTTTCTCTGTCCATTTAAACGGAAAACAGCTTCTAACTTCTCAAGAAGTGCACCGCTGTTCTCGACAAGGCTGTTCTGCAAAGGAGGCACCCTGGGCATCAGGGTTTGTGCCCAGCACTGAGCTGTTGGGACCGAGAGCAGATCACAGATGCCTGCGCCCGGTTCAGCTGTCTGGAGCAGAAACAGAATGTGTCGCTGTTATTAACCAGGCAGAGCTTTCTCTTCTGGCGCAGTGCCCAGTGCTTGACTGCAGAGACAAACTGGACGTGGTTCTAGAGATTGAACACAAAATGGTCCCTGAGCCTAATCCACCCTCCCTAAGGCACACCTCCTCCAGGAAGCCTGCTGGGATTCCTGCAACCCAATAATTTCTTCCAAAGGAACTCTAACATGTCCTGAGCCACTGGGCCAGGCTCATGATAGACATAATCTCGTGTATTTGTCCTTGTGATCCCATGAAGTCAGGATTATTAAACTTCTTTTATAAACGGAGAAATTGAAACTCAGAGTTTAGGTTCAGGAGTTCAACAGACCCGAGTGAAATCTCACCTCCCTCATTACTTAGGTGGGTGCTGGGTGACATCGGGCAGACTGTTGACCTCTCCTGAGCTTTATGGCTTCTAGACAATGAAGAACGTACCGTACTTTTCAGATTCGTGAGACTTAGTCATTGCAGCGATGTGTCTGCAGGACTCAGCGCTGTGCCTGGCACACAGTAGGCGCTTAATAAAATTGTGGTGGTTGCTGTCATTATGACTGGAAACGTGAGGTAGAGAAAGGGGCGGAGCAACATTCCCACCGGTCTGTGCGGCCCGAAGCCCAGGGACTTGCCTGGGTGCACCTGGGCTTTGCATCGGGAGGCTTTCTGCTGTTGGGTCTCATGTCCATGTTCTTCTGCCGTCTCTCTGAGGACATGCCCCGCGGCAGGCTCCTTCACGTTCGCTGCGTGCCGGCGCTGGCTGCAGGACACGCTCAGTGGACACCCAGAGATGGCTTCCCACAGCCCTCCCAGGCTCGGCCTACTTCCCAGCCCTCTCTCTCCAGGCATTAGCATCAGAGGAGCGAATCTTCACAAAGAAAAGAAAACTAATGAAACCATGTTGGAAGATCTATGAGTTATCTTGAGTATCTTTTATTGTTTAGAGAATAAACCAACTTATCTGGAGTATCTTTTGAACAAATCACAATCTGATGAGGAAAGAAAGGAAAAACACAGAAACAAGCCAGATTAAATAAGATTAAATTTATAACTAACCATAGTGTGGCAAAGCCCCCTACACTGACTTCGTGTGTGTGGGAAAGACCCCTGAGTCCCAGAAGACACCCAAAGCCAAGTGGAATATGTGTGAATTCTACTGGGCATGCGCTCTCATCTTGGCTTGCCTTCCCCAACCCCTTTTTTTTTATTTGGTGGAGGGGATCACCATCTGCTGAAAAGCTGTGGACAAGGATCTGAAATACCCTCTCCTACTTGGGATACCAGACTTTGTCTTACAGCCCCTTTGGCTTACTGGGAGGCTGTATATTGTAGCCTCAGAAACGAGGAAGGGTTCTGGAGACACTGGAGTGAGATCCCCGTGAGATCAAGAGATACGCTGTTGTGTGTGTTGAATGAACGAATGAGCGGATGAGTGAATGAATGAGTGAATGAATGGAATAAAGAGTGAACGGATGAATGGACCAAACTGTGTTAGCTAGAAGTGCAGGTAAACTTCCGAATTTCCTGTGTTCGTTTCCCGTGCTGCCTAACAAATTGCCACAAACTGAGTGGCTTAAAATAACACAAGAGTATTCTTTTGTGGTTTCTGAGGGCTAGGAATCTGGGTACGGGTTAGCTGGGTCCTCTGCTCTGGGTCTCACTGGGCTGAAAGTAAGGTGTTGGCCGAGACTGCATTTCTCAGCGGAGGTCTGAGGTCCTCTTCCCAGCGCACTGATGAATTGGCGGAATTCAGTTCTTTGTGGTTGCAGGACTGAGGTCCCGTTTTCCTCCTGGCTGTTGACCGTGGAATGCTCTTAGCTTGTAGAGGCTGCCTGCAGTTTCTTTATTTTATTTAATTAATTTATTTATTTTTTATCCTCACCCGAGGACATTTTTGCATTTTTTGTTCAGACAGAGCGGGAGGGAGAGAGAGGAAGAGAGAGAGAGAGAAACATCGACGTGAAGGGACACATCGAGTGGTTGCCACCCGCACGACCAACCAGGGCCGGGGACAAACTGCAACCGAGGTACGTGCCCTTAGCGGGAACCAAACCCGGGTCTCTCTGTACCGCAGGCCGACGCTCTAACCGCTGAGCCAAACCGGCCAGGGCCAGTTTCTTTTTTTTAAAAAGATTTTTTTGTTATTGATTTTAGAGGGAGAGGGAGAGAGAGAGAGAAACATTAATGAGTAAGAACATCGATTGGCCGCTCCTGCTTGCCCCCCACTGGGGACCAGGCCCACAACCTGGGCATGTGTCCCAACCGAGAATCGAACCGGCGACCTCTTGGTGCATGGGTCGATGCTCAACCACTGAGCCACACCAGCTGGGCTGCCTGCACTTTCTTAATACATCACTGTATGAGGCAGCTCACAATACAACTCTTATTTTCTTCTAGGCCAGCAGGAGCACATCTCTCTGACCTCGTTAGTTGATGCCGCTGGGCCTTTTATGAAGAGTACAGGTGATAAGGTCAGGTCCGCCCAGGAAGACCTCCCTTTTGATGAACTTACCTGATGAGGACTCTTAATCATGTCTGCAAAAATCTATTTTGCCATGTAATGGAATATAACCACAGGAGTGACACCCTGTCACATCCATTGGTCGTGTCCTCATTCCAGGAGAGGGAATCACACGGGCAGGGGTCACGGAGGCTCTGGGGATTCCGCCCACCACGACGCTTTAGCTGCAGGAGGAGGGTCATATTAGCATCTACCTTATACAATTGTTTTGAGGATTATATGACGTGATAGAGATTCGAGGCCTGTCTAGATTGAGTGCTCTATAAATACAAGCTGTTGTTTTTCTCGTCCTAGGAGTCCGATGTGAGGCTCCAGTGTGTGTGTCCGGAATATCGCTCACACTCTGGGCTTCGGGGTGAGGTGGGTTCAGAGAGCCAAGAGCAACTTCATTCAAGCCAGACCTTTGACAGTAGGTGCCGTTCCTCATACCTTCTCTAACTTTCCAGACTGAAGGGTATGAACACGGACTCTTGAGTGGTCTGGGTGTATCTGAAGGAACCAGTTAGTCCTTCAAAATGTCTTAGGAGTCTTAGGCTGAGCTTTAAACGTAAAAGGAAATCATGTGGGTTTAGCATTCATCTCCAAAATATATGTGTTTATCTTAATGATAATGGAAACATCTATGAATAACATGGCTACTCTGAGAAGATGCTCTAAATGTATCCTGCTGCTTCTTGAATCCCCTGACACGGCACTATGTTTGAATAACCCTGTCAAACCCTAGAGCAGAGGTCCCCCTACCTTTTAACCTCTTTGATCATACACCACAATCAGGGATGTGTGCGTCTAGTCTTTAATGTATGCATTATTGATGAATTACATGCATGTACTCCGGTATTATACATTAAGTACCCGAGAAAACATGAAAACCAGACATTCTAAAAAGAGGAAATGAGAAGCAAAGAGGACGTTCTCACATTTCCTCCCTGGGCCCCAGTGGGTAAGTTTGTAACACCTCTGGTGCAGACACTTCCTTTTGGAGACCACTAAGCAAAAGGATGTAGTGCAGATTCAGCGGGCCACGATCTACCTTCCTGCCCTCCGCAACTCTATAGGGAGGTGCCTCCGTGTGTGAGAAAAGCAAGAAGGAGCTGCGTCTTCCCCAGAACAAGAGGCAAGGGCTTTTGAAGAAGTAGCAGAGATAACAACCCCCTTTCTCATTCATTCTCTCTCTCTCTCTCTCTCTCTCTCTCTCTCTCTCTCTCTCTCTCCTTTTTGCTCTTACTGTTTTTCTCTTCCCATTATTTGTGTTGGGGGCAAAAGGAGGCCAGAGTAAAGCTAGCAGAGAAATCCACCGTTTCCTGAGTACCTACTATGTGTCAGGTTCTGTGCTGGCATTTTCATATACCACTCTGTGATTTTGAAGAGATTTTGTTACAGAAGGGGTTGTGCATACAGTGTGAAGAGGATGATTAAGTGGTATAAATTATATTAACCCTTTAAGAATCTATAGGAGCTAGAACTATCGTTTGTAGCTTAGGATTAAGCCAAAAGATGCTCCTGTGGAAAAGATCTTCAGAAACCACCTAGACCAAAGGTCAACACACGGCTGCTTGCAGGCCAAACCCAGCCGCCACCTGTTTTTGTTTATTTTGAAAATAAGATTTTATTGGAAAACATCCATGCACATTTATTTACATGCAGTTTGTTTGTTTTTATGCTACAAACGCAGAGCTGAGTAGTTCTGACAGTGACCATACGGTTGCTAAAGCCTAAAATGTCTTACTCTGTGGCTCTTTACAGGGAAGGTAACCGACCTGGATCTAGTCCAGAGACCGGGACCTATGTCGATGTGTTTATTTATAAAGTATTTAAATGTACTACCATTCAAATGCATTTTTTATTATAAAACTATTGCCCCAAATAGACATTTTTAAATGATTTGAATATAAAGATACATTTTAGCATTTTTTACCAGCACCCCTAAGGGTCATTTTGACTTTACTCTGGGCTAGAGTTTTGGAGTCTGATCTAGATAATGATTTTCAAACTTAATGCCTGGAGAGGTGCTATAAAGGGTTCCACAAATAATAAAAGAATTGAGTCCAACACTATGGATTTAAATTCAGGAAAACCCTACACTTCTCACATCTATTCCTCTGCTATATTGAGTTTATGTGACAGATTTCATTCAGGAAGAGAATTTTGTGGCTAAAAGTAGTTTTAAAAGGAGCCAGCCTCCTGTTTCTAGATGGAATAACTAGGACTGGACTTGCCCCCCTGCTGTAAACTACGAGGAAAAAGGATAAAACACATGAAACTGTTTTCAGACCCTGGACAGCAGGCAGTGTAGGAGGACGGTCCCGGAGAGAAATGAAACTCCGGTGTGATCCCTGCCACCGTCTGGCGTTCTGCTCGGAGGTGCTCTCCGGACTGTGCTGCGATTGGATTCCAAGGAGTCCACGGTGCGGGTGGCAGGCACTCCTGGGGCGCAGAATCAGAGAGGAAGGATATGCCGAGAGAGAGAGAATGAACCCTATTTTTAGAAATCTACACGGTAACCCATTCAAGTCGGTTGCTGAACACTAAGCCCTGTGTGCGGGTGAACTCCATGAGGCCAGGCGGAGAGAGCTGCAGAGCCATCAGCTGCAGAGCGCCCAGTGTTCACACAGGGGTGGAGACAGTTGCACTGTGACCATCCGGAGGTGAGGGCTCTTTGCACACCAGGGTACTTGGTGGAGATTCGGAGGGTCATTCCTGAGTAGGAGGCTACAGTAGCTCTGGCGGAGACGCTGGGCCCTCCCTGGCAGACCTAAAAAACAAGCCTCAAAAGAATGAAGCTAAACTGCAAGTAATATATCTGCCTGTCAGAAAACATTCTTTAAGGGAAGACAATAAAATATAATCCAATAAAAATCCCACATTCAAAGAAAAAGAAAAATGTGGCCGGGAGAAAAACCAGACAGTCCACACAGATCTAGAAATAGCAGAGATAATGAACCAATCCACCAAAGATGTGAAAAAAAAACACAACTATTTAAAATATGCTCATGGATTTAAAGAAAAATGTGAATATATGTGGAGAGTAACATATCAACATGAACCAAATGAACCTTCTGGCAATAAAAAATGCATTGTCTGAAATGAAAAATTCACTGGGTGGGATTAACAGTAGATTAGGAACTGCAAAAAATAAAAAAACTTTGAAGAGGTAGCAATAGAAATGATCTGAACTGAATCAAAAGAAAAAAAATGAACAGAGCATTGGTGACATGTGGCTCTTTACATTGTGAGGTAACATCAAGTGGTATAACATGGGTACAATCGGAGTCCCAGAAGACAGGAGCTGGGATAGAGAAGATGTTTGAAAAAGTAACGATTGAAAAATGTGTAGTTTGTAGAAAACTATGAACTCATAGGTCCGTGATATTTAACAAATCCCAACAGCCAGGGAAAAGGACACATGTCCAGGAGAATGACAGTAAAAGTGAGAGCAGACTTCCTGAAAGAAGTTTAACAAACCAGACGGTGGACTTGCACCTTCAATGTACTGCGAAAGCGCACACACTGTTATGGACTCCGTGTGTGTGCCCCCTAAACAGTTCTATTTTGAGAAAGGAAGTAATTAAGTTGAAACCAGGTTATAAGGGTAGGTTCCTTGTAAGAAACGCTGCAGAGGTCTCTCTCCATGTGAGGGCGCAGAGAGAAGGGGGCTGTGTGCAGACCAAGCAGAGAGCCCTCATTAGCAACTAGCCCTGCTGAACCTTCATCTAGGACTTCTAGCTTCTGTAAGAAAATAAATTCCTATTATTTAAGCTACTCAGTCTATGGTATTTTATCATGAGAGCCTGAGTAGACTAATAGACCTACCCAAACTAAACATTGTCAATATCGAATTCTACATTTGGTGAAAATACCCTTCAAATATGAAAAAAAAAAAAAGAAGAAGACATTTTTAGACAAATAAAAGCTAGAGAATTTATCACCAGTAAACCTGTACTGCAAGCTTTATTAGAGGAAGTTATTCAGGATAAAGAGATATAATGCCAGGTGAAATCTACACAGTGGAATAGTGGCTCCAGAAATGTTAAGTATGTGGATAAATATAAAAGACCTCCCCCTCTCTCTTAAAAATTTATCTTTAAGAGATAATTGACTATTTCAAGAAAAAATTATTAACAATGTATTTTGGGGATTCTAATATATGTAGAAGTAAAATGTTTGACAACTATAGCACAAAGAATGGGAAAAATAGAAGAATACTGTCGTAAGGTTCTTACAAGAGAAGCAGTACAATAATATTTGAAAATAGATTTCAGTAGAAGCCAGAAGAAACTATATGAACAAAGAACAGATGAGACAATAGAAAACAAATAGATGCTAAATAAAAAACTAGACATATTGATAATATCATTAAATATAAATGGTCTAAATATAAATGTTCAATCGAAAGGCAGAGATCGTCAGAATTAATAAAAAGAGCAGGACTGAACTCTAGGCTGTATACAAGAAATTCACTTTAAAATATAATTCAGAAACAAGTTAAAGATGCCATATAAACACTACATATGAGAAAGCTGGCATGGCTGTACTAACATCAGACTAAGTAGACTTTAGAAGGAAGAATGCTATCAGAAACATGGAAGCATGCAATGTGATATTGTCAACTATAGTTGCATTGCTGTACTCCAGTTCTCCAGAGAAGGTAGATCTTGGGTGTTCTCATCACAAAAAGAAAAAAAGAGAGAAAAAAGGAAAATAGTAAAGTCATAAGGTGATGGATTTATTGATTGGTTTGGTTGTGGTGAATAGTTTACAATGTATATCAGGTCATTGGGTTGTACATTTAAAATAGATAATATTTTTGACTATCAATTATACCTCAGTAAAGCTGGAAAAAATATAGAGGCACATTTTATAATGGCAAGAGAGTCAACTCATCAAGAGGGTATAATCATCTTTATGGTCTGTATCCCTACTAACGAAGCTTAAAATAAACGAAGAAAACTTGATGAAACTGAAACAAAAAAGAAGCAAATTCACAATGATAATTGGACATTTCCAAACTCTTCTCATAGTATGTGATAGAATAAGTACAAAGAAAATCAATAAGAACGTGGAAAACCAGAACAACACCTTATTGGCATTTATAGAATATTCTACCTACTGATAGCAAATCCAAAGTCTTTTCAAGTGCACATGAAATATTCACCAAGATAGGCACAAATCAAGTCTCAATATGTTCTTTGACCACCAGGAATTAAGTGAGAAATCAATAACACAGAGATGTCTGGGAGATGCCCAAGTATTTGGAAAGTACAAAACACACTTCTAAATAATCCATGAGTCAAAGAAGAGATTGTAAGAAAAATTAGAGAATATTTTTAGTTAAATGAAAAAGAGAACATAATCTGTGTGGTGCAGCTAAAACAATGCTCAGAGGGAAATTTATAGCTTTAAGTATTTGCATTATAAAACGGATTCATTCCTATACCCCCATTTTATAGGCAAGAAAGCTGAAGCCCAGGCATGTTGAGTGATTTACATAAGACTACATATTGGTTAGAGTAAGAGTTAGAAAAAGATTCTCCCGGACTGGTTTTTCTCTTTTTCTTCCACTGTCTCTTTGCATTTTTGTTCCTTGGGACTTTGCTGGGTATTTTTTGGGCCATTTTCTCACCTCACTCCCTGCTGTTCTCTAACTCTGAGGAATTATTCCTTGTAGTTGTAAAGAATAGCTACTGCAAGAATAATCCTTGGGAGGATGCAGAAGTGTTTGGTGTAAAGAGATATTGACAAGTCTTAGGTCAGGAGGAGCCAGCAGGTAGTGTGGAAGAGGTGGTCCCTGCTGGAGAGAGTCAGGAGCAAGAGAAAGGGAAAATGACCACCTACGGAAGAACTCATAGCAACTCTGCACTCAACACAGTGGAAACTCTGATGCATGTAAGTACCCTGCCTGGAACATATCAAGCAACTCATGATGGCTCTTGCATTGGAATTTAGATCCATACAACCTGAAAACTCATGTCCAAGGCTGGGCGGGTCCTTGCTTCCACTCTTTGACTTACACTCGGTTCAGACTCCACATCTACCCACTGCTGCATGTGTATTCCACTTTAAGGTCAGAACAAACACAATTAGGCTTCTGTTTCTTGACAGTTAACCAGATTCTACTGGTTTTGATCCCCAACTGTGCTCTTTGGGGTTTAACCCAGAGACCCACCCTGCTCATTTATTACAAATACTGTATTTACCGCAAGTCAAAGTTTTCACATTCCATTTCTGTAGGAACTTTTCTTTTATCAAGCAGTAATCCTTTTCTTTTGGAGAGCTGCCAACAAGGCCATAATCTCAATTAGGAAAAGATTTTGTGATTGGAGTCGTCGCGTGCAGGGGCCCCGTGGGGCTGAGCTGCCCACACTGTGCTCAGCGTCTGGTCAGCAGGTGCATCTGAGCCACTAACCTGTAGAGCTGGGCATCCTCAGGTGTCCTGTCAGGGGTAACCCCCTATAGATGGTCTGTCCTTGTGTCCCCAGATGTCTCCTAGGACACAAAAAGAGGCTAGTCCAGTTTTTTTGGATGGTTTTTCTACTGATACCCTGATCTGCTCCCATGGACTTTAAGCTGGTCAGAGCAGTCAAGCCTGGTGTCCTGTTAATGCTCAAACCCCAGTGCCAACACTCACTGGCTGTGGATCCACGTGGCTCATGCACCTGGCAGTGCCTCAATTTTCTCACTTATGAAATGGGCACAATGATAATCCCTACCTCCTAGGGTTGTTGTGAGAATGAAACACATTCATATACAGGAGGCTCATGTTGCTGTATGCACACGAGTCCATATTAGGTAGCACAGTTTGCCACTAGGCGTCTTTGTTGAACAGGATCAGCTGCTCCTTCATCTATTGGTCAGCCATCTCGGTGCAAATGGCAGAAACTGAGCTCAGAGTGGCTTAGGCAACACCGGAAGTCCAAGGGTAGGTCTAGCTTCAGACCCCATTGAACATCTACCAGCTAACATCTTGCATCTAACTTTTGCAAATATGAAGCAGTAACATGGGAAAACTGAGCGAGCAGCCTCGTATGCAGATTTGATAAGGACTTAAATCTGAGATGACTCTATTTTCTTAGGCATGTTTTTGGGAGGAATAAACCTGCCTTGTTTTCAGCCATATCTGGAACTTTCAAACGATCCTCTTCTAACATCTATTCATTCCGTTATTCAGGAAATATTTACCAAGCACAAATCTACCCCCTTCTCTGGGGTACAGGAGATAGAGATGCCAGACGAAGAGCCCTGGCCTCATGGAGCGTCCAGTGTTTTAGTGCAGGTAAGAGGAGAGAAGCCATCAACAAAACACATGGTATTAGGTAACAGAGTATGTAAGAAGATGATCTGAACTGTGAAGGAAAAGAAAACAGGGGTTGATGTGTGCTGAGAGGTATTCCACGGGAAAGTATAAATACTTTAACAATTACTCGTGGAACGGGGTGGGTAAGAGAGCTCCTCCGCAGACGGGAAGCCAGCTTCACGTTCGACGCGAGGGCAGCTACCCTTCTCCAGGGGGAGACGTTTGAAGAGCAGGGTTTGTGGGGGATCTTGGACTTTTAAGCACTTTCACGACCGCTCTTCACAGTAGCATCTCGAAGGAGGCAAATGACCCTGAGCTTTTCCAGTTGATGTTGTATTGCAAGCAAGGGGACCCACAGGGAAGTCACTGGGGTCCAGGGGAGAGGGCGAAAGTGTGAGGTTCATAGGAGATGGTGCCTAGCGTGATGCCGGGGGAACCCAGCTCCCGCCACATGCATGGGAGGAAGGAGAGTCCGCGCTTTCACTGGGGATCCAGAGCGGGACCTTGAACGCTCTGAGAACTGTTGCATGACGACACCAGCTTGATGTCCGGTGGAAGACAGGGAGGCCAGAAAGTACTACTTGGGTCTTGAATAAACATCCCCTCTATACCCAAGCATTTTTGAAGCACTGAGCTGCCATAAAGAAGAAAAAATTAGGTGGGTAGGTGGGTTCAGGGGCCTCTTGAGGAGTCAGTTCTCTGTCTGCCTTGTCTGTCTGTCTGTCTGTCTGTCTGTCTGTCTCTTGCTGTGTGCCTGCTTGAGCGTGTTCAACCCAGCGTCAGAAGACAGGAGGACACTTAGACCTCACGTCTTAGCCACACGCTCAGTGTCTCACCTGAGCACCATGAGATGAATTCGGTTCACAGGAAGCCCTGGCTGAGCGGAACCCTTGACACCCATGCTGGGATTGTGCCGTGCACGCCGGAGAGGTGGTGGCTGGGCCAGGGTCTGAGCAGTCCTGCATCCTCAGCCTTTACTGCTGAGAGGCATGATTAAGAGACTGAAAGGGGGGTCTAGGGGGCTCCTATGCCATTTTGGAGTCAGGAAGATGAGTTCGATCCCATCTAGTCTTTGAGTGACTTAACCCGAATCTCTTTTTCGGTTTAATGGGAACAATTTGACTTGTCTTGCCAGGGCTATTGAGTGGTTTTCAATATATAGAATCAGACATGGCACAGAGTGGTGCAGACCCAGCACTGAGTAATCATAACGATGAGGAAGACTATGAGTGATAATGAGGATGGCATTTTTATTATTAAACTTGGTGGTATTATCCAAGGAAGATGCTGGTGTCTTCTCCCTGGAGACCCTGTCACACACAGACGCTGGCTTCGGCACACCAGGACATGGTTCGTGGTGACACTTGCTACGCAATGAGCACGTCAGTGGTGTGAGTGGCGTCAGATTTAGAACCGCTAAGGCTGAATTAAAGCGCCAGCCAGCTCTGCAGACTCACTTTGTAACCCTGGGCAAACAATCTGTGTCTTAGTTTTGACATTATAAATTCCTGTGTGCAAATACAGATGTAGAATATAGTTATCAAGCATAAAGAATCATTAGCGAACACTCTTGGGCACCGATACCTCTGAAGACCCCTGTGACTCCTCCTCCACGTCACATTCCTCCCCCTCTGCACTGTGCCAACCCTCCCCCGCCATGTGGCCTGCGTTTAAACTCACCATTCCTTGCAAGCCAGCGTCTCCATTTCTTGTACATTTGTGGAGAAGATGGAATTCTCCTTATATGTGGACAGTGCAATGCAGGTACCAATAGTATTACAATTGCCTTTTTAAAAATGCTGCAGCCGTAATACCACATGATCTTGCTTATTTGTTAAATATAATGAACAACAACAAAAAAGGCTGATGAACAAAACAGACCCAGAGACATAGAAAGGAGTACGGGTCAGACCGACAAACCTCAGAGGAGGGAGCCCGGGGGGAGGGATGAGATAAACCAGAGAACTTATATGCATGTATGCGTAACCAATGGACATAGACAACGATGCTGGGGGAGGGGGACGGGATCAGGAGGAGGGTGTCTGTGGGGGAAAAGGAGAAACATCTGTAACAAAAATAAATTAATTAAAAAAAAAATGGGTGCTGGATTTTGTCAAATGCTTTTTCAGCATCTATTGATGTGATCATGCGATTTTTATCTTTCATTGTGTTTATGTGGTGTATCATGTGTATAGATTTGCAAATATTGTACCAGCTTTGCATTCCTGGGATAAATCCTACTTGGTCATGGTATATAATTTTAAAAAATATCTTGCTAAATCTAATATGCTAAAAACAAAATCTGCAGCCATTATGTGGTGACAGACTGGAGATTAGACACCCACTTGCTGCATCTGTGCAGCTTGATGCTCCCATTTCAACAGTCAAGTGCGTTTCATTTTCCTGCTCTGTGCTCACGGTCAGAGTGGCTACTCCTGCGGATGCTCTACCTGTTCACGCTGAGTAGGTGGGGCTCACTCAGCATGTCTCCTTTTTGACTCCCTAATCCCAGGAGAGAAACTGCATCGTACTCGTAGGTTCTGCTCACTCTCAAGGGGAGGAGATGATACAAGGTGCATACAGCAGTGAGACCATCTTAAAAGTCTGCCCCCTGCAGCCTGCTAGAGGAAGCGACACGTGAACTCAGTTCCAAAGGACAAGCGGATGAGCTGACCTGGGAGGTAAGAGGAGCGTGCACGGCAGACGGAACAGCGTTTGCAAAGAAGGAGCATCGGACAGACGCTCTCAGGATCCAGATGCTATGTCCAGACTCATCCGATTGTACCCTTTAAATATGTGCAGATTTTTATCTATTAGTTACACCTCAACAAAGCTAAAAAAAGAAAAAAGACCCAGATGCTGACTTCCTTTCATTGGGGGTTGTGTCTTGCAGTTGTGATTGGAGAAATTTCCTCAGGAGCTATTTTCAGGATACAGCTAGCTAGCCAGCAAGAATTCAGAATAGGAACTCTCTGTGGACCAAGAGAATCTTGGATTATTAGTTGTAAATGTCAGGATATCTGGGTCACCTGAGATGATGCTGCGGTGAACACTCGCCTTGTATTCGTGCGTTGGGTTTCCGGATGTGGCTGTTGCCCTTCCAGATATGTGGCCGCCTCCGCTCTAATGAGCTAAAGCTGTTATGACACGGGGTTTTCAGAGAGGTGCTTTGTCTCTTCAATTAAGTCTTGTTAAGCAAACCCTTTCCTTATCCCCCCACCCCCCAAAAAACCAAAAAGTTTAAAAACAAAACAAAAAGTCCTGACATCTTTCTTTCTTAATCTGGGGAAAGAAGTTGGAATAATTATAGACGGTTTCCCTCTTGTAATTATATAAATGTCACGCGTTGCTTAGACTGTCATTTTCCTGGACATTTTTATCGAAGATGTTTACATCCCTGCGACACATTTGGAGCAAATGGAGCGGCCCTGCTACAGGGTAGTGGCATTGACGGTCGCCATGGGGACTGAATGAAGTCACAGAAAGATGATCTCATAATGCATCACCCAGTGTCAGAGACAGGCAGCCCGACTAGAGAGCAAACTACCAATTAACAAGTGACAATTCAGGGCCAGAGAAGAGGAACAAAACAGAAGGCCGCTTCTGGAAGGTCAGGTTCAAGCTAATTCATTGCTTACTTTGCTCTACCCAAACCACTTACCGTGATTGCTTTCCACCCGTATAAATCTAGTTTAACCAGCTCCGATTTCTATATGAGGAAAATCCAGAAACTGGAGTTTGAGATTTTCGTGAAGTGTTCAGAATTAGTTTTCTAAAAAATCACTTTGCCCAGTCAGGAGGTTTTTAAAATTTTTATTTTTATTTCTGAAAGTCTCTGGGAGGCACTAAGCTTAATAATGAAGGATGTAGATTCTAATACCGAGCTTCCGGCTTTGCCACCTTAGCTTTTTTTGGCCGTACACAAATGACCTCGCCACGCCTCGGTTTCCTCATCTGTAAAATGGGACTAATAATAGTAAGGTCCCACCTCGGGCTTGTTCTGTGGACCATATGGAATCATCCATGCGTCTCGCCTGCTCCTATGGAGGGAGGGTTCAGTCCTGGTTAGCAGTGTTTGTGGGGTGCAAGCACCCAGACTTCTTACAGAAGTAAGGAATTCAAAATCACTTAGAAAGCTTTATCAAACGTAGATTTTAGGGCCCTGCCCTGCTCCTGCTTAATCAGAATCTCCTGATAGGAGGCTCAGATGCCCTGGGCTCCTCAGAGGCATTCTGTGGTGCTCACGGGGATGCTTGCACCAGTCGGCCTCCCGAGTTCGACCAGCGCCTGCGGGAGGGCCAGGCTCAGAAATGCGGATCCAGCCTCCCTGGGGAATCTGGCGCAGGGGATCCGAGTCACAGGTGGACCGGCGGCTCCTCAGTCTCCCCAGGCCCCTCCCGGCTCAGGCCTCGCTCCCCACTTACCAGGACGGGTCTCGTGAAGCTCTCAGCCACTCGTGGGGTGGAGTGGAGTGCAGTTTTCCATGGGGGGAGCAAAGGGGCAGAAGCCCCTTTCTTCTGTGTGGCCAGCTGCTGTCCCGTCTCGCCTGGGACCCAGATGGTTTCCAGTGTGGGGCTGTCCCTCCCTTTCCTCTCGCTCCCTCATAAGGCCAAGCAGAAGCCAGCAGGGGCCCAGGACAGAGCCATCCCTGAGCGGCTTAGGCCACCACTGCCCAGAATGAGGGACGAAACATTCCCTTCAGGTGTATTTGCCACATTTCCTCCAGGGACCAGCAAGGAGGCCATCGGGCGGGAGGCAATGCGGGCCACCTGCTGCCTTGGGCGGGGCCGTGTGGAAGTCTGTGGGGTTGGGTCCAAAGCCCAGTCAGTAATGAAATAAGACTTTCCCATCTGTGTATAGTTCTCAGACCTGAAGAGGTAGTTCGCCAAGAATTCTAGGGTCTTTTTCAAAGATCTTTCTGCGAGAGACAGGAATTGGGCTTCGCTCTAGTTCAGGGCCTGTGACTGGAACAGGACAGCAATGAGAATACAGGTGGACGAGAGGGATGAAAAGTGTACGTCCTGTCACGGAAGATGCAGCCCAGTGACACTTTATTTTTAGGAGGAAAGGGAGGAAGAGAAGAATAGCCTGCCAAGTTCTCTGTTGGGGATTTCCTGTGTCAGGGTGCGAGCTCTGGCCTCACACACACGGGTGGTTAGAAACACCCATAGATTCGGAGACTGACGCATGCATTTCAGCTCCCCCTCTGCTGTGACCCTGTTTTCCTGCAGTAACCATGCTCTGAATGCCTGCTTTCTTCCAGGTCCCATGCTGGGTGCTGGGAGAGGTGAAGATGAGAAAGACACTGTCCTCCCTCAGGGAGCCCACAGTCCCTGTGTGAGGGACCATGGCAGGGCATGCGGCCTCATTGGCTTCACAAGTACAATGTAGGTAAAAACATCCACCCCGCAGAGGATGGGGACTGAATGAGATGATGCAGAAAAATGACGCTTCACCAGTGTCTGGAGATGCCAGGACACGTTTGTTTCTCGGGCCATTTCCATCCCGTTTCTTCTAATGCTGTTTGGAGGTTAGGGTTTGTTCCAACCATCTGGTCATGGTGAAAATTGAGCTGCACCCTGGCCGGGTTGGCCCAGCAGTTAGAGCGTCGGCCTGCGGTCCAGAGAGACCCGGGTTTGGTTCCCACTAAAGGCATGTACCTTGGTTGCAGTTTGTCCCCGGCCCTGGTTGGTCGTGTGGCAGGCAGCCACTCGATGTGTCCCTTTTGAGTCGATGTTTCTCTCTCTCTCTCTCGCTCTCTTTCCCTCCCACTCTATCTGAACAAAAAATGGAAAAATGTCCTCGGGTGAGAATTAAAAAAAAAAAAAGAAAAGAAAATAGAGCTGCATTAAAAGAAAAAAATTCACCAAAATGCACCATGATTTAGGGCAGTAAAACTACTCTGTGTGATACTATAATGGTGGAGAAGTCATAAATTTTCCAAACCCCAATGTAAGCTATGGGTTTGGGGTGAATGTGTCAGTGTAGGTTTATCAATTCTAACTAATGTACCATTTTGGTGAAGGATGTTGATAGTGGGAAGGCTAAGTATGTGTGTGGGTGCAGAGACTTATGCAGGAAATCTTCATTTTGCCGCGAACCTAGAACTACTCTAAAAGTCTAGTGGAAAATGCACCACGAGGTTGGAGGGATCGTCTTAGAAATTAGGGACATTTCCCCTTCTAATTTGCTTTACCTGATTATAAATCCACATACTTTATAACTATACATTTTACTCTAAAAATCCATTCATATATCAGTTGTTTAAAAGTTGAAATGGGTTTTCTGCAGAGAAGATGTTTTAAATGGTTTCAGGGCAACCCACAGTGGTTATTAAACCCGCATGTACTTTCAGCTAAATTCTGAGTTCCAGAGGTTCCCTGAACCCCAAGCTTGCACGAATGCTGAGTTCTTAGCTGAGGTTCAAGAAGCTAAGACTGGGTAGCATGGGTGGAGGCCCCAACTGCAGTGGCCAGAATGATAGTGCTAGTAAACTGGTTATCAGTATAAAACACGTTAATAAACCAGAGATTGCCATATAAGCTTCAAACGTCTCCTCTCTTTTATTTTTTATTTTATTAAAAACTTGTTTTTTTAAATTGATATTAGAGAGAAGGAAGGGAGAGGGAGAGAGAGAGATGGAAACATCGATGAGAGAGAACATCGATTGGCCGCCTCCTGCATGCCCCCCACTGAGGATTTGGTCCACAACCTGGGCATGTGCCCTGACTGGGAATCGAACTGGTGACCTCTTGGTGCATGGGTTGCAACCACTGAGCCACACCAGCCGTGCATCATGGTCTCTCTTTTAAAGCAGCTTCTCCTCTTCCCTCTCATTGCTCAGTCACCTGCCAGCTGGTGGGATCCTGGAGAAGTAGAGGCATTCTAGGGAGAGGGTGGGGGACAGAGAGAGGGAGGGGACAGGGCGAGGGGAATAGACAGGATAGGAAAGGGGCGAGTGTGTGGTGAGGGGGTTATGAAACATTAGGAAAAGCATTTTTATTGATGTCACCTCCTCCATATGTAGGAAACGTGGTGGGCGATGGAATTTCGGCTTGCGTCTCTTCTTTCTAACCGCGCATGTGAGAACAGACCCGAGGTTGCCTGGTCTCTGTCCAGTGGGCTCAGCAAATTTCTGGCTGGCTGTGTGCATACGCGCATGGAGACAATCTGAGCATGTAATTCAGAGAAGCCCAATGTCTCTGTGCTCTAAAGCCTTTGTTTACTTATTTACACATGACACCCTTAATTCCATGGTGCTCAAGGTGTTTTGCAAATATTAAATTAACTGCTCACCTTCTTCGTGTCTCCAGAAGGCGATGAAAGAAGTCTTTGACTATCAAACATTATGAACTCAATCGGAAAAACAGTCTTGCCAGAGGAGGGACGATCAAGGGGAAGGAAAAGAGAAAGATGCGATAGGCAAAGGAGCCCTCGATGAAGAGAAAGTCTCCTGCAGCTCCCAGCCGCCGGGGGCAGCTCTGGCTCATCGTCCTGCAGCCGGGCCCCCACCACCGGCCAGCGTTCCTTATGGTGACTACGTGTGTTTCGAAGTTTGCTACTTATTACCTTAGTAGATAACTTCCCTACTTGAAGACTATTTCCATATCTGTAAAATGAGCATGACAAGAGTGTCTACCTTATAGATTTATTGTGAAGAACACTTGTCATAAGAGTTACCGTTATCATCATCAGCAGCAGCAGCAGCATCATCATCTTAGCAAATCTCTCTCTTGATCACTGCTGGTAAAGGGATTATTTTGCTTCAGCCAAAGCTGCGTCGGAATATTCCTCATGGCAGGTTGATTGCAGAAATGCTCCCCAATTCCCCCTTCCTTTCCTATGGCTATGCCTTTAACAGTGTGGTTTGTTATGCACCAATAGCTGACTGCTACAGCCCTTGTTTCAGGTTTACATTTCACTGATTTTGCCGGAATCTTTCTTCCTAACTTACAAATATTCATCCATTCTATGAATTCATTGAAGGGAAAGAAAGGTGAATTCATGCAAGTTCCAGTCATCATGAAGCAACAGTCTGGTTGGGGAAGTAAATCATGGCAGGTAACTATAATGAATGGCTAAAATAATGACCATAAAAGAGTTATGAATGTAAGAAAATGGCATTATGAGAAGAAAACCTGTTTTTAGCCTGGACTTGGGGCAGAATGGGAGAGTTGGTGAAGTCACATAAAAGAATTTCTCCAGTGCTTCCAGAATCCACACTTCTCCCTCCATCCTCATGTCTTCAACCTGGCTGGACAGGTTGCAATAGTCTAACTCATCTCCTTTTCTAGTTTTGATTTTGCTTTAATCCTGTTTTTTTGTTTGTTTGTTTTGTCAAATAGTTTTCTCTGAAATGCAAATCTGGCTGTTACTCCCCTACTTTAAATCCTTTGGTGGCTTCCCATTGCCCTCAAGATAGAGCCAGAACTCCAATGTATGGGACACAGCACCCTCCTGGTCAGTCTCTCCCCCCCTAGTTTTATATCTGACCGTGTCTCTCATTTATTACCTAAGATCTAGCTGTGGTTTTTGAAGTCTCCGAGGGGCATAATATTCTTCTTCTTCTTGGTTTTGAAAAAATTGAGAAAAACAACCCAAAGGAGTCATAATATCAATATACCACCTCTTGTTTTGCTAGCCAATTCCCTTGAACTAGGCAAGTTACCCATCCAGCCCAAGAAAACCAGCAACTGTAAAATGCATAACTGAAGATGCATAGAATTCCTGCTCTTTGCATGTAATTTGCTCCCAAGAGGATACAAAGAGCTCTGTTTTATTCTTTTCAAATATACCAATCAGGTAAGTCACCTCACATACTCCAGAGACATCAGGAGAAGGGAAGAGGTGTCCCTCTAGCAGTACTGAACAACCATGCTCCCACCCCTCCCTCTCTCCGCTGCTCTCATACCTGTGCATCTTTGCACAAGTTGCTGCTTCTGCCTGGAACATTTACAATGAATGGGAGCCCAATGCATCACCAGAATGTCAAAGAGGTCAATAACTTTGATGAGCTTAAGAACCCCTGGTATAGCACTTGAGAATGGTCATCTTTGAACAAGTTTGCTTGGATTATATCCCAGCTCTGCTGCTTCTGAGACCTGTAATCATGCAGTAATTAATTAACTTCATTGAGTCCCAGTTGTCTCATCTCTAAAATGGAAGTATCTGTAGAATGAACTGCTAGAGCTGCTGTGAAAAGTAAAAAAGTATAATGCATGTTTAAGACAGTACCTGGCTCAACCTAAGTATACTCTACATCTAGCTATAAAACATGTTATTTGTGCCTATTGTTTAAAGGGTAAAATAGTTGTAGAAAGTTTTTACATAAAACATCAGTTCTCTGTCTCTCTTGCTCAACTTTCCTTTCCCCAGAAGCAATCATTCAAGTTTTTTTATATAATATTTTTGATATTTATTTCTGTTACTAAACACCCAGCTTTTATTGCAACTTGTTGATCTTTTTTCAGTCTTAGATGTTATCTAAGAACTCCCATTGGTTCTCCTGCAAGTGCATATTCTTGCCACCTTTTTGTCCTAATCCTCCTAACCATCATGATTTCAGTTAGATGAACATTCTGTTTACATTATCATACCTGCAAATGCTACATCATTATGCTATGTGAATGCCACTCTTATCTGAGCAATGTAGTCAATTATAATTACTTTTCCTTTCCTGTACTTTTGTTTTCCCCAGAGCTACTATTTACCTTGTTTTTTCTTTTATTTAGCGTTCTGTTCTTATCCATAATTCAACCCTGAGTTTTTCCATTTGTCTACATCTTCTTTTTTCTCAAAGTGTACAGACATTTTAGGTATTTTTTTTAAATCTATTTACATTTTTGTAAATAATACCCCAAGCCTTTATCCCTGATTCACCTTGGACTACCAGCCCTTTTATGCTCTCATTCAGGAATCTTCCTTTTCAATTATTCTAGGGATTCTTTTCTCCTCTCTCCTGGGGAACATATTCTGTTTCTAATATTTCATGTTTTCTTTCTTGGATAACTTTACCTATTTTGTGGTTCATATTCTCTAGCAGTTTCCTGAGAAAAGAGTTATCGAAGGGACTATTTTTTAAAAACTAGACTGCATATCTGAAAAACGATTAATTTTATACTGTTGATTGAAAGTTTAGCTGGGTATAAAAATCCATCTTGGAAATAAATTTCTTTATGAATTTAAAGGTATTCACCCCTCCCCACTGCCTTCTATTAGCCAGAATTGCTATTAAGAATTCTGAAGCCTTTTTGATTGCTTATCTTTTGTACATTTTGTTCCTTTTGTGAGACCATCAAGGAGTTCTTTATTTCTGGTATTTTGAAATTTCATAATTATGTCACTTGTTTTGGGTTTATTTTCATCCATTGTGCGTAGTCAACACATTTTCAAATCTAAAAATCATGTTATTTTTGTATATTCTTGAATTATTTTTTAATGATTTACCCTTAATTTTTTTTTCTTTTTAAATTAAAAAAAATTTTTTTATCCTCACCCGAGGACATTTTTCGATATTTTGTTCAGATAGAGTGGAAGAGAGAGAGAGAGAAACATTGACATGAGAGAGACACATCGAGTGGTCGCCACCCACATGACCCAACCAGGGCCGGGGACAAACTGCAACCGAGGTACATGCCCTTAGCGGAAAGCGAACCCGGGTCTCTCTGGACCGCAGGCTGATGCTCTAACCGCTGAGCCAAACAGCCCAGGGCCCCTTAATTTTCTTGAATCTCCCTCCACCCCACTACACTATTGCCTCTATTATCTAAATGTAGGGTATTCAGGACTCGTACTTAAACACTTTTATATTTTTCTTTCCAATTTTATTTGAAAAGACTCTTCTGGAAGATAGGAAAGCCAGCCGTCTGGCATTAGACAAAGGAAACATGCTTGGAATTTTCAGCATCTAAAATGCACAGGTTCACTTAATTTTCTATTATTAGTTTGATAACCCCACCCTCAGATGGACCTGATATCTCCAAGACCAGAGACCCTCTCTCTTTTTTTAAAAAAAAAAGGTTTTCATTGATTTAAAAAAATTTTTTTTTAGAGAGAGAGGAAGGGAGAGAGGTAGAAACATCAATGTGAAGAAGAAATATTGATTGGCTGCCTCCTGCACAGTCCACAACCCTGGCATGTGCCCTGACTGGGAATCAAACTGGGACCTCTCAGTCCATGGGATGATGCTCAATCCACTGAGCCACACCAGCGGGGCAGAGACCCTCTCTTTTACCCTCTCTAGAGCAACAAACCTTTTGCCTTTACTGAGGTGGAGGGCAATCACTCAACTGTGGGAAGTGGGTCCTGTGCATCTGAAAACTTAAGCAGATTTTTTACAACATTTCTTCCTTGTCTCCTACTGGTAAAGTATCTAATGCCACCAATTTCTGAGCCTTCTGAGAATTCTGTTATCTAAGCCAGGTTGGTTTTCATTTTTCTCTACTTCTAGCAGAAAAATTGGTTTTTCAGACCTGGAAAGTCACTTGTCACTTATCCATGTGTCCTGCAACTTTCAAAAGTTTTCACTCCCTTATTCTTCCCATTCTTTAGAGTATATGCCTTAAGACAAAATATTTTACTGATAAGTTTAATGGAGTTTCAAGAGGGAGAAAAAATAGATGTGTGTATGTAACCTATTGTCTTTACTCAAAGATCTTATATTCTTCACATGGTAATCAGAATAATCTTTTAAAAAAAATGTGAATCAGAGGGTTTAAGCTGCTCCCCCAACAAAAACCTTAAATGGCTTTTTAAAATATATAGGATTAATGCGAATATCTTAGCATGGCAGTGCATGGTCCGGTGCCTTCCTACATCTCTAACCTGTTTTTATATCTCATTCTCTTTAGCTCGCTGTGTTTTGGCCACGCTCGTCTCCTTTCTCTTTGCCAAAGGTGTTAAAGTGAAGTAGACTGTTCGGCATTTACCCTTGCTCTCCACCCCGCCTGGAATGCGTTTCCCTGGCCTCTCCCATCACCAGCTCCTTGGAGTCATTTAGGTCTCAGCTGAAATGTTTCTTTCAGAGTGACACTTGCCTTGTCACTTAGGACATGTTCAGAATAGAGGTTATTGATGAATATGTCTTCAACAGTGTTTGAGGGAAGGAAACTCTGTGAACCACTGCCTGCTTTTTGAAACCTTCCTGCTTCCCAGAGAAGGACCTGAAGAGAGCCCAAGGAAGGAGGTAAAGGTGAGGGGTAGCCTGTGATTCGAGGGGAAGTTGTCCTGTCCGGAGAGTCCATGCGTATGGCCCTGCCTCCTGTGGTGGGGCTGTGTGTCCATCTCTGCTGCTTCCCTGAGGGTTGACTCCAGGCCATGAACAGATTTGCCGCAATAGCTGGAGATGGGCAGACACTTAAAACCAAGCATAGACTTAAAAATTATTTAAAAGTTTCATTTCCAGATTTTTCTTCTGTCCTATCTCTTTGGCTTAACAGCAGTCTCCAAATGTTTCTGCTTATCACATGCAAAGATAATTTTGAAAAATTATATGTTCCCTTAAAAGTTTTTGAATTGACATCTTAAATTTTCATCTGAATTTCAAATAATTGCCAAGGATGTAAGTAAGGGTCAGTGAATTATAAATATTGACATTTAAAAATAAAACTGCCACACTGAGACTTTAAATGTATCCATTGAGATCTAACCATTTAAAACTCGCTATCAAATATTTAAAATGTGTAAGAATAATTTATTTAAAAAGACCCGGGTATTTTACAGTCTTATGTAAATATTGTCAGGCGTGGGACAAAATATTGCATTTCTCACACCAAGCTTTGCCCTTATTAGACGTGTTTGCAAGACAGGAAAAATCAAGGCATCTGGTTCTGCATTCCTTGGAGATTGGACAGGAGTCAATGGTATTAAAAGAAAAAAAAGAAGGATGCTTCCGAGCCATTAATTTTTCAGGACCACGGACAGAGGTCTCCCTCAGCTGTTTGAGCCATGCTGCTCCTAAACGTGGGTTGCCAGGCCAATGGGGTATGACACCAAGAAGGAGGGGAAGGTGAGCTGACCCCGTGATGAAGGAGCAGATCACAGTAAGATGCCTGCAACTCCCGAGTGAGCTGGAACCGGAGGCATGCTGGTCCCTCCGGTGTCTATCCCAGGCTGGGGTTCCTAAATGCTGATAAGCGTCTCCACTGTCCCGATGCTATGCTGAGGTTGTGCCTTGAGCCAGGAGATTTTTCAGAGCCAGGAGGAAGAGAACAGCATTCCAGATTCCTAATTAAGATTTCCTGGGGCTACAACTTAAATTGGCTTTTTTTTCCCCTTCAGCAAACACTAATGGACAGAGAGACAAGAGTGTCCAATAGCTACTGGCTGGGAAATAAGTGGCATTTGCAGATGGATGAGCAAAGGAAAAGTCAAACCCAGTCAGTTGAGAGTAGGGAACAAGCAGAGATTAAGTGCAAAAAGATTTAAAATCCAGTCTACACTGGCTCTGAGGCTTGCTGATTGAATTTATGCAGTGCCTGAGACGGAGGGTCAGAGAAGAAATGGAGACATGTCAAGATAAACTTTTCAACTGTTCTTTTTTTTTCTCTCTCTATCCATCCAAACACTAAACTGATTTTTCAACCAGCTTGATTTCAGTAACATGAGTACTTATGATAGAATGCGTTTAGGGGTTAAAAACACATATTTAGATGTCAAGCAAACCTGGATTTGTCATTAATCTCTTATTTGCTTCTCCTATAACCTTGGGCAAGTTAATTAATTTCCCTAAAGCCCCAGGCCCACCCAGTCTTGTGGAAAGCATCCCCAGGGCTGGGCAAAGCTTAGACCTCCTAATTGTACATGGTGTTCTGGACTCAGTCTGTCATTTGAAAAATGGAGACAATATTTTCCTGGTGGTGATGTTGGGAGAGTTAAGTAGGTTACTGTGCAGAAATTACTTAGCTTGGTAGGTGACATATAATGAACATACAGTAACTGTTGGCTATTCATATGACTCTGTACCAGGGATTTTATAGCATTATTGAATTTAATCCCCAGAGCTATCCTATGAGGCAAACCTTGCCCAAATTACCAAAGCTAGTAACGAAAACATCTTGGATTAATTCAGGAAGTCTCACTCCGAGCCTATGCTCATAACTAGTATGCTTTGAATAACACATACGTTTTTCATTTTTCTTTCCCCTCTCTCTATCTACTTATCTATCTATCTATCTATCTATCTATCTATCTATCTATCTATCTATCTATCTATCATCTATCTATCATTTATTTATTATCATTATTGTCCTCATCATTATCTCTATTATGTATCTGCCTGTCTGCCAATCTCTATCAATCATCTATCTTTCTATTAATCTGTTTACACCCTCTGCACACATATTTGTGTGTATACAGTTAGCCCAACAGTGCAGATAACCAAACAGAGGCTCAGAGAACCTAACAGACCTCAGGTAACAGAGCTGATTTTTATTCCAGAAGGGTCTGACTCCAAAACCTGTGCTGTGATTTTTTTCCTCTACCTCAAGATTATGATCACACGGAGTCAACAATTGTTTTCCAGTACAGGCATTTTAAATTGTACTGTTAAGATTTTTAAAAAAGTAGATAAAAGTGTCAACTCTTTCCCTTAACTTTGTGTGTTCCTAGAAAATAAGAAAGTGTATTTTAATGAGCAGTACTGGAGCTGATGTTTTGGGGATGAAGAGCACATACTTTCAGGAGTTTGAATGGTACACACACTACTCGCACACCCTCGAGGGCTTGGTAGCCTTCCTGCCTGGCTGCGCGGTCCTGCTAGGCGCCACCATGGCTGCTACGTTTTAAAGGCAACAGGCAGGCCCACAGGCAAGTGGCACGGGGAGGAGTGTGCTACGCCCTCACATTCTATACAGAGATGCTCTACGGAGCTGACACAATTATCTGCAGTAATAGAGGAGAGTCGGCAGCGCGCAAGACCCAAAGCAGCAGGCAATCTTCAAATCATAACTCCTTAGCGTTGGAATGCAAAAAATTCACTGGGATAATTTAGCATCTGATTAACTTTCTTAATTAGGCTTCCCATAAACCAGCATGAGCTCCTCAGCATCTCTCCCAGAATATATAACCCTCTGCGGTGGCTTCTGATTCCTTGGGGGATGACTCCTCGTCGCGCCCTTTGCTGTCTTTGTGGCAGTTGGTCCAAGTCATTGCCTCTCTGAGTCCCAGGTCATCTCAGTAGATGACCTCGCGGTAAGCCCACCAAGAAAATGAGACCTGCTGCTATGTCCTCTCTCCCCTCCCCTCCCAGGCATCTCCACAAGGACAGCTGAGCGAACACGTCACAGCGTCCCTGGAAATTCCCAATCGCAAGTATTCTCTCGTTTTCCCTGTACGCCTTAGAAATACCTGGAAACCACTATTTTTTGAATACAGAATAAACCTCCCTAGATTGCCTCTTTGACCCCCGGGGACACAAAGGTCTGTGTTCAGACTTCTGGTTACGAAAATGTGAGCACTCACCCCAGTGTGCGGCTCTCCTCCCCGCTCAGGAAGACGCGGTCCGCTCCTTCCACCAAGCCTCCTCTGGCTCCTGGGAGGCTGTGCTATCGCTTTCCCCTCGCCCCACCCCATCGAGTGCCTCCTTTCTACTGGATTCTTCCGGGCACCTTCCAACTACTTTGGGGGTCTTCATACAAAAATAAAAACAAAGACAATCTCACTTATAGGTGGAATCTAATGAGCAGAGTAAAGTGATGAATAAAATAGGTCCAAAGGCTGGATGCATGGATGCATGGAACAGACTGACTGCTGTCAGGGGGGCAGGGCAGGAAAAGTTTGTCCAAAGTACATATATGCATATAGGCATAGTCCAGGGACACTGACAATAGTGTGGGGAAGGCATTGGGGGGGGGGAGGGGAGAGGGCTAGGGGGGGTAGGAAGGCAGGGGGAAGTGACGGACGTCTGTAATACTGTAATAATAAATAAAGAATTAAAAAAAATGACAAAGGGGTCCAGCCGGTGTGGCTAGGTAGTTGAGCATCAACCCATGCACCAAGAGGTCGCTGGTTCGATTCCCAGTCAGGGCACATGCCCAGGTTGTGGACCAAGTCTCCAGTGGGGGCATGCAGGAGGCGGCCAGTCAATGTTCTCTCTCATTGATGTTTCTCTCTCTCTCTCCCTCTTCCTTCCTCTCTGTCTAAAAATCAATAAAGAAAAAAATTTTAAAATTAAAAAAAATAATAATAGGCAAAAAAAAAAAAAAAAAAGAAAAGTAAAACCCAAAATGTTCAGAACTCACGTTTCCCTCAAGCTCCTCCTCTTCTCTTCGATGCCTCCTACTCCTTTGTCCGTCGCGCGCTGTCCAGCAGTCTCCTTTCCACCTGAAATATACTTTGTTAGGAGACCTGTAACCTCCAGCAATTTTTTTTTACACTGTTCTGTTATTCTGTTGTTGTTGTTAATCCTCACCCGAGGATATTTTTCCATTGATTTATTTTTCTTTTATTAAGAGAGAATGCAAAGGAAGGAGGGAGGGAGGAAGGGAGAGAGAGAGAGAGAGAGACAAGACAGACAGACAGACATTGACTGGCTGCCTCCCAAACGACCCTGACTGGGGCCAGGGATTAGACCCACAACCCAGGCACATGCACTTGACCGGAATCAAACCCAAGACCCTTCGGTCCTCTGGACGATGCTCTAACTGCTGAGCCAAACCGGCCAGGTCTGGGTTGTTATTGTTTTATGTCTATTTTCCCCACTAGTCTGTTCTTTGAGACCAACAAGCCTTCTCCTTTGTCCTTCAGTAGGGGCCCTACCATATTGTACCTTCTCGACTCTCATTTACAGAATGCATGAGCTCTGTCAAGTGCGCGGGCCCTTCCCCTCGTCACTCTGAGGGTCTTCTCGGGCATGTCTGCTGCTCGTCATCCCTCCTTCTTGAAATTCTCACAGATGTTGGATTCTAGGATGGAGTTTATCTTCCTGTGTTTACCTCAACCTGCTGCTAGAAGGAATGACCGGGTCTTATTCATCCCTGCATCCATAGTGTGTTGCACAGGGTCATAAGCAATCTACTGGGTTAGAGTAGGGGAATCACGCTGGACCTGTAGGGATTCTCTGCATCCTGCTTCCATCATAGAAGGTGTTACCTAAATGAGTTCCTAATTCTCAGAAATCTCAGGTCTTTCCAGGGTGTGGTCGTTTGAACTCTGCCTGATTTACATCCATGGATCATAAGACACTTGCTACTAATAACTATGGAATACCCTCTTTGTATTTCATTCTAATGTTTTTTTCTTGAAATAAGTAGCCTAAAAAAGTTTTAAATCTGATTTCAACGAAGAAATCTGACTGAAGGTCAAGTGTGCCTCATCTCTTTGGAAGAAGAAGCAATAAATGTGCCCAAAACGACCTGAAGAAAGAGCAGTTAATATGAAATCAGAGTCTGACCAGTGTGGCTCAGTGGTTGAGAATTGAGCCGTGTGCCAAGATGCTGCCAGTTCGATTCCCGGTCAGGACATATCCCCAGTGGGGGACAGGCAGGAGGTGAGCAAGTGATGTTCTCTCTCATCAATGTTTCTATCTCTCCCTCTCCCTTTCTCTGTCTCTAAAAATCAATAAAGGAAAAATAATATGAAATTAGAAGCTCAGTTGATTGCTCCCAAGACTATGGGATGGATTGGTTACAGAATTGCCTCAGTTCTTCCCTAATTTGTGTACTCTTGCCTTTCTGCAACGTGATGTTCCAGGGACCTCCTCCCCTCCTGGAATCTCAACAGGCTTTTAGGACCTGCTTTGGACAGTTGAACACGGTAGGAGTTCTGTGTGCCAACGTCAGCCTGGGGCTCACAGGTCTTCCAGGTTTCCATTCACAAAGCTGGGCTAGTCCACTGTAGAAGGAACGATTAGGAGATCATCCCACACTACCAATCCCCAGCCTGATGCCCAGCTGGCTGCAATATATGAGTGAGCCCAGCCAAGATCAGCCGAGTTCAGCTCAGTTCAGCTCAGCTCAGCCCAACAGCAGCACCCAATCCACAGATTTTTGAACTAGATAAATGCTTGCCATTGTAAGACCCTGCATTTGGGGATAGTTAGCGTATCTAGACAAAGGAAAAGGCTAGGCCAGAAATATCTGCTTGGTGTGCCTAATTATCTTAATAATGAAATGACAATTGTCTAATATCTAGTTGATTATCTTGATCGATTCAGAAAAATAGCTTTATTGAGATATAATTCACACACCATACAATCCATCCATTTAAAATGAGTAGTGTAATGGTTTTTAGTGCATTCAGAGTTGTATAACCACTACCAAATCAATTTTAGAATATTTTTATAGTCCCCCAAAGGAAGCCTGCACCCTCTGCAGTACCCATTTTCAACTTCCCATCACCCTTTTATTCTTGTCATTGGCAATCACTAATCTACTTTCTATCCATAGAGAACTGCCTATTATGGAAATATCATATAAATGGAATCCTATACTATATCATCTTTTGTGATTGGCTTCTTTCACTTAGCATAATGTTTACAAGGTCTATTCATGTTGTAGCATCTATCAGCACTTGATTCCTTTGTATTATCAAATTAATATTTCATTATATGGACATATCATGCTTCATTTGTCCACTCATCAGTTGATAGACATTTGGATTATTTTCACTTTAGGGCTATTATGATAAATCCTGCCCCTTTCTGTGTGGACAAATGCTTTCATTTCTTTGGTGTATATGTCTGTGGAACTGTTGGGTCACGTTGTAGCTCAGTGTTTCACCTTTGGAGACCTGTAGACCCCTTCCCACAGTGGCTGTACCACTTGTCATTCACCAGCACTGTTTGAGGGCTCTAATTTCTCCAGATCCTCGCCAACACTTGTTATCTGTCTTTTTTTTTTTATCCTCACCTGAGGACATTTTTCCATTTTTTTGTTCAGATAGAGTGGGAGGGAGAGAGAGGAAGAGAAAGAGAGAGAGAAACATCGATGTGAAAGGGACACATCGAGTGGCTGCCACCCACACAACCCAACCAGGGCTGGGGACAAACTATAACCGAGGTACGCGCCCTTAGTGGGAACCGAACCCAGGTCTCTCTGAACCGCAGGCCAACACTCTAACTGCTGAGCCAAACTGGCCAGGGCTATCTGTCTTTTTTATTATAGCCATCCTAAGGGTGTAAAATGGGATCTTATTGTGGTTATAATTTGCAATTCCCTGACCATAATGATATTGACACTTTTTCATGTGTTTATTGTGTTCGTTTGTGTATAATCTTCATAGAAATGTCTGTTCAGATGCTTTGCCCATTTTTTTCTTTTTATATAAATATGTTTTCATTGATTTTTTTTAGAGCAAAAAGAAGAGAGAAAGAGATAGAAACATCGATGTGAGAGAGATCCATCAATCGGCTGCCTCCTGCATGCCCCCTACTAGGAATCGAGCCTGCCACCCGGGCATGTGCCCTGACTGGAAATCAAACCGGACCTCTCAGTCCATGGGGTGACGCTCAATCCACTGAGCCTCACTGGCTGGGTCCATTGCCCATTTTTAATCGGGTAATTTGTCTTTTTACTATTGAGTTGTATCTTCATTAATATTTACCACATGGGAAGCTAAAATTTCCATGAAAATGCAGTTACCGGTATTTTTGCGTTTACCCTGACTTAGTTCATGGCTTCCCAGCACTGACGGTCAGATTATTTGGGAGGCCTTTTAGAAATAGAACATCTTGGGCCCTACCCTCAGAAACTGCAATCTAACAGGGGTAGGGAAAGTTCACTAATTTGTATTCAAACCAAAGACCCATGTATTCCTAGGGGAAGCAGTGTTGTGAAATAAGGGACCTGCCTTGAATATTTCAGGTCAATATCAGGGGGAAGGAAGGCATCCAGCTCTCACACTCCAGGTATTCTTTGCAACATGTAGGAAGGCTTAAAATGCTGTGTTTAGAGAGCAGCAAGGGGCAGAGGACGACAAGGTTCAGGGGTGACAATTTATTAACTGCTCTTGAAAAAGCACTGACTCTCCTTTCTGGAGATTGTAACTCACAGGCAGGTCCCAGAAGAATAAACTAGCAAGAACTCAAAGGAAAAAAAAACAAACCACTGTTTAATAGCAGTTGTCCAAACAAACTCCTAGCTAGTGCTGGGAGAGAAGGGACGGAGCAGATTTTAGGAGCAACGGCAATGCTGGAGATGGGGGCCGTTCTGCAGCATGTCCAGTCGGTCTAGGCGCCCGTTGAGCTCAGCTTCCACATTCCAGATTCCGATTCTGGAAAGGGAGGCTGGAAAGGACCCCACTTTGGGGGGTTGGGCACCATTACTTGCAAGTAGTAAACGTGTGGGTTTTTTAAACAAATTAATCTATTTTACAGATGTTTCTCCGTTTTCCCCCATTGACACCCTCCTCCCTGCTCCCGTCCTCCCCCGACCTGCACTGCGTTGTTGTTGGTGTCCATAGGTTGTGCATATTTGCAAATAAGATCTTTGGTTTATCTCTTCCCACCCTCCCACCCCCTCGCCCTCTGAGGTTGGTCAGTCTGTTCCCTACTTTCACGTCTCTGGGTCTCTTTTGTTCATTATATTCCACAAAAAAAGTGAGACCATGTGAGATTTGTCTTTCTCAGATTGGCTTATTTAGATTAGCATAATAGTCTCCAGGGTAAGAGATCTTTCTTTCTTACAGCTGCATTGTATTCCATGGTGTAAATGTACCCTTGCTTTTTTATCCACTCATCTACTGATGGGCACTTGGGCTGTTTCCAGATCTTAGCTATTGTGAATAGTGCTGCTATGAACATAGGGGTGCACATATTCTTTCTGATGGTTGTTTCAGGCTTCTTGGGATAAATGTGTTTTTGAGTCTCCCTTTGCAAAAATTCTTTGCAAAGTGATTTGTAGCAGCGTTAATTGAAAACAAGTCCTCTGTTAACTCTGTATGGAAGCTGTGGTCATATCTGCTTCAATAAGAATAGAGTGGACCCAGGCACCAAGAGGTCACTGGTTTGAGTCCCAGTCAGGGCACATGCCCAGGCTGTGGGCCTGATCCCCAGTGGGGGGCATGCAGGAGGCAGCCAATCGATGTTCTCTCCCATCGATGTTTCCATCTCTCTTTCCCTCTCCCTTCCTCTCTCTCTAAAATCAATAAAGAAAAAAGAAGAATAGAAAAAAGCCTAGAAGGAAGTAAACCAAAAGATTAACATTCCGCACATTTCACTTTTCCCCAAAATATGCATGAACTATTGTTGTTTTAATTAGCAAATTTCTTTTTTTGGGAGGTAGGTAACACATTTAGATTTAAGTGCACAGAATCAAAAGCCAGGCTGCCTGGGTTCACATTTCAGCTCTGCCACTCGTTAGATGTGGAACTGGGGAAACAGCCCCTCTCCCGTGTCTCATTTCCATCACCCCTAAAACGAGCATACTACAAGGACACCCCTCGTCGAGCTGATGTGAGGACGGACAGAGCTGCTCTACTTGAGGTCTGTGCCACGTGCACCTGGCCTTTGGTGCGCACTGCAGACGTGTTTGATGTTACTGTTATTATGGGTTTAACTTTGCCGATTTTGAGCTGATTCATCTGTGTATTCATTCAAACATGCAATGAGCATCTTCCATGTGCCAAGGTCTATGCTACCAGGCAGTAGAGCAGAGATAAGAAGGTGGGAGGGGTGGTTCTTCTTCTCAAGCTCATGAAAGATCCAGTAGAAACCCACTCTCATTTCCTTCTTCACTGTGCGATGCTCACAGCTCCAGGCTTGTGCCGGGTCTAGGGGACCCACCGTGCCCATGGTCGGCCCATCGTCTGTTCGGCTTCCTCCTGTTTCTGTTCCTCATTGTCCGTTTCCAAGAGGGACTGCCATTCCTTCCGTGCTTGCTTATCACGCGCCAGGCACCACGCCGTGTTTTCCAGACTTCACGGTGCTCAAGACTGACATTTGCCCTTCGGGCTAGTTATGCTTTCCAGTCTATCGATGATTAAAACCAGTTTCTGGAGGGTCAAGTTTGTTGGTCAAGGTCATATTCCTGCTGTGATCCCCAAAGCCGGTGCTTTTCATGACGATGTGCGTTTTCCTCTTAAGTTTCAGTTTATGCCGACTGGAATAAGCATTTTTATCAACCTCTCCATCAGTGACTCCTAATGGACTTTGGTTTCACGTGGAACCGGGCTTGGAAGGGAAGGGGGGGAGGGGGAGGTTGAGGAGATGTCTGAGTTAGGGAAAAGCATTCATCAAATGCCATCAGGGAGCAGAAACATAACTCTGGTCAAAATGTCTCACTAACAGAATCAAATCTTGATAAATCAGAATCCTATGTTTTTCAAACCTCTCCATCCCCAAACTCCAAAGTAATAAACCATTTGGATAAAATTCAGTGTTCTTTCAGGTATGAGTCATAACATTTCTTTTTGTAGGAAGTATACGCAGGGGCACTTGGAAGACAGATGGCCCTCTAGAGCCATCTCGAAGTTAATTTGCCCTGCACTGGAGATAAATATCATTTCTGATGTTGGAGATTAACCCTAGCCAAGCTAGTGTTCCTAGCCAGCCCACCCTCCCTGTGCTTTGGGAAATGTTCTGTGCTTCCCCAGCTTCTAGAACACAGAGGTGTGAATGCCACATCCTAAGAGTGTTGTTAAAAACCAAACCAAACCAGCCTTTCTTTTGTGGCCTGTTGATTTGATGATGTTTGGAGACGGTAATGAGGAAGAGCTTCTATTTTCTGCTCCTTATTAGTGTTTTGGGTGCATATATTTAACACCTGTAGAGATATTTCACACTATTATGCTATGCTTTGGCTCTCAGGACTGCTAGGGAATCTGTTTGGAAATTGGAAGATAACAGACAAACAAAAAAGGACTTTGATTCGCATGGCTGATTTCACATTCTTTTGCTCGGTACCCTTTTATCCGCTAATTATTGAGTTCGTCTTATCTTTCCGACTTCACTTCACCTGTCAATAGCATGCCCCCTGATTCTCGGAACTTCTCGGCCTGGTCGAGTCCCTGGGGAAGCTACTGGAGCGGGACTTACCTTTTATTGTCCTTCTCTCTCCTGTGCTTGCCTCATTTGTAAGGTTCATTCTCGGCTGTCTACCGTTCTCGTAGATTCAGAGAGTGGCTTGGCATTAGCTGGTGAAAATGTAACGATTCAGGACTTGATTAAAATGGTGTTTGTGGTCTTTCAGGTGGTAGGAGGATTTTATAGTTACTTGATTTGTAGTTAAAAAGGAAAAGGTAGCAGATTGGGCTCTGCCATCGATGGTGATTGAACGTTGTTTTCGTGAACCGAGTTTGAAAATGTAAATACGATGTTCGGGAAATGGGTGGTGGTCGTGGCTTCAGGCTACGGCAGGTGGGGGTCCCAAGGTTCCTGGAGCCCAGCTGGGGGTGCAGGGAGGTGGGAAGGAACAGTGGCCGCCAAGCCTTGAGTATCCACCACCAGCCCCGGGCTTCCAGGGGAACGTTAGTGTTGGGAAAATGAAGACATGTTTAGAAACCTTACTCTAGTCATGTGACTGAGACAGGAGCGAGAGAGCAGGTTGAAGGGAGAATTGAAAAGACCTGAGGTCCAACCCAGTCACTAATTCCTGGTTTATCACCTTTAACAGACATGTGTGTTTATTTTCTCAAATATCTTCTGAAAAATAACAGCCTCGTGGAGTGAGGCTCTGTGACTGGTCCAAGGCTCCACAGCTGGGACTTGGCAGCACTGTGTTTGAATCCAGGCAACTTAGTAACTGGAACGAGGTGTAGAGATTAGGAGAAAAGTTATCCTAATTAAATAACTCACCTAGGTAAATGGTGGGCATACTCATAATTATAAATACATTTAATGAGACACACCTTCTGGTGTTTCAGATAATATCACGGAGACATTTAATTTCAAACAGGAAATGTTAGAGCTGGGTAGAAACCCCCAGAGCATCTAACTCAATTACTTTATCGTATAGATTAAAACAAAGTGGGGAGGCAGAGAGAAGTGATCTACTGAGAACCCCCCGCCCCCGACACACACAGGCTATTACGGTGCAGAGATGTAGGTCTCCCATCTCCTGGTTCAGTGGACCACTCTCCACTCATACGATGTAACCCACAGGGCTTTCCACAGGCAACCCAGGAAATTACTAAAACATAACTCAGAAGCTCCAAGTATTTTATTTTGTGCACACTACAGGTGTTTTTGGAGATAAAGTTGGGGTCACTTACTTGGGAGCATGTCGAGAAGCTGATATAATGCTTCCTCATGGACTAGGATGAAAAAAACGTGAGTTATATTTTGTCTGAATCAGACCTGAGCTGCTTGGCATCCAAGCCTATCATTCGCTCCTTCATTCCTCCACCCACCCTCTGAATTCCTTCCTTTCCCTCTTCTTCTACGTCCAACTCGTTACATTCAATAGTGTATTTTTCACTGTGTTACCTCCACCACCCCTGCCGCCACCACACCCCCCAACCTTGCCCGGGTTCAGGGCAGCATCTCTCGTCCCCTGCTCACTGACCATGTCCTAACTGGTCTCCCTGCCTCCAGGCTAGCATGCGATCACGTGATCCCCTTGCCTAAAAGACGGCTAGACGCCCCCACAGGTCTCGAGGTAGTGCTGACTCCCTTTGTTTAGCACAGTAGGCTCTCCCTGTCTCTGCCACCCTCCGCCTCTGCCTGTATCTCCTCTCGCCGACCCCGCGCCCCACCTTTGCCTCTCTCTCGCTTTATTTTTATTTATTTATTTTTTTATCCTCACCCGAGGACATTTTTCCATTTTTTGTTCAGGTAGAGTGGGAGGGAGAGAGAGGAACAGAGAGAGAGAGAGAAACATCGATGTGAAAGGAACACATTGAGTGGCTGCCACCCGCACAACCGACCAGGGCCGGGGACAAACTGCAACCGAGGTACATGCCCCCAGCGGGAACCAAACCCGGGTCTCTCAGGACCGCAGGCCGACGCTCTAACCGCTGAACCAAACCGGCCAGGGCTCTCTCCTGGTGCTCACTGGTGCGTCCCTTAGAATACGCTGCTCGTGTCACCTGAACCGCACATGCCCTCCTTTATCTGGTCCCACACACTCTTTCTTCTCTCTCAGGTCTCAGATCCCGCATCACCTCCTGTGACCCCTCGATGTCTTCGTCTTGCTTTAGCCTACACTGGGTTCCCTCCTCTGTTTTTCCAGGTACCGACTCCCCAGGCAGCAGCCCCCACACGTGGGCCGGTAGGGTCCTGTCTCCTCATTTGCAGATGTGGAAACGGAGGCTCAGAGCAGGGAAGGACGTAGCCCAGGAACACACGTCTGGGGAGGGGCAGATTCGGACTGAGAGCCAAGTCTCCCAGAGCTCAGGGCGTTTCATCACCACGCAGCCCTCCGTGTTCTCCCCAATGTTCACAGCAGTTGGTGAAACTTCTCCCGTGTAGCGGTATGACTTTGGGAAAGAGGGTTCATCTCTCTGAGCCTGGCTTTTCTAACTGGAAAATGAACACAGTGATACTGTTTATACAAAGGTTTGTTGTGAAAATCAATCGAGGCAGTTTGCAAGAAATAGTATGTATTACCATTTTTATCAAGGGCTCTGACTTCCATTTCATCTTCTCACCCAGGGTCCCCCGCCGTGGCCCCGGGATTCCCGTATGAAGGTCGGAAGTGCCGGGAGGTGGTAGAGTCTTAAATAACTGCGTTCTGACCGGCAGCCTGGCGCGGACGCCAATCAAACCAGTGTTTCCATCAGCAAGTCTGCGCTGGACCTTCAACCCGTGTGGATTCCCCGTGCATCTCCTGGCTGGAAAAGTGAGTGAAATTCAGCAGCCCTGGCCTCAGGAAAGAAACACCGTGTCAAGATGACGCTCACAATTAAAGGGCAAATGTCATGTTGAAGAAAGGTTTCTTTGTTCTTTCGTTCAGAACAGCAGGCAAGTCCAGTCATCTGGAAACAGCAGAGCGGTCTGGCTGTGACAATGCCCCTAGCTTTGGGAGCTTTTGAGCATTTATTTGTGTTTTGGGGTTAGACAGTACCACGGGGCAGTGATGATGAGCTCTTGCAGCAGGAAAGCCCATGGGCAGCTCGGACTAGACCTGGCTTCGACCCACATCCCCCACTGGGTCATGTTGAACAAGTTCAGCTCCCGACAGGGGTATTTACCACCCCTATGCCAGGGTTGTTCATTCATTTCTAGGAAACTAGGTATCGAGCACCTACTTTGTGTCTAATCTAGGCGGCTGGGAAACGAACAAGACAATATGAACAATCAGATGCGGTAAGCAAACCCTTCCCTCAGCAATGACAGCTATTGGTCTCACATTTTCTTCTTCACTCAACAGAACAGCCCTTTCACTCTGTACCGCTGTCCCTGGCCCGTGGGGCCCTGGAGCATCTTTGTGACTTTGAGAGTTGCCTGATCCATTGAACTAGGATATGGGGGAGGGGGAGGGGAACCCAGGCACTAAAATGCTGAGCAGAGGGTCACACGCTATCAAAAGCTGTCAAGGGGATGACGGAAGAAGTGTCTCCTGAGACACACTCACCTGAATTCGAGAGGAAGGTCCTGGCGGCAGGCTGCTTCCTGCCATCTCTCAGAATCACGCTTTTTGTATCCTCCTCACTGGCTGCTGGGGGCGGGCCGAAATGGGACCAGAAACTGTGTAGGAAAGGGTTTTTCTCATTCTTTTTATTAACCTTGTTCGAAATGTCCATTCTCTAGAATGTAGGGTAGGCATATACATCCTACAATTTGTGGATTTCCACGATCCCCGGCGAAGACAAGTTTCCTGAGGTCCCAAGGGCTGTGCTCCGAGGAGAGAGCCGTAGACAAGGCAGACATTCATCTTACGACGACACTGCAGGGCGAGGGAGAGGAGAACCCATACGGAGCGTGTTCCCTGGACCAGACGATGCGCAAGAGGCTGGAGGCGAGAGGCTGGTGAGACAGACGAGGTCCAAGCCCTCGGGGAGCCGCAGGCAGGGCAGGCAGGACGGGCAGGAAGCCGCTGTGGATGGGGAGGCCTGGGAGCCTCTCCGAGCAAGGAGACCTGAGGACTCAAGAGAAGCAACACGAAGAGCAGAGGGAGGAGCCTCCGGAGGAAAGATGCACGTCCCGAGCCCCCAGGTGAGGAAGGACTTTGAGGCTTGGCGGGTTCTAGGAACTGAGAGGGAGCCTCAGGGGAGGGAGCAGGGAGCGCGGGAGAGGGCGGGAGAAACTGCACACAGAAAGGACTTTGAATCTTCGTCCCAGTCGAAGGGAACTCTCTGGAAGATCAAACAACATTTAAAAAATGTTTGAAATGATTTTAGATTTAGAGTTGCAAAGATAACACAGAGAGTTCTGTTCCACCATTTATTCCATCTAAGCAAGTGGATGACTTGATGCGTGTTTTAAAAAGAGGGTCCAGGCCTGGCCGGTGTGGCCCAGTGGTTGAGCGTCGACCCATGCACCAAGAGGTCACCGGTCCAATTCCCGGTTAGGACACACGCCCAGGTTGTGGGCTGGATCCCCAGTGGGGGGCATGCAGGAGGCGGCCAGTTGATGTTCTCTCTCATAGATGTTTCTCTCCCTCTCCCTCTCCCTTCCTCTTTCTCTTTAAAATCAATAAAGAAAAAAAAATCAAAAAAGGAAAGAGAAGAGGGTCCAGGCTGCCGGTGGGAATGAATGAGTGGGCTGAGACAGGAGATGGGCCTGTCGGGAAGCCTTGGCCACGAGCCCTGGAGAGATGGTGGGAGGTGTTGCTGGCGGAGAGGCCCGAGAACACGGGCGAATGTGGGACTCAGAACTCAGGCTTGGACGGGATACAAAAATGCCTCCTAAGCACACGGACTGAGCAGGAGGGTGGACACAGTGCCGTGGGGACGAGGAAGAAGGACAGAGGGGAAATCAGGGCTTTCCTTCCGAACGCGTCCTGTGAGAAGCGGGAATTCCGTAGCATTCCGTACAGACACGACCTTGTCATTACCCTGGAAGGGAGCCTCCGTTGGGGGCACATTTGGATTTGACGCACCGTCTACCTCTTTTCTCTTTTAACTGCAAAGAAGCAACAGTGTTAAATATGACTGAAAAGTCAGGTCTTCGTCTGGATTCCCAAATTCCATTAATAGGATGGGTTTTGCTAATGGAAAAGCTACATTAGTGTGGCAAATATTTCAAGAGTTGAACTCTCCGGATGGCACCCTGAAACGGGGAGTCAAACAATAACCCACAAATCACAGCCCTGGAGACGGGCTGCCAGCAGGCCCTGAACCCGGGGATCCGTTTCTCACTGGACACCGCTGGGCTCAGTTTCCTGATCTGTAAAGTGGAGGCAAGACACCTTGCAGGCTACTGCGCTGATTACATTGTCTACACAGTGCCCAGTAGGGTGCTCGGCATATAAATGTAGGTTCCTTTTCTTCCCCCCTGGGTTACCAGAGCCATCTCCTGCATTTTCAACATGCTCGGTAATTTTCAAAGTGCTCGTAGGCACCGGCTTAGAGCCTAGTCTAATTCTCAGAAATCAGAATGAAATAGAAGGTATTTTTTTCTCTTCAAAGTGGGAAAACTTCACAATAGTTCATTAAGTGATCTGAATTGACTTAATACCGTACAGAAGTAAGGGCTCTGGGCGTGGGTGTATCCTTGACCATCACATGGACTTGAGGGGCGTTGGAACCTCAGGGTCCCGCCCCATCGGCAGCCCGGCATCCGCACACCCTCGCCGACTTTTGCAGGGAGCTCTCTCCACTTACTTCCTCGGCAGCGAGCGGCTTCCCACCCACTCGGGGCAGAACTCTGTGCAGGGAGTGTTGCGCACTTCTACTCAGCTTTATTCCGTGGCCAGCTGGGGTGGGGCTGCCGTTACTGCCCAGGGCTCTGGCCACTTCCAGCTGCTGCTGGGTCCTGTCTGAGCCTCCACCCTGCCTCCTGGGCTGCCAACGGCCAGAGCCTGCTGGCTGGTCTTGCCACACACCCTGCCTTGCCTGTTCTCGCCCTGTCCACGCACGCCTCTGCTTGTCTCTAGAGGCCACCTTTCCACACGTGGCCTCACTCTCAAGTACCTGATACTCCTCTTAATTTCACTGAGGAATTGGAGGCCATTGACTAGACTTTCCTCAGCCACCCGATCCCCCTTATTCATTCCCTGACTTATTATCCATTCAATCATTCATCATTCACGTACTCACGTAAGCATCCACTTGTTCCCGAACCTGCCTCCTTCCCTTCCTCCTATGTCTCCGCCCCATTCTCTTCCCCGAGGAGGATGCAGCAGTCTTCAGAGCTGCAGTGACTGAAGGTGACAGGCACCTGGTTGGTGACTGTTATGGACGGAAAGTTTGTGCCCCACCCCCCCCAGTTCAGACGTTGAGATCCAGCCCCCAATGTGAGGGTGCTGGGAGGTGGAGCCTTTGGAGGTGATTCGGGGAGAAGAGGTGGCGAGGGTGCAGCGCCCATGATGGGATCAGTGCCCTCATGAGAGTCACCAGAGAGGATGCATCTTTTCTCAGCTCTGCCAGGTGAGGACACCGCAAGGAGCTGGCAGTCTGCAGCCACAAGAGGGCGCTCACCAGAACGCGGCCATGTGGCAGCCTGATCTTGGGCTTCCAGCCTCCAGGGCTGTGGAAATAAATTTCGGTTGTTTATAAGCAGCACAGGTTATGATAGTTTGCTGTAGGAGCCCACGCTGATTAAGTCAGGACCATAGCAACAGTCCCCGAGGGCTGAGGTTCACTCCTTCCGTGTCTGCCCCCCCCCCCCCATACAGTCATATCTAAGGTGGAATTGATTAGGCCCCAATAGCGGGCCTCAGAGAGCATGTGGTGCGCCCTGTGCCATCTCATAGATGAGGAGACGGAGCCGAGTAGGGCGAGCGCCCCCCGACCATGGCTATGGGGCACAGCGAAAGGTCCCAGATGCACAGTCGGGCAGACAGGTATTAAATCCTCATTTGACCAGCTCCTGGCTGTGTGTCCTTGGGTCGGTGGCAGCTTCTCTCTGAGCCTCGTTTAAAAATGGGATCACAGTACCCATCTTGCAGAGTGTTTTGGTGAAGATTCAAAAGAGTAAATGGAAAGAGCCCAGCTCATTCCTTACACATTGTAGTTGCTCAGCAAATGGTGGCCATCATTTATTTATAAATATGTTTTTATTGATTTTTTTAGAGAAAGAGAGAGAAACATCGATATGAGAGAGAAACATTGATCGACTGCCTCCTGCACGCCCCCTACTGGGGATTGAGCCCAAAACCCAGGCATGTGCCCTGACTGGGAATTGAACCAGGACCTCTCAGTCCATGGGACGATGCTCAATCCACCGAGACACACGGGCTGGCCAAATGGTGCCTATTACTAGCTGATGCCCTATCCCAGGTGGGGACCTGCCGTCATTTTCAGTTCAGCACTTTTCTGTGTCCCTGAAGTAACCCACACTTCCCTAACGTCTAGCTCTAAAGTGTTCTCTGCTGTTAAGCTTTTCTGACCCCCCCCAAGTTAATCTCACCTTGCTTTGTGGCTCATGAGGTGTACCTGTAGTTACTGTTGGGGTGGTCATTTCCTTCTGCCTTGTGTTGCCGGACCCTGGGCACCCCTCTGCCCCCTCTCCTAGTTCTATAGCTTCAGGGCAAAACAGAGTCAACCATTTCTTATGTCTCTTTAGTGAAGTAATCTTCAGATTCTACAGACGATTAGAAATCACCAGGGAGGTTTGTCAAAAAATGCAAATTACTCACTCCTACCTCCGAAGGTTCTGATTCAGTGGCGCTGGTCTGTGAATATGAATTTGTAACAAACAATCTGAGAGATTCCACTGCAGTTCGTCTGCCCATTTTAGTGGCTTGCCTGCAGTAGACGCTACAGAAATCTCCCCTGAATGGATTGTAACCAGATGCCTTCTCAGATGTTGGAACTGAGCGTACTGTTGTAGACACTCACCTGCCCTTGTCTTGTTTGGGTGTCTTCACAGCACTTCACACTCACTGGCTATATTGCTCAGTGTGGGGCTCACTTCTGTATTCTCCGTCTCCTTTCCAGGGTGCAGGCTCAACAACGCAGAGCTTTGGTCAGATATTCCTACCCTTGACTCTCAGCACCAAGAACCATGCCTGACACACAGTAGATTACTCAATATTTGTTGGCCACCCTGGAGAAATGGTTGGACAACTATGTTTCTTACTCTGATCAGCCTCAGTGACTGATCATCAGGGTTAGTGTGGAGTTGGGGCTTCTTTGACCAAGACACAGTGTGGTGCTAGTTGGGCCATTCCTGAGTTGAATCCGAAGCCTTGGTCTTGTTATTTTGTTCTGATGTATACTGGGGTCTACTACCGAGGGACTCAATAAAACACTTCATATCTTCAGAGACCATTGGTTGTCTAATTCATTGATTGATTGATTTTCTTTTTTTTTTTATTTTTTTATTTTTTTATCCTCACCCGAGGATATTTTTCCATTTTTTGTACAGATAGAGTGGGAGGGAGAGAGAGGAAGGGAGAGAGAGAGAGAAACATCGACGTGAAAGGGACACATCGAGTGGCTGCCACCCGCACGACCAACCAGGGCCGGGGACAAACTGCAACCGAAGTACATGCCCTTAGTGGGACCCGAACCCGGGTCTCTGTGGTCCGCAGGCCAGTGCTCTAACCGGCCAGGGTGATTGATTGATTTTCTTTAAAAAATCTAATCTTTATTCTGTGTCTCTTCTGGGCCAGACACTGGCAACCAACCGGGCGCGAGGCCAGCTCATGCCCTCTCGCCCCGAGAGGGGGACAAGGGGAGCCGGGTGTTGGGTTCGGAGTGCACACGACTGGGGTCAACAAGCGGTTTTTTGGAAGCAGCGGTGCCTGAAGAAGGTTCCAAGCCAGGAGCTGGAGGAAGCCGGACGCAGGGCTGGGCGGTGAGGGGGAACTGTTCTGGGTGGAGGGAGAAGCACGTGCAAAGGAACTGAGAGCCTGAGGGTGGGGTGTTTCCAGGGAGATGTAAGGAGCCCAGCAGGGCGCGGTGCCTGGCGGAGGCAAGTGCAGCAGGGCCAGAATGGCCCGATCCGGAAAGTTCCCTGTACCACGTGAAGGAAAACAAAAGGGAGTCACCACAGGCTTATAAACAGGAAAATAAAAATTGTGTTTGCATTTCACAGAGACCATTTCCAGTGGGAGGATGGCTTAGAGAGGACGATGATGGAAATAGGGACACTATATATTCAGGGCTCCAATTTGCGACAAGAGATGGGAAGAGGATCTCTGTGTCAGTTCCTGGCGTGAGAAGCCGGTTGACCTGGAGTGACGATGCTGGCGCGTTGGTGCTGACCATCCTGCTAAATGCAGCACACGTGGTCTTCAAAAACACAGCCTTTGTTTTTATATCTAGGGAATGGTTCTGGCTGAATTCTTTTTCATGTACTTCAGTTGGATAAAAGGAAGCATATCTTTTATAGATATTTCTGGGTTCCTAGGTTTTTCTCTTCCATTGTAGTTACCTCTGTTGGTTGGTCCTTTAGTGGCATTGAATAAACCCAAGGACCACGCTCTGTGGTTCCCGAACTCTGTACCAACAATCTGGCTTGTCCCCGAGTAACCACCACCATCCGCTTAAATCACCAAGTGTCAGTGAATAAGCCCTACTACCCGCTGGGAAGAGTGTGTTCAACAAGGAGACTCCGGAGGGGGAGCTGGGTCAGACCGCAAGGGCGCAAGGAACTCACATCCATTCTTCAGCAGAAAGAGGCTTTGGAGAGTGACCTGTGCAGACAAATGCTGCTTCTCTGCCGCACCAGGGAAAACACCACGCGTGCGGGAGGGAGGAGGGTGCGCAGGCTCCTGGAGCTACTCAGTGACAAGCTGAGACTCAGGTCTGCTCAGCTGCATGTGAGAATGTTTCTACATTGCTCTCCGGAAGCACCTATCACTGAGACGGTGCCGATGGGCTAGGACGTTAACTTCATTCCAGAGATGGTTAAGATGTTCGGCCTTGGCAGGAGTCCTAGGCCTTCAGTGATGAATTCCTGGCCCGTGCTCAGGTCTTCATTCAAATCAAACCCAGCCCAGAACTCCCGCCTGAGTCCCTGTGGCATCCACCCAGGTGCTTTCTTATCATTTCTTCTTGACTTTTCGCAATTACCTGGAGATCCACGTGGGAATCTGGCACCCAGAATTCACTCCAGACTTCTTCCGGAGCACCGCGCAGCACTGCTGAGGACGGAAGCTCACGGTTCTGTGTGCCGGACTCCCTCGGAATTCTGGGTGCAAACCAGGCTCCACCAGCTACACGTGTTTGCATGAGGTCTGGGAGGTGGAAGCTGTCTTCCCGCGCCAGCCAGATGGCGAAGGTTCGCAGCAGGGTCTCAGGCTCGGTCACCGCCTTCCTGGACGTGGAAACGCCAGTGGCTTCTTGATCATTGGATGACAGGGACACGGGTGTATTCTTGAAATCAGTGGTCCTGCTGTGGCCTTCCTCACTGTGGCAGGGACAGAAGCTCCCTGGTGAGCCAGCCCCGCCTCATTCTTAGAGGCCGGGCATGGACCGTGCTCTGCTAATCCTTCCAATGATTTTGTAAGTACCTGGGTAGATGGTTTACAAAAATGTCCACACTCTCTTACTTCTCCCAATACCCATGCTTTCTTGCAATGACTTTGCCAATCATCCCATCAAGAGATGGAGTCTGTTTTTCCCACTCCTAGAATTTGGGCTGGAGTTGTAACTTACTTTAACCAGGTGACCTTGTGCCCATTCTGAACCTACACCATACGAGGCCTTTTATGCATTTTCTCTTTTGCAACCCTCCCAGCAATCCTGTGAAAAGCTCAAGCCAGCCTGCTTAAAGGGTGACAAATATGCGGCCCAGTTGTCCTCATCGTGCTCAGCCAACAGCCAGTCCCTGGCCAGAGGCAGGGCTGCTCAGCTGATTCCCAACTGCTCCCAGACAAGAGTGAGCCCAGTCCAGGCTAGAAGAGCCGCCCCGCTAAACCCGGCCCAGACTGACAGCCCACAGAAGCATGAGCTGAGTTAACGGCTCTTCTTATAAAGCAGAAAGTTTGGAGCGGCTTGTTACCCAGTAAGGTCACAGAGAGAATATCTAATTCCAGGACTTAAATCCATCAGTGCCCCAAATAGCTAGAGTAGTTTTCTTTGCTTCTGGTTGAACACTGACTGATAGATACGTCAGCATTTCTGAAACCGACCTCGTCATGTTCCCCGACAGGCTGGTTCTCTTACCGCGTTTCCATCCAGTGATTTGCAATCTTCCTTCTCCCTGACCGTCGCGTCTGACCGATCGCTGAGATTTGTTGCTCCCCAAACATACAAAGCTCCACCCACTGGCCACAGGTCCAGTCCGCGAGCATCACCTTCATGTCTTGCTGGAGAACAATGGCCTCCCCTTTGGTTTTCCTGCTTGTCGTCTGCCCATCTCTCCTCCAGGAAGCACTGGGCAGCCTTTCCACAAGTGCCACTTTGCTCGTGGGACACAAACCCCTTCGCCAGTCTCCGAAAGTCATGCTTTTACCCTCTCTCTTCAAGTCAAGGACCCTCTCCCTTTCCTTGCGTTTCTAGAATTCCCCTTTCAACTTTCCATCAAAGGGCCTTTCACGTTCATTCCTGATGCCTGCCTGCGACACTTTATGTACCTGGTTATTTTCTACCAGCCTTCAGAGCCCAGCAAGAAGGCCGCCTGGTCTCCCACGGGTGCAGTGATTCCTCCCTCTCTGCACACGGGCAGCCCTCAGACCACTTCAGGTCACCCATTACGTTTGCCAGCAGAATTTGGCACAACTGTAAGTAAACAGTGGCTTTTCTAATTACGTGTGCACTGTGTTTTTCCTCGGCCAGGTGTCTCGAGGGAAGCGGCCTTGGTTACTGTTTGTTCTCGATGGTTAGCAAGATGCAGTTGGTACCGGAGACACCCAGGAAGTTTGTTAAATGAAGGAACAAAGTACAGGTGTGTCCCTCAAGTTGGCTGCCATTTAGCAGAGCGGATACACAGATGCACATGGCTGTCACTGGGTGCTTGTTAACATTCAGATTCCTGGGCTTTGTCCCCAAATGCTGCCCTTCTTCTTCTTCTTCTTCTCCTTCTTCTCCTTCTTCTCCTTCTTCTCCTTCTCCTTCTCCTTCTCCTTCTCCTTCTCCTTCTCCTTCTCCTTCTCCTTCTCCTTCTCCTTCTTCTTCTTCTCCTCCTCCTCCTCCTCCTCCTCCTCCTCCTCCTCCTCCTCCTCCGTCTCCTTCTCCGTCTCCTTCTCCTTCTCCTTCTCCTTCTCCTTCTCCTTCTCCTTCTCCTTCTCCTTCTCCTTCTCCTTCTCCTTCTCCTTCTCCTTCTTCTTCTTCTTCCCTCACCCAAGGACATTTTTGCATTTATCCTCATATAGTGTGGGAAGGAGAGAGGGAGGAAGAGAGAGAGAGAAACATTGATGCAAGAGAGACACATCGAGTGGCTGCCACCCACACGACCCCAACTGGGGACAAACTGCAACTGATGTACATACATGCCCTTTGCAGGATCCAAATCTGGGACTCTCTGGTCCGCGGGCCGACACTCCAGCCGCTGAGCTAAACCAGCCAGAGCCAAATGCTATTATTTTTTAATTTAAAATTTTATTGAGTATAAGGTTCAGTGTTGTTTTTGTAGTAACTTGAGGTTATTTCAATGATTGCTGTGTACGTGGAATGACCAGATTTTAAAGGTATAAGGTGCTGTGAACTGTGGGCACAGATTCTAAGTGTACGGGACATTAGTGTGAACCGCGGGCACAGACTCTGAGTGTATGGGACAGGAGTGTGAACCGCGGGCACAGACTCTGAGTGTACGGGACCGCAGTGTGAACCGCGGGCACAGACTATGAGAGTACGGGACAGGAGTGTGAACCGCGGGCACAGACTCTGAGAGTACGGGACAGGAGTGTGAACCGCGGGCACAGACTCTGAGTGTAGGGGACAGGAGTGTGAACCGCGGGCACAGACTCTGAGTGTACGGGACAGGAGTGTGAACCGCGGGCACAGACTCTGAGTGTACGGGACAGGAGTGTGAACCGCGGGCACAGACTATGAGAGTACGGGACAGGAGTGTGAACCGCGGGCACAGACTATGAGAGTACGGGACAGGAGTGTGAACCGCGGGCACAGACTCTGAGTGTATGGGACAGGAGTGTGAACCGCGGGCACAGACTCTGAGTGTATGGGACAGGAGTGTGAACCGCGGGCACAGACTCTGAGTGTACGGGACCGCAGTGTGAACCGCGGGCACAGACTATGAGAGTACGGGACAGGAGTGTGAACCGCGGGCACAGACTCTGAGTGTATGGGACAGGAGTGTGAACCGCGGGCACAGACTCTGAGTGTATGGGACAGGAGTGTGAACCGCGGGCACAGACTCTGAGTGTACGGGACCGCAGTGTGAACCGCGGGCACAGACTCTGAGTGTACGGGACATTAGTGTGAACCGCGGGCACAGACTCTGAGTGTACGGGACAGCAGTGTGAACCGCGGGCACAGACTCTGAGTGTACGGGACATTAGTGCGAACCGCGGGCACAGACTCTGAGTGTACGGGACATTAGTGTGAACCGCGGGCACAGACTCTGAGTGTATGGGACATTAGTGTGAACCGCGGGCACAGACTCTGAGTGTACGGGACAGCAGTGTGAACCGCGGGCACAGACTCTGAGTGTATGGGACATTAGTGTGAACCGCGGGCACAGACTCTGAGTGTATGGGACCGCAGTGTGAACCGCGGGCACAGACTCTGAGTGTATGGGACATTAGTGTGAACCGTGGGCACAGACTCTGAGTGTACGGGACATTAGTGTGAACCGCGGGCACAGACTCTGAGTGTACGGGACATTAGTGTGAACCGCGGGCACAGACTCTGAGTGTACAGGATAGGAGTGTGAACCGCGGGCACAGACTCTGAGTGTACGGGACAGGAGTGTGAACCGCGGGCACAGACTCTGAGTGTATGGGACATTAGTGTGAACTGCGGGCACAGACTCTGAGTGTACAGACAGCAGTGTGAACTGCGGGCACAGACTCTGAGTGTACGGGACAGGAGTGTGAACCGCGGGCACAGACTCTGAGTGTATGGGACATTAGTGTGAACTGCGGGCACAGACTCTGAGTGTACAGACAGCAGTGTGAACCGCGGGCACAGACTCTGAGTGTACGGGACATTAGTGTGAACCGCGGGCACAGACTCTGAGTGTACGGGACATTAGTGTGAACCGCGGGCACAGACTCTGAGTGTACGGGACATTAGAGTGAACCGCGGGCACAGACTCTGAGTGTACGGGACATTAGTGTGAACCGCGGGCACAGACTCTGAGTGTACAGACAGCAGTGTGAACCGCGGGCACAGACTCTGAGTGTACGGGACATTAGTGTGAACCGCGGGCACAGACTCTGAGTGTACAGACAGCAGTGTGAACCGCGGGCACAGACTCTGAGTGTACGGGACAGGAGTGTGAACCGCGGGCACAGACTCTGAGTGTATGGGACATTAGTGTGAACCGCGGGCACAGACTCTGAGTGTACAGACAGCAGTGTGAACCGCGGGCACAGACTCTGAGTGTACGGGACATTAGTGTGAACCGCGGGCACAGACTCTGAGTGTACAGACAGCAGTGTGAACCGCGGGCACAGACTCTGAGTGTACAGACAGCAGTGTGAACCGCGGGCACAGACTCTGAGTGTACGGGACATTAGTGTGAACTGCGGGCACAGACTCTGAGTGTACAGACAGCAGTGTGAACAGTGGGCACAGACTCTGAGTGTATGGGACATTAGTGTGAACTGCGGGCACAGACTCTGAGTGTATAGACAGCAGTGTGAACCGCGGGCACAGACTCTGAGTGTACAGACAGCAGTGTGAACCGCGGGCACAGACTCTGAGTGTATGGGACATTAGTGTGAACCGCGGGCACAGACTCTGAGTGTACAGACAGCAGTGTGAACCGCGGGCACAGACTCTGAGTGTACGGGACATTAGTGTGAACCGCGGGCACAGACTCTGAGTGTATGGGACATTAGTGTGAACCGCGGGCACAGACTCTGAGTGTACGGGACATTAGTGTGAACCGCGGGCACAGACTCTGAGTGTACAGACAGCAGTGTGAACCGCGGGCACAGACTCTGAGTGTACGGGACAGCAGTGTGAACCGCGGGCACAGACTCTGAGTGTACGGGACAGGAGTGTGAACCGCGGGCACAGACTCTGAGTGTACGGGACAGGAGTGTGAACCGCGGGCACAGACTCTGAGTGTACGGGACATTAGTGTGAACCGCGGGCACAGACTCTGAGTGTACAGACAGCAGTGTGAACCGCGGGCACAGACTCTGAGTGTACGGGACATTAGTGTGAACCGCGGGCACAGACTCTGAGTGTACGGGACAGGAGTGTGAACCGCGGGCACAGACTCTGAGTGTACGGGACAGGAGTGTGAACCGCGGGCACAGACTCTGAGTGTACGGGACAGGAGTGTGAACCGCGGGCACAGACTCTGAGTGTACGGGACATTAGTGTGAACCGCGGGCACAGACTCTGAGTGTACGGGACAGGAGTGTGAACCGCGGGCACAGACTCTGAGTGTACGGGACATTAGTGTGAACCGCGGGCACAGACTCTGAGTGTACAGACAGCAGTGTGAACCGCGGGCACAGACTCTGAGTGTATGGGACAGCAGTGTGAACCGCGGGCACAGACTCTGAGTGTACGGGACAGGAGTGTGAACCGCGGGCACAGACTCTGAGTGTACGGGACAGGAGTGTGAACCGCGGGCACAGACTCTGAGTGTACGGGACAGGAGTGTGAACCGCGGGCACAGACTCTGAGTGTACGGGACATTAGTGTGAACCGCGGGCACAGACTCTGAGTGTACGGGACATTAGTGTGAACCGCGGGCACAGACTCTGAGTGTACGGGACATTAGTGTGAACCGCGGGCACAAACTCTGAGTGTACGGACAGCAGTGTGAACCACGGGCACAGACTCTGAGTGTACGGACAGCAGTGTGAACCGCGGGCACAGACTCTGAGTGTACGGGACAGGAGTGTGAACCGCGGGCACAGACTCTGAGTGTACGGGACATTAGTGCGAACCACGGGCACAGACTCTGAGTGTACAGACAGCAGTGCGAACCGCGGGCACAGACTCTGAGTGTACAGACAGCAGTGTGAACCGCGGGCACAGACTCTGAGTGTACGGGACAGCAGTGTGAACCGCGGGCACAGACTCTGAGTGTACGGGACAGGAGTGTGAACCGCGGGCACAGACTCTGAGTGTACGGGACATTAGTGCGAACCGCGGGCACAGACTCTGAGTGTACAGACAGCAGTGTGAACCGCGGGCACAGACTCTGAGTGTACAGACAGCAGTGTGAACCGCGGGCACAGACTCTGAGTGTACGGGACATTAGTGTGAACTGCGGGCACAGACTCTGAGTGTACAGACAGCAGTGTGAACCGCGGGCACAGACTCTGAGTGTATGGGACATTAGTGTGAACCGCGGGCACAGACTCTGAGTGTATGGGACATTAGTGTGAACCGCGGGCACAGACTCTGAGTGTACGGGACATTAGTGTGAACCACGGGCACAGACTCTGAGTGTACGGGACATTAGTGTGAACCGCGGGCACAGACTCTGAGTGTACGGGACAGGAGTGTGAACCGCGGGCACAGACTCTGAGTGTATGGGACATTAGTGTGAACTGCGGGCACAGACTCTGAGTGTACAGACAGCAGTGTGAACTGCGGGCACAGACTCTGAGTGTATGGGACAGGAGTGTGAACCGCGGGCACAGACTCTGAGTGTACGGGACCGCAGTGTGAACCGCGGGCACAGACTATGAGAGTACGGGACAGGAGTGTGAACCGCGGGCACAGACTCTGAGTGTATGGGACAGGAGTGTGAACCGCGGGCACAGACTCTGAGTGTATGGGACAGGAGTGTGAACCGCGGGCACAGACTCTGAGTGTACGGGACCGCAGTGTGAACCGCGGGCACAGACTCTGAGAGTACGGGACAGGAGTGTGAACCGCGGGCACAGACTCTGAGTGTATGGGACAGGAGTGTGAACCGCGGGCACAGACTCTGAGTGTATGGGACAGGAGTGTGAACCGCGGGCACAGACTCTGAGTGTACGGGACCGCAGTGTGAACCGCGGGCACAGACTCTGAGTGTACGGGACATTAGTGTGAACCGCGGGCACAGACTCTGAGTGTACGGGACAGCAGTGTGAACCGCGGGCACAGACTCTGAGTGTACGGGACATTAGTGCGAACCGCGGGCACAGACTCTGAGTGTACGGGACATTAGTGTGAACCGCGGGCACAGACTCTGAGTGTACGGGACAGCAGTGTGAACCGCGGGCACAGACTCTGAGTGTATGGGACATTAGTGTGAACCGCGGGCACAGACTCTGAGTGTATGGGACCGCAGTGTGAACCGCGGGCACAGACTCTGAGTGTATGGGACATTAGTGTGAACCGTGGGCACAGACTCTGAGTGTACGGGACATTAGTGTGAACCGCGGGCACAGACTCTGAGTGTACGGGACATTAGTGTGAACCGCGGGCACAGACTCTGAGTGTACAGGATAGGAGTGTGAACCGCGGGCACAGACTCTGAGTGTACGGGACAGGAGTGTGAACCGCGGGCACAGACTCTGAGTGTATGGGACATTAGTGTGAACCGCGGGCACAGACTCTGAGTGTACAGACAGCAGTGTGAACTGCGGGCACAGACTCTGAGTGTACGGGACAGGAGTGTGAACCGCGGGCACAGACTCTGAGTGTATGGGACATTAGTGTGAACCGCGGGCACAGACTCTGAGTGTACAGACAGCAGTGTGAACCGCGGGCACAGACTCTGAGTGTACGGGACATTAGTGTGAACCGCGGGCACAGACTCTGAGTGTACGGGACATTAGTGTGAACCGCGGGCACAGACTCTGAGTGTACGGGACATTAGTGTGAACCGCGGGCACAGACTCTGAGTGTACGGGACATTAGTGTGAACCGCGGGCACAGACTCTGAGTGTACAGACAGCAGTGTGAACCGCGGGCACAGACTCTGAGTGTACGGGACATTAGTGTGAACCGCGGGCACAGACTCTGAGTGTACAGACAGCAGTGTGAACCGCGGGCACAGACTCTGAGTGTACGGGACAGGAGTGTGAACCGCGGGCACAGACTCTGAGTGTATGGGACAGGAGTGTGAACCGCGGGCACAGACTCTGAGTGTACAGACAGCAGTGTGAACCGCGGGCACAGACTCTGAGTGTACGGGACATTAGTGTGAACCGCGGGCACAGACTCTGAGTGTACAGACAGCAGTGTGAACCGCGGGCACAGACTCTGAGTGTACAGACAGCAGTGTGAACCGCGGGCACAGACTCTGAGTGTACGGGACATTAGTGTGAACTGCGGGCACAGACTCTGAGTGTACAGACAGCAGTGTGAACCGCGGGCACAGACTCTGAGTGTACAGGACATTAGTGTGAACTGCGGGCACAGACTCTGAGTGTACAGACAGCAGTGTGAACCGCGGGCACAGACTCTGAGTGTACAGACAGCAGTGTGAACCGCGGGCACAGACTCTGAGTGTACGGGACAGCAGTGTGAACCGCGGGCACAGACTCTGAGTGTACAGACAGCAGTGTGAACCGCGGGCACAGACTCTGAGTGTACGGGACAGCAGTGTGAACCGCGGGCACAGACTCTGAGTGTATGGGACATTAGTGTGAACCGCGGGCACAGACTCTGAGTGTACGGGACATTAGTGTGAACCGCGGGCACAGACTCTGAGTGTACAGACAGCAGTGTGAACCGCGGGCACAGACTCTGAGTGTACGGGACATCAGTGTGAACCGCGGGCACAGACTCTGAGTGTACGGGACAGGAGTGTGAACCGCGGGCACAGACTCTGAGTGTACGGGACAGGAGTGTGAACCGCGGGCACAGACTCTGAGTGTACGGGACAGGAGTGTGAACCGCAGGCACAGACTCTGAGTGTACAGACAGCAGTGTGAACCGCGGGCACAGACTCTGAGTGTACGGGACAGCAGTGTGAACCGCGGGCACAGACTCTGAGTGTACGGGACAGGAGTGTGAACCGCGGGCACAGACTCTGAGTGTACGGGACAGGAGTGTGAACCGCGGGCACAGACTCTGAGTGTACGGGACAGGAGTGTGAACCGCGGGCACAGACTCTGAGTGTACGGGACATTAGTGTGAACCGCGGGCACAGACTCTGAGTGTACGGGACAGGAGTGTGAACCGCGGGCACAGACTCTGAGTGTACGGGACATTAGTGTGAACCGCGGGCACAAACTCTGAGTGTACGGACAGCAGTGTGAACCGCGGGCACAGACTCTGAGTGTACGGACAGCAGTGTGAACCGCGGGCACAGACTCTGAGTGTACGGGACAGGAGTGTGAACCGCGGGCACGGACTCTGAGTGTACGGGACAGGAGTGTGAACCGCGGGCACAGACTCTGAGTGTACGGGACAGGAGTGTGAACCGCGGGCACAGACTCTGAGTGTACGGGACATTAGTGTGAACCGCGGGCACAGACTCTGAGTGTACGGGACAGGAGTGTGAACCGCGGGCACAGACTCTGAGTGTACGGGACATTAGTGTGAACCGCGGGCACAAACTCTGAGTGTACGGACAGCAGTGTGAACCACGGGCACAGACTCTGAGTGTACGGACAGCAGTGTGAACCGCGGGCACAGACTCTGAGTGTACGGGACAGGAGTGTGAACCGCGGGCACAGACTCTGAGTGTACGGGACATTAGTGCGAACCACGGGCACAGACTCTGAGTGTACAGACAGCAGTGCGAACCGCGGGCACAGACTCTGAGTGTACAGACAGCAGTGTGAACCGCGGGCACAGACTCTGAGTGTACGGGACATTAGTGTGAACCGCGGGCACAGACTCTGAGTGTACGGGACAGGAGTGTGAACCGCGGGCACAGACTCTGAGTGTACGGGACATTAGTGTGAACCGCGGGCACAGACTCTGAGTGTACAGACAGCAGTGTGAACCGCGGGCACAGACTCTGAGTGTACAGACAGCAGTGTGAACCGCGGGCACAGACTCTGAGTGTACGGGACATTAGTGTGAACCGCGGGCACAGACTCTGAGTGTACAGACAGCAGTGTGAACCGCGGGCACAGACTCTGAGTGTATGGGACATTAGTGTGAACCGCGGGCACAGACTCTGAGTGTATGGGACATTAGTGTGAACCGCGGGCACAGACTCTGAGTGTACGGGACATTAGTGTGAACCACGGGCACAGACTCTGAGTGTACGGGACATTAGTGTGAACCGCGGGCACAGACTCTGAGTGTACGGGACAGGAGTGTGAACCGCGGGCACAGACTCTGAGTGTATGGGACATTAGTGTGAACTGCGGGCACAGACTCTGAGTGTACAGACAGCAGTGTGAACTGCGGGCACAGACTCTGAGTGTACGGGACAGGAGTGTGAACCGCGGGCACAGACTCTGAGTGTATGGGACATTAGTGTGAACTGCGGGCACAGACTCTGAGTGTACAGACAGCAGTGTGAACCGCGGGCACAGACTCTGAGTGTACGGGACATTAGTGTGAACCGCGGGCACAGACTCTGAGTGTACGGGACATTAGTGTGAACCGCGGGCACAGACTCTGAGTGTACGGGACATTAGTGTGAACCGCGGGCACAGACTCTGAGTGTACAGACAGCAGTGTGAACCGCGGGCACAGACTCTGAGTGTACGGGACAGGAGTGTGAACCGCGGGCACAGACTCTGAGTGTATGGGACATTAGTGTGAACCGCGGGCACAGACTCTGAGTGTACAGACAGCAGTGTGAACCGCGGGCACAGACTCTGAGTGTACGGGACATTAGTGTGAACCGCGGGCACAGACTCTGAGTGTACAGACAGCAGTGTGAACCGCGGGCACAGACTCTGAGTGTACAGACAGCAGTGTGAACCGCGGGCACAGACTCTGAGTGTACGGGACATTAGTGTGAACTGCGGGCACAGACTCTGAGTGTACAGACAGCAGTGTGAACCACGGGCACAGACTCTGAGTGTACAGGACATTAGTGTGAACTGCGGGCACAGACTCTGAGTGTACAGACAGTAGTGTGAACCGCGGGCACAGACTCTGAGTGTACAGACAGCAGTGTGAACCGCGGGCACAGACTCTGAGTGTACGGGACATTAGTGTGAACTGCGGGCACAGACTCTGAGTGTACAGACAGCAGTGTGAACCGCGGGCACAGACTCTGAGTGTACGGGACATTAGTGTGAACCGCGGGCACAGACTCTGAGTGTATGGGACATTAGTGTGAACCGCGGGCACAGACTCTGAGTGTACGGGACATTAGTGTGAACTGCGGGCACAGACTCTGAGTGTACAGACAGCAGTGTGAACCACGGGCACAGACTCTGAGTGTACGGGACATTAGTGTGAACCGCGGGCACAGACTCTGAGTGTACGGGACAGGAGTGTGAACCGCGGGCACAGACTCTGAGTGTACGGGACAGGAGTGTGAACCGCGGGCACAGACTCTGAGTGTACGGGACATTAGTGTGAACTGCGGGCACAGACTCTGAGTGTACAGACAGCAGTGTGAACCACGGGCACAGACTCTGAGTGTACGGGACATTAGTGCGAACCGCGGGCACAGACTCTGAGTGTACAGACAGCAGTGTGAACCGCGGGCACAGACTCTGAGTGTACAGACATTAGTGTGAACCGCGGGCACAGACTCTGAGTGTACGGGACATTAGTGTGAACTGCGGGCACAGACTCTGAGTGTACAGACAGCAGTGTGAACCGCGGGCACAGACTCTGAGTGTACGGGACATTAGTGTGAACCGCGGGCACAGACTCTGAGTGTACGGGACATTAGTGTGAACCGCGGGCACAGACTCTGAGTGTATGGGACATTAGTGTGAACCGCGGGCACAGACTCTGAGTGTACGGGACATTAGTGTGAACCACGGGCACAGACTCTGAGTGTACGGGACATTAGTGTGAACCGCGGGCACAGACTCTGAGTGTACGGGACAGGAGTGTGAACCGCGGGCACAGACTCTGAGTGTACGGGACAGGAGTGTGAACCGCGGGCACAGACTCTGAGTGTATGGGACAGGAGTGTGAACCGCGGGCACAGACTCTGAGTGTACGGGACCGCAGTGTGAACTGCGGGCACAGACTCTGAGTGTACGGGACATTAGTGTGAACCGCGGGCACAGACTCTGAGTGTACAGACAGCAGTGTGAACCGCGGGCACAGACTCTGAGTGTACAGACAGCAGTGTGAACCGCGGGCACAGACTCTGAGTGTATGGGACAGGAGTGTGAACCGCGGGCACAGACTCTGAGTGTATGGGACAGGAGTGTGAACCGCGGGCACAGACTCTGAGTGTATGGGACAGGAGTGTGAACCGCGGGCACAGACTCTGAGTGTATGGGACCGCAGTGTGAACCGCGGGCACAGACTCTGAGTGTACGGGACAGGAGTGTGAACCGCGGGCACAGACTCTGAGTGTATGGGACAGGAGTGTGAACCGCGGGCACAGACTCTGAGTGTATGGGACCGCAGTGTGAACCGCGGGCACAGACTCTGAGTGTATGGGACAGGAGTGTGAACCGCGGGCACAGACTCTGAGTGTACGGGACCGCAGTGTGAACCGCGGGCACAGACTCTGAGTGTACAGACAGCAGTGTGAACCGCGGGCACAGACTCTGAGTGTACGGGACAGGAGTGTGAACCGCGGGCACAGACTCTGAGTGTACGGGACCGCAGTGTGAACCGCGGGCACAGACTCTGAGTGTATGGGACAGGAGTGTGAACCGCGGGCACAGACTCTGAGTGTATGGGACCGCAGTGTGAACCGCGGGCACAGACTCTGAGTGTACGGGACAGGAGTGTGAACCGCGGGCACAGACTCTGAGTGTATGGGACAGGAGTGTGAACCGCGGGCACAGACTCTGAGTGTATGGGACCGCAGTGTGAACCGCGGGCACAGACTCTGAGTGTATGGGACAGGAGTGTGAACCGCGGGCACAGACTCTGAGTGTACGGGACCGCAGTGTGAACCGCGGGCACAGACTCTGAGTGTACAGACAGCAGTGTGAACCGCGGGCACAGACTCTGAGTGTACGGGACAGGAGTGTGAACCGCGGGCACAGACTCTGAGTGTATGGGACAGGAGTGTGAACCGCGGGCACAGACTCTGAGTGTACGGGACAGGAGTGTGAACCGCGGGCACAGACTCTGAGTGTATGGGACAGGAGTGTGAACCGCGGGCACAGACTCTGAGTGTATGGGACCGCAGTGTGAACCGCGGGCACAGACTCTGAGTGTATGGGACAGGAGTGTGAACCGCGGGCACAGACTCTGAGTGTACGGGACCACAGTGTGAACAGCGGGCACAGACTCTGAGTGTACAGACAGCAGTGTGAACCGTGGGCATGGTGCTGCCCAACAGAGCTCTGGACTCATCAAAATAACGGAGACATCACCTCCTCTGACCATTTTCTTCTCCCACCGCCCATTGCAACCACTGTTCTGTTCCCCGCTTCTATGTGTCTGACTATCTTGAGTCCTCATAAAGTGGAGTCGTGCAATATTTATCCTTCAGTAACTGGCTCATTTCACTCAGCATATTGTCCTCAAGGTTCATGCTTGTTGTCACACATGACAGGATTTCCTTCTTTCTTTAAGGCTGAATAGTATTTCATTATAATATAGATGCTCCAATATCATATATATGTAATATAGGAAATATATAAATATGAATAAATACATCACATATAAAGAAAACACAGTATGCTAGACTAGTACTTAAAATAAAAGGATATATTGTGCGTAATGAGATGATGTGATTTATGTATTACATATAGATGATATCCCAAGAGAGCACATTTTCTTTATCCATTCCTCCCAGGTGTTCTGATTCGGTAGGCCAGGGCTAGGTTTGAGCCTGTGGATTCTCAGGGGCGTCCCCGGGGACTCCGCAAGGCCCACACTCGCTGAAGCGGTAGAAAAGGCTGTGAAGGTGCAGCTGGGCCACAGGGTTGCTCCGTTTCCTCCGGAAGCATCCGTGATGCCTCTGCGTGTGCAGACGTGTAGGTCATGGACTCGGCCCCCAAGCCTCTTGTTTGAAAACGGGAGTCAAGCCTTTTCCCCGTGAAGTGTTTCAGTGGATTGCGCAGGACAGAATTTCCTAAGAGGAGCTTTCTTTTATGGAAAAGGGACCCATGGCGGTGGGAGAAAAGGAATCTCCTAAGATGTTCATGTCTCACCTGAGACTTGGGAGGACATTGAGCTCCTGGGAACAGCACCGGCGTTGTCTCCTCGGCTTGTGTTCTCTCTCTTTGTGAACTAGTTGTGTAACCTCGTGCAAGTGGTTTTACATTTTCCGAGTCTCAGGGTCTTTATTTATCATATGGAAAGGATGATGAGAAAATAACCCCTATCTTACAATGTCACTGAGTACTGGAACCATTAGAGGCCATACACTTAGCCCAGGGCCCTGGCTTCTGTGGGGACGCAGATGGAGAACTGGATTTTAATCTCGAGTGGCTGAGCGGTACGTAACGATTGCTCTTTCTAATTGTGACTTCAGGCTTCAGTGGAGGAGCTGCTGTGACTAGGGGAAGGCTTGTTGGATTTGAATGTTCTCTCTGCCGCGTGTCAGCTACGTGACTTTAAATGCTTGACTTTCTGAATCCCAAGTTGTTCATCTCTAAATTCAGGATAAGACTACATATCACATACTCTTACAACCCAAGTTAAAATGTAAACACAAAACAAAACCCCAAAACCTAGATAAAGAACCAAGCATGGTGCCTTGAACATATTAGGTGCTCAATAAATACTTATTTAGCATCTTCCAGCACTGGGATTAAAGACGGAGTACTCTTAGATATGAGTACCCACCCACTGTTTAAGAAAGGGGCTTAGGAATCACAGAGAATAACGAAAACTAATATTGTCCAAAGACCATATCTTTGTGAAGTTTGTGAGAATCTAGGAACTTTGTCAGTTAAAATATAAGATTCTTGCCCTGGCCGGTTTGGCTCAGCGGTTAGAGCGTCGACCTGTGGTCCCGAGAGACCCAGGTTCGGTTCCCGCTAAGGGCACGTACCTCGTTTGCAGTTTGTCCCTGGCCCTGGTTGGTCGTGTGGGTGGCAGCCACTCGATGTGTCCCTTCACGTCGATGTTTCTCTCTCTCTCTCTTCCTCTCTCTCCCTCCCACTCTATCTGAACAAAAAATGTCCTCAGGTGAGGATAAAAAAATAAAATAAAAAAATAAGATTCTTTTGTTGCAAGAGATACAAAGGCCAACTGAAACACGCTTGAGAAAAAAAAACAGAGGCGATACATTGTATAATGCACATCTTATGTAACTGACACAAGTTCAGAGGAGAGCGGGGTCAGGCATGGCTGTATTCAGTGGTCACAGGATGCAGTCATGCTGCTCCCATCGCATGTGCTGCTCCATTGGCAGCCTCCCCACCAGTAGGTGGCAAAATAGCTTTCAACTGCTCCTTGCCTTCCTTCTGTTCTCTCCTTAAGCTAGACACGAGCTCAAAATTCTTCAGCATTAGCCCTTGAATTAATGATGACTGGATTGAGCTGCGTCATTTGTCCGTCTATAACCCATTGCCATGACCAGAGGGATGGACTGCCCCGATCGGCACAGGCCTGGGCTAGGTGTCGACCCCGGAATCTGGCGTGGCTGAGGGCTAGCTGAAGCTCAAATCTCAAAAACCAAGAACTAAGGCGTGATGGATCCCCGCCAAATATGTTATACTCGGAAGACAGAATGAATGCTAGGTAAACAAAAATACAGATCCCACTGTAATTATCTCCCTTCTTGTGCTATTTGCGTTCACCCCAGTCTATTTCTCGTTCTGACACCCTAGGAAGAAAACACTGTGCTTGTTTTCCTCAGTGAAATTGGGGGGCCAGGACTCCATCCTCATTTGAACCCAGTCTCGGGTGGGAGACTCACCTGAGACCCAGCGGTGTCCCAGCAGCATGAGGAGGGAAACGGGAAAAGTCCCCAGAGGCTGTCAGAAGGACCCGTGGGACGTCAGCCTCAGAGACACCGACCGGCTTCCACAGGCACGGTTCCTGGATGCTGAGTGCTGTGCCCACTTCCGTAACTAATGCAGCCATGGGCCAGGGCGGCTTGTCCTGGCCCGAGTCCTCCTCTGTGCTGACATCAGGGAGCCCTGTGGGTCATCTACTGGAGGCAGCCATCCTGGTGATGCGTATTAAGCTGTGCCCCATGGGGGCCAGAGCTATGAAAATAGACTCCATCCCCAGGAACTGAGCAAAATGCAGCGAGCAGCCGCTACATCACAGGCACCAGCAGCAGCCGCCGCCGCAGCAGCCAGACAGCAGCCATTGCGGGCGCCCTGTGCTCGGCATTTCCCCCCTAGAGGCCAGACCGCTACATGACTCTCCACACCCTCCTGTCTCTGTGCACCCCAGAGGTCCCCGCCGCCCTCGCCAGTCCCGGTGGTGCGTTTGCTCCGTGTCTGTCCCATTCATTTTTCTTCTTGTCGTGGAAAAAGACTTCACCAAACACCCCTGTTGACAATTCTGATTCCCGTAAATGGCTACATCCCCAGCGAATCCCATCGGCCTCTCTGACCCCATCGCCTCCTCCCCGGCCACACTCATTGTGACACACAGCATCTTGCCACGTTCCGTCAGTCCAGGCGTGGCAATGAGGTGAGCCCTGTAAGGCCTGGCCCCCCAGTTATTAATCATTCCCTACTGAATGCATCAACGTGTTTTCTAACTTTGGGCTTTTGTTTTCAAAACCATATTGATACTTACTTAAAGGAGCAATTTCATCAACTTATCAAGGGGCTGGTCTCAATGCAGAGATGACCCATCAATACAGATACACGATGAACTAGAATTTTGGAATGATTATGGTCTTGTGTAAAAGCTTGCTTTATATTTTGAGCTCCAAGGGCAACTTTAAATGTAGACCAGTGGTTCACAGCTGGGAGTGAATCCCTGCCCACCGCCCCCAGGGAACAGTTGGCAAGGTCTGGAGACAGTTGTCACAATTTGGCATTGGCGGTGGTTGGTACTGGCATCTGGTGTATAGAGATCAGGGGTGCCAACATCCTTCAGGGCACAACACAGGCCTCTGCAACAAAGATTTATCCAGCCCCAAATGTCAGTAGTGCCAAGGTTGAGAGCTCCTGGTATAGACTAGGGATCGTTATGATTCACTCTTTGCTTGGATTTATCCATCCACTTAGCAATTGACTATGAAGCATCCGTTCTGTGTCAGACACTATTCTATATATCAGGGATTTAACTGTGACCAAGACAGTCAGGGTCCCTGATCCCATGGAACAATTTTCTAGTGGGAGACTCTCACAAAAAGTACATAAACAAATAAGGCAACTTAGAAGGTGATCTGTACCATTAAAAAAAAAAAAAGAGTGAGATTTAGGTAGGACTCATGCCTGTTAGATGGGAGATTGTGGAAGGCTTCCCTGAGGAGTCAGCAGTTGATCTGAGACTGTGAAAGTCCCGAGGAAAAGTGTTTCAGACAGAGAGAATGGCAAGTGCAAAGGTCCTGAGGCAGAAAATCGAGGCTTGTTTGGGGACGAGAAAGAAGACCAATGTACCTGGAAAAAGAGTGGAAGTGACTGATCATGAAGACCAAGGTCAACAAATTTGATCTGTAACGGGCCAGATAGTAAATACGTTCAGCTCTGTGGCTCACACAGTCTCTGAAGCAACTCCTCACCTCTCCACGGTCCTGTGACAGCAGCCATAGACGATATGCAACTGAGTTCCGATATGCATGGCCGTGTTCCAAAAAAACTTTATTTATAAAGTCCGGCAGTGGGCTGCAGGGAGATGCTCCCTCATGTAGGACCTTATAGGACATGGGAAGGGCTTTGAATGTTAAGCACCCACAGCCAACTTCATGCAGGTGAAAAGTGGTTACTTAAAAATATGGTTCATGAGAATAACCCAGTCGCTGGCTTTGTGACCCTTTGGCCTAACACTCCACCTCTCGGGCCAGAATATTCTCCTTTACAAAATCGAGTTGTCCAGTCCCCATCCGGCCTAGCTGGCAGGTGTGAGTCCTGGCGCGTGTTGGCAGCAGTCCGTCCGCGGAAGCCCCTGCAATGCCGCTCGCAGCCTCTCAGAGCTGGGGCGCTCCCTGAGCCTCCGGGAGGTAAAATTACCCACGTGCCCCCGCAGAGGCAGAGGCGGCATGTTTGGGCTCCCGCCCGCCTGTCTGCATGCCTTTCAGCTCAAATATAGACTCAGTGCCCACTGCCTCGTGGGGGCTGCTGCTCCCTGTGAATTTGATTTTCTTTGCAGAGGAGTCACCCCTCCATGAAAAAACCAAAATGCCCTGCTTCTGCCTTGCTCGTCCTTGGCAAATGCACCCTGCAGTCTGGCTGCGCGGCGCCCTGGGGAGCTCGGAGCCAGGCAGCAGGTGGGAACCGCGGGCAGGAGCTGGGCCCTGGGGTCTGCGCAGGTCTGCAGGGAAGGAGCAGGCTCTGGGGAGATAGTGGGGGGAATCCCGCCTGCCTGGGAGGCTGGGGTGGGGGGGTGCTGGGTGGGGTCCGCAGCTGCCTATTTTTAGAATGGGACTCAAAATCCTTTCCATGGCCAGACAGAAGTGACCCTTCTTGCCCTTCTGCCCCACCTCCGGCCACACTGGCCCAGCTGCTCTTCTCTTCGCGGGGCTCTTGCGGGCGCTGCTCCGCCTGTCGGGGTTCCCTTCCCCCCAGCTCTTCCTTCACTTGCTCAGCCACGTCCCGTGGTCTCTGCATCGCTGTCAAATCTCCAAGCGGCCTTCCCGAACAAGCCATCTAAAAGTGCACCCAGTCATCATTTTCTGTCTTCTTATTCTGCCTTATTAGTCCTTTTACAACAATCATAGATTCCTACCTGGTGTTATGCTGTATGCTTATGAGCCACCCATTTAGATTCTGTCCACCCTGTTGGAATATAAACTGTGGTAGGCAGGGATCCATCAATGCATGGCCATACCCCAGTCTCCTGCCCAGTGTACTACACATAGTAGGAGATTAATTTTTTTCTTTGTTGATTTTAGGCAGAGAGGAAGAGAGAGGGAGAGAGAGAGAAACACTGATGAGAGAGAACATTGACTGGCTGCCTCTTGCATGCCCCCCATTGGGGATCAGGCCCACAACCTGGGCATGTGTCCTGACCGGGAATCAAACTGGCGACCCGTTGGTACATGGGTTGATGCTCAACCACTGAGCCACACCAACTGGGCCGTATTAATACCTTTGTGTTGAATGAATGAAAGACCTTCAGTCAGGATGGGACAGATGCCACAGGCTGCCAGGCAGATGGTCTTTCGTGGGTTAGTCTGGTAGGAGTTGAGTTCTTTGGAATGTGGCAGGAACCCAGCAACTCAAGATCTGGGCACATGTAATATGCAGACTGTATTAGAGTCATGCTAGCTGCTAAAACAAGTAAACTCCCACATTTCAGTGACTTAAGACAATCGTTATGTCTTGCTCATATAACGGTCCATTGTGGATTTTCCCATTAATGGAAGCCTTTCCTCCAGGGGGTGATTCAGGAACACAGGTGCCTTCCGTTTTGTGGTGCTGCTGTCTCCAAGGGCTGTGAGGTCCTCTGCATCCAACTGGAGGTTGGGGGTGAGGCGGGGAAGGTAGAGAAGGCACACCTGCTTCTCACCCACCTGGGCTTGCAGAAGACTTCTTACCACTTCCCCTCCATTCCACTGGTGAGAACTGATCACGGGTCTCCACCTAGCTGCAAGGGAGGCTGGAAAATGTTGGCTCTCACTGGGTACCTGCTTCCCAACAACAGCTTTACTAAGAAATACCCTGCAGTCTGTTCCCCGCATGGTGGCGGACATCTGACGATCTCTGTCGGATGGTCCCAGCCTCCCATCTCTTTGTCCTCTCCTGTCTGGACAGCCTTGCTCAGCACTCATGCCCACAACAGCCTGTATGTTCTGCCAGCTTCCCACAGATCCTTTCTCTTGACTTTCTCATGGCCCCCTCTTCCTTCCACCATTGCCAAACTCGGATAGAATTCTCTACTGGTTTTACTTTTCTCATGTATTATTTATTACGTAGTTTATTGAAATGGCTCCAGTGCAATGTCATCAATGACCTTCTTGCTAAATCTGGTGTTCTAATCTCAGCCTTAATTCTGTCTCCTCTGCACAATTCGACCCCATGGAACAGAATTTCCTGCCTGGAGCTCATGCCTTTCCGAGTCTTCCCTCTCCCAGTCCTTGCCTCACCCCTGTGACTGCCCTTGCTCAGTCACTACTGCCTCTACTCAAGGTTGGCGTCCCCTGACTCCTGTCCTCGGGTCCACCTCTCTCCGCTCCGACTCTGTTCTGGGAATGAAAACACCTTGCGGTTTCCTGGAGCTGCCTTAACAAACTGCCATGAACTAAGGGGCTTAAGAGAACATCAACTGCCCCGGCCGGTTTGGCTCGGAGGAGGTTAGAGTGTCAGCCTACAGACTGAGTGGTTGCAGCTTCGATTCCTGATGAAGGGCATGTACCTGGGTTGCAGGTTTGAAACCGGCCCCAGTCAGGGTCATGCCGGAGGCAACCCAATACTGTGTCTCTCTCACATCGATGTTCTCTCTCTCTCTCCCTCCTTCCTTCCTTCTCTTCCACTTTATCAAAAGCCAGTGGGGAAACATCCTCGAGCGAGGATTAACGACGACAAAGGCACGTATTCCCTCACGGTTCTGGAAGCCAGGAGGCCAACATCGTGTGGGTGGGTTGGTCCTTCCAGAGGCTCCGAGGGAGCATCTGCTCTGTGGTCTCCCTCGTCTCCGGGGGCCCTGGCAGCCCTCGGCGCTCTGGCCTGCAGACACAGCACCCGGACCTCCGCTTCCATTCTCACGTGTGTGCCGCGTTCCTCCGTGGGCCCTGCACCTCCCTGTCCTTCCTCCTCTATGGTCAGTAGCAGTCAGTGGACTCGGGCCCACTCTAAGTCCAGGACGGTCTCATTTCCAAACCCCTAACAATCAGGTACATCTGCAAAGAGCCTTATACAAATCCGTCCACATGTGCAGCCGCTGGGGGTGGCCTTGAACATGTCGCGAGGGGGAGGCTATTCTAATCACTGCAGCTGTGCAGGTTGGGCCCCGGTCACCAGCCTCTGTCCTGGACTCCAGGTATACATTACCCACCCCCCACGCATCTCTGAGCACAGGCGCTGCAGAACCTCACACGCACACGGCTGGCATTTCTTTCTGTTCTCCTTAATTCTAATTGTTCTCAACTTTCTCTTAGGGTGGATAGCTCACCATCTGTCTACTTTTCTTTAGTTGACTTTTTACAGAGAGAAGAAGGGAGAGAGAGAGAAACATCCATGTGAGAGAGAAACAATGATCGGCTGCCTCCTGCACGCCCCCTACTGGGGATCGAGCCTGCAACCCGGGCATGTGCCCTGACCGGGAACCAAACCAGGACCTCTCAGGCCACGGGGCGATGCTCAGTCCACTGAGCCACCCCAGCGGGCACCATTCGTCCACTTGTCTAAGCTGAAGACTCATCCTGGGTCCCTCCCCCTCCTACCTGCCCCCTCCAGTCAGGCACCTCGTTGTGTTGGTCCGACTGGCAAAGCTGCCCCGCCCCTGACAAGCATTTCTATCTGGGTGCAGGTCTCAGTGTTTATCACCATTAGTTTGCCCACAGCCCCTTAACCAGCGTCCACTCGCCTTCCTCCAGCTTGTCATTGACACGGCGGCCGGAGTTTCCTGCCGACAGGAAGCAGATCTGATCAGGTTGCTGCTCTGTCATGCTTTATCGAAAACACTGAGGTTCCCCAGATTCAGGCTTGCGTTTAAGAAAAACGAAATGTATCAGATTAGCGAGGTCTAGCCGTGTCCTCTGGGGCAGCCCCCAACACCAAACACGCGAGTGAAATGTGTGACTATTCACACGAGGAGGGACAGACTGGAAATAGCCTCACGGACGTCCACGCGGTGTTGGCTGCCAGACGTATTTGTGTGAAATGTATAAAAATCAAACCCTTCGGTGGTCAGCTTTTAGAACGTCAAGATCACGGACAATAGATTGTGGACTTTTACTCTCTTTCTTGAAACTTCTGTCGACTGACTGTCTCTTTCAGCGGGATTTGAGAACGGGTGGCTTGCCACGGGCCGATGGCCTGCACGCAGGAGGTGTTCGGCTGCCCGAGTACCTGCAAACATCCCCGGCCGAAAACGTCTAGGAGGAACCCGCCTCTAACAGTTCATCCATGTGGCCAGGTGTCCTCCACACCATGGCTTCACACTGTCACCTCTTCTTCCTCGTCCCTGTAGGTATTTAACCCGAGTAGCCTGGTCTCTGAGCCCCAGACAGCATGACAAGCAAGGGCCTGCCAATCAGAGTCCCGGGTTACTTCTCCAGAACCATCCTCCCGTCTCCCTCCACCTCCGCCTCATCCTGGGCACAGCACATTATCCAGGCAGGTGCAGGTCCTCGGCTTACACACTCCTTGCCTCGGCTATTCCTCTGACTCTTTCACCACATTTCTGGAATTCAAACTTCATTCATTCCCCGGAAACCTCTAGGGAAGACCTACTCACCGGTCCCTGGTAGGGTCCTGGGGACACAGCGGAGGATCAGACAGACACATCCCTACCTTCACAGAGCTGACACAATCTGCCCAGCTTAGCCTGGCAGTCCGTCCTACGTTACAGCGCAGGTAGGTGTGCCGCGGATGCCCTTCGCTCTCTCTGCCGCCCGTGACTTTGTTCGTCAGTCCGCCGCGGTATTCGGAGCACAGTGTATCGTATTTACTGTTCGCCTGGCTGTCCTCCCCACAGAGTGGGAGCTTCCAGAGGCCAGGCCAGCCTCTGGGCTCCCGCCGCCAGTTGTCACACCCCCAGCTCCTCAGCAGTCGCAGGCTGGCTGTGCTCCGTTTGACTTAATTTTGGTACCCTGAGTCATCCACTATCCAGCTGCTAGGTGAACATAGCATAGTTTAGATTTGTGTTATCGTAACCTCTTACTTTTGAGAGCTAATTTCCGTGTGCGGAGGGCGTGGGCCGAGCTGCTGTCATGACCGCGACATCTTGGCGCTCCAACGCGGCACAGGTTGATCTCTGCTGGCGCTGTCTGTCCAGCCCGGGGGAGGAGGGGACTTCCTTGCCAGTGCCCCCCCCCCCCCGCCTGGTGGCAGAGAGATGTGGCCATGTCGCTCCTTAAGCTTCTACCTGGAAGTGACACATGCCACCTCCGTTCCCAGAGGAAGTATTGAAGGAGGAGGACCAGCATGTCCGTGAACGCACCTGGGGTGACCACCATCACAGCCTCCACCAGCACACAGCAGGGCTCCCCCTTCTGGGGGACCAGAAGACCGAGGCCCCCAGGTCTGCGTCAGAAGGGCCTGGATTTGGAAGATCTGGGGTCGCAAGCCAGGTTATGGAGGCAGAGGTTAGGCATCGGGGGGCCCGTTAACAGGAGATGAGGTTAAAATGATTCATGGACCTGAGGTGGCAAGTAGGGGTTTGATCCCAGGAGCAAAATGAGATTGTTGTCGTTAGAACGGGGCCACATAGAACTGGACATGGATTGTGGGACTTTGTCTAAATGATTTGGGTAGTAACCTAGCACTCCTTAAATGTCCTTTGCTAGAGCATCATTAATTAACTGGGCACCTACTATGTGCTGGGACTCATCCCATGGCAACCTGACCCCTGCCCACCCCTTGAATGGGCACATTCCTCTCCCCCGTCCCCGTGGCCCCACCACCTGGGTAGGGATTTCTGCTCCAGAAATAGTCCTTTCAGGCTTTGCCCGTGACCTTCTTTGTGTGGAATGCCTTCCCTTTTCGTCTGTAGGTGACGGCTCCTCCTCCCCGTTGGGACCCCAGCTTAAATATCACCCTATTTCAGTCCACGCTCCCAGACGTCCCTCCCGTACTCTTGGAGCTGGCTTGGCAGCCAGCAGTCCATGGGCTGCCCACCTGTTTCTGTCACAAAGCTGTATTCCTTGTTCCTTTACATGTTGTCGACGGCTGCTTTCATCCCACAACAAGTAAGCAGAGTTGTCGTGACAGAGACCATGGCCCACAGGCCGGAAGTATTTACTCTCCGGTCCTGACAGCACGTGTCTCTCAGACCCTGCCCTGGGCACTCTGTTGCAATCAGTGACATTGTCCTCATAGCACCCCCCCCCCCCATGAAGTCATCTTATTTGTGATTCCAGTCTCTGCTTCTCCTCTCAAGTGGGGGTTCCATGAGAGCAGAGAGCCAGCCTCTTGCTCAGGGCTGCAGCCCCAGAGCATTCAGGGGTGTTCAATAAATAGATTGGGTTTGAATGACTAAATAAATAGATGTTGGGCACACACTGGGAGTAAATTGGTCTGAAAACCCGGGGGGAGGGGCTCAGTCTGCCAAATGTGTACCAATGAGGGGGAGGAGGGTGGTCAGGAGAAGGGTGCGTTTTTCATCTTTGGATTTTGGCCAACCAGCCACCCTCCCCTGCCCCCCATCCACTATTTAAACCATGAAAAAAAAGTGCAAGAAATGAGCTTCGTAGTCCAGCCCAGGGTCTGGTGTGTGGTCTACAAGAGGCTCCTGTGGTAGAGGCTTCAGCCTCTCAAAGGGCTTGGGCAACCACCAGCAGAGGCATGGAATCGGCCAACTCCCCACAAGACACAAAATCCTCTCCAAAATCAGCACTTCTCTAAAATGTCACAGTCCCCAGATCTCCAGGCACTGTTGGCTCCTGCACCGCTTTACCATCCCCGGGAGGGGACTGCTTGGAAGGGGACCCATCATCCCCGAGGTAGCACTTTCTTATGTACAAACGATGCTTTAAAAAAAGCAAAGGTAGTCCGCTTGGCCCCAGCTACAGTGTGCTGGGGAAATCAACAGCGAGGACTTGGAGGCTGTGCTGTGCAGGGGAAGGATGCCCGGGGCCAGCGCAGGTGGGTGGGAACAGGAGGAAGGCAGCGGGGTGCTGGGTAGGCTTCACTCTGAGCGCCTTTCCCTGGATGGGGGGGCAACACGGAGCGGTCCTCTCCAGAGGTGTCAGAACGCTGGCGTTAGTATGAGTTTAGAAATACGTTTGCGCACACGACCACTACCCCTGACTCCTGTCCTTCCCTGGCCCTCTGCCCCCGGTCCACCAGCGGGTTCTGTGGGCACCACTGAGACGGGTGAATCTCTCCCGCCCTCCCCATCACCACTAGCACATCCTGCACCAGCGGCCATCAGCTGGCCCTTGGACGAACGCAGTGGCCTGCCAACTGGGTTTTCTGTGTCTGCTCCTGCTGACGCTTCCAAAAGCCACTCTTCTTGCCTCAGTCAGAGTGATCTCCCCAAAACAGAAGGCAGGTCTAGTCACCCTCTGTTTAAAACCCTCTGATGTCCTGACCGTGGTCCAGGAAGCTCACGTAATCCGACTCTTGCTTCGTCTCCAAGATCATCTCCCCCCCCTCTCCTCACTCCCACCCTGCCAGACCCCCGGCGCCCCTGCCAAACCTCCAACACGACAAGCCTGTTCTCCCTGGGCCCTTTCGCTCCGCGTCCATCCTGTCTGGGTTAGCTGGGCCTGTTCATCTTCCTCATCACTCAGGCCTCAGCTCAGCTGTCTCCTCTTGAGGGAGGCCACCTGCCCCTTGTCCGTAGGAAACCCCCGCGGCTCTCTCTCATGTCCCGCCGCCTTCTCTCCTTCGCAGCTCTCAGCACTACCTAGCACGTCTGTGTCTTTATTTCTGCACTTGCTTCTTGTCCTGTTTGCCTTGTTCATGCTCTAGTTCCAGGGCCTCGAACGGACCCCAGCACGGAGCAGGCACTGTTCAAAACCAGCCATTGCATGTCTGAATGCTACGGAGTCGCAATGACAAATCGTCTGTTAAAGAACTGGACCATTCTGGTCACCAGCCCACTCATTCATTCATTCATTCATTCTTTCATTCTTTCATTCATTCAGTCTGGCTCCTGAGCACCTGTTAGCTGCCAGCCTCCGCTCGATGCCGCGGGTACAGGCAGGAAGGCTCGGTCCTTGTCCTTAGGTGACTGTGGAAGGACAGGTAGGGCTCTGCGGCGGGCACCAGGCTGGCCTGTGGGCAGCGGTGTCCTGCAGGGGCACCAGCAGCTGGGACTCATGTTCCCGGGTGGGTGGAGAAGACTCTGCAGAGGAAGTAACATTTCACTTGGGTTTTGAAGGGTGAGTAGGAGATTGTTAGCCGTAGAGGGGGCATGGAAAAGATAGGGTACCTTGTCAGAAAGCCATTTTCCACAAGCAGAAATAACTTCTGGTGAAGGAGGAAAGACTAGTGCCAAGGCCTGGTTCTGTGATCCTCCCAGCAAGTGAGAGGGGGAGGAGAGAGAGCAGACGCAGGGAAGAGGAGAGGCGCAGGTACGAACGGCCGTCCCTCCCCTCACGCTCACTCTCCAGGGGCCATGGTCTGTGACGCTGCTTTTCATTAGTTACTCAACAGCACGGAGCACCACGCGGCGGCAGGGCCAGGGGTAAGTAGTGGGCATGGGAGTTCAAAATCAGCGTAGGGCGGGTTTGTGGACAGGGAGCCCGGGGTGAACGTGGCCCATCTGGCCAGTTTTACTGGAAGTTGCCCCCCTCAGTGCTAGCAGACGTGGTCGGGTGGTTAAAGACACAGGCCCTCGAACCCGACTGGACCTGGGCTCACATCTGCCTTCGGTGAGTCTCCGTTTCCTCGTGCGGTGAAATAGGTGAAAAGTGAACGTAGGGACCGCATGGCAGTGACGCACGCTCCGTGCTCAGCATGTTCTCGATGCTCCGTACACGCCAGTGATTCCTTCCATCGTGGCCCCTGTCAGCGCCGTGGGCCACGCCGGGTGCTGGACGCTTTCCTCAGGTGTCCCAGTTAATCTGCACAACTCAACAACAGCGCTGAGATTGCTATCTTAGCATCCACCTGTTACAGCGGAGGACATGAACAGAGTAGTGAGGTCCCGTTGTCAAGGTCACCCAGCTTGGCGTGGGTCACTCCGGAGCACTCTGGCAGTGCTGCTTCGAGGAGCCGCAAAGACCCTGCTGCTCCCTGGACCCGGTCTGGCATCTAGTTAACACCCACTGATGAGACATCAGCCAAACAATGCTGAGCCCTTCTCCTGACTCTCCCACCTGCTGGCTGTTACCTTAGGCCTGCAGCGTGCTGCCTGCGGAGCCTCAGTTTCCCGATCTGTAGAAGGAGGTGCTCGCCTAGGGCAGCCTGAGATTTGAGTCCCTGTATGCAGTGTAGGCCCTTTAAATGGACTGGGCAGTGATGACGCGCTCCTGGCCCTCCCTGAGGCCCGAGCATCTTGGCGAAGGGTCCTCCCAGTCACCGTTGTGGTTCAAGCTTGTGGCACGGACAGCGCTCTCTGGGCTCTCTCCGCGCCCTCTGGCGTCCTGATAAGGGCCGTTTCTGACGACTACAGGATGTTCTGGCTAAGTGCAGGTCCGCAGGCTCAGGCTCCTCGAGGACACGCTTTGGGCAGAGCGGGAGCATCGCTCTGCAGTTCCGGTCAACCGCTAGGATGCCTGCCAGGCAGTGACGAAGCAGGAACTGGTCTCTCCAGGGGCTCCTTTATGAGCAGGGGTGCTGAAGGAGGAATGCTCTTTGCCCCTTGAGGTACTGATAGTTAGCTGGCATCAACCCTCTTTCAGCCCAAGAATCCATCTCGGGGAGGAAGGCTGTTCTCTGTCCAGACAGGACCCAGCGAGAAAGGCCGGGGCTGCCTTTGGCCAGTGAGTCTGATCTCATCTGGGAGGCTCTGCTCTAGCCCTTGCCATGCCCATTGAGTGGCCTCGGCCCAGCCACAGAGTCTCGCTGTGGCTCAGCCCCATCTGGACGATGGGGATAAATGACATTTTCCGTGCAGAGTAATCATGAGGAATATAAAATGATGAGTCGGGAAAGGTTGCAAGCTAAATGCTGCGGAGCTGGGCAGGTTCTCGTGCATGTGCCGGGAAGGAGAGAGGGAAAGCCGACAATGGGCATGCTGTGTAAAGGCAGGGGAAAACCTTGTGGAAATCAGACCTGTCCCGAGAAGGGCCCTTCCGGCCCCAGATCTCACTCAGTTATTCAAACGAAGGGAGGATTACCACTTGGCACTTGAGTGTGGGCTCCTTGGAGGCAAATGATCTTTGCCTGGTTGGCTCACTGTTCTATTCTCAGTACCTGGCACACAGCAGGTGTTCAAGAAATGTTTGTTGAATGAATGAATGAGTTGGCAGAGTGGATTGAAATATAGGATGGGGCAGAAAGGTGGATAGGGTGGTGTTTAAATTCACTTCCTGTTCTGAAATTCTGGGAGTCTTTGAACCTTCCATGGGACCTTAACTACAGTATTCTCTGTGAGGTCGCCAAGGAACCACGGCCGATCCTGGCCCAGGGAAGAAGGCGAAACGCACCTCTTCCTCTGGGTTAATGGGACGGGACTTTGGACAGGGAAATGGCACTCTTTGGGAAGAAATTCTCTTCTGAGCGGTGTACTGCCTTCCCACCTCCCACTTCTGAGCAGGACTTACGAACAGGACACACCTGTTTCTTTTCTACTGGACACACGCCACCCTCATCTTTCAATTTCCTGGGCTTTCTGAGACTGCGGAGCCGGCGCCACCCTTCGCCGTGGCTGGCGCGAGGGTCGTGTGGAAGGAACGTGGCGGAGGAGACACCGACAGAGGACGAAGGTCCCGCTGACGGCTCATCCGCAGGAGGCAGTAAGTCCCAGCCAGGGTCCTCCTCCCAGACGCCCTCTCTCTCAGTTCTCTCCCGAGCCATTTACTCTGCTCGTCTACAGGGTTTCAGGCGCAGGGAGTATCTGGGAAGGGAGAGCTGTAAATGCCACTGTGTAATCAGACAGTATGGGACACGGCAAGGAGGTGAGAGCCAGGGCCGTCCCAGAGCTCGGCCAGGCGAACGTGGTTATGAAGCAACGCGGAGGCCACCCCTTGCACACCCCGTCCTCGACATCTGCACACAGGCTCCGTGTGCCTGGCCGCCGCCCAGGGCCCGTCTGCAGAGCTGCCTCCTCAGCCGTCTGGGTGGAATTGGCCCCCAGAGAGCACCTGTGGGCCGCGCTCACGGCCTCTCTGCGAAGCCGGTTCTTTGTCCTTTTTGTCCATGAAGGTGAGTCGCCGATGCCAATCGGATGGTGAGCTCCACGAGGTTGGGTCTGACTTATCTTCGAAATCCTTGGTGTCTAGCCCAGCGCTTGGCAAAGGGCGGTGCATCCTCAACGTCTGTAACCTGACTGCAGGAACCAGTTGGTATTTTCGAGGCAATTGTCTGTCCCCGCCGTGACCTTTCTCTCCAATGATTCCCGACCTTCTTTTACTTTGTGTCCATGCAGGGATGCATGTGGCTGCAAGTAAAGGGAATTCTCCCTGAAAGTAATGGAAACCACTAAGCATGTAAAAAAAAATATTTGGGACCTGAATGTTTATTTCCACATTTCACCATTCCTTTTTTTTTCCTTTAATGATTTTAGAGAGAGAGGAAGGGAGAGGGAACCATTTCACATTTCATGGACCCCCTATTTCCAGGTAATGCAATAGTAATAGAGATTTAAACATTTTTTTCTAGAGGGAAAACAGTCCAGGGAAAATGTCACGGGCTCCCTGACAGTGTCTCTTTGATGAGCTGTCCCAGGACTAGACCTGAGACCCCACAGAAGGCCTTTGACTCTATTTTTAGGTTCCCTTTTTATTCTCGCTCCTTTTTTTTTTTTTTTTTAATTTTATTTGAGCTTATTTACTGCCTTGTTTTATTTTTTTATTTTTTTATTTTTCAATTACAGTTGACATTCAATGTTATTTTATATTAGTTTTATGTGTCCAACATAGTGATTAGACATTTATACAACTTACAACGTGTTCCCCCAGATAATTCTAGTTCCCACCTGGCCTCATGCATAGTTGTTACAATATTAGTGACTCTATTCCCTGGGCTGTTCACTACATCCCCGCGACTCTCTGTAACCACCAATCCGTACGCACGCGTTAATCCCTTCACCCTTTTCACCCAGCCCCCCAGCCCCCTTCCCGCCTGGCATCCCCCTGTCTGTTCTCTGTATCTGTGAGTTTTTAAACATTTTTTTGTTAACAAGATGGGAGATAAGTCGTGCCAGGATCCGTTTATTGTCTCAAAAATGTCGGCAGGAATCCAAGTCCTTCTGTCCCATCTATTCTGCCATCTACTGGGCTTCCAATACAAATTTTCTTTCTGTTTTCTACAGATATTTTTTTGAGGGGGGGATGGAGATGAATCTTTAATGCACTGGTTGTGAACTGATGACCTCATAACATGTCTGTTTAGCTTTCAATGTTAAAAAAATTAGTTTCCGACATTTAAAATGTAGACGATTTCATACAAAAGCAGAATTTTGAGGCCTCTTTCAAAATCGCAGGACCCGGGAACACCGCGTGGTCACCACGAGCTGGCGGCAGCTGTCCTCCTCGGCTGAGCGTGGACTGGCCAGTTCCCCAGGGCCCTGAGGACGCACCTGTCACCAGCTCCCCCCGATCACTCCCTGCCATCGAGTTTGCTCCCCGTGTGGAAAGATTCTCATTCCACGGCCAGCACTTACAGCCCATCTATTGCGAAGTTTTGTGTTTTTGTTAAATATACTTTTATTGATGTTTTGAGAGAGAGAGAGGAAGGAAGAGAGAGATAGAAGCATCGATGTGAGAGAGAAACATCAATCGGCTGCCTCCTGCACACCCGCCACCGAGGATGGAGCCCACAGCCCAGGCGTGTGCCGAGACCGGGAATTGAACCCAGGCCTCTCAGTCCGCGGACGATGCTCAGTCCACTGAGCCGCACGAGCTGGGCTATTATGAAGCTTTTGCAGCTACTTTCTCCTTAGGAGTTGCTCCAGACTTTGTTACCCAATTTTCCAGTGTTGGTCCTTCTTGGGTTCCACCCATCAACCCTACACAAGCCCCCAGCTGTCTCCCACCCCTTTGCACGGAAGGCTGCTCAATTACAAAAACCTCTCACATCCACGCAGATGTCAGGTTCGGGTGTGTGCGACAGCACCAATGAATGTGCTAACACTGGAAAAGATTCACAAACTACAGACAAATACAAAGCCGTGGGAATGCCATCCTCCCTCTACTCCAATCTCACTGCTTGGACGGATGTGGGTTCTCAGCACCTTCCAACATGGCAGACCCTGTTCTAACCCCACTCCCCCCTCCAACCCGGACAGGTAGTATGATTCTCATCTCCCTTTTACAGACGACAAAGCTGAGGCTAAAGGAGCTAGACACATTTCCTAGGGACACACAACTGCTGCATGTTGACGTCTCGGTTTTAATTTAAGCAGAGTTTGGCTCAAGGATGTGTTCTTGACTGTGCTACCAGACTGCTGAGTATCTGCCTATATGCATATTGTATCTATAATTCGCTGGTGATTGCATTGCTCCCCTCAGGAAACCGTCCAGTGGGGATTCCCTCAGTAGAGTTTTCAAAGAACTCATAAAATGCCTCCGAAAGCCCCGTGTTTGGGGCAGCCCCTCCTGGTGTTGTATTTCAATGGCTCGTCATCCTCGTTTTCTCCCTGGGTAACTGTTGGCTTAAAGGGTCAGGACATCGGCAACGCGAGTCTTTCCCGGCTTAGTTTTTCTAAGTATTAATCCGGAGCTGATCTTTTTTATTTTTTTCATACAAAGGGTCATGGGAAAGAAGTAAAGGGGATCGTTTTTTATTTCTGAGCTGTTACGTGACTGGGACTTGATCTATGTCATCTCACAAGGCCCCACGCAGATGGACATTTTTATTTCCTTTTTTTTTTCCAGATGAGGAAAGAAAAGTGGAAACCCATGTTCCCGGGCACACAGCAGGGGGCGGCAGACGGGAATTTGAGCCCTGTGAGTCCGACTTGAAATTTCATTTTCTCCCCCTGCACTGTTCTCTACCATACTGTGCCGGATAATGTCACTAATCACAGCGGAAAGGTAACCATCACAGAATTTTGTCAGGAGGATTATGGACGATGTAATGAGATGCTCTGTGCCCTTTCCGTGGGCATGAGTGTGAGACCTGTGTCCTTCGTGTCAGGGGACTGATTTATGGGTACACGCACTTGATGTCACAGAGCTGTCCTTGAAAAACTGAGTGTAAGGTAAAGTTTCGAAAACAGGATAACTTTGAAGGTACATTTCAGGGGAATCGATGTAAAGGAGGAAGACTATTGTCTTTCTTCGTCACACATGTAACAGGACTGCTCTGTGGACTCGTCTTTTGTGACAGTCTGGCTTTCTCCAGGGAGTTGGCCCTGCTGTGACGGGGCTGTACACAGGTGCACACCCAGGACTGACGTGCTCATCATCTTTGATTAAGAGAGCTCCCTCCCGAAAGTTCGCCCCCTGTAGCCCCATTTATAGATCTCCTTCTACTATGTGATACTTACTTTTATTTATTTACTTTTATTGTTGAAAGTATTACAGATGTCCCCCCTCTTTCCCCCATTGACACCCCCCTCCGCACTCCCACCCCCTCCCGCTTTCCCCAACCTAATGGCTGTGTCCATTGGTTGTGCAGATGTGCAGATCAGTTCTTTGGTTTGTCTCCTCCCACCCGCACCCCCACCCCCACCCCTCTGAGGTTTGTCGGTCTGTTTCCTAGTCTGTGATTCTGGATCTATTTTGGTTGACAGCTTGTTTTGTTCATTATGTTCCATAAATAAGTGAGATCACGTGATAGTTGTCTTTCTCTGACTGGCTTATTTCTCTCAGCATAATACTCTCCAGGTCGTAAGTGTCTTTGGAGTGAATTCACTGAGCAGATACTATGAGACAGGAATGCGCAGGACACGAGAGGATCCAGACAGGAATCAAATCCAGCTCTTGCATTTAAGAATCTCAGGTCTAAAGGGAAGACATATGTAAACAGATATATACAATAGTGTGATCAGTGCAGCCCAAGAAATGTTCTTTTTATTGTCTCTATGATCCCTTCCGGCCAGCTCAGCGGCCCCGTGCTCTGCAGCCCAGCACTTCGTGCCCGACTATCAGTGCTCCTCCCAAAGCCTGCAGTTCCGCATCCTTGGCCGGTCGGTTCAGCCCTCCCCATAAGCCCAGGCCGTAAGGATGGACAGTCAGAAAACCCTGCCTGTTTGGACGTGGGCAGTACTCAGGGCAGCCCGTGGCACAAAGCCCTCCGTGACCGTCCGCTGCCACAGTACGTGCGTGTGCCCGCCGGCCCCGCACAGAAGCCGGTAAGGGACACCCACGTGAGCCGGAGAGGGTCTGGAGTAGGCTGGCGGCAGAGCTGGGGGCCGTGGGTCTGCGGTGGGTGAGGGTCGCAGGGTCCTGTTCCACGGCTTCTCTGACTCTCCGTTTCCATCAAGTCAGGAGGGGAGGAGCAGAGACTCGCTGTCCCGCCCCAGTGGCCAAGCGCGGTGGCCAAGCTCGAAGGTGTCCCCGCAGAAGAAATGAATGACGCTTTATCGGGGTGAGGGGCTTGGGGAGGGGCATCTGGGGAGAAGTTGTGGCTCCTTTATTCCAGAGCATGTAGGGAAGGGTTCTCCAGGCAAACGGCGGTCAAATTCATTGTGGGCGGAGGAACGGCACAGAAACAGAGGCACATGTGTGGCTAGTTGGTGACACGTTGACAGTATCTGAATGCTGCAGGTTAACTGATGAGTTTCAATGGAAGAGGACATGCAGGGAAGCTGGGGGCTGGTCTTTAAGTTCTGGGGTCTTCGAGGGTCCCAAGGCACACCTGGGTATCTTTAAAAAGACTGAAAAAGAATGAAAAATACCCCATGCTGACCCAGACTGCCCAGTGCATTCTGAAATAAATTTCTTTAAATAGAATAGTTTGGGTTTTTTTTTTTTTTTTGTCTTTTGGTGGTTTTTTTTTTTTTGTACTTATGCAATAACCAGTCTCAAGAACCTGGCATTTAAAAGACACAAATGTTTCTGAAATACCCCACCACAGAGAAGTATCTGAAAATGTTATTTTTTATTGTTAGGAAAACTATTTCTGTACATGCTTGGAGCGAGTTTTTTTTAAACACCACCCTTTAAACACACCATCTTTTCCGGTCCCGCGTGGCTGGGAGGCGGGCGGTGCTAAGTGATTCCACAGACGCCGTGGTCCTTGCGCATTGCACCTCCCCTCCGAGGCACATTGTGATTGCTTCTTGGCTGGGTACGTGCCCTGGAAGGTTGTGTGGCTGTGCAGCCCAGCATATGGAGGGGTATCAGAGGATCCCTTAACCAGCCTGGCAAAGGCTTTTGCAAATCCTTTGGCCAAAATGTACTTTAATATGTCCAATTTGAACGCGTTCCACGCTCACTTACCAAAGCCGTGGCCTTTCCAATCTGCCTCCAGCACACACAAGTCCCTAAACAGCTTCCCGGGAGAAGCCAGCTTCTGCAAAGCGGGTGAGAAGAGAGAGGTGAGCCGTGCTCATGTTACCGCCGAATGCCAGATGGGGATGCACTGTGTCCATTCTGGGTCTAGGGCAGTGCCCACCCCCCACCCTTCAAGAAACCCTCCTTGCCCTCACCCGCTGCCCTCAGTGTTCACTGAATCTACTCTTCGTTGAGTGCACATACAAATTAGCATTGCTAGTGTGCAATTTAGCTCTTGGGTTGCCTTGAACTTCTAACTGTCACTGTCACCTCCTCTGCAGACCCGTCATGTGGAAGCCATTCGGAAATGACTTAGAATGCTTGTCCCTCCCTTTGTTATTAGTCTGCATTAGTCAGCCTGGGCTGCTATAACAAAATAATGTCACAGACTGGGTGGATCAAACACCAGGCACTTGTTTCTCACCATTCTGGAGGCTGGGACGTCCAAAGTCAAGGTGCCGGCCAGTTGGGTTCCCGGCGAGGGCCCTCTTCCTGGTTTGTAGAAGGCCACCTTCTCTCTGTGACCTCACAGGGTTGCGAGACTGCTCTCTTTCTCTTCCTTTTTTGATGAAGCCACTGATCTCATGATGAGGCTCCACCCTCCAAATACTGTCACGCTGGGGGTTAGGCTTCAACATTGGAATTTGAGGGCGGGAATAGTTCAGCCCGCAATATAGACCAACTCTTGTTCTTCAGATCTTGGCTCAGCTGTCAATCCCTCCAGAAAGCCTCTCCCAGTTCTCTCAACACGGGTTGAGTTCTCTCTGCGACTGTATCTTATTCCAACGCACATCCCGCTGAACCACCTCAGACCATTTATCTGTCTTTCTTCCTCCTGGACTGTGAGCCATTGAAGGTGGGGCTGCCTGCCCTTTGTCTCCATTCCGAGACCAGCAATTACCTTGAAAAGGAATGCGTTGTGGATGAAATTGCGCTGCACTCCTAAGACGGGGGTTACGAATGTCATTTATACTCCAGACACCCCGAGAGCAACTTTTATCAGGGCTTTTCCCTCCCAGCTAGGCGGGAGGGGAAACCAGCTCACACGTCTATGCAGAGAGACCCTGACTTTTCAGCCAATGTGTTCAAATCGATCCTTGTTCAATTGCTTTTCTTTTTTAATTCGCCAGTTTAAGGCAAAGCTTATCTATGAACTCAGGAAGGCAGACCCTGGGGGCAGAGTGTTGAAGACTGAGTATTCATTGAGCAGGATGGGTGGACCCTTGATTCACCAATCCCCCACCAGTTAGATGTTTTTGTTCTTTCCATTTTATCTCACTCTTACATCTTCAGCAACGTGGATGCTTCTGGAAGGTGGGGAGAAAACCCCCTACACCGAGATGGGAAAACAGGAGCCCGAGAATGAATGCTTGGTCACTGCTGTGTCCTGGCACAACGGGTAGCCGCTCAGGACATACTTATTTAGATCAGCGACTCAACATTTTCTCCCTGTGCTTCTTGTCTTAGCAGAATTTTGCATGTCCCCTTCCCCAGGAATAGGAAGGTTTGTCAGAAAAGGTCCCTTTCTTCCTACCAAATAGTGGAGGGTTTTCAGGGGTTTAGGGAGCTGAACCCTATCTTTTAGACCTGGAAGCATTTTTGCTTTGTGGATGGCACACTCACCAAGTGTGGTTGGTAGGTGAGCCTAGACTCCTGTATTTGGGATTAACCACGTGTATATCCCCCGAGTCTACGCTGGAGCCCACGGGCCTGACTTTGGAGACCCACATGCTTACAGAGTACTCCAGGGGTTTCACTCTCTATTCTTGTACAGTGAAAGGTCCTGAAGGGTCTTCAAGAGCTGAACTCCCAGAAGCCCCTACTTCAGATCACCCCACACCCCGTCTCTGTGCATTGACTCCCTGCTGCACTGTTCTCTTGGTATCCCAGGGAGTTAGGGGCAGGGATGCTCAGTTTCTCCTTGGATCAGTGCTTTTGCCTCTTGCCTGGTCAGACTCCAGGAGACTGTGTGTGTGTGTGTGTGTGTGTGTGTGTGTGTGTCCTGTGAGTTCTCTTTGGGCCACAGAGTGGTACTTAGCTCTGGTTAGATGTCAGAATTTCCTAGCAGTGCTTTCAAAGTACCAGTGATGCCTGGGTCCCAACTCAGACCAACTGAATCGTGTTCTCTGGGGAAAGAGAACAGGGACTGGTTTGTTTTTAAACTAAAGTCTCCCTATCACTGCAACACAACGTGTGGTCCCGGTGCAGCAGTCTGCCTGTTAGAAATGAACAGACCCCAGATCTCCTGATTTGGGTCAGGGGGTGGGGGAGGGGGAGAACCACTGGGCTCTAGGCTGAGTGTGGGGGCTCCCCTGTTCCACTCTCCCTCCATGCTTAGAGTATGAGGCACGGTGCTGACTTCCCGAACATGAACGAGGGAGTGGGTTTTCTGCCCCTGGCTGTATTTTCTCATCCTGTATTTCCTAGCCATGGTTCCTGTCTTGCAGGCCCTGCTACCGCAGTCTGGTATTGCATGCTTGCTTCTTTTAGTTTCTGTGCCAGCACACAAATTAGTTAGTTTGGACCTGCTAACCTTTTTTAACAATTAGATGCATAGTAAGTAAGGCTCCCCGAGGCCTCACCACCTGGCCCCACACCTCCCAAAGCAAAGAACAAGGGGTGGTCTAGTTTCCATTTGAACATGGAGAAATAAGGAGAAAAACCAGTAGCATCGTTCTGGGGGCATAAGATGCACTGCACGTGCCCAGTGCTGACCCCCAGTTTCTTCTGCTCCTGGAAAAGTGACCCCGACATCAGTTGGGATCGGTGGACTATTTCTAAGCTGAGAACCCTGACGCGAGGTTTGGGACTGGTATGGGTTTCTTCGTTCCAGCGGGTACTGGTATAGTCTGCATTGGGTGGGCTTCACCATGAACCTGCAGAGCCGAGTGGATAGACCAAGGAACTCTGTCAGGTAAGGAGAACCCCCCCCCTTTTATTCTGAAGACTTGCTCACACGAGCCTCTGCACGTCACATGCCTCCCGGTGTGTCAGTTCTGGTCTGGGGGCAGGTGCCCTGCACCCGGATTCTCAGGAATCCCAGACATGCCCCATGGCTGAAGGATGCACATTCGATTGTGCAGAGGAAGCGGAGATTCTTTATTTCCCCCAGACCGTTCTGATCACCCACGTGTCTCGACCCTGTTGGGAGGGTCCAATCCAGTAATAAAAGTCCAGTGTTCGAAGTTTGTTCTTTAGCTTCGATAATTAATTAATTAATTTTCAGGGTGCCTGAGGTCACCTCAGGGAGGTGGTGGGAGGAGAAAGACTGAATGGGCCCCGAGTCATCCGGACCTCACGGGTCACTGTCACAGTGGCTGGTCGGAGCATCTCCACCTGCGCGGAGACTGGGCACATGTCCCTGAGGCCATCTGTGTGTGTTTTCAGTAAGTGTTAAAACATTTTAGAACAGATTTACCTTTACAGACTTGTTGCAAAGATAGTACAGAGAGTCTCAGTACTGCACACTCCTCTATTGGTGACATCTTCCATTAGTGTGGACATTTGTCACAATTAACGGGCCGGTATTGATACGCTATTATGAACTGATCCATACTTGGTCCAGATTCCCCAGTTCTCCCCTAATGTCCTGTTTCCGTTCCGGGACCCAGGACACCGCATGACATGTAGTCGTCACGTCTCCTTAGGCACCTCTCGGTCATGACATTTTCTCAGACTTCCCTTGTTTTTGATCACCTTGACAATTTGGAGGCATTTGTCAGATAGTTTGCAGACCGCTCCTCCACTGGGATCTGCCTGGTGTGTTTCTCATGCTTAGACCAGGGCTACGGGTTTGGGAGGAGGATCACAGAGTGAAGTGCCATTTTTCTCCTATCATATCAAGAGCACACATTACCAACGCGATTCATCACTGTCGATGCTGACCTTGATCACCAGGCAAGGTCGTGAAAGTCAGGTACCGCCCCGTGTCCCCCTTCCACACTGTCGTCTCTGGAAGGAAGTCACCGTGCACAGCCCACGCTGGAGGAGCGGGGTGCTGTGCTCCACCTGCTTGAGGGTGGACTTTCTACAAGTAGTATTTGGACTTCTGCACGGGAGACCTGGCTCTTCTCTCCCATTTGCAATTCCTTATGGAGGAGGTAACAGGCCGCCGTGTTTGCAGGTGATGTCATAGGTCAGTCCCCCGGGAGGTTTTCAAGTGGCCGAGCAATAGTCAGGTGCCTGCTTTAGAGAGATCAATGCTAATAGCCTGCAGGTTCGATCGGAAGGTACGGGGTGGAGATTAGAAGCAGGAGGATTCGCAGGGCGATGGATAATGGAATTGTTTAGATAACTAATGACGAGGGACCCACAGGAACCGTGGAGATGGAGAGGTGAGATGGATTGAGAGATGGGGAGAGATTGGCTGAGCTGAAGGTGGAGGGTGAGAGAGAGGAAGGGGTCCGACTCGGCGGGGACTCTGAGCAGATCAAGGTGACATTACCCAGAACAGAGGACACAGGAAAAGGGCCCGGGTTGGAAGCAGAAGGGAGGGAGATGATGAACTCAGTGTCGGATCTCTTGCACTTGAAGTGTCTGTGGTGCATCAAGGTGAAGTGACCCTTAGACCTTAACATTTGCATCCAGAGCCCAGGGCAGAGTCTGGGGATGAGAGCCGGGGCTGGTTTGGCGTTCAGATGACCACTGAAATCACAGGTGTGATTGACACTGTTAAGAAGAAGGGTAAGAGAAAAAGTGAAGAGGGCTAAGGTTGGGCCCTGGTAGACACTAAGAATCCAACTTGATGGCCCCTTGTCTCTATGACCAGGAGCATTGCCTGGAGTTACTGTTTCAAAAGAAATGGATACATGTGACCAAAGGTGCTCATGCCCTTGTAGGAAGTCACAGACCAGAGATCACGTCGGCCCCGGCGCACAGTGCAGCACCGGCACGTGGAGCTCCCTCCTCTCCGGGTCCTGAACCAATGACGGTGCGTTGCTGCTGCAGAGCTGGAGACCGAGGGGACGTTGGACGGTTGTCTCCAAAGGTTCGCAGGGCTGAGTTGACACAGAGAGAGGCTTATAGGTTTGAAAGCTTAAAATCATGGCATGGATATTACAAAGAAGTACATTTCAGCTGCCACATCAAAGAAGACCCCTTTTAAAACTCAAAACAAAGAACCGAACAGTCGTTCATGAGCCGGGTGTCTCTGGAGGCGATTAGGTGTGAGGCCGAGTGGTCATCCTTCAGGATTCCCTGTTGTCTGAGGTCCGAAGTTAGCCTGTCTGAGATCCCTTCTGCTCCGAGTGGAGAAATCACTCCCAGATGATGGAAAAGATGCACATCGGAATGAAGCTTATCTGCATTCATTCAAATACCAGGTGGGTGACTTTTTAGCTGTGCCCTCTTGAGGAAATTATTCATTCTTTTTGAGGTTCAGGCTCTTTGCCACTAACCCACTCTGATGCTGCACAGGGAACAGCAGCCGGGACTGGGCCAGGAGGCTCAGGGCATCTGTGGTCAAGGTTTTGCTCAGCACACTGGATTGGGACAGCTGGGCACTCCCGGGGTCCAGAGTCCAAGACCAGGGAGCGTGGTGGCAGAGGCCATGTGGCCCCGGAAAGAGCCCGGTGTCCTCAGCAGACCTGCCTCCGGGTCGGCCCTGCTGAGTTCTGTGCATTCTTGAGTCTTGTTAGCGGAAAGGTTGCAAGAGATGACGAGAAGAAAAAATGGGCAAGATTTGGGGGCGTGGGAAGCGTCAGCCCTGGATGCAGAGAGGGTGATGGGACAAGTAAGCCTGTCGGGAAGGGGTGCTGGCTTTGGGACACCGGAGTCAGGGGTACCACTGAGCGCCCAGGCAGTGTCATGAGTTTTGGAAAGAGTCAGGGGTTATCAATGCAGCACAGAATCTCAGGGTGGGGATTTTAGGCCGGAGTAAAGACTTCTGCAGTCTAGTAAGCCACGGGGCATACAATTGAATCAGCCTGCTAAGGTGGTGACTTAGTGACCTACACCTCAGGCCAGCACTGAAAACCGAATAGGGTGGGGCTCAGGCCTTGGGAGTCCTGCTGTGGGGTTGGGAACACCAGGGCCATGGAGGGCTCGGCCCTCTGCACTGACGCCGGAACGTCACTGGCTCCTGTCGGGACACCGGCCCCGGCCACTGACCCCTCGACCCTTCCCTAGCCCATTTGTCTTGAGTGCTAAGTGATGGAAAGCAGACAATTAAGCCCGAGCCTGAGGATTTCTTCTGCTGTTAGTTTCCTTAATGGAATCTCCTACACATTCTTTATAAATAGATTTAAGCAAGACACTATGTTCTTTAAATTGTGCATTTCGGTTGCTATAGAAACAGTTGATTTTATTCTCCTCCTCCCCCGAAGCTTAGCCATAAAGTAGAAGTTAGCACCTGTTTTTCCAGGCAGGTGAATTATCTATGAATCCTTGTCTTCCAAGAAGGTCTCCATGAGTGGTTTGGCGTGACCTGCTGATGGCATCTCTGTGAGAGAAGCATCGGTGAGAGTCTAGGAGTTCCAGAAGATTTGATCCATCCTGCTAACCATTCAGCTGATAAGTGACTCATTTCATAGGTTCATAGACTGTCAGAACTGGAGGGGATCTCTAAAGAGATAAATCTCATAATAATAATTAAAAACCACCTTCCACTGTATATTCAATGCATTAATTAGTTTCTGAAGGAATCCTTTAATTAAATCATTTGTTCAAAAACATCTACTGTACACTAGTATTGATCCCAGAACATTGCAAGTGCCCGTCACATGGAAGCAGCACAGCAAATATTCCTGTGTGACGGATGAGCGTCCTCCAGCCATTTAAGGGGCTATAACATTCTATGCCACGTGCTGGATATAAGGGCTCGTGCAAAGCATCATGGGAGCTATGGCAGGTCACGGATCTACTTCCTCTATTTTTTGCAAGAGGTGAGACAATGGAAAGTGAAAGGTTAGAAGGAAGGCTACTTGGCAACGTCACAGGACTATTTAGGACCCAGGTGTCCTGAATCCCAGCCTGGTAGCGTCTTCCCTCGTCATGTTTACTCTCCACGGTGCTTCTCCGGTTTTAGAGGGCGCAGGAATCACTGGGGAGTGGTGAAGGGGCCGGTTCTGACTCGGCAGGTCTGCGGTGGGGTCTGCATTTCTAACAAGCCCTGGGTGATGCTGGACTGGCCTGAAGACTGCACGTTGATTCACAAGGCTATTCTGACCTTTGCAGATACGGCAGCCCTTTGAGCATCTAATCACAGCCACGAGTGCTGTGTTGCTTCTGTCATTGGGTTGATGATGACAGAAACCTTGACTAATAGGTATGTGGCATAACAGCATAACACAGCATAGCATAACATAAGCAATATAATACGATCAATTGTATAGATCGCCTGTATATGAATTTGTGTACATACATTTACATATGTAGATGTTTATATATTCATATACATACATGACTATATACATACACAGCATACACATTCATATACAGAGACGGGGGCCAAAGCAGCCCCGGGTCTGGCGAGCAGAACTCACCGGCAGTCCCTTCAGGGGGCCACTGTCTTGGCGAATATGTTCCCATTCCAGCCCTTTGCCACAGCTGAAGACGCCGTTTTTCAGGGAAGAGAGCCTGGCTGACAGCCGAGTCCAGGGCTGGGTCTCAGCCAGGGGAAGTGTGGGGACTTGGAGGACAGTCCCATGCCTACTGTGTCCATCAAGGCAGGACAGTTGACCCAACATGAAGTGGAGATGCTGTCACCAGAAGAAGCAGGAATGCATGCTGGGCTGTCAGGAGAAACCGTGGGCCAATAAAGACCATCTCTCCAAAAAAAATGCCCATCCCCCATGCAATCAGCCAGCATCTCCCGTCCTTGCCTTCCCCACTGCCACCTGCTGGGCCCAGGCCAGCCACTTTCACAGGAGCGCTGCTGTGCTTTGGAAATGATCTCTCTGCTCCATGTCGCCCCCTTCAGTCTGCTCTGCACACAGCGGCTTGAGAGAGCCTTTCAACACCCGAGTCAGATCACATTAGATCTTGGCTCACAATCTCGCTGGAATCGCATTAGCCTCACAGCTCAATCAAACGCAAGTCTTCACATTGCTCTCTGCAAGATGCTACGTGCCTGCCCCGCGGACCTCCCTGTCCCCCTCTCCTGTCGTCCTCTCCATCGCTCTGCACGCTTTGGCCACATTGGCTTCCTTCCCCTCTGAACATGGCGAGGTTTTCTCATCTCAGGGCCTTGCACCCGCTGTCCCTCTGCCGGGACCGCAGTCCCCAGGGGATCGCTCTGTTCATTCTCTTCCTCCCTTCACATCTCTGCTCAAGTTCCCTTTCTCACGAGCGCTTCCAGCCCCTGTCACCCGAAAAACCACGTGCCAGCCCGGTCACTCTCTGGCCTCTTAGCTTTATTATTTACAGAAATATATATTTGTGACGTGTTTCTTCTCTCACTAGAGTGCAAGCTGCATGAGGGCAAGGACTTCTTTTTGTTTGTGCGACGCTGGGTCCCAGGAAGGTGTTGGCTCTTACAGGCATTGCGACAGGGATGAGGCAGACGTCTGTGATGCGTGCACTGACTCACACTGCACCTTGATTCGGGGGTCGGCATCTTCTCACACCTGGAGGTCCCCATGTTTCAGGTTGGGGATCTCTGCTGTGGCCCAGCTATCTCTAATTCTGGGTAAAAGGGGCCCCAGGAATTCAGCAACCCTCAGCCCTCTCCTGCGCCCCCGCCGGCGTTTCAGAAGGGGCAAGGCTGTTCCCGTTCGCATCTTTGAGGGACAAAACTGGAATCATAGAAGAATTACAACTTTCTAAAATATCCTTACTCGAGGATATTTTTCCAGTCATCTTCAGGTAGAGAGAAAGGGAGAGAGAGGGAGAGAGACAGAGAGAGAGAGAGAGAGAGAGAGAGAGAGAGAGAGACATCGATGTGAGAGACACATCAATTGGTTGCCTCCCGCACGACCCCAACCGGGGCTGGAGACAAACTGCAACCATGGTACATGCCCTTGGCTGGAATCGAACCCGTGACTCTTTGGTCCGTAGGACAACACTCTAACCACTGAGCCAAACTGGCCAGGGCAAGAATTACAATTTTTTTTTTAAAAGCCTCAATAATTGACACTTTTCCAGGGCACATAATAAAATAGGTTAACTCTAAGGGGCCTCTAATATCATTTGATAAATGCAAGGGCAGGATAAGATTTCAGTTCAGCAAGTACTTATGGAGCCCTCCCTATGGGCCAGTCAGTCCCCTAGAGACCAAGGGTAGACAGTGAAGGACATGTCCTCACGGAGCTTTATTCAGGAATAAATACCAGCTATGCTAGCAGGAGTGTGCCGGAAGGAGAAAGAAGCCACCCAGAAAAATAAAATTGGGAGAGGGGATAGGTAGTGTCATTGATGATTATAATCGGTTGTAATTATAAAAGGGGTTTTCAGGGAAGCACTCTCTATTGGCACGAAGAATTGAAGGAAGTGTGGGAGGATGTGAAGATATCTTGGGAAGCGTGTTCCGGGGAGAGGAAACAGGAAGTGCAAAGGCACTGAGGCAGGAGTTGGGTTAGCAGGTCACAGCAAGAAGGTGTGTGTGGCCCCGGATGGAGGGAACAAGGAGAGATGAGATGAAATGCAGTCTGACCAGAAAATGTAGAACTTGGTCAGCCTTTGTTAGAACTTTGGCTTTTATGTTGAGCCAGATAGAATTCTTTGGAACTCTGCGAGCAGAGACGTGACACGATCTTGCATTTTAACAGGATTGTGCTGGCTGCTATGTTGACAGCGAACTCTAGGGAGCAAGCAGAGAAATGGTGGGACTGTTAGGAAGATCAAGTCCATCATCAAACAAACGAAGCGCACCTTCCTTCTCCCACCAGCCCTGGTGGGTCGTGCCCACAGCCAGGGTCACGGGAAGACTCCATTGCAGCCAGTAAATAAGTTAGCCTGGAGAGAGCTGCCGCTCCCCCAGCTCCGCCCCCAGCCTCCCAGACGGGACAGCAGGATGTGTGTCTGCTCCGTCACTGGCCGGTGCCCTGAGGAGCTCTCTCCGCTGCACGATGTAGAAAGACCACCACCAAACCCTTATGATATGAAATGATGCAGGGTCTTTTTGAAGAAAAAGGTAAAATATATGAACAAACAAAATGGCAATGAATACATATCTATCGACAATGGAATCTACAAACAAAATGAATGGGCAGAACAGAAACATTCTCATAGATACAGAGAACAGTTTGTTGGTTGCCAGATGGGACGGGGTTTGGGGGACTGGGTGAAAAAGGTGAAGGGATTAAGAAGAACAAATTCACTGCTAGACTGACAAACCCCAAAGGGAAAGGGGTTGGGGGGTGGGCAGAAATAAACCAAAGAGTTTATATGCACAACCAATGGACACAGACAACAGTGTGGGGAAAGGCAGGAGGGAGGCAGGAGTGGGGAGGAGGAGGTCAATGGGGGAAAAATGAGGAACATCTGTAATACATTCAACTATAAAGATTTAAAAATGAATAAATAAATTAAAATGCTCCTTAAGAAAACTATCCTCTGGGAAAATGGTTCATTATAAAATTGCTGACCGTGAAAATATTCATTAGGAGAAGTATCCATTGGAAAAACTATTGCAAATAAAGAGGAGGGGATAATCTATTGAGAAATAACCTTTCTAGCAAAGATGCCTACCAGAAAAATTTTCTCCAGGAGAAATGACCACTCAAAACACACACAGGAAAAAATATCAACTGGAAAAAAAATCACACCTCATATTAAAAATACCTAGAGATTCTGACTGGTGTGGCTCAGTGGTTGAGCGTCAGTCCACGCACCAAGAGGATGCTGGTTCGATTCCTGGTCAGGGCACATGCCCAGGTTGTGGGCACGATCCCCATTGGGGAGCATGCAGGAGGCAGCCAATCAATGTTCTCTCTCATTGATGTTTCTTTCTCTCTTCCTTCCTCTCTCTATAAAATCAATCGAGAAAAAATTTTTTTTTAAATAAAAATACCTAGAGAAACATATCCTGAGTTGGACAAATACTCACTGGGAAAATATGCTTGAGAAAATTATATTCCTCAGGAAAATGGTCTTTGAGTATCTGTCATTTATTTTGTATACATCATGTGTCATGCATTCTTCTAATAGCTTCATGTCTATTAACTCACTTATTCCTCATATGATCTCTAAGAGATAGGCACTTGTCTGTACCCTATTTTACATATAGGGAAACTGAGGCACAGAGCATTATGTAACTTGCCCAAAGCTGCATAGAAAGTAAACCACAGCCCCTGCCTTCAAACTCAAACATCGATTCATTCATCCATTTATTGAATACCTACTATGCACCCAGAGCTGTGTTAGAAAGTGGGTCCTAACACGGAATGAAACATGAACCCTAGTCTTAAGAAATTAACACAGGAGACATATTCAGAAGCAGACAATGAAATTAGAGTAAAAGGGGCCTTTACAAGCCTTATACATTCATCTCCACCTTGGAAACCAAAGCGAACTGTTTCCACCCACCTGAAGTCTCCTCATGTGCTTATGAAAGAAGCTACTGTCCTGGGTTTGCAGTAAACCGTAGACATTCTGGGAATAACAGCCACTGGGAAAACATTAACACTCATAGCTGCCTTCCTCGGGGCGGGTTCATAACACACCAGCCTCTGGGGGCACTTGTTTGGAACCGAGTCTGGGGGGGAGGCCTCTTTCCACAGTCTAGTGGGGTGATGCTCTTGACCATGTGAGATGAGATGGTCAAGTCCTGCCTGGCTCGACCTGGCTGTGGACCGCAGGAGCCTTGTGGCAAGACGGGAATTGAATGGAATCTGGTAGAAGTCCTGAGTTCTCTTGATTTTTAGAAACCTTTACTTGTATATGGTCTCACCACACCCATGTGTAGCTCCGTGAGTGTAGGTCTCTGCCTTTGTAGTTCATCTCAGCATCCCCAAAGCTTAGAAAAGTCAGTGCTCAATAAATATTCTCCGAAGAAGGCATGTTGACCACTGTATGGCAGAGATGTTAACTTGTCTGGATGCTGGGGTCAGATGACTTCATTTCAATGCCAGCACCATCATTTCCTGGCTGTGCAGCACTGGGCAACTTACTTGCTAACCCTGAGCCTCAGTTTCTTCTTCTGTGCAGTGGGGACAATACTACTTTTCTCCTGTGGTTATTGTGAGGAGTAGATGAGGCAATGCCTAGTGAGTATTCAGCATAATGCCTGACACATGGTAGGTAGATGGTCAAGAAATAATCAGAACTGGTCCATCCCTTCACAGTGTTTATAAACAGGTGCGTCACCCCACAGCCAACATCCCTCCTCCCAAAATTCCAAATTGGAGACCGGGGACCAGAACGGCTGATATTTTTAAGTTCAGAGTCTACAACTCAGGTTTTCTTTCTCCTCTGTTGTCTCTAGAGAATATGTGTGTTATAGGGTTCCATCTGCTTCTGTAATAAAACATAAATTATTAAAACCATAAAATATTGATGCACTGTTTTATTAAACAGAGGGACTTTAACATATTGATTATGAATAGAGAACGTCTTAATGAGCTTCAGGAGGAGCAATAATGGGGAAATGATGGTGAGTTGATCTCCTTGTGACTGAGAAGCAGCTCTGAGGATGCGTGCCCCAGTCCCTGTCACCTTGCGTTTTTGCCCCATGCCCTTTGGAAATGCCACCGGAAGAGAGAGAGAAGGAGGGGAACATGTCCTTGTCAAAAAGCAACAACATATGTTGGCTGGAAACTTGCTTGTGGTTCCCACAGACTCTGGGACACTGGAGGTTCACGTTGCAGCCGTCTTCATTCTCAGTTGGTTCATCCAGCATCTCTCATTGAACTTCAGGAGGAGTCCTGTCCCTTCCATCTCAGGAGGGGAGATCTCAGAGCCAGTCCTCTGTTTACGGACGAGGAAGCTGAGCCACGGGAGGAAGGGCAGCAGACATTGGACGACATGGGAGTCCAACTCCTCTCTTGCTGGAAAACCCACAGATAACTTTTTTTTTCTTGGTTCTGAAGATTTTATTCATTCAACAACTAAAATGTAGACAATAGTCCATTTATTTTCCTAACTTTGTTAACCCGAATTATGTATAATTTCTCTTCCGAATGTCTGTAGTGTTGCCCTCACTGAGTTAATAGAATTACAGCGCAAACAAAGAAGCTGATGTTTAGTTATTTATGTGTGTTTCTCAACACTAACAATGAACCAAAAAGGAAATTTTAAAAAACAATCCCATTTACAATAGATTAGAAAAGAATAGCCCGGTCGGTGTGGCTCAGTGGTTGAGTGTCAACCCTGCACCAAGAGGTCGCCAGTTCGATTCCCGGTCAGGGCACATGCCCAGGCCGTGGGCCCGATCCCCAGTGGGGGGCATGCAGGAGGCAGCTAATTGATGTTCTTTCTCATTGATGTGTCCATCTCCCTCTCCCTCTTCCTTCCTCTCTCTCTAAAATAAAAAAAAAAATTTTTTTTTTAAAGAAAAAAACAAACTATTTGAGTAAACGTAACCAAGGAGGCCACAGACTGTCCTTGGCATTGGCGGATTCAACCAACCGCGACTAAAAATGGTATTTTTGATTCCTGGCTGGGAATGTAAAAATGCTTGTTTCTATTAGAGGTTGGTTGAATCCGCTCGAGCAAAACCTGTGGATGTGGAACCCGAGGATGCAAAACAGCTGGCAGGAAGGGCAGACAGTATTTACTGAGAAAATCCGCGTGCGCCTGTAGCCGCGCAGGTCAAACGTGCTGTTCCGGGGTCGGCTGTACCCTGGCCAAGATCTCGGAGGTTGCTGCGGTGAGGACTTGGCCTGCCCCCTGGCCTCTGATTCCCATGCTGGGGATTCTTCAGTGTCCTAATGGGGGACTTTGGGTGGTGAGAGCTGTTCAAATGTGGAGCGGGCTCCTGGGGGCTCATCTTGGTGAACGGTGGCACCTCCGTTGCTGGCAGCAGTGAACAGAGGTTGCATCACCTCCTGACCTCTTGGAAGTTTAGGAGTGACGCTCTGGAGTGAGGCCATCGCCCTGTTAGTTGTCCACACGGCCTGCTGGACTTCCGAATCTCCAGGTAGGTCTCGGGCCGGCGGCTTTGCCACAGCCTCGTCTCAGGGACTGTGGGGACTGTGGGGGGAGGGAGAGCCACAGTCAGGCCTTCCCAGCCGCTGCTGAGTTGGGACAGATCATTGTCAGCACTGACGGGGACTGAGCTCAGGGACATCAGTGGATTGCCCCGGTTCACACGGCCCGTTGGTGGCAGAATTAAGGGCTACAACCATCATGTCTGGAGCACTGGACTGGCATTCCTGTGTAAATACCACGCTGCCTTTTAGTTACGTGTGCAAGACACGGCTTATTCCCGTGGAACCAGGACGGAAGAGCACACCCACGATGGGTGTTCGCCGGGCTCCCTGGTGTTCTCAGACAAGGGCTGGGGTGTACTGACACCTCAGCTCACTGGGAGGCCAAAGGGGGTGTGTTACAGGGAGACCAGCAGAGGTGAGGGCCGTCGCTTACTGCATTTGGCCGCCACGTATGTTCGGTCTGACTCTTACAGGGAAAGCTGGCAGGAAGGGTCCCGCAGTAAAAGCAGCTAATATTTACTGAGCACTTTCTACGCGCCAGGCGACTGTGCCAAGTGCTTTGCTCCCTTTAGCTCATTCTTTTCTGCCCAGCTTTTTAAAAAAATTTGTTTTCCAATTTACTTCTCAGTTAGAGTTGACATACAATATTACATTACTTTCAAGTGTACAATGTAGTGATTAGATATTTATATACTGTACAAAGTGATTGCCCTGTGATGAGTGTAGTACCCATCTGGCACTATACATAGTTACTGCAGTATTATTGATTATTCCCTATTACATACAGAGCAACCTTGGAAGCAGGGACTAACTATTATAAACCCATTTTATAGAGGAAGGCACTGAGGCTCAGGGAGGTTAAATAACTGATCTGCGTTAATAGTGAAGCCAGGGTTTGAGCCCAGAGAGATGAACTTGTGAGTCTATGTCCTTTATTTTTAATTGAGATTGAATTGACATATAACACTGTGTAAGTTTAATGGGTGCAACCTATTGATTTAAACTGCAACAAAACTGCCATTGTAGCATTAGCCAGCACCTCTGACCCATCACACAATTATCATGTTTTCTATTAAGAGAAGCAATTAAGATCTATTGTCTTAGCAAGTTTAATATTTATTATAGAGTTTTGTCTGTAACCCTGTACTGTGTATTAGACCTCCAGGACTGACTTACCTACTAGTTGCAAGTCTGTACCTTAAACGACATCTTCCTATGTTCTCACCCCCAGCCCCGGGTAACCACCATTTCACTCTGTTTATTTGAGTTTGGTTCTTTTTAGATTCTAGCTGTAAGGAGTCTCAGAGTATTTGTCTCTCTGTCTGGCTTATTTCACTTACCATAATGTCCTCAAGGTCCATCCACGTTGTAGCAAATGGCAGGATTTCCTTTATTCTCATGGCTGAATAGTATCCCATTGTGTGTGTGTGTGTGTGTGTGTGTGTGTGTGTGTGTTGTTTTTCTTTAGCCATTGATGCTCTTAGATTGTTTCCATATCTTGACTATTGTGAATAATGCTGGGATAAGCATGGGTGTATCTAGATCTCTTCATTAACCCTTTTCATATCCTTTGGATATGTACCCTGAAGTGGAATTGCTGGATCATATGGTAGTTCTATTTTTAGTTATTTGAGGACCCTTCACACTATTCTCCAGTGGCTGAACCAGTCTGTAATCCCACCAACAGTGCAAGTGGTTTTCTTTTAGGAAGCCCATGCTCTTAACTGGAGATCATTGCAGGACTTTTCTTCTTGTCTTGAATCTTGCTGCTTCCGTTGATGCTGCTGACCTCTGCTTTCCTCTTGAAGGCCCTGCTTCCTTGGTCTCAACCCTGACCGCTCCTCACTGCCCCTCTGCACCGCGAGGACCCTGCGTGTTCTAGCTCTCTCCCACTGCCCCAGGTCCTCCTCCTAGACTGTCCTCCCTGGGCAGCCCCCTGCGTGGACTTCGCGTGCACTGCTGTTTGCTGATACGCTGCCAGATCTGATGATGTACTGCCAGCCCCGAACTGTCCCTGGTATCAGGGTAATGCTGATCTTGGAAAAGGAGTTCAAAAGTGTTCCCTCTGTTTATATTATCTAGAGGAGATTGTGTAGAATTGGTGTTCTTTACGCCTTAAATGTTTCAGAGTATTTGCCAGTGAAATCATTTGGGCGTAGAGATTCCCTCCCTCCCTCCCTCCCTCCCTCCCTCCCTCCCTCCCTCCCTCCCTTCCTTCCTTCCTTGAAACTCTAAATTCAATTTCCTTAATAGTTATGAGTCTGTCTAGCTTATCTATTTCACTTTGTGGTTTTCCAAGGGATTGCTCCATTTCTTTTCATTTGTCACGTTTATGTTGTTGAGTTGTTCATAATATTTTTTGTCTTCTAATGTTTGTAGGGTCTGCTGTGATAGTCCTTCTATAATTTCCAATATTGTTAACTTGTACCTTCACAATCAGTCTCACTAGAGGTTTATCTACTTTAAAATATATATATATCTATATTTAAAAATATTGGATTTTTATTAATTTTCTCTTTTCAATTTTATTTGTTTATGTTCTTGTGTTTATTATTTTCTTCCTTCTGCTTACTTGGGGTTTATTTTGCTCTTCTTTTACTTTTTCTTGTTTCTGACAGTGAACACATTGATTTGAGACCTTTCTTTTCTAATACAAGTATTTTAATTCTATAATTTTTCCTGTACGTATTGCTTTAACTGCAGCTCATAAATTTGATTACGTTATATTTGTATTCAGTTTAATATATTTTACCATTTTCCTTGAGACTTCCTCTTTGAATTGTTGATCATTTAGAAAATCTCTGTCTTTTATTTAGTGTGTTTAAAGCTTTTACATTTCATGTGATAACTTTGCTTTGATTTAAATTTATCATTTTGTGTTTCATTTTCTATTCCCTTGGTCTTTGTTTCTCTGTTTCTCCTTTCCTGCCTTCTTTTGCGTTATTCTAATTTTTTTAGTATTCCATTTTAATTTATTTATTTAGGTTATGACTATATCCCTTTTTATTATTATTTTAGTGTTCAACAAAGGGATTATAATACACATACTTAGCTTTTGTCAGTCTACTTATAGTATTTCATTACTCCAAGTAAAACATAGAAACTTATCATAATATAGGATTTTTTTTAACCCTCCCACCTTTATATTTGTCTTATATGTTACATCTAAATTCATTAAAAACCCCACCAGAGAGTGTTATATTTACTAAATTCCTTAACGACCCCACTGGAAATGTTATATTTACTTTCAACTGTGAAATACATTAAAAAAAAAATCTCACAGAGAGAATTGTCTATTATATTATACTGATATTTTCTATGTCTTTTGATCTTTTATTCTTACTATTCTAAGTTTTCCTCTGGTTTTGTGTATTTTCTGCCTGAAGAAACTGCTCTAGAAATCCCTTTAAAACAGGTGTGCTTTAAATGTGTTTTGTCAAGAAATCCTCTTTCTATCATCATCTGAGAATGCCTTTATTTTACATTCATTCCTGATATAGATCACTAGGTACAGAATTTTAGATTGGTGATTTCTTTCTTTCAGCAGTTAAAAAAATATTATAGTACTTTTTCTGACCTCCATACTTTCTGATGAGAAATTCGTAGTCATTTAATTAATTGTTGTTTTAATATGTTGTTTTTCTCTGGCTGCTGTCGGGAATTTTTACTTTTTATTTTGGCTTCAGCAGTTTGAGTGGGATGTGTCTTCGTATGTCTTTCTTTAGGTGCATTTTGTTTGGGGCTAACTGAGAATTTTTCACCTGTAGGTTTGTCTTGCCAAACTTGAGAAGTTTTTAGCCTTTATGTCTACAGATATTTTTCACCATCACACTCTTTATTTTTTTCCCCCTTTTGGACTCTGACGATTAAAACTTTTTTTTTTTTTAGTGTCACAGGTCTATGAGGGTCTGCTTATTATTTTCAATCTTTCTTTTCCCTCTTTTCAGATTGAGTCATTTCTGTTACGACATCTTGAAGCTCACTGAATGTTTCCTCTGTCATCTCCAGTCTGCAAGTAAGCTCAATGGGTGAGTTTTTAAAACTTTGTTATCATATTTTTCAATTTCTATGTGATGCTTTGTTACATCATCTATTTCTTTAATGAGATTTTCTATTTTTCCATTTGTTTCAAGATTGTTTATCATTGCTTGTTGGAGTATTTGTATAATGACTGCTTTAAAGCCTTTTTCAAAGAATTTCAGCATTGCCCTGGCTGGTTGGCTCAGTGGTTGGAGCGTTGGCCTGTAGACCAGAGAGTCCTGGGTTCGGCTCCCACTAGGGACACATACCAAAAAAAAAAAAGAATTTCAGCATTCATGTGATCTGGGCATTAGTGTCTGTTGACTGGTTTTCCCCAAGGGAGTTAAGAACTTTCTGATTCTTGGTATGCTGAGGGATTTTGAATATGATTTTGAATGTTTTGAATAATATATTATACAACTCTGGGCCTTACTTGTCTCCTGAGGAAAATCTGGTTAGATTCAGGTGCCAAGTTCCAACCTCCCTTCTGTGGACTCTGGTTCCAGTAACAGTTCAGTGTCCAAACCTCTGTGGTGCTATTTAGAGCAGTGTGTGCACCGCCCAGGGGGCAGTCTAAGTCCGTGAGTGGGGTGTGCCTGTTACTCCTCTCTCAGTGTGAAGTGTGTGATAGGATCGGACCCGTGCAGGTGCAGCTGGGATGTGAGCACAGGAATCATAACCCACTCTAGGAGGTCACTTTTCTGAGCCCCCACTCTCCTGCATGTCTCTGGCACTTTATATTTGCCTGGGTTCCCCTTTCCTTCCTTTGCCTAGGAAGTTGGGGCTTTCGTTTCCTTGCTGTGCCAAACACTTGGCTGTGTCTGAGCAGCCCGCGCTGCGGAGGACGGGGGAGGACAGATCACTGCGGTGCTGACTGTAGAAGAACCCGGGTTGTGGGGTATATGGGAATTCTCTGTGTCAACTTCGCAACTTTTCTATAAATCCAAAACTACTTTAAAATATAATAGTGTATTTTTGAAAAAATCAACTATTCCCTGGCAGGTTTGGCTCAGTGGTTAGAGTGTTGGCCTGCAGACCAAAGAGTCCCGGGTTCAATTCAGGTCAAGGGCACATACCTCGGTTGCAGGTTCGATCCCCAGCCCTGGTGGGCGTTGTGCCGGAGGCAACCAATCAGTCTCTCTCTCACATCGATGTTTCTCTCTCTCTCCCTCCTACTCTATCTAAAAATCAATGGAAAATATAATCGGGTGAGGATTAAAAAAGCCAAACCAATTCATGTTCGCCTCACCTTCTTGGGATACTAGCTGCACAGTTCAGATAACCAGGTCCCCTCCCTCAGGGCTTTGGCCCTCGTGGCCTCCTGTAGGGGCATCTGCCACTGACGTCACAGGATTGCTTGGGGACTGGGTGTGAGGGAGCAGAGGGAAGGGGAACATGGTGTTTCCACATTCCCGCTAGTGTGAGCCCCTCCCTTTCCCTGCCCGCAGCCGCCGGTTAGAAGCCTGTTGGAAGCTCTGTTGGTGCTGATGCTCACGCGTGGGTCTCCGGTGGCGGCATCGGGCGGGGCGGTGCGGGAGGAGAGCCAAGGTAAACTCGCTTCCCATGTGGTGGTTTAAACTCTCTCTTCCTTAAGCTGCCTGCTATTTGCTTGCCAGGGTTCTTAAACAGCTGCTCTGCTGTTCTGCACTCGGCGAGAGAAAGAAGGCCCGTCTGTTTTCGCCATTTTTTTCCCTTTTAATTTACCTCTTTTAAAATCCTTTTATTATGAAATAGAGTAGACATAAGAAAAGAACCCAAGAAGGAAATAACTCGATAACTATATTGACATTTAAAGGAGTTGAAATTGACACCTAGAAAGCCACCACCCAGGTTACAGAATTAAACTCTGGTATCCCCAAAACATCAGCTATGACTCACCCCCTCTCCTGCTGTAAGTAACCATTGTCTCTGACGTGATGGTAACCGTCCCCGGACTCACCTTTCATTTGCCATCGGCACCCCAGTATGGTTCAGGTGTGTCGTTTCTGAACGTCGGATGAACCGAGTCATGCGTGATGTGTCCTTCTACCTCTGACGCCTTCCGGGCAGCGTCGTCCGGGAGCGTCATCCCCTCGCTGTGCGAAGCTGTGGTTGAGTCATTTCCATCCGCATTTCGTTGTACGAGTGCAATGTTGAGTCACTCAGCACTGGTGAGCACTGGGGTGGCTTCCAGTTTGGGGCCGCCAGGGGCAATGCTCTGTTCCACTGTTACACACTTCTCTTGGTGCGCACGCGCCTGGGCTCTCTGAGGCATGGACCCGGGGGTAGAGTTGCTGGGCCATCGGGCACACCTCGGCTCTAATTACACAGTGTTCTCGAGACCCCTTCCCATTCCCACCCCCACCGGCAGTCCATGACGATCCCCGTGGCTGCATCGGGCCGTGCAGTCGTCATGTCGGTTCTCACGAATGGCACACGTGACGCTCAGTACACATTTGTCAAGCCATTGAATAGCCAGCTGCCTATGACCGTGTTATGTGTGACTGAGATGAAATCCTTTGGTTCGGAATTTGAAAAGCCTTGGGTTACGCTCCACTTTCATTGGAAGGGAATTGAGGACATGTCACAACAATCATCTCCAGAGGAGAACGTGCTAACAAGAGCTGATGATTGTGCAGGGAAACGGAGAAGCTCAGCTCTCTGCAGACTGACATTGCGTATCGAAGGCCGGCATCTCTTCCAGGACAGTGTCGGGGTTGGTGGGAGGCTGCGGGCAGGGGGATGGACATCATATGAAAGAGGGATTCTTTCAAGAACCACAGGACTGGGAAGAAAAGAGGAACAGGAATTCTATGGTTGAGAAATAGTGTGTGTGTTGTTTGTCACTGTGTGTCAAGAATCACAATGTACTCCATCATGGTGATGGCATCCAAGGGTGATGGGAAGAATTGGACCCCGATGGCGTTAGAAAGAAGACACGGATGCATTTCTGGACTCCAACTTTGGGTCTGTCTTCCTCCCATAAACTTTATTAAACTATCAGACTCGGAAAGTCTTTGAAACACGGGAGACAGATAGTTTAATATGGAGGGATGATCTCATGGATCAATTACAAAATTCATAAAACCCTTCCGAGTCTGGTCCAGATGAAAAAGTTGCTCTGAGAAATAGGATATTCTGAATTAAGTGAGAATTACTGCACAGCCTCCCTGAAGAGATCAGTTTCTGAATAACAAACAAAATCAATCCAATGTAACAATTGATGAAACTTAATAATGAGAGTAAACACCTTTTATTATCGCATGTATTCTATATGCCAAACCGGGTGCTTTACGTGCCTCTTCTCCATTAATCCTCACAAAACTTTATGGGAAGGAACATATTATCTCCAAATTGGGAAACTGAGACAAAAAGATGAGACAAAAAACTGAGACAAAAAGTGACTCGCTGAAGGTCACACAGCAGGAGGGATTGCAGCTGAGAATCAAATAGATAAAGTGATTCCTAAGCCTACCGTCCATGTTTTTTTGTGGGTTTTTTTGGTCTGTTTTACTTTTATATACAAAAGAACACATTTTGTTGCACAGTTCTCCAAGCTTGAATACGTGCATAGATCTCTGTTTCTACCGTCACCACCATGACAAAGAACAGCCCATGTTTTCAAAAATCTCCCTCATGCTGTTCCTTTGTAGTCTCACCGTCTCCCTACCCCCAGCACTGTAGTCTTTTCTAGAATGTCATATAGTATCATACAGGATATAATCTTTGGGATTGGCTTCCTTCACTCGGCATAATGCCTTTGAGATTCGCCTACGTTGCTGTGGCTACAAGTAGTCTGTTCCTTTTACTGATGAAAAGTACTCCATCGTATGGATGTACCACAGTTTGTTTATCCATTCACCTACTGAAGGACATTTTTGTTCCTTTCAGTTTTGGGAGGATGATTTTGAATAGACTCACTATAGACATTTGCATACAGGGTCTGAGGGAACATGTTTTTTGTTCCTCTAGTGTAAGTTTTTTTTAAATTTTTTTTTTATCCTCATCCGAGGACATTTTTCCATTTTTTGTTCAGGTAGAGTGGGAGGGAGAGAGAGGAACAGAGAGAGAGAGAGAAACATCGATGTGAAAGGAACACATCGAGTGGCTGCTACCCGCACAACCGACCAGGGCCGGGGACAAACTGCAACCGAAGTACGTGCCCTTAGTGGGAACCAAACCCGGGTCTCTCAGGACCGCAGGCCGACGCTCTAACCGCTCAACCAAACCGGCCAGGGCTCCTCTAGTGTAAGTTTAAGGAGTGTGGTTTCTTGGTCATGCAGTAAGTGTGTGTTTATAACTTTATAAGAAATTGCCAAGATGTTTCCCAGAGTGGCTGCATCATTTCACATTTCTAACAGCAGTGCGGGGGGAGTCAGTTGCTCTTTGTCCTGACCAGCACTTGGTAGTGGCATATTTTTTACAAGATTTATTTTAGCCATTTTAGTAGGTGTATAGGGATATCTCATGATGTTAATTTTCATTTTCCTAATGACTTATGATGTTGAACATCTTATGTTTTTATTTGCCATCCAAATATCTTCTCTAGTGAAGTGTCTGTTCAAATCTTTTGCCCATGTAAAAAATTAGGTTTCTGGTTTTCTTATTGTTGGGTTAATGACATTCTTTATATGTTCTAAATACAAGATACTTTTTGTTGGATATGTGATTTGCAAATAATTTTTTCCAGTCTCTAGCTTTCTGCAAAGGGTAAGTTTTTTTTTGTTTTTTGTTTTTTTTTATGGATGCATTGTGTTTTTATCTTTTATTTGTATTTTTGTAATACGGAATGTTTTAAAGGATAAGTTTTTAATGAAGCATAATGTACCAATTTATTATGTTATAGATCACGCTTTCACTATCAGTTTAAGAACTTTTTGCCTAACCCAAGACCACAATGATTTTCTTTGATGTGTTCTTCTAAAAATTTTATAGGATTTTCTATTTATAGTTGTTACCTATATTGAGTTACCTTTTATATAAGGTGCAAGATAGAGGTTGAGGTTCATTTTCCTGTGTATGGTTACCCAGTCGTTCGAACACCATTCGCTGTAAAGACTGTCATTGAAATTGCCTTTACAACTTCGTCAAACATCAAATGATCCTATCTGTGTGTGTAAGTTTCTGGACTCTCTATTTTAGGAGTTGGCAAAACTTTTCTTAAAGGGCTAAGTAGTATATATTTTAGGCTGTGGGCCACCTGGTCTTTTGTGTGTGAAACTAGCCACAGACAACAGGTGTTAAAAAGGGCTGTTGGACCCAGATGCTGAGGAAAAGGGAGGTGATGAAGGTGACCTGCACATTTCCACCTTGGAATCTGAAGTTATTTGAGCTTCCAGTTGCTAGAATTCTGGATAAGCATAGGTAAGTGTATTAGACACCTTTTGTATTCTGTCTGGCAGTTCTAGAGACCAGGGTTCTCCAACTTCTATTTGCAGCAGTGTCTCCGGAGGGCTTGGGCGGACACAGGTGGATAAGCCCACACCCAGAGTCCGGCTCCGTGGGTCTGGGTGGGGCATGAGAATGTGTGTTTATAGTAATGTTTTAGGTGATGCTGATATCGCCGGTCCTTTTGTTCCAGCCATTACAGAAGCGACCTGCTCCGCCCAGGTGAATGGACTTGCAAGGTCTTCTTCCCTGGGGCACCTCTGGATTCTCAGAGAGGATGCTCGTGGGAACCTGCTTGGCACGCAAGCATGTCTATTCGAAAGTGCAGGAGCCCGGCCAGCGTGGCGCAGTGGTTGAGCGTCGACCCATGCACCAAGAGGTCGCCAGTTCGATTCCCGGTCAGGCACCTGCCCAGGTTGTGGGCCCGATCCTCAGTGGGGGGCGCGCAGGAGGCGGCCAATCAATTTTCTCTCGCATCAATGTTTCTCTCTCTCTCTTCCTCTCCCTCTAAAAATCAATAAAAGAAAAAAAAAGTTTAAAAAAGGAAGGGCGAGGAAGTGGACAGCTCACGGTGAGCCCTGAGCCAGAGGACAGAGCCGGTAGATCACTGTCGGCGGACAAGTCTGAGGCACATTCCGAAGGGCTCCTCTGGTGGCTCCAGGGAACGAGCCCCAGTGGCCCTCTGTGGTGGCCGACGGGACACTATGTGTCACACCCCACAATGGGCTTCCCCTCCTTCCACCCTGCAGCACCATCCACAGCCTCCCACGCCTGTTCCCAGCTCGCTTTCCAGAACAAACCACCGGCGTGCAGTCCTGCCTCAGGTCCTGCTTCCAGGGGCTCAGTCTAGGACATTGGCTGAGGTTGCCCGTCTCTTCCCCGCTCAGTCATGAAGGGGCCTCATCGCTGTTCATCTGCATGAGAAGCGCAGAAGGCCCTGGACTCGGGCTCAAGGACCAGGGATTACTCATTTCTGCACCACATGCTGAAATTATGAATAAATGAATCAGGGAAAGTATTTTTACACTCTTTAAAAATATGTTTTTATTGAGTTTTTGTGTTTTAGAGAGATAGAAACATTGATGTGAGAGAGAAACATTGATTGGCTGCCTCCTGCACATCCCCTCTGGCTATTGAGCCCCAAACCCGGGATGTGCCCTGACCGGGAATCGAACCAGGACCTCTCAGTCCACGGGCCGACGCTCAATCCACTGAGCCACACCGGCCTGGCACATTCCTACACTTATTAAATGCGAGTTGGTGGAGGGGATGGGGCAGGAAGAAACTCCTGGTGCTGGGAGTCTGACCGGAGGGAAGTCTGTCTCACACACAGGGACTGGAGCCCAGAGCAAGAGAAGCCGACCAAGAGCTCATGCAGGGTTAGGGTAGGGAGACTTCAATCCCTCTAGAACATGGGGAATAATAATATCTACCTTGCTGAATTTTACTGAGACAAAGTGTGACGATACGTACTGACCATCTGGCACTTGACGTGGCACGTAGTAGGTGTTTGAAAACTATTAGCTGCTTCGGCGGTTGGCCAACACCCATTGGGGTGCAGGGGCAGGCATGGAGCGCAGGAACCTCTAAGATTCATCCGCTTCTAGGATGTCGGAGACCATGGCGGGGTAGTCAGGTCCACGTCATGGACACGAGTGATGAGAATCACAGTGCTTGTTAGTATCAGCCCATGTTCGTATAGTGCTTGCCAGGTGCCAGGCACTGGCCCAGAAGTTTTACTGGCTCATTGTATTTCCAAGCCACTCTCTGAAGAAGATTCCATGACGCTCCCCGTTTTACCAGCGATGAACTCAAAGCACTGTGCGACCTGGTCAAAATCACACAGGTAGCAACACGTTGAGCTGGGAGGAGATCTGAGGCGGTTTTGCTTTTTCACCATTGTTCGTATCTCTGGGATTTGAAATAGGCTGTACTGGTCTGATCACGGAGCCCCTGGGTCTTGGCTGCCACACCTGTCAGCCCCTAGTCTAGTCTAGTGCTCCAGGTGTTACAGTTCATCTGGCAAGTTCACGTGTATCGTTTGTTGAGCATTTCATGTTACAGTGATCTCCATAGCTGGCGTGTTCTCGCCAATCTACCCTAGCCCGTGCCGTTAAATAACTTGTGTTTAATGACCCAGGTACTGAGCTATGTAGAGGTGAGAAAGGCATCGTCTCTACCCTTCCAGAGAGTGGAAGGGTAGAACATGCGAGCAAAGAAATGTCACGTATGACACGGTGTCAGGGGAACCATGAAAAGGAAAGGGGGTCAGCCATGCTTGGAGGTGGGGGTGGGTTCCCAGAAGAGGCACCTCCGGGCTGGCATCTCCCATGCCACCCTTTCTCCCCGTCTGCCCTCCCTGGCATGGAGATTTCCGTCCGAGACTCTCCACCTCCTCCCGAAGGGGAGCGGGTGAGGAGAAAAGATTACAGCCAGGACATGTCAATATGTAAGAGGATAGAATGAGAATTATTGGTGTTTGCACAGAGCCTTTGCCTCTTGTCCATTCCTGGTTGTTTGTTTGAGACGTTGCCCTGAAGAATGTCAGGTTCTGTTAGGGTCTGGAGGAGTAAGATTGAGACGCTCAGGCATCGCTTGTCTCTTCTTGTGTTACTTGTGAAGATGGGAAATGCAGGAATCCAGTGATGAGGCTTCTGTTTTAAATGGGTCTGTTTGATGTACCTGAAATTGATGGATTATGTTGCTGCTTAATAGAGACAAAAGTCTGCCTCTGCTCTTCACTCCACTCACATGGCCCCTGTCGATGGAGTCACCGTTGCCCCTTCAATAAAAGGCAGGGGACAGGTAGACAAGGAGGAGGATGACAGGACCCTGTTAGGGGGGACTCTCCCCCTCAACTCACTTTTTAAAATAGGGATTTTCCCTATTAAGAAAACAATCCTACCCCATCCCTTCCCACCGCCCACCTCCACAATGGTGGAGGACATTGTCAAGTTGGTGATCCATGCACATCTCTGCTTGGACTAATGTCGCAAAGGGGACTTTTGGGTTCTTTCACCTTCCTCCTCCATCCAACCAATAGGGGGCAGTGGCCTGGGTAAAGGTACCCGCAGATGCAAACTTCCTGCCAGTGGGCTGGTCCTAGGTAGAGACCGGGAGGCTGGCTGGTAGTGGATCCAATTAGCAGTCCCACCTGAACCCAAATATTCCAGCATGGATGCGCTGGATGGCTTCCATTTGCCCCTGCACACCCACATTCTACCCTGCTCTCTTGTCGGCTGCATCCCCAACTCATCCTGCATCAACAGCCTCGCTGGCCCCTCTGCGTTCAGACGGGGGAGGTCTGGAAGGGGATCGATGGGAAAGAGGGGCGTGAGGTTGGGTGTTGATTCCCTGGGCTCTCCCCCTGCTGGCTGCTGTAGGCTGGCTGTGTTCCCTCACGAAGCCAGCACACACTCCTTCCCCGTGTCCCTCCAGGCCTGGTGCAGAAACAGCTCCACTGGAGCTAGGTCTAGTTGCTTTTCCTAAACACCTCCCTCACCCCGGTAAAGAGATGCTTCATCAAACTTCCTTATAACTTAGCCTGACTGGTGAGCCTCTGGCGATGGGACACATTGTATCTCCAATGGGACACATTGCATCTCCAAAGATGGCTGCATCGATGTATCTCTCATCCCCCCTGTGTCCTTAGAACATGATCTCGGCACCCCCATCAGGAGGTGGGAATCCATGGCCACCCTGCCCTACTCCGCCTTAAATCTGGGCAGGACTGTGACAATGGCAGGAACAGTGCCAGGTGAAATCCCGGCTAAGTCATAAAAGGCAGTGACTTCCACCTGGCCCTCTGGGGATGCCGGCCATGGCGCCCAGCCAGCTGAGGAGAGGACATGTACCGGGGGCCTGGCCACAGATCCCAGGTGATGGCAGCGTAACTGGTGCGAGACACCGAGTCTTCAGGTGGTTCCAGCCCTCCACCTTTGAGCTGCTAACTGATGCTGAGGAGCGGACAAAGTGCCCCCAGTCAGCTGTCAAAGTGGCAGCTGTACGACCAACATAAGGATTGTTCTTAGGCTGCTCCATTTTAAGGCGGTTTGTTACGCAGCGGTAGGTAACCAGTCATGAGGCTGATACTTGATCTCTAGCTTTACCCTTGTGTTTTCTTTCTCTCCTAGTTTAGAAATCTGGGTAGAAGATATATGTGTGTGTGTGTATATATATGTATATGTATATATGTGTGTGTGTATATATATGTATATGTGTGTGTGTATATATATATATATATATATAGAGAGAGAGAGAGAGAGAGAGAGAGAGTCTGCCTCAGAGACTCTACTCTAGTCCCTTTATAGGCATTTTGTAATGTCCCCTCTGTTCTCACCACAACCTAGTGGGAGGTATTCATGTCCATACTCTTCCAGTGAAGAGACCACAGAAGCAGAGAAAGACTGAATAACCAATAATGATCACTCAGAGTTAACAGGAGAATTTGAGATGGAACCGAGGTTGGCAAAACTCCAAATTTCATGCTCCTAAAATGGCACCAGGCTGCTCTGTCTCATTACAATGTTCCTACAGAAGGCTGCGCTCCATTGTCACTTAAGTGACTGGTTTTTGGTCTGTGGAATCTGCAGTCCTTTTATTTGGAAGGGAAAAGGAGACTGTCCTACGTCCTGGCCATCCTGCAGTGAACTCTGTCTCTCCAGGTCACGGTGACACTCTGGGAGCGTGTTGCCTCCCTGGGTGACGACCACTAGCTCAAGCTGCTCACCACCCACGCTGGCTCCGCAGGAGGGTGGAGAGGTACCTGGGCATGTTTCCAGGGTCCTTCCCGCAGGACGCCTGGGGACTCCCTGCTCACAGCAGTGACTGTGATCCTTGGTCAGAGACCATGGCGTTCTGTCCCCTCTGTGGCCCCAGCGCCCACAGAGTAACAAGCGCTGAAGACGAGTTTGCTGACTGTCTGAGCGCGTGCTTGTTTCCCAGGCTTTACCCGGGCATCTCCTCCTCCTCCGTTTCTGCTGAAGCCTCCTCCATCACTGGGTCTGACCTCTGAGCAGACAAAACCCTGGGACGTGTATCGTTCTTGGCCCGGAGAGTCCATCCTGCTGAGTTCATAAGCTCCCGTTGGCTGACACCGGGGTCCTGATCTGTCTGTCACCCCCCAGTTCTTTATCGAATTCTCTGAATCCTTTTCACCCTGTCAAGGGCTGTGTCCACTCCCCCAAACTGCTGCCCGAAAGAAGAGTTATAAAAACCACAGTTTGATAAGTTTATCGTCCAGGATAAACCCTGTCACCTGTATACTGGAGGCCCTCAGAACCTGCCCCCCGGGAACCTCTCCATGCACAGGCCTTACTGCGCGCCACACGCTCCGTCCTGAGAGGCAGGCACACCACGCCCCTTCGTGATGCTATGACAATGCCCTCCCGTTCCATTTTCTTATTCTGACCCCAGCTCTCCTTCACCTGGCTTCCCGGTGAGCTCCTCAGCTTAAACGCTACCTCCTGCAAGTCTGTCCCATCTCCCCCTGACAGATGAGCTCCTCTGTCCTTTAGATGACCACACATTTGTCCGGACCCTGTTCCGGTGCTTCCTGCCATGTTTGGCCACGCACATGCTTACGTGTCCGGCCCCCCCATCAGCTGCGAGCTGTGTGGGGCTCTGCCGCTCCCCCGGCCTTCCTGGTAGTTAAGACTTGAGACCTTGAAATCAAATCACCTGAATTCGAAGCCTGGTTCCAGCCTACACTTGCTGGCTCTGAGACCAAGGACAGTAAGTTACCTCCTTTAATTTTAAATGTTCTCCTCGTCCCAGCATGAGTACCTGTTTACAGGATTGGGCGTATGAAACGAGGTAACCTGCCTGAAGCCTTCGGCACATAGGAAACACTTAATAAAGATCACCTGTGGCTACTACTCTTCCCGAACAGTTACTGTGGCCAAACATTAGTTCATTAAATCTCGCAGCAGTTGTATTAAGCGGCATTATTCTTCCCCTTCCTCAGGCAGAGAAATAGGCTCGGGGCGGAGACGGCGCTTTCCCAGGCTGTGTGGTTGGGTGCGGGGAGGCCTCTTCGGCAGGGCACTTGCTAGGGGCTCAGTACAAGCCTGGTGCATCTATCCGAGCAGCCTGATTAAACTTTGTGTCTCTGGGGGTCCATCCAGACTTCAGATCCCTTTGCCACTGGAGCCAGAGTTCAGCCCAGGTCTCCGCTCCTGCCACGTCCAGGTTGTCTGAGGCCGGAGCCGGGCTGCCTGTGGGCTGGAGTCTGTGGCTCCACCGAAAAGCCGTCTTCAGGCCCGTTCCCAGGCCCGCACACAAACTCATTCCATCTGCCTTCCAGTGAAGACTCAAAGGCAGGCGGCAAGAAATCCCTCCCTGTGCACCGATTCCAATCAGCGAGTCTGCTCCTAATGACCAGCTAATGAAGAACTCACAAAAGCGAAGCACGCTATTAAATATAGCAGTGTATTGATGCCGACCTGTGGGGAGCACTTTCTGTTCCTTTTCCAGAACAGCGTCTGAGAACACGACGATAATCTCCTTCCTTGAACAGTTTTTGCCCTTTAAAGTAGAGACAGCCCTGAAATAAAATCGGTAAGGAGGCACGTGCTCCCCAGGAGCCCGTGAGAGCCGCTTCAACCCCGCGGTCAGGGCCACGTCCTGTTGCCTGTGAATCCTGGCACCGGGCTGCGGCTCCCGGTTTGCCCACCGCAGACCCCTGGCTGGTGGTTAAAACACGGTGCCCGTGAGCCCTGCCCAGCCTGGTGCCTCACAGGGGAGGGGTGGAGGAACTTCAGAAAACAGACCGAACATTCCCAGGACCCTGCTGAGCACGGTGTCGGCCCAGCTGTGTGAGGACGGCTTTACGGGGACCATCTCACCGGGACCCGAGCCGGTCCTGGTAGGAGCCACTGGGGTAACGATACTTCCCATGGAACAGATGAGCCGTTCTGAGAGCTGACTTAACTGAGGTCACCCCGATGACCTCAGGTGGGACGCTCAGATGTGTCCGATTCCCAAACCCCGACTCTTCGCTGCGACTTACAAGCATGGAGCCCTGGGTCCCCCAGCTGTGGTGAGGGGAGGTGGCATTCCATGTTTTGACTGAATGTGCGCCAGGCCCGGTTAGAACCTTCACAAACGTCACACCGACGTAACCTGCTAGTGCCGTGAGGTGACATGGCCCCCTCTTCTCATGTTGTTGGGGGACCTGGGGGTCTGAGAGATGAAGTCACCCCTCAAGGTGACCCAGCTGGTAAGTGGAACAGCCTTCCCACTAGGCTATTCTGAGGCTCTGGTGGGGAGGGAGGGCAGAAGGAGCCTCCTGCCCGGGGTGGGGTTGCGTGGGTAGCACCTGCTTCTCTGAGATCAGATCCCCTTTGGAAAGGTCAGCTGAGAACAGAGAGACTCCGTCTGTGTCCTTCCTGTGGGCCCGTGGCTGGGGACTTGCTACAGAGACCGCGTCAGTCTGAGCGGGCAGCCGTAACAAAGCCCAGCCCGGCGCCTTCAGCGACAGAAATGAATTTCCCCACAGTCAGGCGCTGGACGCCCAGATCGAGGAGTGGCAGGGTCGGCGCCTTGGCGGCCTCTGCCTTTGGCCTGCAGGCGGCTGCCTTCCCCGGTGTCCTCAGACGGTTTTCCGCTGTGCTCCCAACGCTGGGTCCAGATGTTCTCTTTCACGAGGCCACGACTTCTATGGGAAGGGGAACCGTTTGAAGGCCCCCTTTTGAAATGAAGTCATCTCTCCTTAATGACCCTGTCTCCAAATGCGTCCATATTCTCGGGCGTGGGGTTAGGGCTCGAGCATCTGAGTTCGGGTGAGGTGGGAGCACGTTTCATGCCATCACAGAGGCCTAGACGGTTTGGGGTTTTTTATTTTGTCTGATTTCACTTTGACCACATGGCCTCATCAAACATCCAGTTAGACCTTTTCTACCTGGATTTTTCCATGTGGTGAGAACCCCCAAACCTCTTCAGTCCTCGGGTTTCCCGTCTCTAAAACTGGGGGGCGGGGGGATTGTAAGGATAAAATGGGACATGCATTTGAAGCATCAAGCTGTTTAGGTCCTCAAAACATCCGTCCCTGCAGACTCCTCACACCACAGCCGGAGCCGAACCCCGACTCCATTCCCAAGATCTTTCCGGCTCCTTGTGGGCAGTTAAAGGCTGGGGTCCAAGCATGTCACTTGGGGGAAAATGCTGCGTGGGCTTGTGATGCCTCCTGTCTCTGGCTTGTACCTCCAGCGTGGCGGGGACGATGCCCCCAGAACCCCGTTCTGCTTCCTCGTCCTGGGCGCACAGGCAGATCATGGTTCCAGCCACCCTCGCAGGTGGGCGGCCCGTGACGGCGTCTAGCCAACAGCGTGTGGTGGCGGTGATGCTGTCTCCTCCCAGGACGTGCCGATTTTGGTTGTTCCTTAGATCCTACAGATACAATACCATGTAGTACCTGTCTTCCTCTGCCTGGCTGGTTTCACTGTGCATGATGTACTCAGCATTCTTGGTTTTGCCTCGCCCTAACCTTCAAGCAGGACTTAGTACCTCTTTATCACCCCTACACACACACACACACACACACACACACACACACATAATCCTTTTTTCAAAGTGTTAGTGAGTGGTATGTATTTTATTAAAGATTTGCTTTGCAAATAATAGCAATTTGTTTGATATTCCCAGATACCCCACCAGTTGCAGGGTGTGTGTGTGTGTGTGTGTGTGTGTGTTCGCTCCTCCTTTCTCCTGCTCAGAGCTCCAACTTCTAGGTGTTGCCTTTCCAGCTCCTAGACATTCTTCCTTCCTCTCTTCCTTTCACCCCCTCCTCTGATTAGGGAGTAATTCACCTCAGATTCTTCCAAGCTTACACCCCACAGCCCCCATCTTGCTCAGCAAACAGGAGAGTCTTTGTCACCACCAGAATGTGCTTTGTCAGTAATGCCGATGTTTCTATCACTGTTTTAGACATGCACATCCTCGGTGTGAGGCTACGTGACGGACAGGGTTATGAACGTGAAGCCCTCTGCACATGGCAGGCATGGAAGGAAGTGCTAAACAAGGCAGAATTTTAGTACCGTTACTTCAGTATTTTACTACCACCTGCAAGAGAGTGCTACCACAGGAAGCCACCAAACAAGGAGATATTACTTAGATCTCTCTCGGCTTGCCTTAGTTTTGATAAGATAAGAGATGTCTGGAAAGAGGCCTTTTCCAGATTCAATCCCAGAAAGACCTCAGAAATCCTGGAGCCCTACCTCCAAAGCCAATTCTTGAAGGCCCCGGTGAAAGTGATTATTGATTGATGCTCCCCGGTCTGCCGGCCAGGGTCCTGCGTTGCCTGCTTACCAAGGGCACCCTGCTGGTCACTGGCTGCATCAGACGCTGCGGTTCCCGGAGGCCGCCTGTCCTGGCAAAGGTCAGAAAGAGAGAACCGTCCCATCTGTCAGGGATTTTGCAAGTCCAGCCCAGCTTGGAGGCAAGGGCCAGGCATGTGACCTTGGGAGTGGACTTTGCTGACATCTCCACTCTTCCGGTACCTGCAGGGGGTGATAAGGTCCCGCTCTGCTTACTGTGCAGGTCAACCGTTCAGACTGAGTGTATTTTTAGTCTCGATCCCTTTTAAGTTAAAACCAAAGTCATCTTCATCTTCCCCTTCAACAATACCCCCCCCCCCCCCCCCCAGTGCTCCTTCTCTGCCTGTGCCGCCTCTCAGCCCTCACTTCCTGCTGCCTCTGCTCTGGTTTAGACGCGCATCGACTCTTCTCTGAGCTGCTGCGCATCCAGCTTCCCCTCTTCTTCTTCCCGCTTCAATAAAACAAAGCAAGACCCCAGGAGCGCCCTCTGTCGGTCATGCGATGTGGTGCTGTAATAACAACGCCCAAACCCTGGCAGAGTGCAACAACAAAGCTTTCTTCTTCATGTTCTACATGCTCATCCCTGGTGGGCTGTGTCTCTGCTCCTCAGTTCGCAGGACCCATGCCCTGGATTGGAGCAGACCCTTCCTGGGTTGATGAAGGTCTCCCTGTCCTAAACAGGGTGAATTGTCTCTTAAAGATTTCCCTGGAAGTGACACACATTACTTTGCGTCCTGTTTAATTGGCCAAAGCAAGTCATGTGACCAACCTGACTTCAATGGATTCATGTTGGTGAGCAGTCATAGCCTACCGTAATTCTATTATCCAATGTCTGCAGCTTGGCACAATTGATAACACCCGGGCTTTGGAATCAGATCTGGGATTAAAGCCTTCACCACTCTGATCTATTTTTATATTTATTTATACACTCCTTTATAAGTCAATATTCCCATTCATTAACCCATGAAATTACCAGCCAATGTATTTTTAACCAAGTTCTATGTACATAATGGAAGTTACAGGGATACATAAGACATAAATTTCATCCACAAAAGTTCACAGATGGAGAGAGATGAAGAATAAATCCATTGAAAACTATGCTTTAGAAAATTAAAAACATATACAAGTATGAATAAAATGGTGTAATGAGCTCCCTAAAAATCCTGTTTTTCTTAAGTGTCCCTAGAACCTCTCCGTCAGCTTCAACAAATATTAGTTCATTGCCAGCGTCATCACTCTCCCTTTGTCCTTACCTCCACCAGCATCCTCCATAGTATTGGTTGTGTTGACATTTTTATTGAGGTCATTGTAGAATCGCATGAAATGATAAGAAATGAAGTAGAGAGAGCTGCATACCCAGTTAACCCCAAATGTCTTCTTGTGAAACTGCACATCCGGAGTCACAACCGGAATACTGACCCTGACACAATCTGCCGGTCTTACTGAGTTCCCCAGTTTTACCTGTATTCCTGCAATTACTTTTGTGTGTGTGTTGTCCATATTATTTAAAGCAAATCTCAGATGTTATATAATTGCCCCAGAATATGAGCATTATGTATCTTTAGAAAATAAGGAATCGTTTTTAAAACACAGCCATATCATTATTATACCTTAAAAGTTAATAATAATTCAATATTATCAAACATTAAAAATCCTGTTTTTCTTGTGTCACATTTTAATAACTTGCTTGAACAAGGTCCATACCTTGTGATTGTTTGACATGTATTAAGATTTTTTAAATCTGACATAGACTTCTTCATCTCTCTCTCTCTACATATATTTAAAATTCCAGGAATTTGGGCTAATTGTGGCTCACACTCAAATGGATACTTAAGAGGGGCTCATGGGAACAATATTCCCGGAGTTATTTCTTAAAGAGAACCATTTGTTAGCTTTTATATCTGAAGGTCAGCTTGGCTAGATATAAAACTGTTGGCTCATATTCTTTTTATATTTTTATTAATTTTGTGCATCAAATGTATTAGCAGTTGTCTTCTGGCATAACGTACTGCTCTCAAAACATGTGGTGACAATCTGACGTCTTTCTCTAAGTGACTTAGCATTTTTGTTTGGATACCCTAAGACTTTTTTTTTTCTTTAAAGTCAAGTAATTCTATTAGAATATACTTCTATATTAGTTGGCGTGAGTTAATTACACCCACATACATAATATGTGATTTTAAATTTTAAAAAAATGTTAGTATCATCTTTTCGAGCTAAAGTTTTAGGATTCTTTGTGGTTACTTTTTAGTTTTTCTTCTGCCAGTGCTCCAATTATACATGTGTTGCATCATTTTTGACTACCTTTATATTTCTCACTTTCGCTTTTGAATTCTTATTTTCTTTTTATTTAAAAATGTCTTCTTCTTCTGTTTCTTTTAAAGTATTACCTGTTGTGTTTTCTTTAGTTTTCTGTTTTTGGTGTTTTTTTTTCTATTTAAGTCTTCATTTCTGAAATGCTGTTTTTCTTTTGTTTCTAATGCCTTCCTGGGTTTCATCATCTCATTTTTAGCATTTCTTATTCTGAGTTATGTTATTTGCTTATATGTTCTATTATTGTTTCTCACGCCTTTTAGTTCATTTGGAAATACTAGATTGTAAACAATTTGATCATTTTCTTGAAAAACAATTTTTGTCATTCTTTTATCACATGTAGGGACATCATTCTGCTCTTTGCTATTTTCATAATACTTTTGTATGGGATTGAAGCAAACTATTTTTCTGATGCTCATTTTTCTATGACATTTATTTTCTTGCTCTATTTACAGAGAGAGGTAAGTTGGGATAGATTTTCCTGTTCTCTAGCTCTAGGGTTCTCTTGTCGGTTGTTTTGATGAAGTGTTAAAAAGTAATTTTATGACTTCTAATTCTGAGATATCCTGGCTTCTTTTCCTTCCTTCACTTCTTTCTTTTCTTATCTTCACTCGAGGACATTTTTGCATTTATCTTCAGATAGAGCAGGGGTGGGGAAAGAGGGAGGAAGAGAGAGAGAGAAACATCAGTGTGAGAGAGACACATCAAGTGGTTGCCACCCACATGACCCCAACAGGGGCTGGGGACAAACTGCAACTAAGGTACCTGCCCCTAGTGGGAACCGAACCCGGGACTCTCCGGTCGATGGGCCGACACTCAAACTGCTAAGTCAAACCGGTCAGGGTGCTTCCTTCACTTTTATATGAACTTCTCTGTCCTTGGCTCCTGTCATTCCTGTCCTGTTCAGTTTCAACTGTTCTCAGAAGTCGTCCTCAGTGTGAAACTTGGTTTTGAAAGGCATGGTATGTTGACCAGTTTGTTTTGAGTGTTTATAGGGCCCCTTTGGGCTTTGTAGGAGCTCCTGGCATTCACCCACACATTATTGGGGAACCTCTGCCACTGTCCCTTATTATTCTCATATTGAATTGTGCTTCTGGGGAGTGCGTGCTCCTGTTTGGGGGGCTCGTCTGGTCTCGGTGTGTCACTGCTTCCCTCTTCTCCAGAATAGCAATGGTTGTCTTCACCACGTCTTGGTGTGGGGTTCATTGTGTGACCCGGTTGTGTTGCAGATATTTTCTGTGGAATTGCAGCTTTGCTATCCTAATCATCCTGCATGTTTTCATGGTAGATTAAAAAACTACTAGGTCACAATAGTCATCCTTCCATGACTCCGAAATGTGGTTTAAACATGTAAAATGCTTGTAGGCATTGGGATGGCCCTGAAGTGCAGAGGAACATGGGGGAGGGTTGGTTTGGTGGTCAGAGAAGGTTACCTGGAAGAGGCAAGTTCTGAGCTGCACCCCAGCACGGGTCAGTTGGGCAAATACCGGAAAGCAAGATATTTGGGCCAAGGGACCAGCACGTGTGAGTGGATGAGGCCACGAGAGCGTGTGTTGCGTGTGGGGACGTGAGCGGCCCTGTGCTTGCTGTGAGCTAGGCGGGTGTCTGGGGGGTGGTGCTGTGTGGCACCGCTTTTCAACTGGGTGTCAGCCTCTGTTTTCCTGCCCTGGAGCCTGTTTTCCAGGATGGAGAGGTTTTCACGTATTGCCAGCTTTCACCTTTCTGGTCCCTGTGTGATTTCTCATTATTCATTGCTATTTGCAACCCTCTCAATTTAGAGCCACCTGTGAAGTTAATTTCAGTGCTGTTTACTCTTTTCTCTGCCATCATTAGTGAGGACAAGACATCCAAGGGAACTGAGTTTTGCGGCCATTTGTGCAATTCCACGGAGGCTCACTCTTGTTCCAGACATGGCAGCTCACCTTATTCACGGGGTCCCCTCCAAGACCCCAGCAGGGGCCTGAGACTATGGCCAGCCCGAGCCCTCTAGGCACTGTGTTTATTCCTCTACCTACATACCTACGATGAAGTTTAATTTGTAAATGAGGCACACTAAGAGACTAACTAACTAATAACAAAATAGAACAATTGCAACAAGATACTATAAAAAAAGGTTATGTGAATGTGGTCTCCCTGTCGCTCAAACTACCTTATTGTGCTGTATGTACCCTTTCACTTAGCGCAGTGGTTCTCAACCTTCCCAATGCTGCGGCCCTTTGACACAGTTCCTCATGTTGTGCTGACCCCCAACCATAGAATTATTTTTGTTACTACTTCATAACTGTAATTTTGCTACTGTTAGGACTCGTCATCGGAAATATGTGTTTTCCGATGATCTTAGGCGACCCTGTGAAAGGGTTGGTCGACGCCCAAAGGGGTCACGACCCACAGGTTGAGAACCGCTGACTTAAAGGACGCGCTTTACAGCTGCTCCCGGTCACGTCCCAATCGCCAGCATCTCGGCTCTTGTGCCTTGGGACCATCAGTAAGTAAAATGAGAGTGACTGGAACACAAGCACTGCGACCCCGAGACAGGTGACCTAATAACCGAGTGACTAGCTGATGGGTAGCATGTGTAGCGTGGAGGTGCGGTGGACCAAGGATGCTCCACATCCCAGGTGGGACTGGTTGATGGTGCGAGATTTCATCATGCTACTCAGAACAGTGTGCAGTGTGAAATTTATGAATGTTTACTGCTGGAATTTTCCATATATATATATATATATGGAAATATATATATATAGATTTTTAAATTGATTTTTAGAGAGAGAGGAGGAAAGAGGGGAAGAGAGAGAGAAACATCGACTGGCTGTCTTCCACACGCCTCCTGGCTGGGGATCCAGCCTGCAACCTAGGCATGTGCCCTGACTGGGAATCGAATTCGTGACCTTTTGGTGCATGACAGGACGATGCCCAGCCAACTGAGCCACTCTGGCCAGGGCTCCCTTTTAATATTTTTGAACGACAATTGACTGCAGGTAAGGGAAACCATGGAAAACAAAACCACACATAAGGGAGGATTACTGTAACTATTTCAATTAAAAAATGTTCTCATCCCTTTGGTCACTTGTGCATGGGGATGTTGGGTTAATATTTTTGTTCACTTAAATTCAATTTTTCACAAAAACTCCATGAGGTAACCTAGCTCTAGCCTCCCACCAAATCTAACTCTACTAGTAAAGAATATTTAATCTCACTAGCAGTCAAAAATATTCACATTAAGGCATTATTGAGGAATTTGTATTTTCTGGTAAATTTTGTAAAAATTTAGCACCCACTGCCGATAAAGTGTGCTGACATTAGTATTTCCAAATGCTCTTCTAAATCAATGCCAATTAGGCATCAGGACCCATAAGAATGTTTATCATTTTTACCAGTATTTTGAGAGGAACACATCAACTGGTGGCCTTCTACGCGAGGCATACCAGGGCCAAGGATGAACCTCAACTGAGTTACATGCCCTTGACCAGAATCAAACCCACGACTCATCAGTCCGCGGGCCAATACTCTACCGCTGAGCCAAACCGGCCAGGGCAATATTTTGAATTTATCTTGCAAAAATACTTCTAGAGGAAAGAAAAAAAATAGTATGAACGTGGTTGCTGAAGTATTAACCTTCATGTTATAAAATGGGAGCAACCAAAAATCTACCAGCAATAGAAGAATTATTAGATAAAGTAGGTGCATCAACGGAATGAAAAGCGGTAGGAGAGTCTCAGCAGTTGGTAGCTGCTGTTATTTTTGTTGGTATCTTTGCAGCTGTTACTGTGCTGAACAAGCTGCTCTCCCCGTGGTGCTATGACAGCAACTCCAGGTCACTAATGAGAACGTATTTTGTTTCCTAAAATAGTCACTGAGCAATTAAATTAGGCCCAATTGTTGTACCATAGTAGGTGCTAGCAGGTGGATAAGAATTTTGTAATTAGAACTCTCCAAAGGTAAAATAATATAGGCATATTTATAGCAGCATTGGTTGTCACAGCTCCAAACTGGAATAAACTCAAATGTCCATCAACTGATATTTGGATAAATAAAATGTGGTATATCCATACAGTGGAATATTATTTAGCAATAAAAAGTGCTGATTCATGCTACAACACAATGGGCCACGAAAACATTGTGCTAAGTGAAAGAAGCCAGATATAAAAGTTTACATCGCATGATTCCATTTATATGAAATGTCCAGAATAGGCCAATCCATAGAGATAGAAAGTACCTTAGGGGTTGCTTCGGCTGAGGAGGGATGGGGGCATAGGAGTGACTGCTAAAGGGCTGGGAGTCTTTTTGGAGGATGATGAGCATGTACTGTAATTGTAGCAACAGTTGCACCAACTCTGTGAATATAAAAACATTGAATTGTACTCTTTAAATACAGGTAAATATAGATCATTCAAGATGGACAAGGCAGTTCCTCAATCACTGGGTCCCAACTCCTTTCTGGTGGCTGAGCCACCATCTCCAAACAGCCTTTACCTAGTAGCTCCTGATGGCTGTGCAGGTCTTGCCGACACAGCAGCATTCCAGCTGGGAGTGGGGAGGATGGAGAGCAGAGAAAGGCACAGTTCTTTCATGTGTGGATTTATTCTAGAAACCAGGCACAACCTTGCATGCGTCGCTTTGCCGTAATTAGCTGCCAGGGATGCTAGGAAATGCTGTTTTTATTTCGGGTGGCCACATCTGTAGCTAAAATTTGAAGGGAAGAATGAATATCAGGGGACCAGCATTCGCTGATACAAAGTGTCTCCTCCCCTAATTTTTCATGTGCAGGCACAGGGGACTATATATTTAGATTTCTTGTGTTTGGATCTCTGACCTGGAAAATAACTTCACATCCATGAAACTATTTCCTCTCCTACTAAGCAAGAAAAATATTCCTACCTTATTAGGTTGTGGGGAGAATTAAACGCATTAATACATGATGAATAGGTTTTATAAAGCAGTACACAAATGATAGATTTAGCTGGAAACAGAGAACACACAGGTAAGACATAGGAGCCGTTTTTAAATGTCTGAAGGAATTACTAGGGAAGATAGAGTGAGCCTTTGCTAAACCTCTGTCACACCAGAGGGCGAGCTGGCAGCCAGCCAAGCATCAGGTAAGCCGTGTGCTCCGTGCAGAACCACTCTCTCGTTACCCGTGGCAGAGCATTTAGATGGTTTGCTGAGACATGGTGTGTCTAGGTTGGAAAGTGAAGTGTGGAAGGAATAATTGGCATGTACAGAAGGTCAACCTTCTAAGTTTCTTTTCACAGCACATTCAGAGGAGAGAACGGGGGCTTTGCAATACAGGAGTGCTACACTCCCTAAAGGCGCCCCAAGGTAGACCTGATGTCTCGTGTACGTCTATATCCTTAGCGCCTCCCCTGGGCTGGAGGCAGAAGCCGGTCTCATGAAGATCTGTTGAACTGTCATTTAAGATAAGTCTTTTATTTATTATTTTCAAATATGTTTTTATTGATTTTTTTTTTTTTTTTTAGAGAGGAAAGGAGAGAAACATTGATGAGAGAAAGATTGATCCGCTGCCTCCTGCACGCCCCGTACTGGGGATTGAGCCTGCAACCTGGACATATGTCCTGACTGGGAATCGAGCTAGGACCTCTCAGTCCATGGGGCGATGCTCAGCCACTGAGCCACACTGGCCAGGCAGATGAGCCTTGTTTTAAATCTTAGCTCTGTTACTGACTAGCTATGGGACCAATGTCACTCACTTCTACATGCCACACTCTCCTCATTGGCAAAAATGAAAGTATTACAAGTTGATGGGATGCAATGGCCAGAGCCCTGCACTTCTCGGGAGGTTCCAGGGGGAATCTGTCCTGCCTTTTCCAGCCTGTGGTGTTTGCTAGTATCCCTTTCTTTGTACCTGCATCACCCCAATCTCTGCCTCCATCTTTGCTGTGGATTTTTCTCTCTGTCTCTTATAAGGACATTTGTCATTGGATTTAAGGACCACCAGGTAATCCAGGATGATCTTAAGATCCTTAACTATATCTTCAAAGACTTTTCCAAATAAGGTCACCTTCATGGGTTTCGTGGATTTTGGATTTGGACTTATCTTTGGGGGAGTAGGGCACCATTCAATCCAGAGAGCACCCTCCACCAAGCTTCTCTGCCCAGCAGCAAGAGGCTAGCATTCTGTGGACTCCAAGCAGCTTCATGCGCCACCCTTCACTTCAGTAGAAATACATTTTCAAGTATTTCAGTTGTTCTCTTATTTAAGAAACTTTTACTTTCTTGTCGTGAGTTGTGCTGGTTCATAACTGAGGATACAGAGCTGAGGGACACCTGGTCTCCTAGAAGCTTAGTCCATGGAGTTAGTTTGCTCATTTTGAGTCCGTGTTCTAGAAAAGCTGCAGCAGAATAACATATACGCCCCTGTGGAAATCTTAACAATTCTCTTACTTGTGCATTCTCCAAATACCTATTGAATGTCTCCTATGTTCCAAAGCTCATTGCTAAGCCCTCGGGGAGACTCAGAGGTGGCTGAAATACAAGATCTACCTTCAAGAGGCTTACAATAGAAAAATGGATTTGAAATGTATAAAAATAATGATTGCTCGTAGAAGAAAGACAGATAAAGTGAGATTGGACTTTAGAACCCCACGCAATGAAAAGAACTTGGAGCACTGGAAATCAAGACTCCCTAAGCTTGTACCTTCTTAAATACACCATGCAGCTTTTAAAACGTTCACTGAAGGTCAAACACCTTTAGCTCAGAGACAGTCCAGGGAGGGTTCACTCTTGAGAGTGCTGTTTTTTTCCAGAATGTTCTGAGAAAGAGTGAATGCTTTTAAGGGGGAGGTTAAAGTTGAAATGTAGTTAGGTGTTGAGGGAGTGGAAAGATACCAATTGTATTATTAATAAAATTGATCCAAGCTAGGCCAGTGGAAATAGAAGGAGGAATTACGTCAATAAGACAAATGATATCTCCTGTAACCTTGAACTCAGTATTGATAGAAAGGTGGTTGGGGAGATTGGGGGGATCAATGAAGCTACCTCTAAAATCTCAAGGCGATTGATTGAAAGAGAGTAAAGTAAACAGGGGAGAACAATTTCAGCCTTTCATCATTGCAGATGAGCCCACGTTGTGGATCACCTGCTCTTAAAGTCAGACCCTTAATGCAAGCTTCAGAAGGAAGAAAAAGGTGTCTCATAGCCTGAAAACAGGTCAGGCTGCTCTGTCGTATTTTTAGGAAGAGAATGATCTAGTTCGTGCATTCTAAGTAGTTCAACTTTTACGTGTGAAATCAAATCAGCCCCATTCAAGACGATGGAATCTTCCTTTACCATATTAAATAACCGTGCTTAGTGTGTGAAAAAGGTAACTGGAAGTATTCAGTCAGCGTGTTCTGGTGCTAAAATGAAATGCATGGGGGACAGGGGTGCCCTGTGGCTTCACTCCGTCAGCGCCCATATCTCATATCCTCCTCCACAATCCGCTTGTTCACTTCTGAACCTCTCTACCGAGGGGCTCTGTCACCCCAAACCTTAGCCCTGTATCAACCTCAATGATTTTTCTTGCATAAAAGATATTTAATAAATCTAGTATTTTGGATGAGTTAGGTAAAAGTTGGACTCCTGGGTACAGTATCTCTTAGTTATTGGGAATTCTCAGAAAAAGGATTAATCTGATTAGGAGATATTTTTATATAGGGATATATAGTGGCCAGCACCTGCCTGACATCTTTTCTTATTTCAATAAAATCACCCTGATTTCTTGAGTTAGTTACCCATCCTCCACTATCAGTTCATTCATTCCTTTGACAGATATTCTCTGAGCTCCTACCATATGTGTGGTGCCATTACAGATATGAGGGATATCATGGTGAGCTAGACAGATGAGATTCTTGCCTCAGCGAAGTCTACGTGCCAATAGGGAAACATAAAATAAATGAATGTACAACTTATGCAAGTGATAACTATTATAAAGAAAAATAAAGTAGGTCGAGTGCAGCGTTTCATCAGGAAAGATGACACACGGCAGGAAGTTTGCTTGGAGGGAGTTGAATGGAAGTAGAAGAGGGTCAGGTGAAAGGGCAAGTCCCTGTGGTGGCAACTGCGGTGGCATTTCCACGACACAGACGGTCAGTGTGGCCGAAGCCGACTGCATGAGGGTGAGTGGAGTGCAATGGGGGCAGAGACCTGAAGGAGGCGCTGTGTCGTGGAGGACCTCGTGGGTCATAGAAAATAATTTAGATCTTATTCTGAGTGAATGTGTGCCGCTGAAGGGTTTGAGCAGGACAGGGATCTCTGTCTTTGAACGATGACTCGAGCTGCCATGTTGAGAACCAACTATGGGAAGCAAAAGAGTAAGCGGAGAATTCAGTTAGGAAGAGACTACAAATGTGAGAAGGGCTTAGATGTGGGATGTCTTCTGAAGGGGGAGCGAAAAGGACTTGCTGATGGATTAGACTCGGAGCGTAGAGGTGAAGAGGAATCAAGGGTCATCCCTAAGTTTCTGTCTTGAGCGACATGGCGGATGGTGGTGCCATTAACGAAATGGGAAGGCTAGGGGAAGAGGAGGCTTGGGGTAGGAAACCAAAAATTCCTTCTGAAGACTTACTTGTGAGATGAATGATAGACATGTGAGCAGACATGTGTGAAGGAGGCGGTTTGGTACCTGAGTCTGGAGTTCTGGAGAGAGGTGAGAGCTGTCGTATATGAGGAGCCTTCAGTTATACAGGAACTGCAGGCAGAAAAAAAGATGGGGGTCTTTGTCCTTGACCAAAGACAAAGCCCAGAGGTCCTCCGTGAAGTTCAAGGTGAGCTGGCTTGCCCTGCACTCCGGGTGTAATCATGTAACCCAAAACATCCAGTAGAGCTAGTCTCATGACTTCTGAGGTTATTAGGAGGAAGAGGCTCTCTTGGGGGCTGGACCTGAGCCAGGAATACTAAGCCTGGAATTTCAGAGGGCCACCAGCTGAAGAGGGCACATCTGGGGACAAAGCCAACGCGAAGGAGAGCAGAGGCAGCGGATGGAGGAAACAGTCCTGATGATGTCACCCAGACACCTGGGTTCAGCAATGTTTGGAGCTCAGTTTACTCCTTGTTTTTTGTTTCTGTTCTTTCTTCTTCGAGTCAATAATATCCCCTTTCTAGATAATCAATTTAAGTTGAAATCAATGTCGCCTGCAGCTCCCCACCAGCACCCCACCATGTGCCCTATCCAGGTTAATTGATGTGCCCGGGTTTGTGCTCAATCCCAAGCCTCCCTAGTGGTCCAGGGTGCTTTGTCACCACACTTCCCTGCTGGCTGCTCTTTCTTAGGGCTGTCCCACTCGCGGCCGTGCCTGTATCCACAGTTTCTGCCAGTCTAACTTCGATGACTTCTCTATGACTCTGCAGTGGTGTGTGTGGGCAGGGGTTGGACTAGGCAGTCTTCCCAGGGTCACGTAAGTTGAGCGCCACCCACAGTACCCACTCTGAAAGAGGAAGCTGGGAAGGGAGAAGGTTCTGGATGGCTACCACCAGCGGCATGCCACTGTAAACGACTCTGCTATGAGCATCAGTAGCATCTTTAGGGCAGGGGAGGGGCCACCATTTCAGGCCCAAACTCATAGTCTCTGGGCTGAAAACTGCACTGGATGTATAGATTTCCGCCAGGACAGCCAGGGACTTGACGTCTCAACCAGCATCCTGTCCGGGCCTCACCTGCAGTTTGGCAGAGAAGAACTCCAAGGCCCAGATAGCACTTCACTCACCACCCACTGGGTTCCCTCTGGTCCACACCGCGTGCCGAGTACTGGGAGCCTGGCCTACGGGGACTCACAGTCGGATATGGGAAAACATACAAGCGATGGTTGTGTGATGAACTCTGTGACGGAGTCAGAGGCAGGTGCTGGGGGAGCACAGGAGGGTTCTCCCTGGGTCAGTCGGGCACCTCACGGGGGTGGAGATACCTTCAGCTGGACTTACAAACTCAGATGTTGCCAGGGCCCAAGCAAGTAAGATAAACACCTTGCATGGTCAGATATCAGACAGGAGGGAGAGGACCTGTCCTCACCTTAAATCCAAATCATTTGGATATTACCTTTTAGTTTTATTGTATTTATTTTTTTGTTAATCTTCACCTGGGGCTATTTTTCCATTGATTTCCAGGTAAAGTGGAAGGGAAGGAGGGAGGGAGAGACAGGTACGTGCCCTTGACTGGAAATTGAACCCACAACCCTTCGGTCCTTGGGCTGACTGCTCTAACCGCTGAGTAAAATGGCCAGGACTGGATTTAACCTTTTATTTATTTATTTTAAAAATTGTTCTTCTTTATTGATTTTTAGAGAGGAAGGGAAAGAGAGAGAGAGAGAGAGAGAGAAACATCGATGAGAGGGAACATCCATTGGCTGTCTCCTGCATGCCCCTCACTGGGGAATCGTCCTACAACCTGGGTATGTGCCCTCACTGGGCTGGATTTAACCTTTTAAAGAACATTGTACTGGCAAGAAAAATCCCACCTTTAGGAAGCTCAGCCCTGTCAATTGTCAACATGCGTCTTTGAGCCACTGAGTAAGAATTCTCCGGGCAGACAAGGCAGAGAAGCCCTCCAGGGAGAAGTTCGAAAAGCCTGGGGCTGGGACCCTTCTCCACAGGGAGCGGACACGCTCGGGGGTGAGGCAAAGGGATAGCACACTGTCCTTCTGACTGGCGGTTCTCCTTGCCTGGACGGTGACCCTGCTACTCAGACTACCTTCATGCCTCCTACAGCAGCTGCCCGCTTTGGTCTGACCTAGTGATTTCATCCTTCAAGTTTTAACTAAGCGTTTGGGGCTCTGACCTGAGTTGTAGCTTCACTCTCACCTTGTGTACATCCTGACCTCCACTTGCCTCCCTTCGGAAACTGTCTCCTTGAATTTCGGATCTGGCGGAAGGTGTGATGAATTTTATTTCGTGACAGCACAGTGATCATGAGTGTGCGTTCTGAATCGAACACCCGGATTCAAGTCCTCACTCATCGCTTATCATCTGGGTAATTTGAGGGACATGCCTAAACATATATATTTAATCTCCCTGAGCCTTGGTTTCTTTGTCTATTGGGGGGGCGGGGGGGTGGCATAAGAAACCCTCCGTCACTTTATTTCTATAGAGCACTTGGCATCACTCTGAGGAGCTATGATCTACATTTGTACTCGGGTCTGACTTTGCCTCCATCACCAGATCCCAGGTTTGCTCTGGGTTTTCCCTTTCCTCTGCCGATCCACTGTCCTCACCTCTCAGACAGCCCGAGCATGGCGGGGTTTGCATCCCTCCTCCAGCCTGCGCTGGCCGCCTCCACGGGTCCTGATGCTGCAGGTAGACAAGCTGTCCGTCTGTCCATCAGGGATTGGTGTGTGTGTCAGCACTGGCTAGGAAGAGCTCTGGATCGTCCTGTTCAGACAAAAGAATCCAGCTTTTCCTGCGATGACCCTCGTGGTGTCGCCTCCAGAGTTCCCTCTTGTTTTCATTGATGAACATTGCTCCCTTCCAGCAGCCAGACGTCCCGGGCTCTGTGTTTCGGGGGAATCGGCGAGCTTCTCCATCGCTCAGCCTGCAGCCTGCGACTTCTCAGCACCCCCATGGTGCTCAGTAATTGCCTGGAAACGCATGGTGTCTCCCATCTTGTTGCTTATTAACTAAAATTCAGTTCTGTTCGACAGAGTCCCAATTAAGAGGTGTTTCATCTTCCTTTCTCTGGTGATCATTTTAGGGCCCCCGATGCCTCCTTGCTTAATATGGAAATCGTCTGAAATATTTCCCTGGGCAGTGGGCCATTGTAGCAACTCCTAAAAAAAAATTTTTTTTAAAAGAAGAAAAAAGCCCTGGCAGGTTTGGCTCAGCGGTTGGAGTGTCAGCCTGCAGACCAGAGAGTCCTGGGTTCGGTTCCTGCTAAGAACATGTACCTCGGTTGCAGTTTGTCCCCGACCCTGGTTGGGGTCATGTGGGTGGCGACCACTCGATGTCTCTCTCTCATGTTGATGTTTCTCTCTCTCTTCCTCCCTCTCTCCCTCCCACTCTATCTGAAGATAAATGCAGGAATGTCCTCGGGCAAGGATAAATTTAAAAAAGAAGAAGAAGAAGAAGAAAAAAGAGTCACTTTGTTCTATTGAGAACAGAGTAAGTGCTACTTTTTGTTTGTTACTTTCTTTAATCTCCATTTGGTAGGACGTATTATCCTCATTCGTCCTGACAAGGGACTGAGGCTCAGAGAAGTTAGGCAGCTTGTCTAAGGCTGCACAGCTTGTCGGGAGAGGAGCAAGATTTGCAGACACAGAGTGGGCTGTCTTTGTCTTGTCATGGGATGAGTAGTAAGAGGGGGAGAAGGTGGGTGAAAACGCCCTCAAAAGGACGGTTCTCAGCCATCTGAAAGCTTTTAGGAGCAATTAGCACTGACGGCTAGATGGGGGAACCTCAACCTCTGAGGTTTTTGAGAAGCAGTAAAAGAACTGTTGTGTCTTCTTACTTTCCCTCCCCTCCCCATGCCCCTGAGTCAAAGCCGTGTGCCCGGAAGGTTCTGTGACCCAGGCACCAACAGGCACCGAATCAATGCTTGTTCGGTTAAAAAATACTTTACATGTTGACTTAAAAAAATCACTGACTCCAACACTCTTGAGAAAAATGTCCGTCTCTGAAGCCCATTCCATCCTCCGCAGGACTGCCTGGGAGCGGGACTCTGCCTCAGTTAGCATTCGGGAATTACACAGGGACTCCTCTGAACTAGTCACTTCTCTCTCTGTAATTGCAATGCCGAGCGAGCCGTGACCCGGCCCTCCTTCCCCACCTCCTCCCGGCATAATTATCTCTGCAATGAAAGAGCAAGGACCGGACAACTGAACCTGAATTTCTGCTGAATTACCAGCCACTAATCAGGCTGCGGAGGACTCCTCCTTGGCTTTGATCCCCCTGCTCCCGGCTCACAGGCCTTTCCCCAAGGCCGGCCGCTCTCAGCACCGCGGCGTCTGAGCAAGCCCGTCCCGCCCCGCCGAGGTAGATTGGGTTTATTGCAGAAGGGAAATTAAATCAAGTCTGTTTAGGAGCTAATCGAGACTGTCTAGGCTTAATCTATCATATTATCCCATTGTGGTGTATCGGGATCAAAATGTGCTGACCCAGTTTGAAAAACACACAACTTTTATAGCCAGAAAATAGGCATAGGCAGCAAAGGGGAGCTGAAAAGCGAGGAATGGAAAGGCACAGGGTACGCGCTGATGTGTTTTAGAAGAGAAGGCAAAACCGTGACAGAGGCTACGTCTCCCTGGCATCGTTTGCCCACCAATGAGGGCATGGTGGCTGGTACATGTCGGTGTTCAGGAAGCACTGATTTAAATTAATGGAAAAATGAATGGCTGGGTGACCTGTCAGCCTCTGTATCCCTTGATCCAAAGCTATTGGGCCACCAGTGAACCAGGTCAATGGTAGGTACTCTCCATTCCAGTGCCAGCAAGTATTTATTATGGGCCTACTGTATACTAGGAACTGTGCTAAGTGCTGGGGACACAGGAGAGACCCCGCTCCTGCCGTCCCTGGGACAGAGCCGAGGAGCGCACGAGGCAGGAGCAGCCGTAAGGGAGGAAGCCCCTGGGACGGGAGGAGTCTGGTGGAAGTCGGTGTGCGTGTCCCAGTGCAAACGAAGTCACGTCTCAGGGGGCTTGATCCCAGAGTCTGACGGGGACTTGGAAAACATGGACAGAGGTTCCAGGGAGGAGTATAAACATGCTTAAGTCGGCATTGATAAGTTTATTGATCAGGACAGTGCTGGAGTGCACTCATTTCCCGGTGTAATTACAATAGTGCCCAGTTCAATTTCCAAAAGTGCCCTAATTTGGATGATAAATTACACAGTCATTCTAGTTATTGAAAATTTCTGGGAGCTGCTGACGTGTTCAAGAGAGTGGTGGTTGGTAGGGACCAGCTAGAGGTCTCCTACAGTAGAGTCCAGAGAGCTGCCGTGGGGCCAGGATGGTCTCATTGAGAAATCTTATGCTAAACACTCTCTGGGCTCTGGGAAGGGTACACACAAGTGAATCCTACTTCTGCACCTTGAATACGTTAATCCTGTAAGAGGCCTCTGTTGGGTGATACTCTTTGCACTGTGTGGTGTGGGTCTTTGTTCTTAATTTCCTAATGAGCTAAGAGGTGGAATGAGCAGATTGTTGGTACGAGGTCAGTGGAGAGCAGCAGTCTAGCTTAGGTAGGCAGTCATTGGCCACCTGCAGGTACGGATGCCTACAAAATAAAGGTAATTAGAAAACTCTTTGTAATGTATCACCCAGTTGGAAACTAATGAGTGATGGAGACCCAGTGAAGAAGAGAGAGAACCTAATTAGACTAAGTGGGAATTCCTTCTGGAACAGGAAAATGTCAAGAATCAGGGAGAAATTTCTTTTTTTTCCAGCAGCATTTGAAAACGGATAAATTCATTTATCTTTGTAGTGCAATCATGTCATTTTTTAACAAATGAAATATCAATATTTTTTTGTATGAAGGGAAAAGATTTTCATCTCTAACACACACAAGTCAAGAAAAAAGAGAATGAAGAAATCGGAACAGCGACGTATCTCATAACTTAAAATGAATTTGCAGATCGGTTCAGGTGCTAAGGGGCTATTATTTATTGATGAATAAATCTAGGCTTCTCCTCCCAGATTTTCTCCCCTTATTCCTACTGAGTGATAGAATTATTAGTATTTTCAAGACTTCAAGGGGTGGTATTGGTGAAGAATGTCTATGTTTCCCTATGATTTTGCAACCCAGTAGATCCCTGTCCTTTCATCCATCCATCCATCCATCCATCCATCCATCCATCCATCCATCCACCTGCCTACCTATCCATCTTCTCATCATCCTTCCATCATCCATCTATACATCTACTCACCTATCAGTCCATTCATCCATCCATTTACCCATCCATCCCCTGAGACACTACACAGCGTGACAGACAGGTCTAGCTTTGACTTTTGGCTCAACTACATGGGAGTAATATAACCTTGGAGAAGTCACCTACCATCCAGAAGATTCAAGTTATTCATCTGGAAAACAGTATAACAATAGTACCTACCTCATAGAATTGTTGCAAGAAGCAAATAATTACTCAATCAATAAATATAAGGTATTATAATAATCAACAATTCACTTGTTTAATTTAAAAGTACATGTTAAATGATTACTATCTGTACTGTGATTTTTTTTTTTTCCTCCAAAGACAAATCAACCACAATTTCTGCCTATAAAGGACTTGGGTTCTAGTCAGGGAGACTGATGTTTATATTGCTATATAAAATGGTGCTGAGATGAAGATGTGGAAGTAGGTGTTAAGGGAGCCATGAGGAGGAACAGTACCTCCATGTGATCTGGAAGGGACAGGAAGCCAAGTAAGTTTCCACTGGGAGGATGGTCGAAATGAGATTAGTTACAAAAGGGGAGGGTAGACTATTAATATAACCCATTTTAAATTTCAGGTTGACTTAGATTCCATCCTTTAAGGTATGCTGTAAATTCCTCTTAGTAAGTTTGCTGAAGAACAGGATTGAGTCTTGTATGAGGTAGGTATTTCCATTATAGTCATTCATTCATTCATTCATTCATTCATTCATTCTTCATTCATTGTATTCAACAAAGATTTGTAGGGTCCCTGGCACATATTGAGACAGCACAAATACAGATACGTAGGATGCTGTTCTTACCCTCCAGGACCTCCTGTCTGGAAAAGTAGAGAAACAAATATATTTATTATAGCAAAATATGGTAAATGTCATGATATGCTGAAAGGGACAAATGGAGGGCTGAGAGCCAGCCAGGCAGACAGCTCAGGACTAGCCACTCTGGACGAAGCAGCGTGAGCAAGGAGTAAGGGTATGAAGAGCACACTATGTAGGGGGGGCTCAAATGCATTGGTGTTAGTAGCATATTAAGTGGGGATCAGAAGTCATGGGCAGGGGTCTGAGCTCTAAGGACATTTCAGGACCTCGATTTTTATTCAAAGGTAAAAGGACTCATCGAGGACTTGAACCCGGAGCAATACGGTCAAGTGTACATTTTGAAAAGATCAACCTGGCTGCAGAGTTGGGGACAGACCAGCAGCAGGTCGAGATAAGAGAGAGAGGAGAGAAAAGACAGTAGGAATACAACGTGGTTGTCAACAGACCAGTCACGGGAATGCCAAGTACAGCATAGGGAACATGATCACTGGGGTGTACACCTGAAACTAATATAATTATGCATGTCCACGGTAATTGAAAAATGAAAATGATTTATAAATGGGGGGAAAAAGAAGACCTGAGTAGGAGTCTAGGTCAAAGATGATGAGGGCCTCATCGAGGGCAGCAGTAGGAGCGTCAGGAAGAAATGAACAGATTTCTAAAATATGGAGCATCTAAAATCAGTTTCTAGACACCCCAGCCCAGAGCATCTCATTACAGAGCTGCCCCTGCTCTAAGCCAAAGGCCAGACCCCCAAAGACCGACTTACACTAGAACACAGTCCATCCTTCCTTCCCCAAAGATCCCCCTCACTGAACATCGTGGGTCTGTGTTCCTTGCCAACCACCCCTAGCCCTTCGCAGCCGTCAAATCCTGGAGGACAGATGACCTGACCGCACAGCACAAATCAGCACAAATCACGGCTTCCGGATGCTTCTGAGCACACGCTGAGGTTATTCCATTCTCTCAGCCTAATCTCCCTTATTTCTTACGGAGTGAGCAGCGTGCGTGCGGCCGCAGCTCGGTGCCTGTGTTCATCGCCAAGTTCGAGTACAGCAAAGGGTCTTAAATAATTTAGACCCGTCCTAAATCGCTCCTCTGTCTCCCTTCTTCCCTCTCCCAGGGGTGTACAAAGCAGCCTCCGGCCCACCAAAATGTTCATACGTCTAGAAGCTCTGGGAGAAAAGAAGAAAAACCACTAATGTGCCCTCTTTAAATATTTCTCCAAGCACATTTCCCCCCCTCCCCCCACCCCAAACGATGGCAGGTAATTGTCACAATTTTAGAGAAAAATGTCAGGCGGTGAAGGATCTTGCGCTTTTGCCGGTGGCTGATGGAAGGGTAGCGCTGAAGTTGGGATTTAGAAAGTCTGCTGGGGAGCGTGGCCGGCACGCGAGCTGTCATTCTCGCCCACGTTCACGGCAGACATTGCTAATCCATCACTGCAGCCTTCCTGGGAGCCCAGGTGGAGTCCCCGGTGCGCGTCACTCCCGTGCCTAAGTGACTGCCGGTTGATGGGAGCTGGCATGCAAAATGAAACTCATTTGTCATCCCCATGGAGTCCCAGCTGCTGCACAGCGGAAAGGAACCGTCGCCCATCAGTCGGTGTGGTTGCTGAGACCTGCCCCCGGCTCTTCACTCCCAGAGCAGTGGAATTAAGGCCCCTGCTACTCCTGACTCTGAATCTTTCTCTCCTGCATCTCCACGTCCTCAGGAATCTCTCCTCGTTTGAACCCTGAGCTACCGTCTGTCTCTGACCGCGTGTCTCGGTGATTCTCAGCTTCCCCACTGAGCAGCGTGGGCCCCAGGTCCGCTCTTGGTCTCTCCAGACAGAAGTTCAGAACTGTGGTCTCTGCTGTGCACCAGAGAGTTTTTTGAAAATCGTGGTTCACAGTAATAAGGAAGAGAGAGTAGGAGGCATATAACCTTGTGGAAAGGTAAAGCAATTGTTTGCATTGTGATCGTGGGGGAGAAAGATTTTTCTGAGACAATAGAAACGTTGAAGCACATTTGTGCATAAACCGCCACTGTTTCATTAGCCCCAGGAGAAATGTCCACCTGTGGGGCTGGAAGAGGAGCCCATGCCAAGGTGAAGGGGAGGTCACGGCGTCGAGGCCAGTGGAGGTTACGTCAGTGTGTTTGCCCTTTTCATTGTGGTTTGTTTGGTGCGGGTACGAGGATTCCCTCTTATGGTTTTACTCAGCTTCTAGGAGACTGTCCCCCAGAAGGATGTGGCAAGACTTTGGAGTTTAGGGATTTCTCGTAGCATCACCACGCTCAATGGGGAGGGTTCCTGGTCCTGCTTGCCCCCAAGTTTGTATCTAGCTCCCCAAGAGAAATTTCTATTAAAAAAGTACAGGCTTTGTTTCCCAACAATTACCTGGTTTCTAAGCCAAGGACCCGCCCTTCTCTTCGGACAATGAGCTGACTTTTCCAGTAGGTGAGTTTATGCAAAGGTACATTGGAACAATTTCAACCTCTGTCACTGAAAGCAGTGGAAATACGTTTAAATTAAAGGCATCTTTGAATTCAGGCATGTGGTGAAGATGCCATCCCAGCGTGGGCTCGGTCCTGCCAGGTCACCACATTCTTCTTGGGGATTGTCCTGTCTTCTCTCTCAGCAGCCTTCCTGGACCTCTGGTGCAGGGTCTCCTTCCCAAGGCAGGAAGTCAGAAGTGAGATTCTACAGCTCTGGTGCTCAAACTGGGTGGCACACTGGTCACCAGGGGAGTTCAAAGAAATACCGATGTCTGGATCCCAGCCCTGGAGATTCCAGGTTAGCTGGTATTGAGGGGGCTGGAAGTATGGGGGTTAAAAATCTCCCCAGTGGTTTTGATAGACAGCTTCAAAACCGCCGCCCCACAGTTCTCAAACCCGGTACACGCCACCCAGGCCTCCTCTGCGTTCCCTTGATAATTTCTGCCTTAAGGGGAGCTCACATGTCCCGCTACCACTGTATCATCTGTCCGTTCAAGCATGGGATGCAATTATCCCTGCAATTACTGACAACCAAGGAGCAGGTGGTGCGGTGTCAGTGGCCGGTCTCACACACTAGGAACATCTGTATTTACTGCTACAGTGGCCACACTGGGGGCACTCTGATGGTGGGAAGTATCCACTGTCAGGGAGCTAAAATTCTATGGATCATCAAACGAGTAGAAAACATACCTAGTGGGAAAGTACATTATCTTTTTCTAAAATGAATTACCAGCATCTTTTTTTTTTTGCATGGAAGAGCAGACAGTTACCCAGATCTAAAGGCTCACCTGCAGGAGAAAGAACAGAGTCTGAGTGATAGCTGAGTCACTTCACGTGGCAAACGGCAAGGCCGTGTTTGTGTGTGCACACCTGTACTCATACCTGACGCACACCTGGACGACTACTTTCACGACAAAGTTATTTAACTTCTCTCTACATCTACAGCTTCTCTATATGACTTGAATCAAACCTACTTAACAGAATTATTTTGTAGCCCTGGCCAGTTTGGCCCAGCGGTTAGAGCGTCGGCCTGCGGTCCGGAGAGACCCGGGTTCGGTTCCCGCTAAGGGCGCGTACTTCTGTTGCAGTTTGTCCCCGGCCCTGGTTGGCCGTGCGGGTGGCAGCCACTCGATGTGTCCCTTCACGTCGATGTTTCTCTCTCTCTCTCTCCCTTCCTCTCTCTCCCTCCCACTCTATCTATACAAAAAATGGAAAAATATCCTCGGGTGAGGATAAAAAAACAAAAAACAAAAACAGAATTATTTTGTATATTAAAATAAATTATGAATTTAAGATGTATTGCATATATTAGTCCTAGAGCATTTCAAGTCTGAAGGGAAATAGTAAACCTCAGTTAAACAAGGTAGTAAGAACATAAATGGGCAGTTTGTTGGAGAAAAATATATGTGGCCAGTAAACCAAGGGAGATGTAGCATTGCTAGCAATCAAACCATTTCAATTAAGATGAGAATACTATTCTCATATCTAAATAAATTGCCTGTGATTTATGTTGTCATGAGACAGTTTCTCTTATATCACTCTAATGGGAGTATAAATTGATTTAGTTTTTTAAGAAAGCAATTTGGTAATATCAAAACCTTCAAAAAAAAATTTTAAGCCAGAAATTCTATGCTAATTTATCCTAAGGAACTATATAGATGTTGACTCAATGTATTTTTTAATAGTGAAAAATGGAAATAATCAAATTATCCTGCAAATATTTGAATAGTTAAATAAATTATAATGCATTTTCAAAATATACTAATGTCCCTATAAAATTAAATTTATAAAGATTTTCTACTGACATAGGAAAATTCTTTTGGTAAGTGAAAAAGCAAGATGAACTTTATTTTCAATATTGTAATTTTGTTTTAAAAATATGGTATTTTATTTATTGAATTGCTTTTATTTTGCTAGTATCTGACATTGATTCAAACTGGCTTAAATAATAAAGAAGATCTATAAGCTCATAATAAAAAATATTCAAAAATGTGTCAGGCTTCTGAATTGGTTGACTTAGCAGTTCAATATTTTTATCAAGGATGGAGGTTCTTTCTCGATCTCTCTTTTATCCTCAGGCCAAAGGTGGCATATTCAGACGCAGTAATGTCTAGAGAAGAAACGAGATTCCATCTCCCTCTCCTCTCTGTCCTCTCCTCCTTTCCCTCCCCCTTCTTTCCCTCTCCCTCTCTTCGATTACGAGTGGGGAAGTTTTCTTTCTACCCACCTGCGGATTTCCCATCACAGGTTAAGGTCCTGAATTGGGCAGTGTTCATTCTTGAACAAATGATGAACCCCGGGCAGTAGAGGGAGCTGTTGGTCCCTGAGTCTCATGGCTTGTGGAGGAGGAAGAGGGAAAAACCATCAAATGGATGGGGGCTGGGAACCAATTATGTCTATTACGAGTGTGTATCAGTGCGTTAGGGTCTGTACCTCCCAGTTGCTATGACCACCGGGAGGAAGTTTGATGGAAAAACACTAGGAAATGGAGGAAGATTTTAGGTCGTATACTTTGGGTTTAGATTTTGTCTCAAGCCTGATTCCATGTGGATCCCTTTGAGAGTGCGCGGGAGAGAGACTCACAACAGAAAGCAAACTAGTTAGGATGTGGCCCCTGGGGACGAGCCTTCTGAAATGGGGGCAGAGGCTGCACTGCCCGGCAGCTCGGCTTGTCTGTGATAGGCCTCTTGCTTGTCACGGGATTGGCTGATAGTTGTGATGGGAGTTAGGTCGAAACAGTATGAGAACAAGGAGGCATCGAGGAGGATCAGGCTTTTCTGTGTGACATGTACACCTCAGTTAAAATTGACCTGGTGCCCTGGCCGGTTAGAGCGTCAGCCCAGGGACCAATGAGTTTCAGGTTCGATTCCAGTCAAGGGCACGTACCTTGGCTGTGGTTCTGGCCCTGGTTGGGTCATGTGGGAGGCAATCAGTCAATGTGGCTCTATCACATCGATGTTTCTCTCTGTCTGTCCCTCCCTCCCACTCTATCTGATAATAAGTAGAAAAATATCCTCAGGTGAGGAATAAAAAACAAAAACAAAACAAAATTCACCCGGTGAACCAGGCTGGCGGTACCCATGGGCTGGTTTCCATGACGTCAGGAAAAGAGTGATTCCAGGAAGATCACCCAGGATGCTGCAAACAGATTGCTCTCGGAACCCTTTCCATCACCCCAGGCCCCCAGAGCCCAGAAACCCGGAGAAGGGCCCAGGGTGCCTGCATTCATTCTTCTGTTCTCTAAGCAGTTAAATCACAGGGTCGCAGTGAGAGCTAACTGGACTCATTTCCGTGGGAGGCCGCAACAAGCGCGCTGGCCGGGTGGCTGGAAACAGCAGGCATTTGTGGTCTCACGGTTCTGGAGAGCAGACCTTCAAACGCGAGGCGCTGGGAGGGCACCGCCGTCTGTCTCTCCACGGGCTCTCTGCGGGGAGCCTTCCCTGCCCCATCCAAGTGTCTGCTCTTTGCTGGCGGTCTGTGGTGCTCCTTGTCTTCACTGCCGTCTCCCCTCTTCCTTCATAGAGTGTCTTTACTTCATCCTCCCCAGGCATGTCTGTGTCTAGGTCCAAATTTCCTTTCTTCTAAGGGCATCAGTTGTATTAAAGGAGAGCTCACCCTCCTAACTTCCTCTTAACTTAATTACATCTGCAGAGACCCTATTTCCAAATAAAGTCCCAGACACCAGGGATTAGAACGTCAACCGATCTTTTCTTAGGGACACAACTCAGCCTATAACACCAATAATGCTATGTATAGATGCTATTGTAAGTGTTTTGAATATATTTACCGATATGGCTCTCACAGAAGCTTTGTGAAACAGCTACTGTAATTTCCTGCTGTATAGGTAAGGAGACTGTGTCTTCGCCAGTGCCAGGTCACACAGTTAGCAGGCGGCGGATTTAGAGGTCAGACCCAGGCGGTCTTGACTCAGAGCCTGATGACCATACGCCGCCCTGACCCTCATCACGTCCAGTGTGTTCCCACCGCATCGCTGTCACCGTGAATGAGACCTGGTAGTGGTCAGCGTGGACTGGGCAGTCAGTGCAAGCTAACAGGAAGGCAGGGCAAGATAAAGGAATGGGGAGAAGAAGGCTATACATTTGCTTTTTATCCATAAAAGTTCAGTTAATTATTCATCTAGAAGATGTTTACTGGATAGCGACTGGATGTGGGGATACAGAAATGCATCAGAAAAAGTTCTCCCCGAACGGTCCTGTAGATGAAAGAAATTAAAACATATGGCAGAAGAGAATCCCCGTCGATCCATCTTCTCTGTGCCTGAACTTGAGGGGCTCTCCCATGAATGATGGATGATGTCACTGAATCACACCAGTGAGGAGGGAATCCTAACAGTCTGAGAAAGTAACTTCCTGTGGGGCTTTGGTTCCCAAACCCAAACTCAAACTTGTGAGGTGGGCTGGGCCATATACGTGAGGGGACAGCATTTTCAGTCACAGAAAAGATGGTACATACATGAGACTTTGCTAGCCCTGTGGCCTGTGACAGATACATATGCAACTCTGCCATCGTGGTGCTAAAGCATCTGTAGATGATATGTAAATGAGTGGGCGTGGCTGTTCTTTCTTTCCTGTAAAGACAGCTTAGCAACCGCACCTGGCGCAGCAGAATTCCATTTCCCTTTCAGCCTAAACCAGATTCAGAACATGTCACACTCAAGGGGATGAGGCTCCCTTCCAGCCCCGGAGGACAGGGAGTTGGGGAGACAGAGAAAAGAAAGGATAAGCTCCGAAGCCTGGAATTGCCTGCCCTAATCTTTCTTAATCTGGACCACGGGAGGTGGGAGGGAAAGAGAGAGAGGAAATGAGGAGAGAGGAGAGAGGAGAGAGGAGAGAGGGAACTGGGCCCCCTCACATTCAGAGGCCGCCCCAGCCCGCACCCTGAAGAGACAGAGGAAGAGGGTGGAGACCTGGGTCATCTGTGCAAGTCCATTCACCCATTTGACAGTGTGACCCTTAAACTACTAGTTCAAAGGATGTCTTAGAATCCAATTCATCAGCTTGGTACCCCTCCATTTAGGGAGGTGGGGATATTTGTCCCAGATGCTGACTCATCCTGAAAGAGCTAGCATACAGAGCTAATGAAGTGGGGACCAAAGGGGGGTGAGCACCCCCTCTTAAAGGTCAAGACATGCATGGTCTCATTTAATGCTTACATCACCCCAGGATGGTAAATATTATGGCTCCTGTTTTACAAATTAGAATACTGAGATTCCTTAGAGGGTAAGTCCACTGCCCAAGGTCATTGGCTACTGATGGACAGATCTGCTATAATCAATGTCACCCAAACACACACCCCCTCAGGGCCCCAAGCCCCTGGATGAGCACGCAGGCAGCTGGCTTGCTGTGGAAAATGCTACAATCAGTAGGAGAGGAAATCTCTGACTTTCCCCTGCAGCGTTCAAAGCCATGCTCGCTCTCAGCACATCGAGCCCCCATGGTTTCTTCTGTAGAGGATCCCAGCTGCCAAGGGCTGAGCCAGTGCTGGAGACCACAGTCCCTCCCCCAGGAGGGGTCCGAGGTGCTAAAGGGAAGAGAAGTAGGTCACCCTCTTGGCCGAGGCTGCAGAGCTGCTTGAAAGGTAACGGTGCTTATAGGTGACGCATGTCTATGCTCGGTGCGCGGAGTTGCACTCAGCTGGAGCTCAGGTTGGGGCTGGCGAGCTTTCTGGGGTCGACACAGGAGCTTAGCATCCTCGAGTCCTAAAGAGGAGATGGAAACAGAACGAGGAGATGGACAGAATGAAGAAGGTCAGAAGGGAAGGGAAGTGATGTCCCTTTGGGGTCTTTCCGTAATGAGGAAGCATGAAAAGGGGGAGGGGCTCCTGATGCTGCTCACTTTTGCCGGCCCCTCTCCATCCTCTCTTCTTCCATGTCAGCTCTTTGTCCCACACTTTGTCCATGTGATTTAGAATCCAGAAATGAGCCCTCAAGCCAGGCCTGGCTAACCCCTGCAGTGCCCATGGCCAGAGTGATTGGTTCGGGCTTGAATACCCGACTTGAATAGACCCAGTCAGCATGAATGTCAGAACTTTTGCAGGAATAATTGGGAAATCATAGCTCTTTTTATTCCTGACAGGGATTATTACACATACAAATACTTTCAGCCCAGAGATACAAGAATCTTCATGTGAAGAGGGCTTATTTAAGGATGAAGCTGACCCAACACACACACACACACACACACACACACACACACACACGAGAGAGAGAGAGAGAGAGAGAGAGAGAGAGAGAGAGAGAGGGAGGCGCTAAGACTGTTATGTAAGCAGCTGGACCTAACATGACTGAAATCACCAACCATTCTTTTCAGTTACATGAGTCAATAAGTTTTCACTAGGCTGAGATTTCCTGTCAATTGTTCCCGAAAATGGCTCAGGCTTGGAGAAAACCTGCATAGCATGTGGGATCAGCAGGCTATTTTTAAGATGCATGACTTTGGTCAGGTCTTTTTATTTCTGCTGAAATGAGGAATATTCAGAGTCACTTTTTAAATGAATAACTTGAATGATTTCTAATATTCCTACAGCATTTGCTGTCTTCCCAGTACTAAGCTGATATATTTATGATATTCATTGCCCATAAGAATCTAACCTTATGAGGTTAGATTTTTGTAATTATCTCTGTTTTGTAGATTAATAAACTGAAGCCTAGACAGGCAAGTGATTCTCCTAAGGTCAGAGAGTTGGGTTTTTTGTGTTTGTTTGTATATACTTTTTTATCCTCACTTGAGGACATTTTTGCATTTACTTTAAGATACAGCAGGAGAGAAAGAGGGGGAAGAGAGAGAGAAACATCGACATGAAAGAGACACATCGACTGGCTGCCACCCACACAACCTCAGCCAGGGCCGGGGACAAACTGCTACGGAGGCACACACCCTTAGCGGGAACCGAACCCGGGACTCTCTGGTCCATGGGCCGACGCTCTAACTGCTGAGCCAAACTGGCCAGGGCAACCAGGGTCCAGGAGTTGGGAAGTGGCTTAACCAATAGGAGCCCAGTGATCTGTTCCCACCAACTGTGCCCTTAACCACTATGCTATTAGTGTAGTTTCTCAGTGAGAACAAAGCGCTCAGGTGTGGTGGGAAGCGCACTGATGGGCATCAGGGGACCCCCATTCCAGTCTCAGCTTTGTCGCTAACGTGTTCAATTCCAGCCAGTCACCCGCCCTCTCAGGGCCCCAGTTATTTTCATTTGTTCAGTGAGGGAGTTTGCCTAAATGTTCTTTAAAATTATATCTGGTTTTAACATTCTGTGATTCCGTGACAGAAGCGGTTCTATAGCTCACATTTCTTTCCAGTCCGGCGGCAGATGTATTCGAACCACCGGCTGCTGGGCTCAGAGCTGTTCTCATGCAGATCACAACGGGCAGAAGAGCAGCTAACATGCAACTTGGCCTTGAACTTACTTTTCTCAAATCCTAAGCATTCGTGATTTCAGTCCAATGGGACATACATTTCCATAACTATGGGCATAGTTTGGGGAAAGAATAGGATCTACCAGGGTTTTGGATTATAAGAAACGGATACCAACACTGGATTTCTTAGGCAAAAGGGGACTTATTGGGAGAATGCAGGGAACTCACAAGTCTAGGGAGGCTGGAACTGGACAGGGAAATGGGGAGGAGCTAGAGGGAGCTCAGGGGAACTCAGAGTAGGAGTTCCAGCCATGGCTCCCAACCAGGAGGTCTGGCACGCACAGATGCATGGGTGACTGACGGTAGCGCCTCTCTCCATCATTCCTCTGAGTCCTGGGCAGGGTGGCCGGTTCGGTCAGCTTGGGTCACAGGCCCATTGCTTGGCTGTTGCATACTAGGGAGAAGGAGATCTTGTAGCTGAAGGGGTTCTGTAGTGACAGGATCTCCCCATGATGCACTCCTCTGCAAGAAATGTGGGTACTCAGCTGTTCTTAGGAAAAGAATGACTCCTAGCAGTCACCATGATAAACATCCTCTTTGAGGGCGTGAATCATAATTATACTTCTTTTTATTGAACCCGTTGGGATGACATTGGTTCACAAAACCATGCAAGTTAAGTGTGCAGTTCAACAAAACATCATCCACACACTGCATCATGCACCCATTGCCCAAGGCAAAGTCTCTTTCCTTCCCCATTGATCGACACCCCCTTGGCCCACCTCCCCCTACCCACACCCCACTTTTCCTCTCACTACCACCACACTGTCGTCTGTATCTATATGATATATGTATATATATATTTATTTTTTAAATATGTTTTTTAATGATTTTTTTAGAGAAAGAGGAAAAGAGAGAGAGATAGATACATCAATGTGAGAGAGGAGAAACATTGATCAGCTGCCTCCTGCCTGCCCCCTACTGGGGATTGAGCCCACAACCCAGCCATGTGCCCTGACCAGGAATCGAACTGGGACCTCTCAGTCCATGAGACGACGCTCAAGCCACCAAGCCACACCAGCTAGGCTGCACCTATATTTATTTGCTTAATTCCTTTACCTTCTTCACAATTATACTTAAAAAAAAATCTCAATAACAAACACAGAATTTTTTTTTTAAAATGCAACAAAAATCATAGAGCTCTTCCTTATTCCCCCTCTTTTATCTGTCTCCTCTTCTTTTCTCCTTTCCATCTGCAGATATTTTCTTGAACATCTGTTACGTGGATGGATGTATTACAACAAGCCTCTGTAGCCAGACTGCCTGGATTTGAACACTATCCCCACTACTAGTTCATCATGTCACTTTAGAGAACTGATTAAACCTTGCTGGACCTCAGCTTTTTCATAGGATACACAGTAAGCATCCTGTAATGTTTAGATGTTGTTGTTACAAAGTTTCACAGAATAAGGTAGACAACTGGCCTCTTAGGTGTGCATGATCTAGGAAGGGGGCGACGCTGCATGGGTGGGTGTTTTCGTCTGTTACTGTTGTATAAAAGCATCAGGAGAACATGCATGCTCATTTTTCTCTCATGCATGCAGTAGATTGTCTGAGATGTGGTTGATGTCGGCTAGGCTGGGCTTGGTTGCAAGCTGCGGTCGGGGTGCACACCTGCTCCATGGCCCAGCATTCCTCAGAATATTCGCCTTCTGGCAAAAAGTGGAAATGCAAGAAGACAGGTTCAGCTGTACAAGTACATTTCAAGCCTCTCTTTGTATCATATTCTCTGACAATCCCACTGGCCAAAGTCAGTCACGTGTCAGAGTTCAAAGCCAAGTACAACTGCTGGCCATGCCGAGAGTGCCGATCTGTAAAATTACCACAGGGGAGTAAGAGGTTTGCGGCCAGTAATCCAACCTGCCTCGTGTTTATTTAATACCAAGTAGAAAGGCAGGGGTGTGATAGAAGAGATATAAATAGAAAATGCCAAAATAGCTCAGAAGGAGAAGTCACTTCTAAGTGGTTGGAAATTCAAGGGAAACCTTGTGGAAAGGAGCCGACTGAGATACATCTTGCAAGGAGGGTTGGACAAGAGAAGGAAGGTTCAGGCAGTGAGAAGGATATCAGCAAAGACACGAAGCAGAGGCATGTCCAGGAATAAGGGGCAGTTTAACTCGGCCAGGTTTGCAGAGGAAAGTTGTGCTTATCAAGGAAAAGTTGGGACTAAGTCCATTTCTGCACTGAACAAAACCTAAACTTGGAGAGACTGGTGGGTACCTTTCAGACACTCAGAGGCAAGTGACCACCGATAACTTTCACCCATGAGAGAAACTTTGGTTGATAAGCCATACAAGCCAATGCATTGTCAGGTGGCGACCCCTTAAGGACCGAATCACGGTGAGTGTAGTGCTCAGCCAGGCTGGCGACACTGACCGTCTGGATGTGCAGCACTGAGGGACAGGTAAACAGGCTCAGAACGAAATAGAGATTACGAAATCCATTTATTTTACTTGCTCAGAAGAGGCTAGTGTCCTTCTCAGTTTAAAAGAAGACATAGGCATCGTGGTTCATGGATTTCACAGGCAGAAGAAAAAACAAGGATTTAGAATTAAATCTTGAGGCTACATCCCAGTTCTATCATTTATTGACTGGGTGGCCTTGGATATAGTATCTCATCTTTTAGGGGTCTCAGCATTCTTGCCCATAAAATGGGGCTTAATTATACCTATGGCTGCCATAAAAAATAAATATAATATGTGATTTAGAGCAACAAAGATGTTTAGGGCAGAGGACCGGGGATGAAAGAAATGGGTTTGAGAAACCTATATAATCTTATTAACCAATGTCACCTCAATAAGTTTAATTGAAAAATACAAAAGAAAAAAAAAAGGGGGTGGGACTTGAGAGAGTTATTGCTAACAGCAGCTGAAGCGTAGATGAAGTGAGCTCAGGAGGAAGAGAAAACGGGGCCAAATTTGCGTAGTTTTGCTCATCTTTTTTTTCTTATGTGCTTTTCTACATTGGACAGTTTGTGGATCTGAAAACAAGCTTCTCAGTTGGAGGTACTGTCTTCGATGTAAGACTTCATCAGCCAGGTGCGTGGGAGACTTGAGTTTGGAAGCAAGTTGAATGGGCAGGGACAGCCCACATGGAGCGCCGATTTGCCCGGGTCTGGACAGTCCGGCTCCGGGAGGTCAGCTGTCTGTTGGCGGCTTCCTGATCCCACAGTACTGCTAAGGCGGATTGTTCTGGGTCCACAGCAGAGGCACTGGGCTCCTGAGCCTGGGCTGCGGCGAGGTGTGGCGCTCCCGGAAGCAGCTGGAACCCTGGCTCGGATTCCCTCATAGCCCTGTTGTTGGGGGGCTTCCCTTGATGAGCCAGTTCTGGGGTCTTCCAGAGTCATTCCTGGTCCTGCCCTACCTAGAACTTACTCCTGCAGACCTTCTCTTGATTTTATAGGCATTTGATTCCCCCTGCCTGGCCCACCGGGTGGCTGCAAGGCGACAGGCGCTGAAGGCCACTCCGGTGACCTTTCCAGGCTCCTGGACACCTCTCTTTGGACCAGCCTTTTCAGATGGTGTCGCTGGGTGTTGCTTTCCTGTTCCCAGTCCAGCCTAGACACCGAGTCAGCTTCATCTCCTCCGAAGCAAACGGCCAGCCCCATACTCCGTGATTTCCAGCTGCAAAGCGGCGGAGAGAGATCGTTTCTTCTGTCCCCTCTTGGAGGTCACCCTCAAAGCAGCACAGATTATGTTGGAGGAAAGGGAAGCCGCACCTCCGATGAAGCCGGGGCGTCTGTAACCCCGCACCACAGTGTAGAGAAGGGCTGCCCGGAGCAGCCGAGCTCCAGCGGGGAGGAGGGCCCCGAGAAAGCGCGCTGCAGCTGCAGGCTCGGGGAAGCATGTGCGCACCCCGCGGCGAGCCCCGAGCCCTCCCTGGGAGCAGCGGGCACAGGTTCGCGGACGGACGGCAGGAGCTTCGCAGGACCCAGCTGGGCCTGAAGGAGAAGAGAGAAGACGGGACTATGAGGAATTCACGCAGAGAGTCATGAGTTCAGGAAGCCAGCCGTCTGCAGGGCAGGCAGATTTTGCCTGAGCAAGCTGAGGGGCAGCATGGCGAGCGCCGGGACGTGGAAGGCGGGGTGGGGAACCCCGGATAAGGCCCCGAAGGAATGGTAGGTGGGGGGTGCAGCGTGCATTTTGCTGCTGAGGGGCGCAGAGTAAGGGCATAGTAGCTGTGAGAAGGTGGGGTTCGGTGTGTGGTGGTGAATTCTATGGGCCCATGTGACTGGGTCACAGAGACCTAGGTATGTGGTTAAACGTTATTTGTGGGTGCGTCTGTGCGTGTGTTTCTGGATGAGGTTAGCGTTTGAAGTCACAGACCGAGGAAAGCAGACTGCCCGTCCCAATCTGTTGAGGGCCTGGATAAAACGAAGGTGGGGGAGGGAGAATGTGCTTCCTCAGCCTTCCTGTTTGAGCGGAGACGTCGGTCTCCTGCCCCCGGACTGGGACTTCCATCGTCAGTGATCCGGGTTCTCAGGTCTCCAAACTTGGCCCGGAGCACACCACGGGTTCTCCTGGATCTCAGGCCTTCGGACTTGGGCGAAAATGACGCCACTGGCTTTGCTGTTGGCAGGGTCTCGAGCTGCAGTGCAGCCTGGGGGACTCCGCAGTCTGTCATACTTGCAGGAGCCGATGCTCACAGTCCCTGGAGACAGAGATGGTTCTCTGGGGCACTCTGATGAAGGCAGGGCCGAAGCATGCTGGGGTGCTTGCGGTAACTTTAGAAGACAGATGTCGGTACGGTAGGAGACAGGGGAGGCCAACGTGAAGGCAATGTCCTTACAGAGGTGAGGCAGGGTAGGGCCCACCGCACAGGAGAAGGACTCGGTTGTTACCAGGAGCATGTGTAGTCCTGGCAACATGTGGGCACAAGGGACGTGGGAGTGAATCGGGGCAGGGGGGGGGGCTGTTCATGTATGTGGTGGAGGAAGCATGTTGGAGTTCTCACTGCTTCTATTTTTTTCAAAGAAACAGAAGGCACTGTTACCAGCTGAGCGTGCAGGGAGGAAGGAGATGCTGGAGACTGAGGAGAACGTGCGGGATTATCGTCCAGGACAGAGGAGGACCGAAGAGCTAAGGCAAATTATTATGATTGCTGAGGGTGCCTGAAGAGCTCTCGTGAATTTAGTGGTCATGGGTTTAAATTAAGCCCAGAAAAAAATGTGTGTTACGTGTGGGTGTATCCATATTTTCTGAGCATGGTCGCTTGTTTGAATAAGAAATATTTAAACAAGGTTCTGTTCCAGCCCCACCCTCCCGGCCAGTAGATTAAAGGGAAGGGGAAAAAAGCAACATGTATATGAGTGACCGAGAAATCTGAGCTGTTAGACAAACAGGAGACAGGGACATGAAGTGAGGGTAGTAAAGAGGTGGTCCGGTCAGGATATTGAACGTCCTCATGGGCTTCAGTGATTATTGGTGTTGGGAAAACAGAAAGGATGGGCTGGGCAGTTCAAAGGAGGTAGGACTTAGGATGCCTGAAACAGTCTGGGAGATAAGATCTATATGTGATTATAAGATGAGAGACTCTTTGGCGGAGAATGAGATCATTGCAGAACAAAAGAACATGGTATTGGAAGGCCCCTACATAAAGATATTGAAATAATTCAGAGTAGCATTGGAGGGAGTTGTAATGACCCTGGTGCGAAACTCCTTGAGGAATGAGGGGTGTCGATCAGGTTTCTGCAGACAACCGCTAGAAGGAGGGGTAGTGCGTGATATAATCTGATGGCATAAGCTTCGAAGCCAAGGTTTTCGAGGTGTGAACATTGTCTGGAAAAAGCAATGGCGAGTAAGCGGGGCAAACACCACACCCCCAGGTCCAGCGGAGCAGAGGAGTGTGGGAAACCAGTCAGCTCGGAGGCGCTCTGCAGAGGAATTGTCTTAGGCGAGGGCCCGGCTTCACGTAGAGGAGGAGGTGAAGGGATCATTCAGAGACCTGGGGCTGGAAGGGATTTTGCTGATAACGGACTGAGTGCCCGAGCAGACAAGAAAGTTTTCCAGGAACGAAGCAAGGTAGGTGAGAGGCTAGATGAGAGAATCTACTTGGCTACGTGGGAGTGAGAATCCAAATGATACGGGAAATCCAGAGCCTTTGCGTTCTGGTGGTTCCGACGAGCAGGAAAATAAGCACAATGAGGTTCGTCCTGAACCTCGTCCACAGCAGTGTGTGGTGATGTGGATGTAAAGGGTTCCGTGGAAAGTAACCTCACAGGTTGACCTGATCATAAATTCCTAACGGGGCAGGGCATGGTGAGGAGGCATGTAACTTCTTCAGTAAAAGGTTTACCTTTGCCTGATTCAAGCTCTGTCCGTTGTTTCTGTGCATCTAGGTTAATACACCTGTGAAATGCCTCTTTTAGACCCTCTTTCTCCAAAGTGTGCATCTTGGAATCCAATCTCAGCCTGGCTTTCACAAATCTTCGTGTAATCTTCCTTAAATTCCCTCCTTCATCGCGAACGCACGCAAGAAGCTGCAGAATGGTTATTTCTCTGGCACATTTGCAATCTTGCTCCCCGACATACGTCATCAGTTTGGTGCAAATAACTCATAAAAGCTTCGCTACTGGTTTGGACGTTTCTGACATCGACATTTAGAAGCACGGATGGAGCTGAGGTTGTCAGTGTCCTGTGCATGACTGAGGTTGGTTGAGTTTGGGTTATTTAAAGATCAAGCCAAACTCCGGGGCTTCCTCATCCTTTCTCTAACATGTACTGTAAAGCAGATTTAAAACACCATTTTATCGCTAGGTTAAAAAAAGGAAACCTCAATGAAGCAGTCACCTCCATAAAATTAGTATGAAATGGACACATAATAGGCCAGGGACAATGTGGCGAAGTGACAAAAAGAGTCTAAATGTGAGCCAGTAGAACAGGAAAAAAGAAAGATAACAATGAACCATCACAAGAAGGAAGGTTTTTCTAGTGGAGCCGGCACATGAGTGAAATGACACACGGCTGAAAGCATAATGAGGGATGTGGCGGAAGAGAGATTAAGAAAAGTGAGCTAAATAACATGGTTGTGGACAGAGGGTTAAAATGGATCAGACAGGAAATGTTAGCACTGGAAGATGGATCATGGAGATACAACACACACTTAACAGGTGGTCTAGTTTTTATGGTTCCTTTTAATTCTTTATTGTATTTATCTATTTATTTTTAAGTAATTTTTTCTTTATTGATTTTAGAGAGACAGGAAGGGAGAGGGAGAGAGAGACAGAAACATCAATGAGAGAGAATATCGATTGGCCGCCTCCTGCATGCCCCGCACTGGGAATTGGGCCCGAAACCTGGGCATGTGCCCTGACCAGGAATGGAACCAGCGACCTCTTGGGGCATAGGTCGACGCTCAACCAGTGAGCCACACCAGCTGGGCTTTATGGTTCCTTTTCAACAAAGCTATAAAATATGTCTTTCTAAATAGGAGACCAGAAAAATAATCAAAACATAATTCATAAAAAGTTTCCAGAAATTATATGAACACACAGACTTTCAAAGGGACAGGCACACCCTGGAGACATTGGCCTAGAATGACAAACCCTGAGACATATAATAATTAGGCCACCAGACTTTGAAGGTCAAAAATCAATACTTCAGGCAACCAGGGAAAATATCAAGTCACTTGGAAGGTCCCAGACTTCTCCCTGGCAATTTTCAGAGGAAGAATACCGTGGAGACATACTTAGAAATACCATAAGAAAAAAAATTTATTTTTACATGGCTGAACGGGGGTTTGTGTCTAGAGGCAGAAGACTGATATTCCTGAGCATGTAATAACTCGTAATGCATTTCCCCAGAGTCCTGCTTGGAGAAGTCCCTGGAGGGTGAACTTCGGGGTGACAGGAGGACCCACAGGCAGAGGCTTCACAGCGAGTGTGCAGTCCCGCTGACTGTGGAACGGAGACCACAGCAAACCTGGGCGTGGGATCGCAGTACAGACCCCAGAGGCTTGCACGGTGTCGAAAGGACTTAATTAAGAACGGGCGGAACAAGAGAAAACCGTGGTGGAAGGCGATGTGGTCTGAGCTGCCTTGCTAATCTTTGGAGCCGGAAGTCAGAGTGTTATTTAAAGCGGATAAATCATGTAACAGAAATGTATTTGAAAACATCATCGTCGACTAAATTTGGGTGGAAAGTGTACACAAAATTCCGAAGATCCCTTTTGTTAAAGACATGTAGAGTTTGTTCAGATAATGATTTGCAAACTGGGAACATAGTCCTTGGTGTAAACTGAGGATACGTTCCAAATGGAGGGGGTAGGGCAGGGTTTATAAAGGCAAAAGTTGCAGGGAGCTGATGATCAAAGGGATGGGTTGCTAAGGGAAACAAGAGTACAAATGTACATCATGTATTTTCTGATTGGTGAGGGCAACTGGACGTTAATGGTTTTCTGACTCAGTGATCAAGCAAGTGGAGTTGTGGGGAGAGACCAGTGGGTAATATATGATTAAGCATTTTTCCAATCCTAGCTTCAGCCCAGGCCTGCACAACAAAAACTGTCTTTGATCACACCATCAGAGCACAGGGAATATTATTTAACAACAATGCAAGGAGTACAATTTATCAAACAGTACAATCGGCACAGGGGGCTGCTGGCTCTGCCGGTAGTTCCGGAGCTTGAAAGAGCAAAGTTATGTTCTGCGAGCAGCTTCAGAGCTCAAGCTGCAAAAATCCAAGTAGTGGGTCACAGATAATGAGATTCAAGTCCTTGTAAGTCCTCACAGTGAAAAGGAAGAGGATGTGGGAGGAAGAGAATATACGTTTGTCATAGTTCACGTGAGGGAGTTGATTGACTCCGGCTACTGAATAGAGGATTAAGTATTGTGCATTGATATAGCTATCAAGACAATCGCTAGGGGAAAAAAAAAAAAAAAAACCTTTCTAAGATATCAGCAGAAAAACACGTCCACAGTTTTTTTTAGTGCTCACCTGAGGATATTTTGTGTTGCTTTTAGAGAGACAGGAAAAGAGAGCAGGAGAGGGAGAGGGGGAGAGAGAGAAACATTGATGTGAGAGAGAAACATTGACTGGTTGCCTCCTGTTCGTGCTCCGACTGGGATCAAACCAAACCTGCAACCCTTTGGTGCACAGGGTGATGCTCCAACCAACTGAGCCACCCGGCCAGGGCCATGCCCACACATTTTTTTAAAAAAAGAAAACCAGACTCTTTAATAAAAGATTTCAAAATAAATAACTAGAAAAAAAAACTCAAGTGATAAAGACAAAGAATACTACGAACTATAGTTGTTTTGGGAGGGACAGTGCTTTTCCGTTCTTACTGTTTCTCTCCACGTGGAGTTTGTTCCAGGACTCCTGCCTCCTCTGATTCTTCAGACTCTCTGCCTCCGGGAGGCGGAGTGATCTATCTATTTGATGAAATGGAAGAATAAACAGATCATCTCATCTCAGCTCTTTCTGGCTCCTCTTGGGAGTGAGCTGCCCTTAGGGGAGAGGGGTTCCCAGCTGCTCCTCCCGGCAGTGAAACTCGTCCCCCTCAGGGCTCCTGGCCGATCTTGAAAGGTCTGCCTGTGTCTGAGAGGGGGAGTCTGTTAAATTCTAGGGTTCAGTTTTAGAGAAGTCATATCATCCAACCTAGTCTTTGTCAGTATTAGAAACAATATTTTGGCTTGATATTCTTGCCTTTCAGGTTCTTGGGTGCACAGGTGTGGGAGGGGATGCCATTTATTGGACCCTCACAAAAGACCCCGTCAGCATGATTGGGGGTTCGAGGGGCCCAGCTCAATGAGTAACTGTATTTGTAGGGTCTGGCACATAATAGGTGGGTACTTCGCAGTGCCGCTAAATGAGTAGGTGGCAGAATTTTAGAACTTCAGAGGAAGGGGGAGCCAGTTCGTCTGCGGTGCGGCCAGAAGGACGGACGTGAAGTCACGTCTCCGCCTGTGCCCGGGAGGAAAAGTGACCCGGGTGATGCAGGGGTCAGCGGGCTCGACAGACCTCGGGGTGCAGACTGACCTTGCCATCTTGCTTCCTGTTGACCTCCTAGTTTCTGGCTCCAGACCCGTGTGGGGCCCAGGGGTGCCTGAGTTTTAAGTCCCGGGTACGCGCCTAGTGAGCCCTCCCTGTTCGCTTGGCTGCTTAAACCCACTTGCCGTGCTGTTTCCACTTTCGTCCACAGACTGACTGACCCCGGAGGGGCTGTGGCCCAGAGCAGCTGGAAGATGCTGTCTGAGTTTACAGAACGTTGGAGAATGTTGAGTCTGGGCAGAGGGCCAGAATGCCCCGTAGGCAGAGCAAGGGAACAGCCCCTGGGTTTCCCTCTGCTGCCTGTGGGGTGGGGTGAGGTCAGGCCGCCACAGGAACCCGCAGACTGGAGAGGAGCCATGGGCAGTCGGGAGTATTTAAAAAAATGAAAAACCTGACATGTACCCGTTACAGTCCCACACTTCCCACATCATGAGTCAGCAGCGTGCAGGGCTCCGGAACGCGGGCCAGTGGGGTCCCAGGTCCATTCCGCTCGTAATTCTCTCCCCCTCCCCGTCGCACAGATGGAGTCCAGAAACCGAGTCACCGCCTGCTCCGTTCTGATTCGTGTTCTCATCTGCCTGATGTGGAGAGTCATCTGCCTGTGCCCTGCTGTCCCGAGAGCCCAGGGTGACTGATCGCAGACCTGGACTTCTGGGGGCCGACACGCATCTGGACGGCGGTGTGCATTATGGGATGGAGGTCACCAAGGACCAGCGACGGGATAGGAGGGACATTCCCTACACAAGCTGGGAATGAGATGAGCTCTGCACCGGGGGTAAATCACTTTAGTTAATGAAAAGATTCGCACCAGGGTAACTCGGCACCCACCACAGTGTCTGGCACACAGCAGGGGCGCAACACATATTTGATGAATATTGAATGAAGCGCTCACATTCTCATATTACATGTTGCTCTCTCCGGTGGCATTTGGCACAATAACGTTCTCATGTATTTCAATATTCACCCCATCGATGCCCATCTTCCCAACCAGAGGAGCGAGGGCACAGGACCACGCGTACGTTTGCTCACGGTTGTTTCCGAGTGTTTGCATAGTGCTTGACCTTAATAGATATTTGCTGGATGGCTACGCAATGTCTTGATTTACAAAGCCTGCGCTTGGCAAATGCTGGGCTCAGACGGTGGACTGTTTAATTTGGAGGCAGGTCAGCATCCCTGCCGGGGGTCGTTGGAACGACCTGCTGGCAAAGCCACAGGTTTTCCCTCCTCTCCTGCCCCGATGCTCAAGGATGGACACCTTGGTATTGGGCGCACCCCTTATCTCCTGCCTGGAATGAGAGTCGATCTTTATCAGATCAGGATCTGCCAAACTAAACTAGTGATCCCAGCTGTCCATCATTCCAACAAGACCAGATTTATTATGTAGGGGCGCGTTCCCAGGAGAGCTGTTCCCAGTAGGAGACACCACCCGGGAGGTCCCTGGCCTGGGGGCCTCCCCCTTTGCTGTGGCTCTTGTATGGTCACTGGATCTCCCCCTGACCCTCTGCAGAGATGTCGGAGAAGGGACAGGAGGGCTGGGGTTCTGCTGCTCAGGACACGGTCACTGCCCAGACCGAGCAATGGCACCTGTTTCTTTGGACGCTCAGTTGCAGTTTCTTCTGCAACAGGATGGGTTCTCTGCTTCTTTGCCTTTTTTTGTCCCTCTCCTTTGTCACCTCTGATGCGCATGATATGACATGCAATGTATGCTGTGACTGGTGATCAATATCAGCACGAGTGAGGTTTCTGTCCTGTCGGGGCTCATCCCGCGTCTTGATGAGACTTGATGAGCGGACCGAGCGCTGGCAGCTAAGATGTCCGCTGAGCACGAAGGACCACAGCAGAGGGCGCAGGGATCCTTGCAGCAAGCTGTACCCGAACGAGGAGGGAACCCAAGAAGACTGGACTTGGCCGTGCTCACGAAGATGCAGTGGGCACGGATTGGCAGGTGATCTGCATTCTCCAGAGATCCTTTGTTGGCAAGTGGCAAAACTTAATTCAAAGAAGTTTGGGAAAGAGAAAAAGAGGATTTTATTGACCTGGATTACTGGGAGCCCAGTGGTGAAGGAAGCATCCAGGCGTGGCTGGATGCAGGCACTGGAGAAATACCACCGGAGTCAGCCTCTGCTTTCCTGCAGAGAGGCGGCCTCCGGCGGCCTTTCTCCACGGTGGGGTGTTCAACACTGGCAGGTTGAGGCAGACACCAGGGTGCCCCAGGTTTCTCAGATAACAGTACAGAATGCCCAGGTGGACTTGTCTTTCAGATGGACAGCGAATAGAGTTTTCAGTCGACGTGCGTCCCGTGCAATATTTGGGATGTACTTAGACTGCAAGTGTATTGGGTGTTCCGTACTTTATCTGGCGACCCTGCGGTATCATCTTCACAGCCAGTGCCTTCAGAAGACGGAGCGTGACTCCCTCTCCCACAGCGCCGATCCTTGCGATGGTTCCGACGGCCAGCCTCGCTCCGACACACGTCCTGTGCTTGGGGAGCTGGGGCCGGGTAAGTAAAGACCCCAGTGGAGAGTCCAGCCAGCTGGTAACGTCTGGTAACCACTTTTGTGCCAGGCCCCTCCTGGGTGCTGGAGCTTCAGCTGTGAGCAGGACAGAGGCCCCGGGCTGTGAGGGGCATCCTGTCTGGTTGATGGTGGGAGTGAGTGGGCAGACATGAATGAATACACTTGTGAATAAATAGGACAACTTTAGTAACTCATAAGCACCAGACAAAAGATAAAACAGGGTCCTGTGGTGGGAAGAGTCTGGCGCTGTTGTGGGTTGAAGTTGTAACTAGTGTCAGTGAAGGTGACCTTATTTGGAAACAGGGCCTTTGCCAGTACAATCAAGGTAAGATGAGGTCGTATTGTGCTAAAGTGGGCCCTAATCCAAAGAGGGGTGTCCTCACAAGGGATATGTAGGCACAGACATAGAGAGGATGATACCACGTGACGGTGGAGGAGCCTAGAGCAGCACTTCTCAACCTGTAGGTCGCCACCCCTTTGGGGGTCGAATGACCCTTTCACAGGGGTCGCCAAAGACCCTCAGAAAACACAGATTTCCGATGGCCTTGGGAACCGAGACACGGCTCCTCTGCCCGTCTCCAGGCGGGTCCGCCCACATGGAGATACGCCCACAGACAATGTGAGGGACTGTGTTAAAGGGCCGCGGCACTAGGAAGGTTGAGAACCACTGGACTAGAGGGTGCTCCTACAAGCCAGGGTTGCTGGTAACCACCAGAAGAGAGGAGAGAGGTGTGGGCAGATCCTCCACACAGCCTTCAGAGGGGTGTGGCCCTGCTGACACTCGGATTTCAGACCTTTAGCCCCAGCACTGTGAGAGAAGGAATTTCTGTTTTAAGCCATCTAGCTGTGGTCATTGATTTGGCAGCCGCAGAACCTGATGAGGGCAGAGAGCAGGCTGGGTGGTCAGGGAAGGGACCTGGAGGGTGAGGGGAGGCAGCTGTGGGAGGTCTATAGGAGGAGGAACAGAAGGGCAGAGCCCTAGAATTGGGCATGGCGGCATGGCATTTTGGGGCCACTGTGGCAGGAGCAGAGAGGAGGAGGAACAGAGGCGGTGTGCACTCAGAAGCCTGGGCAGCTCCCTGAGGGCGGGGGGCGGGGGGCAGCAGGAGTTGGATTTGCATTTTAGCTCTGCCGCTTCCTGACTGTGGGATCTTGTGTCTCAGCTTCTTGGAATGCAAATTTGAGTTTCTTCAAATATAAAATGTCCATGGAAATGCGTTTGAATCTAAGAGCTAGCTCCCAGGACTTCTTGGTTTCTTATTTCTGTAGCAATGAATTTCCTGTGCAATTTTCTTCCCATTCTAAACCCACATGGACTTTCATTGCCTTTGTAATCATTTGCGGTCTGGCTTGACCATACCTCCTAAAATGCTTCTGCCGTACAGACTGGTGTTCTGCCTGTGTTCTCTTGGCCTCTACCGATAACCGTGTCCACTCTTGGTTTCGCTTTGATTATTCCCTTCTGGGTGCTGATAGCTCACGGCCCCAAGCCTGGCTCCGTGAATGAGCTTGGACAGTGCAGGGGTCATTCGGAGCTGCAAGCGAGCCTTGAGCAGCAGATCAGGTTACGCAGAGATATCCATAGTTTCTCTTAGGACCAAATAGCTCAGAATTGCACAAAGCTAGGCTTAGGGGAAGCCAGTATATGGGAGAGAAATATCACTGACCTAGATACATGACATTGGTCCTATGACCTTGTACTCACAAGCATCACATTGCAGTCAACTAGCTCAGATTCATTGATATTGAATAAGAATGGTGTCCCTTTAAGCCAGTGGTTCTCAAACTTGAGTGAACGTTGGAACCACCTGGAAGCTTGCTATGGCACAAATTGCAGTTGGTTACCCTCAGAACTTCTGATTCAGTAGACCTTGGGTGGGGGCACTGAGAATTTGATCTCTAGTAGGCTCCCGGGTGGTCCTGAAGCTGCTGGTCTGGGGACAACACTTTCCAAAGCACTGGTCTCAACTAACAGGGAAAGAAGTTGGACCCCAGGGACCATCAAACCCACGGGGAGGGGAGAGACCGCCACACGGATGGGCCCCGGTCGGTCAGGAAGCAAGTCCCGGTGGGGGAATTCGTGCACCCGAGTCCTGGAGAAGCTGATGCTTTAGAAGGCCGAGTGGAGAGAACTAAGGAAGGCTTTGTGGAGGAGACCACGTTTGGGCTGAAGAGGTGTGGATGGAGAAAGTGCCAGGATCAGGGTGGGTTCGGGCGTGGAGGCAGAGACATGGGCGGGACCACTGCCGTGCCCTTCATTTTGGTTGGAACAATGGGTTTCACACATTTTGACCACAAGCCACGTTAAGACACATTTTACGTTGTCCACTCAGTGGACACACTGTTACACGTGTGTGTGTGTATATTTATGTGTATCTGTAACAGACCTTCACGAAACACCCTACATGAGCAGTGCCTCCTGGATCTGCTGCTCAGTTCTGCACAGTTCTATAGTATGTGCAGGCAGTGTAGCCTGGTGGTTAGGAACATGGCCTCTGCTGCCAGGTAGCCTGGGTTCACGCCTGGCTTAACCAGCTTCCATGGGCCCCAGTGTCTTCATCTATAAAACGGGATCGAGACTGTGCCTGCATCCTGGGGTCAGTGTGCAAGTTTGCGAGTCCATATTGAGTAACTGGGGTAGAGCCTGCTGCATAATAAAAGCCATGTAAGCGTTCGCTCTTTTACTCTAAGCCTCATTAAAAATGTGGGTCACAATATATTTCATTGATTTCAGAACCTCCTTAAAGAGCCAGCGCCTGCAGCTTGAAAAGCTACGGCATCCAGGTGAGTGAGGCAGGAGGCAGTCCGGTGCGTGTGGTGGTTTGACTCCATAACATAGTGGGGGGCTCTTGAATGCTGGAGCCAAGACTGGACTTTGGTCATTGGGCAGCTGGGAGCCACTGAAGGTTTTATTTGGACCATAGAAACAGCCAAGACTGAGTCCTTACTTTGTTTTCTGCATGATAGTGTCTTTTGATCACATGGTGGTGTAATCAATTGGGAACCAAGGACCATGAATCTGGCTGTAATGTGGAAGCTGTGTAGGAGTGAAGTCAGACCGTGGTGGTGGGGTTAGAGGTGCAGAGAGGTGATGCAGACCCCCGTGAGGGCAGAGCAGTGGGGATAAAGAGAGGGGAGAACATGAGCCCCGGGGGCCACACTGAGGGCCTCCACCATAAAAGCTAAATTGCTTCTTTGGGTTGGCAATGGACTAGAACTCTGTCGTATCTGTCCTCATTAGAAGCCAGCATTTCAAGATCCATATCCCCTAGTCACTCCAACTAAGAGAAACTTGAGGGGAGAATTAGCTTCCTCTGAGTTGAAATGGAATGGGAAGAAATTCTTATACAAAAGAGAGGTGTTGTTTTTTTTTTAGCCCAGTATGGGCTAACCTGGGGTCCACCTCTGAGGATGTCCTTGGGGCTGGCAGCACTATTCAAATAAGACAACATTTCTCAAGGGTCCAGGAAAGTAATTGAAGTCTCTCTGGATGCTGAGGAATTATCCTCCAAGATTAAAGCAGTATCTGTGACCAAATCTTCACAAAAGACCTTAAGTCTGAATTCAAGTTGCTAAGTAGATCCTTGTTTATAATGTTAGATCCTTTCAGAGGCATAGTGGGGGTAGGGGACCTGGGGGGAGGGTTGAGTCGATGCCTAAGAAAGTCAGTAATTAATCTTCTCCAAGGCTTAATCACACCCTGACAACTTAAATGTTGATAGGAGTTTGAAGTTGGTCTTTTCAGGAGCCTGGGATGTGGCAGGGTGGAGCACCTCCTGAATGTAGGCAGAGGAAACAATGCATCTACCCCGTCAGCCATGCTCTGTGCATTCTGCAGTGGTTTTTACCAGATGCTTCTAGAACCTATAAGAAGACTCTAGCATGGTCCAGAGGGTGTGCTGGCCTCTAAGAGCATGCTCTACCCATTGAAGTGAAGTAACAATACCTGTGTCTCCTCTCAAGGTCTTATTTTGTCCCTTGTTGATACCTGCTCAGTATTGACTTTATATAACCACAGAAACAGCCAAGACTGAGTCCTTACTTTGTTTTCTGCATGATAGTGTCTTTTGTTTTAAAATACTATCGCATTGTATTACAGTGTATTGCATTGTATGATAGCTCTTTCCATTTCTTTGCTTTCCATCACATTTCATATCTTCCCACTCATGATGTTAGTGGTGACGACAACCCTCTGTTCAGCAATCTCGGTCCTTGAGTTTGGTCCTTGAGTTCGGCAAAGAAAGAATTCAGAGCCAAGAACTCTAATGCAAAGGGAAGTTTATTTAGTGAGCAAAGCGAAAGTACACTTGAAAGGAAGAATTGAGCAGGCCTTTTAGAAAGAAAGTCACAGAGGCAGAAGAAGTGAGCCAGCTGGGCTGCGTGGGCTCAGGAAACAAGTTACTGAGGCAAAAGAAGGACTTTGGAGAAAGAAGGCAAAGATACTCACCTTAGGAAAGATGGATGGGGAGAGACATAGGCGTTCTCTAGAGAGAGAACATACACACTGGGTCCTTTGCCTTATGGGTTTTTATCTGTTTTCTAAAAGCAAGAGTTTTAGGCGAAGTCTCAGGGGAGGATCTCAATAGACTATTCATCAGCTTTCCAGGTGTGTCCTTTCAGGGCTGTGGTCTCTACTGACTGGTCAGCACTAGGGTAATGGATCATTAGTTATTGCAAGTGGTCCCGATGTGTGCTATGGTGTTGCTTTGTTCAATTTCTTTGCTTTTCTGGTTAATGTTATCTTTAGTTTGACCAAAACTCTGTCTTTGTGGTCAATAGACCTGAGGCTTTGTTTCTAAGATTATTTGATGCTGATCAGAACCTCATTGTCCTGAGGGCTTAATGCTCATGAGAGTGGTTGTGCAAAGGAGAAGGAGGCAGGTGAGTCAGGGTGCTGGATGAGGCCGATTTGAATCAGCTCGCTGTCTCAGTTTCCCCATTTCACTTGCCAAGGAATTTTCCTGGCTTCTTACTATCCTGCCTCAATTTCATTCCACTCCCTTCCATCCTGTTTTATAACCCATCTGGTCTTAGCCCATCTATTTCCATTCTTTCCAATCCCATTGATTCCTCTTCTTCCCATTATCAGATTGCTTCTGCACTGGAGACTGGCCCTGCCCTGGCATGGTTGCACACCCTCCTCATGTCAGGCAGTCTCCAGTACCTTGGATCGCCTGGAGGAGCTGGAGTAAGGACAAAGCAAGTTTTATTCAGGTAGAGGAAAGAGACAGAGGCCAGCATGCGGGTGTTGCTACGAAGTGAAAAGTACATGTTCCGAGTGGAGGCAGGCCAGCTCGAGAGTGAGCTGCTCATGTGGCCAGTTAGTTCTTGGGATTTTGTGTGTTTTCCAACAGTGGAGTGGTTGTGTTCAAGCTTTGTGGCACCAAATTCTGACTCCACGCTTGGGAGGGGGCCTTGTTGTAACTTCCCAGGGGTTTCCTGTCATTAACTACTTCCCTTGGATCGTGCCCAGAGGAAAGGATGTTGGCTCCTACTTCCCTTAGGAGAGATGGGTGGGGAGAGACATCGGTGTTCTCTAGAGAGAACATACACGCTGGGTCCTCTGCCTTGTGGGTTTTTAATCTGTGGGGATTTTTTCCCCCTAACTTCTTTCTATCCTGGCTCATTGCCTTTTTTCCCCTCCCCCTTTAATCCCATTTCATTCCATTCCACATGATGCGACTGAATTAAGAAGCAGCAGAAGGAGTGGAAAGATTGTAGGGCAGAGAGTCAGGAAACGAGCATTAAAATCCCTATCCTACCATTTAGTTATGGGAGACCTTGAGAAAGTCACTTTCCCTCTCCACAGTTCCTCATTTCTGCATCTGAAAAACGAGAGATTTTGGTTAGGACTGGGTTGTTTTCAGATCACTTGGAGAACTTGAAAGAAATATAGAATCTGACTTTTTCCCACCCCTCCCCAACTCCCCGGGTATTTGGATTTGGTGGTTTAAGGGGAAAGGGTCCTAAGTATTGGGATAAATCCAATCTACAGGCAAGGTTGAAAACCACTGGGCCAGATGGTCTCTAAGTTTTCATTGCTATCTAGTCAACAAGCCTTTATTGTACACTAACTACGTAACTGGTATTATATACTAGGATTAGGGTGGATTCAAAACCAAATCTATAGATCTTGTCCACAAATGTTTTTGTACAAAATTATAAATGATGGAAGTACAGTTTGGAAATTATAAGATCTGGAAGTAGCTCAAGTAAAATGTATGATTTTCAGGTGTCTAGTCCTGTCTGTGTGTCTTTGGGCAAGCCATCCAGTATCTCTGGGCTTTTCCCTTCTTCAAAGTAGAAATTATACTTGTTTTTTCTCATAGACCTTGAGTTAGTGAGAATAATAAGCATCAGCCCCCACCCTGATTTGGGGGATTCTAAATGTAATCCACAGCTGGTTGGTACTGACAACCCTTCAAAACACTGAACAAGTTACATGAGTTATTTAAGAAGACTGTGTGCCAATGTTCTCCAGTGTTGTTCTTGTCTGAGCACTGAGTTTATGCACCATACTGGCATCTTGCAGGAGGCAGAATAACCAAACACAGGTTTGGCTGCCTGCCACAATGAAAGCCAAACTCATGGGTCATGTGCTATTGAGAAGGAAAGAGGTTTATTCAAGTGCCAACCACCTAAGAAGATGGGGGACTCTTGTCCCAAAGCCCACCTTAACATCTCAATGCAGGCAGGGGTATTTATCAAGATGGAGAGGGAAAGCAGAGAATATAAGTTAGGGGGAGAGGGTTGAAAGTTCTCTACATGTAAGTCAGCACAGTCCATTATGATGATTATCTCAAAATTGGTTAAGCAGAGGTCTGGTTTTTATGATTGAGAGTTGGCAAGTCTCCCGGAGCCCAAGTGTCTGGTTGCTGGAATCAGCCTTCTTCCCTGAAGCTAGTTCCTATAACATGCTCAAAAGTTTGTTAGCAATTTATGGCAGGCATGACAAACTGGACCTCTGTTTTAAGGCATACATCCTGTTCCCTGATTTGGGGAGAAGCATTGTGCATTATTTGTTATTTAATCAAGAAGGTTATTTTGCTGGTTAGCATAAGATTTCATATATCCTCTATAACAGCAGAGTTTCTATTGTGTATCCATTTTGTTTGGGTGAGCTGATCATTTTGGCTCTGTTAGACTATCTTAGCATAGCTAAAGTGATGGACAGGGTGTTCAGCTCACAGGGAACTCCATTGTTTCAATTCGAAGAACAGCTCATTATAATCCTCAATAATCTATACACATAGACCAGTTGAAATAAGCATTTTTACACACATGCTTTTAAGATTGAATTCTATTTACTAGAGGAATCATAAGTAGCTAGTTACCCCTTATCTCCAGTTCTTGGTTCTGGGGCATGGTATTCACATGGACTAGAATGTCTTTTCAGGTAAGGGTGTGGCCGGAGGGTCATGTGACCATAATAAATGCTCTAGGACAGTGGCTTGTGTAAGAGAAAGGGTAAAGCCATGTGCAAGTCTTTTTGCAAACAAGCAGTGCACGTGCACAAGTCCTACCTGGGACCATATTCAACCATCTATCTTCCTGCATTTTTCATCAGGTGCGATGTGGACTTGCTTCTCACCTGCCCATCTGTCCCAAGTTTGTCCTAGCAGAGATGAGGGAGGGCTTATTTATTTTTTCCCATCTTTTTCAATATTTTATTTTGAAATAATTTCAAACTTACATAGAATTATAAAAAATAGTACAAAATAGTACAAAAAATCTTTTATACCCTGCACTAATTCCCCAGTTGTCAATAGGCTTTATCATTTCATATCTATACCTCTATCTCTATTTCTCTATCTATAGATCCATTGGCTTTCTCATTCTATAACATTATCTATGTATCTATGTATCTATGTATCTATCTGTCTATCTATCTATCTATTTCTGAATAATGTGAGAGCAAATTGCAAGCTTGATACCCCTTTGCCACAAAATACTTTAGTGTGTTATTTCCTAAAAACAAAGACATTCTCTTATATAACCGGAGTACGGTGATTGTTGATTTAATCATATTATTTAATTTATAGGCCTTATTAAAATTTCACCAGTAGTCCTAATAATGACCTTTATAGTAAAAAAAAAAAAAATCTAATCCCATCTAGAGTTATGTGGTAAATTAAATTGCTGCCATCTTTTAGTGTCTTTTAATCTGGAATTGTAGCTCATTTTCTGTAGTTCATGACCTTCTTATGATTGAAGCTACAGGCCAGTTGTTAGCTGAGTTTGTCTGATGTGTTCTCACCATTCTATTCAGGTTGTGAATTTTTGCTGGTAATACCACACAAGGGTGTGTCTTGTTGGGGGGCATATGATGTTGATTCGTCCCATTACTGGAGGGAGGCATACTTCTTTTTTTTTTTTTAATCCTCACCCAAGGACATTTTTCCATTTTTTGTTCAGATAGAGTGGCAGGGAGAGAAAAAAACATCGATGTGAAAGGGATACATCGAGTGGCTGCCACCCGCACGACCAACCAGGGCCGGGGACAAACTGCAACCGAAGTACGTGCCCTTAGCGGGAACCGAACCCGGGTCTCTCTGGACTTCAGGCCGATACTCTAACCGCTGAGCCAAACTGGCCAGGGCAGGAGGCATACTTCTTAATGGCTCAATTCCATTCTGTTGTTGTTACTGTTGTTTACTTAGCACAACACACTGCAACAGCAGGAATGCAGTTTTGCAGTTAGCCATTGCTAATAACCTCAAGCTCCCTTTGGCTTTCTTTTTTTTTTAATCCTCACCCGAGGGGACATTTTTCTATTTTTTGTTCAGATAGAGTGGGAAGGAGAGAGAGAGAGAGAGAGAGAGATCGACGTGAAAGGGACACATCGAGTGGCTGCCTCCCGCACGACCAACCAGGGCCTGGGACAAAGTGCAACCGAAGTACGTGCCCTTAGTGGGAACCGAACCCGGGTCCCTCTGGACCACAGGCTGACTCTTTAACCATTGAGCCAAACCGGCCAGGCCTCCCTTTGGCTTTCTTTAAAGTCTTTGCCCAGCCATGACAGCGGAAGCTTACTGTCTTCTTTACCTTCCAGTGTGAGATACACAACCAGACTTGAAGAGAGTTGGTTCTCTTGCTCCACCAGCCTGATGAGGAGATGGTGTGAATCCAGCGAGACAGTCAATGAGAAAGTGGTTTGTCAACTGTGATGAGTAACAGGGAGCTGAAGGCTCCTGATCCGATGAGGATTGTCTTCTTTGATTTCACCAAGTAAAGGAGCCCCCACTGAGAATCATTTGTCCAGGGCCCTGAATCCCAGAGGATGAATCTATTTCCTTTCCTTTCTCCAGGTCCGCTGCTCCCCTGTCCTGCCCTGGATCCTGTCCTTTCTCCAGGTCCACTGCTCACCTGTCCTGCCCTGGATCCTGTCCTTTCTCCAGGTCCGCTGCTCCCCTGTCCTGCCCTGGATCCTGTCCTTTCTCCAGGTCCGCTGCTCACCTGTCCTGCCCTGGATCCTGTCCTTTCTCCAGGTCCGCTGCTCCCCTGTCCTGCCCTGGATCCTGTCCTTTCTCCAGGTCCGCTACTCCCCTGTCCTGCCCTGGATCCTGTCCTTTCTCCAGGTCCGCTGCTCACCTGTCCTGCCCTGGGTCCTGTCCTTTCTCCAGGTCCGCTGCTCACCTGTCCTGCCCTGGATCCTGTCCTTTCTCCAGGTCCGCTGCTCCCCTGTCCTGCCCTGGATCCTGTCCTTTCTCCATGTCCGCTGCTCCCCTGTCCTGCCCTGGATCCTGTCCTTTCTCCAGGTCCACTGCTCACCTGTCCTGCTCTGGATGCTGGTCTCCCAGGTCTGTCCTTGTTTCTTCCCCAGAAACCCTGGGAGTGTGGCTGAGTCAACGGGCTTCTCAACCTTGTTGTTTGACCATGTCCAGGCTGTCAGTATATCTGCCAGCCCTGTGTTCTGCCAGCCTCGCCTGCCCAAGGGCATGAACATATCAACTGCTCTTCGTGCGGAGACTTTGCTATCAACTCCAGGGCTTCATTTTTAAAAACACTTATGGAAACCTGACAAGATTTCCACAGCTTTTCCAGTTTATTAATCTGACTCAAATAGCATAGAGGTTACTTTCTCTTTCCTCTCCCTGTATGTTAAGGTTTGTTTTAAAATAGATTTCCCCCCTCATTAAAAATAAATTATTCTCATGCTAGGAAATGTAGAAAGATCAGAAAAGTATAAAGAGAAAACTGTTCTTTAAATCTTAACTCCCTGAAGCATCCACTGGCAACTTTCTTTTGGATCTAATTTCAGTCTTTTTTTTTTTCCCCTTTGCTATATTTTTACAGAGTGAGACCATGCAGTATTTACAGTTTTGAATGTGACTTTTCTTCACGGTTAACCAACGCTGCCTCTCCTTCAAGGTCTGCGCATCTTTGAAATCACCTGCTGGCCCCAAGCAGGCGGAAGGGAAGCGGAGCTTCTCCCCGACCTGAGCGCGAGCCTGCCGGCTACGTCGTGGGCTCATCAGTGGCACAGTCGAGCAGTACACCAGGATGTAGGCACCTCGGGATGCGATATATTAGGGCGAGGCCCCGAAACATTACTTGTTCATTTTGTGATGCTGGGGAAAGTTTCTTAATTGTGTCGGGTCTCAGATTTTTCCCATTGTTAAGGAGGGATGATGATGTCTACTTCTCAAGTCGGTTGTGTAGAGGAAGACACAATCCGTGTAGCTTTCTCAGCACACACTACTGGGCTGGCATGGAGGTAACCCATCATCGATGACTCGTAAATTACTGTGCTGCCTCACTGACGGTTGGGAAAGTCACTGTGTGCCCTCTAGCTGAACCTGGTTAGTCAAAATAACCTCAGTGAATTAGAAGACCCCTCTTCCCCTCTTCCCCTCCCCCTCTCCCCTTCCCCTCTCCCCTCCCCCTCTCCCTTCCCCCTCTCCCCTTCCCCCTCCCCCTCTCCCTTCCCCCCTCTCCCCCTCCCCCTTTCCCTTCCCCCCTCTCCCCCTCTCCCTCCCCCTTCCCCTCTCCCTCCCCCCTCCCCATCTCCCCCCTCTCCCCCTCCCCCTCTCCACCTCTCCAACTTCGGGCTTAGGCTGGCGAAGCTGATGAAGACCACTGCTGTTTGGCCTCTTTTCTTATGGTTATTCCTAATTCGCATGGAAGAAATCGCTTTACCTATCAAATGTCCCCCTCCTCCCAATTTCTCTCTCTTGCTCAGGAAACCCTGTTGCACCTCTTCTGAAACCAAGTTTTTAAGTCACTCAATCCCTTCTTATTTGAGGTTAACAAATTATACATATGTCACTTTTCATAGTTATAGTACTATTATGTATTCTTCTTCTTTTAAAAAATTTTTATTGTTGAAAGTATTACAGATGTCCCCCCCCTTTTGCCCCATTGACACCCCTTTTTTCTGCTCCCATCCCCCTCCTACTATTGTCTGTGTCCTTTGGTTGTGCATATATGCATATAAGTTGTTTGGTGTATCTCTTCCCAACCCCTCCCCCACATCCCTCTGAGGTTTGTCAGTCAGTTCCCTACTTCCATGTTTCTGGATCTATTTTGATTGACAGCTTATTTTGTTCATGCTATTCTATAAATAAATGAGATCATGTGGTACTTGTCTTTCTCTGACTGGCTTATTTCATTTAGCATAATGTTCTCCAGGTCCATCCATGCTGTCGCAAAGGGTAAGAGATCTTTCTTTCTTACAGCTGCATAGTATTCCATTGTGTATGTACCACAGCTTTTTTTTTTTTTTTTATCCTCACCTGAGGATATTTTTCCATATTTTGTACAGATAGAGTGGGAGGGAGAGAGAGGAAGGGAGAGAGAGAGAGAAACATCGACGTGAAGGGACACATCGAGTGGCTGCCACCCGCACGACCAACCAGGGCCGGGGACAAACTGCAACCGAAGTACGTGCGTGCCCTTAGCGGGAAGCGAACCCGGGTCTCTCTGGACCGCAGGCCGACGCTCTAACCGCTGAGCCAAACCGGCCAGGGCTGTACCACAGCTTTTTCATCCACTCATCTACTGATGGACACTTGGGTTGACACTGCTCCAAACAGGACATACAAATGGCCAAGAGACATATGAAAAAAATGCTCAACATCACTAATCACCAGAGAGATGCAAATTAAAATGACTATGAAGTATCACCTCACACCTGTCAGAATGGCCACCATCAACAAATCATCAAACAAGTGTTGGCGAGGGTGTGGAGAAAAATAGACTCTAGTACACTGCTGGTGGGAATGCAGACCGGTGCAGCCACTACGGAAAACACTATGGTGTTTCCTTAACAAATTATAAATGGAACTGCCATTTGACCCAGTGATTCCACTTATAGGAATATATCCTAAGAAGCCTGAAACACCAATCAGAAAGAATACATGCACCTCTGTGTTCAAAGCAGTGCTTTTTACAATAGCTAAGATCTGGAAACAGCCCAAGTCTATTATTCTTTTTAAGAACGCATTTCACATTTCATGTCTCCCAAATCTTATTTTGCTTCTTAGTATACAATTGATACAATTATATCACTAATCTAATACACTTAAAGATACAACTAAGCAAAATAGAAGGGACTTGAAATCTAGATATGCAGTTTAGACTGCAAATCTAGATATGCAGTCTCCTTGGGGTGGGTGTTATTAATAACATGAAACCCAATCCATGACTAAACACCTACCTTCCCGACAGGAGTTTGCTGCTGTTGTTGGTTCAGCTGCTGAGTACCACCACCAAAGAATGCGGACCTTTCTGCCCTTCTGCTCCACTACCATTAGCTGGTTGGTATTTCACACTCATACCGATTACCTCATAAATGCCAAAAGGTTGCTGCAGCTCCAGATATCACCACCACATTCGAGGAGAAAGAAGAGGGAAGGAGGACCTTCAGCAATCCGTGTCTTTAATCAGAAAAGCAAAACCCTTCTGAAAGGTTCCCGGAAGACTTCCCTTTTTACCTTTGAAGAAACAGGGACGTATACCAAGGAAAAAAGGACAAGAACTTTCACGATTCACCCCCTGGGAATGGCAGGCTGCAACCCAGAATGAAGTCAGGTCCCATTAGAAAGGCAGAAGGGAGAAGGAGGGCTGGTGGGTTAACAACTGACAGTGTCTGCCCCAGGGACCTGTTTCTGAGTAAATAAGTCCACTTTTAGGGGGTAAAGTACATACATATGTCTCTGTATATTCTTTTATATTTTATATGCAAATATAAAAGTGAATATTTACAAATGAAGTAATATAGGTAAAGGGTTCAGAATAGTGCCTCCTACTTAGTAAGCACCATAGAAAGATTTAGTACTGTGGCCCAGCCGGTGTGGCTCCGTGAATTGAGCGTTGTCCCGTGCACTGGGAGCCCTGGTTTGATTCCTGGTCAGGGCACATGCCCGGGTTGCGGGTTCGATCCCCAGTAGGGGGCATACAGGAGGCAACCAATTGATGTTTCTCTCTCACATCGATGTTTCTATCTCTTTCTCCCTTCCTTTCTCTCTAAAAATATAAATGAAAACATATTAAAAAAAGGGTTTACTATCACTGTTTTATTGTTTAGGTATCTTTCATCTATCAACCAATCTATCATCTCTCTATCTGTGTATACACAGACACAGTTTATAAAGATACTTCCTCTTCTGGCCACTATGATTACCAACATCCCTTCTCCCCACCTACTAGAACGGGATGCAAGTCAGCAACAGGGAGAGACACGTCGTGCCGCCAGCCGACCGTGCCCCTCAGTGACTCCCCGCACGGCCCTTCGGTGGCGACGTGTCAATCTGGCTGTCTCCGGGGCACACGCGTGGCTCTCAGGAGGGTCCTGTACTGCATGACGCTGTGATGCCGCACCTGTCTTCAGCTAGGCCCTGTGTCCTTCTCCTTGACGTTCTCTAAGGACGTCCCCTCACCAGAGGCAAAGTCCCTGGTCCCGGCTGTGGCTGCATTCGGAGTAGCCCATGCGCCCTTCGTCCCTTCCTGCCTCACCTGTGGGAGGGCAGCCTTTTCTGCTGCTCCCCTCTCTGCCCCGATGGCTCTCCCCATTTCTCTTCTCCTCTGCCCAGATAGGCACGGAGCAGGGTGACCCGGAAATCTGACGCATCACTAACACCCACCCCGGAGAATGGTGTGTGGATGCCAGTTCTTGAATGTGCCCCTCGCCGTTCTTGGTGACACCCTCAAAGCCCCCCTTTCCTGTCTGAGATGGAGGAGTGACCCTCCCTTCCCGCTGTGGGGGGTAAGTGACAAAACCATACTCACACCCATGAGGACGCTGCTGGTCCCTTGGGAGTCCATCTCTCCCCCAGCCGTCTGCTTATATAGAACAGAAGCCTCCCCTTGACACCCTGCCGGGTGTGTGGCAGCAGTTTCTGTGAGGTTATGGGCGACTAGATACCACTTTGCCGTTTGCTCTGAGTTCATAGCTAATTCTGGGTCAGCAGTAAAAGCTCCACTTGACGCCCCGCGACTCTGGCTACTTCAGCCTAATTAGAAAGTATATCAGTGATAAAACGTGCATGCAAAATGAAATTGAGCCGCATTTCCATAAAAACCGAGTTTAATTACTCGGAAAGACTTGCAAAGCCAAGTCACTTTAAAATGCCGTTCAGCCAGGTATCCCGAGGTCACGGCAGGTGGCGGAGACACGAGAGCAGAATGGAGAAGGATTCTTCGCTCACGTCCGCGGCTTCGTGCGCATCTCTCGGTTCTCGTTTGCCTTTAAAGGACTTGGGGCTAGAAGTTGAAATGTAAAAGCAGTTTACACGAGAAGATTGGGCTATCCATTTCGCAGGCTCGCCCTGAGAGAAAGACGTGGGGCCCTGTGGCAACAGGCAAACAGGTGCATCAACATGAGTTAGATGGAGACACGCTCCCTAAGTGCACGTCTTTCTGTTTCAGAGGCTTCTCTCTCTCACCATCCTTTCAGCTCTCTGGTCGTCATCATTCTGGAGAAAGGGCTTTCACAGGACCCCCTGGACCAGCTGCCCGCCTGGGAGGAATGGGGAGCAGGTACCCGCCTTTCCTACAGGGCTCCCCCCTTTCTTTCCCCAGATCGTCATTCTTCCCTACACGTCAAGTTTCCGGCCTCCCTTTGCCTCTCAGGATTTGGATCTGCTTCCGCTGCTGGGTCGGGGCAGACAGAAACCCACGGAGGCGGAGTGCGGTCAGGGAAAGATCTGGGGACCATCTGCCCTGGTTCTTTCTAGAGTTTGATCTCCCCATTTTGCTTCAGTAGCTGGGAGGAGTAAACTAATCAGACGCCTTGTTCCGCAAGGGTGCAGGGAGAGGCAGGCAACAGTCCCCAGCCAGGCTCCACGTGAGATTCCCAGCTGCATGCCAGCGACTTCTTTTCCTCTGGGAAGAACTCCTGCTGTCTCTGCCCTGCTCTGCCTCCACCTGCTATAGTCACTGTAAAAGCACTTTGCCCAGTTATGGCTTTGAAGTCACTAGGTTTTATCTCCTTAGCAGAGGGAACGAGGAGACAGACAGTCCTGCTGACCCCCTACCCACTTACTACCTGCCCAACTTGATGTGTATTTATCTGTCTATCCAGCTTCTACAGAACGTTATGCCTTAGCCCTGGCCAAGGGGCTCGGCTGGTTGGAGCATCATCCTGTGCACCAAAGGTTTGCAGGTTCAATCCCCGGTCGAGGTGTGTATGGGAGGCAGCCGGCTTGTGTTTTCTCGCATCGATGTTTCTCTCTCTCTCTCTCTCTCTCTTTCTCTCCCTCCCTCCCTTCCTCTTTCTGTAAAAACCAGTAAACATATCCTTGGGTGAGGATAAACAATGTTGTGCTCTACACATAGTAGGTGCTTCAAAGATGCACGTTGTTCTTATCAAGGATGACCGCTGATCATGTTATCAAGTGATAATAGTTATTATTGTTGTCGAGTAACAGGGACAATGTTATCAAACAGCATAGCTCGCCATGTTATCGGTTGATTGAGAATTGGTAATGTTCAGTAGCTGGTCCTCTGTTCCAGTCTGTGACTGGAGCTTAGTGGTTTTATCCTTTGGCCAACGTCCTCTTCCAGAACGTGTTTCCCAGCCTAGTCCCAGCGCCAGGCCGCTCTGCCCCTGATCAGCACAGGCTCCTGTTTGTCCTGTGGGTCCTCCCGGAGAGCTAGTCCTCCGCTTTGCCGGACTCCGGGCAAAAACTAACGAGCACGGCAGCCCTCTCTGCCCGTTTGTTCGTTCCTGTGCCCTCCAGCCCAGCAAGAAGCTGTTGAGACAAACTCTGAAACTGCAAAACTTAAAACAATAAAAAAAGGCAACCCACGTATCTGTGACAGGTGTGGGTCGTCGCGTTCACCTGGGGTGGCTACTGGCCAGGCTTGGATGCAGGGAGGGCGTTGCTGCCAGTGGAATGGAACCTGCGCTGGCCCATCGCTCTGGCCTGTCCCTCAGCAGCCCAGACGCCGGCCCCGGCGGCACTGAGGTCGTGTCTTCCGTCGACCTGTCTGCTGGACCCCTGGCGTGTGTTCTGGCCTTGATGGCGCCTGCGGGGCCAAGCTTCAGCGAGAGGGTAAGCTGAGGGGGTCTCCCAGTTCCGGGGCCCCACGTGCCCGGTCCCGGGCTCCACACTGACTGGGGTGACGGGCAAGAGCCACTGCTACCGGGTGCAGAGTGAGCGACCCAGCTCAGTCACTGGTTCCGGCTTGCTCTGACCTCTGACCTCTGCCAACTGTGCATCTTTAGCTCTCAACCCCCCCCCCATCCCTTGCTCTTCCCTTTCCATGTAGGCACCAGCGAATGACTGCGGGTCCCAGGACAAGCCTTCGCGTCCTCCCTTTGCCCAGCACACGCCCTCTTTCCTCCCAGGCCTCCCATCCCATCCCCGTCTCCCTGGCCCGAACTCCCACTCGCCTGCACGTCTCCGCTCCCTGTGCTTCGGCCGGGCTCCTGTCCTTCTCTGTTGCCCACACGCTGGTTCAGTGCCTGCCGAGGTGGGCGCCCTGCTCTGCTCCAAGCACCTTTCCCGGCATCACAGGTGTTTGTCTTTTCACTCACTGGCCTGTCGCCCGAGAGAGTAACGTCCAGGACGTGAAGAGCCGTGTGTATCACTGTCTCCCCTGCACGTGGCAGGAGCCTGATCAGCATACCCGGATGTGACCGCGAGTGCGTGGGAAGCCCCAGCTAAACCTGTGCTCACGGTAAGTTAGACCTGCCCCAGGGGCGGTCGCCTGTCTGTGGCACCGAGGAGGCTGCCCGGACCGGCGCCTCCCCCCTCCTGACCCCCAGAGCCCGACCCCCTGCACGGCCAGCCTACCGCCCTGGAAAGAGCCGAGTGGGGGACTTGGGGTAAATGTGCCCTACCAGGGACTGGCGTCTGGATGTGGCACAGTCAGGAGAGGACACAGCACTTGTCATTACAAGGGTATCAGACTTCGAGACAGCACGTTTTCGGGAATGAAGAGACCTCACGAGCCTGGGACCCGGAGGAGCGGGTCTGCACGTTTCTGGGTGTGGGAGGAAGCGAGCATCCTGGGCCAGATCCTCATTAAGCCCAGCCCATTGCAGTGCCTCTGAAAGGGGAGACGAGAGAACTGAGGAACATCTGCTGTGGCTTCGGGAAGGGCTGTCCGAGACGCAGTGTGGGGACAGGAATCCTCGACAGCAGCGAAGGGGCAGAGATCGGGTCTGCATCCCATTGGGCGGCGCTGGAGGGGGATGGGTCTGGCCAGGGGGTCAAAACAGGAGAGACCATGGTTTGGTGGACATGAAGGGGGAAGGGGGCAACGTTCCCTGTGTAGACAAGAAGGGCTGAAGGCCCTGGCCGGTTTGGCTCAGCGGTCAGAGCATTGGCCTGCGGTCCAAAGAGACCAGGGCTCAGTTCCCGCTAAGGGCATGTACCTCGGTTGCAGTTTGTCCCCGGCCCTGGTTGGGTTGTGTGGATGGCAGCCACTCGATGTGTCCCTTTCACATCGATGTTTCTCTGTCGCTCTGCTTCCCTCTCTATCTGAACAAAAAATGGAAAAATGTCCTCGGGTGAGGATAAAAAAAAAGGGCCGAAGGACCCCTCCAGCTCTCTTCAAGTTGCCTGGCAACCAGTGAGCTGGCTCTAAGCCCCACCCCTATGCCTGCCACCCACGGTCTGAGGTGTCCAGGTGCCGGGCATCTGGTCATCTCCTCTAAATAGCTGGCACCTGGGCTCAGTCCGCTTGGCCTCCGAGTCCGAGTCCAAAATGTTTCTTTCCCTCTGCAGGGCTGCTCTCCTGTTCACCTGATAAAAAAGACGGAGCAACAGGAGGTGGCCCTTCTCAGGAGCCCAGACCCACAGGTTGCCAAGGGTACCACGCTGCAGGTGCAGATGACAGGGGACCCACAGACCTGTGGCCTTTCTGCTTGTGCATCAAGTGCACCCCCGGGGTTTGCCCCAGACATGTCCCCGATATGTCTCTAAAGAGACGAGGTTGAGACCTGATAGAGTCAGTGCTCAGACAACCTAGATGCGACTGTGGAATTGCTGGACCAGAGGAGAGCTCACAGGCCATGCAGCTCAGTCTCCCACAAATGCAAGGATATTAAAAATAAATACATACAAACCCTGGTGAGATTCAAACAACAATTTGGGGCACTAGTGATATAAGACTTCTCCGAGGGTGGTGTGGGAAATGCACTCTATTAAAATGCAGAGAAGGAAGTGTTGGCCTGGCTGGGAGGAGCCCAGACAAGCCTTTGCGGGAAGGGGGGGGGGGGGTGGGCAGCAGGGCTCGGGTAGGTCCTGAAGGTAGAATTTCCAAGGTGGACGGGAGCAGGAGAGACCTCTGGGAAAAGGAGGACAGGACGGAAAATTCTAAGACCACAGAGAGACCACTCTCGGACAGAAGCACCCCGAAACAAGGACGGGGCTTATGTCATTGATGTGACCACAGCTACAAGGTTTGCAGTAACCTGATGCTGGTTAACAAACTGCTCTGGAGTTAGTGGCCTGGAACACCCACCCTTTTGCGGTGTCTCATGACTTCATTGCTCGGGAACTCAGACAGGGCTCTGCGGAATGATTCTCATGCTTCGCATTGCAGAGTCATGCACGGGACTCGGCTGGTGGCTGGGCTGGGCTGCAGGGCCCAGTAGGGCTTGTTCACACGCTCGCTGCCTTGACCGAAATGGCTGGAGGCCCGGGCCGTCTGGGCCCCCCTTTCCCGTGCCGTCTCCGCTGCCTGGCTCTTCCATGGTCTCCTGCAGAGCAGTCTGCCTGCAGCTGGTAGGTCAGCTCAGGCCTCCGGACAGTGTTCCAAAGACCCAAGCAGGAACTTCAGTGGCTTATGTCTCAGAGCCTCAGAAGTGTCCCGCGTCATTTCTGTCACATTCTGTTAGTCAGGTAAGACCTGCATGGATTCCAGTGGAGGGGAATTAGACCCACCTGCCAAGTACTTAGCGAGCACCCATCCCATGCCAGGCCTTGGCCAGCTCCTGCTGGGGCTGCCAAGGAGAACCCCTCGCGCTCCTAACCTGGAGAAGTTCATGGTCCAGCTGGGGAGGCAGGTGCGCACACTGGATGCCCATGTGGTGTGATAAGGACTAGGACAGGCAGGAACCAAATGGCAAAAGGTCATAGAAAAATGTCACCTCCCTCAGAGGCTGGCAAATTATGCCCCATGGGCCAAATCCAGCCTGCTACATGTTTTTAGAAATAAAATCTTATTTGAGGGCAGCAGCGACACTCATTCATTTACTGATCGTCTCTGGCTGCCTCTCCACGACAGTAGGAGAGTGCGTGGCCGCAGTAGAGACCCTATACCTGCAAAGCCTCAAATGTGTGTTCTCTGGTCTCGAGCAGAAAACGTTGGACTCCCGAGCGACCTTAATCAGTGCGGCTGGGTCCCAGGAGCCATCATTCCATATTTGGGGCAATTTCTCAGAATTTTGATTGTGTTTGGATACTGACCCCTGATTTCCTATTTTCTTTCCCTTTCAAATGCCTTTTTACTTTCCTTATACCGCGTGTGTTTTCTATGATGTATCTTATATACAATTTTATTTATCCACAGCTTCTACGTGTAAACTTTGGATGAGGTCTTACGTGCGAAGGACTTGCTGGTCTAGTGGTGGGAAAGGCAACTAGAGTACAAGGCAAAGCGAGGCAGGGACGTGGAACCGGAACAAGGTTGAGATCAACCATGTGTCAGGCTTCATGTATTTTACCCACTTAAATGCACACTATAAGCTCGTGAGACAGCTATTACTAGATAATTTTATAAATGTGAAAAATGCGACGAGGAGAAATAAAAGAACTTGTCTAACCCAGGTTAGTCAGTGGGTGGGAGAATTGAAATTCAACCATAGCTTTACCATTTAAACTATCCATGGAGGTTTTCTTTCCTATGACTTTATTTTCTGTGTTTACAATTGTATTTGATTCTTTTTGAATCTGTCAGTAATTTTTTTCATAGTTATTATATTGCAGACTCTCTTCCTTTATCTCTTTGAATATTTTAAACATACTTAAGTTGAATCCTGGTCCCCAATCTGGCCTTAGCTCCAAAAATGTCAGAATGCTGGGTAAAACATAACATTATGATTACTAGAAAGACAGCTAAACTTCACCAAAATTGAGTTCCATATCCACAGAATAGTGCTGTAATGTTTATTATTTTTAAATTATCATTAATGGTTTAGGGGGTGCAAATCCGACATTTGCAGTATCTGCTGGATCCCATTGACTTTTTAAAAAATATATGTTTTCATTTATGTTTTAGAGAGAGAGGAAGGGAGAAAGAGAACATCGATTGGCCACCTCCTGCATGCCCCGCACTGGGGATCAGGCCCACCACCTGGGCATGTGCCCTGGCCAGGAATCGAACCGATGACCTCTTGGTGCCTGGGTCTACACTCAGCCACTGAGCCACACCGGCCGGGCCAATTCCATTGACTTTCATTCCTCAGGAAGTTTGTCATTTTTTTCTGCAAGTTTTTCTCTAGTGGCAGCTGCTTTCCTTGGAGTCTGACATGTCCTGATTTATGGAGAAATCTGTTGAATGGTTAGTTTAGCATGTGCCCCTGCAGAGCGCTTTTAGAATTTACTAGCTCTGGACCAAAGGCTTTGCCCCTTTCCAGCGTGGGGGGATCCTAAACCACATGGACAGGGCTAATTTGGTTCCCAAGCTCATGCACAGGGTTGGAGCTCCAGTTTCTGAATTAATCTTCCTCCAGGTCAGGTGATCAGCTAGTTTCATTGCTTCTTCTCCAAGCAGTGGGAGAGAGTAAGGATAGTACGTTTTACTTCTTGTTTGTTTTTAATTTCTATGTCTCTATCAATTTTATCTCCTTGTATGCCATTTTTTAAATTGAGATCTTTCATATGATATTTTCCTTACTACTAGGTTAAATTTGGTTATTTTTATTGTTTTAGTGGGTATACCAGACATATTCACACACACACACACACACACACGATATTTTTAAAATCTAAAATTAGTTATCTTTCTGAACAATAAGAGGATCATAGATGTTTTCATTCTGCTTACTCTTCAATAATAAAAGGATGTCTATTTTTAGTTCTTTTTTCACCTCACACACAAGAGATCATCTTATTGATTTAGACAGTCCTAAATTGCTTAGATTCATGCACATTTTCTTTTTGCCTTACCATCCCTACTTGAATCTGAAGCCTATTTGAGATTCACTTTTCTTCTTTCCAGAGTACACACTTTAAGAAGTGCTTTTTGTGGTAAATATAGTTTGTTGGGGAGAGAGGTCTGAAAATGCCTTTATTTCATTATTGTTCTTGAAAGATGGTTTCTGTAAATACATATATTCTAGATTGATGATGATTCTCTTTCATTAGTTTGAAGATATTGTTCCATTGTCTACTGGCTTTCATTTTTGTGGATGAGAAGTTTGCTGTCAATCTATAGCCCCTTTGACAGTAATATGCATTTTTTGTTGTTGTTTTCTGGGATTCCTTAGATTTCCTGAACCTATGGAATCATGCACTTCAGTGATTCTGAAAAATTTTCAGAATCTTTTAAATGCAGCCTCCTCTCTCCCTAGTCTTGCTAGGGATGACTACTTTCAGATGCATTTTTAGTTTGGGGTGTTTTTTGGACTATACATTGTAAAGGAATTCTTGACACAAACTCATGTGTATACAAGCTTATGGGTAGAGATTCTTGGGGATAGTTTAATTTGCTTTACCCAGAGGTAAACAAGCATTACAACCTTCCTTTCTGGAGAACAAATATTTGACTTATTTTTTGCTAAATCATTTTAAAAAGTCTTGTTTTTATGTAGAGGTTTCAGATTCAACTTCCACTCTGAGCATGTCCTAGATTGTGCTAAATTTTTTTTTTTACTATCCCCTGGGTGGGGTGCAAGGTTTGTGAAAACTTAAGTTCCTGGTCATCAGGAAGTGACAGATTGTCCTAGGGAAAACAATACTTTTCTTTGTGGACCATCTTTTTTTATTTCCACAACATTTCTAACCTCTGGAGAATTTCCTTGTCTTTTATATTTTATTCAGAGTTTTTGTGAATTCTGTGCCAGGAAGGTTTCTCTGGTCACCTAGGAACAGAGGCCTCAGTCATAGTTCCTAAGTCCCATATTTTGTTGTAATACCAATTTGGATATTTACTTCAGCCCCTGTTAAGCTTTTGACTTTAAATTCACTCTTTATTGCAGGGGGAGTCATTCCTACTGCTTTTAAATGCAACTGAGGCCCTGGCCAGTGTGGCTCAGTTGGTTGAGTGTCATCTCATGCACCGAGAGGTCCCAGTCAGGGACATGCCTGGGCTGCTGGCTCAATCCCCAGGAGGGGGTGTGCAGGAGGCATCTTATCAATGTTTCTCTCTATCTCCTCCTCTCCCTTCCTCTCGCGCTAAAATCAATGAAAACGTATTTAAAAAAAATAAATTCAACTGCATTTTTATTTTGGTGGCCATTCCTTTTATCCAAGTGCTCTCTGTGAGAAGCAATGAAGCATGGTAGCTAAGAGCACAGTCTCTCACTCTGGACTGCTTGGCTGTCCTGGCTGCACTGCTCTCTCGCTGTGCAAACTTGGACAAGTACTTGAACTTCTCTGCACCTGAGAACTCCTCATTGATAAACTACACAGAGCAATCATGGCTACCTTATTGTTTCTGAGGATTCAGAGGGTCTGTCTGTATAAAGCACTCAGAACCGTTCCTGGCCTTGATCTGTGCTGTAGAAGTGTTCACGTTAACCAGCATCCACAGGGTTGTATGGACCAGGAGGAATTGCCTTGCTTCAGCTCAGGTTTTCCTGCTCAGACCTGACTTCTTACAAAGTGCATGTTCTTTCCATTGCACCGCAGGCCTATTCAGGGATGTGGGAGGAGCTGTGTGAGCCTGGTGGGATAAGACAGACACCTGCTTCCTAAACTTGGGCTATAAGGTAGAGGCTTGCCTGTTGAATAACAAAGCAAAATGCCACTTCATATAATCAGGGGAATAAAGGCTAAAGCAAGCAGCTGACTAGATCTGGAGGTCTTTTTGTAATGTACCCCTTACTCAAGTGTAAAACGTGTTTCCATGTTATGGCAGGATGAACCTGTGGACAGGTGACTGGCCCACGGGATTCGGTTAGAAGGAAGGAGAACCTTCGCAGCTCAGCACACATGTCCTGGGCAAAGTCTTGCACAGAGTCTCACACAGCATAACAGCTCAGTGAGTAACTGCCAATCAAATGCTAAACACCATTTGAACCTGCTCCTCTTTTCGAGGGACCAGATGAATTTTTTCCCTATACTTAGGTTCTTGTGACTAACTAGAGGAACACAGGCACTGCCACATCTTGGGCAATTCGCCTGCCTGTGGAAAATCAGTCTGCTACCCGGTCCCCTCCACTGTTTACCATATAGAACATCTAACTTGGCGAACAGCAAGGTGTCCAGTCGGGGGACAGTCTCGCACTGACTGACACCAGGGAGGCACTGGGCATGCTCTGTTTTAGATTTGTGGTGGGTTATCTGGAAGAGGGATTGAAAAGGTATTGGGGACTTGAACGTGTGTTCCAGGGGAGGGGGGACATGCCACAGAGGAGGAACAGCACGAGGAGGCTGGAGCCTGGGTGGCACTCACAGCAAACCCGGGCCGGGAAGGCAGGCAGCCGCCCCTCCCAGCTGTGGTCAGCAGTGGCCCTGAATGGATGAGCACTCCTGGGGTGCACTCGTGTCTTCCCGGGGGCCGGCCCACCAGTGGGTCCTACCTCTTAAGAGAACTCCACCCTGTTTCCATGGCACCCACCTCACCCTCAAAGCAGAATTGCCGGTGTTTAAGGGTGAGGCCTCTGGAGTCAGGCAGACGAGGTTGAAATGACAGCTCTGTCGGTTTTCAGGACTGTGACTTTGGATAAGTCACAACGTTTCGGATCATCTCATCTCTACAACCACGAGGCCGCGTGAGTGAGGAGCGTCGGGCGCAGTTTAAGGAGGCGCTCACTCTCCAGGCGATGTCAGTGCAGGGATGCCGCTGGCTCGGCCCTGGGCTCCCCACTTCCTCACCCTGTGGCCCTGGGCATGGTCCCCTGTACCTCACAGAGTCGTGAGGAGAATTCGGTGAAATCAATCCCAGAGCGTAGTTAGCAGAAAGCGGGTTCCTGGGACCTGGGACTACTCAGGCACCCTCTTTTCTTACCTTCAGCGGGCCCGCCGGTCTCATCAGACTCTGGGAAAACTACCCGAAGACTGTGTCAGGCGTTTCAGGCCATTTGAAGGGAAAAGGGCAACTTCAACAAATAAAATAGATCCCTGTCCTTCTGAGAGCAAAAATGAAAACAAGCTCAGAGTGTGGCCCTCTGAGGAGCTGACGTTTGTGAACAGTGATGTACCTTGCAGTCTATAGAACTGGATGTCTTATTCTGTATTTTAATTCTTTTCTTTATTGCTTTCAGAGAGAGAGGGAGAGAGATAGAAACATCGATGAGAGAGAACATTGATTGGCCGCCTCCTGCATGCCCCCCACTGCGGATCGGGCCCACAACCTGGGCATGTGCCCTGACCAGGAATCGAACTGGCGACCTCTTGGTGCGTGGGTCGATGCTCAACCACTGAGCCACACCGGCTGGGCTCTTATTCTGTATTTTCAAACAGCAGTAGCTCATTATGGGAAACACTGCTTGTTCCTGCCCATGGCCATTCCCCTCCCTCTCCTTCCTCCTGAAAGAGACCATTCTCACAACAGAAACCGAAAATGGTAGGTGCTCACTCCCTCGGTGTGATGACCAGAGCACCCAGACCTATTTTAGGGCGTTCCCGGGAAGCGTTTTCTCCCCCGTGAAGGAAGACGCCCCGTGCCACACAGCCGACCTCCAGTGTTAAGCTCTGAGCGCCGGTGGTCCTGAACTGTGTCTGTTCAACGCCGTAACGGTTAACATCGCAGCATCCCTGAGGAACAACGGGACCTCTGGCTCGGACGCCGACTCAGAAACGAAGCCTTGGTCTCTAGAAGGAAAACGGACCCGCGCTCTTCCCCCGTAGCTTTGTGCTGTTTTCTCCACCCCACACGCTCAGGTTTCGGAGCTCGTCTAGAGAACTTCGTCATACCGTAGCTGACAGAGTGGGAGAGGGGTTTCGACAGCTGGTGAGTGGCAGGTGCCGCCTACTGGGGACCCAGGAGGTCTGGAGCCACCAGGAGAGGCGGAGGGGAAACAGGAAGGGGGGTTGGGCCCAGCGGTGGGCCTGTCGGCCCCTTTCCCTTCGTTCTCCTGAACGTGAGGTCAGTGTCACCTGTCCGGTCCGGAGACTGGCAGGTGCCTGTGAGAAGCCGCAGCGGGCAGCCCCGGGCAGGACAGCGGGCCCAGAGCGGCGTTCGTCTGCAGTCACGTGCTGGGAGCGACCGCGGGCAGGTGCCGATTGAGGGCAGCAGGGACGGTGATGGGCGGCCCTGTGCCTTCATCTGAGGGTGCGAGGGCGGGGAGAGAGGAGCCTCCACCCACCCGGGCGGGCTGGTCTGTCACACAGCTCGACATGGAAGAGGTGGGTCGGGAGCCGGGAATTCAGACCACGGAATATATCCGAGCCACGGCCACGGCAGGAGCTTAGAGATCTGCACAGCGGGTGTTTTCCGACCCAGGTGATGCACCAGAGGCAGGCCCACCATTGCTGTGAAGGGCCCAATGCCCATGTTTTCAGCTCCTGGGCCGTCGGCTCTGTGGCAGCTCCTCAGCCTGCCACTGGGCGCGAACGCAGCCCTGGACGGTGAGCGAGTGAGCGGGCACGGCCGTGCCCAATAAAGTTTTATTGACAAAAACAGATGGCGGGCCGGGTCGGCCTGTGAACTCTGGTTGACCAGCACACACTCTGGGGGCCAGAAGGGCAGACACGCGGCATTCATTGTGAGCCGGGCACCAGCTGGGTCCTGGAAAATACGAAAGAACAACATCACTGACCTGCTTTTCTGGGATTTCATAGTTTCTCCCCTCTTACTTTTTAAACTCTTTTTATTTTTGTCATTTCCTATCTTGTATGGGCCAGGCCGTGTTCTAGGAGCTCCACAGGTATTGGTTTTAACCTTCAAGCGGCAAAGGCATCGTTGTCTCTGTTTTGTTGGGTTAGCGAACCAGGGGTCCACGTTGCCCAAAGCTCTGAAGCTCAGAGGAGCCGGCGCTGGACTGGAAACCGAATCTCTCTCATTTCAAAGGAGCTGCTCGTGCGGAGAGGCGTTGCGGGTTCCAGGAGGGAGTCAGAGACAGCCTGCCTGGAAGTGACTGCTGACTGTTCCCCTTGGGCACCTCATTTAACTTGTCCGTGTCCTTCTCTCATCTGCACAATGGGGACCAGAAAAGCCTTACTTTGGGGGTCGGTGATGCTAAAGAAGTGAACATACTTACATCTCCTGAAGACTACGCGAGGCAGATAACGGTGCCGCGTGCATTAGCTACGGTGGTTCTTAGGAAAGGGGAGCTGGCCATGTGAGGAGGAAAGTCACAGTCCCCTGAAGGGACCATGACAAAGGTTCTCACAGTCCAGGCGATGCAGCGCTTCTTAGCGGCCGGTGGTTTGCTCCCCGGGAGACATTTGGAACGAACGGTCTGGGTATATTCCTTGGCTGTGATGATGGGCAGAAAGGGGACCACTACCGGCATCCCTGGTAGAAGCCCAGATGCTCCCAACCTTCTGCAATACACAGGCAGCCCCACCGTACCCCAACGCCACGGATCACCTGGCCCTGGATGGCAGCAGTACCAAGGCTCCAACCACTGCTGTCATGGTTCGCCCAGTGAGGAGGGACGGGGGCATGGAGTGATGAGAACCCCTGCCTGTGGATGCTCTGTCCCAGGTTCTTTCCCCTCGCGCACCTGCCGCAGGGGCAACTGTGGCGTCAGCTGTGACGGTCTGGGTGACAGCAGCTGCGTGTGCAACAGCTCACAAGCAGGGGATGGGACACAGGTGTGTGGTCTGGGACAGAACATCCTGCTTGATCTGGACACTCAGGGTGGGGGACAAGCGAGGGGAAGAGCTCAGAGTCGGCGGCAGAGGTAGTAGGGAGCCATGCTGGGTGTTTGAGCAGAGGAGTGATGCCTAGCTGTCAGGACCAGGGAGGGTCTGTGCAGGAGGAGGCTGGGGTCTGCTGGGTCAGCTGGCAGGTGACTGCAGTACTCTTCCTGGGAGGCCCGAGGCCCCTGACAGGAAGGACAAGGGGGCAGAGTGACGCTCAGAGACCTGACCGCGAGGCCTCTGCGGGCTTGTGCATGGGACGTGCCCGCCTGCCACGGGAGACACATGGGAGCTCCGGCCGTGCACACAGACCTTCCCCTGCACAGCCCGAGTGCCTCTCCGCCTGCTAATGAGCTTTTCTAGAGGCCTGTTAAAGACCATTAAAAAGCAGTTCTTGCAAACCCAATGTTAGTTTTTAAGTAGTTAGCAGGGGGTGAGCCCTGCGGGCTCAGTGTTAACCAAGGGGAATGAGGAGCTGCCCCTCAGGAAGCAGAGGAAGGCAAATCCCACAGGGCCCATCAAGGTGGGGGTGCTTCCGAACCCATTCTGTCCTGCTTTTTTTCCACTTGAGTCACAAAATGCATTTTGAAGACTCTGTATTGCTAGAACTGAGCTAATCATTAGCAAACAATGCTGATAGTGATAATAGTAATAACAATAATAATTATATTATAGAAATTCATTGAGCACCTACTGTAGACTGGAAACTGTGCTACGTACTTCTTTTTTTATCTTCATCCGAGGACATTTTTGCATTTATCTTCAGATAGAGCGGGAGGGAGAGAGGGGGGAAAGAGAAAGAGAAACATCGATGTGAGAGAGACACATCGTCTGGTTGCCACCCACATGACCCCAACTGGGGCCAGGGACAAACTGCAACTGAGGTACGTGCTCTTAGCAGGAACTGAACCCAGGACTCTCCGGTCCGTAGGCCGACACTCTAACCACTGAGCCAAACTGGCCAGGGCTGTGCAATGTACTTTTACAAACATAAACATTCCCTCTGTCCTGCAACTCAGCTTCAAAGTAAGTGTTCTTGACCCCGTTTTACAAATCTCATGATCCAAGGGGACAGATACTTGCACACATTAATGTTGTATAAGCCTGGAAATACAGCCCTAGCCCGTCTGGCTCAGCGTTGTCCCACAGACCTGAGAGTCCTAGGTTCGGTTCCCGCTAAGGGCAAGTAACTTGGTTGCAGTTTGTCCCCGGCCCCAGTTGGGGTCGTGTGGATGGCAGCCACTTGATATGTCCCTCTCACATCGATGTTTCTCTCTCTCTTCCTCCCTCTCTCCCTCCCACTTTATCTAAAGATAAATGCAAAAATGTCCTCGGGTGAGGATTAAAAAACAGAAAAGACTGGAAATACATAACAATAATTGCTGGCGTTAATGAAACATCCTTAATGCGCCTGGCACTGCTCTGCTTTCTGTCCAGGTAAGAGCTTATTTACTTCTCATAAAACTACACGAGGCAGTTGCTAGAGTCCCCATTTTCCAGGTAGGAAAAGCGAGGCCGGGAGAAGTGGGCCCAACGTAGACAAGTAGTCAGAGGAAGAGCCCGGTACAACTCAGGCGTCAAGTTCATTCATCTAACCAGCGTGCATTTTACTCAGCTATATAATAGGCTTAACAAAAATACGCACCTCAGAAGCTCCGTGCAAGGACGCAGCCCTCTGAGCGCCATGGAGCGCACAGCAGACTGCCGGCTTCCGAGGTCTGCCCGCGAGCGCTCGTCCGGTGTCTCGTTCACGCCTTGATCCTCGGTGCCCAGAACACTGTCGGGCACAGAACAGGGGCTCAGTGACTTACTTGTTGAATACATGTTTCTTTACAATGTATTTTTATGGAGTTTATTGGGGGTGACATCGGTTAATAAAATGATGTAGGTTTCGGGTATACAATTCTACAATGCATCATCCGTGAATTATAGCGGGTTCCCCAGAATACACGTTGACATGCCGACGGCCAACCTGTCGTCGCTGTTGTTGAAGAGAGGAGAGGGGAGGGGCACACTGCACGGTCCGGAGGATCGGACACCCCACGCAGAGCGAGGTGCGCTGGGGTGGGGAGGACTGGCTGGCGGTCCGTCTCTGACTGACGCACCCGCTGGACGGCCGGGACGCCGCAGATGTGAGCCCGCTTCCCAGGCTCGGGAAGTCCTTTGGGCTGTCGGGGAAGGAGGTCTGTGTAGCACAGGTGTTGCCATGGAAGCCAACACATCGCCCAGCCGGGGAGGCAGGCACCTGGGGAAGCTGGCTCTATGCTAAGAGCAAAAGCAGGGTTCCTCTGGGGCGCTTGTCTGTCTGTGTGTCCCTAGGGGAAAGCAGCCGTGGGAAGGGGGAGTAGGCAGTTTGTCTCAGAAAGTGGGGAGGTCACCTCAGGAGTTTCAGGAACAAACTGCAAGGTTTGCTGCAAGGTGAAGTTTCAGGAAAGAGGTCATCGACCGTGCGGGACACCACGGAATTCTGTTTCACGACTCAGCAGGGTGAGGATGAACTCGACACCTGGCCGGGGGTGAACTTGCTGAAGGTCAGGGTGTGAGGGTCACCCAGGGCTTGGACCCCGGCCTCTGACTTCCGAGCCTTCGCCGTCGTCCTGTCCGTGTGTCACCTCTCAGCACTTCCCTCCGAGTGCCCTGAGTGTCACCTTGTACATGGGCGTGCCTGTGCGGGTGCCCTGACGACCTCCCGGGGTGCCTGTCCTCCGTCTGTGCTGGCCAGAATTTCTGCTATTTTTTTTTAAAGGATCCAATCTTCTTCCACTGTGAAGTCCCATCTGCTTCTTCCTAGCTGAGTCATCACCTGTTTCTTCCTTCATCTTATCACCACGTCTCTTCTAACACTCACCTTAGCTGCCTGTTCGTACGTGATGAACCCTTATTGTTTTTCTGATCCACGTGGGGCAGGAGGGTTCTCTCCATCCCCCGGACATGTAGCCCAGGACTTTCAACGCAGCCCGGGACCCATGACACTTGTGAAGTCGAAATAAGACTTAATCAGAGTGTGTTTCTCTCCATCTGTCACCTCCAAACTGGCCTGTGGAGATTCCTGTTGTCCACAGAGCCACAGTTTTGATAAAATGCAAAGGAGATTATAAAAATACTTTTGGGCAAAAAGAAGGTGCATGAGAGTGTGGAAAAACCTAAATGTTCCTCAACAGCACTTGTTGAATAAACGCTGATCTATCCACACAGCTGTAACAGGAACTACGCTTATAAACAGCGGTGGCGTGATCTCCAGAATATGTTCTGGACTAAAGCAGGTTAATTAAGAAAAGTGGAGAAAGGCATGTGTGGTCTAAGAAAATAGGGGTGAGGAGATAACTTACGTATGTCCACATATGTGTTTCTGTCATAGTCATGGGAAGATAAACCAAAAACGCAATCGAAAGAGGTCCCCCATGCCCGTAAGGGTGAGAAGGACGAAGATGAGGGAGACGGGGGTGGGGCCGAATCTCTGAATATACTTTGCTTTCTGGACTCGACTCCAGAACCAGGAAGACGGGTCACACACTTACACAGAAAAATCAGGTTTGGAAAACAGCAGTCTCTAAAAATGGAGAGCAAAGCGAAAGAAGTGAATTTAACTGTGTTAAATAACCAAATAGAGAATTATTTCAAACAGATTGGCAACACGATCATTTAACTACCTCTCCAGTGGCGTATACTCTATGGATAAACACACCTATAAAATAAAGCTAAACATCCGCAGTGATCGGAATGTCGGTTTAGTGTTACTGTGATTATTCTGAGACTATTGCACGTCTATTGCACGATAAATTCAATGAGGGCTTATATTGGTATCATTGAAAACCAGACCGAAGAGTGTGGGGAAGGGATATAAAGGTGTCGGATTGAAGGGACTAAGTAAAAGCTCCTTACTAATGAATTTGATTTTGAAGTCTGAGTAAGACTCCTAAGGGATTTCCTCATATGGAAAAAGAAAAGAAAAACCTTATTTGCTAGCTTGGCCCACTGGAAAGGCCTGGACACAGATATGGACCACCCCTGGTCCCTAGAGAGACGGGGCAGAGACTGACTCCTGGAGGACAGTGAGCCCAGTGAGCGCCCTGGACTTCCTCATGGAGGGACGCTTAGACCCTGGTGCAGTGACGGAGATCTCAGGCAAAGCGTGACGGTCTGGCCAGGTTGAGAAGACAAAGATCAGAAGGATCTGAAGGAGGAGCTGAAGTGGCTGGAACCTGCAGGGCAGAGAACCAGAGAGGAGGGAGCTTAGACAGAAAGCTCCAGACATCTGAACATGGGTTTTCTTGAGTCTGTTGATGAATACTGAATCGCTGATACATTACACAGTTGCGTCAAGTGTAACTAAAGTTTGGGCAAAGAACAAGGAGGGGCCAGCTGTAAGTGACATAATTCCCAGATCCCGCACAGGGCTGGAGGCGTGAGCGTTCTGGTTGGCGTGGAGAGTCCTTGACCTCCAGGCATTCAGAAGGGACCCCAGAAGAGGCACGCTTTAGTAGTAGGAGCAAACTATCCCAGATTCAAGGCTGTTGCAACTACAACCTAGCAAAGCTTCCAAACAAGCCTCCAAAGACTTGTGTAATCATCTAGTAACTTAAATGCTTGCTAGAACAAAGCCCAACATTCTCTGAAGGAAGGTCACAGATGATTGCACAGGTGTATGGCAAAAGTTCTCAAATCGCATACTTTAAGCATGTGCCATTTGTTGTATATTTATTGATCAATAAAACTATAGATTTGAACAGACACTCCTCAAAGGAAGGTGATGAATGGCCAATGACCACATGAAAAGATACTCAACAACATTCGTGATAAGGAGAAGAAAACTAACCCCATGCGACACCACTACACACCCAGCAGAATGCCTAGAATCAGGGAGATTGCCCACCCCGTGGTTGGCAGGGGAGTAAGTCACCTGGAAGTCATACACTGCTGATGAGACTATGCAATGCCACAGTCATGTTCTAAAAGTGTTCGGTGGTTTCTTTAAAAATTTAGCATATACTTACCTTACCACCCAGCCATACCACTCCTAGATATTTTCCCAAGATAGATGAAATGTATGTGCACACAAACACTTGTGAATGAATTTTCCTGGAAGCTTTATTAATAATAGCTCAAAACTGGAAATAACCTAACTGTCAATCAACTGGTATCCAAACAGTGGTGCTGCCGACCGATACTATAACTGTGGGTATGTGCACCAATGCGGATGACTCAGAGATACTATGCTGAGCAAATGGCACCACACGCAAAAGAGCTTGTGTTACGTAGGGTTCCCTTTATGTTAACTGCAAATCTAATCTGCAGCGATGGAAAGCAGGCTGCTGATGGCCGGGGACGAGCATGGGGGTCAGGCGACTGTACACCTGTTGGCAATGCCTTCACTTATATTCAGAACCCACCCCTTGCTCACCACCAACCCCGCTGCGTCCTGCCGCCATCACCAGTACGATTTCTCTCCTGGGTTGTGTGCAGAGCCTCCCAGATGGTCTCTGTTTCTGTCCTGACTCTGCCTATTCTCTTTGCACAGGACAGAGGGACCTTATTAAAGTGAAAGTCAGATCGAGTAATTCTTCTGTTCAAAACTCCACCACAGCTCCCCCTTCACTGACAGTACGGACTGAACTTTTTATTAAACCACAGGTCCCGCGTGACCGTGGCCTGACTCCCCTGGGTCTCTGAACTCATCTTCCCCGCCCCCTCCCTGCTCCAGCCACACCGGTCTCACGGTGCTCTGTAGGACACGCCAGGCCTGCTCCCACCACGGAGCCCTTGCACGGGCTGTCCCGGGCCTGGAATGCTCTTCCCGCCAGAGGCCCACAGGACACCCTCACCGCCCTCGATGTCCTCATCCCTTCCCTCGGCTGCCACAGCCACGCACTGCAGACCAGGGCCTGAAACAACAGGAGTTCTGGGGCCCAGAGACCCACCAGCGAGCTGCCAGAGGGCCCTCTCTCTGAAGGCTCTCGGGCTCTGCCTGGCCTCTGCCTGGCCCCTGGGGTGTGGTCCGTCCTCGACGTCCCTCGGCCTCTCTCCAGTCGCTGCCTCTGTCAGCACACGGCTGTTCCCCCGAATGTCCCGTCTTCACATAGCACTCTCCTCTGTGCGTTTGTGCCCAGCTTTCTCTCTTCCTGCGCACCCCGTCACTGAATGAGGGCCCTCTGACCCAGTTCGGGCTCGTCTTAATTTGGCTACGTCTGCCAAGATCCTATTTCCAAAGAAGGTCACATTAATAGGTCCCGGAATCTAGGACTTGGAGGTACCTTTTATGGAGGACACACTTCTACCCACTGCAGTCACTTCTACGTGACACCTTCTCAGCTACCCCCCCCCCCGAAAATCACAGCCCCTTCCTCAACACAACCTGTCATTCCCCTCCTCGTTCCTTTAACACCCACCCTCGAACATACTACACATTTTACTAGTTTTAAAACAGTTCTGCTTCTTCCACTGCAATATGAACTCCGTGACATCAGGGAATTTTGTGTCTTTTTTTTCCCTGGACTGCTCTATTGCCCGTTCTGCTGGGCACTCAGGGGTGTTGTGGGAAGTAAGGTGTTTGGGCCATGAAGCACAGTTTAATCTCCCCTGACTCTCTGAAGGTTTATATAGACCTAAAAATAAACTTGTTTAGTATAAGCCGAAGCATCTCCACAGATAACAAGACCATCTTCCCCTGGTCTTCTCCCGTGGCAGTGTGTGTGGTTCCGGCCCAGCTCCCTTCTCCTTCTCAGTTCTTCTTCCCCAAGATGTTTAGCTGTTTTAGGGGATTGATGACATCCATTTTACGAAAGGGACAGGATCATCACTGCTGAGGCAAGAGGAGAAAAGGGGTCTCATTCTATCCTCTTTCTGATCGATAACAGTCACTGGCTCTCATTGCAAGAGCCCAGATCTTATTGATCCTTGTCTCTCTCCATTCCCACCACCATCACCCTTAATTCCTCTGTACCACTGCTTTCTTCCATCCATTAGAGCGTGGAAAAAAACCAACTCGTTCGAATGTGACCGGGTTCTTAAAAAATAGAATAGAAAAGGTTGAAGGTATTCCGACTGTGTCAGGAAGTTTCAGTGAATATTGTTTCCTGACATTTTTCTTTCAGCTAAGTGCGTGTGTTTACGGGTCAGCGTGTCACGTCTTGATGTAAAAATTGTTCTGTACAGACACACATTCATATACTCCCTCTCCCTCCCTCTCCCCTCTCCCCTTATCCCACCCACCCCTTTTTAATTACTGGAGGAACTGCCTAAGAATGGATATTGGATGTACTCTAAATCCTCACCTTTTAAGTCCCTTTAAAGAGCTGCTTGTCATTATACTGCAGCCAGCTCCTAAGTCCACGTCAGCGTGCTCGGTGCATCTGGGGAGGTCACTGAGCAGAGCCTCCGGGCCCCACCCACCTCGGGGCCCTGACCTAATATAATTGGGCTGAGATTCAACATCAGAATTGGTAGCTGGCTTCCTGGGGTTCTGATACAGGGTCAAGAATCATAGTTGACAAATATCCAGGATGTTACAAGGACAGATGAAGTCAATGCCCATATTTATTGATACCAACGATCTCTATCTGACTTACTCAATGGTACCCACTCTTCCTGGGACACAGGTGACTTGAGGCTGACAGACTCATATCTGGGTACATGAAAAAGACTCTTTGTGTTAGTCAGTTTCCTCTTTTTTTTTTTTCCTACAAACAACACATATTTATTACCTCAGTTTCGTAGGGCAGGGGTCCGGGCACAGGGTCTCACCAGGACGCCACGCTGTCTCCAAGTCCTGTTCCGGTCTCGACTTTCTCTTTCCATGGAGTTCCCGATTCCTCGTTTCTTCCTCCTCCTCCAGGGACATGCCCCCGTGCTGGCCCATGGAGGACCCACGCCCGGCACCTTTGTCTCGTCACAACGTTGTAGCTCTGTCTCCATCGATATCGCGCTGCTTGACTGTCCAGGGATTTGAAAACGGCCTTGTGAAAAGCAGAGCTGCCAGACCACGGGCAGATTCTCCCACGAAGGTGGGGTGCAGACGTCTGGGGGCTGCTCCTCCCAGCCCTGGCCAGCCTTTGGTGGTTCCCAGGTGCTGCCTTGTTTTCTCTGTGCAGAAAGGTCGATTTTAATGATAAAGTGCAGCGCTAATGTGGAAGAAACGCCCACCTATTTTGAGGCTTAGGGTTTAGCAGAGCAGGTGGCAGAGCTGGTGGAGATAATGGCTGGCTGGGGACACCCCCGTTTTCCCAGAAGGAAAGTGTTGCACAAATGCACGGTACTGATAATGTTAGGAAGACACCGCATCTGTTGCACTGTCTCCCAGCCCATGTAACCCCTGGGATTCCCCACATCTTTGATTAATGGTTACTTATTGATAGATATGTGTACTGCTCAAAGCACCTGTCAGTGGGGGAGGGGGGCTGCATTGGCTAAAACCCACCTTGGAACTTCAGTAATAGAAACATGTTGTCATTCACTATTAACATGCCAGATAACACCTGTTGATTCATGTAATTCTCCTGTAGCCTAAGAGGTAAGTACCATTATCATCACTGTGTTGGCGCTAAGAAAATTAAGTGCATCAAGGTCACATGACTTTCTCAAAGTCACAGAACTTGTCGCCATGGAGTCGAGCATTGAATCCAGGTAGTCTAACTCCAACGTCTGTGCTATTAACCATTATACCACATGTCGTTATAAAGACGTTTACAGTCTAGTTAGGGAAGAGGGGTAACTTTTCTCCACAGTGAATAAAGGAGGGGCTTTGTTTTGAATGGAGGAGAAGGAGTAGTGAGCAACGAGTGTGGGTGGAGCCTGCCACTAACCAGTCTCAAGGTTTACAAATTAGAATATGTGTAATTTATTCCAGTGGCTTATGGTACCATTCTGGCAAGGCGCTTAATAGTAGATCATGGGTGTTTAGAGGTGTGCCAGTCCGATGGGTGGGTCTTCTGAACTGGCTGGATTCAGCAGAGTTTGCTCGTAGGCTTGCATTCACTAGGAAGAGTGTTTGGTGCTGCCAGGCTGGCTGGTCCCAGATGGCTTTGCCCAAGTGTCTGGGGGTTTGCTGCCTCGAAACAGCAGAGGTCACTTGCCACTTGTCTATCACCATCTAGCGGGCTAGCTCAGGCTTTTCCAAGGGGCAGGCTAGCCCAGGTTCATTCAAACGATGGCAGGTTTCAAGAGAAGCAAGAGAGGGAACACCCCAGTGTCCAAGCCTTTTTCAAGAAGAATCCGTAGCTTTCGTTCCCACCTACCGCCGACTGCCCTCTGCAAAACTGCTTCTATTCCACCCACATGAAAAAGGTGCTTGTCTGATCTCTGAAGCCAAAATGTCATCCAATTTTAGCACCAGCATTTAAATCTAGAATTTCCTATTCTACATCAGATCCAGATATGGATGAGACTTCTTAGGGGCAGTTCTTTGAATGTGAGTCCCCTTGATCTAGACACCTTGAACTTAAAAAGAGATCTCAGACCCCCTCCAGCCCCCCAAATACTATGTAATATGACAGGAAAGGACAATCACAAGAGTAAAAATAATGGAAACCACGTAGCAGTCATGATCCATCTCAGTTCTGAAATCCTCCGGGAGGTGTTGCCCTGTCCACCTGCCGTGGGGAAGGGAAAGGCTCCTTGATCCAAATGTGGTTTAACTCTTCGAGAGGGGCTCCAAATCCACTTCTTGGCTCTTGAACCCATCTTTTGAGATATCCTTCCTTTTCCATAAGAAATAACCTGTGTTTGCAGCTGAATAGCTTTTTCTGCTTGTTTTATGTACACATTAAGTTGGGGGCCTAAAGGTCTTTCTGTAATTCAAGCAAGAGCACTCCTGTAGAATAATTGCTGACAGCCCTTTTACCAATAGTCGTCCTTCAACACTTTGTAGGTTTTCTATGTATCAAATTGTAAATCCACTCCACTTGACAAAAACCTGTCTCTACTCTGGGACAATTGCCCTAGAATTCTTTTAAGCCCTTTTCTCTAGCTAAGAATGTCTGACAGCCAGCTCATTAAATCTTTCAGAAGTCTTTACAAAGTTTCTAAGAGCTATATCCTTAACGTACCTTTACTGAGGCTATTACTTACATTGAGAATCTTTTACTAGCTCAAGAGACTGGGGTTGAGAAAGAGATTTATGTTATAATGCAGTAACTCCTGACCATTTGATGCCTTCTAAATTCTGCTTGCAAATTGAAAAAATCTTTCTTTAACTCCCCTCTATTTTCCTATATTTTATCACAGATACTAAATAAGTCCATTGATTTCTTTCCCCCAATATTATGCCTGGAAATAATTCTGCCAAAGTCCAAAAAGTGTGAGTACATTTGCTATCATAAATTGTCACAGATGACACCCTATATATCACAGGTCAATATTTTTCATATTTCGGTCGTAGGTTCCTCACTACTTGGAAAAGTTTCCACTAAACCTTTGCTCACCATCTCCCTAGTCTTCACTAACACTTTCCTTGCCTCTTCTGCGGGCTCCATCCATTGGTCCCAAAGCCAATGCTGCATGTCTTAGATTTTAGTTATGGCAGCACTCAGATTTCGTGTATCAATGCCTGTACCAGTTAGCTTTTGCTGTGTAATAATCCACTCCAAAACTTACTGGCTTAAAACAACGACCATTTTTTTCAGCTTCTGATTATGTGGATCGGCTATTTTTTGGGGGGTTGGGCCAGTTTTGCTGATCTTTGCTGGCCTTGCTCGTGAACCTGTTGTTAGCTGTCAGAGTGACTAGTGACTGAGGGAATAGCCTGTGACCTCACTCACATACCTGGACGTTGGCAGACTGCAGGCGGGGCAGTGGGTGGCTTGGCCATGTGTCCCTCATGACCTAGAGAGTGAGACCGGGCTTCCGCACATGATGGCGGAGCTTCGAGTATAGATGGAGCAAGCTCCCATACATGAGCACTTCCTGAAAATCCTACCTGAAGTTTATGGTCACCATTGGAGATTTATCTTAGTTCTCAGATGGGGCAACCAGCTTGAAGAGAGCGCACACTTTGAAACCTTGTCCCCGTGGCTTAGTAGACGTACCACTGACTGTCATTTCTTCTTGGGAGACAATATATACAAAGCAATGGAACTCTGGTGACCTGAGATTTCACACGGACCTTTAGAAGCAGAATATTTGAGTCAGAGCTCATCCAGGACATCTTGAGGAGTGACTGGTCTAGAATGTTGCTTTCTTTTTTTTATCCTCACCCGAGGACATTTTTCCATTTTTTGTTCAGATAGAGCGGGAGGGAGAGAGAGGAAGAGAGAGAGAGAAACATCGATGTGAAGGGACACACTGAGTGGCTGCCACCTGCATGGCCAACCAGGGCTGGGGACAAACTGCAACCGAGGTATGTGCCCTTAGCAGGAACCGAACCTGGGTCTCTCTGTACCGCAGGCCAACGTTCCAACCGCTGAGCCAAACCGGCCAGGGCTAGAATGTTGCTTTCTGTTATACAAATACACGGAATGACGTCCATTTGCTTAGACTGGGTGAGAGCTACAGTGACCAGGCTGGAACATCTGGTTTGTCCACCTGTGAAGGACAGCAGTTGACAGGGACAGCGCCGGAAGAGGTCACGCGTGGCCGTGGAGGCAGGTCCTGCAATCTCTCAGGCCCAGAGCCAGATGTGGGAGCGCATTTCCTTATGGACGCACCATCGGAAAAGCGGGGTGGTGTGAATGAAATCGAAGCCAGCACTCTACTTCAAATATAATGGAAAGTTAGTCGATACTGACGGGGGTGTAGATACTACTCTGGAAACCCACAAATCATTACAAACACACTTCTCTGAGTAAGTGAGTTCTCTGTGCCAAACAAATAAATGACTTGGAAATGAACTTTCAGGTAGAATAGGTTCCTCAACTGGTAGAAGGCTGTCCGTCAATGGACTTCCTCCGAGGAATGGGACATTACATTGTTCCTCTCTTAAACAATGGAATGCCTACTTATTTCTCTTCCAAACACTTGCGAGCTCCATTGTTCCTCTCTCAAACAATGGGATATTCAGTCAGTCCTCTCCCAAACAATGGGGTGCACGCCATTGTTCCTCTCCCAACAGTTGCACACTCAATTGTTCCTCTCCCAAGCAATGCACCAGCCAAACCATTCAGCTATTCAGGTAAACACAGTTGAAAAGCTCCCATTTCTAGCAGTGTTAAGCAAAGCTGTGACCAGGGAAATATTTTGGGCCCAGCTTGCTTCACTGGAGTCAGGCAAGTTCATGACTATTATCCTGATCCCTGGGGATAATTTTGAGACTTTCTGAATAAGAGATTTTTCAATAACCTATTAGATTTTCACATTCTCTTGCCAGCCATGCAAAAGTAGACAAGAACAGTCCCTCCAGGTAACACGTGGGCTGCGGGATGTCAAAGCTGTGGTGAAACTGAACTAAATATGTTAATATCTGATATGTGTTCATGGATCTCCTGCTACAGACCGAAGTGAGTATGACCCCTGCCCTCAGGAAGCTCACATTCTAGTTGTCTTGGGAGATACATTAAGAGAGAATCAATTAAATAGTTGCCAAATGACCTGGCGACTCAGAGGGTGGGGAGCTTTGTGCTGCCTGGGGATGGGGAATTGGAGAGGCTGCCCTAAGATGACAGTCTGCTGAGGCCTTGACACATGGGAAAGATTTTGACGAAGGCAGAAGACCAGCCAGAGCACCTTTAGGCAGAAATAAAGCACACACACAGTGTGAACATTCAAAGTATAGGAAAGGGGATAGGTACAACTTGGTATGCTTTATTTATTTTTATTGAATTAATTGGAGTGACATTGGTTAATAAGATTTTACAGTTTCCAGTGTACATTTCTATGATACATGATCTGTATATTGCATTGTCTCCCCGCCACTCAAAGTCAAATCATCTTCCATCACTATATGTTTGACCCCCTTTACCCTTTACTACAAAGCAACAGTAATCAAAACAGCATGGCATTTAGCAAAAAACAGACACAGACCAACGGAACAGAATTGAGATCCCAGAAAAAACCGCCACGTGTGTAAGGGCAAGTAATTGCTGACAGAAGAACCAAAAACATGCAATGGAGGAAACAAAACCTCTTCAATAAACGGTGCTGGGAAAATTGGAAAGCCACATGCGAAAGAAGAAATGACACCCCAGCTCGGCGTGCTTAGAGCTAGGATACTTGCAGCAGTGTGTTGAGACTGGAGGCTGAATCGTTAAGGATCCGAAGGGACATCGTCTGGAGTTTTGATTTTCTTCTGAAACACCCAGAAGGCAAGAGAGGGCATGATTGGCAACAGAGAGCCTAGAGATTAGTACATTCTCGGTGATGTCCAATTAATTCCTGATTACACAGTCCCTGGAACTGATTGTTCATACACAAAGGGGCCGAGTTTGTCCATATCTGATGGGAGCTGAAGTGGGGAAGGTATTTAGTAGACAGGTGTGTGAGTGTAGGCAATCATGGTTTGGCATTTTCCCAACCAGTGCTACTAGTGTGGTCTGCGGACCAGGCCATCTGAGAGTATGTTAGAAATGCAGATTCACTCAGAAAGAATCTTGAGGGTGGAGCCCAGTGCTAGGTCTGATTTTAACAAACTCTCCAAATACGACTCAGCAAAGGGGAAGGAACTACCGGTACGTACTGTCATGGATGAACTTAAAAGCATTATGCTAAGTGAAAGAAGCCAGACCCAAGAGACCACATATTGCCTGATTGTGTTTATTTGCAATGTCTAGAAGTGGTCAGTTTCTACAGACAGACGGTAGATTAGTCGTTGCCTGGGGCTGGAGGTGGCAAAGGGAATTCATTGTCAGGGGGTTTGGGGGATCTTACTGGGTTGGATGAAAATGTCCTAAAATTGATTTATGGGACCATTCAGTGAAGTTACTAAAATCGTTGTATTGTACCCTTGACATAGGTAAGTTTTATGGCATGTGAATTATGCCTCAATAAAGCTGTTAAAGAAAAGCAGCTCTCCAAGGGATTCTGATGCTCACTGTAATTGTAGATGCCCAGACCTAGACATGCTGACCCAGACAGTGCTCCAAACCTGACGAAGGTGAGCATGACCCAGAGTGCTTGGTACAGACGAGAACAAAACCACAGCCGTCTCCTGGGCCCCAACCTAAACCCACTGAATCTTCATTTTCATTGGGTGGGCGTGGAGGGGCCAGAGATTCTTGCCATTCATTGGACATTGTTTGGGAAGAAACTGAAGAAAACTTAAACACGTATTCTCAATTTTGGCCAGATAACACTAGGGAGTGTTTGGTCATTCAGATGCCCATGGACATTTTAATTTAATTGTTTGGGACACAGAGTTTTATTCTGCCTGGGGGACTGAAGTGTGCAGCCCAATTTGGAGACCACTGTTAATGGTCACTCCTTCCCAGTCTTTCTAATCCCTGTGTCTGCCAACCCTGGGGACATCCTATGGCTAATCCTCATGGTCTAGGATGCTGTCTGAATTCTAGCCATCCCATCCTTGTTTCAGGAAATGGGATGGAGAGAAAAGTGACAAAGGACAGACATATCCCTTTACTTTTAAGACCAGTTCCTGAGACTCTCACTCCATCCTCCCTCTGCATGTCCACTGGACAGGACTGGGTTACCCAGCACACCTTTGTGTAGGAGATAGAGAGCGAGGTCATCCCGTTGGGCAGCTATGTGTTCAGCTACAAACAGGGTCTGTTACTAAGGGGGAGAACGGTCATTTGGATATGACAAGTGCTCTCAGCGACCTGCTGTGCCAGGTGGTAGTTACTTTTATTTTGTTCATCTTTTCAGATAGAAAAACTGAGGTAGAGTCGCTAGATAAAATGTAGGCTGCCCAGTTAAATTTGAATTTTAAGTAAACTTTTTGTTGTTGTTGTTGTTTAGTATACGAATGTCTCCGATGTTACCTGGGATACACTTATGCTAAAAATGACTCAATGTTTATCTGAAATTCAGGTTGTGGGTTATTGTTAAGCTGATTTAATTGGACTTGTGGTTATTTTTACTTGCTAAATTTAGCAACCATCAATTGATGTTTAGAGAGACACTTTCTCTTTTTTTATTTATTTTTTTATCCTCACCTGAGGACATTTTTGCATTTATCCCCAGATAGAGCGGGAGGAAGAGAGAGAGAGAGAAACATTGAAGTGAGAGAGACACATCGACTGGTTGCCACTCACACGAGCCCAACCGGGGTCAGGGACACACTAAAACTGAGGTACGTTCCCTTAGCGGGAACTGAACCAGCGACTCTCTGATCCGTGGGCCGACACTGTAACCACTGAGGCAAACCAGCCAGGGCGAGAGGCACTGTCTTAAGACCACTCTCCATGGACGCGAACTTGGGCGTGTTTGTTTCTGGAGAGGAGGCTCTTAGCACCGCGCGGTACGGAGTGGTCACCCCCCCGGGTAGTCTTCAGCACGCATTCAGCCTCCTGGTCTCTTTGTTTTGATGTCCTCTCTCTAAGTCAGAGGTCACTAGCCACCTTCTGTAAATGGGAAACTGAGGCTCAGTGGGTCTGGGATGATTTCAGCTCTATCACGGACCAGCTGCTTGACTCTGGACAAATTACTTCAGCCCTTTGTTGACGTTTCCACATCTGAAACAATGGGAAGACTACCGGCGAGAAAGGCTTTTATATGAGAGTGCTTTGAAGAGTAAACGAGAATGCAGCTAAAGCGTGGGACTCAAGGCTGGGCACGGAGTTAGCCTGCAAGGAATGTGAGGACAATGGACTTGGTGTCTTGAGGTCCAGCCGCTGTACCGGTTTGCTTTGACCCGGACCTTCCTAGTGAGATTGTTGTGGTGTTGGGGTAGTTCTATAGTACACCCGTGATTAGGGAGCCTCCGAAGGTGGCTGAGAATCCAACCAGGGCCTAAGTGGTTCAGGCAAGCGAAGGGGAGCTCCTCCTCCAAGCCCAGGCTCTCAGGACAGGGCTGCCTCTTTGGCAGGCACCTGTTTCTGCAGACCAGTGTTTGCAGTTCCTCTTCCTTTTCCCTTGTTCCATTTTGCCCGAGATTTGTTTTCAGCGTGTTCCTGGAATAAATCAAAATAGCCACTGAATTAGATTTGCTAACATTTTGCTGTGAATTGTTGCTTCTGTGTTCACAAAGAATATTGACCTTAATTTGTGCTTCTTAGAATGTTTGTGTCGGTTTTAGGAGAGGGTGATACTGGACTCATAACGGCAGTTTAGCAAGTGCTTTTCTGTTTCTGTGTTTTCTGGAAGAGTCTCAAAAAGATTTGTGTCGTTCCAAAAGAGATCCAGAGTCATGGAAGTAGGGAACAGACTGACAAACCTCAGAGGGATGGGGGGTGGGAGGGGCGGGAGGAGATGAGCCAAAGAACATATACACATATATGCACAACCGATTTACACGGACACTAGGCTGGGGAAGGCAGGAGAGGGGTGGGAGGAGGGGTTGTATGGGGAAAATAGGGGACATCTGTAATACTTCCAACAATTAAAAAATAAATAAAAAGAAAAGACTTGTGTCCTTTATTCCTAGTATCTGATAGGATCTATCTATGAAGCCATTAGTTCATAGGATTATTCACATTTTCTATTTCTTCTAGTAAAAGTTGTGATAAATTGTAACTTTCAAGGAATTTGTCCATTCATCTATTTTAAACATGTATTGGCATAAAGTCATTCATAGTGTAATTTTACCTTTTAAATGTCAGCAAATTCTATAATGACATACCTTTTGATTTCTGATATTTGTATTTTGTTTTTAATTAATTGATTGTTCTATCAAAGTATAGTCAGCATACAATATTGCATCAGTCTCAGGTGTACAATGTAATGATTTGACATTTATATACCTTATGCTGTGATCAGCACACGGAGTCTAATACCCACCTGTAGCCGTGCTGCTATCACAATATTATCGACTGTCTTCCCCTTCGCCTCTTTCACCCGCACCCTCCCTCCCCTCTGCAAATCATCAGTTAGTTCTCTCTTCCCGAGCCTGTTTTTGTTTTTGTTTTGTTTGTTTGTTTAACATTTTACATATAGGTGAAATCATACTGTATTCTCTATCTGACTTACTTCACATAGCATAATGCCCTCTAGGTCTACCCATGTTTCACAGATGACAACATTTCATTCTTTTTTATTGCTGAGTAATATTCCGTTGTATATATGTACCACATCTTTATCCACTCATCTGTCAGTGGACACACGGTTGCTTCTATATCCTGGCTATTGTGAATAACACTGCCATAAACATGGGGATGCAGATATCTTTTCAAAGTAGTGTCTTTGTTTTCTTCAGTGAGATACCCAGAAATGGAATTGCTGCTCACATGGTAGTTCTATTTTTAATTTTCTGAGGGACCTCCACACTGCTTCCCATAGTGACTGCACTAATTTACAATTCCACCAACAGTGCGCGAGGGTTCCCTTTGCTCCACATCCTCGACAGTATTTCTCATTTGGTGACCTTTTGATGATAGCCGTTCTGACAGGGGCGAGGTGGTGTCTTGTTGTGGTTTGATTTGCATTTCCCTGATGATTAGAGAATTTGTATTTGTTCTTTGTTTTATTTATTGTACTGATCTTTTCGAGAATCCACTTTAGCTGTTAATGTCTCCATTTTGTGACTATCCGTCCTGTGATTTTTTTTCTGCTTCTATTTTTGTTATGCCCTTTAACTTTCTTTGGGCTTAATTTGGTATTCTTTCTTTAAAGTTGATTGAGTTGGAAGCTTAGATAATTGGTTTTCAGCTTTTTTTCCTTTTCTAATATATGCAAGTAAGTACATACATACTTTCCTCCAGGGCCAGCTTTTCTTCATCTCACAGATTTAGATATTTAGTATTCAGATGAAAAATATTTTCTAAGTTCCATTTTGATTTCCATTTTGCACACGGACTATTTAGAGGTGTGTTAACTAGGAGATTTTCTAGTGATCTTTCTATTAATGAGTTTTAATTTAATTCCACAGTCATCAGAGTATACACATTAAATCATTTCCTTCCTTGGAAATTCTTTGAGACTTGATCTGTAGCCCAGAGTGCAGTCTGTCTTGATAAATGTTACATGTGCATTTGTAACGGATGCAGAGTCTGCATTGTTGGATATGTCCAATTTGGTCAGACTGATGAGATCATATTGTTGCAATCTTCTGTAGCCTCACTAATTTTTTCTTTTATCATTCTGTGATTTACTGAGATTTGTGTGTTGCAATTTCTAACACTTGTTTTTGTCTGTATTTCCCACTGGCTCTGTCTACTTCAAGTTTCATATGTTAAAGCTATTTTATTAAGTACTTTCAACTTATAGATTATGTTCCTGTTGAGTTGTCTCTTTCATTATTATATTATATGTTCCTGTTTTTCATTCATAATATGTTTTTCCTTTAAGTTATATTTTTCTGACATTACTAAGCTTTCTTTTGCTTAGTGTTCACATACTGTATGATATAGATTTTGCATCCTTTTGCTTCCAACCTGTCCTTTATGTTAAAAATGTGTTTCTTGTGATAAGCACATAGGCGGGGCTTACTTCTTTTTACTCCAGTCTGACTTTCTTTTAATTGGAGCATTTATTTATTTTAATTTCCTGCAGCTACTGATATAATTGAGGTTAAGTTGATCTGTTTACTATCTTGATATATTTTTGTATGTGTCCTTTCTGCTCTATTAACTTCTGTTTACCAAGTTTTGGGGGTATTTATCTTCTCTAATTTTTGTTTTATGTTTCAATATCATTTTTTGTGGTTATACCAGAAATTACAAAATGCATTCTAAACTTATTGTAGCCTACCTAAAATCGATGCTTTTATCACATCCAGAATACTGCTACATCTTTATTATATTTTAGGTCCACTTTTCTCCTATTATTTTTTTCTTTTACTATTATCATCATATATTTTCCTAAACATTTGCTGTACTCTTCACAAGGCACTGTTATTTTTTTTAACTATTTAAAAATATTATTTTAAAATATTGATTTTAGAGAGAGAGAGGAAGGAAGAGGGATAGAAACATAGATGAGAGAGAACATGGATTGGCCGCCTCCTGCATGCCCCTCACCAGGGATCGGGCCCACATCCTAGGCATGTGCCCTGACTGGGAATGAAACTGACGACCTCCTGGTGCATGGGTCGATGCTCAGCCACAGAGCCACACTAGCCGGGAACAAGGCATTGTTACTATTGTTGCTTTAAATCATATATATATATATATATATATGTATATATATATATATATATATTTTTTAATGACCTATATATTTACCCTCTCAAATGCTGTCTATTCCTTCTTGAACTTCCATGCATCCATCTGGAATAATTTTCCTTCATTTCAAAAAGCTCTCTTTCTTGTAGTGTGAGACTGCTTGTCACAAATTCTGTTTGTGCTTTTATGGGGATGTCTTGATTTTAGCTTTATTGTTGGAGGACACTTTTTCGGAGTTGGATTTAAGCCTGGTGGTTTTATTTTCCAGCCTCTAAGGAGGCCTTCCTTTGCTTTCTGGCATGCCTGATATCTGTTGATAAATGAATTCTTTCTCACTCTCGTTTCTCTGAAGGCACGTTCTCCTTTCTGTTTGGAATTTTCAGATTTTCACTTCACCATTGCTGCCGAGAGTGAAGTTTCTGAAGAGGCGGAGGTGAGTGAGGAGGACCCTGAAGTAGCAATGTTGCTTTTCTGGTCTGTGTCATGTCTGCCTCCAATCACAAGTAACATGATTAGCTAGATGGTCTCGCACAGTCTTCGCGTTCTGAGATCTGTGAGTCTCCGGCTCCAAAGCATTGTGGAAGGAACCTTGGACTGGGAGCCCAGGAACTTGGGTTGAAATCTGAACTCTGTTCCTAACTCCACCCGTGACTTGGTCAATTCAGTTCCCTCTCTGAACTAATTCTCTTGTCTGTAGTAACAGAAAGGTGGACTGTGGTCACCAGTGCCCCTAGCTCTGACCTTCTGTGGTCTGAGGTCAGGGTCGTTAGAGGCAACAGCTGGACAGGGGACTTCTGCAGAACTGGACCAGGAATCATGGATTCTGGATTCTGATCCTGGAGTTTAGTAACTAAAAGAAGTTAATAATAAGGATGATTTCAATTATTCATTGGACGTTAATGATGCAATCTCTGTGCTATGTACTTTGCCTGTACTATCTAATTTAATCCTAAAATAAGCCTGAGTAGCTTTTATTATTCTCCATTTTACAGAGGTAATGGTGGGTCCATGAGAAAATTAGGTACCTTGCCCCCAGCCCACAGAGTGAGGAAAATGAGGAACAGGGACTGGACCCAGGGAATCTGTCCCCGGGGTCCCTACTGCCCTTCCTGCCTTTGCTGGTATTTGTTTATTTCTGCTTGAGCCACAGTTTCATAATCAAATCATTACAATGGATCGATGTGTACAGTACTTTAGAATTTCTTAAGCATTTAAAAATTATGCTCATCTGATCAAATCCTCTCAGCATTGATTTTATTGCCTTTATTTGCGAGCTAAGACAACTGAGAACTGAAGAAGTTATGTGGCTTTGCACAGATTCACAACTGGTTGGTAGCAAGATCTCAGCTGAGCAGGTGCTTCTCACTTCGAGCTCAGGGATCTGTCTGCAGCATGGCAGCTAACTGTGCAAAGAGAAGTAATCACCTTCCCGTGGCTTGCTTCACCTGCAAGAATGTGAGAAAGTATTTTGAAAGGTGTATAATGTCCTACAGACATGTCCTTATGGCTGTAAGTTCAAAAGCAGGTCCCCCCCCTCCCTGTATGTGAATCAGTCCAAGCACCCTCCTTCGTGAGCTGTCCATGGTGCTGCAGATGGGAATGACGCAGGCAGCCCATCCTCCTTCCCTCTGGTGGCGGTACAGCTGCTTGTGGCCCTGACACCACGTGGGTCCCCAGGGTGGGTGGACATGACAAGTTAATTCTGCGGCAGGTGGACTAGAGCGGTCCTGGCATCCATGCAATGAGGGGGCCCTTCTCGCTGCTGCAGGAAGGGGAAAGTCAGCTATGACAAGTGGATTATCAGAGACAGATTGTATTACAAAGCAAGGAAAGTGGTATCCCTTGGTTTCCCTGGAGAGCTGTTCTGCCCACCTGGCATGGCTGGCCAGCAGGAGAAGGGGACCAGGGATGTGCCGGCCAGGCTGGTGACCACTTTGTCAGAGGAAGAATTTAAGATGACATATGAGGTTGAAAAGTGCACAAAATAAATCTCAGAAATGGCAGCCCTTATTTTTTAGGGTTCACAGAAACACATAACTCATGGGGGCTTTGCAGTAACTGATACCAAATTCTCTGTAGCGCTTGTCCACCCTGATCCCAATTCTTTTTTTCCTAGTGGGAGGGAGAGAGAGGAAGAGAGAGAGAGAGAGAAACATCGATGTGAAAGGGACATACAAAACGGTCACCACCCGCACGACCAACCAGGGCTGGGGACAAACTGCAACCGAGGTATGTGCCCTTAGCAGGAACTGAACCCGCGTCTCTCTGGACCGCAGGCTGATGCTCCAACTGCTGAGCCAAACTGGCCAGGGCTGACCCCAATTCTTTAATTCGGCTACCACCACCCCATCCCCATGACCCATACAGTAATGAGCACGGCAGAACTGAGAACATGCCACCTTCGTTGGTAACAACAGTGTCTAGAGGAAGCATTTCAGTTCGCTGAGGACCACATGGGCAAGTCCCTGGAATCTTTCTGTCATATTGCTCACTCCCGTTCTGTTCTAACTTGTACCTTGATTTTGACCCAGCTCTTCATCTTCAGATTTGTTGGTTGACTTTGGTTTGCCTCAGTTGTCTAACCATGACCAGTAAGGGCTTTGCTTTGAATGTGCCTGTTAGCTGGTTTCTCTCCCAGTTCCTCTGGTAGGACGCCTCCGTCGGACTATGCCCCTGTCACCCAGATCTCAGCACACTCCAATTGACTGACACTTGGCTAGGTCTCCCCTCCCAGGCCCTTCTCAGACCCCAGGCTCTTTCTTAGACATAGGAGATATTAGGTATGAAGTTAACTGGTCTACCTTTGTGACTTACTCCAGGCCACAGAGCAAGGAAGAGAATGAAGAAGATGCTCACAATTAGGGCTGAGGGTAATAATACCAGTCCTGCTGCCTCTACCTCGGCTGTTATTGCTGCTCACCATACCTCAGCCACCAATGCCTCCTGAGCACCCATGTGCTGGCCTGGGCAAATGCTCTTCCATGGGTCTGTTATTATCTCATTTCACTGATGAAGAACCTGAGATGCAGAGATTAAATACTTTCCCCAAGGTCAAAGGGCAGTCAGCACTCCAAGTAGCATGCAGAGAGGAGTGTGGAGCAGGGACTTCCTTGTTTGGACCCATGTTGACCCAAAGTGGGGGGAGAGCCATAGACATTTCTAAGGAGTGGATGAGGAAGGGCCCTGACCTTTCAGCGAGTGGAGCATCTGGTTCAAAGTGGCTTACAGAGCCGGCAATGGAGCAGGTCTCAGGGGTGGCTTCATTTGAGGCTCACAGTGGATGTGGGGCTCCAGCTCCAGCTCCCCCGGTCCTCTCCTCTGTAGCGTGGCTTTGATCTCAGGCCAACTTCTCATGTCAATGATGCAGATGCTCACAGTTCCCGGGGCTGCTTGTCCCTCACTCACACCCAGGACCAGGAAAATGACTTTTCACCCACCAACCACGGAATAAAAGTCCTGAACCTCATTCTTTTGTTTCTGTTTTTGTGTGTTTTGTTTTTCGATCTTCGCCTGAGGACATGCTTAGAAAAAGAAAGGGAGGGAGGGAGAGAGAAACATCAAGGTGAGAGAGAAACATCTATCAGTTGCCTCCTGTATGTGCCAAATCCACAACCCAGTTATGTGCTCTGACTGGCAACCTTTTGGTGCACAAGACGATGCTCAACCAACCGAGCCTCTCAGGCCAGGTGTCATTCCCTTTTCACAACACAGGTCCTTGGCCCACGGAGAGTGCTGTGTGCTGCTTGGCGTGCCCTCAGCACGTGACTGGTCCAGGGACACGGAGCATGGGATTGAGGTGACTGCATTTAGTTAGCAACCCCTTGATTTTGTGATTTCAATGAGCCCTTTCGGCTCTGGCCTTATGAATGTCTGCAGAGAAAGGGTGAATCCGGGCCCGGCCCAATCTACCTGCCCCCCGATGTCCTGCCATCTCTGCATCTGTGATTCCTAGGAAGTGACTGTCATCCATCCGCCTCCTCCTGGGGGAGGTGGGCAGAGGAATGGGGACAACTGGCAAAGGGGAGGAAATGGGCTGGAGGCCACGAGCTGCTCTCTCTGTAGCCACTCAGCCGTCTTTAGAGGTGAGGATGCCGCTCAGATCTGCCCCTGCTTGGTTTCTTGGAGGCTGAGGAGAAGGGCTGACGGGCAAGGTAGACAGAGCTCGAGGGCAGCACCCGGAGCCACAGGCGATGAATTGGGCTCAGGGTAAGTGGTGGGTGGAGCACTTCAGAATCCCGGGAAGGACTCCAGAATGCCCAGCGATGTTCCAGCCACCTGATCCCTCCGGCTACTGGGCCAGCCGCAGATCCACGGGCACCCATCCCAGGATAGGCCTCTGTCCCTGCAGGAAAAGTGCAAGGAGGCAAAGGCGACTCAGGGTGGCATCTTTCAAAGGCTGTGGCCTCTCTCTCCTCTTCCTTCTATGCTTCTGCTTCCCAGTCGTGGGGTTTGAATCCATTGCCTGACTTGGATGCCCAAGTTGACCCGATTTTGCCTTTTTGTCCACTTGATTCAGCTTCTTTAGGCTCATCCTTGATTTCTGAATGCTACTGCTCAGCTGTTTTCACTACTAATGGTTTTCACCGCGGGGATAATAATGACAACACGCACCATGCCTCAAGCTCCTACTTCATGCCTTGAGTTTTCCAGCATTATTCTGACAACGTTACAAGGTTGGCTGTTGCTCTTCCCATTTTGCCTATGAGAAAGAAGAGGCTCCTAATGGTTAACTTGCCCAGGGTCCCTCAGTTTGTTAAGTGGTTGTGTTGGGGATCAACGTCCTTTCTCTGACTCCAGGGTCCTTTGCTTCCCACAACACTGTCTCACAGAGCGAGTGAGAGCAGCGAACTTGGTTGGAAGACTCTTCAAGTAGGAGGGGACAGATGTACGAACGGCCCCTTCCACCTGCCACAGGGATTTGGCTTCCATTCGTGTCCCTTTCTGCTGGTTCCCCCTGGACTAGCATGTCAAGGCGCCAAGGCCCACAGCTTCCCATTCAACAGTTGGGGCCGAGGTTGACAAAACTCCCTTTTCCTTTATTCCTTACAGGGGAGGGGAACCTTTTTCCGGCCAAGGGCCATTTGGATATTTATAACATCACTCACGGGCCATACAAAATTATCAACTTAAAAATTAGCCTACTGTATTAGCTCAGGCTAATTTGGTGAGGCGTGTGATGTTAGCTGGTATTAATTTCGTGGGCCTTATACAGCCCGCGGGCCGGATGTTCCCCACCCCTGCAACATAACAGAGACTGGCTGCTATTTTCAGAAAGATTTTTACTAAGCACTAAGAGAAACTGAAAGGGAATAATTGCAGCAAATACAGGCAGTATAAAAATAGCTAACTTTCCAAATACAGGTCTTTGGTTCAAGAACCACAGTGGAAATAGCCGAAGGCTTTACTGTTGCCCAAATCTGATGCTAAGGAAGCTGTCTGTTTCTCCAAATAGCTGCTACAGCATCCATTTCATCAGAGCTCAGCCGTGTCCATACCTCTGGCTGGGCTGGTGTCGAGGGTCTGGCCATGGTAGGCGGGACAGGGTGTAGCTGCGGGAACCTGTCTCCCTGCATCATCTCATCTGGCCCCATGGTCTTGATTGCCATCCATATGCTGATGCCTTTTGCCCAGACTTCTCTCTTGAAACCTCGTAGACATCCCCACTTGGATGTCCCATGGATAACTGAACCCCTCTACATTTAATACCATCCTCTATCTTCCTTTCTATTCTTCCAGCAAATGGCACCACCATCAGCCTAGTTGGGCAAGGTAGGCACCAGGAGGAGAGTCCTTCCTGACTGTTCTCCCACGTCCAATTGGCCATTCATTTGTTTCCTCAAACTCTCTTTACTTCTTCCCATCACCTCCATCACTGTCCAAGTTCAAGTCACCTCTCTCCCTCCTGGACTTTCTCAGCCTCCCTGCTAATAAATTTTGCTACCTTCAGTTTTACTTCCTTTAGTCTCTTCTTCGGGCTAGGAGTAAAACTTCTTATTTATTTATTTTTATCTTCATTGGCAACGGTTCTCAACCTGTGGGTTGAAACCCCTTTGGGGGTCGAATGACCCTTTCGCAGAGGTAGCCTAAGACATAACAGTAGCAAAATTACAGTTATGAAGTAGCAACAAAACTAATTTTATGGTTGGGGGTCACCACAACATGAGGCACTGTATTAAAGGGTTGTGGTGTTAGGAAGGTTGAGAACCACTGGTTGAGAGTATTATAGATGTTCCTCCTTTTTTCCCCTGTTGACACCCTCCTCCCCACACCCACCTCCCTCCTGCCTTCCCCACATTATTGTCTGTACCTATTGGTTATGCCTATATGCATGTAAGTTCTTTGGTTTATCTTTCCCCTCCCTACTCCTCACCCCCTCTCCTCTGAAGTTTGTCAGTCTGTTCCCTACTTCCATGTCTCTGGATCAATTTTGATCAACAACTTATTTTGTTCGTGATATTCCATAAATCAATGAGATCATGTGGTAGTTGTCTTTCTCTGATTGGCTTATTTCACTTAGTATAATACTCTCCAGGTCCCTCCATGTCATCTCAAAGGATAAGAGATCTTTCTTTCTTACAGCTGCATAGTACTCCATTGTTTATATGTACCACCGCCTTTTTATCCACTCACCTACTGATGGGCACTTGGGCTGTTTCCAGATCTTAGCTATTGTAAATAGTGCTGCTATGAACATGAAGGTACATACATTCTTCCTGATTGGTGTTTCAGGCTTCTTAGGATATATTCCTAGAAGTGGGATCACTGGGTCAAATGGCAGATCAATTTTGAATGCTAATGGCTGCACCAGTTTGCATTCCCACCAGCAGTGTGCTAGAGTACCCTTAGGAGTAAACCTTTTAAAACACAAATGAAATTATGCCATGCTTCCTGCCTAAAACCCTCTACCATGTCTCCATTGCCTCAGAACAAAATGCCAGACATAGACTGACTGCTTTTTCCTCCAGGCTGTCCCACAGCCCCCACACTTCCTGCACTTGGTGACTTGTGCTTGGTCTCTGCCCCTGTCCTTCTGAACCATGGTGATTTCCTGATGTGCCACTCTGGTGCTGGGCCTTGAGGCATGCTCTTTTCTCTAACAGAGTACCTCTGTCCCAGGCCCCCGTGCTTGCTTTCACCTGTTAGGTCTTCACTTAGATGTAAGTAGCTCTAGAATTGTTTTTTATATCCCATAAAACTGGGGTTCCTAACTTAATACTTCCATCTTCCATCGTCTTCATACTTCCAACATCTTCACACTTCCATTATCTTCACACATTTTCAATGTCTCCACACTTCCAACATCTCCATGCTCCCGTTGTCTTCACAATTACGACGTCTTCACACTTCCAACATCTTTAGGCTTCCATTGTCTTCATGCTTCCAACGTCTTCACACACTTCCAACGTCTTCACACACTTCCAACATCTTCACATACTTCCAACGTCTTCACACACTTCCAATGTCTTCATACTTCCAGTGTCTTCACACTTTCATCATCTTCACACACTTCCAACTTCTTCACGTTTCCAATGGCTTCACACTTCCAATGTCTTCACACTTCCAATGTCTTCACACTTCCAGTGTCTTCACACTTTCATCATCTTCACACACTTCCAACTTCTTCACGCTTCCAATGGCTTCACATTTCCAATGTCTTCACACTTTCAATGTCTTCACACTTCCAGTGTCTTCACACTTTCAATGTCTTCACACTTCCAGTGTCTTCACACTTTCATCATCTTCACGCTTCCAAGGGCTTCACACTTCCAATGTCTTCACACTTTCAATGTCTTCACACTTCCAATGTCTTCACACTTCCAGTGTCTTCACACTTTCATCATCTTCACACACTTCCAACTTCTTCACGCTCCCAATGGCTTCACACGCTTCCATCGTCTTCACATTTCCAATGTCTTCACACTTCCATTGTGTTCATACTTCCAACATCTTCTGGTTTTGATGAATTTCTGCCCCATGGCAGGTGTGGGGACAGTGAGCATGTTGTCTGACTCATGGTTATATCACCATCTGTCCTCACAGCACCTGGCACAGATTCAGCAGCATCAATAACTGTCTGACAAACGGGTGAATCGATGGATGTGTGAATGAAAATGGGGTGAGCAAGGCTGTGGAGGGGGATGACATAATTAAACATGAATGTAGAAAACAAAAGACCAATACATTAAACATTTTTAGAATATCTCCTGGGCATCAGGCTGTGTGCTGGCAATATGGACCCAGGAGACAAGAGCCAGGCTTCTCTCTAATCAGCAGGACCCTGATCTTGGACCCCCTTGGCTCTCATTACATTTTTATGACTGTGAATTTCACCTAACTGCACTCTAGGAAGGTTCTGGGGGACCTTGTCTATCCCAGTTGATAGCTGCAGAATTAAGTTTTGAATGAAAAACTGGTTCCTTTTTCTTTCATCTCTCTCTCTCTCCCTTCCCTTTGTTTTTCACTTTTTATCTCCTCTCCTTTCCTGTTTAAATAAAACTCCATGCTACACTGATGTCTTCCCAGTGTTTATCTTCTTCTTTTAACTCATTTGTGATGCTCCAGGTCTCACTTTTATTGTGATTTATTTAAGGACATGTTGGTGGGACCAGGGCTAATGCATCTTCAAAGGTGGTGTGTTAGCATTTTAATTGATTACCCAGGATCCTCTGTGACTGACATATTCCCAGTGGAGCATCCAGGCAGAAGAGAGGGTGGTGAGCAAAGCCCCTGAAGAGCTGGGAGGAGATTAGTGGTAATTCCTCCCAGACACTCCCTTGTGATGTTTCTCAGTCAATAAGAGATTAGATAGGGAAGAAGGTCAAAACACGGTCATGCCTTATCTCATGGTCTGTGATTCCCTCCTCTCCATCCCCACAGTAGGACCTGGTGGAGGGGCCTCCGGCGTGTACTTGCTGATGCACACAGAGCTCTCAAAGGTCTTTTTTCTGCTTCTGGACTGGCCGGGAGAGCCCTGAGCAGAGAAGGATTCCAGTGTTGTGTCCAGGCAAATGGGCCCCTTAGAGACGTGATCAGAAGCCGCAGCATGGTCTGCAGGGCTGGTAGGAGGGCAAGGTGAGGGAGGGGCGGGCGAGAGGTACAAGACAGGGAGGGAGAAAGCAGGAGAGTTTCTCTTGCCACAGCTCACCTCTGTGGTTGTGGCAGACAGACTCTGGGGTGGTCCCTGTGACCCTTGCTGCTGGAGGTCACACCCTGGTATGATTTCCCCTCCTTCCTTAAGGCTAGGACTTGTCACTTGCTTTTCACTGACAGATATATCAAAAGTGATGTGACACGGCTCCTGTGAGCATGTTACGTAAGGCTCATCTGCTAGTCACCTTGCTGTGGACTCTCTCTCTCTCTGGCCAGCTTGGAAGAAGCAAGTCACTACAAATCCTCTACAACTGCAAGCAACTGAATGCTGCCAGCGACCTCAATGAGTTTGGAAGAGGATCTCTAGCCACAGATGAGAACCCAGCTCTCGCCGACACCTTGAGTGTGCGCCTCCAAGCCTGAGCAGAGGACCTTAAGCCATGCTGAGATTCCTGTGCCCAGAAACTCTGAGATAAAGCCTGTGTGTTGTCCTAAGTTTGCCCTAATTTGTTCTGCAATCATAGAAACCAACCGTACAGAAGACAAGCAGAGTGACCCTTTTCCTTCCTGCCTTAGCACGGGGGTCGAATACTTGTATCTTCTTCCATCCTCCAAATGGAAAGCAGAGTCAACACCTTCATACTGACATGGACTCGACAGACCACAGCTCAGGATGCTTCTGTCCAGCAGAGGAACCCATGCACAGAGGAGCATTAAAAGCTGTGATTCTGAGTAAAAAAGACCTATTTGGTATTGACCCCTTATCAAATATATAAGGAAATCCATAGCAAAAAGGACTTGGATGGACATTTTCCCAAAGAAGACACACAGATGGCCAATTGGTCCATGAAAAGGTGTTCCACATTAGTAGTCACCAGAGACATGAAGATCAAAACCTGTGTCCTCACACCTGCTCAAAAGGCTGTTCCCAAAAAGACAAGACATGAGACCTGTCGGTGAGGACGTGGGAAAAAGGGAACCCTTGTGCGCTGTTGGTGGGAATGTAAATTGGTGCAGCCACGGTGGCAAATAGTATGAAGGTTTCTCAGAAAGTTAAGAATCGGACTGCCTTAGGACCCAGCAATTCCACTGCTGGGTGTACATCGGAAGGAAATGAAATCAGCGTCTCAAAGAGACCCCGGCACCCCATGTTCATTGCAGCATCATCCACAACGGCGAAGACCTTGAAACAACCTGAGTGTCCATGAACTGATGAATGGATAAAAAAAAATGGATATTTTAATGGATATTTCATATATATATATATATATATATATATGTATATGTATAATTCAGTCATAAAAAAGGAAATCCTGCCTTTTGTGACAATATGGATGAATCTTGATGGCATTTGCTAAGGAAAACAAGTCAGACGGAGAAAGACAAATACTGTATGTTCTCACCTAGAAAGGCTGAACTCAGAAACAGAGAGTAGAATGGTGACTGCCAGGGGCTGGAGGGTGGGGGCAGTGGGCCTGTGTCAGTCAAAGGGTACAGACTTCCAGCTGTAAGATGAGTAAGTGTAGCATGGAGACGACAGTTGATGATACTGTACTATGTTCTTGGAGGATGCTGAGAGGACACACCTTACATGCTGTTGCCACAGAGAATGGTAATTATGTGAGCAATGGAGGTGTTAACTAACCTTGTTATCACAGTCATTTCACAATATATTCAGGCATCAGATGATCACAGTGTACACCTTCCATTGACATGGTATGTCAAAATGTCTCATTAAGTTAAGGGGAAAGGGCTTATTAGTCCTTTCTGACTAGTCAGTTTAGATAGTTCACTGTCTGGAATGATCTCTCTCTTCTTTGGTGGGGCGAGTGCATTGTGGCAACGTTTATATTTTCCTTCTTCCTTTTAAATGATTCTTTGCTTGACAGGCTTTCACGATCTGCTCTTTCGGTTCCATTGAGGGGGAATTATTTATACTGTCAACTTCAAAACCTCTTTCTCAAAGCCAATCCCCTATAGGCTGGAGGGTCTGGAGGGGCTGAGGGGCTGGAGGGGCTGGAGGGGCTGGAGGTGCTACAGAGGTGGGAGGGGCTGGAGGGGCTGGAGGGACTGGAGGGCTGGAGAGGCTGAGGGGCTGGTGGGGCTGGAGGGACTGGAGGGCTGGAGAGGCTGAGGGGCTGGAGGGCTGGAGGGGCTGGAGGGACTGGAGGGCTGGAGAGGCTGAGGGGCTGGAGGGACTGGAGGGGCTGGTGGGGCTGGAGGGGCTGGAGGGGCTGGAGGGACTGGAGGGGCTGGAGAGGCTGAGGGGCTGGTGGGGCTGGAGGGACTGGAGGGCTGGAGAGGCTGAGGGGCTGGAGGGCTGGAGGGGCTGGAGGGACTGGAGGGCTGGAGAGGCTGAGGGGCTGGAGGGACTGGAGGGGCTGGTGGGGCTGGAGGGGCTGGAGGGGCTGGAGGGGCTGGAGGGGCTGGAGGTGCTACAGAGGTGGGAGGGGCTGGAGGGGCTGGAGGGACTGGAGGGCTGGAGAGGCTGAGGGGCTGGAGGGACTGGAGGGGCTGGTGGGGCTGGAGGGACTGGAGGGGCTGGAGACGCTGAGGGGCTGGTGGGGCTGGAGGGACTGGAGGGCTGGAGAGGCTGAGGGGCTGGAGGGGCTGGAGGGCTGGAGGGACTGGAGGGGCTGGAGGGCTGGAGAGACTGAGGAGCTGGAGGGGCTGGAGGGCTGGAGGGGCTGGAGGGACTGGAGGGGCTGGAGGGCTGGAGAGGCTGAGGGGCTGGAGGGGCTGGAGGGGCTGGAGGGCTGGAGAGGCTGAGGGGCTGGAGGGCTGGAGGGGCTGGAGGGGCTGGAGGGCTGGAGAGGCTGAGGGCCTGGAGGGGCTGGAGGGGCTGGAGGGGCTGGAGGGACTGGAGGGCTGGAGAGGCTGAGGGGCTGGAGGGGCTGGAGGGGCTGGAGGGGCTGGAGGGGCTGGAGGGCTGGAGGGACTGGAGGGGCTGGAGGGACTGGAGGGACTGGAGGGGCTGAGGGGCTGGAGGGACTGGAGAGACTGAGGAGCTGGAGGGGCTGGAGGGCTGGAGGGGCTGGAGGGCTGGAGGGACTGGAGGGCTGGAGGGACTGGAGGGCTGGAGGGGCTGGAGAGGCTGAGAGGCTGGAGGGGCTGGAGGGGCTGGAGGGACTGGAGGGGCTGGAGGGCTGGAGGGACTGGAGGGGCTGGAGGGACTGGAGGGACTGGAGGGGCTGAGGGGCTGGAGGGACTGGAGAGACTGAGGAGCTGGAGGGGCTGGAGGGACTGGAGGGCTGGAGAGGCTGAGGGGCTGGAGGGACTGGAGGGACTGGAGGGCTGGAGAGGCTGAGGGGCTGGAGGGGCTGGAGGGGCTAGAGGGCTGGAGGGGCTGGAGAGGCTGGAGGGGCGGGAGGGCTGGAGGGGCCGGAGGGATTGGAGGGGCTGGAGGGGCTGGAGGGCTGGAGGTACTGGAGGGGCTGGAGGGGCTGGAGGGGCTGGAGGGACTGGAGGGCTGGAGAGGCTGAGGGGCTGGAGGGGCTGGAGGGCTGGAGAGGCTGAGGGGCTGGATGGCTGGAGGAGCTGGAGGGGCTGGAGGGCTGGAGGGACTGGAGGGGCTGGAGGGCTGGAGAGACTGAGGAGCTGGAGGGGCTGGAGGGCTGGAGGGACTGGAGAGGCTGGAGGGCTGGAGAGACTGAGGAGCTGGAGGGGCTGGAGGGCTGGAGGGGCTGGAGGGACTGGAGGGGCTGGAGGGCTGGAGAGGCTGAGGGGCTGGAGGGGCTGGAGGGACTGGAGGGCTGGAGAGGCTGAGGGGCTGGAGGGGCTGGAGGGGCTGTAGGGCTGGAGAGGCTGAGGGGCTGGAGGGCTGGAGGGGCTGGAGGGGCTGGAGGGCTGGAGAGGCTGAGGGCCTGGAGGGGCTGGAGGGGCTGGAGAGGCTGGAGGGACTGGAGGGCTGGAGAGGCTGAGGGGCTGGAGGGGCTGGAGGGGCTGGAGGGGCTGGAGGGCTGGAGGGACTGGAGGGGCTGGAGGGACTGGAGGGACTGGAGGGGCTGAGGGGCTGGAGGGACTGGAGAGACTGAGGAGCTGGGGGGGCTGGAGGGCTGGAGGGGCTGGAGGGCTGGAGGGACTGGAGGGGCTGGAGGGACTGGAGGGCTGGAGGGGCTGGAGAGGCTGAGAGGCTGGAGGGGCTGGAGGGGCTGGAGGGACTGGAGGGGCTGGAGGGCTGGAGGGACTGGAGGGGCTGGAGGGACTGGAGGGACTGGAGGGGCTGAGGGGCTGGAGGGACTGGAGGGGCTGGAGGGGCTGGAGGGCTGGAGGGGCTGGAGGGGCTGGAGGGCTGGAGAGGCTGAGGGCCTGGAGGGGCTGGAGGGGCTGGAGAGGCTGGAGGGACTGGAGGGCTGGAGAGGCTGAGGGGCTGGAGGGGCTGGAGGGGCTGGAGGGGCTGGAGGGCTGGAGGGACTGGAGGGGCTGGAGGGACTGGAGGGACTGGAGGGGCTGAGGGGCTGGAGGGACTGGAGAGACTGAGGAGCTGGGGGGGCTGGAGGGCTGGAGGGGCTGGAGGGCTGGAGGGACTGGAGGGGCTGGAGGGACTGGAGGGCTGGAGGGGCTGGAGAGGCTGAGAGGCTGGAGGGGCTGGAGGGGCTGGAGGGACTGGAGGGGCTGGAGGGCTGGAGGGACTGGAGGGGCTGGAGGGACTGGAGGGACTGGAGGGGCTGAGGGGCTGGAGGGACTGGAGGGCTGGAGGGGCTGGAGGGCTGGAGGGGCTGGAGGGGCTGGAGGGACTGGAGGGCTGGAGGGGCTGTAGGGGCGGGAGGGGCTGGAGGGCTGGAGGGGCTGGAGGGCTGGAGGGCCTGGAGGGACTGGAGGGCTGGAGAGGCTGAGGGGCTGGAGGGCTGGAGGGGCTGGAGGGCTGGAGGGGCTGGAGGGCTGGAGGGACTGGAGGGACTGGAGGGCTGGAGAGGCTGAGGGGCTGGAGGGCTGGAGGGGCTGAGGGGGGGCTGGGGGGGGCTCGCCCTCACTCAGGGCTTCCTAGTTCGAAGATGGCAGGGCCGCTGAGGCTCTGTCCATGGCAGCAGTGTCCTGATGGGGAGCCGGGCGACCTGAGAACAGCTCGAGCTATTTCCACTTAGTTTGAAGGCACATGGGCTTGAAATCAGGCAGAACTAACTTCACTAGCCGAGAGGTATTTACCCTCTTCGCCTAGTTCCTGTTTACAATATGGTGATTGTGAACATTGAATCGGGTGATGTGGGAAGGACTCTCCGCACAGTGCCCAGCCGCTGGCTACGAGGCCGTGAATGTTCATCGTTTTTAACCTCTGTGTAGAGGGAGGTGTGGGCAAGGTCACGGACGAAGCAAAGGTTCTCAGGGTGAAAGGGTGACTCTCAGGGCAGGGGGCTCGTTTCTCCTCTCTCCCTCCTTCTCTCTCCCCAGCAAACCCATGCGGAGTGCTCAGCACGTGCCCGGCTGTAAATGATAGTTGTTTATATTTGTTTCCAGATACTGCTGTTATCTTCATCCTCCTCATCCTCTTCCTCACCCTTTCCTCCCTCCCAGCCCACGTTCCTTCCTCCAGAGGAGGGACTCTGCCTGCACCTGTTTCTGCACTGCGGAGGCTGGGAGCTTGTGTGAGTCACACTCCCGAACGCCCCGCCATCTGGCTCCCTGGTCAGTGTTGCCGGTTAGGAGATACTGTCAGAGGGAAATGCCTTCTATTGCCTTCCTCTCGCTCTGTTTTTGGTAGTGTCCCCAGAAAGGACTGCACCCCTCTGGGATGATCTCGGGCTAAGGGGCAGCAGCGCCCTTCTCGGTGACCCCAGCGCCAGCAGGTGGCCTGTCGGGCTTCCAGCAGCCCCACGGTTTGAGTGCTGCCTGGAGCCGGCTCCCCTGGGCAGTTCCAGCCCTGAGCCGGCAGCATCCTCGGAGTGAGTGCCCCAGGCTTGGCCCCGGGCTCGGCCTGCTCTCCCTCTTCCCCTCTGTTCCCCCGCCCAGGGATGCTCACTGCTCCTGCAGTTACTCATCTCCAGGTCCTCACGCCTTCTTTTGGCTTTCTCAGTCTCAGCAACACTGTCACCACTAGTTCCTCATATTCCATCATCTCCGTGGAATTACTAGTATGGTTGCTGTTTTCCGGCATGCGCGCTAGCCCTTGGGGGCGGGACGTCTGTCTGCTCACCCCATGGGAACAGGGGTGACACGTTTTGTGGAGTCAGAGCCATCAGGACTCACTGCTTTCTAGTGACTTCCCGTACGAGTCACTAGACTCGCCAGCAGATGGGACCGACGCTGACTCTGAACTCCTTTCTCAGAGCCGCAGATGGAGGGGAGGGGGTACCCCTCAGCCCCTCTCCACAGCGCTTACGGAGGTGCACAGGTACATGAAGACGGCTTGTCATCCGCTTCTCTCGGGGTGTGTCTTCAGAATGCCAACAATCATCTCACCCATGCTTGACTTCTGTAGGACCTTTGCTTGTTTTGTTTTTTAAATCCTCACCCCACGATAGTTTTCCATTTATCTTCAGATAGATACATAGATTGGTTGCCTCCCGCATGACCCCCACCAGGGCTGGGGACCAAAACTGAGGTATGTGTTCTTGACCGGAATCGAACCTGCGACTCTTTGGTCCTCAAGCCGATGCTCTAACTGCTGAGTCAAACCCTCCAGGGCTGTAGGACCTTTTGCACGTTTCCTCCTCCCTCCCCCACTCAGCACCTGCCTCCTCCTCTTCCATCTCATCATGAAGGACCTTCCGGATCCAGTAAACTAGCTCCTGCAGTGCTTTTTGAAAAGCTAATAGTTACTGGATTTCCTACTTCATGATGTGGGTATTATTTTTCAGGTGAGAAAACTGTGGTGTGGAAAATGTTGTCATCCGCCCACAATCACCCAGCTAGTAAGGGATGGACCAGGGATGCCACAGCACTCAGCCTGACTCCGACAGCTCTACCGCTCTCCCGCCATCTGTCCATCACCCGTCCAACCGTGGATAAGGTTAGCACATGCCAAGCACTGTGACAAGCACAGTGACTGGGGGTCAAGATGCCCAGCATGAAACCGCAGAGCCTCCCAGAGGGAAGGAGGCTAAGATCAGGGATGGAGCGATGGATCGGGGTGGCGGGGAGCTGCGCAGGTCATGAGTCGGGAGAAAGGAAAGGATGAGGCGACACCGTGAGATGAAAGAAGGGTCAGCGCAGGCCGTGGAGGACACTGGCCCTACTGTCTGCTCGCAGGGATCTCGGCCAACAGCCTCCAGGGACGGTCTAGGCGCCTGCAACCGACAGCGTGTTCCAGTGATGCCGGACTCAAGTTCTCGCGACGTCTCTCTGTTCTTGCCTCCTCAGACCCCTGGTTACTTTAACAGCATCAGTGAAATACGCTAGATACATGACTAGAGTATCTTTAACCAGATTTTAAGTTTCTGGGAGAAACACTCCAGTTGGCTGTCCCTATGCAGTCGCTTAAAGGAATAGTGTCACTCTGTTGGGTAATAGAGGTAATTAGGGAGACTTTTTTAAAAAAAATCTAGAGCAACATTTCAAAGGGCATAAACTTCTTGAGAGCAGGAAGCCTCACTCATCTTCGTGAATCTTGGCGGGATTTTGTCTCCCATCTGTCTAAGTCCAAAGCCCTGAAGTTCCTTCCGCCCGAGTTGCTCTTTTCCTGTGTCTGTATAGACGGCTTTATTCTGCTCTGTGCCAGTCAGCATGGGCTAACCTATGCCAAAGAGCGGTGGAGCCCCAAATCTTAATGGTTCAGAGCAGCGATTCTCCAAGTGTGGCCCCTGGAGTTGCAGGGAAGGTGTCTCCCGGGAGCTTGTTAGAAAGGCAGGTCCCTGGTCTCTCCCCCAGACCTCCTGGGTGCCGAGCTCCAGGGTGGGACCCGTGGGTGCTTGCCTTCCCAAGACCCTGGGTGTCTTGTACACCCTCGAGTCCAAGAGCCACTGTCTGGGGACCACAAAGAGTTGTTGTTCGCCACACGATCCCAGGGTGGCCTGCGGCTCTGTTCTGCGTCATCTTCCTTCTCTGGGGCTGAAGAGAGCTGTGGGCCCTGGCTGGTGTGGCTTAGCGACTGGAGTGTCGGCGCGCGGACCGAAGAGCCATGAGTTCGATTCTGGTCAAGGGCACGTACCTCGGTTGCGGTTCAGTCCCCGGCCCTGGTTGGGTCGTGCAGGAGGCAACCAGTCGATGTGTCTTTCTCATGTCAATGTTTCTCTCTCCCTCCCTCTCTCTCCCTCTCTCTCCATCCTTCCTACTCTATCTGATGATAAATAGAAAAATATCCTCATGTAAGGATTTTTAAGAGAGAGAGAGAGAGAGAGAGAGAGAAGAGGGCTGTGGAACCCAGAGCTGGCTCTGAAAACCTCTGAAGTCACACATGTCCTTCCACTCACCACACTGTCCTCAGCAAGTTGGAACAGAACCCGGTCCCAGAGAGGGGGCCCGGGCATGGGGATAGGACTTCGGTATTAGCTTTATTTTTTCACTTCTCTTTAGATTTACAAGTGATGGTAATAGTAATGTTTATTTTATTTTCAATGACATCCATAATTACTTGATTTTATTATTAATTTTTTAGTTTTTTTTCTTACTCCCTCAGTCCCCGACCCCCCCCCAGTGATGTTTTGACAAACATTTTTCTAGGCCAGGGAACAATCGCAGCTGTCCCCAGTGCTCAGCCTGCCCGGCCATCTCTCTGCCCCCGCGTTCCTGCCCGAGGTCTGCCCGTGTTTGAGAAACAGCAATACCTCCCACTGGCTTCCTACCTCTGCTCCCGTGGGCCGCCCTACAGACTCCCCTCAAGCTGCCTTCGTAATGTCGTCCCGCCCCACCCTCGGTCACCCGATCCCATCACCTCGTTTCATTTTCTGGGCACTTACATGGAGCTGAAGCTACTTCACTGGTTTAATTGTTTTAACATTTATTGCCACGCAAGCTTCCTCGCAAGGCAACTTCGTTGCTATTTAGTTATTCCCAGAACGTAGCACGGCACCTCCCACAAAGATGTTCGTTAAACATTTCAGGATATGAATTGGTTGCTCTCTCCTGAGATCCAGCAGCCAAACTGCTATTAAAATGGAACTGTTTAAATATAGTTACTATTGGAAATGAGCTGGGGCCGGTCCTGAGTGTGAGCCAGGAGCTGGGGACGGCAGACAAGGAGGCTTCCGATCTGATGCGCGGACTCGGCCGGAACGGATTGCGGGGGGAGCCCATTTGGAGAAATGGTGGGCTTCCAGCTCACAGGTCCACCCTGTGTCTAGCTGCTTCCTTCCCAACTTGGAGCACACCCAGCATTTGGGAGAAGGGTTCACCTACCTCTTCTTTTTCTCGTTTTTTAAATCCTCACCTGAAGATAAGCTTTCAGAGAGAAAGAGAGAGAGAGAGAGAGAGATTTTAGAGAGAGACACATCAATTGGTTGCCTCCTGCATGACCCAGACCAGAGCTAGGGATCAAACCTCCAACCCAGATACGTGCCCTTGACCAGGCATCAAATCCGTGACCTTTTGGTTCATGGGTTGATGCTCAACCACGGAGCCACACTGGCCGGGCCCAGGAATTTTACATTTTTCATATATTTTATAGATGTTCAAGGAAGACAAATGGCTCAGATGGAGGGGTCATTTCTTTACTCAAAGAACGAGAAAGCTCAGCTTGACAAAATTCTCCCTCCAACAAATCAGAATCATAGAGCAATTCTAAGATTTGCTAAATTGCATCTTAGACTTTCTTGCTATAACACCCTTACATTACCCTGAATAGCCAGTGGCATCTCCTTTTGAAAAGTTGAAGAAGCTAAAATTCATAGGCACGAGGTGATCAAGGTCACAAAGCTTAAAAGGCTCCATGTTGAACCTGAACCCCGAGTTAGAATTATGGCTGCCCTACTCGCTGGCTGTGTGGTTTCGGGTGTCACCTAGCCTGACCCCCACGCTGCTTGCTCCTTAGCGTACAGGCCTCAGCTCTCACTTTGAGGATGTGTGGTAATTAAGAGGTCTTTGTGGGTGCCCTGAAGATCACCTGCTAACAGCCTTCCCCTCGTACCACAGTTCTTCCAGGCTAGCAGCACCCAGTTTTGTTCAGGCACCTGGTGGACAGCCCCTCCCCCACACCCCCAGAATGACTCAGGCTTTGCCTAAGCCGGGTGTGATGACAGAATTCCTTTTTGAGCAGCATTTTCCCCATGTGGTCACGGGATCCACGTCTGATTGATGAGCAGGAAGAAGAAAGTTGCTGGCTGCTTCCCTGACAGAAGACAACACCTGATGGCGGGAGGTCTTTCTGAGCCTGCCCCGGCTCCTTCCGGCTTGGGCTGTACAATTCATTCATTTGAGAACGTTTCTCGAATCCTCACTCTGTACCAGGAACGAAACTGCCAGGTCTCTAGAAACAGCGGTGAACGGGCCAGAAGAATGCCGACCAGACGGAACGTAGATTGGAGGAATGCAGACAATAAGCCAGTTAAAATTAACCCACCCCTGACTGGGCATGGTGCAGTGGTTCGAGCACCGGCCTGTGCACCAGAGAGTCGTGGGTTTGATTCCTGGTCCAGGCACATGCCTGGGTTGCAGGTTTGATCCCTGGCCCCAGTCAGGGCTCATGCTCAAGGTAACCAATTGATGTGTCTCTCTCACATCGATGTTTCTCTCTCTCTGTCTCTCTTCCCCACCCCCTTCCTTTCCAATCTCTCTAAAAAACAATGTAAAAAATATCTTCAGATGAAGATTCTCGGTGTGATGAGAGGCATAACAAAAAAAAATTCAGCAGGGCGGGTAGAGACGGGCACTACTTTATGTAATGCGACCAGAGAAGACTTCTCCAACCAGGTGAGCCTTGAGGACAGATGGCGAAGGAGGGGGAGCAGACACCGGTGTGAGAGAATGCCAGGCAGAGGGCTGCGTTTTCAAGGTGGTGGTATGATGGGCACGTCGGAGACATTGCAAAGCTATCTGAGCAATTGGAGCAGAGTGAATCAGGGCTCTCACTTTGAACTATGACCCACAGTGAGACATGCATTTTACACTGGGACACACACTCCCTGCACTCAAGGTTTTGCAGAAGAATACTTACCTTTACTGTGTGCAATGCACTCTGACGGTGTGCATTCCATTTGATTCTATTTCATTAAAAACTCTGGTCATGACTATCTAAATCAGTCAGCTAACCTACTAGTGAGGCAGAACATATGGTCACACTGATGTAGGGTGTGAGTTGTAGGCGTCAAGACCATAGAGGTTGTGGGAAGGCCAGAGGATGGACGCTTTGGGTTCTGGAAGGGGGCTGAGTGAGCAGGAAGACTTAGGAGTGACTTATGTTTTAAAACATGACTCTGGCTGTCCTTTGGAGACTGTCATGTAATAGGCCAGCGGCCAAGCACAGGGCAGAGTGAGAGGCTGCAATGCTAACCCATGTTACAAATGGTGGCTTGGACCAGAGAGGTACCAGAAGGGATGGTGAGGAGTGGTCTGCTTATTGATATATTTCAAAGATAGACCGAAGAGGACTGTCAGATAGATTGGAGGCAGGGTTACCACAAAGGTAGGAGCCCCGGATGACGCCAATGGTTTGGACCTGAACCACTGCAAGAACCAAATATCATTTACTGAGAAGGGTCAGCGGGGAAGAATTGGGTTTGGGGAAGGACGTGAGACCAGATATTCAGTTTGGGGCATGTACACTTTGGAGACAGCTCAGCAGAGATGTCAAAAAGCTGGTTTTATATTTAGGTCTGGAATTTAGTGCTGGAGACATGCTTTTGAGGGCGAAATTCAGAAATGGTGTTTAAAGCCCTACCAGACAATATGACCTCAGGAGGGCTCAGGACCACAGAGCCCTGAGACACACCAACACTCGGAAGTTGGGAAAGACGAGGAGAAGCCAGCAGAGGGGACTGAGGGGGAGGGACGGGGGGCCCAGAGGGAGTGGGGTCCTGGAAGCAAAGGAAGGACGTGTTTCACACAGGAGGGGCTGGCGTGTATGCGGTCCGCTCCTGGGTTAAGCATGAGTCTGGCCTGAGAGCTGACTGTTGGACTGGGCATCGCGGAGGTCACTGCTGGCCTTCGAAGAAGTAACCTGATTGGACTGGGTTCCGGAGAATGGCGGGAGGTGGAGGAGAAGCAGAGGGAACGGGAAGTTATTTGGGGTTTCACTGCAAGCGGGCTAGGAATTACAGGTAGGACGGAATCGGTCCGACGGCACGGCAGTCTCTTCCAGCCACGAGGGAAAGGCAAAGCCAACTTCAGGACTTCGGACAGAGCCTTCTTACATCCATAAGGTGCTGACTTGGTTAAGCCAACAGTGATTATTCCTGTGCTTTGCGCTACTCTCAGCCAAGCAACCTGTTCCTGCAGCCAAACTCATCCTGGGGAAAGGGTCCCCAGTGGCCGCCTTCATCTGGTCCTTGGGTTCCTGGTGTCGCCACAGTGTGGTCGGGGCGTGGGCGTGGGGGTGACTCTGACGGGCTGCTGACCAGCTGTGTGTTTTGGGGCAAGTTATTTAACATACATGAGCTTCAGTTTCTTCATCAAAACAATGGGTTTTATCATTGTTCGGAGTCCATAGGATTGTTTAGAAGATTAAGCGAGATACTCCCGAGAAAGCAGTCACGCAGCACTTTGAAAACTGTAAATGTTCGATGAATGGAAGCCCGGGACAGACTGAAGAGTCTCACAGGGAAGGGGCAGGAAGAGATTCACTGAAGAATGTCTATGTATATATGCACAACCCATGGACACAGACAACAGTGTGGTGAGGGTGGGAGCAGGGTGGAAGGGGGTCATGGGGGAAAATAGGGGACCATCTGTCATACTTTCAACAATAAAAATAAATTTAAATATATATAGGTAATTATTATTACTTTATAGAACCTGCATTCAACAGCTCTGCTCAAGGAAAACCCCTGGTACAGGCCCACTCCTTGGAAAGCCTACAAAAGCCTACCAATCCCTGGCCCCCTTGTAGAGCAGAGAACTCTGAACAAAATGACCTTGAATGAATTTATAGATGAGGGATCAGGGCCCAGAAGAGGAAGTGCTGAGCTCTGAGCCCTGAAATGTCTCTGCCAGAACAACAGGGGCCCAGTTCCTGCCCAGTGGTCTCTGTCCCTCCCCGCTCCGTCCCCCCTCCCGTGATAGAGTCACTCAGCTGTTCATCATGCCACAGTGGCCAACAGAAAATCCACGTTCTCAGCGAACCTCCTAGGTGTACCTACTGCTGAGCAATGCTGCCTCAGAACAATTACATCAAATGACAATGGTCAGGAATGTTGGCAGTTCTTTGGCCTGTGACTGCCAGACCTTTGTAGGTTGGCACCTGGAATTCATAATAGCCTGCGTGGCTCCCGGTCTCTCTTTCTCATGTCTTTCTCTTTTTTTAAATCCACACCTGAGGACATTTTTCCATTTATTTTCAGACAGAGTGGCAGGGAGAGATGATAGATAGATAGATAGATAGATAGATAGATAGATAGATAGATAGATAGATGATAGATAGATAGATGATAGATAGATAGATGATAGATAGATGATAGATAGATAGATGATAGATAGATAGATGATAGATAGATAGATGATAGATAGATGATAGATAGATGATAGATAGATAGATAGATAGATAGATAGATAGATAGATGATAGATAGAAACATCGATGTGAGAGAGACACATCAATTGGTTGCCTCCTGCATGACTGTGACCTGAGCTAGGGACCGAAAAGCAATCGAGGTATGTGCCCTTGATCAGAATCGAACCCGTGACTCTTTGGTCCGAGGTCATATGCTCTAACTGTTGAGCCAAACTGGTCAGGGCTCTTCTGTCTCTTCTTGTCTTCTTCTCTGTCCTCTTCCTCCCCGCCCCCCGGTCTCGAACTCAGTCATCCGTTACACGCGGGGTTTGGTCTCTGGATGGGAGTAGTTCCCTCCCTCCCAGGCGTCAGTGGGCCTCTTCATTCTTCAGTTCCGCTGATGAAAGCACTCCCTCCGCGTGCTGTGTGGGCACAAGCCCAGCTAATACTGAAATTCAACCGAGTCTCCCCATTTATCATCCTTGTGAGTGTCTCTCCCTTGGGATGAAGCCAGGATGGCTGGACCAGACTTTGTTCTGGGTTCCAGAGATCAAAACCATGGGATGAATTCCTGAACATCATGTCTGTCAGGCTTCAATTCCAGGGCTGTGAACATACAAAACCAAGAACAACACAGGGCATGAAATACAGCAACAAAGTCCGGCCAGTGTGGCGCAGTGGTTGAGCGTTGACCCCTGCACCAAGAGGTTGCCGGTTCGATTCCGAGTCAGGACACATGCCCAGGTTGTGGGCCTGATCCCCAGTGGGGGGCACGCAGGAGGCGGTCAATCAATGTTCTCTCTCATCGATGTTTCTATCTCTCTCTCCCTTTCATTTCCTCTCTCTGTAAAATCAATAAATGAAAAAAAAAATTAAATACAGCAATAAAGGCCTTTCTGCCCCCCAGCAAAGCCCCAGCTCTGATGGGCTCTCCTATGCATAAGAAAGCGCTAAGCACTTGCTCAGACACGCCTTCTGTCTCAGACAGATTCCTTTTGGGAACTTCCTCTGGATATTCTACACGTTTCAAGTTCCTTATGTGTGGCTGAATGGGATGCTACCGCCTCAGCAGCTGGAAATGCAGAGGTTTTTCAAAGGGATCCGCTTACCGTACCAGAAGCATTCTTTCTATTTTATCTTATTTTTTAACACCAACTGTTGACTTTTAATATCTGATGTTGGAATTTGTGGTTAGGGATTTCTTCGTGTGCGGCCGTCCATTCCTGGGGCAGGCAAAAGCTTGGGTTTATTAAAAGAACAATAAAACATCTCCGAGATTTGCCCTGTGTTGGGTTGGTTGTATGGAAGCAGTACGTCTGAAAGAGGTCTTAACCTCTCCAAGACATCGCCCCTTTGCAGAAACTGAGGACTTGCCCATCCAAGTGGAGGTTTGCCTCCGAAGTTGGTGCCAAGCTCACCCCCATCTGCTTTCCCGGGATTGCTTGCTTTTCTGCACAGCATCCATCAAACTCAGTTTGCTGAGAGATTTAGGGGAAGCTCTATTCCAGCCAAATGCCTATCTTGATTCTGGGATGGAGCTGCTGGCCTGAAGCCAGAGCCTGCTCCCTTTCATGTCTTAGAACAAAAGAAGGGTGGTGGGAAGAATATGGGGCTTGAAGTTAGATCATAGTTGTATTTCAGCCCTTCCGTTCCATGACTTTGGTAGGGCATTATTTAGGGCGACACTATAACAAGGCCCCAAGTCTAAGTGACATTGTATCAGATATGTATTTCTTGTTCACTCAAAACCAGTCTGATATTTGTGTTCCTTGTTATCAGGTGGCTTTCCACGTGGTGATTCAGGGACGCAGACCCTGCCCATGTTGGGGCTCCACCCTCTCCTAGGCTCCCAGAGGCCCCTTCATTCAGTCTGCAAATGGGGGAAGAAGGATGGAGAAGGTATAACCACTTCTTAATCAACTCAGTGTGGAGGTGGCACATTCCGTCACCAAGTCTCGTCACAGGGCCCTAACCAGATGAACAGAGAACTTGAAATGCAATCGTTGGCTGGCGAGCTACTTTTAAGCAATAACTTATACTACTGAAGAGATAGCAAATATCTTTGGTGGGTGGTTAGCTATTTCTAAACCTCTCTCAGCCTCCACTTCTTATTCAAGAGATGGGGCTCTGAGAAAGGATAAATAATTACCCAAGTTCGCACAGTTGGTTAGTGATGAGGTTAATACTGGAAGTAACATCTTGCAGCAAGTATCCCATAGTGTTGCAAGAAGACCGCACAACATCATAGATGCATTTCAGGCCAGTGTAGACCAGGTCCTCTCCCTTTTTTCCTCATACTCTAATATCCAGCTTAGGGAAGAGTATTTTGACTTGATCAACATCAAACTGTCTTTATAAAACACAGAAGTTGGTGATAGGTTTAGTAGTGGGTTGAATAGTATCTCCCAAGTATTCATGTCCACCCAGAGCCTCAGCATATGACCCTACTTGGAATAGGGTCTATATAGATGGATTTAATTGATGACAGCAAGGTGAGGTCATCCGGGCTTAGGGCTTTTCCTACGCCCAGTGGCTGGTGTCCTTACTGCAGAGGACACTGAGACGCAGGGAAGAGGCCATGTGAAGACAGAGGCAGAGGCTGGGGTTACGCTTTCGCAAACCAAGGAAGCCAAGAGCCACCAGATGTTGGAAGAGTCCAGTTTCTCTTCTAGAAGCTCAGAGGGGGCACCACCTGCTGACAGCTTGATTTGGGCGTTTGACCTCCAGGACAGGGGGACAGCACGTTTCTGTTGTAAGTCTCCAAGTCTGTGGTGCTGTGATATGACCACCCTGGGAACGAAACCGGCCGGTACCAGGAACACATGGGGCGAGGGGAGGGAAGTCTTCCATTTTACTCAGAGGGAGCTGGGGACAGGAATTCTCCACAGCAAGAGGTCAGGAAAGAGCGGTGCGTACGTTCGACTTGGGCTGGGCCATGTCTATTTCAGTGAACCTCGGTAACAAACGAGGAATTTTCTTTTCTTTTCTTTTTTTGTTTTTGGTACGAGCCCCTAGCGGGAACCCAACCCAGGACTCTCTGGTCCACAGGCCGATGTTCCAATCGCTGAACCAAACCAGCCAGGGCGGATGAGGAATTTTCTTTCGTGGGCTCCACAGATCTGGGAGCCAGGCAACTCTTTGGGCTCTGGACCCGGCATCTTAAGCGTGGCTTCATAGTGTAGTATTTCAACTGCAGCGGAAAGAACACACATTTGGAGTTAGACCTGGGCTCATGTCCGCTGCCAACGAACTCTTTACGGGATCCTGGCCCGTCGGTTGATTTCCTCACAAATCAGCACAATTGCTACCCCTTTCCAGTAGACTTCGAATGTGCAGAGCATCCTTCCTCGTGCTGGCCCATAGAACCCCAAGTAGTGGGAGTCCTCGGCTTCTTTTCTGTCCTCCCCATTTATCTGGGCCCCTGAGTGTAGCTTCGGGTTTGCTCATTATCTATTTTCGATGGCTTTTTAGATGTTAACCTAAATCCAAGCATCAGTAAGGGCTGTGTCTATCTGGATCAGTGTTGCATCTCTCGCACCTGACAATGTTGGTGGGACAACTCACTGAATGGGTCTTGCCCCTTGTATTTGAGAGTAGGGGTCCTGTCCTCTCCTTCGCCTTGTACCTCTACAGGATTTCCTAGAACTGGACAGGAAAGATGCCCAGGAGTACTGCTTTGATTGGATTATTCTGAGGGTGGGTGAGAATGGGGGGAAAGGTCTTTGGGCCCAAAAGGAGAAGAATGGAGGTGAATACATCCGGGGTCTTTCGTCGCGAAGAAGCTCTACCTTTCAGAAGCAAGCGCTTCATTATGCTTTTAACTCGGACACATAGAGATCGATGAGTCTGTTCCGAGGAATGTATTCAGGATCATTGCTCCAAGACACTGGGAAGCACACACCATTTCTCTTTGGGGAGTCTGCTGAAAGGTCAGTGCTCTTCAAGTCAGTAAAACAGTTCTCTCTCTCTCTCTCATAAGCATTCTGGGAAGAGCAGTCTGGAACTCACCGGGACAGAGTGACCAGGCGTCTCTTCCGGAACCTCGGGTCTGACTTCGAGTCTCTTGGCGACCTCTGCCAGGCCCCCGTGTCTGTCCTGCCCTCTGGACCACGTGCTCCTCACTCGCTGTGGCCCTGCCACGTCCCGCCTGGCTGCCATCGAGGAGTCGGTGAGTCAACGTCAAAGACTCCAGGCGGTCAGCGTCGTCGTCCCCTTCTCGCGTCATTAGCTTGGAGTCCGCGTCCCAGGACGTCGATTTCCCACGCATTCTGGAGAATGGGTTCCTGGAGCAGCCTATGAAACGACAGAAACAATTCTGCGATGGGATCATCAAGCAAGAGGCTCTGACCTTCTTCATGGGTGTTGGATCCAAACTCCTCCCTGGCCAAACTCAAGTCCCTCCGCAAGTGTCAGCTCTGCCTGGCGGCAATCTGGGACGAGGTGAAGGACTCTGCCCCTCCCAGGGGAGCCACCCGGCGTCATGCTCCGGACGAGGAAGTGCAGCTTTGGTGTTATGACGGAGCCGGCCTCGCTCTTCCTGGGGCGCGTACTGAAGCTCATCGCAGGGGAAGGCTGCTGTGCGTGGCCGTGAGCACCTAGCCAGAGGTCTGTGCATTGGATTTTCAGCCCTAGTCCCAGCTAATAAAAGCAACGGTCACTTTGCCTTTGATTAGCTGGGTGTTGTCCTCTGCAAATTTCTCCAAGAAGGGCTTAGTTAAGTGAGTTATGATCATGAGCAACATTAGAACGTCATTATGGCACGGAGGTTAAGAGCGTGAGTTCTAGAACTAGACTACCTAGATTTACATCCTGGTGCTGTCACTCACTACCTGGGTGATCTCGATTTTCTCATCTCTCAAATGGGCGTAATATGAGTACCTGTGTCGCAGAATGTGAATACCTCTCTCACGGTGTGTTGTGAGGAGTAGGGGAGTTATTTCATGTAACGTGCTGGGACCAGGGCTTGGCATGTAGTGACCAACACACGTTAAGTGGGATTATCGTGGTGGCGTGATGTCATTTCCAACTTGGACTTGGAATTGAAATTTGACCTGGTTCACCAGTTAGTTCTGCCACTTAGGAGCTGTGTGATTTTTGCTGAGTCTCTTAGCCTCTCTGAGCTTAAGTTTCTCTTTGCTCGAATAGGAGGCTGAAGGCTGCAAGCACCTTCTCCCACCCACCTGCCCTTGGGTTCTTTCTTCATTTTCCTCCCTCCCCGGTAAACTTGGCCTACAGGATATACTGTGTAATAAGCTGACACCAGGGTATGAGGCCCCAAACCACCTCCCCGGACCTCTCCTTTTGCTACCAGGTTTCTTCTGGGGTCGTCAGCCAAACCTAACACCGTGTGGCCAGTCGGTGGTGAGACTGGGTAGGAGAGAAAAGGCTCACAGGTAATAAAAAGCGGTGAGATGCTTCGATGCAGAAACAGGAGGAAAAGCGTAGAGGCTAAGAGAGGGAAGGGCTGTTTGAGACAGGGGGGCATCTGCCTTTTACCCACGTATCTCGCCAGGCTGTGACAAAGTCCCTTGCGGTCCCCAGCACGGGCCACCGCTCTTGCTTCTGCTCCATGTTGAAAGGGACATGCTGCTGCCATGTGGAAATATTCACAACCCCTTGTTTCCGAGGGGATCAGCCACAGTCACGGGACTTCTGTTGTGAAGTCAGGTCACGAACAGGCAGTCAGGGAACGCCACACAGCTGCTGAGGTCCCCCAGCCCTCCTCTGTGTGGCTGGGGGCGGGCTCCGGCTGGGACGACACGGGTGACCTGCTCGGTCAGACTCCCTGTACTTCCCTGGCCTTTCCATCTTTGAAGGGATCTTAGCCCTGATTTCAGAGAGGGAGCCTTTCCGAACAGCAGATGGTGAGCCTGGAGCCAGTGTGGTGACTTCCCTGGGACCAGAACTGTTGCCCTGGCCCAATTCCTGCCACGGAGTCCATAGTAGCCCAACTGCATACAAATCCTCCTACCTCGTCTTCAGGAGTCCGGAGGGTGCTCGGCAGGGTCTCCCCCTGGCTGCACCCACCATTCCCTCCACCTCCTGGCCCCGGCTGTCCCTCCCCACTCGATGCACATCACCACGTGACCTTCAGCTGAAGGTCATGCTCTCTCTGCCTGGCGCTTGCTGAGGCAAGAGAGCGCTCGACCTTCTAACAGGAGCTTCTCCTGCTCCAGCAGTTGTCAAGCGATGCCCGGTTTCCCCTTCCACTCCGCCACCTGCCTCCCTGTTCCGAAACCGGTTCCTAGAGAAAGACGCAGAAGCACAGCTGTCTCATTGGACTCTACCCGACTGTCAAACCGACCCTCTGCCCATCGTGTTCCCTCAGAGACCACAGGCGTTGATGGCGTCCGCGCCAGGCTGGATGGCCGCTTTGCTCTGACCCTTTCCTCCCTACCAGGTCCTATAAACTAAATCTCTCCCAAATGTGTTTTTCTCTCAGGAACGCCAGCCAGGCCTTCGTGTCCGTGTCTGTGGTGAAGTAGTGATTTCCACGGAGCCAGGGACCACGTCCACTTCATGCTCTGCTCTGTCCCCAGGCCCAGCAGAGTCCCATGGTCTCGGCAAGTGCATGCTGAGTACACTCAGTGTTTTCCCAGATATCCTTCCCCCTATTTTAAAAAAAGTTTTTTTCTTTGTTGATTTTAGAGAGAAAGGGAGGGAGAGGGAGAGAGAGAAACATCGATGAGAGAGAACATCAGCTGGCCGCCTCCTGCACGCCCCCCACTGGGGATCGGGCCCACAACCTGGGCATGTGCCCTGACTGGGAATCGAACCGGTAACCCCTTGGTGCATGGGTGGACGCTCAAGCACTGAGCCACACCAGCCAGCCCTTCCCCTCTCCATCACCCAGAGGAGTCATCCTTATTCTACAATCTCCGGGCTAGCTGTCACCTCGTCCTGGAAGTTTCCCCTCCCTCCCCAGCCTGACTGAGGTGCCTCTCCCCTGGCCCCGTGGTGAGGAGCTGGTCCGTGGTTCGGCACTGCTCGGACAACAGAACGCTCATTTACATGTCTGTTTCTTGCAAGCTCCTTCACGGAGGGGACAAGCTTTTATTGTCATGCTTGATAAATGAGAAATAGTAAGAATGAATTGATGTGTGGCCTTGGTCCCTGAACACACCTCAAGTTTCGCCCTTGCCACCACCCCCATATAACTAGATGTTCGCGTCTGGAGCGTCCGAAGGTGCAGCAGGCCCATAGCTCAGGGGTGCAGGGTGGGACCCCAGGCCTCGTCCTAACACACACAGCTTATCGGTAGGAGGCAGGGACGTAGCTTGTTCCGAATCCAGATGGTCCCAGGTCTCTACTGTTTTGTGGAGTCAGGGCGGAACCGGACCCAGCGCCCCTGAAGGTGGAGACGCTCGGGGCCCCACCCGGAGGGCAGCCTGGTCCGCCCGGTGCTGGGCCAGCCGCAGCGAGGTGTCCGGTGACTCGGCGGCACAGAAACTGTTTTCTCGCCGCGCTCTGCCCCCCCCCCCCCACTCCAGCACTGCGGCTGAGAACTCCCGTAGCCCAGTCCTGCCCACGGCCCGGCACGTTACCTGCGAACAGGGCGCCCATTGTTTTCCACACAAAAATGAGCAACAAACGGGGTTCTAATCATAAAACCTAGTTTTGTGAAGTGGATCTGGCTGCCTCTGCTCGGGTGCCTGGTGCTGCCCGCAAGCTAAGGGCCTGGATCACGGCGCGGGCTCCCCGCAGACCCCCAGTGCCACCCCCAGGGACTCCTGCCTCTGGTCGGCCTGCCGCAAAGCTGACCCAGGCTCGTCTCGGGGACCCTGTTCCTTTCGGCCCAACCTGAGCCCAGTAGGACTGGTTCTTACACATCTGACACATCTGAGCCCCTCAGAGAGACACTGCGCTTGCTACGAGGAGAGGGATGACGGCTTGCCCTCCGTGGTGTGAGTGGGCATCGCCCGTCAGGGCACTGCCGCGCGGAGGCACCCTGGAGCCTTGTTCTGCTCCTGGGACACATGACAGGCCTTTCTGTTTCCAGGGAGGTCTGTTTCCTCCTCAACATCTTTGAGGTTTTATTCCCCTCATTTCGTTGTCACAGCAGCCTGAATGGAGGGACGGACCAGTGGATTTCTTGCGGAAACACAGTTCAGTGGTCAAGTTGTCCTGTTCTTCTCTGCTTCCTGAGTGTGCTAACGTCCCCCTGCACACGCTGTGCTCCGCTTCCCGGGTGTGCTAACGCACCGTCCCCTGCACACGCTGTGCTCCGCTTCCCGGGTGTGCTAACGCACCGTCCCCTGCACACGCTGTGCTCCGCTTCCCGGGTGTGCTAACGCACCGTCCCCTGCACACGCTGTGCTCCGCTTCCCGGGTGTGCTAACGCACCGTCCCCTGCACACGCTGTGCTCCGCTTCCCGGGTGTGCTAACGCACCGTCCCCTGCACACGCTGTGCTCCGCTTCCCGGGTGTGCTAACGCACCGTCCCCTGCACACGCTGTGCTCTGCTTCCCGGTGTGCTAACGCACCGTCCCCTGCACACGCTGTGCTCCGCTTCCCGGGTGTGCTAACGCACCGTCCCCTGCACACGCTGTGCTCCGCTTCCCGGGTGTGGTAACGCACCATTCCCCTGCACACGCTGTGCTCCGCTTCCCGGGTGTGCTAACGCACCGTCCCCTGCATACGCTGTGCTCTGCTTCCTGAGTGTGCTAACGCACCGTCCCCTGCACACGCTGTGCTCCGCTTCCCGGGTGTGCTAACGCACCGTCCCCTGCACACGCTGTGCTCTGCTTCCCGGGTGTGCTAACGCACCGTCCCCTGCACACGCTGTGCTCCGCGTCCCGGGTGTGCTAACGCACCGTCCCCTGCACACGCTGTGCTCCGCGTCCCGGGTGTGCTAACGCACCGTCCCCTGCACACGCTGTGCTCCGCTTCCCGGGTGTGCTAACGCACCGTCCCCCTGCATACGCTGTGCTCTGCTTCCTGAGTGTGCTAACGCACCGTCCCCCTGCACACGCTGTGCTCCGCTTCCTGAGTGTGCTAACGCACCGTCCCCTGCACACGCTGTGCTCCGCTTCCTGAGTGTGCTAACGCACCGTCCCCTGCACACGCTGTGCTCTGCTTCCCGGGTGTGCTAACGCACCGTCCCCCTGCACACGCTGTGCTCTGCTTCCCGGGTGTGCTAACGCACCGTCCCCTGCACACGCTGTGCTCCGCTTCCCGGGTGTGCTAACGCACCGTCCCCTGCACACGCTGTGCTCCGCGTCCCGGGTGTGCTAACGCACCGTCCCCTGCACACGCTGTGCTCCGCTTCCCGAGTGTGCTAACGCAACGTCCCCCTGCACACGCTGTGCTCCGCTTCCCGGGTGTGCTAACGCACCGTCCCCCTGCACACGCTGTGCTCCGCTTCCCGGGTGTGCTAACGCACTGTCCCCTGCACACGCTGTGCTCCGCTTCCCGGGTGTGCTAACGCACCGTCCCCTGCACACGCTGTGCTTCGCTTCCCGAGTGTGCTAACGCAACGTCCCCCTGCACACGCTGTGCTCCGCTTCCCGGGTGTGCTAACGCACCGTCCCCCTGCACACGCTGTGCTCTGCGGACCGCTCCTGCCAGGCTCTGTCTCCCAGTCCATTCACACCACCCCACCAGCTGCTCGTTCCAGCCCAGTGCACCCCGGAGTCTCTCACGGAAGCCGCAGTCGTGTATTACAAAAGCTGTGAGCTCTGCTGTCAGACTTCACTTCCAACCCCAGGTCTGCCTCCTACGAACCACGTGGCGTCCCATCTCTCGGCCTCTGCTCCTGTACTGGGAAGCGTGCAGAGCAGCAGCTCATCGTAGGGGGACGGTGAGAACAGCATGTGGAGTGCAAAGGGAAGGTCGTTACAAGCTGCCAACCCACGTGCACACGCGAGGATTTGGGTAGTTATGACGTGGAGGGCTCCGTGCTGGCTCGGGGCCATTTCCAGCACTAGGATGTAGGGTGTTTGCAGTCTAGCATCTTGCTATCTATAAGAGGGGATAATGTCCGAACCCTTGTGCACTGTACATGGCAAGATGTATTGAGTCTTATGAGAAATACAAAATACAGCGAAAGCAAATAGGACAGCTAACCAGGAGTGTGTGAGTGCATGTGACAGTGAGCATGCACGAGCACAAACATGTTTGCTAAGCCCCTGTAAATGTGCAAGGCTTCCTACATGCTCATTTGTAATTAGAGCGCATCCAAGAGAGAAGATTCCTCTCTGCGCCTGGAATACGTGTGATCTGTGAGCATTTCTACGGCAACATGGGAAAAGGAAGAAGTAGAGCCATGGTCCCAAACCCATTCCAGTCCGAGCTGTCACAGGGAAAGCAAATGGACCCAGTGGGCGAAGACATGGAAGTCACCCCCATGGAAGGGCTCTGCTGTGGATTCAGATACTCACTGGGGCTCTTTCCTTTGCTCCCGGTCCCGGGGAAGAGAAGGACGTGGGCGAGTGAGGCTGGGAGTGGACTTCGTGGACTTGCTGGGCAGTCGCAGCAGAGACTATGGTAGATGAGTTCAGCAGGAAGTACTTTATTTTATTTATTTTTAAATATTTCTTTCTTTATTGATTTTAGAGAGAGAGGAAGGGAGAGAAAGAGAAACATCGATGAGAGAGAACATCGATTGGCCGCCTCCTGCATGCCCCCCGCTGGGGATCAGGCCCACAACCCGGGCTTGTGTTCTGACCGGGAATCGAACTGGCGACCTCTTGGTGCATAGGTCAACGCTTAGCCACTGAGCCACACCGGCCGAGCAGGACGTATTTTAGACAGAGGAGTAGGGTACCCCAAATCTTTGGGAGGGCTGGAACAGGAGCCATCTGGGGCTCCCGGAACACTGCAGAACCCACCTGTCCACGGAGCTGCTGCCTTCGCTACTGTCAGAGTTTGGGGGAGTCATCAAGGTCCAGCGGTGGAACCTGGGCTCGAAGGAACAGCCCCTGAGCTGCTCTCCCAGGTCTGGGAACGGGCCGGGGGCTGCCCTGGGCGGCTCACGGCACTGTGCCTGGCTGGGCACGCACGCCTCTGCAGTTCCGAAGCACTACCCCCACCCTTGCCTGGCCTGGGCGACCTTGTGGACGTTCATCTCTGGGCTTCGGTTTTCCATCTGCAAAATCCAGTCATTCCACCTGTCAGGCTCCTGTGAGAGCCAAGGGAAAACACGGGGAAGGGCTCAGTGAAGCACCCCCTGCCCAGCTCTTCCTTCCCGCCTCGGCCTGGCAGTGCAGTGTGGTGTTGGCTGTGCTGGGCTGCGCCCCCACGCCCTCCAGGCCCCCTCGTCCGGTCGGGAGGCTTGCGATGCTCACGATGCTCATAGATTGTTAGCTAGATCGTTAGAGCCAGAGAGAGTCAGAATCTCCTCATTTTTAACACCCTAGGGCCCCTGTCGCTGTTTTCCCCAAGGGACCCAGTGTTTTGGAAAGCTGTGTTTAAAAGAGTGCATCTGCTAAGCAATAATTAATTTGTACTCATGCTTTTTAAAAATCAAAGGCGTTCCACAGGGAGACCTTCTGACGGGCATGAATTACCCGACGCTTCTGAAGAGGCGCTTTTCCTGCGTGGAAGGAATAGACTTTGTGTCTTCAGTCAAAAAACAAAAACAACACAAATGGATATTTCAGTTGGCTTGAGTGGCCTCACCTTGGGGACGCACACAGTTTCCATTTGGCTGTTGTGACTGATGCACACACACATGCACACACACGCACACACACTTCCCGTGAGAGCGCAGGCCTCAGAGCTGGCTGCACTGACTAGCCCGAGCCAGGTGTGTGCTTCAGCCCACCGAGACGTGTGAGCAGGGGTGGGGGAGGGGACATTCTGCAGATGGAAGCTGAGTATCATTGCCCGAGGAAGGTAAGAAGCATGCTGGGAGGCCGAAACCCAACAAAGGCCCTTGCTTCTAGAACTTTCCATTCAACCTTCAGGGGAAGCCTGGGAGGTTGGCAGTAGATGTGGAAAGCAAGGCTTAATGAAGCCTGCGTTTGTATAGCAAAGGCCCCTGTCGCACAGCAGGTGGGCAGCAGGTCTGGGCCTCCTGGCCCGCAGGGTGGTGTTCTCTCCACAGGCTGAGACTCACTGATGCTCGACCACCAGCCTGTTCTCCTTGGCTCTCTGGCTCCCCCTGGAAGTCCTCTGCCCCTTCTCCCTCTTCCTCTCTAGGCTCAGCCTTTCTTACCAGAGAGTCCCCAGGGCCCAGGCTGTCAGAGAGGCATAGTCCCAGCAGAGACCCTTGAAAGGCACCAGGGCCACGGGCTGGCAGCTTCCCACCGTGGGCTGGGGCAGAATTACCGTCAGGAATGAGAACGGAATCACGTCGTCAGCACACCCAGAACTGCAGAACCAGCGCCGGGGTATCTTCCGTCCCTTTGCGCCAGGTTTCTCTCTCCCACCGCCTGGCTTCATGGAGACCCAGGTGGCCCCTGGAAATCCTCTCTGAGTGGGGTTCCAGGGAGGTGCAGGGAGCTGGTGACTATGCTGGCGCTTGTGCAGGGCAGTTTGACAGAGGGACGCGAAGACGAGGTGGAGGGCAGTGGGGGTCCAGGAGCGGGTACCCAGTGAAGGCAGCCTGCAGCTCTACAGGCATGTGCGGGAGGAGCAGGGGAGGCTCTGTTCCCTTTCTCGCCGTGGCAGTGAGCAAGGATGGACCCATTTGCTTTCATCGCCTCGCAAATGGAGGGCTGAATCTCACTGGCCCCACCAGGGAATGTGGGCGCTGGAAGTCCTGTGCGGGAGGGGCCGCCTCTGCAGAGGGAGCTGGGAAGGGGAACCTGGAGGGAAGAAAGAGCAGAGCTTCCGCAGCGTCTGTGCTGGTTCTGTGGCTCTGAGCTCCGGGGTGACCTTGGGGAGATGGTCCGAGAAGCCAGATTCCATTCAGTTCAGAAAAAGAATGTTTTCTGACATACCTTTAACCTGAAATGCGTGGAGTGAATTCCTGCGTGCCGCATGGATGTTCTCCATGGGCGACGTCACGCTGAACGTCCAGGGCTGAGCCGGGCCGGTTCGGCTGGCAGTGCGTGGGTCCTCCTGCCGCTCCTGGGCTCTGCAGGGGCCTGGGGTGCATGTGTCTCAGATGGTTGGCCGAGGAAGGTCAGGATCAGCAACCGTGGCCTCTGGAAAGAAGGGGCCCCCGGCAGCCTCTTGCTTTCACTCAGTTGGGGTGAGAACAGTAGATTTGCTGCCAGAGGAAGGCCCAGGGCTGATGCTCCCTCAGCACACGGGTCCGTGCAAACCTGGCAAAACACTCGCAGGCAGAGCGACCTTGGGAGTTTCTCGGCTGCTCTGTGCTTCAGTTTCCACTCTGCCAACAGACAGAAGGAGAGGGCCGACCTCGAAGGAGAAGTGTAAGGATTAAATGAGAAAATGCCAGCCCCCAGCTGGGTGGCTCAGTTGGTTAGAGCATCATCCAGATACGCCAAGGTTGTAGATTTGATCCCTGGTCAGGACACACACAAAGAATCAACCAATAAGTGGAACAACAGATCAATGTTACTCTCGCCTCTCTCTCTCTCCCTCTTCCTCCCCCTCTCTCTAAAACCAATAAGTTAAAAAAAAACAAAAGCCTTCAGTGTATGGGACATATGAAACGCTCAAGAAATAATCGTTGTTAGATCCTACTTCTGGTTTTTCTGCCCCCACAGATGAAACTGGTATAAACCATCACGTGTCTTTCAAATTCTGATGGGAATGACCAGGGAGATGAGTAACTTCTAATGCCCTATGGCAATTGTAACTGTGGCCCTTTCTCTTCCCAAACAACAGCAGCCTCTTTCTAGGCTATCTGGTCAACCCCCCTCCAACACCCAGCACCTGCTGACCAGGCCGGTCACTCCTAGGGGACGTCTTTCTTAGTCCTCCCACCCCTGCAGGACCCTTGGAACTCGCTCTCATGCCTCCTTCATGTTCTGTGCATCCTTTCCCGACATAGAAGAGCTACTAAGCGATTAGTGGAGTGATTACTATCAACGCATGACGAGGCTAGAACCACCACCACAGGGGCTGCTTCTGTTTTGCTCACCACTGCCCGGCACACCGCAGCCACCGAGGAGCGTGAACTGTGAACATCGACTCGTCCATGAGAAGACTGTTACTGGAAGGGAAGACTTCATCTTCTCTCCGCCGGACAAGGGGACCGCTTGGAGAGCCTGGCCCTTTAATCATTTGGATCCAACTGACTTTGCCACACACCTCGATGTTCTTATGTTTAAGAATCTGTGCTCTGTGCCACATGTTCCCCCTGTTCCCCCATTTTAATAATAAATGCTGGACAGAGGCTCGGTTCGAGGCAGAATCGAAGACATCTCCCTTGGGCAAGAGAGACAGGCAGGCGACAGTAGACGCTGTCAGGGAGTGGGGAACAGATGGCCTGCTTAATGAGAGTCCCCGCTGGCTCCTGCTGCCCAGTCCAGGTCCAGGGGACCCGGGCGAGTCTTTCTCAGGGCTCTCCACACAGATGTTCCTGCCCGCCTGCTAACTGGGAGCTGGGGGAACGGGCCGCAGCACAGCTCCGCGGGCGCAGGAGGCTGGCCAGACTCCGCCGGCCGCAAACGGTGCCTCTAATTAGGCGGCTGCTGAGGCAGGGCGCTCGCAATCCAGGGTGTAGTCTTGCTCACGCCGGAAGCATCTTCCAGCCGAAAGTGGTCTGAGACGGGCGGGAAGAGGAGGGAAGGGGCTGGGGCTGGGGGGAGGGCAAGTGTGCAGATGAAAGGTTGGAAAGACAGGATGAGGGGGAGAGAGAGAAAGGAGAGAAGAGATAGGAAGGAAGGGGGGAGGGGAAGAGGAGTGTTCGGTCTTCACTTTCTAGGACTAGGAAGATCACCAAACGTCATTTCAGGAGGCTTGAGCCCCCATCCTTGGTATAATAACTCTGAAAAACAGTTTGGTATTATCTACCAAAGCTACACCTATGCCCAATCTCTGACCCAGGCAACCGCTCCAAGGTTTATATTGAATATACCTGCCCACCAAGGGCATGCACCAGAATTTTCATAGCAGATCTGTTCATACAAGGCCACATTGGAATGTGTAATGTCCATCCTCAGGAGCATGGAAAACACACAGCAAGTTTTAAAAGAAAATAGCAAGAGACAGCTGGTAATAGCAACTACATGGCACTTTGTTGAGCAAAACAAGACAGGTACAGGAAAGGGACATTCTGTAACATTGCATCTTTTTTTTTTTTTTTTTTAATCCTCACCCTAGGATATTTTTTCCATTTCTCATCAGATGGAGTGGGAGGAAGAGAGAAAGAGGGAGGGAGAGAAACATTGATGTGAGAGAGACATATCGACTGGTTGCCTCCTGCACCAGCCGACCAGGGCTGGGGATGAACCGCAACCGAGGTACGTGCCCTTGACCGGAATCAAACCTGCGACTCATTGGTCCGCGGGTTGATGCTCCAACCGCTGAGCCGGGGCTTACCGTTTCATCTTTTTATTAAGTTCAAGAACAGGCAAAACTGACCTAGGGAGACAGAAGTCAGTATGGCCACTTCTTCTCAGGGAGGGGTACAGGGGGGCTTTGGGGCAGTCAGTGTTTTCTATCTTGATCTGAGTGTGGTTACACGGATGTAAAACTATGCCAGAAGTGAGCCAGCTGTATGCCGAGTGGGCAAAAATGCTACCCGGCAGTTCAGATTTGACTAAGTAAGGAAGAAAATCATTCACAAGTTATGTGTCTTAACCATTTCTTTGGTGAATCGCCTGGGCATTTTCCAGACCCAGATTTCAGTTGGAATGTTTGTTCTCATTTCACGAATTTGGAAAGCGTTGTCAAATAGCTGTGCCTCCGAATCCTTGTCTAGCTGTTAGTTTCAAATCCTTCTCTGGTTCATCACCTTTCATCCTCTCATTCATGATGATTTTATGCAGAGAGGGCTCAAGTGTGAAGTCATCAAAGGGACTGTCTATCTTTTCTCTTAGCTCTTTCTTCCATCGACGATTTTTGTTTTCTTCCCAATTTTCTTACTTTTGAGAAACTGATAGGAGGCGATATAGCTGGAGAGTGAGGGGAGAGGAGAGAAACAGGACTGGGGAGGCAGCAGCGGTCAGGTAACAAGAGTTTTTAGACCTGGAATGCTCGCTAATGGACAGTGGAGAAGTGGGCAGAACAGTCGTGCAAGTCAACTGGTGTGTGGTGAGGTCACTTTGGCCGCTGGGTGGGGAGGTGGCACAGAGGTGGAGAGGGGGGGGCCTTAGGGACCTGCTTTAGCACTTGGTTCCCGGGGACCTGCTGGCTGGATATGGGGTGAGGAGGGGGTGGGGCTCGGTGAACAAGTCCTGGCTGAAGACAGTTGAACACTCACTCATGTGTGTCCCCTGAATTTTGGATTTCTGGGTTTGTATATTTATTTGTACTTTTAACTCTTTATCAGCACAACTTGTTTTTGATGGTTCCGTTGAGGCTGGAATTTTATTCCCCTTACCCAATAGTGTATCCCTCTGTACAAATATTCTGAGTAATCTCTCACCCCCTCAATGATTTCTGGGGCGTCTCTTCTCAATCAGAAACCAGTTGTGTTTCTCAAACACACTCCTCTAATATCTCTGTCCGTTGGCTGTTATCACACAAGTTTGATGGTAGTATATTTTGATTCATTTACTTTTTTATAGGAAAATTCTTTTCTAGTCACTCTGAAAACATTCTCTGCAGTTTTCTTATTAATCGTTTTGGTTTGTATTCTTACTTTTCCTCCAGGTGAGCTTAAGAATTAAGGCAACATCTGTTAGTTTTCTTATCTCCAACGAGAATATAATTGGAATTTAATTAAGCCCATGAATTTCAGAAGAAATAATGTACACATTTCTCACACATGAGTATTTTTGCCTATATATTAATATATATTTAAAAGTTTGTTGTTATTTTTCGGCAACATTTTGGGTGTATCTCATAGATTCTCTTTATTCTTCAAAAAGTTTCTATTCCTCAGAATTTTATGTTTTGGTTACCATTATAAAATGTTTTTTTCTTTTTCCCATGGATTATTATTATTTTTTATTTATTTTTATTAATTTATTTTTGTTACAGATGTTTCTCCATTTTTTCCCCATTGACACCCTCCTCCCCATGGCCCCACCCTATCCTCAGTTTTGTTGTCCATGTCCATTGGTTATGCATACATGCATATAAGTTATGTCGTTTATCTCTTCCCTCCCCGCAATAACCCTCTTCTGAGGGTTGTCAGTCTGTACCCTACTTCCACGTCTCTGGGTCTACCCTATGCCTCAGGCTGTTATGTTAATTATATTCCACAAATAAATGAGATGATGTGGTATTTGTCTTTCTCTGTTTGGCTTGTTTCACTTAAGATAATACTTTCCAGGTCCCTCCATGTCATCTCAAAGGATAAGAGATCTTTCTTTCTTACAGCTGCATAGTACTCCATTGTGTATATGTACCACTACTTTTTTATCCATTCATCTACTGATGGATACTTGGGCTGTTTCCAGATCTTCTAAATGACAGCTTTGCAGGATAGAGTAATCTTGGTTGTAGGTTCTTGCTTTTCATCACTCTGAATATTTCTTGCCACTCCCTTCTGGCCTGCAAAGTTTCTTTTGAGAAATCAGCTGACAGTCTTATGGGAACTACCTTGTAGGAAACTAACTGCTTTTCTCTTGCTGCTTTTAAGATTCTCTCTTTGTCTTGAACCTTTTGCATTTTGATGATGATGTGTCTTGGTGTGGGCCTCTTGGGGTTCATCTTGTTTGGTACTCTCTATGCTTCCTGGATGTGTATGTCTGTTTCCTTCACCAAGTTAGGGAATTTTTCTGCCATTATTGTTTCAAATAGGTTTTCAATTTCTTGTTCTTTCTCTTCTCCTTCTGGCACCCCAAGATGCAAATGCTGGTATGCTTGAAGTTCTCCCAGAGGCTCCTTACACTATCCTCATTTTTTTTTTTTTGGATTCTTTTTGCTTTTTGCTCTTCTGATTGGGTGTTTTTGCTTCCTTATATTCCAAATCGATGGTTTGCTTCTTGGCTTTACTTACTCTACTATTGAACCTGTGTAAATTATTCTTTATTTCAGTTAGTGCCTCCTTCATTTCTGACTGGTCCTTTTTTATGCTCTTGAGGCCCTCACTAAGTTCGCTGAGGTTCTCACTAAGTCCATTGAGCATCCTTATAAGCAGTGTTTTGAACTCAGCCTCTGTTAGGTTGCTTATCTCCATTTCACTTAGTTCTTTTCCTGGAGTTTTATTCTGTTCTTTCATTTGGGACCTGTTTCTTTGTCTCCTCATTTTGGCTGCCTCCCTGTGTTTGTTTCTGTGTATTACTTAACAAGATGTATGGGGCTAGCTGAGACCAGATGCTGCTTGTTTGAAAGAATTTAGGAAAACCTGAAGCAGGATCCAAGACAGGCCAATCTTATGGTTAAGCAAGTGGCAACAGCTTGGGTGGGCCTGAAAGTTGGGTGGGGCGGGGCCTCAGGGAGTCACCAGGGCGGGGCTACCAGTGTGAGCCAGGTTGCTGGAGTCCCAGGTATGGAGACTGTCTGCCGCCCCAGGGAAGGGCTCACCAAAGGAACAAAGGCCTCTGACAGCACGTTTGTCCCAGAGAAAGCCCCCTCTCCAGCCCTCGTTTCAATGCCAAACAGCTCAGTTCTTCCTTGTATGTCTCTGGCGTGCCTCAAGCTGCTTCCCCTCTGAGTTTAGAGGGAGCAAGTCCGAGTAAGTCTGTGCGCGGGCCCTTTAAGAGGAGCTGCCTGGGGCTCCAGCTGCCTCAGCCTCCCTGAGCCTCAGTTCCTGCTGGTTTTTCCAGCCAGAAGTGATGGGGATTCTCTTCCTGGCACTGGAACCCTGAGCAGGGCACCTGGTGTGGGACGGGGACCCCTCAGTCCTCAGGGAGGACCTTCCCAGCCAAGGTGTCCTCCTGATTTTTATCTGCCACACGTGGGTGTGGGGCCAGCCCGTCCCCTCTGCCTTCCTACCAGTCTCCATGTGGCTGCTGCTTTAATTCCGTAGTTGTAGGACTTCCGTTCAGCTCAATGTCAGGCGGTTCTGAATGATGGTTGTTCTGTAGTTTAGTTGTAACTTTGATGTGGTTGTAGGAGGACGCGAGAGCGCGTTTACCTACTTGCCATCCTGACCGGAAGTCTCTCATGGATTATTATTGATACATATGAAATATACAGATTTTAAAAATACCTTCTATGAAGTTACTTTACAAAACTAACTTCAAAGATATGTTTCAAAAGTTGACTCTCTGGAGTTTTACAAGAATATAATTGCATTATTGTGCAAAGTTATCATTTTGTTATATTTTCAATGATTGTTTCTCTTCTTCATGTTTTGTGCTAATTGCATTGCTGAGAAGTTTCAGAATAGTGCTAAATGGTAATGATGACAATGAGCCTCTCGTTTGCTTGCTTTTTCCTTTGGTTTTAATAGGAATTCTCTTCAGTTTTACATTTTAAGGGTAATGTTATTAGTTAGTTTAGGATATAAAGTCTTACTATGTTAAAAGTTTTTTTATTTCCAATTTCCTCTCGAAAACACAAATTTGAGGATTAGACTGTATTTTGTTGTTAACAGCTTTTCTTCCTCTATTAAATTTGTTATTCCAGTTTTTTTCTTAAATATATTCAAATGAAATGTTAATAAAGCTCTTTATAATAAATGCTCTTTGCTTTCTTGGAAAAGTTTTATTTGGGCATTATAAATAATTTTTTTAAAGTTTGCTGCTGAATTTGGTATCTTTGCAGTAAGTTTTGACATCAGAAAGTGTAAGTACTCTTTTTTTTTTTCCTTTTTAAGATGATTTTGGCTGTTCAGGGTCCCATAAGATTTCATGAACTTTAGGAAGGATTTTTCTATTTTTGCAACAACAACAAAAAGTCACTGGAATTTTTATAGGGATTGCACTGAACTGGAAATCACTTTGATTCCTTTGGTTTTAAATTATATATCCAACTATATTTAGTTTGTCTGATAAGTCCTGTGTCTGCAGTCACTGTGGGTATGATGAGCTGTATCTTCTGTCTTAAAATATGGTGGCTTAATTCTTCACATATGTCCTGTGATTTACGATTGTGAGATAATGCTTTGTGAAACATCATCTATGAGGGTTTTGAGATGTAAATGTAAGACGCATTCCTCCAGACAAGAATACATTTGCTACTGCCAGTGACTTAGGAAGGATTGTCATTCTAGGGTTTTTTAAACAATATTTTCTATTTTATTTTTGAGGGCAATGGTCGAGGTAGTTAAAACTCATGCAGGTGTAAAATCAGTGTTAAGGATCCCTGGGTTAAGTCTTTTGTCTTTTTCTACTAATTAATTCATTAATTAATTTTACATGAGCCTGAGCCAAGTCCAAGAGAGACCAGAATCCATATTGTCTATCTCTGAGGATGTGTGTGTGAGTAATCTTAGTTCATCAAGGATGGTATTGTCTTTGAAGGGTTTTGGCTTTATGCAAGGGTCTCCCATCTGTGTTTCAAGGTTTTATCTTCTGATGTGTCTTGCCCAATCAAACATAAAACCCTTTAAAACTCACCTGTAGGTCGCCAGGCAATGATCTAAGTCCTGGGAACAGATGCTGCTGCAAGGCTCACTTATCTCTCTGCATTTGTTCTTTTTATTTTGTTTTTGTCCTTTTGAGATTTGTATGACTTCTGAGCCAGTGTTTAAAAACTCAAGTCCCATATTTGCCCAGATGGGATGGCTCAGTGGTTGAGCATTGACCCATGCACGGAGAGGTCCCATTTCAATTCCCGGTCAGGGCACATGCCCAGGTTGCAGGTTCCATCCCCAGTAGGGGGCGTGTAGGAGGTAGCTGATCAATGTTTCTGTCTCATTGATGTTTTTATGTATCTCCCCCTATCTCTTCCTCTCTCTCTCTAAAAATCAATAAAAACATTTTTTTAAAAAAAGGCTCAAGCCCCATATTTTATTTGTCATTCTGAGAAGTCTCTAGATATCTAATGTTGTCATAGTCTCATCATTAGAATCCAGGAATTACTCCCAGAGTTTAAATAAGAATTCTACTTTATTTATTTGTAATTCACAAATATCTGCCTTTAACATGATCATATCCCCCTTTCTTGATGTTGATTTTGGTGTTACTTTAGTTGGTTTTTTTAAAAAAATAAATGCTTAGTTACTCTAATTACAATATTTTCTATTTAATAGTAGAAGCTTTTAACGGATTTGACTTTAGGTCAATGGTAACCTTTCCCCATTGATTTTGATAAATATTTTTCTCATTTTGGCTATTTTCTAAACAGCATGTAATTATCATTTTTATTTCTCCTTTGAAGCAATCCTTATTTAATAGAATGTTGTTTGATTTTCAGGTGGTTTTCTCACATTGTGTTGATAATACTTTGTGGTTAATTTCTAGCTGAAATGCAGCTACCAGAGAATGTGACCCCTACAATGTCTACAACATAATTAAATCCTGTAAACATCACACAGATGCTTACAAAGGTGCATTTTCTCTTTGGTGGTAATATAATTGTATAGATACATTCTTACCTTTATTATACCATATAAATGCTTAGATCTTCTATATCGTTCTCTTCTTTTTACATCCTGTTCTTTCAAAGGCTGCTAAAGGTGCTGTGAAGTCTTTCACAAAGCGTGTGCTGTTATAAATTCCTCATCCAATGTATAAAAGTCTTTTCATAGTTTGTATTATTTTTAGACCTTTAAAAGGTATAGTTCTTTCATCTTAACTCTGGAATTACTATTGTATCAATTTAAAATTACCTTTGGAAACAATTTTTGCCTTGAATTATTTTTCTGCTGTTATTATTAATCATTCTTGAAGCATTTTTGTTTCAATTTGCTCAAACTTTCATTTTTTCCCCCCAAGATATAATTTGCATACTATACAATGTATCTATTTAAACTGTACAATTCAGTGGTTTCGGTATATTTTCTCAGAGTGGTGCAACCATTGCCACAATCTGTTTTAGAATAAAATCGAAGCCCTGCACCCATTAGCAGTTACTCCTCATATTCCTCCCCACCCTCCACCCCTGAACCCCAAGACAATTTTGAACATTTCATATGCATTGAGTCATATATATGTGGTTTTTGTATCTAGCTTCTTTCACTTAGCACAATGTTTTCAAGGTTTATCCATGCTGTAGAATGTATAAATACATTTTTATTGCTGAATAATATTCCATTATATGGAGACCTCGTATGACTTATCCGTTCATTGACTGGTGAGGGACATTTGCATTTCTACCTTTTGTCTATTGTGAATAATGCTGCTATGAACATTTGTGCACAGATATTTTCATGCACAAAAGATTTCATTTCTCATGGTGCGTGCCTACCCAGCCAGGCGCCCCTACCATATTGATTTAATCAAGAAGACTTGCTCTGTGCTGTCACAGTGATGATTTCTTTTCCTTGTATTTTTGGTTACTGATTATTCAAGCAACATCAACTTTTATTGAGTTACTGACCATTAGTCCCATGTTTCTTGGGTTCTTTCCCTGCCCTGTTTCTTCTTCCATGACTATTTTCATAAAGAGCCTTTTAAAGGTAAACATTGTGAGACCTCACACATCCAAGAATATATTGCCTATTCATTTTAACTCATAGGTTAGTGGAATGTAAAATATAAGTTTAAAATTCTCATCATACAACACTTTAAAACATCATGCCATTGTCTTCTGGCATTTGGTACTAATTTAAAAATTCTGATATAAATAATATCAGTAAACATTACATATCACTTCCTATGTGCCAGGTAATATTATAGCGACTCACTGCTTCTCAAGACCTTCATCAAAGCGGGTGTTGTTATTATGAGCCCTTTTTATAGAAAAGGAAACTGAGGCACAATCGAGGTGAATAACGAACACAATGATATGTCGCTAGAAATGGTCCAGCTGGGTCTGACTCCATAGTCTGGGGCTTGAGTCTGGCCACGAGGTCATGTTGCTTCAAAAGCCAATTCTTACCCATTTGTGCTTTCTGCTGTTCCTCTCTAGAAGCACGTCCATTTCCCTCCTTATCTTTAGGTGCTTCCGTTTCACTCCATAGCTGGTGAGGGATTCTCTTTTCTACCTTGTTTGATATTTTATGTGTCTTTTTTTTAAAAATATTTTGTCTTATTCTTATTACTTTGGGGACATTTTTGCTCATTGTGATAGTTCATTTTATGGGTCAACTTGACTGGGCCCCAGGGTTCCCAGATATTTGGTCAAATATTGTGTGTGTAGGTACGGGGGTGTTTTTGGATGAGACTAACATTTGAATTAGTAGTCAAAGTAAAGCAGAGTGCCCTTCCTGGTGTGGGCGGGCCTCATTCAATCAGTTGAAGGCATGAATAGAATAAAAAGGCTGAGCCTGTCCTGAATGAGAGGGGACTCCTCCTGATGGACGGCCTTTGACCTGGGACACCTTTCTTTCCCCTGCCTTCAGACTTGGGCTGAAACATTGGCTCTCCCTGGGTTTTGAGTCCTGCTGGCCTTCAGACTGGAACTACCCCCTCCCTCTCCTGGTCTCCAGCTTGCCATCTGCAGGTCTCGGGACTGGTCAGCCCCCATGATCACCTGAGCCAGTTCCTCATAATACATTTATAATTAGTTCAGTGTCTCTAAATATTTTAATTCCTCAATTTCAATTTTCATCTTGTTCTGAAATTTCTATACTTCTTGTATTGGTCAGTGATTATTATATTAATGCTGCATAACAGTCCATCGCAAGTGTCATGGCCTTTAACCATAGCGTGTATTTCTCACTCCGGGGTTCACGGATCGGCTGGGATGGCTCGCTTGGGGCTCCCAGGTCTGCGTGCTGGTCAGATCAGCTCTGTCCCACAGTCCCTCTGGGGCTCAGGAGGGTCATGGCTTCTTAAGATGTGTTCTTTCTGCAATCATGTTATTTAAAAGCACAAGAGGGAAAATCCAAACAGGCAGCCATATTTTAAATCTTGACGAGGAGACATTTGCTAACATTCCATTGAGCAAAGTGAAGTCAAAGCAAAGGGAAGCTCATCCATCTCCCTCAGTGTGTGGCGAGGGTGTGGATGCGGAACCACGGCAGGGACGGAAGCATCGGGCCGGCGGTTCCGTCTGTCACAGCCTTCCTAGTCACACTGCACAATACACTCACCTCACCCCAAGACCCCCAAAAGTTTCATCCCCTCAAACATCAAGCTCGCAGTTCAGAAAATCGTGTTCTCTGTTATTGGAACTTGAAGAGTACCTATGAATGATACTCTTGTCTTTTTCTTCAGAGTACAGAATCGATTGAAAACTTGTGCAAAGAATCTGCAATATTAGCTTCGCTTCAGGCACAGCTGGATTGTAGAATGCGGATTTCGTCTAAGTCTTTCGGGGGTTCCCTTTAAAAAATTGCGCGCCTGCCTCTGGGGGAGTGGGGTCTGTCCGCAGTTTCACCACTGAGAGGATGTGAACCGAGGAGTGTCCCGCAGGCTGGTCGGGCAGGAGAGGGGGAGAGGCAAGACCGAGCCCGCACGCGCGGACCCTGGGTTCTCACAGTGTGGTCCCCAGGCCCGCGGTATCAATAAAAACCACCTGGCAGTTTGTGAAAAGTGAAAATTAATGGGCCCCACTCAAACCTGTGAAATCAGAAACTCGGGGCGTGGGGCCGGCATGCTGTGTTTTGACAAATTCTCCAGGTGATCTGCTGTCTGACATTTGGAAAGCACTGTTCTAGTCCCATGGTTCTCAGCCCTGCTGCGCGTTGGAACGGCCGGGGGGGGGGGGGGGGGGCGGTGTCTAGAAGCAGTTTCCCCTGTTTCCTGAGAAATGATTGGGTTCAGCCTGACAGTCGGTCCTGGGCAGGCACCCCGTGTTTCTGTTCCTCATAGCACAGTGACGCTTGTCACTGCCGGGCTCCTAACAGTGCCTCGTGCCCAAGTCTAGTGGGCACGGTGACGGTGGGCAGAAAGGGCTCTGGCTTTCGACTCTGACGACCAGAGTTCTAGCCCCCTTTGCCCCTCACTGCCACCGTGACCTCGTGCAATTCACTTAACCTCTGTGCCTTGATTTCCCTTTGGTAAAAACTCAACTGCCTACTTTCTAGGGTGAGAGAATCAAACGTGAGACACAGAAGAGAAGTGCTTTGCAGTTATTCTCTGCGATGCAACGAATCTGAGCGTCAGCAGCCTCTGTGCGTGTGCAGGGGCTCGGCCTCCGAGGCCTGGCTCCAACGTCACCAGCAGTTCCCAGACAGATGTCTGTTTATTCTCCTGGTTTGACAGTGGCCCCGGGATGGCTCTGCCCACCGTGTCACAGTGCGCCTTTCCCTGGATTACAGAATCCTCGCTGTGGCTTTAATTACTCAGCCTGCGGGGCTCCTCGGCGTTGCCTCTGGCTGGTGGTTTCGGGCTGGAGAGCCTGGCCGCGGGCGCAGGGCTTCCTGAGCCGTCCTGTGCGGCTGCACTGCATCGTCTCGTGGGCACTCACAGGCCTTTCCTGTCGAATGAGTAGATATCGGGGGGCACAGCGAGTGTTGTTCCCTAGGACCACGCCATCCTCTGCGTGGCTGCAGGGGTGACCCACTGGCACACAGCTCGGAGTGTTTTGGGCAAGGGTGCATCTAGGGCACCTTCTCATAGCGAGAGGGACATTTCAGAGAATGGACACTAAGCGATAGACGACAGCACACAGCAAGTGTGCAGTCAAGAAACCGAACTCGGTGATTTGGGCCACAAAAGTCCGTGTTCTGTACTTCACATCTTCCTCTTGAAGTTCCTCTCCCAGCCCACGGTCAGGGTAAAGACCGGGGCCGAAATTCCCATCAGCGTGTCCCTAACAGTGGGTGAGCCCCGCAGTGCCGTCGTCACCCTTGTGGGACTGCTGTGTGGGCGAGCAGCGTCTGTGGTCCAGGGCGGTGCAGTGGGCGCTTGATGACAGTATCTGATTAGGTAGGTGAGATCATCAACGCCCTTTCATTCAGCGGATATTTACTTATTCAGTATTAAGAGTAAATCAGGGTCTGTTTTGTTCATCAGCTTTTTTTGTTCATTATATTCCACAAATAAGTGAGATCATGTGGTACATGTCTTTCTCTGATTGGCTTGTTTTGCTTAGCATAATGCTCTCCAGGTCCCTCCATGTCATCTTGAAGGATAAAAGATCTTTCTTTCTTACAGCTGCATAGTACTCCACTGTGTATATGTACCACAGCTTTCTTATCCATTCGTCTACTGATGGGCACTTGGACTGTTTATAGACCCAGACACATAGAAAGGTGTACGGTTCAGACTGGCAAACCTCAGAGGAGGGGGGTAGGGGGTTGGATGAGATAAACCAAAGAACTTGTATGCATGTATGCGTAACCAAAGGACATAGACAACAATGCTGGGGGGGGGGCAGGATAGAGAGGAGGGTGCCTGTGGGGGAAAAAAGGAGAAATATCTGTAACAAAAAAAATTAATTAATAAAAATATAGTAAATTAAAAAAATAAATAAATTTATTAAAAAAGGAGTAAATCTGGGTGCTGGTGAGGAAAGATGTCAAGAATGTGTGAGAAATTGCCCTCCAAAGAATTGTTGCAAATATTCGTGGTGAATCAGTCTCTCTCTGTCTCTTTCACACACGCGCGCGCACACACACACAATCACACATATGTATACACAGTATGTATATGTAATATTAGTGGTACTTATATATACACATACATATATACATACACATATATGTGTGAAGAATGAGAATTGACATATATTAGCCCAATAGACTCTCATTTTTCACAGTAGTTGTTATATATATCCACACATAGACTTATGCATACACACACACACACACACACACACACACTATATATATGGTATATATGCACATAATATATATGTCTGTGTATATACATAATATTAGTGGTACTTATGTTCTCTCTATATATACATACACATATATGTGTGTGAAGAATGAGAATTGACATATATGTTAGCACAGTAGGTTCTCATTGTTCACAATAGTTATTACATATGCACACATAGATATGAGTATATATATATATACTGTAAATGGTGTATACGCACATGCTGTATATGTCTCTGTGTGTACATACGTACATGCCACAAGGCAGATGGATGATACTACATCAGGGGTTTTTGTTACCAGTCACTGAACGTAGGAAGGAGAAGGGAGAAGTGGGTCAGGGACCTGGTATCAGCAGAGCTGCAGAACGGGAGCAGGTGGCTGGCTGATGAGCAGCACCTGGATTCCCCTCGCCTTGGCCCCTCTGCGTCAGCCTGTCCGGCCACACTGCTTTCTCCATGGGGTGCAGCACATGGCCACCAATGGATTCTGCATTTTGAATCCTATTGCTCCCACTTCCAGAGTCTCCGTTTTGCTTCCTTCACCCCGGAACCAACCCCCTGAGACGGGAGGAAGGGAGCTGGGTGTCATGGCTCACCGCCTGGAGCTGGTGCAGTTGGGGAGATGGGTTTGCAGGAAGATAGCAGAGTCTGAACTCCATGCTGGGTCCCTGGAAAAGAAGCTGCAGGCAAACAAGTGGAAGGGAGGGGTTCTGGGAGGACCTAACAATTCATGTCCATTATAGCACAAACAAAATGCTTTAAAAAGAGCTATTTTTACTTTATTGCTACAATAAAATATTGTTACATTTTACTAGTATATTTGAGGTAAAGGGGGTGACAAGATCTTTCTAACTGCCCATTATCCTGGCATGTGAAGGGTAAAGCAATGTCGCACCTAGCTGGGGCTGGGGGCAGCACCCCGGAGGAGGGGGCACAGGCTTCTGCTGGTTGATGAGCAGGACAGGGACTGAGATCGGAGGCAGCTGCTCATCTTGCAACGTATGGGAGACAGAAGGATACAGTACAGCCAGACGGTCTCCAGGGTCGAATCCCAAATTTGTAATCCACCAGCTGTGTGCCCTCGAGGAAGTATTTACTAGTCTGAGCTCGCTTTTTACTCCACGTAAATTGGAGGGAAAGCATATCGTCCTCATGGCGAGGTTGTAGAGGTGAAGGAAAACCATGCCCGTAGGGGTCTGGCAGAGTAAGCGACCGATAATGCGAGCTTCCTTCTGCTGTCTGGGCTCATCCAGCCAGCTCGTGGCAGATGGGGACTTGGACCCAGAACTCTGACTTAGAGGCCAATGCCCTCCCCAGCTCAGTGCCCCAGCTCTCTGGACTGGCATGCTCTTCAAATCACTGCTGCCTCCCACCCTGCCCTGCCCTTGCCACACATGAGGCTCCCACGCTCAGGAGTGGGCCTGCCTTGAAGAGCACATAGGTCCTTCCGTGCTCCTACCCCCCTCACCGGAGACACATCAGTGATGGAGCCCGAGAGTGGCAGTGCTGACCTGTGAGGGCAGCGTGATTCACCCTAGGCTGGTGCCACCGGCACCTTTACCCATCCGTGCAGGACGGAGCCAGGCGAAGTTAGCATTCTTGGCCCACGGAGGTCCTGTTTCTCTTGATTAAAGATGGTCGCTTTGAAGAAACGATTAGGACTCTAGCGACATTCACTTAAAAGGGAGACCTGTCCACTTAGGCTAATCCGGCATTACACTGACCACCAGATGAAAGATGCCGAGGTGTGCATTGAGTGTTTGCATAAGACGCAGGAACTCACTGAGCCTCATCATCATTGTTACAACAAAATTAACAGCATGAAATAGAACAAAGACATGACAAACCTAGGTAAACTGTATTGAGACCTTTTGTGTGCCAGAAACTAAACATTTTCCATCCATTATCTTACTTTATCCTCCAATAACCCTATGAGATGGAGACCACTGTTGTCATCTCTCCTTTGCACAGATGAGGGAGGTGTAGCCTGGAGGTGCCTAATCTGTGAAATGGGTCAGGAGAGGACAGTTATGCTCACGAGGGGTGTGGAAGGGTCTTGATTCCTGTTCGGCAGTAGCATGATGGTGCTGGTTTCAGGGCTGAGTACAGGAAGGAAACCAGGATTCCCTTTGAAGGAAGGGACATCTGACAGCTGGTGTCTAGGGAGGGCCTTTGTGCTTCATCCAGATAGCCTGCATTTGCTCCCTTCTCCTAGCCAGTGTCTGCTCACGGGTTAGAAAGTGCAAGTAATTGTATCTGTTGAGAGTGGCTGGTAAAAATAATTCTCCTCTTCCCCCGGCTTGTGTTCTGCACCGTTTGAGAGGGGAAAGGAAGCCAGCGGATGACTGGAGAGGTACCAGCGTGGTTAAAGCCAGACCAGTGATGTGCCCTGGTAGACTGCACTGCGGGCTTCCTGACACCAGCTCTAGGATGAAGCAGACAGCGTTGGGGAAGGTCTCACCAACAGGAGGGGACTTTACACATAAACTGCCACGTGGTTGAGAGCATGTTCCTTTCAAAGAGAGAGCCTGACTGGAAGAGGCTGATCTGCACACTCCTGGTTCTTCCCAAGCTCACTCTCAGAACAACTGCCCCAGCACCCAGGAGAGGAGGGAGGAGGCATCAGCGAGGGCAGGGGCTGCACTAGTGGAGAGTAAGTCATGCAAGGACACATCAGGTTATAGGAATAAATAGTCCTCCACAGTCTGAGTGGAGAGGGCTGGAGGAGAGCTGCTGTGTGTGTGTGTGTGTGTATGTGTGTGTGTGTGTGCATTTGCACATGAGCACATGGGAACATGTACCTACATCAATATTTTTATTTTATTTCATTTTTTACCTTAAAAAGTATATATATTTAATCTTCACCTGAGGATATTTTTCCATTGATTTTTAGATAGAGTAGAAGGGAATGAGGGAGAGAATGAGAGAGAAACATTGATTGGTTGCCTCCCGCATGACCCCAACTGGGGCCAGGGATCAAGCCTTCAACCCAGGTGTATGCCCTTGACCTGGAATCGAACCGAAGACCCTTTGTTCCACAGGCTGATGCTCTAACCACTGAGAAAACTGGCCAGGGCTATTTTTTATTTTTTATTACAGTTGGCATGCCCTATTATATTAGCTTCAGTTGTACAAAAGTGATTAGACATTGATATAACTTATAAGAGATCACCACGATAATTCTGGCACCCTGACACCAGCATTAAGTGATAAATGCTGACCCTATCCAGGCAGTAGTTTTATTAATATTTTACCTTGTCAAGATACAGAAATTGAAACATCATCACAAAAATTAGCTTTGAAGAATGGAACTCTTAAAACTCCAAGTGTAGGGGTCAGTCATTTGGAAGGTAAGACTTTGCAGTATATAAACATTTCTTCCCCCACCCCAGGATTTAGCATCAGCCTGAATTCAGTGAAAATACTGCCCAGATAAGCCGGCCGATGTTGACATCTCAGAGTTTGACTCGGCCTTTCTATTTTCGACTGAGGTCCTTTGGAAAGACGAGTAGACTCCGTAGACTCCATGGGAATGTGAAAAAGTAGTTAAAGCACAAGTGGAATAGATTGGGTTCTAGTGACAGAGATGGAAAGAAACACTGTCATCCTCTCCCCCTCATTCTGCACCCCTGGAAAGAAGGCTGTTTTGTTCATATTCTTCTTCAGAATGGATGAGAAGAACGAAAAATGAACCTGACAGCACTTCCAGCATCTTCAGATGGAGTCTTAGGAGAAGGGAGTCTAGCTGAAAAATTCATTAATTTCAACTAAGTAAAAAAAAAACAACAAAAAACCCATAGTAATGCAATGGTAGCCTTGCAGAAAAGTTTTCCTTTCTGGAAATGGGAAAGGGATACTCCTTAAAGAAACACTATCTTCCTCTTGACACAGCTTCTAAGAGGCAGATATTGACCAGGAAACAAAAAAGCAAAGTTCGGTTTCCTTCAGCAAGCTGGAGTGTAGGGGAATGATGAAACTTAAATCAATTTGTCTTGAATTATGTCCACATCTCTCCCTATCCATGCACGATGAGGTAACAAAGGTACCAGCTTGGAAGTTAGGTAGAATTGGGTTTGAACCCCAGCTTCCCTTGCAACTCGGTTACCTGGCACTCAGTACCTAGGCTCTCTGAACCTGTTTCCTCATCAATAAAACACATGTAACAATAATAGCGTGTTTTAAGTACACAAATTCCTAAAACCAAACAAAGCCACATCAACCAGGATCCAAAGGTTAAGTGATTGAAAAGGAAGGAAGGAAGGAAGGGAGGGAGGGTGGGAAGAAGGAAGGAAGGAAGGAAGGAAGGAAGGAAGGAAGGAAGGAAGGAAGGAAGGAAGGAAGGAAGGAGCCTCCCTTTATTTGGTCAAATACAAATGGTAGTTTAAATTGGATTTTGCTATTAAACTATTGTTGAGAAGAACCTTACAATGGTCATTTGTTCCATCCTTCATTGACAGATATTGATGAGCACCTGGTGTTTATTTGGCAGATTGTACAATAGGGACACAGTTTGACTTCTAAGAGGAGCTGAAGATTTCCTCTGCCCCTTTTCACTCCAAAGGAGAGTTTCTCGTCTGTCAGACAGTCTTGAGTGTGATCTTGGGGGAGAGAGGGGAGTGGAATTTGGAGATGGAGAAGTCCATTTCTGATGCATTTGGGTACCGCTTTATTTGGGGATTCCTTGTTTCAAATTGGGAGGATTATGGTGCTCCTTACCTTGTTTCTCCCTCTCTCCTGGATTTTTCTTTTTCCTCCTTCTCATGTGGCTGACTCGATAAGACAGGTCAGGGGCTGCCTCTTCTCCGGAAGCCTCATCCTGAGGGACCCAGGCAGGACCCAGAGCGAGATTCATTCATTTAGACCTTTCCCCTGATCTGGGATAGAGGACCCAACGGACTAACCTTGAAAACGAGGATGCAGACCTGAAGTCTTCAGTGAGACCATTCCCTGGGCTTCTGACCTGGTAGGGAACAGAGTTCTCAGGTACCTCAAGCTCGTTTTGGCTTCCGACCTTATGAAGGGCGGGAAGAGAATGAAATAAAACTCACTGAAACTCAAACGGGATCTGTTGCTGATTTTTAAGCCTGGAAGTGACTAGACAGGAAGCAGAGAATGCGAGAATGCGGGGGCTGAGAGAGGGCGCAGAAATGACTTACCCCATCAGCATCTTTTCTTCCCTTTCCTCCTGCCATTCATTGTACAGAAGGGGCGTTCGAGGCCCAGGAAGATGAATCCACTTTGCAGCAGGGAGTCAGTGAGGTCCTTGAATTGTTCCTCCCGGGCTCTCTGCAGACTACCTTCAGGCTGTTTTCCATTAGGACTTTCTCAGAGACTCTCCTGTGTGTCCCACGCCATCCTGAACAATTAGATGTCTCCCCATGATGGTGAGGGACAGGCTAACCATTGATGAGATGTTGATGGGATGAAATCTACGCTGATTTCCAAGTTGCATGGTTGGGTAAATGGAGGGGCCACCATTTGAGGCCGAAGACAAGAGAAGCCGATTGGGAGGGAGAGGGATTGTAGTACGGGTTCGGTTTGAGAGACTATGATGAGTGGAATCACCATGGATGCTCAAGGGACAGGGTCCAACAGGAAGTTGTGTACCTGAGCTCAACAGAGGGAAACCATCTAAAAGTGTCTCCTCTTACCTCAAACCTTTCAGGATCCCACCTAATTTTTAAGACCCTGCCCAGATCTACTCATTCTGTGAAGTGGTCCCCAATCGGCCACCCCTCCAGCTGCTCCCCATGTGCACCCATGACACATTGCTGGTGCCTTCATCAACCCCCCAGCGTTCAGCTGCGTGAGGCAGAGCCAGCACCAAGAGGCCGTGCGGCACGGGGACCGAGAGCACGGCCTCTCGTTCTCCACAGTGGCCGCACCAATCTGCATCCCCCCAGCAGTGCACAAGGGTTCCCTTTGCTCCTAGAGGTATCACGCTAAGCGAAATCAGTCAGTCAGAGAATGACAAATACCATAGGATTTCAGTTATAGTGGAATCTGAAGAACAACATAAATGAACAAATAAAATTGGAACAGACTGATAGAGAGCGCAAACTGGTGGTTGCCAGAGGGGAGGGGCCAGGTGAACGAGCTGAAGGGATTAGAAGTACAGATTCCTGGCTGGTGTTCCCAGTGGTTAGAGTATCGGCCTGCTCACTGAAGAGTCGCAGGTTCTATTTCTGGTCAAGGGCATGTACCTGGGCTGCGGGTTTGACCCCAGCCCAGGCTGAGGCATGTGCAGAATGTGAACCAGTCAATCTCCCCTACCCCTACCCTCTGGCCCCCTCTCTCCCCCTTTCTTCCACGCTCTCTAAAAATCAATGGAAAAAATATTGTCGGGTGAGGGTTAATGCAAAAAACAAATTAAGAAGTACAGATTGATACTTACAGAATCATCACAGGGATGTCAGTGCAGCAGAGAGAACATAGCCAATAATATTGTGATAACAAAGTATGGTGTCAGGTGGGCACTGGAGATATCGGGGTGGGGGTCGCGCTTTGTAAAGTATCTGAATATCTAACCACTATCCTGCACACCTGAAACAAATGCAAAACAATACTGAAAGTAAACTATAAATTAAAAAAATAAATTCAAACATCATTTCAAAAAAAGGAAAGAACACAACCTCTTGCTTCAAACTGCTTAGGTTAGGTTTAGCCAGCGTCCTACCGATGTTTCTGACCTTGAGCGTCTTATTTAATTTCTCAGTGACTCAGTTTCCTCATCTGTAAGGGGGATGCTATTTGACTGAGTGGGTTATTGTGATGCTTACATGAATTTATGAGTGTAGATCTCTTGTGACACACAGCACATGCAGGGGTAGCAGATGTCCTTCCTTTCTTCATCCCTTAAATACATCTCGGTTCTCTGACACTGCCTCTGCTCTGGTCTCCGTGTAGCATCTCTCCAAGAGAGTAAGTTTCTTAACTCAAAATCATTTCTCTTTTTCCTTTGGCTCAGCAAGGGTTCCGCGCCCTCGACCAGGATTCCCCAGAGACAGTGTTTGATGTTTGAAATTTTAAACAATTCCAGGAGAAAAAGAATTCTGTTTGAAAGAGGGACCAGTTAAAGAGCAGGGGCGAGAGTGGGCAAAGGGTCTCCCTCACCAGGCTGAGAAAAACCTCAGGGGGATTCCTCGACCAGTCCTCACTTGCGAATCACGGGTACTCAGACTCACTTTGGAAAACAATGGCTGAAAAGTATCTTTTTCTTTTTTAAAAATTTTACTTATTTTTTTTATCCTCACCCTAGGACATTTTTCCATTTTTTTTGTTCGGATAGAGTGGGAAGGAGAGAGAGGGGGAGAGAGAGAGAAACATCGACGTGAAAGGGACACATCGAGTGGCTGCCACCTGCACGACCCAACCAGGGCCGGGGACAAACTGCAACCGAGGTATGTGCCCTTAGCGGGAACCGAACCAGGTCTCTCTGGACCACAGGCCAATGCTCTAACCGCTGAGCCAAACCCGCCAGGGCTCTTTTTCTTTTTTTAATCCTTCCGGCCAATTCTGACTGGCTGAGTTGGGTCTGAAAAAGACAGGGTTCTGAACCGTGCCTATAGATGCAGATGCAACAGTAACACACTCGTTACACCGAGGAAGTGTGAGCTGGCAGCTCAGAGTAGATTTCATTTCACTCCGGGCTGCTGCCAGGAACCTGCGCATTTCCTGGTGGGATTCGGAGCGAGCGCAGTCCGGGTCCTCCGCCTCTGCCCTCCAACTGGACGCTGACAGTCCTAAACCCTCCAAGGCCCCTGGGAGGCGTTAGCAGGGTGTTCGGTCCTCGGTGTGGTCAATCAGGAGCCAGCTGGCCAGCTTTCCCAGGCACTGGCACGAGAGAGCGTGGGGTGGACAGGTGCAAACTGCACTCTTGATGTGGAGGAGGTGGGGCGGAGGACTGGGCATCGCTGCAGTTTGGATTGACCTGGATTGGCACGTTTTCTCTGCCGTCTTGAGCGAGCGATGTAGCTTCTCTTTGCCTTAGTTCTTTATAATGGGACACTGTGGCCATCACCACAGGGGCTGGTGCAGAAGGGTGGTAACAAACAGCCGATTCACGGGCTGCCGCTGGGATGTGCTCAATAATGGTTTCCGCGAAACCTTGCAGAGATGAGTGGGCGGCTGCTAGTGACTACAACACTTTGTGCAATTCTTGTTTTAGAAAGCCGTATCCGGGATACAGCTCGCGCCAGGGCCCTCGGTTTGCAGAGGTGCGCAGACCGGATGTCATCCCCCAGGTCCCGCAGCTTGGTGCCTGGGCGCAGCGCACGACTTCCCTGTTGAGCTAGGGACTCGAGACCGACGTCTGCATCTGCGGACGGATCACGGTTTAGCAGCACTGGTGTCGGGAAAGCAGAATCGGGTCCAGACCCACGCGGCGCTGCAGGGCCTTTAGGGTGAGACTAGGAGCTCATTTTTCAGCCCTCATATCACACTTCCTTTCCATAGGACCGTTTCCTCCGAACAAGGGGGGATTCTGTTGCCATGAACTGGCATGTGATCATGCTTGGGCACGTGACGTGCTCCAGCCGTGCTGTGGGATTGGCCGTGGGGGCGGGGGGTGGAGCGCAGTGGCTAAGAGAAGAGCCCCCTGCCTTGAGCGATTACCTGGGCCACCGTGGCCATTACCGAGTTCATCTGTGCCTCCGTGTCTCACCTGTATAACGAGAAGAATAGTACCCACCTCCTAGGGTTACTGTACGGAGTTACATCGTCAACACGTGCAAGGCGGTAAGAACAGCACCAGGCACAGAGTGAGTCCATAGCTATCATCACTCTTTCCACCAGTCGCTGCCTCTCGTGATATTGTTTCCTTCTGTCCTCCCTCAAGCCCGCACAGGTGGCCCTGTGGCTCTGCGGAAGAGCACGGTCCCCTCTCTGCTATGTGTGGCACTTTATGTTGGCAACATTCTCAGACTAACCAGTGTTAGCATCTGTCTCTACTTCTCTGCGCCCCATTTAATAATGAACTTCTAGGGCTAGTCTCCTTTGTACCCCTTAGTGATAAGCTGCAGGCCTCGTTCCCAGCCCAACGGAGACGTGTGGACTCAGTCCTTCCCGGAGAGGGAAGGGTTGTGTGGGGCAGAAACCTCTCTTGCACAAGCTGCGGCACAGAAACTTCCCAGGCTGGGGAAGAAGGTCAGGGGCTAAATCAAGGGACACGGAAGCGAGCAGCATTCTCTCTGCCTCGTTCTCATCCTGCTTGCTCTTCGAATCAGCACTACCCCTCAGCTCTGCTTTTTCCGCGAGAGTGCGACCCAGGTAGGACAGCTATAGGCAGTGTCCTTCCAGATGAGAAAGACCCTGTATTCCAGGTCGAGGCATGCAGTTCTCAGGGAAGCGTTCTGATTGGCTCATCGGGAGTCCAGTTTTTACCCCTTGACCAATCTCCACGGTTACAAATATAAAGTGAGCAGACAGTCACACACAGCACCACGGGGAGTGGGAGATGTTCCTGGGATCAGCGGGGAGGGCAGGAGAGATACAAGGAACAGGAGGGGATTGAGCTGAAGTGGGAGGCGGCACAGGATGGGCTCAGTTTCAGACACTCTGAGTTAGAACTGTAGAAGTAGGACATTTCAGGTCGATGGGTCTCAGGGCAGTTGAATATATGAATTCAAGGCTCAGGGGAGAGCTCAGAACTAGAGATATAAACTTGTGAGTCATAAGGATATAAAAAATAGTTTTAAAATACCCAAAGCAAACTTTTACCTCTAAGTAATATGCAGGCAGCTGTAGTAGGCCCACGGCCCTTGCATCGACTAGGAAAGAACAGTTAGTGAATTGTAAAAGTCACATTTCGAAAGACATCTGAGAGCTGTGGAGCCCAAGAGGAGCGGATGAAGGACAATTCCAGAGGGAAAATAGCCTTTGCTAGGAGCTGACAATGACCAGCCACTTATTCCCAAGGTCCTGCCACTCTCCATGATGCTGAGGACCAGGAGTGACATGCACAGTGGACTCTCCGGGGGGAGCGGACCAACCGGGCACGTGCCAGCCATGCAGGGCTGGCACACTAGACAGGAAGCTAGAGAAGCCCACAAAGAAAGGCTGACTTTTTCCTAGTGGATAGACTATTAAAGACCAAGGACCAACAGAAATACAAGAGTATATGCTAAGAATTCTTAACTGCACACTTACACTCATGTGGAATAAAACTTAAGCATTACGTAGAGGGAAAGCATAGCTTTAGTGCTCATTGTCCAGAAAGGATGGAAATGAATGACATGAACATCCAGCTAGAGATGTTACAAATAGAATAAGTGCAAAAACCCAAAGAAAGTAGAAGGAAGAAAAAAAGAAGAGAGCAGGAAGACAGTAAATAGAATGCAAGTGTGTATATATATATAAAAAAGATATGCTCTCTGTAAACAATATAGTAATTCTCAACCTCTAGCAAGGTTGGAACATCTCCCCTAAAAAAGAGGAGATAGAGTCCGGCTGGTGTGGCTCAGTGGCTGAGCATTGACCCATGCACCAAGAGGTCACTGGTTCGATTCCCAGTCAGAGCACATGCCCAGGGTGTGGGCCCGATCCCCAGTGGGGGGCGTGCAGCAGGTGGCCAATCAATCTTCTCTCTCATCGATGTTTCTATATCTCTCTCCCTCTCCCTTTCTCTCTCTAAAATCAATAAAAGAAAAAAAATTAAAAAAAAAAAGAAGAGGCAGAGATAAACAATATTATAATGAAAGAGAGTTGTGACTGGAAATAAAACAATGATTAAAAAGAGAGTATCATGAATAACTTTATGCTGATTCATTTAAAAACTTAAGTGAAATCTCAAATTCCCACCAAAACATTTATTACCAAACTGATTGAAGGAGAAACAGAGAAACTGAATGATCTTATGACTATTCCAAAATGTGCCGGTAGTTAACATCCACCCACAGAGGCTCACGCGGTCTTCCTTGTGACTTCTACAGAACAGAAGGGGCTGGGTTTTCCAACATTCCATAAAACTGTTTTGAGAATAAAAAATGACTTACTTTTGGTACAGGCTGAGCTGAAATTAGTTCTTTGTAGCGTGTCCTTTCAACTGATTACAATGAAAAACTCTATCCCCAAAACATAATGAACTACCCGAGGATCCTGAAAAATCATAGTAGCCCAGTTGGGGCAGGAAGTCAAAACTTGAAGAATGACCAGTACTGTAGGGTGAGAGAAAAACTATAAATCATATGTCTGATAAAGGACTTCTACCAAGAATATACATGGTAAATAGGGCAAAATAGATGGTGATGGAAGGAGACTTGTCTTTGGGTGCTAGATACACGATGCAATGTACAGATGATGTATTTATAGAATTGTGCACTTGAAACCTATGAAATTTTATTAACCAATGTTACCTAGTCAATTTAATTTAAAAATAATATATAAATAATTTTAAAAAACTCAACAATAAGAAAACAACCCAATTTTTAAAAAATGAGCAGAAGATCTGAACAGGACAGTTCTCTAAAGAAGCCATACGGATGGACATGGATGGACATTCAGCAGCATGAGCCATTGGCTGAGATGCCCCGTACATCTATTCCTATCGCAGCCGAAACAGAAAAAAATCCACCATGCCATGTGTGTATCATGGTGATTAGTTTTACTATATATAAATTTAAAATAATTTTTTAAGAAGTAAAATGAAATGATTATACTTTTCCCAACCCTTTAAGTCTTTTATAACCTAGACATCAAAACTGTACTATGCTATTAAAATAACATAAAATTATAGAGCAATCTCACTTCTGAATATATATACACACAGACTTCAAATCTAACAATACATAAAAAAATAATACAATATGACCAAGTTGAGTTTTTTCCAGGATGCCTGGCTGAATCAAAATTATAAACATTTATTATAAACATTATATTTCAAGTTAAAAGAAAATTGTTAATAAATGACTGCCTCAATGGATAAAATAAATGAATTTATCACAATTTCACAACCATTCATGATAACATTAATACTCTTCTCAGACTTGGAATTGAAAAACGTTATTCCTACACATACACAGAAGCCCTGCAGCAAACATCATAGTCATAAAATATTTAATGCATTCCTTTTACAGTTAGGCAAAAGATAAAAATGATAGCTACCAACAGTTATTTTTAGTATTTTATTGAAATTTTCTAGTCAGCAAAATAAGACAAGAATAAGATGTAAAAGAATCATTCATTGAAAACCAAGAATCAAAATATCAGCACTTGAAGATGAGATTTTTCTATTTCAAAAATTTCAAAGAATCTATGGAAAATGATGATAATGCATTAGAGAGTTTAGCAAATAAGTTCAGTTAAGAGGGTTTTTTTCAGATAAAGGATCACCATGCAGAAGCCAATTGCATTTCTATACATTAGCCACTGTCAAGTTGAAAACACAATAAGAAATAACATTTGCAAAAAATTAAAGTCACCGAAATACATCTACAAGAAGTCTGTCCCCCCAAAGATATAGTGAAAATTATAAAACATTACATGAAAGGCATAAAAGAAGATTCGAATATTAAGGAAGTGGTAGCTATGCACATGAACAGGGAAGCTCGTATCATAAATATGTCCATTTCTTCCAAATCCATCTCTGAATTCATCACAATTTCAAGAAAAATTTTCATGGAACTTGATCATAAAGGAGAACCAAGACAATTAATAGTCAAGAAACTCCCAAAGGAGAAGCAAAGAGACTCACCCTGCCAGACATTGAGACTCTCTAGTTAAGAAGCTATAATAATTAGTAATCTGTCCTACCAATGGAAAAAGAAACAATTATTTTAAAAGAACATATAAACATACCCTCACCTATCATCCGTCATGATACATGATATAGCTGATGTTTCAAATCAATGGAAGTGATGGCCGATTTTTCAATAGACGTTGGTAAGTGGTTGCTCATATGAAAAAATAATAATGTCTCTTTTCATACATCGCTCATAAAAATCGCTTCCAGATGGACCTAAGATTCAAATGTGGAAGAACACTTTTTAAATTGTTAGAGGATGGCATAAGAGAATGTCTCTCAAGCTCGGAAAGGGTAGGAATTTTTTAACCAGACACTAAAATGCATAACAACTGCATTAAATTGAGGAATTTCCGCTCATCAAAAGATACCATGGATACATGCCACAAAACTGGAGTAGATATTTTCAAGCTATATAACCAAGGAAAGATTAGTGTCCAGAATGTACAGTGAATACCTATGACACGATATGAAAAGAGAAACCACATAATAGAAAATGAGCAAAAGATAAAATCAGGCATTTCACAGAATAGGAAACATGATCGGCCAATAAATACATGACAGAAGTTCTTAACCTCATTATTTAACCAGAGAGAGGCAAAATAAACACACTCAGTTAAAAAAATGTAAAAGTCCAACAATATTAAAATGTGAAACAATAGGAGATCTTTACTCTCAGAGGGGGTGGCAATGGGAACAGCTTTGAGAAACCACTTGGAACTACTTGGGTGCTACCCGTGGCATTCTGCAATGATGAGCAGACTCTGCAGAAATGCACATTTATGAGCACCGAGAGACATGTTCGTTCCAGCCCTGGCCACTTTGGCTCAGTGGTTGGAACGTCGGCCTACAGACCAAAGAGTCGAGGGTTCAATTCCAGTCAAGGGCACATATCTCTGTTGCTGTTTGATCTCCAGCCCTGGTCAGGGTCATGTGCGAGGCAACCAATTGATGTGTTTCTCTCACATCAATGTTTCTCTCTCATTCTCCCTCCCTCCTTCCCTTCCATTCTATTGAGAAATCAATGAAAAAATATCCTCAGGTGAGGATTAAAAAAGAAGACGAAGAATGCTCATTCCGACATTGTCTTTTAAAACGGCGCAAACAACGGCTAAAATGTCTGTCTACTGTGAAATGGATAAATAAATGATGCTTCACTCATACAGCATAAAAAAGCAAGCAGTGAGAATCACTACAGCTACAAGGATCAACACGGATAAATCTCAGAAACCATCATGCGAAGGGGGAGAACAAGTGGCAGAATAAATATGTTCGGTTTGATGTCATTTATTCAGCTTTCAAAACCATATACAGCTGAACAATATGTAGTTTAAGGCTGCATCCATTTCTCATCCAGTGATCATGAAAAGCAGTCGAATTCACCCACCTCTCAAAGAAGTGGGCACATAGCAGGCACGCCACACCGGCATGAGAATCAGGTGAAAACCTTAATCTAAATAGTGTTCTGACATGGCCAGCTGGGGTACAGTCCATCAGCTCTTCACATCCCTCTTTCCCACTGTGGCCAGCCCTCTGTTTGGGGCGGTGTTTTCCTGCACACGGCTACAGGGGTCAGCCTGGATCAGTGCCAGGCAATCAGGTTATTTCCACCTTGCTTTCCACCATGGTTAGTTGAGCATATCATTGGTCTAAGCCAATGGGCACATGGAATTTTCCTGGTCGCCCTGATTGGCTCAGAGGTAGCCCAATCATCACAGAGTTCAAGATTCTGTTCGATGACTGTAAGGTAGGGCTCTCTGCTTTCCGCTGGACGTGAGCTTGCTGCCTGTCACCCTTCTGTGACCAGGATGGGGGCCAGCCCCAGGAGGCAGCTAACACTGGGGAGCAGAGCTGAGACAAACAAAAGAGGCCTTTGGTGTTGTCTCATTGAGCCACTGGATTAGACCACACGAAACCTACCGTATTTCACTCTTTCCTATCAAATGAGCCAACAACCTCCTGTATGATTTCATCTAGTTTATGTTGGGTCATCTATTCCGTGTGGTTTAAGGGACCCTGACCGCTTTGTGGAGAGAATGTCTGACATATGTCTCATGGGTTACTGCAGACTCCATGGTAGCCCAGTAGGCACCTGTGAAATGTCCTGACTGTGAGTAAGGATAGCACCTGTTTCTTTTCTGAACACTGGTGGGAGTGAGAGGTAAAGACGGTTCAGAGAAGGACCGGAAGCAACAGCGAGACCGGGGTTAGAACACTTTCCAATCCTGGTGCTGTCCCTTAATTACCTGATTTATTAAATCCCTCTTGAGCAAATTCCTTTGTATCTCTGTGAGTAGGTCTCCCCACCTATAATAAAGATCCCTTACAAGATATCTAGAGTCATTTAGATCGATCAGCATATAATCTGAGGGCGGACTGATAGTCACACAGAGGAAACTGGTGTGGCGGCGGCGGTCAGTAACGTCCAAGGTGACAGCTGTGGTGGACCAGGGTTCACATTTGGCTTTTTCTGGGTCTAGAACACGAGCTCTTGACTTCTGATTACAGAAGTTGTAGTTTCAGATATTCATTCAGCAGGCATTACGGTGACAGGCTCTGGGCCAGGCCACACACACCTTGTAGCATAAGGATAGAGCGATGAGCATTGGACTTGAATGACTTCAACATCTAAAGTGGGAGACAGCCTAGAAAACACATATATATCAATAAGTATTCGTGCCTTGTATTCTCCTCTTAAACACAGCAGCCAGTTAATATATATTTAATGAAAAAATAAGTGAATAAAAATAAATAGATGACAACGACAAGTTTCTGAAAATATAATTAAATTTCTAAGACAAAGCTCAGTCTTGAAAGAGGCACAGAATTTTGAAGAGCCAGGGCTCTGACAACAGTCTTCCACGCTGGTTCATGGCTTCTCTGGTTGTTCCGCCCAAGATCACCCCAGTTCTGTGGCCAAGGACTCCCCTGGGGAGAGCAGGGCGCAAGACGGGTGATTTAGGTTCCAAGATGCCCCGAAGTCTCCACCTTGCCCTTCAAAAAGCCAAAGAAAGGTGGAGAGAAGCAAGACCATACTGACTCAACACATTTCCCTGACGTGAATTGTCTCGTGGGACCGGTTCCGATGGGCATGATGTCTGTGGGATACAGAAGTCTTCCCCTGCACACCGATGCTTTGATGTGAGCAGGAGCAAGGGTGTCAATAGCTAAAGAAGACCCTGCAACAGAAGACAAGATCACATCCTCTAGTGCTCGTTGTTGTAGGGGATGGCTTCACAAACGACGTGCTTGCCACACGATAACTTCTAGAGACTCCGGGGGACTTTTCTCCCACGTCACAGCAGCGGACTCAGGAACAAGGCTCCACCCAGGACCCTATTTTCAGTTTTAATGACACTGTTAGTCCAAGGAGACACAAGGCCCCTGCAGGGGTATGGGGGGTGGGGCGGTGTGGACGGCCTGTGGTCTAGGTGCGTTGGCTGGCGCCAAGCTAACTGCCTCTGGACCAGGGTTGTTATTGGTTTCCGAGGGCTCTAGTCACACGTGGTTTTTAGGTTCCCCAGCCCATTCTTCCCATGAATGCTTTTATTTTTAGCATACGACTTTTACAACTGCACACCATTAGAGCAGAAATGTTTTCACGGGTGTTGAATTTATAGGTGTCCCAGATTCCAGACAGTCTTCCCGCGTCTTGTGACCTAAACGGGAAGTGTTCTGCCCTCCATCCTAGCGTCTGGAAGTTCCGAGTATCGTCCCGCAGCTGTCTTTGGTGCGGCCTTTGGCTCCCTTGCTTTATAGGCTGTCTCGTGCTCTAGGTCAGCGGTTCTCAGCCTTCCGAATGCCGCGGCCCTTTAACACAGCTCCTCATGTGTGGTGCCCCCAACCATCAAATTACTTTCGTTGCTACTTCATCACTGTAATTTTGTGTTCCGATGGTCTTAGGCGACCCCTGTGAAAGGGTCGTTCGACCCCCAAAGGGGTCACGACCCACAGGTTGAGAACCACTGCCCCAGGGCGTGGTATCTCAGACCCACACATGGTGACCCTCCTACACACATACACTCACACACACTAGGCTCTTATTATTATTATTATTATTTTTTAAAGTGTTTTTATTGGTTTTAGAGAGAGGAAGGGAGCGGGAGGGAGAGAGAGAAACATCAATCGGCTGCGGCCTGCACACCCCGTACCAGGGATGGAACCCACATCCTGGGATGTGCCTTGACCAGAAATAGAACTGGCAACCTCTCAGTGCCAACTGAGTCACACCAGCCAGGGCCACAGGAGGCCCTTTGAAGCCATCCACGTGTTGGTTGACTTCATGAAGACACGCGTGTAAGAGAGGAAACTTGGAACACAGTTCCTGTCTCAGGCACGTCACTCTCTTCACCGTCTTTCTTTCTCTCCCTCGGAACAAGAGACTCTCTCTCCTTTATACCCTTCTCTTTTATCTCTGGCCGCAGGACTCGTTGCTGTTGTTGTTGTCAGAGTTCCTGGCACCATCCAAGCTTTCAGAGGCCCACCTTCTACCCCTGGAAACTTACCAAGGCACTTCCTTAAAAAAAAAGAAAGACAGTTTCTCCTTAAGAAATCTGGTGCCATTTTCACTTCCCATCACCGTGGCCTTCTAGGACTCTTCGGAAGGATTCAGATCAGTGCTAGTGACTCAGCTCCGAGCCGAGCCCGGGGCTCTGTCTCTCTCCCTGAACTGCCAGGTGATTCTCCCTGCTCTTCCTCTTGCTGCTGCAACTCCCCAGGTCTCGTGTCGAGATGGCAGCGTGCTAAGACGGCTGAGCTTCTGTTCGCCCGGAGCCTGGGGACTTGCAGAGCTGAGCCTCCCTGTCGCTCAGCACTGACAGGTAGCAAGAGCAGAAATAAAACTTCGTTGATCTAAGTGCTGAGTTCCTGGGTTCTCCCCCACAACACAGCCTGGCTTGCCCTGTCTGAAACATAGTCACTTGGCAGCCACAACTGTGCTTCTTTCCTGTGTTTTCATTCATTGCGACCTGGCAAGCCCCTGTGTCACAGACGCCTCTCATTAGATGTGATGTGTTGGCAAGAACAAACATTTTCTGGCATTTTTGCACATGCGTGGCAATTGCATTTTGTCTTTCTACTGTTCTTCAAACCCCCAACCCCCAAAAGCATCATTTGCTCATCCAAAGAGATTGATTTGTTGTCTATTAGAACCTCCACATGTGTGAGTCCCTGGGGTTTAAAAGAAAACATGATAGATGTTCTCGGAGGGGTCCAGGGTCACTTTGGTGTTTAAATTCATTGATTGATCCACTCATTATTCAAAATCTATTCAGTCTTCGATGTGCTGTGCTCAGCAGCCCTCATTTAGCAGTAACCAAGACAGACACGCTCGCTAAACCCCTTGGATCTGGAAGTCTAGGGGCAAATGCAAATATTGAACAAATAACTCCAAATGTCAGGAGTGTAATAAAGGGAAATCGTAACGATACCTACAGCAACGGACAGTTATGGAATTTTTATTGCACAGCAGACGGTTCCGTGGGAAGGCCATACCATAGGGTGGCTGATGTCACCACACGGCTTTCCCAGGGTAGCACGGGAGGGACAGTGACGGGCAGAGGGGTGAAGTGACTTGGCCAAGCTCACAGCCAGTAAGTGGCAGCTGTGGGTGCAACTCAAGGTGGGGGTGCTAGTGCCCACAATTAAAAAAAAATTTTTTTAATGATTGTAGAGAGAGGGTGAGGAATAGAGAGATAGAAAGATTGATGAGAAAGAACATGGATTGGCTGCCTCCTGCATGTCCCCACTGGGGATTTGGCCCACAACCTGGGCATGTGCCCTGATCAGGAATCTAACTGACGACCTCTTAGTGCATGGGTCGATGCTCAACCACAGAGTCACACTGGCTGGGCAGTGCCCACACTCTGAACCATTCCAGTATTCTGACAAAACCTTAGGGTCAGGGGAGACTTCCTGGAGGAAGTGGCATTTTGGATGGCCACAGGTCTGGGTTACCATGGCTTAGGTGAAGGGATCAGAGAAGCACATTTTGAGGACGAGTGAGCAGCAAGTGTGAAAGCTCCCAAGACCACGAGAGGGCATGTTGGAGCCTCTGCGGTCAGCCCAGAGTCCTGGAGTGAGAGGGGACAGCCCAGGCCCCCACCCGCACACCAGCTTTGGGGAGTCCGCGACGTGCTCCGTAAGCAGCTCAGCACCAGCCCCAGCCCTGACGGCCGGCACAGCGAACTCTCTCCTGGAAGAGGACTCAGCCCACTCACCTGCATCAGGAGGTGAGCTGTCAGAGTCCCGGGTCCCCTCTCCGGTGACAGTGAAGTCTGCTGGAAGCACCAGAGGTTGGTGGGCGACAGTGGAATTACCGAGATGGCAGATCAAGCTTCTTGGTGGAAGAGCTGTCCCCAGAGGGCTCCCAAGCCTGTGACTTGAACTAGAGAGAACCTCCTATTGTTTCTATTTCAGTGGGTATTTGATAGTTTTGTGGTCCTGTGGGAAAGAGCTCGAGACTTTCGAAGAGCAGAGGGAGGCAGAAGAGGCCTCTGCTTTGTTTCTTTTTGGATTGGACGGAGCAGAGCACAATGGTCAAGGCCTCCCCTTTCTCTGCTCCTCCTCCCGCCCCTCCCCCAACTCCCCAGTCGTCTTCATCAGCCAAGCGACATCTGGAGACTGAAGGCGACTCTTGTCCCTGCCGCCAGACCCGGGCCCTGCAGCGCACAGGGCTGTGCCGGGTTCTGGCTTCGACCCTGGCACCGCAGCGCACAATGGCTGTGCCGGGTTTCTGGCTCGGACACTTCCCTGCAGCGCACAGGCTGTGACGGGTTTCTGCTCGGACCCGGGCCCTGCAGCGCACAGGGCTGTGCCGGGTTCTGGCTCGGACCCGGGCCCTGCAGCGCACAGGGCTGTGCCGGGTTCTGGCTCGGACCCGGGCCCTGCAGCGCACAGGGCTGTGCCGGGTTCTGGCTCGGACCCGGGCCCTGACTCGAACAGTGCTGTGGCCGGGTTCTGTCTCGAACTCTGCCCTGCAGCCCACAGGGCTGGCCGGGTCGTGGGTCGGACCCGGCCGCTGCAGCGCACGGCTGTGCCGGGTTCTGGCTCGGACCCGGGCCCTGCAGCGCACAGGGCTGTGCCGGGTTCTGGCTCGGACCCGGGCCCTGCAGCGCACAGGGCTTGTGCCGGTTCTGGCCCTGCCCCGGGCCCTGCCAGCGCCAGGACTGTGCCGTGTTTCTGGCTCCGTACCCTGGCCATGCACGCACGGGCTGTGCCGGGTTGTTTTTTTTCTGGCTCGGAACCCGGGCCCTGCGCAGCCCAGGGCTGTGCCGGGTTCTGGCTCGGACCCGGGCCCTGCAGCGCACAGGGCTGTGCCGGGTTCTGGCTCGGACCCGGGCCCTGCAGCGCACAGGGCTGTGCCGGGTTCTGGCTCGGACCCGGGCCCTGCAGCGCACAGGGCTGTGCCGGGTTCTGGCTCGGACCCGGGCCCTGCAGCGCACAGGGCTGTGCCGGGTTCTGGCTCGGACCCGGCACTTCGCGCACAGGGCTGTGCGCGGGTCTGGGCTTCGTACCGGGCCCTGCAGCGCACAGGTCTGTGCCGGGTTTCTGGCTCGGACCCGTGCCTGCGCGCAACAGGGCTGTGCAGGGTTCTGGCTTTCGTGTGACCGGCCCTGCAGCGCCCAGGGCTGGTGCGGTTCCATGGCTCGGACGCCAGGCCCTGCAGCGCACATGGCTGTGCCGGTTCTGGCTCGTGACCCGGGCCCTGCGCGCACAGGGCTGTGAGTGTTCTGGCTCGGACCCGGGCCCTGCAGCGCACAGGGCTGTGCCGGGTTCTGGCTCGGACCCGGGCCCTGCAGCGCACAGGGCTGTGCCGGGTTCTGGCTCGGACCCGGGCCCTGCAGCGCCAGGGCTGTGCCGGGTTCTGGCCTTCGTGGGTGTGATAGGATCCTGTCCGCTCTGCGCATTTCCGCTGCGCTTATCCATTCATTTCCCTCCAAATGCAAACATTCGCGTGGTCTGTGGGCGGGAGTAAAGTCGGGTCTTTAATCACATCTCACCTCGGTACCACTCCTACATCGTCTGATGCTGGGCAAGTGGCATAGTTGGTCTGAGCCTCGGTTTGGAAAATGGAGAAAATAATGTGACCACTGAGGATTTGGGGGAGAAAGAACTGACATAATTCGGGTGTGCCCGCTCACCACATCATAGGTATCACTAATCTTGTTATTGTGGTGACTAAATGCCTGGTTTCGGGACACTTGTCAATTAAACAAATAATTATTAAGCTACCGCTTTGGGCCCGTGCTATGGTGGGGTCCCATAAAGATGAGAAGGGCTGGTTTCTGTTCTTCGGAAGCACCCCCCCAACTCCCACCCCCATCTAGCGAGAAAGACCTTCACGTGTGGCGAAAGCATCCCAGAGAGTCGCAAGAATTAAGTCGAGCCTGAAGAATGAGCTAGGATTGGAAACGCGAGGAGGAACAGAAGCTAAGGGGTGATGGAGGTTGGGGCGAGCTCTCTGGAGGGCTGCCTTCCGCTACGGAGGGCACTGACTTTGCTCTGTGGAACTTGGAGAAAAGAACCCGGAGAGTGATGCACATCCGGTCCCAGTGACCGAGTGTCCCCCTTTGGGAAGGCTTCACTGTCTGGAGAGAAAGGGCAGGCGGGGAGCACCTGCTGATCCAGTAGAGAGTCATACACTGCACCCCAGAGGCTCGGCCCGGCTCCTCGCCTGGACATTCTGCAACTCCAAGAGGAGCCCTCGGCGCCGTGGGGGCCAAGCATCTTCAACAGCACCGGGTCTAGGCTGGAAGGACACAGGTGACCGGCTTGCCAGGCAGTGGCAGGGATGTTAAATCTCTGGATAGTGCGGGTAGGGGACTGTTCAGCCAGGAGAAGTGGGCACGGAAGGGAGCAGTCCTCCTTGGCACAGTTCAGGAATGCTTTTTCCACTTCTTAAACCACGTGCGCATGCGTTCACCCCACACACCTCCGTTCAGCAGCTAGCTACTGGCTGAAGGTCAGAGGGAGGCCCCTAGATGGGGTCAGGGTCCCATGTGCAGAGCATGAACGGAGTGGGCCAAGCTATGGAGTATTGCATTGACTGTTGTCTTGTGCTCCGAATACCTTTGGTATGACAATTCTGTGAAGAGGTAAGTACACCACACTGATGGATGTTGTAAGGCAGGTATATTCAAAGAAGACTGAATGACTCACTTGGCCTGGGGAAAGTAAGAATCTGGAATTAATTTAAAGACCGGGAGAGACTGAAGCTGAGGCTTCAAGGAAAAGTCCCGTTTGCTTGGTGACGTTTGATGGTGCAGAGAGCGGAGCCCGTGAAGCCAGGAGGGGGCAGGAGGGGAGGTGCGTTCGCAGAACCGCAAGCGTTCTGGTTATGATGAAGGTCACAGTGCTTTGGAGGAAGTAGCAGAAAGAACTGAGAAGTCAGTCAAATCTTGGCGGCCCTATGTCCTTGTCTGAAGAACTTGGATTAAACATGAAAGTGATGGAAAGATACTGGGGATGCGAAGAAAAAAATGAATGGCCCCTGCTTCTGAGAAGCCCACAGTTGAATCGAAAAGAGGGACATAGCTTTTATGCAGGAGAATAAAGTGACCAGGGAGATCCTCTGCTGTGTGTCATTGGGCCGGCCCCTGGACAGTCTCTGCTCTTGAGCTGGTTATCACTCTCAAGTCAAACGACCAAAACCTCCAAAAGTAGATACTTTACAGAAGGTGTTCAGTGGGTTGCACATGGCACAAAACACTACACAAAACTCCTCCATGGGCCACTTCCCATTTAATGAAGGGGGGGAAATGTGCATCTTAGTGGTTAAATCTTCTCTTCCCCAGTCACACCCCTGGGAGCATGTCAGAGTAACTGTGTGTGGTAGGTAAACGGCGTTCTAAAGAGAACTGTTCAAATTCAGGAAGGTCAAGTATAGAGCCTGTTGACCACATGTGAACTCAGAAAGGTGGAAAAAGTCCACATCTCAACATCCTGGGCTTGCTCAGCCCTCACGTCATCCCTGTGCAAGACTTTCTTCAATCTAGATAACTCTTCTCGGGAGCTTCAGAGAGACCACATTTGCTGGGCTGTGTTCACAGAAATGGGATTCTCTCCTTGTCCAATGTGCATGGTTTCAATCCTTCTAAAGCTCGTAGTCTGGTGGGAGATACAGATAAGCAAACAGATGAGTTCCATATGTCATGTAATAGGACAAGAGCTGGGTGCCATGGAAACACATCTTAGGAACAGTTCACACAGTTGCCGAGGATTGGCAGAAAGCTCCTAGCTGGAATTTTTATCTGATGCTGAAGGATGACCAGCAGTTGGTCATGAGGAGCAGAGGACGGGTGGTAGTCATGAAAAACGGGAGCCGGGGCTGGGGAGATGACATGTGCAAAGGCCTGGGGTGCAAATAAACTTGGAGAAGGAGGGAAATGCAATCCGTTTCAGAAGCCTAATCGTAAGATAGGGTTGGAGTGAGGCACACAGCAGGCTGCAGGGAGGATATTGGGTTGGGAGTGGGGGAAGTTAGCTAGAGATAGAACAGAGAGGCAGTGGACCCAAATCATGCGAGGCCTTACAACCCACCTCCTTCCCTCACTGACGCTGGGCATGGCCACGGGGCTTGGTTTGTTTGGACCAATGTAATGAGAATCACTTTCACATCAGGGCTTTCTCTCTCTCTCTTCCTGCTCTTGGGACTTAGCCACCATATGAAGACGTTCAGACTGACTAGCTGGATGGAGAGAGACCCACGGCCCAGGTGCCTGCATCACCCAGCCAATCACCAGGCACCCAGGGCCAGCCAGCCTTTGGCTGACCCTCCCACTGAACACACACACATGGATGAGCCCAGATGACACCACGTGGAACAGAAACAAGTCATCCCCGCTGGGCCCTGTCCAAAGGGCAAACCCACAGAACCATGAGCAAATGCATGGTTGTTTTTAAGCCGCTAGGTTCTCGGGTGGATGAATGTGCAGTAATAGAAAATGATACAGCTCCCATCTCCTCTAAGTTCCTAAGGAAGCAAAAACCAATAGGAATATACATCACCGTTCTACCTGCTCATTAGCAGACCCAGCACCCAATATCCCCAATACACAGACCAACCACAAAAGTCCTATTGAGCTATTGTGGGTTTAGCCCTGGAGGTTCAAGAGAGACTCCTATTTTCCTCTGAATCAAAATCTCAGCAGCAGCATATTTGCAACGATCTGTGAGGGAGGGAGAAAGATGGCTAGACCCTGCAAGGGGCCTGAAGCAATCCAGAGTGGGAGGGGAGACACAGACGAGGGCGTGGCTCCTGGCACCCCTGACCTCTCCGGCCTGATGCACAGCCAATGCATTGGATGCTAGCCAATCGGATCCGCTGCTCTCCCCTCAGGGACACTGAGTCAGCGTTAGGAAGAAGTGATCGGCAGGGACAGAGAGAGGACAGCACTGTTTTCTTCTGCAAGGAAGCCTTCAGAAGACACTGGCTGAGCGCGTAATAATGCTCTCTGTTCCTAATGAGCTCCCCCGAGTGAGGACAGTGCGGACCGATACCTGTCAGTCAGGAAACAGAGGGGACCCTAGATATTTCAACCAAGAGAGTTGGATCAAAGGACTTGGTGAAACAGATGTTGGGGAAGTGAGAAAGCCACAGGGGAGCACTGATATGCTACAGAGATAGTCACTAGGAAGCAGCTGCCACCGCCGGGGCTGCTGGCCCAAAGGGAGAGGTTCGGGCCCCCAGAACCTAGGAACTTGGAAGAGGGGCCGTAGGAGCTGGGCTCAGACCTCTGAGGTGAGCGCTGTCAGTGGATGGCGGTGCCTCCCAAGGCCAGAGCACCCCATGGAGATGGGCTTCAGCTGGACAGCCAAGGGGAGGGCGCTGGCCGGCTGCCAAGGGCATCCTTGAGGGCTGTGTGAGGCTGGTCCTGGAAGTGCATCGAAAAGCCAGAGAGTGAAACCAATGGCCGCGGCGGTCCCCTGCTGGGGCGGAATGACCGCAACTGCAGGCAAACAGAGAAAAGCACGTCCCTGCTCCCTCCCGCGGTGCAGGACCCCCCGAGTGCCTCGGACTGCAGATCTGATCGGGACCCCTCTGGGAAGGAGACGCCTGTCGTTTGCTGAATCCCAGGGACTTCCTCCCGGGCTCACGGCTGGGTGAGCCCTGGAGACATACCCAGGGCTGGTCACCCAGACCGAGGCTTCTCGGAGCCTGAGGTGAAGGTCCATGAAACCGGGGCCCTGGGCGCCCGTGGGACTTGAGGTGGGGTGAGGCGGTGTGTGAGAGGCATGTAGGCGTGTTCAGCCGTGGAGTTAAATCACCTCGAGCAACACGCGGAGATGGTCCTCTTAAAATTTCCGTATTTCGGATCGAGGCCACGGGAAAGGCCCTGTTTCGCGTCAGCCCCTCCGTGGCCGTGTCCTGACCCGTGCTGGGGAGCATTTCAGAGGGGGCGAGCCGTCCTTGGGCTCGGATCTCCAGCGGGATGCACGTCAGGGGTTAATAACGTGCTTCCGCTATATAGTGTATTCCCTGCGTATACCTTCCAGTTTGCTAGCGATTCCTGTTGAAGTACATTTATTTGATTAAAATGTGAATAGCCCTGGCCAGTTTGGCTCAGCAGTAGAGCATCGGCCCACAGACCAAAGAGTCACGGGTTCAATTCCCAGTCAAGGACACGTACCTGGGGAGTAGGTTCGATCCCCTGACCCAGTTGGGGTCACAAAGGAGGCAGCCAATCAATGTGTCTCTCTCACATCAATGTTTCTCTCTCTCCTTCTCCCCCTCCCTTCCTCCCTTCCACTCCACCAAAAAAACAACAACAAAAAAAAAAAACAGTGGAAAAATATCCTCTGGTGAGGACTAACAAAACAAAACAAATGTGAACAGATTAAAACCCACATAGTGAGTGAATAATCATAATGGAGGTATATGGATATGGCAAAAAGAAGAGAAAACATCTTGAAAGTGGTATGAGATGACCCAAGCTTAAGAACAATGTCCCCAAGGCAATCCATGGACAGCCTTTAATTGCAGATCAAGCACCCATACAAGTCAAGAGTGGTCAGGGGTGAAGTTTGCATTTTACAAAGAGAATGTTTGACAACCCGGTGCCCAGATGGGGGCAGGGTGCTGGACCAGCCCTCTGGTGCCTGTCTTGCAGTTGGTAATCCTCTTCCCCCAAAGCAAGTGTTTTGGGCCAGATGGGCACAGCTTCGTGAGAAACCTGACAGAGAGATTTGTCTCCCACACTCAGACTCACATGTTCTCCAAATAGCAGCCAGATAGTGGTTTTCCTAGAGCTGGTTCTGTAGTAAAATAAGAATCGCTTTCCCTTCTATCTCCTTCGCCATCCCGTGAGGACCAGGACTTTGTCCTGGCCACTGTTCTATCCCCGGGGTCTCGGACAGTGCCCGGCGTATAGCACGACAGGCTAACCATGAGTATGTGAATGAATAAATGAAGGAGATCAAGTGTTTTCAAACTTTTTAAATCTTTGAGTTCTTTACTGAAACAAAAAACCCTAACTAAGCAATTTGAAGCTGCTTTGGACATTGTAGGGTAAGAGGTCCCCTGACTTTGTTGGATTTCTTTACACCCGTTTCATTGGCAGAACTGTAGTAATTCAAGGAACCTATTTTTTAAAGACCTTCTTGGAGGGAGTAGTTTCATGTTCACAGCAAAACTAACAGAAAGGAACAGAGATTTCCAATATACTCCTTGCCTCACACATGCATAGCTTCCTCATTGTTAACATCCCCCACCAGCGTGAAACCTCCATCCACACATCATGATTCCTCCAAGTCCAGCGTTTACCTTACAGTTCACTCTTGGTGCTGTGCATTCTGTGGGTTTGGACAAATGTATGATGGCACGTGTCCATCATCAAAGTATCGTACAGAACATTTTCACCACCCTAAAAAATCCTCTGTGCTCCCTCTATTCTTCCCTCCCTCCCCTTGGCTTCTGAAAGTTTTTTTAATTCTCTCCATAGTTTTGCCTTTTCCAGGGTGTCGTACAGTTGGGATCATACAGTATGTAGCCTTTTCAGACTGGCTTCTTTTACTTACTAATATGCATTTAAGGTTCCTCCATGTCTTTTTATGGTTAGATAGTTCATTTCCTTTTTGCACTTAATACTATTTCTTTTTTTTTCTTCCTTTATTGATTTTAGAGAGAGAGAGGAAGTGAGAGGGAGAGAGAGAGAGAGAAACATCGATGAGAGAACATCAACTGGCCGCCTCCTGCATGCCCCCCCACTGGGGATTTGGCCCACAACCTGGGCATGTGTCCTGACTGGGAATCGAACCAGCGACCTCTTGATGCATGGAGTGACACTCAACCACTGAGCCACACCGGCCGGACTGCACTTAATATTTCTTTGTCTGGAGGTCCTACAGTTTGTCTATTCATCTACTGAAGGACACTTTGGTTGCTTCCAAGGTTGGGCAATTATGACTAAAACTGCTGTAAATATCCCTGTTCGAGTTTTTGTGTAGATATGAGTTTTCTACTCCTTTGGATAAATAAATACCAAGGAGAGCGATTAGTGGATCATGTGGTACAAGTCGCTTTCTAAGAAACCACAAAACTGTTTTTCACCGTGGCTGTGCCATTCTGCAAGGAAACACATTTGAACATCAGATCTCAAATACAACAGCTCTACCAGGTTTTTAAAGGTCCACCTGTTCTTTGGAGATAAGAAAATTAAAAATCCAGGGCATTTTGTGATTAGCCCAAGACGTGTAGCTGTAAGGGGCAGTAATGGGCTAAAGCTGAGGGTTTCATCAGAAGCCTTGTTTTCTAAGGAAAAGAGGCGACGGCAACCCCGGACTCCGGGTTATTCTCCCTGCCTCTCCTGAACGCTGACGTTCGTTAAGGTCCATTCACCGAGAACAAGAAGTCAAGCCCATTATTTGGGAGTCACGTAAATGAGAAACCATTTTGTGGAATGCTCTCTTCTGTCTCTTTTTTCTGTTGACAGTGGTGATACTGCATCTCCAGCTTTTACACTCGAAAGCCTCTGATCCGATGCTGCCTCAGGGAAGTGCATGTCCTTGAGGTTAAATGATGTCAGTGGAACTTTCTTCCCAGGATCAAGCTCATGTCTGAGGATCTTCTTTCTCTGGCTCATGGGGGTTTCTCACAATAGCTGTGAATGATCTTGATATCTTCAGAAACATTGTAGTTTATCCCTTAAGGAATTTAAAAAATTACACGTGACTGTTAACGTATTTGAATTTAAATGACATTAATCCAGCTTCCTAGAGCATTGTCTTTTTTCAAAATATATTTATTGATTTTTTTTTTTTTTTTTTTTAGAGAGAAAGGAAGGGAGAGAGAGATAAAACATCGATGTGAGAAAGAAGAATCGATCAGCTGCCTCCTGCACGCCCCCACTGGGGATCGAGCCAGCAACCTGGGCACGTGTCCTGACCGGGAATCAAACTGGGACCTCTCAGTCCATGGGACAATGCTCAATCCACCGAGCCACACTGGCTGGGCTCATTGTCTTTTAAAATAGCCATAAAAATAGAGTCTTCGGTCTAGGTTTAAGTGTTTCCCAGCAACAGCAGGAAACAACAACAGGATTTGGGGAGTGGGGGCCTCAGGATCCTATGAAGCATCCTATCCTACTGCTGGAAAAACCGCAATATTAGGAAATCCTTCCTAACATGGAGCAAAAATGCGCATGGCTGTAATCTCTGCGCATTGAATCATAGATTCGGCGTGTTCAGGGAAGGAATCTAATATCGTTGAGCACTGTGTTGCTTGTTGTTATGGTTATGATTTACAGTCCATCTCCCACTTTTCTGTGACAGTTACTATCATTCCCAGGTTACAGATGCAGAAATCAAGGCTAAGCCAATGTGAACCTCTTCCGCTCTCACTAATAGAAGACAGAGTTGGGATCTGAATATTACCTGTCAGGCATGCAAACTTGTGCTCTCTCAATTGCCTCACTTCTGAGAGTTTGCCAAAGCTCTCAGAAATGCTGTAACCCAACCGTTCTCGACATTTTCCCTGCACCTGTGCTATTCAGAGTCCCGTAAAGACAGCTCCCTTTGCGTGTCGCTGTGCTGCTCGGTCGTGGTGATGGTGGCAGGGAGGAGGTTACCCCATTGTTCCCTGATTCCCTCCTGTAGGAACACAGCTGTCAGCACCCCCAGGAGACTTTCCCGTTGGAAGAAAGCATACCCATCCGAAAACACTGACAGTTCCACAGCCTTCTTTCATCTCCTACACAGTTCATTAAGAATCTCTAATAATCTAAACTCTGAATTTTCCAAAGAGAAATTGGCTGCCCAGATGGGTCCGTTTCAAAAGAAGTGTTTGTAAATGGATCTTCGCTTAAGGTGACTCTAGGGGGGCAGGGGTTGGGGGTGGGGGTTGAGTGTCTTGGAAGAACAACCAAGTGAATTCAAAGTCTCTTCAAACTGGCCCCTCTTCAGGTCAGACAGACACTCTGGGGCTTCGGAAGCAAGTTGTACAAGGACACCAAGGCCACAGTCAAGGTGAGGCATGTCATAGCCTGGTGACATCAACACCGTTTATCTACACAAGAGGGCTCTGGGCAGACATGCCGGCAATCCAAGGTTAGGCTCAACGCAGAAGACGTTTCTCAAGGTTTTCAAATCGGCTTAGGCAAATTAGGGTCTGGAACAATCATGATTAATCTGTTCACTGGGCTTCAAAGACAATTCAAAGTCAGTTCTCATTCAGTTTTGCACCTCTGAAACCTCTTTGACAAAAATCCCCGAAGTGTTTTTTCTTGTTGGGTTCACATTCTTACTCGGGACTTAGGGAAGAATTACGCTGGCTGATTCATAATGGAAGGGAACGGAAGTCATTGCGACCCTTCTGTGTGATGGGAAGACGGAGAACATTACCGTGTTAACATGCACAAGGACCCTTTGAGGTGCTTTTATATCACAGATGAGGACATTGAGGCTGACAGTTTTGTTACTTCCCGGAAATTAAATGGACAATGAGGGCCAGAGCTAGGATTTGAATCTCCTTTCTTAACACTAGACAAAGTCCCCCAGAGTCTAGCGAAATCCCTTGGGCTGGAATATTTAAAGTTGTACTCTCATAGCTAAGATATAACAACAACCAATATGACATCAGCTTTTCCATGAGCCAGGCCCTGTTCTAAACACACACACACACACACACACACACACACACGTATATATAATATTTACACATTTAATCCAACAACACTTTAAGTAGGCAGTTACCTTAGCCCCCATTTTTTTTACAAATGAGGAAACTGAGGCATAAAAGGCTTAATTCCACAACTTAGGTCCCACGACCAGGTCCGTGGAGAAGCCAGGAGACACACCCACCCCGCCGGGCTACCTGCTACGTTGTAATTGGGTTAGAATAAAAGATTTTGTTATGGGAAAGAGGAAGTAAAGAACTATAACATATTGACTATCATCACCAATTAACCAGGAGACTTGTTAAAAGTACATCAGCACCTACATCACATATCCAGTCTCTGGTAAATCTGGGCCACGTTAGTCCATCCCCTTGAGTTATTTCACGTCTAGGTAATGAGACAAAATGTTCTAGAAGAGAGTGCTCTGACAAGTCCCTGCCGTGCTCGGAGCAGTAAGCCAGACTCCTCGTCCGGGGCTTCTCTGTAAACAAGGGGTTCTCCCCAGAGGGACAGCGGTGCACTAACTGTCCAGCCTCATAGCCCTGAACTGTCGTGCTCAGACCCTGTTATTGAGGAGCATGGCTGCCGGTAAATGGATTAGGGATCAATAAGCTTTTCTTGAGCACCTGAGCTATGTGCTGAGGTCTTCTCACATCCATTTGATACTGACATTAACCTAATGGATATTAACCTAATCTGGTCTGATTCCATTGGGCTTGATCTTAAAAACAGCTCTGTGAGAGATGGCCAGTCACTTCCGTTTCAGAGGTGGGGGTTGGGAGGCTCGGAATCATGAAAGACAGACTCGAGGGGACACAGAAGTAGGTGAGGGAGCTGGTGTTGGAGTCGCGATGTGCTGCCTGCAAGCCCAGTGCGCGGGCTGCCACCGTGGAACACGGTGTCTGGGGCAGAAGGGCCGCCGTGGAACACGGTGTCTGGGGCAGAAGGGCCGCCGTGGAACACGGTGTCTGGGGCAGAAGGGCCGCCGTGGAACACGGTGTCTGGGGCAGAAGGGCCGCCGTGGCTCCCGCGGCGCGGTCAGAGGAGATCTCTGCATCAGGATGGATTGTGTCATGAAATCAAGGAGTCAGCCTTGAGGGAGGGCCACCAGAGAAGACAAGCTCGAAGGGTCTGGTGTCCTTCAGGTCTCTGTCCAGTCTCCTCCTGCTCTCCTGGCTGGTCCCCAGAGAGAGCTGTCTACATTAGCAGCCTCTTCTTTCTCCTGTCATCGTTTCTCTCCTTCCCAGGATGGAGTGTTACGAAAAAGCAACTTCCCTGGTCCTCGAATCTCTCTGTGGATGAATCAGCTCATCTGACGTGACACCGGGAAAGGCTGAAACTGCTAGCTCAGCCCTCCTTCCTCCTTCCAGGGTCTCCCCTGCAGGAGCTTCCTCTGCGCATTCTGCCCTGCAGCCAAGGGGCTGAGCTGGGGGGGGGTCAGGTCCAGGGAGAGGGGACCGTGAGTACAAGCCCGTTTGACACTCTTCTAAGCTACAGTTTGCTTGCTCTCCTGATTGTTGTGTCTTCATTTCTCAGTTGGTTCTGCCCGCAGGTTGGGAAGGTAGAGATGCTACTGATTGGCTCCCCCACACCGACTAGGCTCCCCTGCGGTCACTCTTCTCATCGTGACTTCCGAATGGCCACTTCCGGAGGCTCTGCACAGTCCTTGTCTCGCCTGACACCTCCCTTCCGCCCTGACACGCGTCTTCTTCGCCTTTCGTTTCCTGGCATTTTCTTCACACTCTTTGCTCTGCTCTCCCTCCTCCACGCCCCCTTCGGTTCTTGGCACACGAAGCCAACTTTTGATCAGTCTTTAAATTATCCTTGGGCAACCCGTGTGCTTCGTGGTCTTAACGGCCACCTCTTGTCTGATGACACTCACCTTTGTATCGTCCCTGACTGCTTCACAGACCTCTCCATCCTGATGTTCCATGAGCATCGCGGTTTCAAACACGTCCTAAATCAAACCTCGATCCTTACGAAACTGCCCCTCCCGTGTCCCTGACTCATTTCACCGCACCACCAGGGCCTGGCATCTGAAGACCGGGAGTTATTTTTGATTCTGCCCTCTCCTCCACTCTACATTCAATCAGTTGCCTATCTGACCAACTTTACCTTACATAGATCTTTTAATTAATTTTCTTCCCCCGTTCCTACCAGAGCTCTGTCTGGATTCAAAACCTCATTATCTTTCACCTGAATTATTGCCCTAGCTTTCTATTTCCTATACCCGGGCTCACCTCTAATAGATCCTCCATGCAGGCACCATAAAAGATATTTCTGAAATAAAAATAAGATCATGACACCCCACTTAAATCCTTCAGTGGCTCTCTAACAACTACAGGATAAGGTCCATGCCCCTGAGCAGCCCAGCATGCCCTCCAGATATTGCCTTCTCAACCACCTCATTTCTAGTTCACACTTTACCCTCTAGCAAAACAAATCCTTTCGTAATCTCTACACGTATTGCGCCGCTTCTCCTGTGCCTGTAGCACAGAATGGCCCTCTCGTGAAGCTTTGCTGGGTCATTCCGGCTCTGCTGAGTGGTCGCCTCCTTTGGGGAGCGTCTTGAACTGCCTCCTTGGCCTGGGTTTGCTACCACACCTGTGTTCCTCCAGCTCACCTGTGTTCCCCGCACCATACGGCCATCGCACTGAACTGTACTTACTGCGTGGCTCCTGGGGATGACAGGAACCAAGTGTCACTTCCCTTCATACCCCACACCCTCGAGCAGAACCTGGCAGAGTGTAGGGAATCGTGGATTTCAAGAGAGCAGCACTGAACAACCCGATTGGGTGTTTAGAGAATGAAGAGGAAGTGTTTTAGTTGAATCAATGCTTTAAGTGGGATATGTCCATACGCAGGGATGTTCTTTCTCTCCATCCAGCAGGGCCACCAGATGAGATGAAACCAGGAGTCTAGGGATGGCAGTCATCAGATCATTCAAATTCCCCTCCCAGTCTCTCTCCCTGCCGTCCTCAGCTGCCCAAAGGGCAGGTCTGGATACACCAGGACTACCCAGGTTCCTTGACCATTGGATAATGAGATCCTAACAACACTAGCCATAAGTTCTGTTTTCCAGGTAACCTTTGTTTTGTAGGAGTCCTTTCGTTCTTGGACTCTTCCCAAGGGGCGTGGAGTGAAGGCTGAGAGACCGGAGTGGTGTAGGAGGATGGAGAGAAGCTGGCATGGCTGAGCAGTCTACAGCCTGCTCCCTCCACTGAAAGCTTCCACTCAGAGATCCGATGCCAATGACTGTCCCAGGCTGCTCGGCTTCTGTGACCGACCACTCTAGGAGTTCAGTCTCTCTGACCTTTCCACCCCAGGCCTTGAACCTGTGCTGCTTCAAACTTGGAGAACAACTTCTGCTGCTAGCTCTTTGCACTTTACCCATTTCTCCTTATCCTGTAACTTGGCTTCACAACTCCTACGATTCCTCTCATGTTTGCACACAGGTCCCTGGATACAGAGCACTCCCCCACGGTGCATGTCCTTTATCCCTCCAACAGTCAGGTCCCTGGGTTACAGAGCACTCCCCCACGGTGCATGTCCTTTATCCCTCCAACAGTCAGGTCCCTGGGTTACAGAGCACTCCCCCACGGTGCATGTCCTTTATCCCTCCAACAGTCAGGTCCCTGGGTTACAGAGCACTCCCCCACGGTGCATGTCCTTGCACCTCCAACAGTCAGGTCCCTGGGTTACAGAGCACTCCCTCACGGTGCATGTCCTTGCACCTCCAACAGTCAGGTCCCTGGGTCACAGAGCACTCCCTCATGGTGCATGTCCTTGCACCTCCAACAGTCAGGTCCCTGGATACAGAGCACTCCCCCATGGTGCATGTCCTTGCACCTCCAACAGTCAGGTCCCTGGGTTACAGAGCACTCCCCCACGGTGCATGTCCTTGCACCTCCAACAGTCAGGTCCCTGGGCTACAGAGCACTCCCCCACGGTGCATGTCCTTTATCCCTCCAACAGTCAGGTCCCTGGGTTACAGAGCACTCCCTCACGGTGCATGTCCTTTATCCCTCCAACAGTCAGGTCCCTGGGTTACAGAGCACTCCCTCACGGTGCATGTCCTTGCACCTCCAACAGTCAGGTCCCTGGGTCACAGAGCACTCCCTCATGGTGCATGTCCTTGCACCTTTGACAGTCAGGTCCCTGGGTCACAGAGCACTCCCTCAGGGTGCATGTCCTTGCACCTCCAACAGTCAGGTCCCTGGGTTACAGAGCACTCCCCCACGGTGCATGTCCTTGCACCTCCAACAGTCAGGTCCCTGGGTTACAGAGCACTCCCCCACGGTGCATGTCCTTTATCCCTCCAACAGTCAGGTCCCTGGGTCACAGAGCACTCCCTCATGGTGCATGTTCTTGCACCTTTGACAGTCAGGTCCCTGGGTCACAGAGCACTCCCTCAGGGTGCATGTCCTTGCACCTTCAATAGTCAGGTCCCTGGGTTACAGAGCATTCCCTCATGGTGCATGTCCTTGAACCTCCAACAGTCAGGTCCCTGGGTTACAGAGCACTCCCTCAGGGTGCATGTCCTTGCACCTTCGACAGTCAGGTCCCTGGGTTACAGAGCACTCCCCCACAGTGCATGTCCTTGCACCTTCGACAGTCAGGTCCCTGGGTTACAGAGCATTCCCTCACGGTGCATGTCCTTGAACCTCCAACAGTCAGGTCCCTGGGTTACAGAGCACTCCCTCAGGGTGCATGTCCTTGCACCTTCAACAGTCAGGTCCCCGGGTTACAGAGCACTCCCTCACAGTGCATGTCCTTGCACCTTCAATAGTCAGGTCCCTGGGTTACAGAGCACTCCCCCACGGTGCATGTCCTTGCACCTTTGACAGTCAGGTCCCTGGGTTACAGAGCACTCCCTCAGGTGCATGTCCTTGAACCTTCAGCAGTCAGGTCCCTGGGTTACAGAGCACTCCCTCAGGTGCATGTCCTTGAACCTTCAGCAGTCAGGTCCCTGGGTTACAGAGCACTCCCTCAGGTGCATGTCCTTGCACCTTCAATAGTCAGGTCCCCGGGTTACAGAGCACTCCCTCACAGTGCATGTCCTTGCACCTTCAATAGTCAGGTCCCTGGGTTACAGAGCACCCCCTCAGGGTGCATGTCCTTGCACCTCCAACAGTCAGGTCCCTGGGTTACAGAGCACTCCCTCACGGTGCATGTCCTTGCATCTCCAACAGTCAGGTCCCCGGGTTACAGAGCACTCCCTCAGGGTGCATGTCCTTGCACCTTCAACGGTCCTGTGAGTGAAGCCCCTGGGACCCACCGCTTCAGCTGCAACAGTGCTTAACCCCTGGCTCCCTTCTCTCATCCGTATTTCCATCCCAGGTCACGTCCCCGGTCACATATCTGGTAATACCGGGGAGCCCCGGTGCACACTCAGGTCTTACTATTCCCGAAACTGAATCTTCCTATGACTCAGTGTGGGAAGCAAATCCAAGAAAGAGCTCACACTCATCTCAGCTATTTGTGGGCACTGCAAATGAAACATGGACATTTGCTGCCCCTAAGTTCAGCGCTAGACTTCTTTGCAATGTTATAGGAAGTTTGACTTAAAGCACGATGTCCTAGCGGTGATCCCATCAGGCCCTCACAGCACAGACCCGGAAACAGTGCAGACGTCTGGCCCGTTTACCTATGCTGCACCCATTTTCCCACGGTACCTCCTTTTCCTCTATGTCTCTTTTCAGAAGAATACCCTATTCTCCTGGCAAAAAGTGATTTATTTAGGGATCTTGAAATATGGTCCAAGCTGGACTGATTAGATCTTCCATGGAGACTCTGCTGGATTTTTGGAAAGACTTAAATAAGTGGGTCTGGGGTTTCTGGTCACCCTCTTGTCCTTCCCACAATCAGACCCGACCTGTCTGAGAACTGGAGAGAGAAACAGAATCTCAGCTGGTCTGAGCTCCGGATCTAGCCTTGCCTAACTTCTGTATTTGTGCAGACGTTTTAGTGATGTGAGTCAGCGAGTCAACAAATTCTTTTTTCCCTTACGCTTAACATGGGTTCCTCTCCCTTGTACCCAAAGCACTTTAATTTCCATTCGACAGAGAGGTGATGGAAATCTATGAAGGCTTCATAACTCATAGTGGTATAAAGTATATTGAAATAGCAAACCTCTTAGAAGATATCTTCTTCCCACCGATGCACAGTGCCTCTGTAAGATCATATATGTTCATGGAGATCAGCGCAGGTTACTGAGCCGCACACTTTGCCTAAGGTATTGTGTGTGCCCTTTCTCGGTCGAACAGGTGACCTTGAAACTGAGTAACTCTCCTCTGGCTCCACCAGCCGATCTGGCCCAGACCCAGCATTGATCCTCCCGTCTGTCCTTCACCATGTGGGTGCCTTTTATGATTGATTCAAGATTGGATTGCTCCCCTGTGGAGGGCTCCTCATACTCTTACAGGCAAGGCTGACGTTGTTTATGTCCGGTCCTTCCGGAACATTCAAGAACCGCTGATCGGAGTCTCCCTGAGGTCGGGAGCCCACTCAGCTTTCCCTACATGTCCACAGTCTGTGGACTGCTTCCCGGGGACCTGGTGGGGCCAGAGCGCACGCGGTCCCGCCGCGTCAGGGGAGCGAGTTTCAGGGTGGGCTAGGACCTCACCAGCAGGTGTGCAGCTGCGTTGGAAGCTCTCATTTTCAACTCAAGTCCAGGGCTGTCCCCGCACACATTTCGAGAGAGAATTCTTTTCAAGTGGATGCTTCGCTTCAAATAGTTTTTTACATGAAGAAAGAAATGAAAAGACTTTTCTTTAGAGTCTTTACTTTGCCTGACTTCTTTTTGATTCTCTTTTAATAAAGTTTTTATTGTGGATAATTTCAAAATACCGAAGTAGCAAGAAGAGGACAGGGAAGCCCCAGGGACCCACCCTTTAGCTGCAACCGTGATTAACCCCTGGCTCCCTTCTCTCACTATATTTCCATCACTCCCCTGATTCAAGTACTTTAACTCCTAGACAGCATGCACTTTAGGATCTATAAGAGATTTATTTTTTTAAAGCATAGCCAGAATCCTTTGAACAAATAATTTCCTTTTTAAAAAAACTTTATTTTTGTAATTGAACTTATTGGGGTGACATTGGTTGGCAAAACCATAAATCTGAAAAAATATATGCACCCCTATGTTCATTGCAGCATTGTTTACAATAGCTCAAATCTGAAAACAACCCAGGTGCCCATCAGTAGATGAGTGGATAAAAAAGCAAAAGAAAGAGAAAGAAAGAAAGAAAAAGAAAGAAAGAAGAAAGAAAGAAAGAAAGAAAGAAAAGAAAGAAAGAAAGAAAGAAAGAAAGAAAGAAGAAAGAAAGAAAGAAGAAAGAAAGAAAGAAAGAAAGAAAGAAAGAAAGAGGGAGGGAGGGAAAAGGGAAGGAAGGAAGGAATCTTACTTTTTGCAATAGATGGATGGACCTGGAGATTATTATGCTAAGTGAAGTAGCCAGAGAAAGACAAATACCATATGATCTCACTTACATGTGGAATCTGAAGAACAAAATAGACTGTCTGACTTCTTTAAGATAGTATGTCCCTCCTGCTGTCACACCCAACAGGAGCTACCACTTAAAAACAGGCCTGGACAATGACCTTTCTCGTCACTTTTGGGGTGAACCACTCGCCCGGTGTCTCTGGACCGTGTCATGGTTTTCCTGGAATACTTGAGGTGCCCGGTCACCATGTCACACAGGAGCTGTTCAGTTGTTCGCTCTTCATCCTTGATGCTTCCTGAAGTCACCTGAGGGCATCGGACACGTCGCAACACGAAGTGGCCGACTCGAGCCCTCAGATGGTGGCCCTGTGGTCGACCTTCGCGTGGTCGTTCATGTCTCGTTCCAGCAGTTGATGTTCCACTAGCTGCTACTGCCCTGGTCTGAGGACAGTTCTGAGGTTTCTTACTCAGCAGAACTTTGGAATTGGCCTCTCGCCTTACTGTTCTCCCCTGCCCGGCCCCCACGTGCCCAGTCCATTCCCGTGCCCGTACCCTGTACCTGCCCAGGCGCCCCTGAATAGTTTCTTACTCTGCTCCACATGGCCTGGAACTCGGTGGAAGTTTCCTAGGAGAAAAGGCTCCTGAATGCTGATCTTTGGAATAACCATGTTGGATGAGTCAGGGCTCTCCAAAAAGACCAAAGCGACAGGAATTGGCTCATGACGATGGAGGCTGACGGGTCAAGGTCTGCAGCTGACCCGCTGGAGGCCTGGGAGAGCTGAGGGACCAGTTCCAGGCTGAGGCTGAAGCTCAGTCTGAGGGCTGCGGACTCGAGACCCAAGAGGACTTGCTCTTTGAGTTCAAGTCCAAAGGCAGGAAAAGAACCGATGTTCCAGCTCAAAGGCAGGAGGAGTTTCCTTCCACTTGTGGGAGAGTCAGCCTTTTTGGGAGTGCAGGCCTTCCGCGGATGGGGTGGGCTTCACTCACATGGGAGGGCAGTCTGCTTGACCCAGTCCACTGATTCGGATGTTAATCCCACCACCGACACCCTCACAGGCACACCCAGGACAACATTTGACCAAATGTCCAGACGTCCGTAACCCAGTCCAGTTGTCACACAGTTAACCATTATACATGGTAATGAGGACAAGACTATTTCCTTCCATGACATTGCACAATTCAACCTGCAAGACCCTTTGACCTTCTTAAATTACATGTTATCCTCAAAACCATACACTGAGATAGGACTTCAGTCCCCTTTTTCATTTAATTTTATTTTTGTTACAGATGTTCCTCCTTTTTTACCCCATTGACACCCTCCTCCCCATCCCTCCACCTCATCCCCAGCTTTGTTGTCCATGTCCATTGGTTATGCGTACATGCATATAAGTTCTGTGGTTTAACTCTTCCCATCCCCCACCCCCTCTTCTGAGGATTGTCAGTCTGTGCCCTACTTCTGTGTTTCTGGGTTTACCCTATTCCTCAGACTGTTATATTCATTATATTCCATATATAAGTGGGATCATGTGGTATTGGTCTTTTTCTGCTTGGCTTGTTGCACTTAGGATGACACTTTCCAGGTCCCTCCATGTCGTCTCAAAGGATAAGAGATCTTTCTTTCTTACAGCTGCATAGTACTCCATTGTGTATACGTACCACAGGTTTTTTATCCATTCGTCTACTGATGGACATTTGAGCTGGCAAAACTCAGGTACACGTTCATTTATTCATTTGCTTTTTATATGCTACATACTGTGGCAGGGGCAGGAGATTCAAGATGAAGTAAAAACCAGTTCACCGTCACCCTATGGACAGTGCCCCGGGAGTTCAGGAGAAATCGGTTCTGCCTTGGGCGGGGTGGCCGGAAGTGGCAGAGCCTGTGCTGGGCCCTGGAGAAGGAGCAGCAAGGAGGCAGGCAGGTGGCTGAGGTGAGCAGAAGCGTGAGAGGCGCAGTTAGGTCATCTCAGAGTTTGCAGTAGTTACTGCGCAAGCCTGGAAGCAGTGGGAGTCCTGACCTTTGGGGGGCGTTTTCAAGGTCTCGAGATGAGGTAAGCTGAGGCTCTGGACGGGGGCTCGCGGAGAGGGAGCTGGGGAGCCGCAAAGCTGTCATTTCCATCCGGAGTGCTCGGAGTCAGCAGCATGGATTTTTTTTTTCCTTCTTTTGCTCACTTTTCACTTTCAAATAATAACTCCTGCTTATTCTGTCTCCTAAATGTCTTTCCAGTCTCTTCCCTTCTCTTCTTCCTCCCCATCCATGGCCATGTCTTTCCCTCAAATCCCTCTCACCCTGACTAATGCAATGGGATTCTGCTTCCCTTTCTGCCTCCCCCACGCCTATCTCCATCCAATTACCAGCGATCATTCTAAAATGCAGTGAAAGTACAGATGTTAGTGTGAGGCCTGGGTTTAAATTTTGTTTTACTATTATGTATTATGTTATACTCATAGACCTGCACAATTTTGGTGGTGGTGGGATGGTTTCCTAGGCAGGATCCAGATGTTCCTGGGCCCGTAACTGCTCAGCACCGTGCCCACCACATTATCTGGGCTCACCGAATGATTGCTATTTTAATTACAGATCTCGTTTTGCTTGTTTGTTATTTAATGGCTTCTGGTCATCTACAGTCTGAAGCCCTGTAGAGTTCTACAGCCTTTCTGGATCTGCCTTCACACAGTTTTTCCATTCTCGTCCTCTGCCTGTCAACCCCATACTCCCTATGTTCTACCATAGTGAAGGACCGAAGAGTTACCTGGTCCATTGTGATGGTTCAGCCTCCATGTCTTTGAGAATGTTACTCTTCTTCCTCACCTTCTCCTCCTCCTTCCTCCTCCTCTTCTTCCTCTCCTTCTTCTCCTCCTCCTCCTTCCTCCTCCTCCTCATTCTTCTCCTTCTCCTCTACCTCCTCCTCCTCTTTTTCTTCTCTTCTTGTCCTCTTTATCCTCCTCCTCCTCCCTTCTTCTTCTTCTTCTTCTTCTTCTTCTTCTTCTTCTTCTTCTTCTTCTTCTTCTTCTTCTTCTTCTTCTTCTTCTTTTGGTGGTTTGGGGATATCTGGAAGTCTTGTACTGAATCTTAAAGATAATCCAACTTTTACCTCCCTAAGAAGCCTTTGCTGATTGCTGTGAGCATAATTCACTGCTGCCCTCTGCCACCACTCCACCTGTGCACACTGTTCAGACGTAAGGTTGTTTTACTTGACGATGTTTCTGTATTGGATTGTGTGTCTACCCTTATTCGGTGAACTTTGCATCATAGGCAGTATTGATCACAAGGGGAATGTTTTATATCAGATGAGGAAAAATTATCAATATTCATGGAAGTAGAATAAGATACATGAGTGAATATAGAAAAAGAGTATGCAGGCAGATGGACCATCAGAGAATAAGCAAGAGTAATTATTCTTTGTTTATACCCTTGTAATCACAGAAGTGAAATCAGCTATACATTTATACTGCATTTGCCCAAATAAAGCAGGAGGTACAGATATAATCAAGCTGTATCCGGGTAATGGAACCACCTCATGGTAATGACAGAAAAACAAGGAACTCACCCACATATGAATAAATCATAATGAGAGACAAGCAACCACTGTTCTGCCTGGATCCGTTTTGGAAGTGTGTCCAGGGAGGTATTTGGCCAGAATTTGTGCAACAGAGAAGGAGCTCAGGAGAAGAATGTGAGCCATGTGTAAAGGGCCAACATTTGCAGGATCTTCTTGGGTGAACCACCGACTTTAGTTGTGATCAGTGTAAATCACAACTGCACCACCCAGCACCACTGCGTGGAGGCATGCCAGGCAGCGGCAGCACCTGCTTCTCGTGGTCCATGAAGTTGGTCGGGACTGGAGCCACTGTAGTGGCCTGCGGCTCATTTTCTCGCCAGCCTCATACTTTTAGGCAGGAGTATCTGCACCTCTCAGAAGAGAGAGAGAGACCGGCAGAGATGAGTCAAAAAGTTTAATCTTTACATCTCTCCCACTTAGCTCAAAGACAGACTTAGAATAGCTCATAGACCTGATGGAATGAATGATAAATATATACTGTCAGGACATCTAACACCCCAAATGAGTGGAGTCTTACCTAAAGAAATACCAACCATCTACAGTACTCTGCTAATAATCAAGATCAGTATGCAGTGCTTTAGATCTACTGACCCACTTATCCTCATTGAAGACTCAAAGCAATTATTTTTGCAAGATGGGCCTTACTATTCCTGTTTGGTGGATGAGAAAACTGAAGGTGTATGTAATTTGTTCAAGGCCATGGAAATAGTGATGGGCAGGGTTAGCATTCACGTGAAATCTGTCTGCTCCCAGCTCTTTTGTATCAATAGCCATTAGGCTTATACTTTCCTAATGACAAAGTTAGGGAAATAATAAAATTAGAGGGTGAGGTTTCAATTGATGACAAAGAGAAACCCATACAAATCCCTTCTATTCTGCTTCTGCCTTATCTGTCACATAGAGAGTTGACTGGAAATTACCTACCAAGAAGGCAAAGCAAATTCCAACAATGCTTGAGCTCTAGATAGATTTTCAGGGTTTTCTCTCACGTGTGCATGAAAATGTGCAAAATGCATCAGTGGGAAGAAGGCTGGTCAAAGTGGTTTTAGGCTGCAGCATTCTTAGTGGTTAAGAGAACAGGCAATGAGCCCTGGCTGGTTTGGCTCAGTGGTTAGAACGTCAGCCTGTGGACCAAAGAGTCGTGGGTTTGATCCCTGGCGCCGGTCAGGATCATGCAGGAGGCAACCAATCAATGTGTCTCTCTCACATCAATGTTTCTCTCCCTCCCTCCATCCCACTGTATCTAAAACAAATCAATGGAAAAATATCCTCGGGTGAGGATTTTTAAAAAAAGGAAAGGAGTCCAGGCAATGAGATCTGGCAGATCTGAATTCCAACCATGCCTCCGCTGTTTCCCAGCCCTGTGAACTGGCGTGGGCTCTTGTACCGTCTGAGCCGCAGCGTCCTGAGTGGGTAAATGGGTCTCTACCTTACAGGAGTGGTGTATGGATTCCAGTTTGAAAAAATATATAATATTCAATATGTACTAGGGGCCGTAGTGAATGTTCAGTATGACCTTATTACATTACATTCAAGATGAATGTTGATATCCATAGCAGGCAAAGAGTGAATGATAGAAACTATGCAAACAGCGAGAACAAAAATGCTGCAGAGAAAGACTGGAGGGAAATGTATCAGAATTGGTTCAGAGGTTGCCTTTAGAGGGAATGTTTCTTTGCACCCTTTGGTATTTTCTAAATCTTCTGTGATCAGCATGTAATGTTTTATTAATGGGAAAATTTAATTTTATATATGCTTTTAAGCTGTACACTTATGTTACCTTAATCCTTAAAGGAAATGAATAGAAAAGTTGGGAAAAACTTTGCCAGGAAAATGTCAGCTTTACTAGGTGTTAGCAATTTGTTTGGAAGATACTTCCCTGTGTATTTCAGGTTCCTGAGGGTACCTCTATGTGAGGTGTGGAGGAGGACTGGAGCTGGGACCCCAACACTTGCTTCCCAAGAGTCCTAGGGGCCTGGAAAATGTGAATTCACCTTCAGACTCAATCCTGTGACAACTAAGAAACCTCTAGGCTTGGATGGGGGCTGGGCGAATGCCACCTTCTCGTTCTGACATGGCTGAGTCTGGAGGAAGCAGAGCCCCCTGAGCAGGAACTGTTCTGCTGCATCAGCACCGACGGCTCCAGCAGCCATTAATTAGGCTGAGATTAGCTTAAGTACAGTAGTTAGTTAATTGTGAGTTTGACAGCCCCCCTCCCCGTGTCGCAGCATGCGGCTTGGGAGCCGAGCCAGGACGGTGGGAAGCTTTGTGGGCACACTGTGGTGCATCACGAGGAAATGAACATAGAGCAAGGGAGTGGAGGGGGAGGCTGCTCCGTCCTGCTCCGGAGTCCGGAGCCCTCCTTCAGCGTGGCTTGAATCCTGAATGACTGGAGGCGGGATGCCAGACATGAATTCTGAAGGTTGAGTAGGAAAGAGCCAAATAGATGTCTTAGAAGACTTTCGAGAACATAGGGATCATTCAGAGACTCAGATGCAAAAAGGCATTTGGGAAACAGCAGGTAGATAGAAGATTAGGCACAGAGTATAGCAGAGGAGGGTTTGGGAGCGGAGAGAAAGATATGACAGTAAGTAAAGAGCAGACAAGATACTAAAGGATGGAAGGTTAAGAAGGGTAAGAGAGTTAAGAAGGCAGCCCTCCAAGGACAGGGGCAGTCGGAGGAGCGGAGGGGAGGGGAAGGAACGGGAAGGACAGGGAGGGGCCAGAGGTCAGGAGTCCATCCAGGACCTGAGACTATTCACTCATTCATTAATCCATTCATCCATCCTTCCATCGATCCATCCATTATTTTGTTCATTTCTTTTACAAAGAAAAACCGAACATCCCCTTTGTGCATAGATAGCACTGTCTTAAGCAGGGAGGGGGGAGACAGATTCGGAAATGGGTTGCACAGCGTTGTGATGGGAGCTATCATGAAGGTTTGTGCAGGATGCTGTGGGGTGAGGAGGAAAGAGGCAGTCGAGAGAGTTAGGAAAGGATTCACAGGCCATGCAGCGCTTACCCTGGGTTTGAAAGGATGAGTTGGAGACGAGACGAAAGGAAGAACGTCTCAGAAAGACCTAGGAGAAGCAAAGCCGCTTTTGTTCGGGGAACGAGGAGACATCGCAAGCAGATGGTAGGCGGGTGAAGGAACCCTAGGAAGGAAAAGGAAGTGGAGGTTGGACGGGAAGAGTTTTCATTCCTGAGCTAGGAGCTGGACGATTCTGTAGCCCAGCGGTCTCTATGTTCTTTAGATTGTATGTTATGAGTTAACAATTTCAAATAATACCTGCAATATTCATTCATTCAATGAACATCTACTGCATACCTCACTGCTTCCAAATATACACTCAAGGTTAACTTCCCTAGATATTGCATATAGAGAATTCTTTACCTTTTTGCCACATTTTCATATTCAATATCTATGTATACAAACATATGATAAATATAATATGTAAAATTGTGTATATATGTCATGTATATAAATTTTCAAGGCCCTCTTCTGTGTTAGACATAATTGTTTGTATGATTTTCTCCTCACAGTAGAGCTTAGAAACCACCCTCTAGCTTCATTTCCTGCCCAATCAGTAGCCCCTGCCTGTCTTAACCCCTTTGTCCTAGGTATTTCACTGGCATTCGATTTGATCATCTCTGCCTCATGTCCCGGATGGGATGAGATTTGTGTATATATGCAGTGATCTTGTGACCTGATAAAATGCTCTTTGCCCCCCAAATTAGATTTTTTTTAGAGATTAAGACAATGTAATGGTTACTGAATCCTCATTTAATCCTCATTTGCATGATCCTGAGTATTTTGCATATCCTTCCTCAGTTAATCTTCACAGCAACCTTCCTGAAGACGACTGCATAGTTATCACCGTGTTACAGGTGGGCAAGGTGGGACGCAGGGAGACTAGACTACTGCCCAAGGCGGAGCACTACACAACAGCACCTGTCAGAGCCAGCTTGTGAGCTAATTATAAGTTTGGTTCCAGAGCCTGCACCCTTGACCAATGCATCTTACCTAACGCACCACTGATAATCACAAGTAGTGCGCATGAAGAGTTCACTGTGTGCCAGGGACTGTGTCCTGGGCATGGGTGCCTCAGCTCAGCAAGCTCTCATAACTCCCCAGTGGTACAGGCACTGTTATTATTGCCCATTTCACAGATGAGGAAACTAAGCCTTCAAGACATTAACTAGCTTGCTGCAAGCCATTTAGCATTTAGATTGGTTGGGTCAGACTTCGAATCCAGGTAACATGCCAATGTCCATGTGCATAGCCCATTGGCTATACCAGCTTAACACCTGTGGGGGGCCTTTCCTTTTAACTGAGTTTCTTGTAGAATGTGCAGCGATGATGCTTGGGGTCTGTTTATAGGGAATCCTGTTACTCCCTTGTCAGTGTTATTACCATTTTAAGAAGAGAAGGGGCGTGTTTCCAGGGAGTACTGAACACCACCAGATGCTGAGCACCGAGATCGCATTTTAATAAACATTATCTTCCTGACACCTTCCAAGGGAGATATTCCCATCATCCAGTTGAGGGATCAGGTGGGGGATCGCCCAGATCAGTGAGCTGGTTGAGAGACATGAAATGATTCCCCAGGACCACATGGCTGATAAGAGAAAGAGCCCAGATTGAGACTGAGCCAGGTTTCTTGATTCTCCAAAATCCACTGTTCCTTGGAGCATCTGACACCAGCCCCTGGGCTGTCCCCTCCTCCACCTGAGAAGAGAACACTGAACTACTCTTGTCACAAGTGCATTATTCTTTGCTCCCCCGCCAGGGCTCCCAGAGAGGTCCCGTCAGTCACGCCCGCCATCCAGGTGACAGTGCCCCTCTCCTCAGCTGTCAGCTGCACTCTCCCAGGTAGAGCACTGGCTCCCGGAAGGAGGATTTATGACTTTGGCTTCATCAACCTGGCTCCAAGATGCAGTGCCCGACCCCTTCCCCATCCATCTTCCCCCGGATGAACAAGGCTCGTCATGCACAATGCTTATGATTAAGAGACACGCGGAGCAGAGCCAGCCCCTCCCCTCCCCTCCACAAGCACGTACGTTGACACAGACACCCGTCCCGACTCCCATCTCTTCACGACGGCTGTCCAAACACAGGGTTTCTCCACTGTTGCAGTGGTCAAAGCTATGGACTCTGCAACCGGACCCTCTGGGTCCAAATACTGCCCAGTGTGGACATTATTTTGAATATTTTGCATGTCAAATACTGACACTGACTGGCTATGGAATCTTGGGTCACCTCTCTGTGCCTCAATATTTGTTGCTGATAAAATAGACATTATTAGTACCAATCTCACAGGGTTGTTCTGAGGATCAGCTTCCCAAAGTAAAGAACGGAAAATGGTGCCTGGAGCATATTAGATGCTCAATAAACGTTGACTGTTTTATCTTCACATCCTCCTCCTCCTCCTCACTACATCATCATGCATTGCTTCTCAGTAGGTCCACTTCCCAGGAATGTTCTTTTTCAACTAGAATCCAGGGACACTGCTCTGGAAGTTGACCTTGAGCCTGATGATGGGTCTTACTCCTCCCAGGGATGTCTTTCTTTCTTTCTCTTTCTTTCTTTCTTTCTTTCTTCTTTCTTTCTTTCTTTCTTTCTTTCTTTCTTTCTTTCTTTCCTTCCTTCCTTCCTTCCTTCCTTCCTTCCTTCCTTCCTTCCTTCCTTCCTTCCTTCCTTTCCTTCCTTCCTTCCTTCCTTCCTTCCTTAATTTCTTAATTTCTTTCTTTCTTTCTTTCTGTCTTTCTGTCTTTCTTTCTTTCTTTCTTTCTTTCTTTCTTTCTTTCTTTCTCTTTCTTTTCCTATAACAATAATTTCAGTCACTGAGCAGCCTATTTTATGCCAGGCACTACATTGCTGTGAGAAGCTGTGACGGATCTGTGCCTGTGTCCACTCCCCTACCCCTGTATCCGGATCCATACTTTGCTCGTCTCTTGCTCATCTCTGTAGCACAGGAAGGCTGAATTCCCCAAGATCCTGCTCCGCTGGCTTCTGGCTGGGTGCATCCAATGGGAGGCGTGGGTGGAAGACTGAAGGGCAGGAAGGAGGGAGGAGGAGCTAGGTGCATCCATCAACCGTTTCCATGGACTAGCCACAGCCTGGCATAGCATGGTGAGCCTTCATCTCAGGCTCCCAGGGCAATGCAGCTGTTGGGGTAGCTCTGCTCTGAGCTATAGTAGCTGAGGGAAGAATGCACCGTGCTTCAAGTTTGCAAGTTATCTGGGAGCTCTCTACTCCGTGTGTCTCTTGTTCTTTGGGGACTAGTTGGCCACCCTGGGCATAGTCTTCCCATTACAATGCCCTAAGTGCAAATGAGCAAGTCTCACCAGGCAGGCCCACTCGAAGCCTCTGCCTATGGCACGTCTGCTACTACCTCTTGGCCAAAGCAAGTTGCATGGTTAAACCCGACATCGATGGAGTGGACAAGTTTACTTTTCCCATGGACGGCTGGGAAAGGGGGTAAATATTTTTGAGTATTAAGTTACCTGTCACACCAGAGTAAGTCTTCCTTCATTCTCTACCTTGTCTCTGCTGGGGGCTCAATTTTTTTAATGACTCCAGCTTCCCCGACAGGCGTGCTTGGGTCCAGCTTCTGCTGATGACTTTGGCCCGTGGGCTCTGCTAATGCCAACCCTTCTCTTGGTCTCCCCAGCTGCTGGCCACTTCCTGCTTTTCCCAATTGCTACTTTGCCTCGCCCTCTTCTATGTTTGACTTTTTACTTTATTTGTCTATTATAATGAACACTCACACAGATTTCACAAAGTACCAAATGGCATACAAGGAATGTACCTGCAGCATTAGTACTAAACAACACGTAAGGAATGTGAGTCTCCCTCGCATCCCAGCTCCCAGAGTCGGTCCCGTCGGTTGTTTTTTTGCATTTCACCCAGAACGTTTCCCAGTGACTCTAATCATTTAAAATGCATCACAGCCCTTTGAGGGAGATAATATTACTCCCCATTTACAGATGAGGAAAGTGGTCATTGTGCAAATTTGAGGAAGTTGCTGACTCTCCGAATCTGCACGTTCTCATGGCATACGGGCATCGTAACAGTGACTAGATCTCATCAATCAATACCCCGAGACAATGTGCACAGAACGCTTCAGCAGAGGAAGTGTGTTCGATGTTTGGTAAGTGATAATAACAGCGCTGAGCATGGCTAGAGCAGTGATTATAATGAGCAGTATTTCTCAAGGTCATTCGGAGACGTGGGGTTGTAGTGGCCTCAGAACACACATCTGCGTTGTCATCTACACCGTAGCCAAATGCAGGGGGAAGGGTTGGGCTTCTGAGAACATTTCTGAAGGCTCCTTCACCCTCTCAGACCACTGAAGGAGCCACGCGATAGCTGTTGTCAGCCCTTTTGCTGTCTGGGTACGTTGGCTTTTCCTCAGCTTGGTTAGATTTAAAAAGTCAGATAACTCCTCTTTCTCTTTCTTTTTAAGTTTATCTTTATTATTGAAAGTATTACAGATGTCCCTCCTTTTTTCCCCCATTGACGCCCACCCCCTAGCCCCCACCCCCTTCACCACACTGTTGTCTGTGTCCATTGGTTGTATGTATATGCACCTCAGTTCTTTGGTTTATCTCTTCCCACCCTCCCACCCCCTCTCCCTCTGAGGTTTGTCGGTCTGTTCCCTACTTCCATGTCTCTGGGTTTCTTGTTCCTCAGCTTATTTTGTTCAATATATTCCACAAATAAGTGAGATTATATGATACTTGTCTCTCCCTGACTGGCTTACTTTGCTTAGCATAATGTCACTCTCCAGGTCCCTCCATGTCGTCTCAAAGGGAGGAGATCTTTCTTACAGCTGCATCATATTCCATTGTGTAAATGTACCACAGCTTTTTTATCCACTCATCTAGTGATGGGCACTTGGGCTGTTTCCAGATGTTAGCCATTGTGAATAGCGCTGCTATGAACATAGGGGTGCCTATAGTCTGCCTGATTGGTGTTTCGGGCTTCTTAGGATAAATTCCTAGAAGTGGGGTCACTCCTCTTTCAAGATGACTACCCTGATCACTCCACTTGACCAAACTTCTTGGCGTACTGTGTGAGCCAGCACGTATGTGGTTAGCAAACTTGAAAGTATGGAAGAATTCCCGAGTGTGTCGCAAAAATACACATTCTTGGGCTTCGCTCCCATCTACTGAATCTTAAGACACCCAGGTGGGGCACATGGGTTGACATTTTTAGCAAGCACATTGGGTGACCTTCTGTGAGGATTTACAGACACGGTTTAAGCAAAGCTACCCAACCTGACTCATGTACATTCAGTCAGTCAAGAAGCACTGATAGGCGGCCGCAGGGCCCGGAAGATGAAGCCCGCACCCCCGAAGCAGAGCGGCGGCCGTGGCCAAGTCCCTGGCCCAGATCACTGTGATCGGGTCACAGGTGGTGAGCAGGGCTTGGCCCGGGCCCTGCAGCCGGAATCTGCAGCCAGCCAGGCGCAGCTGCTGTCCGGGGACGTGCCGGACACCAGTCTGTAGCTGCCTCTCACCTGTGCGGTCTCAGCTTTCAGGAGGCACCACAGATCCTCAGTGTCTCCAAGTTGAACCCCGAGGAGATCCCGAAAAACCACGGACACCTATTCAAGGTGAACGACAAGTGTGTGGGCCACTCCTTCTACCTGCCGTCAGAGGTGGTCCAAGCTGAGGAGCGAATCCAGGCTCAGGAGACAAAGGGCAGAGGCCCCAAGTGGCCACTTGGCTCTTCCCACCCACCCCGCCCTCTACCTCTAATTTATAGCTCAGTCATAAATGTATTTGCTGCGAACAAATAAATAATAAATAAATAAAAATAAAGAAGCACTGATGGAGTGCCAACTCCATTCCGGGCGCTAGCAGAGGAATGAAGAGATCAACAGAAGGCAGAATCTCTGTGCTCAAAGACTGGAGTCTGGGTAAGGGGGGCTGGGAAAGAATAGAAACAAGAGTTGATACTAGATGACAATAAATACCGTGACGGAGGCAAGCACGGTGTCTGTGGAAGCGCGCACTTGGAGAATGAGAGGGTTTGGTCGGTGCTTATGTACAAGTCTGACAAGTGATTCATCCCAAGCCTGGTGGAGCAGCTCTGGATACACACCAAGGGGCGAGGCAGCAGGAGACAAAGCCTGACAGAGCGCCTTCTGCGAGGCTCATTGTTTTCTCACCTACTGTAGTCATCTGGCACGTTGACAGCTGCTTCGACTGGCTTAATTTTAGTTTACATTTGGGAAATGGGGCTGGGAGAAGCATATAAATCATGGAAGGTACAGAATAAAACACACACTTGCAAACATATACACAAACATCATAAATCAACATCAGAGATACTCTGCATTTGGAAAACAGGTTGTTGTTGTTTTTTTATAAAAAACAAACACAGGATGCTATAAGGGTAAAGCCAAACACACACAGAGTTCACAAACACTGTATTCTCATTGGGTACGCACTGTAGCTCTGTTGCTGCATGGGAATACTTGTTGCGCAAATGAGTGAATACATTGTAGATAATGAGAGCCAGGTGTCTGTCAGAGAAAGAAGTTACAAATGAAGAGAGGAGAAAAGCTAGGATGAACTCTGTGGCACTGGATGGAAATGGGAGGTCTCGGTGTGAATTTGTGGTTCTAAAATACACACAGATAGGTAGAGAAGCAAATTAGATACATACATATGGGCACATACCTTTCCTGGCTCTGGCCCCTGGAAGAACTTAAGCAATGTCACTGACCTCAAATGAATCATGAGAAAACATCAGATAAACCCAATCTGAGAAACGTTCTACTAAATAACTAATCGGTTCCCATCAGAAATATCGAAGTCATGAAAATCCAGGGAAGAATGAGGAACTCTCACAGAATGAAGGATCCTAAAGAAATGCGGCTAATAATTATATAATGAACAACAGTCTGAGGAATGGGGTAGTCCCAGAGACGTGGAAGTGGGGTACAGACTGACATTCCCCAGAAGAGGAGGTGGTGGGGGAGAGATAAATCACAGAACTTATATGCATGTGTGCATGAACAATGAACATGGACAACAAAGCTTTGGACAGGGTGGGGAGGGAGGGGGGGAATCAGTGGGGGGAGAAGGAGAAACATCTGTAACAAAAATAAACTAATTAATTAAATAAAAAATTATTGTATGTGGAATGTGGGCTTCTGGAACAGGAAAAAGACATCAGAGGAAGTCTGGTCAGACTTGAATAGTCTATAATGTTAATTTCCCGATTTTGATCATTGAACTATAGTTAAGTTGTTAATATTATAAATATAAACACTGTGCTATTTTAGTAAGTTCTCTGTAAGTCTAAAATTATTTTAAAAATAAGTTTTCATAAAGGGGGGAAAGATACTTAATCCGGTTGCTTCCTCAATGGTGTGTGGCACACAATAAAAATTTAAGATATGCCTGTAGAATTGTTTTGCCACCACATCTTTGATCAATCACTTTACCCCACTTGCGATGCTGTTCTCTCGTCCTCACCTTTCCTGGTCTGTTTTATGACGTTATGTGTGGCCATGGGTTATGTGAAGTTGAGGTGAACTTTTTATCAGTACCATGAGCATTCTGGAGCAGGAAGGGCTAAAGAAGAAACAAAAGTAGATATGGGGACTGAGAGGCCACTGCAGTGTCCTTCGGGCCCAGAACAGGCATTGTTCGGGGCCTGGGGACCATCACCGTTCTAGCCTCTCACAGACATATGTACTGCTCTGCACTCCCTAGGTAGGGGGCAGTAGACAACAGAAAATGAGGCTCTTAGGAGTTGGGCGCCTGGTAGGCTCCCGGGAGCTGTCCATGGTTCTGGGATGACTCCAGTACCCAGGCTGGCCTAGGTATTGCTGTAGGTGGGCTTAGATTCTGCTGTATATTATTGGTCGTTGAATAGGACTCTCAGGGTACCAAGCACTGGTGTGTGTGTGTGTGTGTGTGTGTGTGTGTGTGTGTGTGTGTGTTCCCATTTAAAAGTGAGGCTCCCAAGAATTGCATCATTGTGAAAGGCAGAGCTGGTTAGGGCTGGCTCACTCCAGAGATTTAGACCTGGAGTGACTTAAGCCCCCCATCATTGACACTTTCTCCACAACAGGTTTCACCAAGTGCAGTTTCAACTATATATACAATAGAATTTGCCAGGGTTTGTTAAAAATGCAATTTTCAAGCCTTGCCTAACCAGACCTATTAAATCAGAATCTAAGGCAAAGGTTGAGGGGAAGAAAGAGGGTAAAAAAATTTATTTTTAAAAAGCTTCTCTGGTGACTCATATTCACCCTAAAGTTTTAAAATAATGTTATATCCAGTCCCAAGATAGTAATATTTTGGGGGGAGGGGTGGAATCACTAGAACTATTCGTATTTGTTTGTATCTCTTTCTTTAACGTTTTCCTTTTTTCCAATATGCATTAAAATCTGCACAGTATTTCATGGCATGAATATACATTAGTTTGAATACATGAATATAAATTATAAACAAATATACATGTATTTTTATGTGTTTATTATTTCATTCAACGAGTATTTGAGCACTCACTGTGCCCGAGCCTCTGTTCTAGGCACTTCACATACAGTGTCGAATAAGACAAACCCTCTGTCCTCATGGAGCCCATATTTTCTTCATGGAAAGTGAGGGGGAGACAGGGACAGATATAGTGATGATGCATGCCTACATTTTTTAATTGAGGGGATAACTGGTTTTTAAAAGGTTAGAAAGCATGTGTAGGCTTTTAAGTATCACAATCAAGTTCCTTTCATTCTCTACAAACCCAGCATAGGTCTTGGAGTCAGACTGGACATTATTTTATCCTTCCAGATGGTGCTGTCTCCCAGTACCTCACTGGTGTCAAGGGAATGGCCCATTTCTGCACGCTGGTCCCTGCTCCAGCTCAGGAACTCTGCGGCTCCCCTTTCCCTCCTTAGAGAGACAGACAGGATGGAGTCCCTGCTGTTCTGCTGCTGTGACAATAGACAAGTGTGTGTTTTTCTGGAAGGAGCTGAAAAAATGCAAAATGATTTCTCTCCCAACATGCGTACTTCTCTTCCTTTTAAATCAAAGATGCTGTTTTGTACTTATCGGGTGCCCTCTTCCCAGGAAGAAGAATTCATTATTAGATCAGCAACTCCCTCAAACACTCAGTAAAAGAATAAAGGAGGACTCCGTGTGCTGCTGCTCCGTACTGGGGGCCTCTCGGCACAATGTGGGAGCTGCCGCTTGTCACCTCTTTACAGCAACACGGATGTTTTCACCGGGCGCTTTTGAATCAGGCAAACAGAACTCATACTTCAACCCAAACTCCATTTGCATAGCACAGATGACAACATCTCATCTTTCAAAGCTGCCTGCCCTCTTGGGGTTCTTCCCACTCAGTTCAAATCTCCCTGCTCTCTAGACAAAAGGAGGCTCTGTAATTAGTGTAAACAGGTCCTAAAGCCCATTGGAAATGTTGACTCTTACAGGCTCGCAGGCAGACTGATGTCACAGCCAAGTCCTGACAGAGCAGATTGGTCATGTATCGTCACCTCTTCACCACTTGGGCAGCAAAGATATCCTCATGTCAGGGGGGTACAGATGGTTCAACAATTTGGCTGGGAAATGGCATATCCTGCTGCTTGTGTTGGAACAGTAAAGCTGTAGTTTTAGGATAAGGGGCAAAGAAGAGAGATTATTTATGTACAGAGATTTCTAGACTGGGACCATCACCAGCCACTGTTTATGGAGCCCCCACTAGGCATGACGCAAGGAGCAGCAGAGATCCAGAGCCCTACCTCGTGGACTGCACAGCCTGTGGGACACACAGACAACGGAGTCAGCAAGGAGAGCAGAGCGTGGTGAGTGCGAGCGCAGGAAAAGCGGGGCCGTCGGGGAAATGGCGGAGGGCCCCCCGTCCTCCATGGGCCTCAGAAAAGGCTTTCTGAAGGTGATGTGCATACTGAGCGCGAGGGTGAGCCCAGGATTAGGGTTCTAATCGGCACCAGGGCCTCATGGCTTTATTTCAATCATCTCAGCATTTAAAAAATGCGACTATGGCCCGGCCGGTGTGGCTTAGTGACCAAGAGGTCACCGGTCCAGTTCCAGGTCAGGGCACATGCCCAGGTTGTGGTCCCCATCCCCACTGCAGGACATGCAGGAGGTGGCCAATCGATGTTCTCTCTCACTGATGTTTCTCTCTCTCTCCTTCTCCCTTCCTCTCTCTAAAATCAATCAAAAAATAATAGTAAGTGAAAAAGGTGACTGTTTCAAGTCCTGTAGCAGACATCCAGTGTGTGGAGCTGAACAAGACCTGGCTGCTGCCCTGAGAAACACACCGTGGAGCTCGGGGATGCCCGAGGAGAGGTGGTATGCGTCAAGAGCAGCACCGAGAAGCAAGGAGCCTCTGGTCGAGGTCCCGTGGACAGGGCTGCGGTAGCATTGTCCCAGTGAAGAAGGTTTACGAAGTCGACTTCAGATCTAACCTGTGTGGAGGTACAAAGCTGTGAGGCATCCAGGGGTGTCCGGGAGACAGTGAGAAGTGAAGGGCCGTGGGAGGGGGGACAGGTACGTAGGACGGAGATGACCGAGCAGCCGCAGGGGGCCCTAGGTGCCAAGTGCCCAATGCGAGAGCAGGAACGTGCTCTCTCCAATGGAGTTTACAGATGATTTTTGCACAAGAGTGCCACAATCAGATGCACAGTTCGGAAATACCACCAGAGCTAGCTTTCTCGGGGAAGGAAGTATGAGAAACATAAAGCAGTCGAGTCTGCGTTTGGCTCGGATGATGGGTGATGAAGGTCAGAATTAAGGCACTGATGTTCTTGATGGGTATATTTCTAGGCTTGGGTATCTGATAAATGTGAGATAAGGGGATAAAGGAAGACAAAAATGATGGACATTTTAAGTACAAGTGATCAGTGGTTCTCCAGTCTGAGTGTGTACTAGCACCACCTGGCAGCTTGGGGAAAGTATGCATACCTGGCCTCCAGACCAAACACACTCAAAATCTCTGGGTTTTACAGCTCCCCAGGTCATTTTTATCTTATTTTTAAAATTTTTTTTTATTTGAGAGAGAGAGAGAAACAATTGGCCACCTCCTGCATGTGCCTTGACCAGGCATGTGCCTTGACCAGGAATCGAACCAGCGACCTCTTGGTGCATGGGTTGACGCTCAACCATTGAGCCACACTGGCCAGCCTCCCTAGGTCATTTTTAAAGTACTTCCAGGGTTGAGAATGTTCTAGATCAAAGGTCAATAAATGATAGTTCTCAGACCAAACATAGCCCACCACCTGGGTTTTTTTTTTTTCCTTCTATTTAAAAAAAAAATTGAAATGTTTCTTGAGCTAGTTTGTAGGTTCACTTGCAGTTGTAGAAAATAACAACAAACCTTGCACTGTTTGCCATTTTCCTAATGGTACCATTTTGCAAAACTATAGTATAATTTCATAACCAGGCAATTGACATCAATACAACCCACTGATCCTATTCAGACTTGTTTCTGTTCTACTTGTGCTCACTGGTGTGCTTATTAGCTGCTATACGATTTTATCTCCTGAGTAGGCTTGTGTATCGACCACCACAGTTGTCAAGACAATGAGAAGCTCCAACCCCACAAGGATCCCTCATGTTTCCTTTCTACGACCACATCCATCTGTCTTCCAGGCTGTGGCCCTAACCACCGAGAACCACTCATCTGGCCTTCATTTCTAACACCCTGCCCTGTCAAAATGTTATATAAATGGAATCATACTGAATGTAACCTTTGGGGATTGGCTTTAAAATTTTTTGTTTTGCTCCAGGATGAATTGCTTGGAAAATCATCCAAGTTATTTCATATATCAATGGTTTAGTCTTGTTTCTTTTTTCACTGAGTAGTATCCCACGGTATGTGTATACCTGTTGTTTAACCATTCACTGTTGGAGGACATCTGAAATGATCCCAGGTTTTTGCTATGACAAATAAAGTTTCTATAAATATTTCTGTACATATTCATGTACAGGTTTTAATGTGAACAGAAATTTTCTTTTTCCTGGTAGAAATGTGCAAGAGTAGAATTGCTGGGCAGTATGGTAATTGAATCTTTAATTTTACAAGAAACTGCAAACTTGTTTTTCAGAACGGCTGTACCGTGGACATTCCCCCCAGCAACGGGGCATCCCCACCAGCATGTGGTGTTGTCACTGTTTTTTATTTGGGGTGTTCTGATAGGTGTGCAGTGATAGCTCATCCTGTTTGCCCATTTCCCATGACTAACGATGGCAAAGATCTGTGCATGTGCTAATCTGCCATCTGCATGGTCTCTTCAGTGAAGTGTCTGCTCAGGTACATGCCCTTTTTCTAATTAGATGGTTTGTTTTACTGTCTGGTTTTGAGAGTTCTTTCTATATTCTACTTACTTGTCCTGTGTCAGATATACGGACTACAAATATTCTCTCCCACTCTGTTAAAGAGATTTTTATAAATTATTTTTCATTGATTTTGAGAGAGAGAGGAAGAGAGAGAGAAACAATGATGAGAGAGCTGCCTCATGCATGCCCCCTACCTGGGATCAAGCCCACACAGACATGTGCCCTGACTGGAAATTGAACCAGTGACCTTTTGGTGCACAGGACGATGCCCAACCAACTGAGACCCACCGGCCAGGGCATTTTCTCCCACTCTGTATCTGGTCTTTTTATCCTCCTCACATGGGATTTCACATTGCAAAAGTCTTTTTTATTTTATTTTAAACCCAATTTACCAATTTCTCCATGGATGGATTGTGTGTTTGGTATCAAATCTAAGAACTCTTTGTTTCACCCTAAATACCAAAGATTTCTCCTATGTTTTCTCAAAAAGTTGTATAGGTTTACACTCTACATTTAAGTCCCCCATGAATCATTTTGAGTTATTTTTATATGTGGTGTGGGACTTAGGTCAAGGTTCATTTTGCTTCTTAAGGATTTTTGTGTCTGTATTCATGAGAGGCACTGGCCTGTGGTTTCCTTTTCTTGTACTATTTGTGTATGGTTTTAGGGTCAGAGTAATACCGGCCTCCTAAAATGAGCTGGGAAATATTCTCTTCTCTTCTGTGTTTTGCAAGGCATTGTGTAAAATTTATGTGAATTCACATTTAAAAGGTTTGGTGGACTTCACTGAAACCATCTGGGTCGGCATATTTGTTTTTCAGGAGTTTTTCATTACAAATTCCACTTCTTTAATGGTTGTGGGCTGTTGCGATTTTCAGTTTCATTTTGGATGTGTCTTGGCAGTTTGTGATTTTTGAAAAATTGGTTCATTTCTTCTAAGTCGTCAAATTTATGAGCATGAAGTCATTTGCCGTATTCCTTTATGATCCTTTTCATGGCTTCAGGACCTGCAATAATATCCCATTTCACTGCTGATACTGCTGATTTGTGTCTTTTCTCACCCCCTCTCTTTCTCTTTAATTTTATTTATTTATTTATTTATTTATTTATTTATTTATTTATTTATTTATTTATTTTTAGTTAGTTTCCCTAGAGGTTTATGAATTTTATTGATTTTTTTTGGAAACAATACTGTGTTTCATTGATTTTCTATTATTTTTATTTTTATTAAGTTCTGTTTCATCTTTATTAAGCCTTTACTTTTGCTTGCCTTGGGCTTCTTTTACTGTCCTTTTCTAGTTTTTTGAGATAGAAATTTAAGTTATTGATTTGAAATCTTTTCCATTTTTAATGTAAGCATTTAGTGATATAATTTTCCTCTGGTAGCATTTAACTGCATCCCACATATATTGATATGTTGTGTTTTCATTTTCATCCAATTCTATGTATCTTTTTAATTGACTTTGAGACAACCTCATCGGACCATGGATTATTTAGATGTATGTTGTTTAGTTTCCACGTTTATTTAATTTATTTTTTTATCCTCACCCGAGGATATTTTTCTATTTATCTTCAAGTAGAGAGAGAGGGGAAGAGACAGGGAGAGAGAGAGAAACATTGACATGAGAGAGACACATCGACTGATTGCCTTCCGCATGACCCCAACCAGGGCCAGGGACGAACCACAGCCGAGGCACATGCCCTTGGCTGATATTAAACCCGGACTCATTGGTCTACGGGCCGATGCCCTACCACTGAAACAAACCGGCCAGGGCATAATCTCCACTTAGTTAGAGATTTTTCTGTTGCCCTTCTACAATTGATTTCTAGTTAGAAACTCTTATGGTCAGAGAACACGCTTTGTGTGACTCAAATTCTTTTCAACTTGTTAAAATTTGCTTTATGATCTAGGTAAGGCATCTTGGGGGATGTCCCGTGGGCCCTTGAAAAAGTGTGTATCCTGCTGTGGTTGGAAATGTTCTACATGTCAGTTAGATCCCACTGGTTGATTATGTCGTTTAAATCTTCTATATCCTTGCTGATTTTCAATGCAGCAGTTCTGTCAGTCGTTGAAGAAGGGGAGTTGGGGTCTCCAGCTGTAACTATAGAGTCGACTATTTCTCCTTTCAGCTCCATATCAGTTTTTGCTCCAAGTATTTTGGGGCTCTGCTCTTTGATGTGTATGTAGTTAGGATCATTATGTCTTTTATCATTATGATATAATAGGATTCTTGGTCTCTAGTAATTTTTTTCTCTAAAATTTACTTTATCAGCTATAACCACTCCTGCTTTTAAAAAGTTTGCATGGCCCTGACCGGGTGGCTCAGTTGGTTGTAGCATCATTCTGTACACCAAATAGATGCAGGTTTGGTTCCAGGTCAGGGAATCTACCCAGATTGTGTGTTTAATCTTTAGTTGGGTGCATATAGGAGGCAACCAATTGATGTTTCTCTCACATTGATGTTTCTCTCTCTCTCAAAAAATCATTGAAAACCTTATCACAGGTAAGGATTTAAAAAAAAACTTTAAAATATTTGCATGGTATATCTTTTCTGTTCTTTTACATTCAACTTACATATGCTATTGAATTTTAAGTGAGTTTCTTGTAAACAATATACAGCTTACGTCTGTCTTTTTTCTTTTGATTTTCTATTTGTTTCTTCTGTTTCTCTTTTCTTGTCTTCTTCAGAGTTACTTAACATGTTTTAGGATTTCAATTTGGCTTATTTATAGTGTTTTTCAGTGTATTTTTTTGTGCAGTTTCCACAGTGGTTTCTCTGGATATTAAAATACACACACACACACACACACACACACACACACGACTTGAAATTGCCAATTAGCATCATCATTTTACTACTTCAACTGAAATATGAAAAACCCACTTGGATTTAAGACCCTTTACCTTGCTTACTTTTTTTTTAAATTAATTTTTAAAAATATGATTTTATTGGTTTTTTAGAGAGAGAGGAAGGGAAAGAAGATAGAAACATTGATGTGAAGGAGAAACATGGATCAGCTGCCTCCTGCACACCCCAAACGGGGACCAAGCCCACAAGCCAGGCGTGTGCCCTGACTGGGAATCGAACCAGGACCTCTCAGTCCATGGGCCGATGCTCAATTCACTGAGCCACACCGGCCAGGCCCCTTGCTCACTTTTAAGCATCTTTGTCTTAAATATCAGATGGTGTTAAAATTTTTGTTGCAGTCATTAACTAATTTAAAAACTCATGAAGAAATTATCCCTATTTATGTATCCCTATTTCTGACCTTTCTCCTTCCTTCCTACTGATCCAGTGTTCCTTCTCTCTTCTTTTCCTTAAAGGACTGTCTTTAGGGGTGAGTCTGCTAGAGGCAAATTATTTCAATTTTCTTTCATTTTGGAATGTTTTAATTTACCCTTAATTCTTGGAGGGCAGTTTTACTGGATATAGAACTAGCTACTTTCTTCTTCTCACATGGTTTCACGTGAGGAAAGACTCTTTGATTTGAATTCCACTAAAGGTAATGTGTCATTTCTCTCTGGCTGCTTTCATTTTTCCTTTGACTTCAGTTTTCAGATTTTTAATTGTGATATATTTTGATGTGGATTCCTTTAGAGTAAACTCAGCCTATTGGATTCATAGGTTTGTGTCTCTTGCCAAATTTATGAAAATTTCCCCCATTATTTCTTCAAATATTGTTTTAGTCACCTTCTCTCTTTTCTTTCTTTCTACCACTCTGACGTATCAGTGTCTATCTTTGTTATTATCTCACAGATCTTTCTTTTTTTTTTTTTAATCTTTGCCTGATGATATTTCTCTGTTTATCTTCAGATAGAGTGAGAGGAAGAGAAAGAGAAACATTGACATGAGAGAGAAACATCAACTGGTCACCTCCCACATGACTCCACCAGGGCTGGGGATGAACCGCAACCGAAGTATGTGCTTTTGGCCAGAATCGAACCTGCGAGTCCTTGGTCCGCGGATTGACACTCTACCACTGAGCCAAATTTTTATTTTCTAGTCCATTATGTCTCTGATGTTCATATTGGGTGAATTCTATTGTTCTGTCCTTAAGTTTATTGATTCTGTCCTCTGACATCTCCACTCTTCTATTTATTATTGAGTCTATCCCGTGAGGTTTTTACATGTGTTTTCTGTTGTTGCATTTCTCAGTTCTATAATTTCCATTTGGTTCTTCTTAAACAACTTGTTTCTTTGCTGAAATTTTTTAAAAAATTGTTTCAAGACCATTTATAACTGACTATTGAAGTATTTTTGTGATAGCTGCTTTAAAAATCTTTGTCCAGTATTGGACTCAGATCAGTGTTGGCAGAAATCGATTGTCTTTTCTCATTCAAGTTGTGATTTTCTTGGTTCCTGGTAAGGTGGGTGATTTTTTTTTTTATTGTATCCATTATATCTATTAGTTGTGAGATACTGGGTTTTATTTGAATCATTTATTTTAGCAAGCAATCACCTTGTCTGGGTTTTACCTGTGCAGTAATTTTTAGAGACTTTGCAATGTTGTCTTTGGTCTCCCTGGTTTACCTGGTGCTATTAGAGTTCCCAGTGGGTCCCTGCTGATGCAGCCTACTGGGGAGGGGTTACTGGGTGTCTCTGTGAGGGGAGGGCTGTGATGAGGTTTTCTTCCTGGTGCCCCTTGTTTGCTCTAGTGTCTCCAGGCAGGTGGGCGGAGTCTCAAGCCTGGGGGGGCGAAGAGGCTTTCTGGATGGGATGCTTCCGTCACTGTTTTCCCTGTCAGCTCTGCCTGCTCACCTTGTTATCTCTCCGCAGAAAGGGGAGAGTACTTCACCCAGGGCAGCATTAACCTTACCTGATGTTGTCGGAGGGTCTTCTGTTGGATCTGGTGGAGGATCGAATGCACGTGGGATGCCTTCTGTTATTAGGCCAATGATCAAAACACTTCAGTCTGGGTGGTCTTCCTCTGTTGGAGAGGCTGCGCGGTGCCCAGCCACGGTTCTGGTCCTGCGCCCCGGGGTCCCAAACCTGCGTGCTTTCTTCTCACGACCTGTCGGGGTTCTCCCTGGGAGGGGCAGGGAAAATCGGGCCCATGTCATTTCGCCGCCCACTTTGTAAGAAACGCTACATTGGAACACAGCTACCCCCTTCATTGTCTCTGTCGCCCGCGGCTTCTCTTGTGCCACCACAGCAGGGTTGAGGCAGTGTGACAGTGGCCACCTGCCCCCTTTCCACTGAGAGGTGAGTGGGTGCAAAATATTTATTATCTGGCCTTTTACAGAACAGCTTGCCAACCCCTGGTCCAGATGATCCATTGGCCTAGAGGTCATGGTTGAGAGATTTCAGACCACTAGCCAAGCCCCTTGCTGAGTGTTCACTTAGGCAATCTACTGAGCCAGACAAAGGCCTGATTAATGACTGGATCCTTTGCAAAGTGCTTTCACACTGGTGATCTCATCTGATCCTTGCGACTGCCCACGACATGGAACATTAATGGAGTAATAGTACCTACACTGTATGCATCAGGAAAATGAGAACCTGGGGGTCCTAAGGATGTCTCCCTCTAATTGTCCAATATCCTGCCAAGCCAGGACTCTACCTCTGACCCCATGACCCCTAGTTTAGTCTATTGCACTGACTTGCAAGGCAAAGCCTATTCCTTGCTACCTATACCCTTAGAGCTTATACTATATGTGCAGATATAGTGTAAGACCCTACAGAAGATTAGGAGGTCGTAAAAATACTGTGTGTGACATTAGCTTTATAGGAAGACCCCATCTTGCTGCAATAGAATTCACATAATTAAGCACTTCTTTTTCTGCCACGTACTGCACTTGGCATATGTTTATTTTCCACCGTTTTCAAATGTAAAAAATTATTCACTTAGCCCTGCTGGTGTGGCTCAGTTTGTTTGGAGTGTCATCCCATACAACGAAGGGTTGTGGGTTCGATTCCTCATTGGGGTACATGCCAAGGTGACAGGTTCCATGCATGTCCTCATGTGAGGATAGAAAAAAATGATTTTTTAGATACTTTACCAAGTCACCCAGTAGCTAGTAATTTTAGGTTCTGTATGTCTTGCAGAGCATTTTCACAATCCTGTCATTGAATTTACCAAGAATCCTGTGAAGCAGGTGTTCATTCTCCTGTTACAGAAGAGAAGTCTGGAGTTCAGAGAAATGAGCCATGGCTAGAATTTGAATCCAGGACAGTCTGGTATTTGTTGTGCAATGAAACAGGCTTGCACAGGATATGAGACACTGAATGGAGCCAAGAGACGTATGAGTCCACTTCATTCCATCGGTGGGGAAACTGAGTCTTGAGGCCGGACTCCCTGGGGCTCCAGTTTCATTGCTCTCCCTTTGCAGGAGCTTCTAGACAGGTTTAAAATTCCACTAGCAATCGCCGTGGAACAAAAAGGTAAGAGAAAGGCATTGTTCTCACGAAAGAAAGGAGAGATTCGCAGCCTTTCGTTTGCTGCTTATCTGCTGCTAAAGGGTAATTGAAGACAGAGCTCACTTTCTTCGAGGCAAGGGGGGTCTTTTCAGACTGGGCCAAGATCACCTGGCTCCCAATGCGGGCGACGTGAGCAATTGTTTATCTAGAGATTACCAACCCACGCTCCCAACTAATCCTCAGTCCTCGGGCCGGGGAAGGTGACGTCACATTTATTTATAGACGGAGTTGTGTGGAAGCAGAGATGTGTTTCCTCTGATGGGCAGCACTCCCATCTGCTCCCACCTGTCAGGGGTCAGGGAAGGAGGGACAGGTTCTTTCTAACTCTACCTGAAGAAAGATCGGACAATCTGGGGCTAGGGTTCTAGTGGTAGTACTAGGCAGTAGAAGTTGTGTGCGCACATGTGTGAACATACCTGTTCCATGTGTGTGCATGCACTTGTATGCTTGTGTGTGTGTGTGGATTTGAACGGGCACGTGCATGGCATGTTTGTGACTGTGCAGGGGATGGGAAATTGCAGGTGTGCACGTGTGTGCCGTATGCTGTGATTTTGCGTATGTGTTTGCTCACGTGTGGGATGCAAGTTGTACAGATGTACCTGCTAATTTAACGTGTATGTGAACATGAGAAATGTAGCACACCTGCATGAACTCTGGTCATGCTTATGTCAGTCTGTGTGTGGGGATTTTCCTTTTAAGACACGAAGTTCTTCAAGAAGAGAGGAGAACTCTGGTCCCTTGACCTCTCTCCTCATGTGGAACTTAGGTCTGCAGGGGTATCAGTCTCACGTCTAGGCCAGGTGGATCTGTGACGTGGTCGAGTCTGAAGAAGGGTTTGTACAATATGCCTTAGCCAGCATCTCAAGATAGGACTCTTTAAAAAAAAAAAAAATCCTCACCTGAGGACATTTCCCCATTTATCTTCAGACAGAGTGGGAGGGAGAGAGAGAGAGAAAAACATAGACGTGAGAGAGACACATCAATTGGTTGCCTCCCGCACGAACTGGACCAGGGCCGGGGACAAACTGCAACCGAGGTACATGCCCTTGACTGGAATCAAACCTGAGATTCTTTGGTCCTCAGGATGGTGCTCTAACCACTGAGGCTCAAGATAGGTCTCTGTCTCCAAGAGGGACCCAGAACCAGGGGTCCCAGCTGAGCTGGTGGTCTTGTTGCACATTGCCCTTGGGAACCTTGGACGGAGCCTGAAGGGACAGACAATGGGGGGCTCATTGCCCAGCGCTGGACAGAGAGAAGGGAGGGAATTCTATCATGCATTCTCCTTCTCTGCCACCTTTGACAAAAGTCAATAGACCATAGATGTATAGGTTTATTTCTGGACTCCTGATTCTATTCCACGGGTCTATAGGCCTCTCACGGTGTTCTGAGCAAACTAGTCTGCACAGGCGGGCACTGCTCTAGGAGTACAGGCAGAGCTACGTGAACGCTGACGGCCTCCGAGCCAAGTCCAGCCTCCGCAAGGTGGGCTCCCACCGCAGCTTCCTCTACTGAAGCCCCCCAGCCTCTGGTTAAAACCTCCCGTGACAACCCACTGTTACACAGCACACGGTTCCCGGGGGGACCTCCTCCTCTGGAGACCAGTCCTGCGTCCGGATAACTTCTACCTCTCGTGTCCTTGGGGCTCAGGAAGAGTAAATGACTCTTTCACGTGAAGGTAGTATAATGTGACGCAAAGAACACCAGCTTGGCCCTGAGTCTAAATGCCACCTTGTTGCTGACGAGTTGTGAAATTCTCGGTGCGCCATCGTCCTGACAGCTAGTTTCCTTTTGTGAAGACAGTGAGGACAGGACTCACGCCTCACGGGTGTTGTTGGACAGATTCAGCGCGGCACTGACATCTCCTGGGGCATCCCGCACCTCACTTTCCCCAGGCTGAGCGCCACACTGTCCCCGGCGGGTCCGCACTTCGTGGGACCGGCAGACCCCCGGATTCCGTTTTCCGTCTTCGAGATGTGTCAGTGTGTCGATACTGTTGTGAAATGTGGTGCTCAGGCCTGAGCGCAGGGCCACAGTGGGACCGGCAGACCCCCGGATTCCGTTTTCCGTCTTCGAGATGTGTCAGTGTGTCGATACTGTTGTGAAAATGTGGTGCTCAGGCCTGAGCCAGGGCCACGGCTGTGCTCCGAGTATCCCGGAGGGACCAGGATGCTCCCCTCCTTCACAGGGACGAGCGTAGCTCTGCGAATACCGTGCCAGCCTGCGTGGCGCCCCAGACACCACCTGCTGCTGCCGTGCCGATTCGTGGCACAGTTTGATCGTCAAGTCATTAAGGAAGTTCATGACCTCCCGCCGTCGCCCTCATCCAGTATTTGAGCAGGTAATGTTGGAGCCTGAGGGGATGAGTACACATTTAGTCACAAGAAGTAAAATTCATTTTCCTTGCCAAGGCCCTGTGCAACCCGGTCCCTGCTTATGTCTCGTTTCCTGCGGCCCTTCTCACTTCCCCTCCGGTCCCTCTGGGCTCTAGTTCCTTCACTCACGCGGCCTCTCCCGTCTCAGGGACCTGGTACCAGGAAAGTTCTCCCTCCTTCCGCAGCTTCTCATGACTGCCTCCTCACCACGCAGGTCCTTCCCAAACTCCAAATCCGAAGCTCGACAGAGCCCTCTCCACCTGTCTATAGTCATTCCGTCCTCCTTCATAGCACTTGCCACCGCTGGTCATCATGCTGCTGCGCTTGCTTCGGCTGGTCTCCGGAACCAGGCTGTGCGCTCAGCCGAGCCGCTGGAGAGGCCTCCTCTGCCCTGTTCATCCCTGGCTGCCCAGCTCCAGCACCGTGCCTGACCCCGGCTAAGAACCAATCGACGACTTTTGAGTGGAACAGTGCACACATGCGCGAATGAGTTCAATCCTGCCACATGATCTGATTGGATGACATCACCCTGATGGCACCTCGAACTTGGATATTTTTTAAATAAGTTTTTGATTTTTAGAGAGAGGGAAACATCGATGTGAGAGAGAAACATCGATCGGCTGCCTCCTGCACGCCCCCTACTAGGGATTGAACCCGCAACCGGGCATGTGCCCTGAATGGGAATCGAACCAGGACCTCTCAGTCCACGGGACGATGCTCAGTCCACTGAGCCACACCGGCTGGGTGTAAAGTGGATTTTTAAAAATCTCACTAGTTTTCAGAACTGTGTCATCTGCACATTTATTCAGTGTGCTCAATCTTTACCCAAACTACTGATGAAAGTACTGATGAGGGTGGGTCCCAGGATGAGCACACGACAGGCCACTGAAGACCCTTCGGTGTTTTGGGATGAGTTCCAGGGCACAGCGAGGACTGCTGGAGGGTGGGAGGAAGGCCCGGTGCGAATTCGGCCCCGTGACAGGAAGACCGTCCCGTCTCCACTGGGTGGGCTTCTGTGGGCTCCCGGATCGGCACTGTACACGGGCAGCAACAACAGTAATAGTAAGCAAAATTAGTTTCATCTATAAAAGAGGGGTCTTGTTAGATCAGCAGTGAGATATCGGCGGTGTCTTTGGCCCCACCTGGCAACCGGGCTGCCGACGGGGTACAGTGACGATTCCGCAGGAATGAGCACAGGAAGCACCTGGCATCGTGTCTGGCACCGGACGTGCACTCAGCACTGTGCACCATTGTCGCTGCTGTTGTGTTTGCTGTTGTCATCGAGTACCTGCGACCTAACACCCCGCTGTGTGTTCACTGGGGTCCCCTGGTTTATTTGTGGGGGTGGAACATCTCTTTCCTGGCCCTGCTGTTCCCTTCCCCAAGGAGGGACAATGGGTGTAACACCCGTGCCTCTCACCTTCCACACGCCTGACTCTGGGGAGGTCGAGTGCTTTTCCTTTGGTGACTCGGGAAAGAGGAACTACTCCTGAGTAGCGCAGTCCTGTCTCCTCGCCTTGAAAGGAGATGGTCCGCTCCTCGAAGCTGCCGTCCTCGGGCAGCTCCCTTTCCACGGCCACCCTGATTAAGAGAGCAGGTCCCCATTGTCCTTGCCTTGTTTCTTTTCCTCCAGAGCACTCATCTCATAACACTTTACATATTTGTTGTTTTTTTTTTAATTCTCCAGGGGGCCTCCACATCAGTATATGGTCTTCAGCCGTGTGTGTGTGTGTATGTGTGTGTGTGTGTTAAGGTCATTCTGTATCTTCAGAGCCTAGAATGGACCCTGAAAAATACTAGGAGCTTTATAAATACGTGTTGAATAAACATAGCTCTCCTCATCGATAATTTGTCTCAATCCAAGTGAAGAAGCAAATAGGATAAAAGTAAATAAACGGAGATCCCAACTCAAGGCTCCACCGTCTCGCTCACTCACGTGGTGGCCGCTCCGCAGGGACACCCTCACCGCAGGGACACCCTCACCCACGGGCAGCCCCGCCAGGCCTCACGCCACTCTGAGCTCCGAGCGGGGACGTGGCCGCTGCCGCCGTCAGTCACAGACGGGCTCCGGCACCGGCGGGGAAGTGTGGCTGGGAACCTCGGGCCGATGGCGTGCGGCACAGTCCCAGCCGAGCCAGCGAGAGACCCATGTCTCTGGAAAAGTATTTCCTCTTCTTTTGTGGAAATGTTGTTGCCAGTGGGTTTGTTCCTTGAGTTTTCTAGATTAGGTCTAGTGGGAAAAATAGCCACTCAAAGTGTGTTGCTTTAATTGATACTCCACTGTAGTTGGGATGCCACCTGATTGGTGATCTGCTCCTTCATTCACTCTTTATTTATTCATTTGGAAAACATTCATTGAGAACATACTATGTGGCAACATTTGCAAAGCACTCAGGAAATGATGATGACAAGGAAATGCCCAACCTTCCGTGCAACTCGCTCTTCTCTTCACCCCGCCCACCGCCTCGTCACTTCCCCCTCTCACTTCCCTGCCCGGACTACTTGGTAGGTGTTACTGCCTTTCCCCCACCCCCCAGACCTCTCCCTACCTAGCCCACAAGCTCCGGTGCCCACAGAATTTGCTCGGGAATGTGTGTGTACCACAGTCAGATGCTTCCAAGGGCGTTAATGGCATGACCTAACCCTGACTCTGATATGCAGACAGTAAACGGTTCTGTTTTTCTTTTTCTTTTTTTTCTTTTATTGATTTGAGAGAAAGAGAGGAAGGGAGAGGGAGAGACAGAGAGAAACATCGATGAGAGAGAACATCAACTGGCCGCCTCCTGCACGCCCCCCACTGGGGATCGGGCCCACAACCTCGGCCTGTGCCCTGACCGGGAATCGAACCGGTGACCCTTGGTGCATGGTCGATGCTCAACCACTGAGCCACATCGGCTGGGCAGTGAATGGTTCTTTAGTGCAGATGTACTTGTTGTATTTCCTGATTTTATATTTTAAAAAGGAATATGCTTTTAATGTAGATAGGAGTTACTTTTGTTTGTATCACACTGGCTTGAATGCAGAGGTGTTCGCTGGCCCTCACTGCATGATCCCTCTCTCCAGGGCCCCCTATCCAGGGCTTCAGTGAGGGGCAGGAGGCGCTGGAACACCAGGCTGGGGTGGTGGGTCCCGTGGTCCCGATTCAGCCCAAGGCCAACCCACAGTGCCACACATCAAATAATTACGTTGGGGGGGGGGGGATCTGCAATTACTGGTGGAGGGAACGTCGATAGGTGAGACCTTTCCCTTTAAATTTCTGATTAGAGAAGTTTTGTTTGCTTGGAACTCTGGGGTGCGAGTGGGGGTTTACAGCTGAGGGGAGAATGTTATCGTTCATTCTGCGTCTTGCCTCTGACTCAGGGGACCGAGCTTCCTCAACATGGCAAACACCGTGCCTTGTGTTTCAACTTTTCACATGACGACTGGCTCCTCTCCTTGGGTCTTGGAGGCAGACGTTATCTTCACTAGGCAGACGTGGGCACTGTGTGTCAGAGACAGAACTGCCCAAGGTCACTGAGCTCAGGAAGTGGCAGAAGGGACTGTTCACCAGCACAGGTTCTTCTGCTGCCCGACCATGAGCCCTTTCCAGGGCTCCGTGCTCAGTCCTCCGCGTCCACCCGCTCCCTGTGGCCGTTCCGCTGCGCTGGCCCCCGCAGAGTCTCCTTCCTCAGCTCCCAACCTCCTGTTAGGAACGAGCGCTGGGCTTTCTCGGAGGCTGGGGCCTTCCCACCTGTCAGTCATTCTGCCGGAGTCGGAGGCACCGTCCTACACGATCGTCCTAACACACAGCGCTAACTCACCTCCAGAGTCCCCTCCCAGTGCCTTTAGCGGGACACAGGGGCTGCCTTCCTTTCACCAGTTAATTTTTATAAAGCGAAATGCACAAACCGAAGGGGAGAACCAAACAGATCTGCGTCAGCGACGCTTCTCGGTGCTCCCTGGCTCGTTCTCGTCCCTGGCAGCGCGGGGCCGAGGCGGAGACCAACGGCTCGCTGCAGAGAGCCAGCGGAACGAACGCTTGATGGCAATCAGAGCCGCCGCGTTGGGACCCGTGCCGGAAACCCGCGGCCAGTGCCGGTTGCCCTCCAGCCTCTACCATCAAGTTCCCGGGAAAATGCCACCGCCTGAACTTGACGTTCTAGTCCTCCAATCCCACCAGACTTCACATCCCTGAAATCCCAGGACGCTGCTCACGGTTCTAGTCCTTCCGATGCCTCTGTCATCTCCCTGCCATGAGCCTCTCACCTCCTGCCCCTTCACTGCCCCCCACTTCTCTCCTCTGACGGACGGTTCGCAAAAACGGCCACAATTCCTTGCTCCTCCAGTGCTTCCCAGCCCTTCCCACTGAGAGCTGGAGTCTGTCCCCCCCTTGAGTCCGGACTGCCCTGGGCTTCTCTGTGGAATAGAATATGGCAAAATCCACCTCGCGCCTATTCTGAGCCCAGGACGAAAGAGGCCTGTGCACGGCGGTTCGTTCCCTTGGAACCATGAGCCACGGTGTCGCCCACCACAGGCAGTGCAGCTGAATGATGGGGGACACACAGCCCCATCTCCCCGGCACCCTCGCTGAGCCAGTCAACTGTCGAAACTGATGGGACGCTGACTCCAGATTCAGGAAGGCACTCAGCCAGGACCACAAAAACCATCCAACTGAGCCAAGACCGATGTCAACCAGCAGAATTCTGAGCTAACTAAATGGTGTTATCTTAAGCTACTAAGTTTAGGCATTGAGTTGTTGTTTTTTTTCTTGATTTGTGAGAGAGAGGAAGGGAGAGGTAGAGAGAGAGAGAAACACTGATGAGAGAGAACATCGACTGGCCGCCTCCTGCATGCCCCCCACTGGGGATTTGGCCCACAACCTGGGCACGTGCCCTGATGGGAAATCAAACCAGTGACCTCTTGGTGCATGGGTCGACGCTCAACTACTGAGCCACACCAGCCGGGCTGGGGATTGTTTTTATGCAGCAATAGCTGACTTGACACACCTCTCTTTCCTATTTTTCCAAATTGTCCACTGCAGTCATTTTTCAGTGACACAAATTAGCATGGTGTTTCTGCTCCACGCGTGCCCTCCGCGGCCATGGCGGGGCAGCCAGGGGAACTGCTCGTCTGCGTCGTTTTTCTCTGGCCACACGGCCCAGAGAAAGAGCCGCCGGCGATTCCCTTATTGACTTCCCCCACTCAGGCCCAGTTCGAATAAAGCCACAGTACTTTATTCCCAAACAGCAGTGACTGCTCCAAGCGGGGGAAGACACATAAACCAAACCCGGGAGATCAGAGTCCCTCCCGGATCTTCCCAGCTGGAGAGCTAACACAGAGGAACGTTTCTTTCCAAACTGGACAGCAGACTGTGACGATGTCAGCCCGGAGCTACATGCTCAGCTCCCTTGTCCGATGACCAAGCTGACCTGGGAGAATGAAGCTGAAAGACAAGCTGAACCACGAGGGTGACTCTGCAGGTGAACAGTCCCTGGAGTGAGAATTCCGACGGGTGCCGACGGGGCGGTGAACCTGCCGCTGCCTGAGCGAGTCTGGGTTGAGCCTCTGGGACTTGCAGCCACAGCGCCCGGACAAACCTCGCTCCTTGGCAAACAACCGCCCCTGAGCTGGGAGACCCGGGGAACAGTCCTGCCTGTAGGTTTGCCTCTGGCCTCAGCCCAGCCTGGCTTAATGTGAGCGGAGTGGGCAACTGGAAGCACTTACAATTTTACACCTTTCTCTCCGTGTCCTTGTATTCTGTGTCCACGCCAACAGCGTTGTCTGTGGTGGGCAATGCGGTGCTGTGGAGCGCGGCGGTAGAGACACAGCGCTGGACTCCGCCCGTGGCAGGTCACGACCTCACGAAATGAGAAGCGAGGAGCTGACCAGTTCTCTCGGCACCATAAATACTGTGACCGGGGGTCCGCAACGTGCTGTGGAAACGCAGGGCTGTGATCCAGCTGCAGGGGCGGGAGAGAGGGGCCGCTAGCGAAGGTCCCCTGGAGAAGGCCACGTGCTGGGCGTGACAGCCAGTGGGAACTGGCCAGGTGACCACAGAGGCAAGGGCCGGACTCTCATGAACAGGCGCACTATGTGGAAATGCGTGGGGGAGTTTGGAGAAAGGCAGCAGGTTGAGTGACAGGTCGGAGGGTGAGGGGGTGGGAGGGAAGGAAGCCAGAGGGTTCGCAGGGGCCGGGGCACAAGCTTCCGGATCATGCTGGCGAGGCTGGGCTTTTCATTTTTTTCAGAGAGCAGCGGGGAGTTGTGGAGCATTTTCAATCAGGGAGGCCGCTGCCGGGATGTGTGCTGCAGGAAGACAGGGTTAGCATCTGTGCGAGGAACAGACTGGATCGGGGCGAGGCGAGGCCAGGCCGGGGAGACTGGTTAGTAATCCGGGAGAGGGCAGTGAAGTCCTGAGCCACTCGGCAGCAGCTCTGGGCTCTGGGGGTGGAAAAGAAGGGCAGTTAGAGAGAGGTTAAAGAGGCAACAGGAATCGGAGATTGATGAGATGGGGGAGGGGAAGAGAAGAGAGGAAAATCTCTCCCCCGAGTTGCTTCAATCAGTGACAAACTGGCCCTGAAACAGACGCACAGTGGCCCGTGCTGAGGGTTTCGAGTCCAAACGCAACCAAATCCCTGCCAACAGAAATCACTGAACACGGTCAGAGAACCTTGGCCCCTCAAGTCCTGGGGGATTTAGCGGTCATGAACTCCCGTATTTGTCTCCCCTGCTGCATCAGACTGCTGCAGGCTTTGCCCATCGTGACCCACGGCCCACAAATCCGCCAGCTCCTTGTCTCACACCCCTCTTCTGTGCTGCCTGCCGTGGCCGCTCTCCAGCGCCCTAGACAGCTGTTTCTGCAGTCATTATTGCTGTTGTTGATTCAGCTTTTATAGTTGTTCTTGGCAAGAGGGTTGGGCTGATCCAAACTACTCCAACTTGGATGGAAATGGGAGTTGCAACCTCAATCGCATTTAATTCAACACCACACCAAATGTCCACTTCAGTGCCACCGGCATTTCTGTGGGGAATATCAGTGACCATATTCAATGAGCACCTGATGTTGCCAGGCGGTTCACTAGGTGCTTTTTGTAAAATAGAAGTAGTGTTCTTCAGTAGTGGAGTCCAGTGGCTCTCAAGACAGCCTGCCTGGGTTTAAATTCAGGATCTATTATTCAAACTTGGGCAACATATTTAACTGCCCTATACTGCAGGGACCTCATCTATAAAATGAAAGAGCAAGACCCCTATCTTCTGGGGCTGTGGTGAGAGACAGATGGCACGATGCTGTAAGTCCGCGGCACAGTGTCTCATTGATACTGATACCTAATAAATGAGAGAGCTTGGTAATAGTTTCTTGTTTATAGGGCACCGTAGCCCTGAGACATAGTTATCACTGACCTCACTTCGCACGTGGTGAAACTAAGGCTAAGAAAACAAAATGTGAGCATTCGGGTGAGTGTGTGTGAACATGTGTGAGAGCACATGTGAACATGTACGTCTGGGTGTGTGAGAGGATGTGTAGGGGGAGAGGAGTATGATGGGAAAAAGAACCACCTTGGTGCTAGATGGAATGAATCGAGGTCAGAGGAGGCGAGGGGATGATCTCGGGCTGTCATTATAATGGACAAGGAGAAAGGGAGCAAGGGCTTGAAGCAGGTTAATGGTTTCCGAGACAGGTTAATGGCTTCTGAGATGGGAACGAGTAAATGCAGGGAGAGATGCTGTGGACGGAGAAGCCGGTAGCTTGAATCACACCTTGATTGTTGAATTCAAGATGAGACCAAGGCGACCCTAAGGCTTCACATCTAGACAACAGAACGGAGAAGGTATGGATGGCTACCAGCCTTCTCTTTGTGGAGGCTGAGCTAACGAAGACGAGAGAACGGGAGAGAGGACAGATACGTTCTCACGAGAGGCAGGTGCTCGTCGAAGATGCAGGACGTAGAGACAGGCGAAGAGAACAGGCCCAGGAGGGTGCACAGTGGGAAGTTTCCTCACATCTGTACAGGTGGGAGGATATAAGTTCTGCGAGAGATACCTACTGACCAGGGCAAAAGGTGTCAGAAGAAATTCATTAAATTTTACAATTTTCTCAAGTTCAATTCTAGGCACTGTTGGCACCTTTGAAAACACTAGCGTAAGCCCAGAGGCAAATCACATTTTGAGAAAGAGATGAGACGGAGAAAGCTTCTGCCTGAATTCATCCATTCATTTATGGATTCATCCATCCATCGATTGATCGATCCATCTACCCACCCGTCCATCTGTCCGTCCATCCATCCATCCACGCACTCATTTATCGTTCACTCCGTTCCCATTACATGCCAAGTATTAAAATATGGGGATTGAAAGGACTTCTCTCACCTCTAGAAATTCTCATCCTCACAGGAAGACACTAATATGATTTAAAATTTGAATATACTTTATAATTCTACAATACGAACAAGCATCACAGCTTCATGTATAGCTACTCCCTGGTAGAGAGGAGTGCTCTCTACCCAGGATGTAAGCTCTGGCTGTCCCACTGTCTTGCCAGGTGACCTTGAGCAAGTCACTGCCCCCACACATTGAAAGGTCACAGGAAAATCTCTTCTCTCTGACCCCCAGCTTCCACATCTGTCGGTGGAGGGCTGCGAGTAGTTGACCTTGGGGGCCCCCTCCAGCCATTTGACTCTAATACTTGCGCTATGGGAGACCTTTGAGTCACACCTTATGGACCCTGACTAGTGACTTCCCCGCCCTCTCTCCCTACTCAGAGCACCCACTGAACCTCGGTCCTAGGGGCACAAGAAGACATTTAGGGGAGCAGTGCTGTGAGTAAATCACAGAGAGCGCTGACCTGTCAGCACAAACACCCTGCAGTGGACCCCAGGTAGAAGGTCTCCGGCAGCCTCAGCGGCTCGAGCTTTGTGACTTACTGGAGCATGAGGGTTGTCGTGCGGCGTCCTGACTCAGCCGCGGCAGCCGTTAGAGCTCCTGGCTCTTGAGAGACACACAACGAGGAAAGGAAACATGGAGGAGAAAGGAGATTTCATCTAGAAAGAGGCTGGTGGAGTTGCTGCCCTCATCACCCTCTCCTGGGTCCCCGCTCTCTCTCTCCTCTTCTTGGCACCCTGCTTTGGCCCCTAGTGTCTTGTGGAAGCAGCCGAAGCATAACCCAGTGAGATTTCTTGGGGACAGTCTTTGCAACTAGCTTGTTTGGGTAACTGAGCAGCTCCCACCATCTCTGCCCCAGGCCAGCTGGCCGTGTCGTGGCTACACCTCTGCCTCTTCTGTGGGTGCACGTTCTTTGTCCTTCGTGGAATGTCCTCTCATCGGCTCTCCTAACACCACATTTCACCCACCCTTCGAGGCAGGCTTCCTGGACGCTGCCCCTGCACCTCCATCTTTCCAGGCCTCCGCTGCACTGATGTGTGAGAGGGTGAGCTCTGGGCCAGCCTCCACCGTTCAAACCTCGGCGGACAGACACGATGGCACCGTGAGGTTAGTTCATCTCTGCATGTCCCCGTTTTCTCGGCTGTAAAACGGGGACAAGGGTACCTGCCACTCAAGGTTGTTGTGAGGATTAAATCAGATACTGTTCAGAATGGAGCAACGTGCTCAGCCAGCATCTTCCTCATCTCCCCCCTGAGCTTTGCATCTGATTGGCTTCCTGTGTCCCCTTTGACCCTGGGCCTTGTTCTCCAGACTCTGCCCCTGCCCTGATGAAACTCTCAGTGACTGATAGTGGCCCTTTGGATAAAAACCACAATCCTTCCAAGAATAGATGAACAGGTGGGTGGCCCGGCTCCTGTCGTTTCTCTTTCACGCTTCACTCTTCAGCACACTGGCTTTCCTTCAAATTCCAGGCACTGGGTGTGGGCCCCCCACGTCTCTGAATGACCTCGAGAAGAGACTGACGTGGATGAACTCCAGAAACATCAAATGGATCGGTGGTCGGCAACAGGAGATTTACAGCTGTTCGTAATAATGCAATAATTAATAATACAAGAATAAACTCTGTTTCGCAGACCCGCAAATATGAACCTAATGTGCCCACCCCTGTGTATGTAGACGTGAGCTTGCCCGTCACCGAGCCAACTGAAGCCAAATGGCCTTGCTAGGTGACTCACACTTCAGGGTAAGGGATGCAAAGAAAACAAATGTTGATTAAAATGAAATAAAAGACATCAAGAAGGAGAAGCTGAAATTGTTTTAACTATTTATTCCATACATCGTGGCCTTAGGAGGGCTGAGTCTGTTTTTTAAATTTTTTAAATTGATTTTAGAGAGAGAAGAAGGGAGAGAGATGGAAATATCAATGAGAGAGAACATTGACTGGCCGCCTCCTGCATGCCCCCCACTGGGGATCGGGCCCACAACCTGGGCATGTGCCCTGACCGAGAATGGAACTGGGACCTCTTGGTGCAGGGTCAACGCCCAGCCACTGAGCCCCAGCGGCCGGGCAGGGCTGAGTCTGTGGCTGATGGGCAGGGTGTGGACACGCTGCTGGCTCACACTCAGGGAGGAAAAGGTAGGCAGTTGACGCATCCCCGCAGGAATGTCTGTATGCCCCTGGCAGGTTTTGGAGCTGTCCTGGCCAGGAGACATTTCGGGGGGTCTGAAGAAGAGCTGGGTGGGTGCCCTGAGGTGCGGAGAAACCGTTCGTGCGCACACACGAGATGACACAGTCTTTTCCGCTTGGGGAGGGAGAGGAGCAGCCGAAGAGACCAGGATGGCGACAGCCTGCCCAACAGTCCGGTGTGATCCCGGGACACACGGACTGGGACAGTCGCCCGAACTCAGAGCGGGGTCTCTCCACCTTGACACATGACCTTTTAGCCGTTCACTTTTCTGCTGTGGGCGTTGTCCTGTGCAGGGTAGACTATTAGGAGCCTCCCTGCCCACTGGCTGCTAGTGCCCACCCCCATCTCTGTGACAACACTGCCAAATGTCCCCGGGGACAACACTGCCCGCCCGGAGAAGGAACACGGACTCGGAGACGTATTACGAGGAGTTAAGGTGCTGCGTGTGAAGTGCCCAGCCCAGCGCCCGGCACGTGTGGGCTCTACACACATTAGCCTCCTCCCCCCCTGTGCCGGGCCAGGCCCCTGCCGTGGATGAGGAGTAGCTGGGGCTGCTGGGGTCCTGACGGCCCTGGACCTGTGACCTCTGCAACCTCGCTGGGAACCCGAGCCTCCTGACGGCAAAATGGGAGACTGGGACTCGGTGACTCTTACGTCATTTCAGGGATGACATTTCACGACTGTCAGAGAGCACAGGCCGGGGTCGGGAGGAGGAAGGCCGTCAAGAGAACCTGCGGGGGGAAATGAAAGGTCCCGGCTTCGCAGATGAAGCGCGGCGGTGACTGCGAGGGCTGATCGCTGCCGAAGACGAGCTGGGAGGAGAAGCGGCTCCAGGCCCGGCGCGGCGGTTGGTTAAGTGGAACGAAGCCATGAGCTAACGGCAAGGTGGGGATGGAGGTGTCTGGCTGCGGAAGGACCACAGGAAGCCCCGGAGGAGGGGGCGGATGGTACAGGCCAGACACCAGCTGCCTGGGGTGGCCGGCAGGACGCTGAGACGCCCGCCATCCCAGCCCGTGGTGACACACACCTTTTCCCAGGCACTCAAACAGCTGCGGGGAGAGTGTTCCGATTTCACTGGACTTTAAGATAGATAATCCTGGCAGTGACCTAATCCCATGAGCCCTTTGGATGGGGGTCAGAGCTCAGGGATGCCACGCGGGAGAGGAACTGGATGGAGGAGCCCAGATGGCGTGGAATGTGGGGGCTGCTCGGATCTGAGAGCAGCTCCCGGCTGATGGCCAACAAAGACTCGGGGCCTCCGTTCTGGGACCGCAAGGAACTGGATGCCGAGCACGGATGAGCTGGGCAGCAGCTTCTCCCACAGAGCCTGCAGATAAGGACTTGGCTTAGCTTGTACAGATTTTAGCCTTTGAGACCCTAAGAATCATGTTGGGGCCCCGATCTGCAGATCTGTGAGAGGATCCCTGGATGTTATTTTAAGCCACTAAGCAAACCGGCCTCTAATGTGTCCCCTTGGCCATCCACTCCTGCCCCTCCAGCTTGGTAGGCAGAAATGCCCCTGGGTAGTTCCCTCCCTGCAGAAGCAGCCAGTCCCAGGCTGCTGGCTCCCATAGATGTCTGTCCAGAGCTATCTTTGTTTGCACCGATGAGTGGCCAGGGGCAGCTACGAAACTGCAGAAGCCGAGAGAGAGTGGGGGGCAGGAGCAGGCGAATTCCCCATGGCTTAGAGGTCGGGGGTCCCAGCCAAATCAAGTTGTCTTCCTATCACTGTTTCCAGATCTCACTGAGTCTGAGACCTGAGGATGCTCTGCCTTTTCCAAACAGAACTGCAGACTGAACGATCCTGGGGGCCGGTGGGGAGCAGTCGGAGTGGTATTTCCTCGAGTAACGTGGGAGACAAGACCAGGTGCATCCTTGTGAGCACGGCGAGGCCACGTGCAAGGTCTGCTCCGTGCGTCTGTGTGGGCGCGATGTTTGATCTGTGGGTACCCGCAGCTGTGATGTGCAGTGCTTCTCGAGTCGTGCCGCAGTTGGTGAAGTTGATCTGTGTCTGTGGGGAATTGCCTGTGGGGTTATCCATGTGTATCAGTGTGTCGGTGGTGAAGCAGAGTAGTCATGGTGGGGGGATGCGTGTGAAACTGGCTGGCGTATCCCTCTGCTGACAGGTGAGTGAGTGGGTGGTACGCGGTCAAGTTGGTTGTGAAGTTGTCTGTAGCTCATTGTCTGTAGGAGTGAGGGGTGCAGGTGATGACATGGGTGCAGAGGAAGGTGTGAGCGTGTGCAAGTGTGTAGGGTATATATGTGGGGCATTTGCAGTAGGAGGGTCTGAGGGGTAATGCATGTGAGTGGTGGAGGGGTGAGTTCATGGATCCTGCTCTGTGATTCTGTCCCTGTGACGTCCCCCTTTAAAATGTCCCCTTTGCACCTATGACTGTCTAAATTTATGTGTTTTATATAATTGCTTATTAGTTTAACTGTTCACTGGAATGTAAGCTCCATGAGTGCACAGTGCCCAACTATCTTATTTGCTGATGTCAGGTCGTTATTTTAGAACAGTGCGTGGCATATGAATAAATAAATGGATGTGGGGGTGACATGAGATTGGGATGTCTGTGCATCTGTGTAAGATGCTGGAAGGGAATTCACTGTGATGGTGGAGATGAGTGTGACTTAGTGCAGGGTGAAGTCGGGTTGCGGGAGGTGATAGGCTTTGTGTGCGATTGTGCACCGTTTTGTCCATGAGGCGGCCGTATGAATATGTACCCGAGGAGCTGGTCGGTAGCAATGTGGTGGAGGGACGGAAATATCAGTTACACTCCCCACTGACTCGCGTGGGTGAGTATTTCCAGGTGCCCATTCTCCAGCTTCCAAGGGCCTGAAGCTGCATTGTGTCTCCCAATGAGGAGGCCTGTCTGACAGTTGAGTCTCAGGAGCCGAGACGCCCGAGAAGCACGGGCGGAGTCTAGGGAAGATGGAATTCTGTCTTCTCAAGTGGTCCCTCCAGTGAGAAGCGGGTCTTCTCGGACACCTGTAAGGTGGGCTGCAAAACATCAGAGCGGAAGTCCAGGTGGCTTAGTTTGGCTGCACAAGGCATGCGTTGTGGCTACTGTGTGCACACGAGTGTGCATGTGTGCGCTCGTGTGCGTGCATGTACGTGTGCATGTGCTTGCGCGCACGTGTGTGTGCATATGTGTGTGTTCTTTTAAAGAACCAAGATTTACCAAGTTCAGTTCTTGTTCCTTCAACTAGAGAGGCTCAGCTTTTCTCATCGCTTAGAGTTACTCTTTTGCTTGTCTTCCTCACTTGGCTGAAAGGCGCTGGGATCAGAGCGGATTCGGCACTTTCCTCCTCCTCTCAATGACCTCGGAGCCCTCTGGCCCAACTTGCCTCGAGTTCTGTTTTCATTGTTGGCAAGAGTGTTCTGGGCACTTCCGAGCTGCTAGGCTGAGGATCCACCTTTCTTGTCGCCCCGTTCTGTGCCTCCGATGCAGCGGGAGGTGTTTGATTAGCCATCGAGAACTACTGAGTTTCAATGGCAGTAAAATGCTGACATGTCATTTGAAAGAAAATGTTTCCTAGAAATCATCCTAGATGGTCTGACCTAAAATGTGCTAGGTGGCAGACACTGTACGGGGCACCTTCCCTGTCCTCGTATTTGTCTTATAACTGAGCGTGGAGTAGGAGGTGACAGAGATGTTCTAAGGAAAAGTAAGTAAAAAGTGTGTCTAGTGCCTGGCCGGTGTGGCTCAGTGGTTGAGCATCGACCCTGCACCAAGAGGTTGCTGGTTCGATTCCCGGTCAGGGCACATGCCCAGGTTGTGGGCCCGATCCCCAGTGGGGGCATGCAGGAGGAGGCCAATCAATGTTCTCTCCCATTGATGTTTCTACTCTCTCTCTCTCTTTCTTCTTCTCTCTCTGAAGTCAATAAAGAAAACAGACTGACAATCCCCTAAAGAGGGGGTGGTGGGGGAGAGATAAACCACAGAACTTATATGCATGTGTGCATGAACAGTGGACATGGACAACAAACTGGGGACAGGGCGGGGAGGGAGGGGGTGGGAGGAATCAGTGGGGGAAAAAGGAGAAACATCTGTAACAAAAATTAATTAATAAAAAAAAATAACAAAGTGTACAATTCAAAAAAAATCATTTTTTAAAAAAAAGTATGCCTAGTTTTGGGGAAAGGGTTGTTGGAAGAGAAGCATCCAAAAGACAAAACTGAACCCTTCACATCCCTGTGACTATCATCCTCATCCTTACCCACATTCCTGTAAGATGAGAATCACCAGTCTCTCTTCTTCTGGTCTCAAATCCATATTCAAAGGGCAAAAGGCGATTGATCCACCCTAAGTCTTAGCCCCTTGGATGTGAGTTTTATAGAACAGAAACTTTACAGGATCACTCCTCTACCCAAAATCATTCCACTCCTTGTCTAACTTCAGATCACCCCCAAAGTCTTCTGCGAGCCAGTTAGTGCTCACTGTGCCCCTTATCCCAGGTATGAATTCAGCCTCTCGTTCATGCCACATGGTGCCGATGGGGGATGCAGAGATGTAAGAGATGCAGAGGCTGGTCCCTGACCACAGTAGCTCTCCGTCCGACTGATGGGAGAGGCACCTGTAGCAGAGATGAGCGCAGCCAGCGCAGGGTGAGGGTGGCCATGGGAAGGGCGATACGGCAGAGATGCTGGAGCTGAGCCTTGGAGGGCAGTGCAGGAGGGTCCCAAGGAAACAGGGGGTTACAGACAGGGTGGTGTTCTCAGCGGTGCTCTCTGGCTTGGACGCTGCACACCTTCTAACCTCTAGCCTTCACTGGCATTTTTATCAGAAATCCCGCCGCCTCGTCTCTTCCCTGTCCAAGCCCTGCACCCTGCAGGGGTCACACCTCATCCCAGCTTTCCAAGACACTTGAACTCATCTCTCTCTCCTCCCTAAACTCCTGCCGTCTGTTCCAGACCAGCATGCCCAGTGTTTCCTCTTTGGTGATGGCCTTGTGTTTTACTAAAGGAGAAAACTCTGAGGGCAGGGGGTTCAGTCTTCCCTTGGGACCATAGCCTGGAAGGCGGGACCGGCCCAAGGCCAGTGTAGTGAGATGTTCAAGTGCACATTCTTAACAGCCAGACTTAGAGAGTTGAGATGATGACGACTTGAGCTAAACACATGTGTCACTTTCAGAAAGTTACTGAACTCTCTGTGTCTCAGTTTGCTCGTCTGTAAAATGGGAAGGACGAAGTAGGTATATTACCAGAATTAAATGAGTTTGTAAGTGTCAGGCCTTTACGAGCAGTACCTGAGAAGTGGTCAGCACTAGCTGCTGCCTGTTATTATCGTCTGATTCACCAACCAACCCCTCTGCTCTGTTATACATACCGAGGCACAGAGAGGGGAGGGGACCTTTCTAAGGTCACAGAGCTAGTGAGCTGGGACCAGAACGTTTCAGTGTCCTACCTCCGAGCCAAGGCTCTTTTTGCAACATCACACCACTTCTTGGTCTTCCTCCAGATCCTAGCCACTCCTTAACTGACGCTCTACATGTGATTGACCTTTGAACCAAGCCAGAGGTCTCCAGAAGACCTGACTGGGTGTGGAAAGAGAAGAGCTAAACTGATCCAAATCCCGGTGGTCTGAGCTTTTCACCTGTAGAACCGCCAACCCACACTTCAGAGAAGACATTGCCCCGGGGCTGGGAGGGAGGGTCAAGTAGTTGAAATGAACGCTCTTGGGTTGGGTTTAAAAGCTCCACCTTCCTCTCTCTCCATCTTTTATTACAACCTGGAGGCAGCTTGGCTTATGCCAGTTTAAGAAGCAGCTCCATTTACAAGCCATTAGTTTTTTAATTGCAGAGAGATTGCTCTCCTGCTGCCAGGCTGCAGGCTCTCACTTAGTCCCAGGTACCTGGGAACTGATGTTTCCGGCAGCCCGCCAGCCCGCCGTGCCCCAGGCCCGCAGAGGGAGCTGGCCACTGTTCTCCCTGCCCCTGCCCAGGTCCTCTTCTCACCTGAAACCTCTCCTCCTGCCTTGGTTACACAGACTGGAGCCTGGGGAGGCAGAAGCTCTCCTGCATTCTACCCCTTCCTCCACCATGGACTTGCTGTGTGACCTTGGGCAAGTTTATGTGATGCTCTGGGCTGATGTCCTTCGGTGCCAGTAAGTACCATTTATTGAATGTCTTTCATGCTTTCAACTCAGGCCCCTCCTACTTCATCTAACAACCCAGCAGAGAAGTTTTATTATCTATTTCCCGTGCAAGCAGGCTCAGAGAGGTGAAGTGACTTGCCCAAGGCCACACAGCTCATGTGCGGTGAAGCCGGGATCAGAGCAGTCTGGCAGAATGGGAGGAGCTGGAAATACCCTTGTATCAATCCAGATTCTGCCAGTACCTAGGGGGCAGCCTTGAGCGAGGTCTTTCTGCCAAGTAACAACGGCTTCTCTAAGGAAAATGGCTTTATCTTTAATACTCTGTGATGCAGTCCCGTCCAAACATGCCTGGACGTCGGACTCTCCACCAGAAGCTCGACTGAGCACATCCGTGAACCTTCGTCCAAGCACAGAGCGTCTCCAGTCTCTGTGGGTGGGACCTGGGAGTCTGCAGGGGAGCAAACTCATCTCTGCCACTTGGGAAAATGTGCTGGTTCCCCAGTTGTCACCTTCTCTGAGACGGTGCCTGTTAGTCAGCGGCCGGTGAGAGCAGGGACAGCCAAATCGCAAACGGTGCTGTGGCACCTGACACCCAGAGTGTCTTCTCTGCTCCTGTAGCAGCTGCTGTCAGCGTGGGTGCCTCTCCAGACGAGCTGTCTTCCAGGTGGCGGCTCCCAGCCAGGCGGTCTTGACCTACGGCACCTACGATGACGTGAGCGTCTGTGATGCTCCCTGGCCGGGGATGGTCAGAAGTTACTGTTCACCATCCCTCTAAAAAGGTCCCTTGATCTTCCCCCTTTTCCATTCCGTACCACTTTCCTCTCTGCTTAAGGGTCACACACCCACTCATGCCCAGAAGAAGCTGGGCTTTGAGGGGGTGGGGCTTGTACCAGTCCACACACCTGCTTACTATACAAACTCCATGTGCAATTATAAAATTTGCTCTAAAGTTGGTTTGGACTTGAAGCCTGGGCAGGGTCTCCTCAAACATCAAGATACTTGAAATATGCACCCACACTGTGCCAAGCAGGGGACGGGGGGGACTGACATGGAGGGGACACGGTTCTGCCTTTGAGTAAGTTGCAGTCAAGGGAAGAGCTTGGGGCTCGCCACTGATACTGGCCTCCTCTCTGTCCTTCTCTTCTGCCTGGAGGCTTTGTGTCTGCTCTCTCATCCCCTGAAATAATCCATCTTCTGTTCATTGAACGGTTGACTCCTTTTGTCCCCATAGCCCAGTTCAGGCATCGTCTCCTGGACAGACCTTTCCAGACCGCCAGCCCCGGACGGTCTCCGCCGGACGCTGTTTGTCTATCCGTGGCACGTACAGACACCTTGGAAAGGTCTTGTGTGTTTATGCTTTTGCTCCATAGCAGCCCCATCCCTCTAACCACCCCAACACAAAGTCAGCTCTTGAGGGCGAGGATCCTGGCTGTCTCGCTCACCTCCATATATGTATTTTAAAACCTAAAACAATGCTAGATCTCAATACGTATTTGTTAAATGAAAGAGCTGATTAAAGAATTACTATTTGCCAAGCACATTAACTCGTAAACAACGCTGTCATTTTTTTCAGCAGGATAATATGTTGCATATATTCCCAGTGTAGGAGATGAGCAGAGGTACAACTGTAATACAGCTTAATTCTTTCTCCCCCTGGCTGACACGCCTATTCTGTGGGTTCGCTTTTACCCTGACCCCGGAGGGAATCTCACGAAAGCTGTGGGAGTCCCTTTCCTTCTTAGGAATGATTTCATTTTGGCAATGAAGCTATCTAATGCAATGTAATATTTTCGGTTGAACCATGAGAAATTGCCAATATGTATAATTTTTAATCTAGGGACATGACAATTTTACACGGTTCAAACTAGTAATGCAGTATAAAGCCAAAAATAATTCACGTCTGAGCTCACCCCCTCCCTCCATTTGGAAACTGGCCCCCCCGTGGGACAGAGGCAGTGACTGGCTTCTTGTCTTCCTCTTGACCACTTTGTTCGTCACAGCAACCTGCTGCTTCTGTTGCCGATCAGTGGCCCGAATGCAGAGGGGGTCAGGTCGAGGGGCGTGGTCTCACGTGGCTGCTGCTGCTGGAAGCTGGTGTTGGGGTTCAGGCTTGGTGAACAGTTAAAACCGACTCTTCGTTCTTGGACCACTGTTGTGTTTTCCTCACGATCCTCAAGCAGGGCGATTTGCCGACTGAAATCCATGCATTCTTTCTGGGACAACCTGCATTTCCCATCAGCCCTCGGCCTCTGGCTCTGCATCCTCTCTGGGTGCGGCAGGTTCACCAAACCCTTCCACGAGGCTCTAGGGGTGCTCCCTTTGTTGTGGCTGATACCTGCCCGAGAAAATACACACTTCTGCCCCTGGGTGGCTCTCCTCCAGTGGACCTCTGCTCGCCGTCAATTCACAGCTTCTTACGCCAGTCCGCATGCTCCTTCAATCCCCAGGGACACAGGCCAAGGCCTCTGTGTGACCCCATTAACTCTCTGTCATCTCATTTAATGTCAGCAGGTGCAACCCCTTCCCTCCACCTTGAGAAAGAGGAGAGACCTACTTCATGGCAGCATCTCTCTCCCTACCGACCCCTCCAGGTCAACACTCTTCCAGGCTGGGGTCAGTGAGCTCGCGGGCAGAACCGGTTTTATCACGGTCTTTTCATATCCTATACAGGGGCTCTGGTACCTCATTTTAGAATATGGGAGTACCTATCACTTATTACACATTGGGACCTCTGTTGAGATAAGAAAGCGGAAGAGCTATGTGTTTTGTTTTGTTTTTAGAGGGAGAAAAAGAGAAAGGGAGAGAGAGATAGAAACGTCGATTGGCCGCCTCCTGCACGCCCCCTACTGGGGATCGAGCCCACAACCCGGGCATGTGCCCTGACCTGGAATCAAACGGGGACCTCTCAGTCCACGGGACGACTCTCAATCCACCGAGCCGCACCGGCCAGCCGGGCAGGAAGAGCTCCCTTTGCCATCTGGTGTCATCCGCATGCAACTGTTGCTCACGCCCCGCCTCACTGATGCACAGCTGTTGATCAAGCCCTGCCTCCCAGCCACTGTATTTCAGAATTGACAGGCGTAGCACAGACAATTCTGCAAAGCACAGCTGCTTCTGAGCCCGTCCAAGGAAGAGGCGGGAAATAACTCGGCCGCCCGTTGGGTTTCGGTCAGCTTGGCCTTTGGAAAGGTGGATGGAAAGAGCAGTGCGTGATCGCGACTTCAAGGAGGACCGGCACCGTCAGGGTGCTGCTAGGAAAGGTGACTCGGAAGCACGCTGACGGCCCAGCCACTCACAGGCACAGTATTTAAACGTGGCAGCTGCTGACAGAGTGTGATGGAGATCAAGCCTGGTACCTACCTTTCAGATGCTCATGCACGAGGAATCCAGATCTCGCGAGGACCCTAATAGCACAGCGAAGCCCAGGGATCCCTGAATTTTCCACTGGCAGGCGATGATGTAGTATATTTGTTTAGGGTCCAGGTTTTGGGGTCAAACAGGCCCAGCTCTGGATTTCTGCTACTCCCCCCTCCCTTTACTAACTGGTGTCATTGGTCAAAGTTTCCTCCTCTGCAAACCTTAATTTATAGTGTTTATGTGAACATTAAACAAGGTGCGTTACTAGCACTGAGCCTTGGACACAGTCAGTCCTTAATATGTGTTCACTATCATCACCACACAGCTGTTATTGCTGAGACGTGTTCTTTCGTGGGATTGTGGGGAATGCATTCCATGGACCCACACACGGGACATTGTGGTGTGGCGAGATTTATTCAGGTGGACATAGAAGGCTGCCCCTGGGTTCCCAGTGTCCCATCTCTGTCTGCCCTGCCATGAAAAAGTCCAATCTTGTCTTCGTCAGGCCAGAACAAAGGCCAGTGTCCCGAGTGTCTGTTTCATATTAAAGCTTAGCCCTTCGGAGCTGCCGTGGTCTGCTGTGAGCCCACATGGCTGTGCGTGTTCATGGGGGGGTGGGAGGAGAGAGAGAGGGGGAGAGGGATAGAGGGGGAGAGAGAGGGGGGAGAGAGAGGAGGAGGGGAAGAGGAAGTGAGAGGGAGAAAGAGAGAGGGAGAGGGGGGAGAGAAAGAGAGAGGGGGAGAGGGAGGGGAGAGAGAGAGGGGGAGAGAGGGAGGGGGAGAGGGAGGGCGAAAGGGAGGGGGAGAGAGGGAGGGGGAGAGGGAGGGGGAGAGAGAGCGGGAGAGCAGTATCCTTTGCTCCCCTGCTGTCATGTTATCTCTGGCTTGGGAAAGAACAGGAGCTTTTCCAAAATAACCAATCCACTTTCCAGGCTTTCTTGGGCTTCTGATGGGTCCGCCCTCTGACCAATGATTCCCTCTCCCAGGTCAGACTGACAGGCCTCTTCGGGCAAGCACCTCCCCTGTGCCATTTTCACTCCTGTTGCACCTGTGCTCACCTCCCCTGCTCCCCCCACAGCCCGATGCTGGAGGGGGGAGGGGGGGTGTTAATCCTTGGTGGAGCAAGGCTGGGGTCCCCTGGGGGGGTGAAGCAGTCACTTTCTGGTGAAGCAAACGGGCTCATGCTCCCCAGTTGATTACGGTTAATAATGTCTAATTCCCTTTGATTCTCTCTTTTATTAATAACTAACTACCTACACTAACACTAACATAGTAACTGTGAGCCCAAGATCAAACTACCTGGATTGGAAGCCCCTTACCAGCTATGTGACCTTGTCCATGAAACCTGTCCCATAGGACTGTGGAAAGTATTAGCCTGCGTTAATAAGTGTAAAACACATAGAACAAACCTGGAACTTAGACGTCTCCAGGCAGTTGTCGGCTGCTCCTGTCATTCCTGAGACCCTCTCTGTATCCTTTCCCCAGGAATTCTCTAGAATTCTCTTCAATCGTGTAAGGAATGCTTATTTTCTTCCCTCTCCCACCGTTTCATTAAAACAGATCAAAGACATTCCTGGTTACAAATCGGGATTTCTGAATAGAAGGCCCCGGGGGCAGGGGAGGGAATCCAGTCATGTGATCGGACTCATTTCGGTCAAAGCAAAACTTTTGGCATTTTTGTTAAGCGATGAAGCATCTTCTAATTGCCTTTTGAAAACTTTGGAAACAATCCTAAACTTAGGAAAACCAGTTACAGACCCAGTATAGACACTTTTTTCCTAAACCATTTGAGGGTGAGTGAGTAACGTGATATCCAGTTACCCCAGAATACTTTCAAGTATATTTCCCACAAGCAGTGACGTTCACCTACACAATCAGCACAGCCCTTAAATCAGGGAGTAAGCACTAATATATCACCATCATCCACTCCACAGACCCAGGTATGCGTCTCCAATCATCCCATAATTTCCCTTATGGCTAAAGGACTCAGTCATAAATCATGCATTGGGCCTCGTTTTATGTGATTTTTGTCTCTTTTCAGTCATTTCTGTTTTTCTTTGACTTCCGTGACCTTCACACTTCAAGAATACAGGCCATTTGCTTTGTAGAGTGTCTCTCAATTTGGTTTTATATTTCCTTACGATCAGCTTCAAGTTCTGCGTCCTTGGCAGATGTATTGCCGAGGCGACGCTGCGTCCTCCCGCTTGGCCTCCCGTCAGGCGGTCGGCGGTCCTCGTTCTTCCCTGTGAGCTTTGATCCAGGTGGTGTCTGCAGGCTTCTCCACTGGGAAGTCATTTCTCCTTGTTTTTGTAACTAATAAACTTTGGATACTGTGTAAATAAGCCATTGTCATCAAACTTCTAAGTTGTTTTTATCAGCATGGGTTCAGGGTTTCCTATGTTAGTCAGTGTGTTCAAATCCATTCCTGCCATGTATTTGGTTACTCGGGTCGTCCTCAGTTTGGCCAGGGGGTCCCATTCAAGCTGGGGTGTGTGCCCCTTTAATAGGCTTCTGTGATTTCTCTGTGTCACAAGATGTTCCATCTCATCCTGTACCTTCTCTGCCCCACCCCTGAAATGCACCATTTCCCAGGAGTTCGGGTTGCTTTCAGTGGAGAATGGCGTTAAGCAGCCAAGACGGGAGCTCGGGTGTGGCATTGCGATCGGGATGTCACTGCTCCCCGATCCTCTCAGTTCGCAGGGCCAGGGGTGCATGCGTGTACTGAGACACGTTCACATTTATTCCTGTCCATCTATGTGAAAACCACGAATCCATTCCAGTTGTCACCCACACTACAGTTTCACTCGTATTTGCTGCCTGTTCATGTTTGCATCTCCCATTTCCATAGGGTCCCCACCATCCGCACTTGATTTTCTTATGCAATCAATCCCTGCATGTGACTCACCTCCATCTCCACCGCCCGCCCCAGAGGCGATGCCCCTCCCACTCCACTGGGTTCCGACACCCCAGGGTGGGGCAGTGCTGTGTGGACACCCTCCTTGCACTGATGGGTCTTCACACCTCTGCCCTGGGCTGCCTCCCCTCCCCACGTATGGGTATATACTTGGGGACCCCACTTGGAGTTTGACACCCCTGCCAGCTGCCCTCTCTTTGTTCGGGTTCTGACTCTCCCTCCGAGCTCGTTCCACACCCCATCCCACATGACACCCCCTGCACACTGCCCGTCCTGGGCATCATGTTCTTCCCTCGCTCCGGCTCTGACCTCCCAGAGCAGGCAGCTGCCCTCCCCACCTGAGCAGACACGCTTCTCACCCTCCTTGGGCCCTGAGGGCTACTCCTCTCGGAGGAGGCCCCCCTTCCAGACTTGGGATGACGACCCCTGAGATGGACAAGCTCCTGCACACTCCAGCCAGACATTTGCCATCAGGCTGACCCCTCTCATGGGTGCCCTCCCCACCTGGTGGGGCTCAGGCTGTGCTCAGGCAGCCTTAGATGTGTCCTTGCCCTGCTCCCTGGGCTTGGCCCCCTCTGTAGATGCAAATGCCCACCTTTGTCTGCCCCACCTCATAGACATAGGACTGAATTATTCAGCAAAGAAAGAGAAAGCAAGTGGAGGGGGGAGGGAATAAGAAAGGAAGTAGAAGAATGGAGAAATATTTGAAGACAGGATTGATCTTCAACAACTAAACTCTGTGTTTTCATAAATGTGCACATAAATTCCTAAAACAGCTAGATCTTCTAAGATTTTTGAGAAGGATCGTTGAAAAGAAAACCGTAGACTTAAAAAAGGAGTTATTTCCAAATACGTTCATGCAGGCAAGTGTTTTCAAATATGTCAGGTTGATCTAAGGCTATTGCTTCGTCTCTCAAATAGAATTCCAGTCTGATCCCAAGCAGAGTTGCCGAGGTGCTACGAGGGTCCAACGAGGTGATGCATGTGAAGTCACCTCAAACTGCAAAGAGCTGCCTAAGGGGAAAGCGGACAATGCCCAGGAGAGCACCTCCACTTTCCACGCACAGAGGAACCGTGTTATCCCGGTGACTCTCGTCGTTCTCTAGGAAAAAGAGTGAGGCCCCATCCGTCTTTCTTTCTTTCCTGTCTTTGATGTTCCCCAAAGACGTGGCCGGATCCAGGCCCCAGCGTTCCCCCACAGGGGAGGAAGACTTGGAAGGACTGCCTCATTCCAGGCTGTGTTATTGGACACGACCCCAATGTGAGGCTTCTCTCAAAGAAATAGAAGGGTGGTACATACCTTCTTCTCTTTCTTCCTTGTACAAGTCAGTGACGGCACAGGCTCGCCTCCCTCCCTCCCCCTGTTGGCGGCTCTCTTTTCTCCCAGGAGGCAGCGAGGCCCCAGGAGCTCCCTGCACTGAGGGAGGCCCGGGGCAGCCCAGGCGAGCCTGACCGTCCTCCAGTGGGGAGACACCCTTTGTTCTCTGGATCCTCTTCTGTGGTGCCGCAAGGTTCCTGGAAGTAATGGGGCGAAATAGGCATGGGGGGGGGGGCCTTCATCTCGGTTGGTTCAAGGCTATATTTATTTAGTTTTTATTTTTTTAAATTTATTTTTGCTACAGATGTTTCTCTTTGTTTCCCCCATTGACACCCTCTTCCAAATCCCCCCACCCCCAGCATAGACAAGGGTCTATGTCCTTGTTTACACATATATGCATAAAAGTTCTGTAGTTTATCTTTTCCATCCCCCCCCCAACCCCTCCTCTGAGGTTTGTCAGTCTGTACCCCACTTCCATGTCTCTGGGTTTATTTTGTTCCTTAGCTTGTTTTGTTCATTATATTCCACATATAAGTGAGATCATGTGATATTTGTCTTTCTCTGATTGGCTTTTTTTTGCTTAGGATAATACTCTCCAGGTCCCTCCATGTCATCTCAAAGAATAAGAGATCTTTCTTTCTTACAGCTGCATAGTACTCCATTGTGTATATGTACCACAGATTTTTTTATCCATACATCTATTGATGGACACTTGGGCTTTTTTCAGACCTTAGCAATTATAAATAGTGCTGCTATGAACATAGGGGTACATACATTCTTTCTGATTGGTGTTTCAGGCTTCTTAAGGTATATTCCTATGCCTAAGCCAATGCAATCAAAGGAAAAAATGAACACATGGGACTACATTAAACTAAAAAGCTTCTGCACAGCAAAAGAAACAACCATCAAAATGGAAAGGGAACCCACTATATGGGAGACCATAATTGCCAACAATACGTCAGATAAGGGGCTAATTTTTGAAATATATAGAATACTCATACAACTCAACAAAAGTAAGACAAAGAACTCAATTTAAAAATGGGCAGAGGACCTGAATAGACACCTCTCCAAAAAGGATATAAAAATGGCCAAGAGACATATGAAGAAATGCTCAATATCACTAATCATCAGAGAGATGCAAATTAAAACAACAATGAGGTATCACCTCATACCTGTCAGAATGGCCACCATCAACAAATCATCAAACAACAAGTGCTGTGAGGGTGTGGAGAAAAGGGGACTCTGGTACACTCCTGGTGGGAATGCAGACTGGTGCAGCCACTATGGAAAACACTATGGTGTTTCCTCAAAAAATTAAAAATTGAATTGCCATTTGACCCAGTGACTCACTTCTAGATTCAAGGCTATATTTAGAGCTAACAAGCATGGGGGAAAGAAACCCTACAAGTGGCTGAGAGTTGCTTAGTAGAGCTCAAGCCTCATGTAAGCTGCCCGCCTGGTTCTTCCTTCTCTGTGCACAAAGTCCTTGTGAGATGAGTAGGAGGAAATACGACTGATCCAAGCTAGCGGTTGGATATTTAGATGTTCTTCCTTCATTCACTCAATAGCTGTTTATTAAGCTCTTGTGTGCTGACCCTTTTTCAAGATACTGATATATAGTGGGGGGCATATGAGATATGGTTCTTCTCTAAAACTTGGAGTCAAATGGAAGAGATAGACAAACTAGAAAACAACATGGATAATGACAAATTGTATCACTTGAAGGTATAGCATTTACACTAAGTAGAAAGTAGGCAGGTAGAGTTCAAAGAAACATGTATCAGAGAGAAGCAGCAGCTTGTGCAAAGGCCCTGGGGTGAGAAACAAGTTGATAGGCTGGGGGATGAGAGGAAGGGTGTGGTGGTTAGAGAGCAGTGTGCAAGGGGAGTAGAAGCCTGAAATGGCACTGGAGAGGCAGGTGGCTGCCAGGTCATGCTGGGCTTACAGGTGGGTAAGAATTTCTGGCTTTATCCTAAGTATGTGAGAACCAGTGGAAGAGCTTAAGAAGAGGAGTAACATAATTTATTTTAAGGATATTCTTGCTACTTCGTAGAAAATTGGTTGAAAAGGAGCAAGATTAAAAGGCAATCAGCCCTGATCAGTTTGGTTCAGCGGTTAGAGCGTCGGCCCACAGACCAAAGGGTCTCAAGTTTAATTCTTGGTCAGGAGCACATACCTGGGTTGCAGGTTTGGTCCCCAGCCCCAGTTGGGGTTGTGCAGGAGGCAACCAACTGATGTGTCACTCTCACTTCAATGTTTTTCTCTCTCTCCCTCCCTCCCTTTCACTCTGTCTAAAAGATCAATGGAAAAATATCCTCGGGTGAGGATTAACAACAACAACAAAAAAAGGCAATTGGCCATTAAAAAGCTATTGTCAATCATCTGAGTGTGAACTGCTGGCAGCTTGTACTATGAGTCCAGCAGAAATGCCGTCATCCTTCGTTCTCAGTGGGCTCAGGCTGGGCTGATGGTCGTAGACCCACAGGGGTCTGAAGATATGACTTTAGCTCATTAGACCATCTCCTAACTTTTGGCCAAACCAGCCATAGTAAAATATTGTTTTTCCCTCTCATTTGAGAATGAAACTCATTATCTTTTGTAATAGTTGGGGCTAGTCACTAATTCCTTATTCTACACATTTCAAAGGGCATCTGAGGTGCGTGACCCCTAAGGCAGCCCCAGTGAGCCGTGCCTGCTGGTATGGCTGCCCTGTGGCAGCCCACCCAACCCCCGAGCATAAGCTGGATGTATTCATTCTCTTCCAGTGAACAGAGTACAGGACAACGGTTGGGTGCCATTTCAGGTATCAGGGGCATAATGACTGTGGCTTGCTCGCCCTGAGGCAGCCAGCCCCCTTTGCTGAGCAGCTCTATGAAAAGGCCACATGGGAACTGGGCGTCCTCCAGCAGCCACATGGGTGAGCTGAGAAGCAGAGCTTCCCCCAGCCCAGTCTTGACTGCGGTCCCACCGCACGCCTCGATGACACCTCGATGACAGCCTTGTGAGCCCCTGAGCCGGCGGCACCCAGCTGAGGTGTGCTCAGAGTCCTCACCCTCGGGAACCGAGAGAGAACAAATGTTTCTTGTCTTAAACTGCAGGTTGGGAAATCTTTGGTATAGCAATGAATACCTGATATAGCAACATTATGAAATGTCTCACGTCTCTGTGACTCGTCTCTAAAAGTGATCTTGATGTTTGTCGCCCCATCTTCTACAGCCCCATGGGTGGGTCCATTCTATCGGGACATAATCACCAGCCACAGAGCAAAACAGTCCTGGGGACTTTGGTTACAGACCCGGAGAACCGCGGAGAGGGGTGCCCAGCCCTCTCGGGGCTGAGCGGGTGGGGATTCAGAGAGGAGGGGCTGCCCGGCTCACTGGTTTCAGTGGGGAGAATGTCTTGGGTCCGCCACTTCCAGATTGAGTTAGCATCTCAGTGTTCTAGCTTTCGGAGCAACGAGTCAGGTTCTCAGGTCAGAAACTTCTAGGCGGTATTCAGAGTGTTGGCGCTGGATTATTGTCCTATTGTTTTTGTAACGAATAACCACAACACAGTGGTTTCAAACAGCGCACGTTTGTCGTGTTACAGTCCTGGCTGTCGGAAGTCCAAAATGAGTCTCACTGGGCTGAAATCAAGGTGTTGGCAGGACTGACGTTGTTTCTGGAGGCTCTAGGGGGAAACTTATTTACTTGCCTTTTCCGGCGTCGACAGCTTGTCCACACTGCTCAGCTCTTGCCCCACTTCCGTCTCCAAGGCCAGTGACAAGCTGAGTCCTTCTCAAGCTGCGTCACTCTGTGTTCTTTCTGCTGCCTCTCTTCCCCATTGAAAATCTCCTGTGGCTACAGCAGGTCCACCTGGATAGTCCAGGCTAATGGACTGATCTCTAAGTTAGCCGAGTGGCAACCTCAATTCTTCATTCAAAGTCCTGTGGTTTGGGCGCATCACAGGTGTCTGGATGTGGGCATCTTTGTGGTGGGAGCATTGTTCTGCCTCGCAGGCATCTTTTCTCCACCCCCCTTGGCATCCTGTTGATTGTTATGGAAATGTACCATCATTATTTACCAGATATGTATGCCCTTCCCTCTCTGCCTTTGGCTTACACCTTCAACCTGCCTCTTCAGGGTCCATGACACTGTAGATAAGCCATTGACCCGTGTATAGCAAGGTTTTCAGTCCAGGTATTTCCAGCCTCAGGTACTGAGTTGACAGGTGGTAAATGGCACAATGGGGCTTGTATGGAGACTGAGATCAACACTTGGAAATGTAAGGGCATGGTCATCAGGCTAGGCTCCCTGCGGACAGTGGATGATGCCCAGGGTGTGGGGGATGGCCACATGCTCATTCATTCCAAGGGCACAGCATGTCTTCATTTTCTGTGGGGTCTTTGTTCCTGGCTGAAGCTCACTGGGCTTGAGACGAAGTATGAGATGGGAGAGGTAGGAGAAAAATTTCTTGTTTCAGGTGCATAATTCATGAAGCCTGAACATTAATATTAATGATCCTGTCCACCAGAGTCAGGCAAATGAAATATGCAAAGGAAGATAAACTTGGAAGCTCAGAAACTTTAGGTCTTTCAGGCGTAGTTCCCCTGAGGGTGTAGCTATAAAAATATAGCCAGATTTGTATAGCAAATGATAGCTTGCTAAGAACCTTGACATTTATTCATTGGTGTTTTGCTCACAATAACCCTGTGAAGTAGGGGAGACAGAAAGAGGCTTCCATTTTATGGAGGGGAAAGTGAGGCCCCTCCCCCAAAGTCCCAGAGCTCGACAGGGCAGAGGTGGAGCTACGGTTCAGGGGGGCTGGTTCTAAGTCTCACAGTCCCTCCTTGACCTCACTGTGCTAGGTGTCACGTGATATTTTTTGTTTTAAATTTTTATCTTAATTGTTTTAGAGAGAAAGGGAGGGAGAGAGAGATAGAAACATCAATGAGAGAGAACATCTTGGCCACCTCCTGCATGCCCCCCACTGGGGATCAGGTCCACAACCTGGGCATGTGCCCTGCCTGGGAATCAAACCAGCAACCTCTTGGTGCCTGGGTCAGTGCTCAGCCACTGAGCCACACCAGCCAGGAATTACATGATATTATTAAGACAACACAGAAAGCCCTCTTAATGTTAAATAAAGTAACATCAAGTAAAAGCCACTGTGCCAAGAACATTTTATAACCTCTCTGTCTTGTACAATTTCTGTGTCTATAAATTGAGATAGAAGTAGGGCTCATTACATAAGTTTCTTGGGTGATTGAATGAAATAATGTGCAAAGAAAAGTCAACTCAGTGCCTGAAAACAGCAAGCAATTATTACAAGAACTAAATAGTTATAGAAGACAGTGTTTCAGGCAAAATAGCCTTCATTTACTTTTCATTCATTCATTAGTTCATTCAACAAGTATTTATTGAATGTTTAAACAGCTTTATGGAGGTATAACTGGTATACCAAATACTGCACACATTTAATGTATACAATCGGGTGAGTTTGGACCTATGTGTGCACCTGTGAAGCCATCACCACAATCAAGGGAATGGAACACTTGCCATGAGTGTTAACTACAGCGCACCTGCCGCACACCACACGCTTGTTCTGAACGCTGGGTTTACAACAGTGAACGAAAGGACAGAGACCCTTCTCTCCCACCTTTCAGTGCAGGGGTTGACAATGAACAAGTAAGAATAGTATCAACTGGTCATATAATGGAGATGAACAAGGCTGGATAAGGGGCATAGCCAGAGTACCAAGAGAGCCATAACTCTCTCTGAGGACGTGACTTGGATCCACACCTTGGAGAAGAGTGGTCTAGACATAGACAACAGCGAATTACCTGTTCCTGAGACAAGAGGTGTTTAGGAACTCAGAACAGTGGCTTGCATCTTGGGGGTTTTCAGTAAGGCGCCAACTCAAGGTACCACGTGCTTCTATTCCCCACACGTCCCCAAGCCTGCTGGCATGCACTTCCCAAGTCTCTGCAAGAAGGCTCCCGGTAGCGGGTAGAATTGCACCTTTCACACCTGGTCCCCGGGCAGAACGAGCCCACCTACAACCTTATCATGGTGTCATTGCACTCTAACTACATGCTTATTCATTCAACAAACATTATTGAGCATCTACTACATACCGGCCCAGTTCCGAACATGGATACATACAGTCATCGATCCATCACCTTTTAGTTTCTGGAGGGAAAAGATTGTGACTTCTTAGGGTCTCCCCAGAACCTAGGATTTTATTGATAAAAAGCATGAGCATAAGAGCTGTTTGGTGAATTAATCGAGCTAAAAGTCAACGCCTTTCTTACACTTCATCTCTCCCTACTTTTCATACAAATAATATTGTCTCTTCTATTTTACCTCAGTAGCGTTCATAAGGCTCTTTTGTGTAAATTATCCCACCGGGAATTAGGAGACTTCAAAATAATCATTCACTTCAATTCAGTAATTGTATATTGAGGAAATTATTCCAGGTAAATAAAAAGAAGCTAGTCCAATATCTGAGTGGGAAGGTACTCTTTTTAGCATTATTCATATCAAAGTTGTCATAGTCTGTGTGCCCAGAGACAGAGTAACAGTCGAGTAAATTCTATCACTTTCTGTACATTCGCATCTTTCTCCTCCTCCTCCTCCTCCTTCTCTTTATTCTCATTCTCATTCTTATTCTCATTCTTCATTCTATGTTCTTCTTTCAAAGAAAGCTATATGATCCAGGACTCAGCTGAGAGCTTGCCATTTGAAAGGTGACAGTTACAGGGTCGAGGGAGAGAGCTAGATCTAACCTATAAGAAAGCTATAGAAAGTTAGTGTTTCACTTTACTGAGATTCTCATATTTTCCTTGAAACCTGGCAGTCTGCCGGGGAGTGCATTGCTAAGTCTCCTGTCCACTCCTGAAGCCCTGTAGAGTCTTGCTTCATTGGGGAGATTCTGTGCTGGACATCCTCTTGTTGTGGGTGGACTGTGGATTTTGTCTTTTGTCTCTAAGATGTGTAAGGCTGCAAAAATTTAAACTGAAGTTTCACAATGTTCAGAACACAACCTCCAGGCGTAAGGCTGCTCCAGTGCGTGTCGAGATCCGTCTCACGAGCATGGCTCAACCTCTTGCAGGCTTGCAGAGGCATGCAAAAAGAGTTTTTAAAATGTTTTATCCAGCACTGATCATGTTTCCAGCTGGGGGTTGAGGGCTGCTGTACCCCGTTCACCCTGAGCCGGAGACAGAAGTCCCTCACTCAGTAAGGGAGGGATTTGGGCAGAAATCCAAATCTACCTCCTCAAAGGACCCTTCACCTTCTATTGCATCACTTCTGAGCCGTATTCCATCTAATGCCAGGCAGCCATGGTCTTCTGTCTTCCAGTTTGGTCAGATTCGATGGGTACTACATTTGCTTCTAAGAACTTCTGTGACCTTTCTTCATGACCCGTCTCCAGAATCTGACCCTGTTCTGCTCATGCCGAAGCAGAGAAAGCTGAGCCAGGCAGCAGGACAGCAGCTGAGCCCAGTCAAAGCGTCGTCCGGATCTGCTGCTCGGAGTAGTCGTGCCCGTGAGCTGTAACAAGTGACTCACGGTCCATCACCTGCACCATTCGCTGCCAGCCCCCCCCCCCCCTCAATGTGAGGACATTACTCTCAGAACCCAAGAGGGAGACAAGCCAAGATGAATGGACTGTCACATATTTATATGCAATCTGATTTTCCTTTCCCTCTTCAGCGAGATACTAAGACTCATTACGATGAGAAACACAAATACCACAACAGCACACATTTCACTGGCATCTCCTGACTCCACCTAAAGAAGGCATCGACGCCGTCCTGATGTCTTCTAAGGAATTACCTTGGAAAAAGGAAAATTGTTTCAGCTGCACATTTTATTTACACAAGAGGGAATGAAAGTCCATGCACACCTGAAAGGAAAAGGTGTCCTTTAAACGTGTAGGTCGAATCACTCACCTAGCCACCTCATCGCTCAGTTATCAATTCACTGATATATCCACCAATTCAGTACGTCGATAAATGCATCCATCCGCCACCCACACAATTATTCCCCTCCATCGTTCATTTGCACGCATCCATCCTTCATCCATTCATCCAACTACAATTCTATCAATATATTTTCATCCATCCTTTTTTTCATCCGGCCATTTATTCATCTATCTGTCAATCCATTCATCTATATTTTTATTTTACCTCTACAGATTTATCCACGTACCTATCCATCTATCTCTTGATCCATCCATCAAACTGTAAAAAAAAAAGAAAAAGGAACTCTTACTTTTTCTGACAGCGTGGATGGACCTGGAGGTTGTTATGCTAAACGAAATAAGCCAGACAGAGAATGACAAACACCATATGATCTGACTTATATGTAGAATCTAATGAACAGAATTAACTGATGAACAAAATAGAACCAGAGGCATGGATACATGGAACACCCTGATGGGGGTCAGAGGGGACTGGATGAAAGGAGGTGAAGAGATTAGCCAAGAACATATATGCATAGAAACCCATGGAGACAGACAACAGTGTGGCGGTGGCCAGAGGAAAGGGGAATGGGTGCTGGGTGGAGGTGGGCATGGTGGAGGGAGACAGCTGTAATAGTATCAATAATAAAGTTTTAAAAATATACTTTAAAGCACCCAAATGTACAAGATACTAAATAGGTCTCTACGGGAATACAAAGATAAGTAGCACTAGAATATATAGCAAAATGTAGCAAGTACTTTTATATGAAACAAAGTGTTCAGGGGAATCTGAAAATGTAGCAATTAGTGTTTCAAGGAAAAGAAGGATAAAGATAAAGAGAAATGGCACTTGATTTGGCACCTAAATAATATGCAAATTCTAACAGGTGGAAATTGGGCTGGTGGAGTTGGGGCTCCTGGAGAACATTGGGTCCTAGGAGTTGCATCAGTTCTCAGAGAGATCCCACATTCTTCTCAGCTATCGGGACCATGAATTCCCCTTTGGCCTGGGCTATGTGGGCTGCCTTTCTACACTTGGACTAACAGTGTCTTGATTCTCAAAAACCCCGATTCCCCCATCTGGTGAATGACAACTCCCTGTAGCACTGAGGAGCTTGAATTCTAAATCAGAACTTTGTTGAGGGTAATAATCATTGTCTCATAATGTTATCAAATACTATTGGAAATATCTGCATATAGGAGGTGCTCACTAAATGGTATTATTATTATTATTATTATTATTATTATTTAATTTTGATATAAGATATGTAGCCTTTGAATAAGCCAAAATGAACTCTGGTTCCATCTGTTGAGCATCCCTGGCCCTGACCACCTATTACCCCCACTTATTAATTTATTAATGGATTCAATAAACCCTTGAAGAATACCTATCATATGTCCTATTTTACTGTGCTCTGCATTTTACATATGATATCATTTCTTCCCAAACCCGGCCAGAGAAGTACTGCGATCCCTACTCTAAAAATAAAGCAACTAAGTCTCAAGACACATTTAAAGTCAAATGATTAGTACGAGGTGGATCTGGGATTCAAATTCATGTTTATTTGATAACAAAGATAATAATGCCTTCTCTTGTGTGCTAGACACGGCATCAAAGTTTCTCCAACTCCCATCCGATTTTGGCACCCACAACCCTGTGGTGTAGACGTCAGGACCTCCACATCGGTGTGGAGAAGCTTCGAGTGGGAGAGGTCACACACTTGCCTCAGGTCACAGAGCTAGTAAGTGGCAGAACAAACATAGGAACCCAAGTCTCTCTGCATCTAAAGTCCAGGAAATGACCGCAGTGCCTATACCTCCTTCAAAACCTTGTAGGAGGCGTGAGGCGCATGTGGCATCATTGTCCCACAAGGTTGAAAAGGGCTAATTGGGCAACGAAGGGCATGTACAGGGAGAGATGACGTCTGGCTGAGCAGGATCCTGGAGACCGGACAGGAGGAAACATTCGAGTTGGGCCTTAGAGCTGAAGTAGGCTACGACGGACCAGAGGAGATGGCACTGGGGCAAATGATGAGGGTCCAACCAGCAAGAATGCACCTACAGGACCACGGTGGGCAAGCCAGTTAGGTAGGAGGTGGGCACCCAGGACACAGGGGCCCCCGTTTCTGCTCAGACATTTCACGATTGCTCTGCACAGTAGACAAAATCCTGAATATAGAGGTGAGATATCAACTAATAATAATTTTTTAAAAGGCCAGACAATGTATCTATTACTAAAGGTCAAACAGCCTTCTCCCTCCTGACACGTCCTATCCCGTCCTGTGAAACGTGAAGCACGGAGCTTCTTGGGCTGAGTGGGGGTGAAGGTGTTCAAGTTAACAGCCAGAGGTGGCTTTAGCAAAATGGGAAATAGGGTGGTGGAGTCAAGCCACAGAATTAGCACGGGCCCTGGATTCGGGCTGCCTGGACTCGGAGTCTCAGTTTTGCTGCTGATGGGCCATGTGACCTCAGGCAAACGCCCTCGACTGTCTGCGTCTCAGTGTCCATATCTTCCCCATGGGGACAGTGGTACCCGCCTCACAGGAATGGGTGATGATCACAGACAGGTGCCTGGCACCTGGTAGCTATTCAGTAAACATCAACTTTGCTCCTCTGACATCGGGGGAAACAGAAAGCAAGGAAAGAGGTGGTGCTCGAAAGAGGGGTGACCAGGCACCCACAGGTAGCAAAGGCAGAGAGTGCCTTCCTGGGACCACAACCTCTGTGCTGTCTCAAATGGTCTTCCCAACCCCACCCACATCCTTTCCTGCAGCTCTGATTATGTTTGGAGTTGGAATATCATGCATTCTGAGCCTCTATTGCAGCAATGAAGGGCTCATAAAGCCATTCTTCTGAGTGTACAATAAACCGCTCCTTTTGGAGTTGCCCAAGTGAGATGGCCATGTGGGGAACTCAGTGCTAAGCCCTGGAAAGGTGACCTTGAAGGCAGCAGGCGAGGCTGTGGCCCTAACTCTCTCCAGCAGGGGCGGGGGCCGTCCAGGAGCTGCAGGGTGCGGCGGGAAGCCTGGCTCTGGCCTCGTGGGCTGCACGGACTTTATTTCTCTGACTCACAGCATCTTCTCACAGAAACCGTGCATCACTGTTCTAACATTGGGTGACCAATCTATACGTTCAGCGGAAACCTGGGGATTCTTCGCCCTTCGTGCTGCCCATCTATTAAGGCAGGAGACATGCTGGTTTCTCCCCATCCCAACTCAACACCAGCACCCCAGGAAGACACCTGTGCAGAACTGGGTCCACTTTGCTCCCACTATGGCCCTTCTCCTTCCCTCTCTTCCTTCATCCGCAAAGCGTTCTTTCTGCCTGAACACTTTCTGTTTGCTAGAAAGGAGGGATGGGGAGAGGGAGGATCTAAGTCAGAGAGAGAGGAGGAGGGAGGGAGAGATGGAGGGGAGAAGGAAAGGAAAGAGAAGGAGAGAAGAAAATGTGTGGTCCTTCTCTGCAGATGTAGTAAACCCTCGCATGTCTGCAGGGCTGTATGCGGAGGATTCTGGGACAGCAGAGCATGTGGTGCAAGGAAGGTGTGTTTCCCAGTAGACACCGGTGCAGAGCCAGCCCTGGATCCAGGTGACATTCAAGCGACTGTGCAGGAGTGAGAAAGAAACTGCCGTGGTGCTGAGCTTTCTTTGGGGGGTTGTTGTTTCAGCAAATAGTGTTAAAGATCCTGACTGATGAAAGCACTTACAATATGCCAGTATAGGTCCAACATATTTCAGGGAATCACAAGGCCTAAGAGGTTGTTTGTACACTGCCAGTAATGAGCTGGGAGATATGCTCCCTCCCTCCTCTTCCTCCTTCTCTCCTCGTCTCAAAGAAGGTAGACTTTGTTGACCATGATTCTTCTAACTCAACAGCCCCGAAGGTGGTGTTCCCGGGAACGCGTTCCCCCTGCAGCCTGGTTATGTTATTCCCGGTGGTCATCTGGTGATAATGACCCGCTCGTCTCGCCGTTCGTCCTCATGCTCTTCAAGGGCGGGGCGGGCACCTTGCAAGCCAGAGCCTCACCGCAGCTTCTAGCACAGCGCCGGGTAGTGCTGGGTGCCTGTCATGCACTCCCTGCCACCCTCTCACTGCAACCGGTCCTGTGCTCTGACCTTTCCTTCGTAGGGCTTTTATTTCTTTATTATTATTATTTTCCTTGACTGATTTTACAGAGAGAGGAAGTGAGAGGGAGAGAGAGAGAGAAACCTCAATGAGAGAGAACATTGACTGGCCACCTCCGGCATGCCCCCGACCAGGGATCAGGCCCACGACCTGGGCATGTGTCCTGATTGGGAATCGAACCAGCGACCTCTTGGTGCAGGGTCGACGCTCACCCACTGAGCCACACCAGCCAACCTGTAGGGGTTTTCTACTCACACTCCTTACTCACATCTCCCAGCATCCTGGTGAGACAGGCCTGACAAAGAGCATTGTCTCCATATTACAGAGGAGGAAACTGAGGCACAGCGAGGGGGAGGACTTTTCTCGGACTACTCAGAGTGTAAGTGCCGGGGCAGGTGTTACCCTCCAGCCTCTCTCCCTAGCCCTGTTCTCCTTGTGGTCACCTACCGTCAGTTTGTGTACAGGGAGACCCCAGTCAACCATCCATTGTGTGTTCTTCACTGAGGGGTGAAGTTGGATCATCTCTAAGGCAACGGTCCCTGCTGCTGTCAGGACACGTTAACGAGGTGTGGCAGAGCCCCCAAGGGTGAAGAGCAAACGGTAGACGTCCTGGGAATTCAACCTCCTTTCAAAGCACTTCAAGGTTTGTCGGTGTCCTTTTGAGCCAAAGACCAAAAATGTCAGCCACCTGTGGTCCATTGGAGACCTCTGCTCATGTCTTGGAATGACCACCCGTATCAGCCTTTGTCAAGGGCTCTGCCTTGGGAAGCCAGCAAAGAGGAACAGGGTGGAGACGATGGCAGAGGTTCTCACCGAATGCCACGTGCTCCCTGAGCAATCGGCTCTGGCCACTGGCCTGGGAAAAGGTGGTTCTTTCGTCTGTTGCTGTGACTTCCAGTACCCCCCGGGGAGCAGTTGATTTCAACTCGAAGCAGTGATGTCAGCTTCGAGCAATGGCACGTGAGCAGAAGAGAGGAACGTGCCACCTCCCAGCGGGAAGCCTCGACATCAGCCATTTGTCGTTTCTCTCCGTAAGGATAAGAGCACGGCCACTCGGGGCTGCTCCTTCAGCCTAAATCCTAGAAGGAGAGACCGTAGAGCACAGTCCGGTCCCCTGCATCCTGAAGCAGAGCCTTGCAGCTGGTGAGAAGAGCCCCTCTGTTCTCGGGTGGCTCTGAGACCGGGGCCATCTGGGCAGCCGGGCAAGCGCCGACCGCTGCCCCAGCCGGCTGCAGGAGGGTCTGCACAGCCTGATGCCACCTGGCCCCCGGAAGCCTCATCCCGTCTCCACGCAGCCTTCTAAAGTCATCAGTGGCTGGTGTGTGGTTTTTATGGAGGAGACCCCAGTGGGGCTATTCCACGTGCTGGTTGACAGTGGGGGGTCGAGGAAACCCGGGCCCAGGAGACAACAGGGGCCTGCAGAACAAAGGTCCTGCCTGCACCACCCACACAGCAAGGATCGGGAACGTCCACGGACCAGGGATCTGAGGTCATCAAGGAGCATCCATTTATGTCAACGGCTAGGGAGAGGCCTCACCAATACCTGGTCACATACGGAATTCGCTCTTCGTTAAACAACAGAAATGCAGAGTGTTGAATGATTCACACTGAAACATGAGATTCCTTTCAGTTTCCTTCCCAGGACAAGGTAACTCTCACCCTCTTGCATTTCGGTATGCTTCCTCCAGGGGGCGAAACGGGAAGGGCGAGTCGGTGAGGATGTGCTTGACCCCAGCCGGCGCTGTCCAGGCTGCAGCCGAGGGGCGCCTGCTGGGTCTGGGAAGGATCTTACAGCAACGCTGCCCAGCAGATACTGTGAGCGTGACTTCACATTTCCTAGGAGTAAAACACAAACAGGTGCAATTCATTTTAATGATATATGTGATTTAACCCTGTCTATTCGAAATACTGTCATTTCAACACGGGATCGAGGCAGAGTATTATTACTGAGATGTTCTACATTCTTGTATCTCGCCACGCCCGTGAACGTGGTGTGAATCGTTTCGCGGACAGCAGGCGCGGCTCCGTCCAGCCGCATTGGGTGCGCAGTGGCTCCGTGGGGTGGGGCTGCTGGCCTGGCCATCACAGCTCTGAGCTCGCCTCTGGGAGAAACAGCCGGGGCAAGGCAGTGGGAACTTCTCCAGGGGGTTGTGGGGCGCCCTGGTTAGAGTCTGACCTCCGACCTCTCTGCTGTGGCCCGATGAGGGCTTCATCATCGCACATGGAATCAGAGCAGATCTCGCCCCATAGCTGCTGATTGGAGGAGAAGTTTGGGAGGTGCCAGGTGGGTGTTCCACCTGTTGTCCACCAAGGGTGCAGGCTGCCCGGGGCAGCCTCAGAGCACGGCTCCCCCACCTGTCCACCCGCTCTGCACATGCTCACTTGCACCTGCCCTGCAGGTTCTCGCAGAAGCTGACCCTTCCCCTCCCCCCTGTGCTCATCCCGCTTTGAGCAGAAGCAAGAGAAAGGGGGACCCCTCGTTGTTTCCAATGGAGCGTGGCGCAGCTGCACAAAGAGCATGGAATCAAACCACTTTTTTTTCTTTTAATTTTTTTTATTGATTTTATAGAGAGAGGGAGAGAGAGATGGAAACATTGATGAGAGGAAAACATCAACTGGCCACCTCCTGCATGTCCCCCATTGGGGATTTGACCCACAACCTGGGCACGTGCCCTGACCGGGAATCGAACCGGTGACCTCTTGGTGCATGGGTTGATGCTCAACCACTGAGCCATAACGGCCAGGCTCAAACCGTTTTCATAGACAACCTCGCCAGGGCGGGGAAAGCCGACCGAGACTCAGTTACAGCCCCCTGCTGGTGGGTCTGCTGCTCCCCGTCCCCCCACATCCCTCGGCTTCTGGAAAAGGGGTGGGAAGGGGCAAAGGGCACCCTTGTTTGTCGTCTGTTAATATGCTGGGCCTCCTGAAAAGGCCTTGATTTTGCCCATCAGTCCTAGTGGGAAAGACCAGGGAACAATTCTGCTGCTATTTAAACAGCTGAAACGTAAACGATGCTATTGACAAGCTCTAAGCAAAGCTCCTTTCAACACGTGATTAGCAGTATGAACCGAATAATGCATCTGCAGCGTGTGTCTATGTACACATGTGTGCACGTGTATGTGTGTGTGCGTGTCTGCGTGCGCCCTTCCTCACACCCGTGTGGTGTATACAGACATCCAACTAATGGTAGCGAGAGTCGGAGCAAATCAAGAATTCGATTTCACATGGGTGTTGTGAACATATCAAATTAGTGCCACTTCTCTAAGATGGGGATCATAGTACCATCTACCAACAGGCTGATTATAAAGACCAAACACAGCAAGCCTTCCCTAAGCTGCTCTCTGGCTCTGTATTTACGTGCCTACAGATGGAGCGAGTGTGGTTCATGGAACGGCAGAAAGAGCAATGAGAATCCCTCTGGGACAACGTGAAGCTATGAGCATGTTCTGAAACTTCTCCCTCTGATCCAACGGCACAGATATTATAGATAAAATGTTTTATATCGTAAGTAGAAGAACATAGCTATGTTCAAAGCATTAAAAAATAAAACAGATAATGAAAAACCCAGAGTGGTACGCCAGAAGCTAAGCTATCATGAACTGTGGGGTATAGGTAATTGGGGTCGAGAAGCCCTTTCCCAGGTAGGCATGGGAGCCAAGTTCATCCCGTGCATGGAAAGGACTATGCCTCTGTTCCCCATGGAGCCAGGGTCTGCATGGCCCATAGACTGAGCCCTTAATAGCTCTGCCTTCCCATCTGGTGGCCAAGACCATGCCAGCAAGATGTGGCTGGTGGAAAGTAGCTCCCATTTTGAGCCTGGTACCTCCTTTTGCAAGTGGACCCGGAATTAGACAACACAGGAGAAGGAGGAGTCCTGTTGCAGGACCAGATCTGTGCACTTTCTAGCTTTCACATTCTTCCTTCTATTACCTTCTCTGTTTAAAGAAAACTGTAGTCTCTTCTCCATCTCCATGACATTCCCAATAATGATACTAATAGTCATTCATTCATCATAGGTCTTCTATTGTTAGCCAGATACCATACTAGGGAAACATAGTCAAAACAATAACAATAGCACAACCAAGTCTTTACAGTCTCAGCCAATCTGAATCCCACACTAACCCTGAGAAGAATGGTTGGTCCCCATGTAGCAAACAAATGAGGAAACTGAGGCTCTGCCGGGTAAAGTAGCCCCAAATCACCCAGTTAGTATGCCGTGGCGGAGGCTGGAACTCAGGTCTTCTGATGCCTTATAGAAATCCAGGATGTGTCCTTGCAAAATAGAAGGGCTTGTCTGGAGTATGTGAGGACTGTGGTGTTTCTAGAGACGGCAAGGCCCGTGGTAGCTTACAAGAGGCAAGAATTCTGAAGAATCAGCCCTTTGTAACTGGAGAGAGAGTGGGGACGGGAGTATAGGGAACATGATGGATAAGGGGTCAGGTAGTTCTTTACACCCACTAGGATGACTATAATTTACCCAAAAAAGGGAAAACAGCCAGGGTTGGTGAGAACATGCAGAAATTAGAACCTGCCCCCACCCCAGCCCACATTGTGGGTTGTGTTTCACACAACCACTGTGGGAAATAGTTTGCTGGCTCTTCACGTAGAATTACCACACGACCCAGAAGTCCCTCTCCCTGGTGTGTACCCCAAAGAACTGAGAAGTGCTCATTGGCAGTTACAAAATCGTCACGGGGATATAAGGTAAAGCATAGGCAATGTAGTCAACAATATTGTAATAAAGCTGTCTGTGGTGTCAGGTGGGTACTTGAATGATTGGGGAGACCATTTTGTCAAGTATGTGAATGTCTGTCCACTGTGCTATACCTAAAACTAACACAAAATCATGTTTCATGGAAACTGTAATCAAAAGTAAAATAATAATAATAATAACAGGAATTAATAACAGGTACTCAAATACATGTACATACATGTTTATAGCAACATAACTCACAATAGCAACATAATTCACAACAACTCAAATATCCATTGATGGATACATGGATAAACAAATGTTTATTCTTCATTCATAAAAAGGACCGCAGAACTGATTTATACATACATACAAAGTGTATGAATGAACCTCAAAAACATCACGCTCAATGAAAGAAGCCAGAAACAAAAAGTTACATATTACATGATTTCTTTTATATGAACTACTCATAATCAAAAGGTCCATAGAGACAACAAGCAGATGGGTGGTGCCAGGGGCTTTGGGGAGGGGAAATGGGAGTAACAGGTTCATGGAGAGCAGTTTCCTCTTTGAGTGGTGAAAATGTTTTGGAACCAGGGTGATGGTTGCACAACACTGTGAATGTCCTAAATGTCGCTGAATTGTTCATATTAATATGGTTAATTATATGTCATGTGAATTTCACATGCTACAAAGGAAAAAGAGTTAAAAACCCCCAGCCACGCCCGACCGGTGTGGCTCAGTGGCTGAGCATTGACCCATGGACCAAGAGGTTGCTGGTTCGATTCCTGGTCAGGGCACATGCCCAGGTTGTGGGCCCAATCCCCAGCGGAGGGCATGCAGGAGGCGGCCAATCGATGTTCTCTCTCATCAATGTTTCTATCTCTCTCTCTCTCTCCCTTCCTCTCTCTGAAATCAATAAAGAAAAAAATATTCTGTTTAAAGAAAAAATCCCAGCCATGTGGCCCCAAAGCGTGCAGCCACCTTGTTTGGCCACGACCATGACACGTCTCGTTTGGTTCTGCAAGTCGAGCCAGCGCCAGGATGAGGCCATCTACACCCGACAGAATGGAAGTTGAAGGCAGATGCCCTCCAGAGTGACCACAAAACCTGCCGTCACTGGAGGAGGGACACGGGCAGCCTCTGGAGTCCAGATATGTCCCAGATGGCAGCCAGTTAGGAAACAGGACCTCCGTCTCACAACCATAAGGAACTGAATTTGTCCGGCAACCAGAATGAGCTTGAAAACAGATGACTCCCAGAGCCTGCAGAAAGGAGGCCTTTCTGATACTTTGATTTCGGTTTGCAGCATCTAAGTAGAGGACCCAGCAGAGCATGCTGCAAGAGACCCGTGACCTACAGGACTCTGAGATGATAAGTAGGTGTCGTGTTAAGATGCTAAATGTGTGGTCATTTGTTCGGGCAGCAATAGAAAATGTATTACTGCCTTGAACAAGGACTTGTCTCGGGTTTCATGAAACAGTGATTTCCTCCAGAGTAGGGAGTATCTTTTATTATTCTTGAGGTTAAGAACACAGACCAGCCCTGGCCAGTTTTGCTCAGTGGTTAGAGCATCAGCCCATGGACCAGAGAGTCCAGGATTCGGTTCCCACTAAGGGCACGTACCTCGGTTGCAGTTTGTCCCCAGCCTTGGTTGGGGTTGTGTGGGTGGCGACCACTCAATGTGTCCCTCTCACATCAATGTTTCTCTGTCTCTCTACCCCCCCCCCCACTCTTTATGAAGATAAATGCAAAAAATGTCTTCAGGTGAGGATAAAAATTTAAAAAAAGGACACAGACTCTGGAGTTAAACCACTGGGTTCAAACCCTGCCTCTGACAGGTGCTGCTCAGTGATATCAGGTCTATCTTTCAACCATGGTGAGGGGCCTCACAAAGCAAGCTGCCTGTGGGGCTGTTTTAAGGAGTAAACGAGTTAATATGTGTAACTGGGAGCTGTGCCTGGAACAGAGCCGCTTCTGAAGCATTTGGCTGACTGAGGCGAGGTGCGGAACACGGTGGACACGTCCAATGAACAGCGGCTCTTCTCACGGCGAATGCAGTGGCTGCATCTAGAGCCCACCTTTGGCCAAACGTGCTCCTTCCCCCAGGCTCCAGGAGTGTTGACGGAGGGAGCTGCTGTTCAAGGTCACATCTGCCTGGGGCCCGCCTGCACCCGGTGGCTGGTCATTGCGGGGAGCAGGGCGCGGTCCAGGGCGGGGCTCCCTTGCTGAGATTTCAGACAGCTGCACGGGGCCATTCAGCTGGAGCCCTGCGGACCGGCCAAGGTCTCTGCCACAGCTTCCGGGCAGTTCATCTCCTCCCCCTGCCCCCTTCCCGCTCCTCTCGCCCTCTCAGAGGGGTGGACCCCAAGATCACTCCCCAGAAGCCTCCCCTAAAGACATCTGTCTCAGAGTCGTTCCCTGCAGGGACCCTGGTGAACCACTCGTCCGGAAGAGCAAGATGGGCCCGATTGGGAGAGTATTTGCGTGTTGTGTCAGGGAATTTTTAGTCTGGTGTTTGAAGGAAATGGGACCGTTGGATAATTCCAGGGGCGTACACAGTGTGTGAATGGGGTTGGATGATTCAGCGATTCCGCGTAAATGCACCAATTCTGACAGCTTGATGAACTGAATCGATAGAAATGCCCTAATGAGCCCCAGTACAATTATTTAATTCTTTATTTAGCCCATTATATTCTATGTGCTTGGCCCTGTTTTAGTCACTGGAAACAATATGTAAAACATTTTTAATCATTTTTTTTATATTAAGTACATTTGCAGCTTGCCAAATTCAGGCGGCCACAGGGTAGGACTAATGATACTTTAAAAATAAATGTGATTGGGAGGTAAGGACCTTCTGCCAGGTCAGTGCAGTTGGTAACTGACCACGTGTGCGAACCGCTGTTTCCAGTACCGGTGGGCCAGGCAGCACAGACTGTGGGCGGAGACGGCGGGAGGTGTGACCAGTGCGGCTGAGAAACCGCTTCCTGTGTTCTCAGAGCTGCAGTGAGTCCTTCTGTTTCCTCCGTGGAGTCTGCTAACCGGGCGCAAAGGGACGTTTCTCCAAAGCTACCTGCTTTCTGCTTTTGCCTTTACCTTTAATGGACGAGAAAATAAGTGGTGTGTGTGTGTAATGAAATGGTTAAAACAAGACCTTGCATCCGGCCGGTGTGGCTCAGGGGTTGAGCGTCGACCCGTGCACCAGGAGGTCGCCGGTTTGATTCCCCATCAGGGCCCAGGCCCAGGTTGTGGGCACGATCCCCAGTGGGGGGGCATGCAGGAGGCGGCCAAGATGTTCTCTCTCATCGATGTTTCTATCTCTCTCTCCCTCTCATTTCCTCTCTCTCTAAAATCAATAAAGGAAAAAAATAAATTAAAAAAAGACATTGCAATTGGACTTCCTCAGCTCAAATCCAAGCTTTGCCCTGCATGCCAGTTCTGCAGTCTTTGCAAGTCAGTCATCTCCCTGCACCCCCTTTCCTTTGCTTCATTGCTGACACTATTACAGACGCCCCCCCCCCCAGCCTCCCCGTCTCCCACCTGCACCCGGCCCAGCCCCTCCCCGGGCCTTCACCACACTGTTGTCTACCTCCACGGGCTGTGCAGATATGTTCTTTGGCCAATGCCTTCACCTTCTTTTATGCCCCCCCTTTTCTCTGTGAAGCAGAGGGGTAACAGCATCGACCTCACAGGACTGAGACGCGGGCCCTAGAGAGCTCTCGGGACGGTGCCGGCGCACGGGAGAACCGCCGAGTCCTAGTGCTGCCATTACTCAGCCCGGGAGTCACAGAGGGAGGGGCTCAGGGCAAGGCGACCCTGAGGAAAACACTGAGAGGGGAGGGTCAGGGTCCGAGGATCATCCTTCCCTCCCTTCCTCCTTTCCTTCCTTCTTCCTTTCTACGATTTGTTATCGGGTGTCTCCTATGAGCCAGAGACTCTTCTAGATGCTATGGAAATGACAGCGAGCAAGAGAGTCGTAGGTCTGCCTTCAGGGTCCTTACGTTCTAGTGAAGGAGACAGAGAAACCCACCGATCTGATGTCAGGTAGTGTTGGCTGCTGCGAAGACGTGGAATGAATCGGATGTGGGGTTTGTTTCCCGGGAATGATCTTCCTATTGGTGGGGCTGGAGAAAGTGTAGGCGAGTGGGGGACAGGTGCACTGGGAGGGGCGTCCAGCAGCTGTCCTGGGTGGGAGGGCCAACCTGCCCCATCGCCCAAGGGCTGTCTCCCTGCAGTGGTCTCATGATCCAGAGCAGCAGCGACCTTTGCTCTCACACTTGCACAGGGGGCTTTGGGAACCACAGGAGGGGACCATAGCCCTAGTATCGAGACCTTATCTGAATGCGTGTGATCAATGCTGAAAGTCTTCACACACCAGATGAGCCAAACTGGCCAGGGTTGTAGAAGTATCTTTTAAATGAGATTAACGTTGACGTTAATAGACTCTGAGTAAAGCTGGTGACCTCATCCAATCAATATAAGACAGAGACGATGGGCTGCCCTCAAGGAGGAGGGAGTTCTCCCCACAATATGCACGTGGCCCCAGGCCGCACCATCAGCTCGTCCTGGGCTTCCCACTGGCTGGCCTACCCTGCAGATTGTGGACTTGCTAGTACTGTGGACTCACCCTCATGTGAGCCTCCATCTCGTCATGGATGGAGTTGATAAGTAGATTTGCTGTGTCTGTCCATCTCCCTACCCATCCATCCATCTTCATCCACCCATCCACACGCACACATATACATTCTACTTGTTCTGTTTCTCTAGGGAGTCCTGACTAATACGAGGGGCATGGAGACCAGAGTCACATTCGGGTAACTCCCCTTCTTCCTTCAAGATTCAGTCCCCAGGGCACCTCCAAAGTCATATTTTCCTAGGTGTCTCCATCTTGGGATTAGATGCCTTTTCTCCTTATGTAATAATTATTTCTATGTATTTCTTGGAGAATCAAGGTCAATTACTATTCCTTTTTTATGTGCCCAGTGCCTAGCAGAGAGCCAGGCCTCTGGTGAAGAGCTCACCAAACAAGATTAGGACGTGAATGCAGTCACCAGGCAAGACCGCGTCCAGTCATCTCTGAACACACTTACTGCCGGATGGACCGCAGGCTTTCACTACAGTTTTGTTGAACTGAATTAAACTGCTTCGTTGTGTACCCCAAACGTGGTCAGTTCTGCCTGAGGACTGAGTTATCCATGCCCCGGTCACTCACGTGTTGAAGACCGAACCCCCAGTGACTCGGAATGTGACTTTATTTGGCGATCCAGTCGTTAAAGAAGCACTCGGGTTAAAGCGAGGTCATCAGGACAGGACCTAATCCAATATGATCGGTGTCCTCATAAAAGGGGAGATTTGGGCACAGAGAGGTGCGTAGAGGGAAGACAATGTGAAAAGACACAGGCAAGAGACAGTCATCTGCAAGCCAGGGACAGAGGCTGGGACCAGATCCTTCCCGCCCAGCCCTCAGAAGAAGCCAACCCCACTGACTCATCGATCTTGGACATGTCCCCAGGATGGTGGGACAGTAAATATCTGTTGTTTAAGCACCCAGTGAGTGGGACTTTGTTATAAGAACCCTAGCAAACGGATACAGGGTACATCCCCATCAACAAATGTATCGTTTTCCATTTTCCCCAGCACCTATGAAGCTCCTTCCAAATCTTTAATATTGGGGAGAGAAGTGGAATATTTAAGTCACTGAGATATCACCAAATCTTGACTAATCTGTTTCTGTCAGCTTCCTTACTTCTTAGTATAATAGAAAGTGAATGATCTTTAGAGCAAGGCCTGGCCCACAGGAGGCATTCAGTAAGCATTTGTCTGAATGAATGGATGGATGGATGAATGAATGAATGAATGAATGAATGAATGAATAATGAACATGCACGATGCTCCCAGCACAATCCAACCAACCATCCACGTCCGTGTGACCCCCCCAGATCAGCCCCTGTGTTCCACCCTGAACTCAGCCCCCTTTCGGGCTGTGATTTATTCCCCACCAGGTCCCCTCATTCATTAGTGGCTTTCATTAAAGCTAGGGTTGAAAAGACACGTTCATCTGAACCCCTCGAGCTCGGTGTTTTGTTGGCTGGCTTCTCCTGCTCTGCAATAATTACTTTTTTTGAGGTGCTGAACTTTCTCATGTTCGCCTCTCCTCCCTGCCAGCTTCCCTTTGATCCTTCTGGAAGGACTTGCCCAGGCCCATTTAGTAATGCCGGAGGGTCCTAAAGGAAAATAAATCACTGACTACTGAGGCTGAAAAACAGACGTGGGGAGATGCTTTTGTCCAAACCCTTCCCTTCCCGATGAGGTCACGGGTCTCAACATGAGCCATGTGAATGGTGGGAGCGGCCGTCATAAAAAAAATAATAATAAAAGCATCCGTCATATGCCTTACCGTTTGCAAAGACTTGTCATGCACGGGGTTTTCCATCACGCAGCACCGCAAATGGAGTGAGGTGAGGGGGGCAGGAGAAGTGGCCCTGGGCCCTGCCGTCCAGGCCCCAGCTAGAAGCCCGGCATTGCCACGTCGGTTCCGCTGTGACTCTGGGCAGTTCACTCCCAGACGAGCCTTGGCTTCCCCGGCTGCAAAATGAGGGTGTACCAGGCCCCTCAACTCCGTAACGCTGCTGAGAGACAAGAGTGTAAAAGATCTTTGAAAACTACAGGCGGTCTACAAAAAGCATCATGCCTGGCGATCGTTTAACTTCAGCTTTTCTTAGTTGATTTTGGTAAAACTGTTATCAGCAACACAGGGACGATTTTTAAAAGGAATTTTATTACGAATCTAATTATTACCACAACTCAGGTGTCTCTGACCTCCCATCCCAGGTCATCTCAATTTCTCCCATCAGTGAAAACAGCATCCGTGCCTCTGGAAGAACAGTCTGGCCGTTCAGCCATTCCTAGAGTTCACAGGACGCCCGCCCCCTCTTAAAATACATAAATAAGCCTCCATCTTCGAGCCTAAGACTCGGATACAGATGACTTCGGACTGTAACGGGGTCTCCTCTGGAGACCTCTGCCTTTGCGGCAATGGACTCAGCCGAGAGTCGGCAAACAGGTCCTCAACCTTGCACCCCAACAAACACTGCTCCAGATGTCCTAGAGCTGTAACTGGAGCTGTAACAGGCTTGGGGCTCACCTTGGAGCAGGCCCAGCAGAAGCTCCTTCCTAAAACAGACTCAGAAATTCAGCTGACTGCAGCTTCTATTCGTCCGCCCTTCTGTGGTCTAATGCATCCATCCAGAGCCAGACGGAGAAGGCTCAGCAAGAGCCTTCTACAAGGACCAGGGAGCTGCCAATCTGAGGGGTCGTGGTTCAGACGACACGCCGTACCCCATGTGCTAGCGCGCCGTCTCGGCACACCGGAGCACTGCCCGCGCCCTGGTGCTCCCTCCGCGCGGCCGGGTTGGGAGCCGAGCGAGAGCGTGCCGTCCAGCTGCCGGGAACGGCTTTCCGTCTGTCCTTGAGTACATATCTGACAAGCGCGTCAACGTTTTGTCTTTATGACCAGTGCAGCCAGCCAGAGAAATTTCGATTTCAACCATCCGCGAAGAAGGTGGGCGTTCGGATGGGTGTGGAGGTGAGGCTTCTACTGTGATGATACCAGGTTCTTCTGTTTGGGGTTGAAAGAAATGAATCTTTGGGGCCCAATCAATCAGAAAGTGTTCATCTGTCTCTCATTTGCCACTGCTTCTTGTAAACAGTTTCCTCAAGACCTTCCCAGGGAAGGGGTCACGGGGGAGGGGGAGGCTAGGATTTGGGTCTTCCCAGCTTTCTTGGCAATAACGCTCTCAGAAGCACGTGCAAGCTGTCAAAAAAAAATTTGTAACGTAACAACGGTTTATCTGCTGTTTGCGTGTTGTCTTCAACATCTGGAAACAGTCACGCCAGCTGTGTGGGTACACGTGCAGTGGTGGGGACCTGTGCCCTCCACAGCTGCTCTCCCCGTCGCTGCACACTCGTGATGCATGACGACGTCCTTGGCGTGGCCAGCCGAGCCTGGCCCAGCCACTTCCGTCCCGCGGCTCCCTGTCCCCCCGCAGGGGTAAAATGGAATGACCAGATCAAGCCCTTCCTCTCTAGTGTGACGGCTCCTCCACGTGGCTACGATTCCTTCCAGCTTTGTGAAGGTCTCTTCGCCCCCTGGAGGGAGATACTCCCAAGTGTTTGCTGCTTCTCTGGAACTGACTTTTCTGCTTAGCGCTCAGCTCAGAGGGGCCACTGCTGATTTGCTGGTCTGAGCTGCCCTCTGTGTACACAGCCACATGGAGTGCGACGGCTAGGGTACAGGTGATGGCCGTGGATGACCATCACGGCCTGGCACGTCTCCATGTCATTTGTCACAGAATAACCAATTCTCAGGGCCCTAAAGGAGACGTTCCTTTGACACCCAGTGATTCTAACATTTGCTGAGTGTGGAGTTTTCATGCAAATGACAGCCTTGTTTAGGTGCCAGATGCGTAAGTGGTCCTTGGTATATCCGGGGCATGATGGTACACACATAATGACAGTGTTTGTACATCACAACAGGAAGAAGCCTTGATACTCAGCTGTGGGTGTGAGAACGGTGAGCACACCAGAGCAGGAGCTATGGCCCCAGGTACAGCTGGTTCAGTCCTGCCTCTACCCCTTACCATCCTCATGCGCTTGGGTCAGCTACTCCCGCTCCCTGGGCTTCATGTTCCTCCTCTGTTTGCAAACCAGAGAAGTAATATCCTCCCCACAGTGGTGTTGCTGGGATAGAACAAGCAAAAGGGTCTACCTTAGTGCTTGGCACATACAAGATGCTAAAAATGTAAGTTATCTTCTTTAATCTTTCAGTTTACAAGGTTTTTTTATTGTACATATTGTCCGATGATACCTGGGATTGATCTGATCTGATGTTCAGCCTTCAGGCAGGGCCACTGCATATGTAAATACACTCTATTCTAGGAGGGAAAAAAACTTCAAAGGGAAGTGTGCAACCTCATCCTTAAAAAGTCCTCCCAACTTTCATTATTCATGCTTCCGTCTCTCCATCTACAAAACGCTCCAGTCGAACGGGGTGAACTCTGAGGTCTCACGCTCCATTCCGATTCTCACCCATTATCCTTACAGCTGTCTACAGCTATTTTTACTCTGTTCCTAGGGAGAGGGAGGGGAACACTGCCGGGCCCCGAAACCTCCTCACTTCCAGGGGCTCTGTTGTATACCCTTCTTAGTATTTTCCGTGCTCACTGACGCTCTAAGAGAGAGCTGTTCCTCCTTTCTCACGGGTGGAAAGGGTCACAGAAATAAGTAAACTGGCCAAATCGCTCATGGTAAGTGGTGGAGCTTCCTAATTTAGATGAGGACATGGACTCAGGGAGAGGGGTGTACGACTAAGAGATACAAGAGCCTTTACTCAGTTCTCATTCCCCAAAGAGAACACGGCGGAGAGAGAAGGAGGGCGGAGTCCCAAGAGCTGGCTTGTGTTCTGCCTCTAACCTGCACCTTGAATCATTCTTTCCTAGAACGGAAAACGTCACCTGCTGTGCCTAGCTTTACCTTCATGGTCACCGTGAAAGTGCATGAGCAGGATAGAGACTAAGTAAAGGCAGGGTCCGAGGACCTGCAGGTCTGGGCCGCCAGATCCCATTACTCGCTGTGTGACCCTGGGAAGGTTGCCTGCCCTTCTGAGCCTCAGCGTCTTCACCTGTCAAATGAAAAGGTTGGACCAGGTTCCTGAACCGTGGTCCCCGGAGCAGCAGCAGCAGCATGACCTGGGAACCGGTTAGAGATTCAAACCTCTGTCCCCACCCCAGACCTAGTGAAACAGATGCCCTGAAAGGGAGCCCAGTGCTCGGTGCTTTAATAAGCCCTCCCCGAGGCTCTGACCATGGTGACGCTGAGGACTCCGCGTGTGCTGACCAGCAGGCTGACGCCGGCCCTGGAGACGTGAGTGAGGCTGACACTGAGGGAGTCACCCGGGCAGGCACCTGTCAGTGAGTCCGCGCCCTGCCATGCTCAGCCTCTAGCGCACACGCGTGATGGTGTCTTCCTTCAACGCTCCGCACCCCTCTCGCGCTCAGCTTCTCTCAGCGCAGCGTGGGGGAGCAGCAGCACTCGCTCCCGAGTGGCCTGGGAACTGGACAGTGCAGCCGTGGGGAGTACTCGGCACACAGTAGGGCCTCAGTGAGTGGTAACCTGTCATACACAACAGTGCGGTGACTGCCAGAGGGAAGTACTCGGCACACAGTAGGGCCTCAGTGAGTGGTCACCTGTCATAGACAACAGTGTGGTGACTGCCAGAGGGAAGTACTCGGCACACAGTAGGGCCTCAGTGAGTGGTCACTTGTCATAGACAACAGTGTGGTGACTGCCAGAGGGAAGGGGTGGGGGAGGTAGAGAGGGTAAAGGGGGGACAAATGGTGATGGATGGAGACTTGACTGGGGGCGGTGAACACACAGTACAGTGTACAGATGGTGTGTTGTAGAACTGTACACCTGAAACCTGTATCATTTGATTAAGCAATGTCACCTCAATAAATTCAATAAAAAGTCAAAAACAATACACACACATATACATACACACGCACACACATACACACATATACACACACACACATACACACGCACACACATACACACACACACATACACATGCACACACATACACACACTCACACACACACATGGGGACAAAGCCCTCTCCCTGTATTGGGTGACATGGGCTTTTCTGAGTGCCGTCCTGCAGGCCAGACCTGAGCAGGCCTAGCAGTCATGGTGCCGTGCCCACAGGGCAGGTTGGAGGCTGTTCTCAGCTCGTCTGTGTCTCATGGCAGTCGACCAGCACTTCCTCGGGGTGTGTGAACGTGAAGGGCATTTTTAAGGAGTAGAAACCAACACACACTTTAAGCAAAATGCAAGTAGAAAGTATTGCTACAGACATGGCCCAGGATCCCAGGGCAGGAAGGCGGTCAAGCCCCGGGGGCCACTGTGGGTGCAGAGACCATCTAGGGCTCTGGCTTTGCGAGCCTGAGGTCTGCTCTCCGGTCCGCACGGTGGGTGACAGTCACTGCAGCTCTGGAGTTTGTGGCCACATGAGTCTGCGCCCTCTGCCTCTCACGCCAGCAGTGGTCCTGTCCCGTCACAAGCCCTGGAAGAGAACCGGGCTGGCTGCTTCGGGTCAGGTACCCTTGGTTTCATCGTCTGTGGCAGGATCGCCTCCTGCACGGAGCCGCGGCCTCCCCTGTGGGCGCGAGGGCCGTTCAGGAAGCTCGGAGACACTGGGCACGCCGTGCGAGAGGCTTGTTTCAGAAAGGATGGCAGAGGAATCTGTTGAATCCTCCTCAAGAACTCGGGCTGCTGATCGCTGACAGGTGCAGGATGTGATCAAAATCTTGTCATGTTGTGTCCCCAGTCAAAGGTTACATTGTATCATGCTGGATGCTCTTTTCAACTTCACTGACAGGAAAGGCTGACTCAGCAGGCGAGGGATCTGGACCGGGGACTTTTGACTCTGAGCACCCAACCTCGTGAGAAGCGGGCAGCAGGGCACCTGTGAGTTGCTGTCGTCCGAGCTCCTCAGGCTTCTGAAGCGTATTGGTCTCTGTGTTGTGTGAAGTACTTCTGCCATCCTGTGCAGTTTTTGCTTTCGGTTTTACAAGAGGTAATCGGATACAGGAAAAGTAGTATCTTCACTGACGGCAAACACAAGGGTGTAGCGTTGCGGGGAGTAGCGTGGGGTAAGAGTCTTTTCTCCTCTAGCCGCGGCTTGGCTGTGATGTGGGCTTCAGGTCCCTCAACTGGAGAATGACGGAGTTGGACTGAATGACGCCCAAGGCCCTTCTCACCGCCGACAACAGCTAGGCTTTCTCTGATCTCCTGTGGGTAGAGATTCTGTGCACTGTCCTCAGGATGCTGGGTCCGCCGTGGTCCTGCAGGAAGTGCATGGCGTGCTCAGAGGGATGGCTGACAACGTTGAATGAAAAGATTGTTTACAGAGGGTTGGGTAGAGCTGAGAGGACCAGCAAGGGGTGATGAAGCAGCCAGGGATTAGCAACTGTGGGAAGCTGTTACCCCGTGACCTCAGGCAGGGAAGCCACCTGCAGCTGGCAGGGCGGGCGCAGGGGACACGTGCGTACACCTCTCTCTTGCACCCTGGAACTCCAGTGGGTGCTCCCATCAGCTGAACCCAGAGAAGCCAGGTTAGAAGGTTGCCCAGGGGGACAGTCTGCCTGCAGGAAGAAGAAGAGCAGATTTGGACCTGGAAGGACAAACGGGAACCAAAGGAAATAGGAAGGACTGCAGTGGCTCTCTCCACCCTGTGCTGTCAGCCCCAGACAAATACACGCTTCATCTCCAGCGGAGTCGGCATCACCTCTCCGGCTTCGAAGGGCAAATGGGAACATCGTTGTCTGTAGCTTGACCCCGCCTGGATGCGCTTGAAGCCCCAGGCAGCACAGGAGAGCTCTGGTTGCAGACATCAGCTGCCGCAGGGAAGGCAGGGCTGTTTCACAACGCCCCCTCCCCTCGGGAGGTCCTGGGGCTGGATGGTTCTCCTACGGTTTCCCCAGCCTTTGCATCCCAAGCTGCCATGAACATAAGGGGATCCAGCCTGCACCACCGCCTGCTACAGCCTTGAAAGTGGCCTGCTGCCCAGCTCTGCCCTGCTCTGCCTTCGTCACGCTCCTGCAGTGAGTCGCCAGCATCCATCACAGACCTTTCTGCACGTCCTCCAGCCCGATTTACCTGCAGGGGCGGGCGGTCTCCCATCACAACACCTTCTGAGGTGTGCTTCTCCGCCATCTCTGGAGAGAGCATTGCTTAATCCTAGGTGCTCGGTCGAACTCGACTGGCCCAGAACCTCTCAGACGGCAGTGAGCTCCCCTTCCCTCATCAGACAGCTTTCCTTTCCATCCCTCTTCAAGTGAAGCTCATGTTCATTGACCCCACTTTGAAGCTCTCTTTCTGCTCCATCACGGCTACCTTGGCTGACCTTTGGCTAGTGCGTTCTCACAGTCCATTCCCAAGTCATCTCCCGCTGAGCTCCTCATCACAGGAAATCATGCTTCCCGGGATCCTTTGCTCTTTGGCTCCTGAGTGGTTTCAGCCAATGGGAGGCCCAGGCAGAAGACTGGGGTGGAGAGAAGCCCCCTCTTTCTTTGAGCTTATGGAAGCATCTGCAGTCTGCCCCGTCTCTTTCGGGAGTCACCTCCTGAGGGGCCGTCTCCGCCTGATCCCCCTTGGAGGGTCTCCACTTCTGGGGTCCGGTAACCTCACTGTTTCTTCATGACCCTAAAGCCTTAGGAGGCAGGAGCTCTTTACTGCTGGAGCCTCCGAGTTGCCTGCAGATTTTTACTGTTGGAATCCTCTCTGGTCCTTCATCTCTTCTACCACCTATTAACGGATTCCCTGTATTATATTTCCTCTGCGTTAAATACCTGCAGTGGTTTCTGTCTTCCTGCCTGGCCAGGCCGATGCATCGGCTCACCTTCAAAGGAGAGAGGCAGCATGAGACCGTGGAAAGAGGATTCCCCTTAGTCGAAAAAGATTCCTGGAGTCAGATTCAAGTTCTGCCTTTTTGATCAGAGTGACTTTGGGCCAAGTCTGCAGCTGATAGCCAGTGACAAGCATACCTGTTTCCCAGGACTTCTGGGAAGATTTTAAGTGAGTTCAGATACATGAAAATGGTATAAAAAGGACCTGGCACATGGCAGATACCCAATAACCTGTTTCTCGATAGCAACAAGAACTAGATTCATCTCTCTTCCGGGACGAAGTTGTGCGGTGCTGGGACTTCGTCTACTTGCAGATAAGGTCTGCAGCCTTTGTAGCAACTGAAGAACTACGAATGCAGTGAGGGAAAAGGGGACCTGCGCTTGGCCCCTTCAGTACATCTCCTGATTTAACTTCCCCTGGAAGAGAGGATTTTCAGAGGAGGAACTGGGCCTCTGAGAGATCTAGTAGCTCGACTTGTCCGAAGTCACACAACTAATGCAGAGGTTAGCATCCAGAACGTTCCACCTCTGGCATCTGGTGTCGCCCTCAGAATGGAAGTCAGGCAAAAGCAGCTGGCTTTCTCGAGAAGAAAGAAGAGACCTAAATGCCACAGCAGGTCTTAAGACAGGAAACTCACTTCCTTTTATTCTTGCAAAGCAAAACCTGAGAGATGGGGTTGAGGGAGGGAGGGAGGAAAAAAAGAAAGAAATGAAGAGAAATGTGACGAATCGGAGACCTGGCAGGGACAGGGAGTGATAGGGAAGGACTGGGAGGGGGGGGGGTGGAGGCAGCCGTGACAGCGTAGCGGTCCGGTCCGGGGCTGCGTCTCTCTAATAGAGATTCTTTCCCAGCGCTAAGATAATGCCGTCCCCAGGCCGGTCAGGGGAGACGTGATCCACTTCCTAGAACAAGGGGGAGGATAAAGAGACGGAGGTGGGGGAGGCAGGCAGAAGGGCGCGGTCTCAAGGGCATTCCCAGCCTGGAGGTGCCTTGTTTCTTCCCTCCTTAAGCCCTGCTTTTCACGGCCACTGTTAAAAGTGGACATTTATGTAGCAAATTCCGTTCTGTACTCTTCAAGGAAGATGCTTCTGTATCCAGCAGTGAGGACAGTCACGGGCCATTGGTTTCCAATACTGCTACTTCCTCTCCGAAAGCCCTGAAATGAAGAGGCCACCCTCAGCTGACCCTTCTCAGAGGGTCACAGAAACATAGTCTGTCTCGTGTGTTTCAGGCTCCGCTGAACTTTGCTGCACAGGGACCCAGCGCCAGGGCGGGGCCTCGGTGCTTGTGCATCTCATCGAATCCGCTCACCCATGCCCTGGGGTGTATTTTGCTCTTTATTTAGGAGAGGAGGAAACTGAGTCCCTGAGTAGAGAAAGGACGGGCCAGGGTCGAAGGGCAAATGCCTGGAATCTGAGTCTGGGTCAAGGTCAGGTGTTAGTTCCTGAGGGGGGCAAGTGCATTAGCAATGTACGCGGTGACTACCGGTGTCACGTGCATAAACCTCTAAAAACATGTAGGGCTTACGGGCTTGTTTCTTTATACATTAGAATGTATTAGAAAGAAGTTTATCGAAAACCAGGACACTAAACCTCATATATCACCAGCATGTAGACAGGATTGCCTTGAAAACAGTTAGATCTGTGTTTTATTTCATCAAAAACAGTGAGTTTATAACAATGAAGGGTATAGCGGCCCAATGCTAGCAAACATCTTTGTAGTGCTCGTTATGAATCGATCCTAGTCGAAGCTAGACAGGAGGGAGGAGACAGCAGCCTGACCGGAGAGGTCGGCACTCAGCCTCTGCCTTTCCGGCTGGTGTGTGCGTGGGAGGGGGGCACTGATTGGAGCCCCAGGGGAGTGAGGGGGAAGGAGGGAGCAGCTTTGAGGAGCCAGGAGCTGAAAAACAAGTAACTCAAAGGGCACTTGAGCTGGCTGGGGGGCAGGGATCCACATTCAAGCAACACATTGTACTGCAGGACTCGGGTTCCAGGGCGAAGGGCGGGGCCCCCCTGCACCCAGGGCAACTTCGGGCCGCTCCTCTTCTGGTTCCGGTCATGCATTTTATTGTTATTATTTTCTTACTTAATTTTTATTGTTGACACCACTACAGATATACCTCACCCCCACCCCCACCCTTACCCCCTCCTCCACCCAGCACCCCCTCCCCTCTGGCCCTCACCACACTATTGTCTGTGTCCCTGGGCCGTGCGTATATGTTCTTGGCTGATCCCTTCCCTTCTTTCATCCAGCCCCCCCCCCCCACCGCTGTCAGTCCATGGGGAGCCACGCCTCAGGTTCTATTTTCTCCTAGTCGTGTATTTTAAAATGCAATCATTTATTTGGCACCTACAAAGGAAGGGCATTGAGGTAGACTCAGTGAATGAACTAAAAGAGGAAAGAAAACTGAATCTCGATTTCTGCTCCTGGGAAGGCTACAGGGGTGGGGAGGGGGTGCAACAGGCAGGTAGAGAAATGAGACCCAGAGGTGGGCTGAGGTCAAATCACACTGTACCTTTTATGTTACGTTAATGACTATGAACTTCTTAAAAACTAAGGGCGTCATGGATGGATTTTAAGGGAGTAACATGATCAGATTTGCATTTTATCGAAGTGATTGAAGGACAGCTTTCCTGCTCTGGCCTCCTTAGGGCTCTTGCTGCCATGGGTTGGCATGAGCTGCCCCGGAGCCCAGCAGCCCGCAGGCTGCATGATCCATTATCGGGCTGCCTTCCCCCACCCCCGCCACCCCGCCCTCCCCGCCATCCCCACCTCTGCACGGAAGCTGCTCAAGGCCAAATCAATAATAACTTCCACGTAGTCAAATCCAGGGGCCAGAGCCCCGTCTTCATCTGGAGTGCTCAGCAGCAGCCTGGGCACGCGATGGCCCCGTCACTGGAATCTCTACTGGGTCCTGGGTCAGCAGAATCTGGGGTTTCCCTGCTGCCTCCCGACGCACTTCAGGTTCCTCTGTGGAGTCTTTTGTTGCTTCCTGGGCGCTACATGTGGGGGCGCCTCCCAACCCCAGGACCGGGTTCTGGGTGCTCTCTGCATGGTTTCCCTCCACCACGAAGCTGTAATTACCAACGGCGGACTGTTAACGCGTACATTTCCAGTTCCATCCAGGGCTGCGACCCACACACTCAGCACTAATCCAGGGACTGGGTCTTGTTCCTTCCCCAAGCCTCTGCTTTCTGGGCCTTCCCCATCTTTATAAACGGTACGTTCATCCTTCCAGTGCTTGAACTAGAAATCCTGGAGCCCCACTGATGCCTTTTCAAAAGTTTTTATTGATTTTCTCAGAAAGAGAGGAAGGGAGAGAGAGATAGAAACATCAATGTGAGAGAGAAACATTGATTGGCTGCCTCCTGCACGCCCCCCACTGGGGACTGTGCCCTGACTGGGAATCGAACCAGGACCGCTCAGTCCGTGGGGCACACTTAATCCGCTGAGCCACACCCGCCGGGCACTGAGGCCTTTCTTGATCTCATGCTGCCCTCCAAGGCACCTCAGACCCTGTCTGACCCACCTTACAAATGCATCCACCACCTGACCACCTCCCACCATCCCCGCTGCCTCTGGACTCTGGTTACAGCCTCTCGGACCACCCCCGCTCCACTCTGGCTTTCTTAGAGTCTAAAGCGACACAGCCACACACCATCTCTGTGAGATGTGCCGGGTCACGGCCCTTGTCCGATCAAACTTCCTCTGGCTTCCCGTGGCGCCTTCAGGGTAAGACGCCACACCCTGGCCGCGGCCTGTAAAGCCAAGTGCGCTGTGGCTCCCGGCCTGTCTCTCACGCGTCCCCGTCCCACCCCCCCCAACCCCCCAACCCCCCCCCCCCCCCACATCACCTGCTCCGGCCGCACTGGCCTCCTGGCTCTGATCAAACACCCCCGTGCCCTCCTGTCGGGGACACTTCCCAGCTACCTCGTGGTCGGCCCATCACCCCAGACCAGCCTTGCCCCAGGGAGGCCTTCCTGGCCCATCTTCTATGGAAGGCCGTCTCTCCCTGCTCTCCACCCGCTTACCCGCTATCTTGTCCTTCTGAGCATCCTCACCGTGACGCGTTGCCTACCAGTTTGTTTACTCATGGTCTGTCCCCTCCCTGGGACCTGCAGGAACTGGCCCTTCTGTTTGCCATGGTTTCCCCGGGTCTGGGACGGAAAGCGACGAGGACTCGGCTCCACGCACCCCGGAAGCACCGCGTCGGCGCTCACATGTGTGGGGACGCGCCCCATCCGCACAGCACGGCTCTCACACCCTCGTCTCGCTCTGGTTCACACCTGCAGGGACCCCCCAAGCCCCTGTGCCCGCGATGCCCGGCAGCACCAGGCACCCTGAGCTCCCAGGGACTGCTGACAAAGACGACGGCAGGATAAGGCTGAAACCCTTGCTGAGGACGAAGGGGAGGACAGGGCCAGTCTGCTTAGGACTTCAGGGCTGCCCAGTGCGCTCCGTACCCGGCCATGCACGCACACGCAGGCCCACCCACACGCTCTCACGCACCCCGCGTGCACAGATTCACACACGTTTATCATCACACACGGACGTGCACAGCTACCCACCTACGCACCTGTTCCAACACACTCAAAACTGTGCACCTCTGGGCTCTTCACAGAAACGTTCATACGTGTGCCCAGATACAAAACTTCCCCTCCATCGCACGCCGTTGAACACACTCCTCGCTTAAGGGGATTCTCACACTCTCTTGCTGCCTGTCCAGCGCCACACACCGGCACACAAAGTGACTCATACTCTTGCCAACTTACCTACCCAGCCCACGTGCGTAGCCGCAGGAACACCTACTGTAAATCTCTTCCATACTCCAGCCCATCTTCACGCCACATTTGCTAAAGTCCTTTTGTGCACACACAATTACATCCACACACACACACACTTTAAGAACTGATCTCAAATGCTGCATCCTGTTGTCATGGCAACGGAAGCCCTCTAACCCCCTGGGAAAGGATGGGACACCTGGAGACAAAAGCCCGGGAGCTGCTCCGTGGAGGGAGGTGGGCTGTGCGGCTCTGCAGAAGGTGCTCTGAGCGGGGGCCCTTCCCCCCCTTCTGAGAACAGACATGGTGTCAGCGGGGACTGCCCACACTTCCGGTGCTACCTACCTGCCCTGCAGCTTCAGCTGCGCTCTCCGCCCCTCCCCCAGCCTCAGCGGCAGCTCCATGAAGGCTGCTGATCTCACGCCTGTCGTTTGGACCCAGGGAGAGTCCCCCCCCCCGCACCCCCCCCCGCCCTGGTTCTCCTCCGGCGGCTTCCCTCTTTCTTCAGGGCCAAGTCCACAAAAGAATCCTCTACCCTTGCTGTCCCCACTTCTTCACATGTCACCAGCCAACCTCTACGGTCAGACCCTCCTCTTCTGACTGTCACTGCCCTGGTCGAGTCACTGTCGACCCCTGTTGATGCAGACAGCGCTGGACTGCTCCCCTCTGCGGACCGATCCCGTGTGGTGTTCCTCTCTCACCCCTGCTTTTCACGGCCTCCGTGCCCGTCCGAGAAACCCGAACCGTGTTCTCTCCCACCGACCTGTTCAGATCGTCTTGGGCCTGACCCTCCTGGTCATGCTACTTGGCACTGCAAACCCTTCATTTGTTTTCTTTCTTTTTGTGATTTGTATCCAGATAACAACTCACGACTTGCCTCTTGTTCTGTCCCCTCCCCTCTTGAACCTGCAGGTCCTTGGTCCTGGTCACATGGACATCCCTGAATTTCTCGGGTAACTCCAGGATGTTGGGGGCTTCATGAATCACTTCATGCTGCCTGGAATGCCCTTGTGTCATGGTCCCTCATGGTTTCACCTGACTCGTGATCATCTGCTCACCTGGAAAGACCCAACAGTGTCTGCCTCCGTGAGGCCTTGAAATTGACCGTGTGTCTCCGTTTGGTTTTAAACAGGCTTCTGTCCCTGCAGCTGTGCTGTCTACAAGCCTCGTGTGGGTCTGTGTCCTTAGCAGACCGAAGGTCAGGGGGCAGGGCGGCACTCTGAGGCGTCGCAGGCGTCTGTGCTCTGTCAGGGGCGTGTCCCGGCCTGTGGGCGCTGTCACAGAGGAAGTTCCCAGGACACACAGGCTCTGGGAGCACAGGTGACAACTCTGACCCGCAGACGCACCCAGAGCACAGCTGCCTGTTCTCACCTGTGGGCGTGCAGCCCGCTTGGTCTGCACGCACAGCGTTTGTAGGAAGGCCGGGCTACGTCCGGAGCCACCGGGGCCTGCCGCTTCCTTTCATTGCATCTGACACCTTCACGTAGTTTTGTCACCTGCATGGTTCCTGAATGCGTTTAATGCATGACCCCTAATTTGGACAAAGATAAGATTTGGGGCACATAAAAAAACAGGAAAAGGTCTTTCTCTGTTATACGTTTGTAAAAAGGAGAGAGAGTTTAGAATCGAACGGCCTATTAGGAATCCTGCTAAGACACTATGGGGTGAACCAGGAGAGGGGTAATGATGACACATAACGGTAAAGCAGGGGAAAGAGGGTCAGGTGGGCAAGGGTTTGAGTGGGGGAGGCGGGTAGCTTTAAGTAGGGTGGCTGGTGTAGGCTGCAGGAAGGAATATATTTGAGAGAGAGGGAGAGAGACAGAAACATTGATCAGTTGCCTCCTGTATGCATCTGGACCGGAGATTGAACTTACAACCTAGGTATGTGCCCTGACTCAGAATCGAACCCACAACCTTTTTGGTGTACAGGACAACACTCCAACCAACTGAGCCACCCAGCCAGGACACGAAGTAAGTCAAGAGTTAGCCAACTGGGAAATATGGGGAGAGCACGCCAGGCAGAGAGAATAGCTAAGGCAAAGGCCCTGAGGCAGGAGCTTGTCTGGTGTGTCTGGGAAGCAGCAAGGAGGCCTGAGGGGCTGGACTGGAGCAAGGGAGAGGACAGTCATAGGAAGACTGCACAGTAAGAGGCCTGGACTGTGGAGGGACTAGAGAGCCATCCTAAGGACATTGGCTGTCACCCTGGAGAAATGAGGACTCACTGCAGGTCTTGAGCCAAGGAGTGGCCTGATCTAACCTCTTCTTGAAAGGGGTCCTCCAGCCTCTGCGTTGAACCGGGGGCAATGAGAGACAGGAGTGAAAGCAGTCTTACTCAGAGGCAGGTGCAAGAAGGAGGTACCACTTGAGAGTAATGTTAGGATTTTGGAGCTAAAAAAATAAAAAAGAGGACAGTTGAGTGACCACTAATTTTCAAAGGTGGCCAGTTCAACTAGGTCTCTGGTCTTACACAATCCTGGTTGTTTTACCTCCTTGTCTCCTATAATGATTCCAAGTCTAGACAATAATAACCATACCTATAACAGTAATAATGCAATGACATCTGACACTGGGGTGGCATCTAATGGAAGCTAAGCACTGTTCTGAGGTCTGCATTTCCATGAACTCTTTCCCAGTCTGAGCAGGGAGTCTGGCCACCCAGTGACAGAGGTAGACAGTGAGGCACACAGGCTAGTGACTTGTGCAAGGTCACACGATTAGTAAGTGGTAGAGCCAGGATTTGATCCTGGACTGCACAACTCCACGCTTTTGCTCTTTGCCTCTGTACCGTGCTGTTGCCCAGGTAGAGAAAATGTAAATTCAGGGGCTTTCGTTGATTATTCACTCTTCATTTCATAAGTGTCTTTTTCGATTTTTATTAATTTATTTTTGTTACAGATGTTTTTCCTTTTTCCCGTCTAAACACCCTCCTCCCCATCCCGCCCCCTCACACCCCAGCATTGTTGTCTATGTCCATTGGTTACGCACACATGTATATAAGTTCTTTGGGTTATCAGAAGTATTTTTTAATTCCTTGCTGTCGCCAGCTCCTATAAAGTGAGCAGACAAGTGAGGGTTTGGGGATGATTTCTGAAGCAGCCACTTAGATTTTGTCATTAAGCATGAAAACATTAGTGCACATCTTTAGATTTTTGTAACCATTTTTCATTGGGTCCCTATTTTATGAATTAGGCTGCCTTTGTATTTTCTTTCTCTTAAGAGATATCCTCAGTTTTGGGGACATGAAAGTTAGTTTAGATTGTTGTTCTTTTTATTATATTTATTATAAAATAAGCAAAATAGTTTTGCCTCCCTTGTGCCATAAACAAGAGTGTCCTGGAGTCTCGTTGGATTTCTGGAAGAAAAAATTTTATTCCAAATTTTAAACCAAAACACCTCAGAGAATCCTAAGATCTCACTATTTCTTTACTCATTTCCTGAAATAATTACAGCCTTTAACTTTTTAATGCAATTATTAAAGGTGTGGAAAATTGCTTAAAGTACCTTAACAAGTTAAATGAACAAAACCAATTTAATCTTATAAGTTCCAGCTTGAAGCTACTCTGAATTGTTTATTCAATCATATCATGCACCTAGGCAGTGCTACAACCTAGAGGGTTGCAAGAAAAGTGTGTTTTCTGAAGTGGGATGAAGGTTCTCCAGTTCCGAAGTATTCAGAAAGAGATGGTGGGCGCGGGGGGGGGGGGGGTGATGGAGGCGGTGAGGAAGGTGAAGCCGTGGTGTGTGTCTGTGTGGGCGTGAGGGTTAGGGCTTCTCAGCCTCGCCACTATGGACAGTGGAGCCAGACACTTTCTGGTCCTGTGCTTGTAGAATGTTCAGCAGCGTCGCTGGGCCCTACTCACTGGACACCAGCGCCACCCTCCCCATGTGGCAACTAAACATGTCTTCAGTCATTGCCAAACACCCCCGGGGAGCGCAATCCGTCCTGGCTGAGCGCTACAGCCTCTCGTGACCCTGTCCAGCAGACACCATGGCTGCCTGACTTTGTTACATGTTTATTTACGTGGTTGGTCTTCTAGACACGGCAGCTGTAATTCTGTGAGCCCATGAGCTCCCTTCTGCTGGAATGACCCCCGTGAAGGTGGGCACTGCCCCGTCCCACGTCCCTGGCACGACATTGAAAACCAATCCAGTTTTGTTGCATCAGTGAAAAAAAATAGCTTTCAAAATAGGCAAATCTGAAATGTCAGAGAGGCTCTTTGTGTCTCTGGTTAAGTGACTTAACCTCCCTCGTCCTCAGCTTCTTTTACAGGATGGAGATACTAATAGTACCTACCTGGTGGGGATTAAATATCGGGTGACCATATATTCCAACTTGCTTGACACAGTTTCGCCCGTTGCCCCAGGACGGTGATTAATAATGCCATTTTCACTCTCAGAAGTGTCCTGGTTTGGCTGATAAATCATAAGGCAGCTGATGCTACTAGTCCTCGGGCTCCTGGCATCCATTGTTGTGGCTGGACGGTCCCTGTGGTTCTTATTATGACTGCAACATGCCCTCAGCAATAACCATCAGGAAACTTTGGGGGGGGAGAAAGGTTTATTACTTACAGGTCCTGGAAATTACATAGCACACCTGGGGCCACACAGCGAGGTCAGGAGCAGAGAGCCTGAGAGAGAGCCTGGGCCTGGGTTTAGCTTTCGCTGGGGTCCAGGATGAGGCCCTAGGGTTTCTCCAGCTCCCTCTTTATTGGTGAATTTAAAACATAAGAGCAGCACCCAGCCAGTGTGGCTCAGTGGAGTGAGCATCTGCCTATGGCCTGAGAGGTCCTGGTTCAATTCCCAGTCAGGGCACATGCCCGGGTTGCAGGCTCAATCCCCAGTAGGGGGCGTGCAGTAGGCAACCGATCTATGTATCTCTCTCATATCAATGCTTCTATCTCTCTCTCCCGTTCTTTCTAAAAAAATCTATAAAACATATTTTAAAATAATAATAATAAAAGCTATCTGATTTAAATAAAATAAACATAAGAGCAGGAATTGAAAGCATGGGAAGAAAAAAGACAAGTGACCCAGAAGGTTAGTTCTGGAAATCACCCAAGATCTCGGAAACAGGCTGGTGGGGGCTGGCTCTTTATCTGGTCCTGTGCCTGGCAAGGAGTCCGGGAGGGGCTCCCCTGTGCCTGGCAAGGAGTCCGGGAGGGGCTCCCCCGTGCCTGGCAAGGAGTCCGAGAGGGGCTCCCCCGTGCCTGGCAAGGAGTCCGGGAGGGGCTCCCCCGTGCCTGGCAAGGAGTCCGGGAGGGGCTCCCCTGTGCCTGGCAAGGAGTCCGAGAGGGGCTCCCCTATGCCTGGCAAGGAGTCTGAGAGGGGCTCCCCTGTTACTGGCAAGGAGTCTGGGAGGGGCTCCCGGAAGAGGCTGCCTCTCTGAGTGGCAATGAAAGCGTAGGTCAGGTCCTGGCAGCACAGACAGCAAAGCCAGCTGTCAGGGCTCACTCTTCGCTTGGAGAGGGTCTGGCCGTGGCAAGCAGGCCACGGTCCATGGCTATCATCCAGGCTGTCTCCTTGGTGGAAACGTCTCAGTAGCTTTCCCTGTGGTTAGCATGATGGCTTAAAGGCCACCTCTTCCAAGAAGCCAGCCCTTAATCCACAGGCTAACTCCTTTGGCTCTGTGTTGCCAGAAACCTGTACCCCAGTGTATTCGAACGAACGCATTATCGTCCAGCTTTTCCTACTGGTCTGGGGGTTGTGTGATTCTATGGATTGTGACTGTGTGTTCCTCACTGTTCGGTCCCTGGGACAGAACTTACTCTAGGGTGTCACCAATGATGTAGTTATTGGATGAATAAATTAATTAACTGAAGTCAGATCCTGGTTTGGACACTGCCTGGGAGTTTCTACCATTTGCTTATGCTCTTTGAGACGCATTTTTCTCACTATAATGGTAACTGCCTCATCATGTATGTAAAATTCCCTGCACATGATAGGAGCTCAATGTCTGTGAGTAGATCGGAGCCACCTCCTTTCAGCCAAATCCTCACCCTCCCGGAGCCCTCAGTTTATTCCCCCGGCGCGGCTTGAGCAGTGGGCGACGGCCTCGGATTCCTCCTTATCACACTGGAAGGATGAGGTTCTGACAACGAATGAAAGAGACTGTCATAAAGGGGTTTCATTTTCATAATGCGAGGTCTGAAAGCAATTTAAAGAAAAAAACGCCGTGTGTCCTAAATGGTTAATGATCCTCGGCAAGCAATCTGTCCAGCACGAGCAAGATTCCTTGGCAGTCTGGCAGCTGGTCTATAATCGGGTTCTGCTTGGCTGCTACCCGGAGCCCTTCCCCGTAGCTCTCCGTGGGGCTCAGCGAACACCCTACGGAAGAAGAAAGCCCAAACCTGTTATTACATGCATTTCTGATTTCCCAGAAGCTCCTCAACGGAGGGGGATGTGCAGATGCCCGCCAGATGTTGCTTTACCTTGTGGGAGGGGAACTCCTTCTCCCAGAGTTGTGAGTTTTAAGCTTGGTAAAAGTCTAACGCTGGTGTATTCTTTCTCTTCTGCTTTTCCTTTGTTCATTCAATGAGCATTAACTTAGCAACTACTACCTCCGGGATGGCGGTTGCAAAGATAAGCAACATAGTTGCTGCCACTTGAAGTCTCCGTTTAGCAGGGGATGTAGAGCAGTTGAGCCGACTGGACAGTGAGGAGCGGTGGGCGCTCTGTAAGGAAGGGCGCAGGATGACAGGAGCGGAGCAGAGGTGCCTCGTGCATTCTGTGCTGGAGTCCGGGAGGGCTTCCTGAAAGAGGGGGCAGGAAGGATAACCACAAGTTCGGCAAAGAGGGGAGTAGAGTGTATTTTAGGAAAAAGAAAGTATGTGAGAAGGTGCAGGGAGTGAAGTAGCCTAGCAACAGAGGAAATAGCAAATCATTCAGGAGAGGATGTGAATGAGGGTAACAGAAGTAAGGACTAAGAGGTAGACAGGGTTAGGTCATGAAAGCTTTAGGTGTTGCATTGAAGAGATTTCGTTTATTTTAAGGCTATGGGGACCATAAAAAGTTTTAGGTAAGGATGAATTTCAGTCCAAAAGGACCAGACAAGGAATCAAGTCTACCAATTAGATCTGATATTCATTGCACAGGCAGATTGCTGGTTAGCCACGCAATCCTACCCAGAATGCCCCTCTCCTTAGGTACCATGCAGCCAGGTGTGGCCAAGTGACAGAGTTCTGACCAAAGAGATACACCTCCACGTCCTGGGAGGAGCTCTAGGAAGGTGTTTAAAGGGACAAACAATCAGCATATACACCACAGACCCTTTGTCTTTCTCTCTTCTTCCTCCCCAGATGTTGGACACAAAGCCCAAAGGTACAGCATCTTAAGACCAAGACAGTAAGCAGATACTAAAAGACAAGAGAAGGTTTTTTAGTTCCTTTTTTTTTTAATCCTCACCTGAGGACATTTTTCCATTTTTTGTTCAGATAGAGTGGGAAGGAGAGAGAGGAAGAGAGAGAGGGAGAGAAACATCGACGTAAAAGGGACACATCAAGTGGCTGCCACCCGCACGACCAACCAGAGACGGGGACGAACTGCAACCGAGGTACATGCCCTCAGCAGGAACCGAACCCGGGTCTCTCTGGACCACAGGCTGATGCTCTAACCACTGAGTAAAAACGGCCAGGGCTGTTTTTTAGTTCCTTGTAGCTCATGAATGTTAAAATCAGCCACAAAAATAGTGAGGGGGATTTTTATTGGGGATGGGTAGCAACTATAGATCGGCTTGGGGGAAAACTAACTTTTTTTTTTTTTTTTTTACCCTAGCGGGATTTTTAATCTATGACACATCTCTTCAGTTATTTAGATTTTCTTTATCTTTTTTTTTGAAAGGTTTAACGTTTTCCATGTACATGTCTTAAACAACTTTTTCTAGGTGCATCCCTAAGTATTTTATATTTTTGATGCCATTGAAAATGGTATTGTTTCTATAATTTTACTTTTTTAAAAAACATGTTTTCATTGATTTTTCAGAGAGAGAGGGAGGGAGAGATAGAGATAGAAACATCAGTGTGAGAGAGAAACATCTACTGGCTGCCCCCTGCACGCCCCCTACTGGAGATCGAGCTGCAACACGGGCATGTGCCCCGACCGGGAATCAAACCAGGACCTCTCAGTCCATGGGACAACGCTCAATCCACTGGGCCACACCGGCTGGGCATATAATCTCACTGTTTGATTGTTTATCGGTTGTGTATAAGAACACAGTTGATTTTGTATACTGATGTTGTATCCTGGAACATTGCTAAATGCACATATTTGTTCTGGTGGATTTTTTTGTATAGTCCATGTTATTTTAATATAGGTGATCGTGTCATCTGTGGATTCAGACAGTTTTATTTCTTTCTCTTCAACTGCGATTCCTTTTATTTCCTCTTCTCACCTTATTACACTGACTAGAATTTTCAATACAGTGTCGAGTAGAAGTGTTGAGAGTAGACACCTTCATCTTGTTCTAGATCTTAGAGGAAAATCATTTAGTCTTTCACTATTAAATGTTCTTTAGAGCCCGGCCAGTGCGACTCAGTGGTTGAGCGTCGACCCATGCACTAAGCGGCCACTGGTTCGATTCCCAGTCAGGGCACGTGCCCAGGTTGTGGGCCAAATCCCCAGTGGGGGGCATGCAGGAGGCGGCCAGTCGATGTTCTTTCTCACTGATGTTCTGTCTCTCTCTCCCTCTCCCTTCCTCTCTCTCTAAATATCAATAAAGAAAAAAAAATTTTTTTAAATAAAATAAATGTTCTTTATAGTTTCCCAAAGATAACCTTGATTGGGTTAAGAAAATTTCTTTTTTATTCTTATTTTGCTAAAAGTTCTTATCAGGAATGAATGTTGAATTTTAGAATGCTTTTTCTTTTCGAAATTATCATATAATTTAAAAAAAATTGTAGTCTGACCCAGCTCAGTTGATTGAGCACTGTCACATGGACCGATAGGTCCCAGTTCAATTACCAATCAGGGCACATGCCTGGGTTTCAGGCTCGATCCCCAGTACGGGGCGTGCAGGAGGCAACCAACATGTTTCTCTCTCACAATGATGTTTCTATCTCTCTCTCCCGCCTTCTCACTCTAAAAGAATCAATAAAAACATATTTTTTAAAAAAAATAATAAAAAATTGTAGTCTGTCCCTATGGTGAATTACATTGATTTTCAGATGTTTAAGGCCAGCTGATTAGCAATTTTGATTTCATCTGTAACCTTAATTCCCCTTTGCCATCTGTATTAGTTTCCTATTCCTACTGTAACAAATTACCCACACTGAGTGGCTTAGAACAACAAGCTCATTCTCTTACAGTTCTGGGTGCCAGGTGTCCGAGGGCTGGTTCCCTCGGGAGGCGTCGGGGAGACCATGTTTCTTCCAACTTCTGGAGGCTGCCAGCATCCTGGGCTCTGGGCACCTTATTCCAGTCTCTGCTCCTCACGCCCTGTCACTGTCCCCGTAGCCTCTGCCCCTCCTGTGCCCCTCCTGTAAGGATCACCTGCACAGTTCTGGAGAATCTTCCCCTTCTCGAGACCCTGACCTTCATCACATCTGCAGAGTCCCTTTGCCTGTAAGTAGCATTTGCAGGTTCTGAGAATCAGAATGTGGAAATACCTGGGGAGTCACTGTGCAGTCTGCCACATCATGTCACGTAACATATTCACAGGTGTTGGAGATCAGGGTACCGACATCTTTAGGGAACAGTGTTCCTCTATGACACCCCTTTCCCTGTGATTATTTCTTCTGAGCGTAGTAAACAAATATTGGAAATTCTGTATCTGTTTTCACACCTCTTAACTCTCTCATATGCTTCATCTCTTTGTCTTATTGCACTCTATTCCTGGGCTAATTACTTGGTTCAGTCTTTCAGCTCATTAATGGATTCTTCAGCTATTTACATTCTGCCATTTATCTATTAAAATATTTTTCTAATTATTCTATTTTTTAAGTTCAGCACTATCGTTCTGTTTCACAGAAGATCGTTTTTTAATCTCCCTGAGGATATTAACTATATTTTTCTGAAGTATTTTCTGTATGTGCTCAATTATATTTGCTTGGGGAGGGGTCATTTTTCTGGTTATTTAGGCTGATGCGTTTTCCAAGGTGCCTGTTTGTTCTGATATTTGATGGTTCTTGACCATTTGTAGGTACAGGCTAGACTGAACAGTAGAGCAAGCTGAGACTCAGCTGATTAGATCAAATACGTGTCTCCGCTTACCTGCCAGTGAACCGAAATTCTGGACGTGAACGGGAACATTTCCGTGTGATGAGCTTTTGTGCTGCATCATCTGGGGGTCCAATCTGGCCCCTCTGGACATGGCGCATAGGAAGTCTCCCAAGTTCAACCTGCGTTTCTGACTCTTTCTTGGCGACTTTAATGACACTAGCTCTTTCAAAACTAAAACTTTCTATATGTACGTATGCATGTCCTTCCAGATTCCCCCCGGACTACGCTGTGTTCATTTCTCCGGGGCCAGCACTCATGCTAAGAGTCCTTCCAAGAAACGGTGTTCGTTCTCTGTGTTTAGATATTGGTTCTCAGGGCTTCTCCCCAAGGGCAAAGCCATTGCTACCAGATGTTCCGTGTAGAAGAGGGAGAAAGTTCAGTGTGAGCAGCTGCTCCAAAATTAGTCCTTTAATTAATTTCTCTGATTATGGCCCCGTGTTCCCTCCAGATCTTTGTTATTTGTTGACTCTTATTAGCTTGGCAGTTCTCTGGAGGGTGTCCGAGAAAACCGGCTGTAAGATCAGTAGTTGCTTCTCCCAGCGTTGAGTTTTCCTGGCCTGGTTTCTCCTCGCAAGCAATCCAACGTGCTTTGTTTTTCTTTGCCTTGAATGTATTGTTTTCCTGTGATTTATCGCCGTATGTAGAATTGCTGAGTCATCGAGCATGTTCATCTTCCACTATAAATATCCTCACACTGTTCACCAAAGTGTTCGAAACCATTTCCACTCCCACCACAGCACGCGAGAGTCCCCACTGCCCACAGCTTCGCAGTGCCGCGTCTTGTCATACTGCCTCGAGTCGGCTGAACTGGCAGCTGTGACATGGCAGCTTCTGGTTTTCATCCTCATTGTTTCTGGACGTGGGTGGGATAGGGTATCTTTTCCTGTTTTATTGGGTGTTTTGTAATCTCTTCTGTGAATTAACACTTTGTTTGTTAATGTACCTTGTTGTTGATAAGGAGTTTCTTCTATATTCTAGTTAGTAGTTCTTATTGAACACATTGACTTGCAGATATGTTCTGGCAATGTATGATCCGTCTTTATTCTTTAATTACCTTAGCTTTGATTTGTAAAAGTTATTGATGTTAATATAATCTTTAAATGTAAATAGAAATACATAGGTAACTTTGCCTTATGCTCTGTGATTTTATGTTTCATTAAGGTAAAACCTTGCTACCATGTGTTTATACAGAGGGCCTCCTCAATTTTTTTAAAATAAAAAATTGTTTTTTATATTTAGGTCTTGAGTTCACCTGGAATGTATTTTTATTTATATGAGTTAGAGATCCATTTGTTTTCTCTGCACATAATCAAATACCCCCCACCTTTTATTCAACAAACCACCCTTTCCCCACTGTCTGCAAGGCCTGTTTGGTTTGTTAAGTTTCTAATTGTGTGATTTTGTCTCTGAGCCCTTTATTCTGTGCAATTGCTTGATTTGTTGATTTCTTTTAAAATGCCATATTTCATTAGCTACTATGTATTTATAGAAATTGTTCTTGATATCTGATAGGGCATGCCCCCGTGCCATGCTTTTCTATTTCAAAAAGGAATTGGCTATTTGGGGCCCATTAATCGTCCAAATAAGTTTTAGCATCACCTTGTTAACGTCCACAAGTAACCCTGTTGGGATGTTAACTAGATTTGATTATTTAGATGTATTTGGGGATGGTTTACAATCTTATTCCTATCAATGTAGATAGGCTATAGTTCCATTTTTGTGTGTCATTCATAACAATGTTTTGTAATATTCTCTATAAAAGTGTTGCACATCATTCTTTAGATTTTTTTTCTTAGATGAATCTAATTACTTTTCTGCTTTCATCAATAATCATTATCTAATTAATTTTCATGGCTGGGTAGAGAAAAGCAACTCTCTTCTGTAGGATTATCTTATGTCCGGACTCCATGGTACATGCTCTTACTAATTTTAATAATTTGTTTATAGATTCTCTTGGGTTTTTCTAAATCATCAGCCATAGCCTCTGGGAATCAAGACTGTCTTCAACCCTCACACTTTCTGCATCTTGTCTAACTTTGTTAATAGAACCACTACATAACGCCACGCACGCTGAGTTCAGGGCAGGTGTGGGAGCGTCATCACACAGCCTGTGGTGCCCTGGGGACTCCAGGAGAAGCAGGGCGGACAGTAGCTTCTCAGATGGGCTGGAATTCTAATGCTTTGCCCATTAATTATAATATTGTCTGCAGACTTTTTTGTAGATACACTTCATGAAGTTAAGTAGGCTCACTTTTCATTTAATTACTAAGAATCGTTGTCCCTATGGGTATTAACCTTTTTTGTTGTTAATCCTCACCTGAGAATATTTTTTTCATTGATTTTTTTAGAGAGAGAGGAAGGAAGGGAGCGGAGTGGAGGGAGGGAGAGAGAGAGAGAGAGATGTGAGAGAGACGCATCAATCAGTTGCCTCCTGCACACACCCAACCAGGGCCAGGGATCGAACCTGCAACCCAGGCACATGCCCTTGACTGAGAATTGAACCCAAGACCCCTCAGTCTGCAGGTCGATGCTCTAACCACTCATCAATACTGGCCAGGGCTGGGTATTAATCTTTATCAAATGTTTTTTCATTCTCTATTGAGACAATCACATGATTTTTCTCTGTATCTTCTAATGTAGTGAATTGCAATAACAGATTATCTAATGTTAAATTCTTATATTTTGGGGGTAAGCCCAACGTATCATGATTACGTATATGTATGTATATGTGGAAAGCAGAAGAGAGAGGGCCTAAAATATTTTGATAATTTTTGGACTCTCCGTTCATAAGTATAATAGACCAGCAATTTTCTTCTCACAGAGTTATCTTCTATTGGTATAAACGTCATACTGGTTTCATACCATGAGACTATAATACTGATTTAATACTCTTTTACTCCTCTATGAGAATTCTGTTTCCTGCTTTAAAAAAAAAAAAAGTGGGACCCAACTATAAATCTGTGGTGGTATATTTTTAACTCATATTCAATTTCTTTAATGGTATTGCTCTAGTCTGGTATCTTTCTTGGAAAAAGTTTTAGTGAGCTATGTTTTGACTGTATTTCTTAAGTTGTCCATTTAATATAAGTTTTAAGTCTATTTACCACAATTTTTTAAAAATAGCATTCTTTCCCTTGTCTTTTGAGTCTTCATTCTGTCCGTAAATGCGTCCTTCTTTTCCATTCTGCCTTCGTATCATTCACTTAGCCCTTACCCCTTTTTCCTTGACAAATCTCACCAGCTTATCTGTTTTATTACTTTTCCCGAAAACTGTTAGCTTTGGTTTGTGTCTATTTTAAGTCTGTTTTCTCTTTTATTGTGCTATGTTCTTATCTTTGTTGCTTCCCTGCTCCGTTTTCTTTGTTTCTATTCCATTTTATCTTACTCTACATTTTAAGTGAACATTTATTGCATCGATTTTCAGATTATTAGCACCATTTTTTAAGAACATTAGTTTTGTTCTAACTGTGCCTTCAGCCGTAACCCATAAAATGTGATATGAAGTATTCACATTATTTCATTTCTTGTTCTTTCTTGGAATAATTAAATTAAAATTTTTTAAATTTAAATTGTATTGTGTTGAGAAATGCGACGCATGTGCTAATCATTTTTGAAAATTTGTTGAGACTAGGTATATGACCTGGCAGCCGCTCATTTCCATAAATGTTTACTACATGCCCAAGACCAATGGATGTTCTTTGAGTTGAGAACAGGGTTTCTATTAGGACTCTCAGATCAAGTTCGTCGATGATGTTGCTCAAATCACCTGTCGACTGTGCCCTGTTCTCTTATGTTTTTATGTATTCTTTATTGATTTTAGAGAGAGAGGAAGAGAGAGGGAGAGATAGAAACATCGATGAGCGAGAACATCGATTGGCCGCCTCCTGCATGCCCCCCACTGGGGATCTGGCCCACAACCTGGGCATGTGCCCTGACCAGGAATCGAACCGGTGACCTCTTGGTGCATGGGTGGACGCTCAAGCACTGAGCCACACTGGCCAGGCATGCCCTGTTCTTTTATATGCTCAGTTTTAGTGTCTGCATTTCCTCTTGAATACTGAGAGGAGTGTTTTAAAATACCCTGCTGCTATCCACTACCATTTTGATTTTTTTCTATTTAATTTTGTAATTCTGTTTATTTTCTATCATAAGTTATGTATGCATGTATGAACGTGTGAATGGATGTACATTTATGTAAAACAGAGGTACAAATTGAATCTACAAGTGAGATAGGTTTAGATGATTTAAAAGGGGACTTACCTGATAAAATAAAGCATCCACGCTCGACCATGTAATTCAGCAAAACTAGTTGCCATTTATCTCTTACTTACCAAGCAGTAGGCGCTGTACTGGAGTTTTCACACAGGGTATGGTTATTATCTACATTTATAAGGAGGATGGGCAGAGAGAGATTCCTTTTCCTATGGCATTACGTCACTTTGTGCAGTTTCCCCCAATCAACAGAGCCGGTAAACACGGTTGAGACGAGAGTGAAGTAATAGCACTGGTTACTGGGAAGAGGATGCTGTTGGCCTGGTGGCACAATGAAGGAGAAGCCTGGGAAAGAGGGAGGACAAAGGAGGACCTTATGCATGAGTGTAAGGCCTTGGCCTTTGCTCCTCGGGAGATGGGAGGTCCCTGGAGGATTCCGCGGAGGAGTGAGACCCTCACGGACTTTGGAAGGAGTGCCCTTCTGGCGTGGGAGCGTGGGTTGTGGGAGGGGCAGGGTGAAGCAGAGAAGTGTGCGCTACTCTGTTGCCTTTATTTACAAGGATAGAATCTTTGGGCCTCCCGCGTTGGAGAGCAGGGGTGAGGAATACAAGATTATTAAAGAAGCCAGCTTTGGGGGGACACACTGGGTAGAGTGATGCTGGGTGACCACTGTCTCCCTGCAGAGAACAGGAAGCAAGGGGAGAGCTCAGAGATGTAGAGAAATGGGAGGAATGGCGAGGCGGGGGCAGGGAAGTAGGGGTGATAAGAATGTCAATCACGTTCCTTTTGGCTAGCTTTTACATTCCCTGCTCCAGAAATCCCCGGAGAGCTGGGAAGAGGAGGCGGCTTTGCCACTGGGAAATACTCTGTCAGTGAGACATGATTGACGGCTGCAGATTCAGGGAACACACATGCGCTCTCATTTAACGCTTTCAACAACTCCGAGGAGCAAGTATTATTAGCGGTCAGCCAACTTTGCTAAAGCTGACCGCTAGTGACCGGCAGGAATGGAACCCATGGCCCTAAAGACGCGCTCCGTGAGGACACCAGGCTGGGAAGGGAGCTGGTCGAATCAGGGTGAGCATCCCTCTGGGGTGGCCGGGAGTCGGAGGCAGCTCAGGAGAACTGCAGCGGCCCCCCAGACAGAGCCGGCGGGGCCTTCCCTTTCCCTGATGGTCGAGTGTGTCGCCCTGATGAACTCTCACTGGTCCTGGAGACAGGTCCTCCTCCCAGAACTCAAGTTCAGCTCTAATTCTTGAGGCTCTGTTTCCTTCCCAGGGGTCAGAAGCCAGGGCTCCTGAGGGTGCCCCAGTCTATTCTATCCCGCACGCCCCAGGGGCCCAGGCTATTCTGAACCCTCACCTGCCCTTGCTGCTTCCTAACGGTGGGGCCTGCTGACACCACGCTGAGAGGGATGCATTCAGGGGCATCTGGACCTCTGCAGTGGGCCACGCTGGGGCGGGACTATGGAAAGCACCTCCTTTTCATGCTCACTCCTTTCCAGCCCTATAGACCGAGAGAGAGAGAGAGAGAGAGAGAGAGAGAGAGAGAGAGAGAGAGAGAGCTCCACTTCTTTAGAGTCAAACAAATATCCAACCGTCTTCGGCACTCACCACCTGTGCATTAAGAGCGGAATCTGATCGGCATAAGAATTCCATGGTTCTGGAGACAAGACGAGAGAACACTCAAGGAAGGAAGGGTTGGGAAAAGGGTCTAAAGGAGAGACAAATAGACATGACACATCCCATCAGCTGACGCCATAAATAAACAAGACAGATGTAGTCACTCATGAACTCTGTCGATCCCTGCGGACGGCTCGGGTCCGGTTGCCCTGCGGTCCCTGCTCTGTTGGGTCAGGGGTGCTAAGCTTTTCCTCTACCTTTTCTCATTTCATTCTCATGCAGGTGTAGAGAGGTACACTCATCGCTAGTGTCTCTTCCAGATGAGAAAAGTGACACGCCCCAAAATTAAATAATATATTCAAGCTTTTTAGCTCTAAGAATCAGAGGCAGGTCCGGCCGGTGTGGCTCAGTGGTTGAGCGTCGACCCACACACCAAGAGGTCACTGGTTCGATTCCTGGTCAGGACACGTACCCAAGTGGGGGGCCCGATCCCCAGTGGGGGGCATGCAGGAGGCGGCCAAATGATGTTCTCGCTCATCGATGTTTCTATCTCTCTCTCCCTCTCCCTTCCTCTCTCTCAAATATCAATAAGGAAAAATAAATAAATAAATCACAAGATCTGGTTTCAATTTTAAAAAAAAAAGAAGAATCAGAGGCAGGATTCGAACCCAAGTCTCTGGTGCCCAGGACCAGGACTCCTTCCAGCACGTGGACCTGCTGGAGAGTGTCTGGGAAATGCGAACGAACAGAAGGGAACAGCTCCTGTGGGAGGAGAGGGGAGCAGAAAGGTGGTCGAGCTGGGCGCGTTTATCTGCACGGACCCGGACACCAGACCCGGCTCCACTGGGGTGTCTGCTTAGTCTCCCCAGTTTTCACTCTGAACTTGCTCCCAGAGGCTCTGTTCCACTCTTTCTGGGTCCCTCTCCAGTTTACCAAGGCCCACGCCCTTCAGTTCTATTCATTAATTAAGTGCCTACAACGTCCTGGCCACTGAGACCCCAAGGGACACAGTTAGGGTTACAGCTTAGAAGAAGAAGACGGCAGGAAAGGGGACCCGATGTCGTGACGACTCCTGGTCCGGTTGCCAGACACATAACGGGGATGTTCACTTATTCAACAAATATTTGTTCCGTGCATACTAAGTCCTAGGCATGGCTCTTTTTACTAGGGGTGCAGCCAGGAACACAGTATAATGTCTGTCCCGCGTCATCTAGTGGGGGAGTTTTACGAGAAACAGATGAACGACCATCGCGTGTCATGTGGCAAGAAGAGCGACGGTGGAGAGTGCGCGTGGCGGCGTGGCAGTCAGTGCAGGTGGGGTCGCCACTGTGGTTTGCAGAGACCTCTGTGGGAGAGAGCCGGGGAGTCCTGGCGATGACGTCAGAGAGGCAGCAGGGAGCCAGAGTAATGTAGAACCTGAGGCCCATTGTGAAGGTTTGGGGTTTTAATGAGTGAAATGGGAAGCCATTTGAGGGTCTTGAGCAGAGAAGCAAAATATTCTGACATGTTTTAGAAGGATCTGTGGCGGCTGGATAGAGAACAGATAACAGGGGACAGGGTCCGGAGTGGAGGACCAGGTAAGAGGCTAACGCAATATCCCAGAGCAGAGGTGACGGCCTGGGGCCGGGCTCATATCAGGAGGAGGGCGGGCAAATGTTTGGATATGAATATATTGTGAAGTTAGAGCTGACTGAATTTCCGGGCAGATTAGATATGGGGTATGAAGTGTAAGAAATGCCTCCAACATTTTCGGTCTGAGCAGGGGGGACGATGGCATCACCCATCACTGAGGGTTGAAGACTGGCCGTGAGGAGTGGACAGAGATGTACAGGAACCAAAGGAAAACCGTACTCCCAAGAGGAAGATGTTGCACCATTGAGCCGACCTGCCCTGACATCCCAGGGACTGGGCCCTGAGCCAACAGAAGGACAGCACTCTCAGCATGAGTGTTGGCGTCTCCAGGGTTGACATAGGCATCTGTCTCCACATGGCTTTTATTTTTATTTATTTTTTGTTCCTCTTTACCTGAGGATATTTGTTCATTGATTTTCAGATAGAGTGGAAGGGAGGGAGGGAGAGAGAGAGAAACAGCGATGTGAGAGAGACACATCAATCGGTTGCCTCCCGCACGACCCTGACTGGGGCCGAGGATCAAACATGCAACCCAGTCACATGCCCTTGCCCGGGAATCAAACCTGCGACCCTCGGTCTGCAGGCTGACGCTCTCACTGCTGAGTCGAACCGGCCAGGGCTGCCCAGGGCTTATAGGAAACAAACGACAGAGGAAGGACAAGAGCAACGTCCAGAAGGAAATCGAGTTGACTGTGGACTGTGAGCCCATGGGAGACATCCTTTCAAGAACACCTAAAATAATTAGGGACTAGCTCGAAGGAACCCATTTATAGTAATCAAGCCACTGGGGACTTAATTTGTGAATAAAATGTGCTGAAACCCTGAAATTGTAAATAGAGATTTGATGACAGAAAGTATGTATATTTAAAAAATACCACCACTACCACCAAAAAGAAAAAAAACAAAAACAAAAACGTAGAGAATGTTAAAAGAAAGAAGTCTGTAAGAAAATGTGCAGACCTCTGAGCAAAAGGGTTCATTTATTTTCCCATACAAGATCTCTACACTGGAAAGAGATCAACAACCAGTTTGAAAAATGAACAAGGACAGCAGCATACAGCTATAGAGAAAGAAATACAAATGGCCAATCAATGGGAGGAATGCTAAATCTCATTTGTAACTTACAAGTGCAAATTTATAAAGGATACCATTTGTCACCTTTCAAACTTACAAATAGTAAAAGGATTGACAATATCCACTTTTGTCATGGGTACAGAGAAACAGAAATTGTCACACATAGTTGGTGGAAGTGTATATTGATGCAAGCTAATGGAGTAATTTGTCAAAATCAATCAAAATATTAAATAAATGTTTAATTTTGCCCTGGCTGGTTTGGCTCAGTGGTTAGAGCATCAGCCTGCGGACCAGAGTTCCAGGTTCGGTTCCCACTAAGAGCATGTACCTCGATTGCAGTTCTTCCCCAGTCCTGGTTGGGGTCGTGTGGGTGGCAGCCACTCGATGTATCTCTCTCACATTGATGTTTCTCTCTCTCTCTCTTCCTCCCTCTCTCCCTCCCACTCTATCTGAAGATAAATGTAAATAAATGTTTAATTTTAGAATTGTTTCAAATTTACAGAAAATTTGAGAAAATAATGCAGAAGCTTCCCCTTCACCTCCCCTTCAATTTCCACTGTTATTAACATCTCACATTACCATGTACACTTGTCACAATTAATGAACCAGTAACGACCCATTATTATTCACCAAAGCCATCACTTCACTCAGATGAAGGCTGCCTTCGTTTCGCCTGGTGTGCCTCTTCTGGTCCAGGATTCCTCCAGGACACGACGTTGAATTTAGTCATCACGTCTCCCCTGGCTTCTCTTGGCTGTGAAGTTTCCCAGATGCCTTGTTTTTGATACCTTGATGGTTCTGAAGAGTGCTGGTCAGGTAGACTGTCTCTCAGTTGGGCTTTCTGATGTTTTTCTCGTGATTCTATTGGCATTATATGTTCTTGGGAGGAAGACCAACGTGCTAAAATGTCATTCTCATCCCACTAGCAAGGGTGCATACTACCATAAATCCTCATTGTTGATGTTGACCTTGATCACCTGGTAAAGGGAATATTTGTCAGGGGTCTCCTCTTATTCTCTTTCCCTCCCTCTTTTCTCTGAAGGAAATTACTACGTACAGTCCACACTTAGGGAGCAAAAAGATAGGTTCCAGATTCTTGACAGTGGAGATTATCTACATAAATTATTTGAGATTTTCTGCAAGGAAGATTAGTCTCTTCTCCATTTGTTTATTCAATAATTTATGTACATCAGTATGGATGGATTCCTAAATTTTTATTTTATACTTCAAGTTACAATCCAACACTACTTAATTTTGTTGCTCAAATTGTTTCAGCTTTTCCTTTGGGAGCTCTTTTAATTGGTTTCTGTGGCCCCTTAGCATCCTCCCACCACTGTACTTTAAAAAAAAACACACACACACTTTCTCTTTTTGTGCAACTTGTAAACACACGGCCCCTGTCCTGGAATCAGCCCTTTCTCCAAGGAGCCCTGGATCCTTTTATTAGAAAATGTAATTAGAAACCAAGATGCAGATACAGGTTCTTGTTGCTACTAAGGTATCTGCTTGCAGGTCCCCTCAGCTACAGAATGAGGAACTCTATGTGTGTATATTAATCACTTTATGTGTACATATCCATAAATATTTCTCTATATGCAAACAACTGTATCTATAGCAAGCAGAACATTCACAAATGCTACGTCTTCAATTCTACTCCATGACCACATGGAACATTCTAGAACTCTTGAACTCTCGCTGGTTTGAACTTCCCACTGCAACAGCGAGAGAAGCCTGGTGCCCACACTCCACCCTCATTTATGTTCACTTACCTTCATTTACGTTCACTTACCTTCATTCACATTCACTTACGTTCACTTACCTTCATTTACTTTCATTTACAGCATTGTCAGTTTCAATTTCTACGTATAGTGGTGTCAGAGTTGCTAACCCTTTTCTTCTGAGGAAACAATGTTACCAACTAGAATACCGCACTATGTGCAGTGGGTTTGCCCTCAGTCTTAGAGACTCCATCCATTTCCAACGTGACCTAGGTCTGCCCTTCCTTCGGGGAGGTTGTTCCATACACTTGGAATGCAGTTCAGTTATTTCTCTCACATTCTGCACTCTATCTTGGGCTTTCCTCGTCTCCTAAATGATGTTTTTTTTTTAAGTTTGTCTACATTTGACAAAAGGCATAGAGTCATATACCCACAATTACAATATCATACAAACAGTTCCACCACCCTTAATGATCCTCTATTTCTCACCTAACAGGCCCCTCCCCCAACCCCATGCCTGGTAACCACCGATCTGTTTCCCATGTCTGTAGTTTTGCCTCCTCTAGAACGCCGTATAAATATCATAGAGTGTGCATTGCTTTGGGACTGGCTCCTTTCATTTAGCAACAAGCATTATTAACAGTTATCCACATGTCTGTGTGGCTTAATAGCTTATTCCTTTTTGTTGCTGAATAGTTTTCCCTGTACGTACAGAGATAGAAAGTTTGTTTACCCACTCACCTCTTGAAGCACATCTGGTTTCTTCCAGTTTGGAGCTATTATGAATCAAGCTGCAATAAACATTTGCATTCGGGTTTGGGGTGCATGTAACTTTTCAAATCAGTGTTGTAAATACTAAAAATGTGGTTGTTGGATTATTGGTAAGACTCTATTTAGTTTTGTAAGAAATTGATGAACTCTCTTCCAAAGTGATTGGATCAGTGTGCCTATGTTCTCCACAACATTGATATTGTCAGTTTGGGGATTTTAGCTTTTCTACGTGTCATGATATTTCATTATTGTTTTCATTTGCATTTTCCTAATGACAAATGATATTGAGCATCTTTTTCCATGTTTATTTTCTATCTATTATCTTTTGGGATGAGATGTTCATATCTTTTGCCCATTTTTAAATTGGATTGTTTATTTTCTTTTTGTTGAGTTTTAAAAATTATTTAAATATTTTTGTATACAAATTCTTTATCAGATATGCATTTTGCAAATATTTTCTTCTATTCTGCTATTGTCTTTGCATTCTCTTAATAGTGTCCTTCATAGAGAAGTTTTAAATTTTAATATAGCCCAACTTATCAATGTTTCTCTTCACGGACTGTTCTTTGGACGTTGTATCTAAAATCGCATCACCAAACTCAAGATCACATTGATTTTCTCCTCTACTTCTTCTAAAAGTTTTTCTAGTTTTGCATTTCACTTTTAGGTCTATGATCGATTTTGAGCTAATTTTTATCTAAGGTCAAAATCTGTTTCTAGGTTCATTTGCTTATATATGGAGGTCCAACTATTTCAGCAACATTTGTTGGAAGACTGTCCTTTCTCACTTGCAATGCCTTTGCTCCTTTATCAAAAGTCAGCTGGCTGTATTTGATAGAGGTATGTGATTTTTCTTCTTTAGCTCAATGTGCCTCTTCTGATTGATATTGTGCATTACATTGATTGATTTCTAACTATTGAACCAAACAGTTGGTTCAGTTTTGTCATCCTTTTTATACATTGTTGAGTACAATTTCCTAACATTTTATTGAGGGTTTTAAAAAATATGTTTATGAATGATACCGTTCTGTAGTTTTATTTAATATGTCTGTCTGGTTTTCGTATTAAAGTAATGCTCGTTTCATAGAATGAGTTGGGAAGCATTCCCTCTGCTTCTCTTGTCTGGTACTCATGTTTTATTTTTGAAAAATTATTATTGTTGATTCAATTTCTTTTATTTATTTATTTTTAAATATGTTTTTATTGATTTTTTTAGAAATAGAGAAAGGGGGAGAGAGAGAGAGATAGAAACATCGATGTGAGAGAGAAACATCTATCAGGTGCCTCCTGCACCCCCCGCTACCGGGGATCAAGCCCACAACCTGGGCATGTGCCCTGACCAGGAGTCAAACCAGAACCTCTCAGGACATGAGATGACACTCAGTCCACTGAGCCACACCGGCTGGGCAATCTCTTTAACTGAATTAGGCTACTCCACTTACCTATTTCTCCTTCTGAGAGTTTTGGTAGTTTGTGTCTCTTAAGGAATTGACCCATTTCACCTGTTATGAAATTTGAGGGCATACAAATTGAATATTGATTGTAGTAGTCTGGTTTTATTCTGACCTTTCTTTCATTTTTATACGAGAAGCTTTATTCATAACTGCCAAAACTTGGAAGCAAGCAAAATGTCCTTTAGTAGGCAGATGGTTAAACAAACTATGGCGCGGATTTACAGTGGGATATTATTTAGTGCCAAAAAGAAATGAGCTATCAAGCTATAAAAGGACACAGAAGAACCTTAAATGCATATTACTAAATGAAAGAAACCAATCTGAAAAGGCTAAGTACTGTATGATTGCAATTATATGACATTACGGAAAAGTCAAAACTAAGGAGACAGCAAAAAATCAATGATTTTTCAGGAGTTAGAAGGAGAGATGGGTAAGTAGGAGATTGCAGAGAATTTTTAGAGAACCGAAACTATTTCAAATGATACCATATTGGTGGATACATGTCATCATACATTTGTAAAAACCCATAAAATGTACACCAAGAGAGAACCTAATGTAAACATTTAATATTCATGAACTTTGGGTGATACTGTGCCAATGTAGGTTTATTGATTGCAACAAATATACCACTCTGGTGTGGGATGTTGATATTGAGGGGAGGGGGCTGTGCATGTGTGAGGGACGAGAGCTTATGGGAACTCTCTATTTTCTACTCAATTTTGCTGTGAACCTAAAATTGTTCTAAAAATAGTAACTTTATTAAAAATGTTATATAGATAATGCATATACTATTATAATATTAAATATATACATACTAAATATGTACATATATAATATATAATATGTACTTTACATGTTATATGATTTATGTGTGTGTGTGTATATATGCATGTGTGTATGTGTGTGTATATGCATGTGTGTTTGTGTGTGTGTGTGTGTATCAAACAATGTAGCACCTCCACTTTGTTTACCAGAAAGTAATAGATCTCTGGGAATATAAAATATGCTAACCAAGTTTGAACTAAAACCTTTGCATAATTATAAAATTATCATGATTTAATCAGCCCAGTCAATGGCATAATTTTTCATTTGGACCTTACACCATTTAGTTTTATAATTTTCAGTTATGATGACCATTAAAGCCAGGTATCAAGATGAATTAAAGATAAAGATAAATTGATTTATAATAACAACAAAGATCTTGTTTTCTTCACTAAAACATCTCAATATTAATAAATGCTCACACAGACAATGTAACTAAATATGCTTTGTTACTTTTGGAAATCATAGTTGATCACGGTGTGATACAACAATTTAAAGAGCTGGCGCAGAATCCAGTTTATCTTTGTTGTTATTATAAATCAATTTATCTTTATCTTTAATTCATCTTCCTCTTCTTTCTACTATTTTGTGTAAAATAGATATATTTTAATAACATAATACATGTGTGTAATTTAAAAATAAATGATACAGGTTTTGGGGGTGTGCTCAAATTTATTACTCACTTTGGAGATATGTGATCAAAAAAGTGTGTTAGGCTGGTTCAGATGGTGAGACATACTAGTAAGTAAATTGCCAAGATCAGTGGCAAAGTCATGGAACAAGGGGCTGTAGGAGCCCAGAAAAGGGACACCTGATTTTGCTTTGGGGATTATCAGTGGCATTATCATATAGCTTTTTGTTATTATTACTATTATTATTCCTCATCCGAGGATATTTGTCCATCGATTTTTAGAGAGAGTAGAAAGGAGGGAGAGGGAGAGAGAGAAACATTGAAGTGAGAGAGACACATCAATTGGCTGCCTCCTGCACAACCCAGACTAGGGCTGGGATCAAACCTGCAACCCAGGTACATTCCCTTGACCAGAATCGAACCTGAAACCCTTTGGTCCATGGGCCGACACTCTTACTGCTGAGCCAAACCAGCCAGAGCTCATATAGCTTTATTTGCTTTCTGTTTTAAGTACCAAATGTTCACAGGTGTCCAGAAAAACACATTTGTTTAACTATTTGAAAATGCCCACTTTTTGGAACCAATGCCTTTTTCCTGTCAATAGTTTCCCATGTTTATAACACAGTACTTCATGCAAAGTTAATATCTGTCAAGGGGACAAAAGTGCCTTCTTCACTGGTCCATTACCCAGCCTTCTGAGGCACAGTCTTTGCAGTGGGCTCCTGTTGCGTTTACCTTCCAGTTTGTTTTCCTTTTTTCATTTCCCAGAACTAAGCTGGAAAGTCTTCAGCATCCTCTTATGCATCTATGTGAGGGGCAGCTAATAAGGTACAAGCCAACCACGGTCTTCTTCCAGAGAGAAGGGGACAGTAAATGAGAAAATGGTATTCCTGTGTGAAACAGCGATGAGTCCTCTTCCCCTTACGGGCTCAGGAGGTTGCAAGGTACTATGATCATGGATTGTTCACCCATCAAGAGACCTTAGAAATCATCTAATCCAACTCCCTTCATTTCAAGACGAGCAAATTGGGTCTTTAGTGGCTTAGTCATCGACTCACCAGCATGGGTAGCTCATAGAGATACCAGAGTCTAACACTTTCACTTACAACTGGGGAAACGGAGTCAAAGAAAGTTAAAAGACTTCTTCAAAATTACCCACTGAGATGGGACCCAAGAGAAAATCCAGGTGTCTGGACTCTCAGAATCCTATGCTAGGTAGCAGTACCCTAAATCAGTTAAGATCACGCAATCCGAAGACAAAGATTGAAAAGAGGTAAAAACGGAGAAACCCTTTAGGTCATACATCGAGTCTGATTGGGCTTCCTCATTGTGTGATGAAGAATTTGCTGGCCTTTACCTCCATTCCTGGAAGATAACCTCTAAATCCTTGGAACGGTTTGAGTACTAGAAGGGTTTTTATATTCTTGGTGGGCCCTGGGACCACACCTGATAGTTTACGGTAACTCACATGTTCTTGGTGGGCTCCTACATAGTTTATGCTAACGAGATGACTGGGCATGGCCCTGGCCAAGCCAGAGAGACCAACCATGAGGTTAGAGGGCTGGGCTTTGTGCCATGTGCTGTCAGGTTAACCTCCAGGAGGGCAGAGCAGCTAGAAATTGCATTCAACTGCTCGGCCAATGAGTCAGCCATGCCCACGAAATGAAACCCCAGGAAAAAACTCTGGTGAGCTGCCCTGGTTGGCAGTACTCCACAGTGTACCAGGAGGGTCTGTATCCCTGGGGGTGAGAGAAGTCTCACACTGGAACCCCCTGCACCTAACCCTATGCTTCTCTCCTTTGGTCTCTCTGGGCTATAATAACTCTGTAGTTATAAGTGAAGCATTTCCTGAGTTCCGTCGGTCATCCTAGTGAATTAGGAACCTGAGGACGCAGGGGGAACCCATGTGTTTGTAGACAGCTGGTCAGAAGAGGGGCGCCTGGGGCCTTCCAAACTTGTGTGCGATGTTTGGGATGAGGGCAGTCTCACGGAGGACCGTGGACTCAGCTGGTGAGGTTTGTCCTAATTCCAGAGAGTTGGTGTGGAAGTCATTGCACTCATGTTCCTCAGAGTCTCAAGTTCAGGGGTGAGGACAGGGATGAGCTTGAAAAGCAATCAGAAGTAAACCCTGCTTTACTTTCAGAAATTTCCCCCAAACTCCAGTCCTCACCACCTCACGCCAGCATCACACTCCAGCTTCCTGGCCAATGACCCTTTTGTTGAAAAATCCTAGAAATATTCTCAGTGCCGGACAGAACACAGCCGTGCTTTTTTCTGCTGGGCCAAGATTGGTTATTTTGAGAGCAAGATAAAAATCTTTCAGTCATTTCCCGCATGTAAGCAAAACAAAAAACAAAAAGCAGGCAAGGATGAAAACCACTTCACTTCTTGTCTTGGGTAATTACTGCTTTGCCTGTTGCCAAGTAAATTCAGGGATCAGTTGAAGGCTGGCATGAGTTGGCAGCCACAATGGCCGCCTCTCTTCCCCAATTCGGGAAATTAGGCTCATTCTGCTTTATTTTTCCTCTTTGGAACAGCAAGTACTTTTTGGAAGTTTGTCTCGAGTCTGCTCGGGGTCCAGGCATGGATTCTGAAAGACAGGATGGAATGGCTAAAGAAGAGATGAGCTGGAGTGTGGACGGAGGGGCAAGTCCAGCTGGGGAGCGAGAACCGCGTTTTGCATTCAGGAAGCCAGACGCTCCTTTTTCCTTTGTTTTTGTCGTAGTTCACTTGCTTTGTATTTTAAGGTCCATCTTCTGGCCACAGGGTTTAGAAAATGCAGTGAGAAGATGCGGTGAAGCTGTGTCAGGCTTCCGGAAGGAGGGGGGCCTCTGACACCCCGACCTCGCTGAGGTGGACTCACTGAGCGTTTCCTGGCTGGCCGGCATCCCCTCGTGGGCGGCACCGCCTGGGAGTTGCCTCCTCCGCCAGTGCGGCGTGGAGGTGGTTTGCTGCTCTGCTCCTACAGCAGGAAGGCTGGAAGGGAACCCTGACACGGGGCGGGGGAGCTAAATAGGTCTGGTTTTACAGACGAGAATGGGCTGATAGGGGAGATTTTCTTCTCCCTCACAATTACTGTGAGAGGTAACCTTCTCCTCCGTGAAAGATAACAGGTGTGATCATCAGAAATGTAGAAATGTAATTACTTTCTGAAAGTGTTTACGGAGCAGGTGCTCGGCCGAGCTGACACTGAGCTGAGAATGGGGAAGAACAAGGAGCTTCCCAGTGGGTGATAGGCGAGCAGACGAGCAATGACTGTCTCCCCTGGGAAGATGCCGTTGCCTGGGAGCAGGCGTGAGGCCCGGTTCCAGTCTGGAGACGATGGGGAAGGAAGACAAGGAAACATCTGACCTGGAGGTAAGTCGACAGTTGGGAAAGGGCAGGGGTTTGAAAGTCTACCAGATAAGGGGCACATTTGCTTCTTCAGCTCTGTGACCTTGGGAAAGTCATTTACCTTTTCTGAGCCCATATTTGTTTACTGTAACAGAGAGATTACACCACCTCATTGGGCTCCTGTGGGGGTTAGACGAGCTCTGGTCACCTACAGCAGGGTCTGGCCCGTGATAAATCCCCCCAAATGGTAGCTCCGGGCTTGTAATTAAGGTCAAGTCGGGTACGTTCCTCCGTTTCAGCAGAACGGCTGTCGGGAGGCGGGTGGCTCAGATCTCCCACTTGGACAACGAGGCAGATCCTGAGGACGAGCACGGTTAGTGTGGAGAGAGGCTGGGACGAGTGTGGTTTGGAAGAGGTGCGGCCGACCTGCTGTGGGACGTGGCAGGCAGGGTCATCAGGAGGGGAGGAAGGAGTCGCTGGCTGCCCGGGGCACTGGCGCCATCAGGACAACCGGGCATCTCCCCGCCTCCGTCTGTGACTCCTATTCATCCAGCCGAGGACCAGTCTCTCCAGTGACTCAGACCTCATTGGCCTCATCTCCCCGAGCCCTCTGCGGACAGCTGCAGCCAGGCATGCGCCCTAGCTGGCTCATCACCTCCGCCATCCCTTGCTCTGGATTCTATAAATACACTGAGGTAGCCACGGCCCGGCGACGGCTGCCGCGGAGCCGAGGAACTACCCTGGGTGAACTAGCTGATGCATTTGCTCAGGAAGATGACGTGTACTTGTGTGTATTTGAATGTTGGGACTCTCCATGCCCCTCCTTACTCCCTGAAGGTTCAATATTAATCGAGGAGGACACTTTTCCTTCCACGTCAACTCCGATGGCATGGCAAAGCGGGAAGAAAAAGCAAACCGTCTTAGAAGGACTCTTAGGAAGTCTATAATCCAGTCTCCTTGGTTCAACAAATACTTACTGAATGTGTGCTCTGTGCCGGCAGCCTTATTTTTCAGTCCCAGGAACCTAAGAGAGGTTCAATGGACTAATTGCTCGTGTCACCCTAAAATGCACATGTTGAAGCCCTAACCCCAGTGTGGCTATATTTGGAGATGGGACCTCTAAGGAAGTAATTGAGGTTAAATGAGAACATACGGGTGGGTGCCTGATCTGATAGAATGCGTGTCCTTATAAGAAGGGACACCTGGGAGGTCACTCACTATACACCCCCAGCTCCCCACCCCCACTTACCCCTGCCTTGCGTATGCTGAGAAAGGCCACTGAGCACACGGGGGGCAGCTTGCCATCTGCAAGTCCTGAACAGAGAAGAGAACTCGCCAGAAACCAGCTCCTGCTCTTGACCTCTCAGCCTCCAGAGCTATGAGAATAAATGTGTGTCCTTTAGACCACCCAGCCTCGGTGTTTCACTGGGCGGTGCGAGCGCACACAGGCGGGTCAATGACAATGCGGAATGGCCAGGGCGTTAGTTGGCTACCGCCGTGTGGCCCACCTCTCCACAAGCAGCAGCCTCAGCGTCACCCTGCAGGGCTCATCGTGGGTCCGCAGAGTGGCCGGCCCATGTAGGCTGCCTCTGGTGTGAGACGTTGGCTCCACGCAGCTCCAGGTCTCTTCCTGGGATCGCGGACTCTCCCGGGAAGGCCCTTCTCGTGGCTGTGGCGCCGGTAAAAGGGATGTGTGGGAAACTGACACGTGGCCACTTCTGTCTTATTCCATGGGCCAAACCTTGGGACGGGAACATGGTTGCTTCTCCCTCATTCTATTGGCCAAAGTGGGTCGAAGAGATGAGACCAGAATCATCGTGGAAACAGGATGCAAAGTTTCATGACAAAGGGTGTGGATGCAGGAAAGGGTACAACACTGGCATCATCATCACGGCATCTAACACATCCAGGGTTCAAATCCAGGTCTCTCTAGGTCCTGTTTGGGGTTATTTTTACAGTCACTGGTGCTTTTTAATAAGAAACACACACACGCAGACATCTTGACTCTTTGCTCTCTGCACAACTGAACCTCAACACAGGCAGAAGTTAGGCAGAGTGGGGACCGCAGCCAACCCCCGCCAGTCTTCTCTTCCCCTAAATCCCACTCGTAGCCTCATATGGTCCCTCGTCTGTGTCTCTGCCATGACCAGGGTCTTCTCCTACTCAGACCTTGACTTCCTCCTGCCGACTTCATGAAACCTGCTCTCGGGCAGCTGGGCTGCAAGAAGAAAGCGGATCCCTGAATTCTGATAACTCTTGTTCTCTAAAACAAATGGTTACTGAGTATTTAATCCACACGTGGCTCTTTGCCTGGCGCTGGGGTGTTGGTCTTAGAGATGAATCATAGATCCAGTCCTCAAAGAGAGTGCACTTCGGCGGGAAAATAATCCCTGCACATAATTAATTGTTCTCATCCCTGCGCGGAAAATGATTGAACGCGGCTCCGGCTCTGCCTGGGAAGCTGGAGCACGGAGGCGCCTGGGAGACGCCCGGTCCCTCCCCTGCGGTGGTCAGGGCGCAGGGCTCCAGGAAGAAGGTCGCGTATCTGTGCGTTGAGGGGAGTGCGTGCGACGAGGCACCAGACGATGTTTGGGGCGGGGGAAACAGTTAAGTGGGCCTGTGCAGAATGAATAATGGCTGTTTCTCTGGGGATGTGGTTAGCAGTATGGTCTCTGGAGCTAATGGCCAGGATCTGAATCTTTGTCTACGTGCTTAGGGGTGGCCCTGGGTACATACTTAACCTCTCTGGTCAATGATGTGCTGGCAAATGTTTAACTACTAGCTTCCCAAAAGGAAGGAAAAATGGGAGGGAGGGAGGGAGGGAGGGAGGGAGGGAGGGAGGGAGGAACCCTACTGACTGGCCAGCACTGCCCTCAGCTCTGCCGTGTCCATGCTGCGGACCCTCCCGCTGTGGCCTCCTTCAAGCTGCTGGTGGGTACTTTCACCAAGCTGACACAGTGAACATGAATGGCCTCAAAAGCCTAGATAACATGAAAATGTAGTAAAATAATTAGAGAGCAATGACTTTTGAACACTTACCATCTTTCTTTTCAACATAACCACTTTATGTGCCCGTTTACCTCGTTTAATGTGTAGCGACGCTGTGCTTGGCATCAGACAGAGGGCCGCGGATGACCGGGAAGGGCGCCCCAGAGGGGCGTGGACAGGGCACAGTCCAGGAGCCACAGGTGAGCATTGCACCTTGAAGAAGCAGCCCAGAGTGGAAAAGCGACATGTCTGACAGAGAAGTGGCTTCGTCGCCAGGAGGGTGTCGGGGTGGGTAGAACACATGGGCTACGTGGAAGAATCCCCATGAGGATGATGCCGGTTACAGCTGGGTTTCGGGGGGGGGGCGGTGAGATGTGGGTCATCTGGTCCACCCCTCTCTGTTTACAGATGGCGGGACCAGGACAGAGGAGTCAGTGATTTCACGGTCCTCGGGGAACAGACATTGATCCCCACTTTCTGGCTTGCCATTCCAATGTCCCTCTTGCTGTCCTGCCACTTAGAGGAACAGGGGCTCACACCCCCGAGTGACAGGAAATCCGCAAGGCATCTGCGATGGAAAGTCTGCTAGTGATGACAGTCACAACTGGATGGACATTCCTCGGGTTGTTCAGGAGTCAGAGTGATCCCACCCGTGCCATATAAAGACCTCGAAGGAGGGGGGCAGAGGCTGACGAGTTCAGGGAGGACGCACTGTTGGGAACATCGCCAGCCTCCGGGGCTGGGATGAGAGCTGGCTGCAGACTCCCAGGCCAGCTCTGTGCCCTGGAGTCAGAAGTCCTGAGAATGTACTTGAGCAGATGTAGGTCTGGGAACTGTCTTCCCGTGAGTCATCCTTAAAGAAGAGAGAATGACCCAGAGACATTAGGGCTCAACAAAGCTCTCTGCATGAGAAAGTGAGCAACACCAGAGACCAGCTTTGTGGTTTTAGATGGGAAACCAGTAGGCACAGATTACGCCTTCTGCCCAGCCCCCTACTGAGAAGTCACTCCCCTCTCCTCCCTACCCAGCTGAAGGACATGGCCCATAGGCTGGCGAGGGTTTGAGCCTCTGTAGGCTGGGAGGCGTTAGGTGTGCCCCACCCAACCCCCAACTGCACAGGAAGGTTGGGAAGAAAACTTGGTTCTAGAACAGTAGAGAGAATTTTAAATCCAATTTGTAGAGGTAGAATTGAGATATGATCAATGAATGCACCCATTTTAAGTGAGCAGTATGAACTGTTTTGACGCGGACACACCCACATCACAGGGCCCCAGTGAAGACATAGATGGTCTCATTACACCATACCTGACTCCCACATGCAGGCTCGTTGTGCTTCCAGAACCTCATGTACATGGAATCATACAGTTCGCACCCTTTTGTGTCTGGCCTCTGGCTCAGCATAACTGTTTCCGACCTCAAAGTTTCAAACAGACCGGAAAGTTCAGAGAACTTGATGGCGAATTCCTATACACTCACCACCTAGATTCTACCGTCAACATGGTACTTCCGTTGCTTTATTACGTCTTTATCCATCTATCCACTCCGGTATTCATCCATCAATTGACCTTATTTTCCATGCATTTCAAAGTGAATTGCTGACCCCAGCGCACTTCCCCATTATACGTCAGGATAGATTACTAACCAGAACGTAGTATGTTTACATATTTTCTCTTAAGGTAAGATTAACATAAGATAAAGCACACAAATGTTAAGCATACCTTTTCTGAGTTTTGACCAATACACGTACCTGTGTTACCCAGACCCCTATCAAAACACAGAACACGCCCGTCATTCCAGAGTTCCCATACGCCTTTTCTCAGGCGACACTCCCCAGCCCCGCTGCCAAGGCAAGGACTATCCTGATTTTTTTCCACCACAAGTTAGATTTTTCTGTCCTAGCACTTTATATAAATGAAATCACACTGCATGTACTCTTTTTTGTAAGGCTTCTCTCACTTAGCGTAATGCCTTTGAGCTTTGCCTTACTGTTGTATTTATCAGCTGTGTATTCCTTTTCATTGCTGAGTAGTATTCCTTGGTTTCAATGAACTGCAACGTGTGTATCCACTCACTTATGGGTATACCGGGACCATCGTTCAGAGCTTTTATGAACAAAGCATGATAACACTTTTATACAACTGGTTTTATAGACACAGTTTCCTTTTTATTAGGGGAGTTGCTGAATCAGAGGCGAGGGGCACGGTTAGTTTTATCAGTTGCCAGAGCTTTCTTCAGGGTGTTTCTATCATTTTATACGAAGACTCGTGAGAGTTCCGCTTCTCCATAGACTTACCAATGTCTGGTGTTGTCAGGTTTCTTTCCTTCTTTTTTTCTTCTTTTCTCTCTTTCTTTTATTCTATTTTTAAACTTTAACCACTCTCATTACTGTATAGCGGCTTCTTGTGGTTTCATTTGCATTTCCCTTTATTGTGTCTATTTCCCATTGGTCCATCTTTTATGAAGTGTCTGTTAAGCTCTGTGCTCACCTACTTAGTTGCACGGTTTTTATGTGTGTATGTTGCTAATGAGTTATAAAAGTCCTTTCAATATTGGGTATAAACTTTGTGGTTGATATATCCACAGTTATTTTTATTTCATTTAGTGACTTCCATTTTTATTTTCTTAACAGTAGTTAAGGGTAGAGGTGTAGTTTTTCAATATTTTTTCTTTCCTGGAAAGTGAATTTTGTAAAATAATTTAAACTCCCTATTGACTTCACTTTTTTTTATAATATGTTTTTTATTAATTTGAGAGAGAGAGAGAGGAAGGGAGAGAGAAACATCCATGAGAGAGAAATATTGATCGGCTGCCTCCTGCACCCCCCCCCCCCCCCCCGCCCCGGAATCAAACTCTCAATCTGAGCATGTGTCCTGACCAGGAGTTGAACCAGTGACCTCCTGGTGCATGGGACGACGCTCAATCCACTGAGCCACACCAGCCAAGGTGGTAGGTACATTTTTTATGTCTTCACAAAGAAATGTCTGCCTCCGTCAAGGTCATGAAGATTTTTTTCTAGCAATTTTATCATTTTAGCTTCCAGACTTAGGTCTATGATCCATTTTAAGCCTCTATCAGAGATCCGGGAGACGGACGTGGGCCCCAGGTGGCTCGTCAGAATGAAATGTACTGATGGGAGAAGGAGCAATGGTGGAGCTGGAAAGGTAAAGAGGGGTCAGGGCGTAATGTTCCCTGCTCCGGTCTTCCGCCCTGTAGAGTAAGAGAGAGTGCACAGCAGTGAACCCTTCCAGCTGTCCCCAACTGTGACAAAGTCTCCCCACCACTCTGCTGGATGGTTGAGTCCATCCTTCCCATTTTACAGATGGGGCAACTGAGGCTCGGAGAGGCCAATCACCTTACCCAATGTCAGACGGCCACTCAGGATAAGGAAGGGATGCCATCCAGGATCCCTGACTCAGTGGCTCAAACAGCACAGCTCAAGCATCACCTGCTTCTCTGCCCTCCCCTCTACACCTGTCACTCTTTCCGTGTCACCTTCCCATTCAAATTTCAGTGAGCATTTGTAACACTCATTCGCTCAGAAGCCTGTCTGTGCAAGGCCAGGACAGTATTCCTCACGTCCAGTGCAATGTCTGGCACACAGTAGGTGCGTGATCTGATCACTGTGCATCAGAGTGGTTAAGGGTCCAGGAGTCAGAGAAAGCTGGACAGGAACCCCAGCTGCGCTGTTTATTAGCTGTGAGCATTAGGCAGGCCACTTAACTGCCCCCGTCTCAGCTTCATCATCTCTAAAACCATGCACATCGAAGTCTAATACATAGCAAATCTTCAATAATCGTTACCTAGTATTACTATGAATAATCAGTATTCATTAAATATCATCTTTAACCAAACACAATAATACCCAAAAGACACAGGCGTTTAGTGCCCCTGACTTGCTGGCCCAGAGCCCCAGCTGGACCTACAGGGAAATGGCGTTGGAGGGAAAAGAACGCACTGAACTTGAGCTAACGTGGGGGGTAGAGATAACGCCGCCGTCTGCAAGTGAAAATTAATCATCTTGGCTTCACTCAGCAGGCAGGAGGCGGGGATGCCAGCCTGCCCCTACCCTGCCACTGGAGGGGCTGGTCAGGAAATGAAGAAAGATGAGATTGTTGGAGGGGTGGCCCCTCAGACCACATCGTCCACATCAGATATGAGCACTATCAGCCTCCCCTCCCGCCTCCCCGTGGCCGCTGAGCCACCGGGGCAACAGGCTCCCAACAAACAGCCTCGTGCTCTCAGCATTGTCGCTCCTTTGATTAATCTGCTTCAATGTGCTCCAACAATACACACTTATCTGCGAATGCTGAGAAACCCGAGCAGCTACCATCGCAGTCGAATCTCAAGTATTAGATGCACATGCTCGACATGTCACTACCGCAGCAGACACACATGCCTGTGTCTCCCCAGGACCTCGGAGAACCTTTCCCTGGATGGCTGGTGGCCGGCTTCCTGAGCCCCCTGGCGCAGATTCACAGAACACAGCGGGGTTTCCTTACATGTAGGTGGAGCTTTTCCTTTGTACCCCAACCACTCAGGGACGTCTTTCTACCCTGATGCTAACGACCTCGTGTGGCATGGCTGGCGTTCCTAGCACGGTGTCTATTTTGCACATAGGCACAGAGATTTGATCTGTCCTCTTCCGGACCCACAGTCTTTCTGCAGCGTATGTCCGATGCCTGTTACATAGACAGACAACATCCTCCCTTTCTTCTCACTAAGAACGAACGTGCGCGGCCAAACTACTCACCTCTCGGTCTCTTCCTGCTGCTAACTGGCCATGTGACATGTTCGGGAACCGGCGCTGAAGGACAGACTGAGCGCACCCCTTCAGCCTGTGGTCCTTCCTTCTCATTGTCACCTGTAATGTAAACACAGGCATGTGGCAGCCACTTTGGGACCACGAGGGACAAGCATTGGGACAAAATACTAAGGCTGAAAGGGGGAGATGATGGCAACATCCCGGTGTCCTGGTGGCCTTGTGCAGCCACACGGTACTGACCCCTCCAGCCAGCTCCTCGCTGCACTGAGCCCTCGTTTGCTGGGTTAGTTCTTGCCCGCGAACGGGATCCGGAACTTACATTTCCCTTCTGACTGCAATGCCCCTTCATTCCTTGTCAATCAGATAATCTCCCGTTTCCTTGTCAATCACATAATCTCCCGTTTCCTTGTCAATCACATAATCTCCCGTTTCCTTGTCAATCAGATAATCTCCCGTTTCCTTGTCAATCAGATAATCTCCCATTTCCTTGTCAATCAAATAATCTCCCGTTTCCTTGTCAATCACATAATCTCCCGTTTCCTTGTCAATCAGATAATCTCCTGTTTCCTTGTCAATCAAATAATCTCCCGTTTCCTTGTCAATCAGATAATCTCCTGTTTCTTTGTCAATCAGATAATCTCCTGTTGCCTTGTCAATCAGATGATCTCCCGTTTCCTTGTCAATCAAATAATCTGCTCAAGGATTTTGTATTAAATCTCATGTTATTAAATCTGCTCAAGTACCTCCCATATCTGTCCACTCTTCTCAGAACTTCCCAGAGTGATTTCGGGGCTCCCTCCTCTGGGCTTCCGCAGCACCCTGCAGACACCTGCTTCGTCACACGCATTCCATGGGGTGTTCACGTGTCTGCTCTCCCCCAGGGAACACCTGCAAGCTACCACCGCTGTCGCTCACGGTGCTCAGTAACATTCCATACAATGAACCATGTCACCGGTGTGGGGTCATCGCATGAATCCCCACCTAGGTGTGACCTTTTGACGACCTCCTGGACCATGTCTCCAGAGCGGTGTGAAGGAGCCGATGCCTCCAGCCCAGATTTCTGCTCCAGAACTTGGGACCCACCGTGACCTTCCAGCTCGCACTTGTATGTCCAGCAGCGAGGAGCACTGTTTCGGAGGCCACCTGCCAGGGTTCAAGTCCTAGCTCTTCCATTTATTAAACAGGTGGCTTTGGGCTGCTTACTTAGCTCTCTGTGCCTCTGTTTCCTTCTCTAAATGGGTCCCCGCTTGTACCTATGGAGGGTTGTCATGGGGTCAAAGCCTTACCATACATGTCAAACACTTGGAACACTGCCATACTCACAGTGAGTGTCGGTTATCATGACTGTTGTCACCAGCCAGGACCTTGTGGTGCCCTACAAACACTCCCCCTCAGTACGTCCGTTCTCAGTTCATCTCCTCCCTCCCGACACGGGCGCCTGCGCGCCTTCCTGCTGTGCCTGTCCCCGTCCGTGCCTCCCTCGCGTCTCCAGTCCCCTCAGCCAGGCACGCAGATTGGACATCGCCTTCTCCGGAACCCCTCGTCCGGGTGTGGAAACACATCTGTCAGCTATATCGCTGAATATTCTTGACTCCACCTCCTCATCATATAACTCGTCAGGCGCAAAGCATCTTCCTGAACTATCAGGGTTATCTCTAACCTGGGCGCCTGTTTTTCATGCCCATTAAGTTCTTCCACCACCTTTTGGCCACAATCACCGTCCTGGGTGCAAATATACCCATGCCTTCCTAACAGACTCTTCCACCTCTCCCATCGCCCCAGCACAACAGTACCAGCCCCTGGTCCAGCAAAGCTTCCTGCCCACCTGCTCTTAGCTCTCCCGGGCCGCCTGGTGTCCTACGGCCCCCACCAGGGCAGCGCCGCGCTGTGAATTGTCTTCCTGTCCTCAGCCCCATCACGCCAGTCCAGTCCTCCGTGCCTTTATGACCTCATTCTTTTCCCCTGGTGTGCCCCTGGTCTAGCCTGCTCCCCCACCCAGTCTAAGGGCAGACTTCTCTCGTTCTTCCGCTTCCCCAGCTCCGTGGGCCTCTCCCGGGTTCCCAGACACATCTGCAGAGAATGTCTGTCAAGTCGCAAATCTCATTGGCTTGTGAGTGCTTTCTGGCATGCCTGTCTTCTCCAGATTATAAACCTCTGTGAGCCGAGCCAAGGCTGTTTTTGTTCATCTTTATAGCCCCAGTCCATAGCCCAGTCCCTGAAATAGTTGATACTTTATAATTATGGAACAAATGACTCTCTATCGCCCGTAATACTATTTGATTCACAGACGACCCAGGCTGCAGCGGGCACTATTATCTCTCTTTCTACCCCTTTTACTTCACAAGGAAAGACCTGCGGTTCAGAGAGGGAGGGTGACTTCCCTAAGGTCACACAGTAAGTTAGTGATAGAGCTAGGATAAGAAGCCCAGGTTTCCTGATTCCTAGTTACAAGTTCTTTCTGCTATACTTCTGATTTACAGAAATGATATTTTGGTCAGGGTATATTTTTGTAAAGATACAGGTTCAGTTGTACATATCAAAAACCTAAAATGATGAATTAAAAATGATCAAGTTCATTTTCTTCCTCTAACAGTCTGCCAGTAGCAAGTCCGAGGCTGGCACAGCGCCCCCTGGTGACGGAGGCTCAGGCTCTGTCTGTCTTGTGGCTCCAACCAGCCCTGGCGTCCAAACCAGCCGCCCACCCATCTGTACCCCTGTCAGCTGGGAAAGGGGGTAGAAGGACGTGTGGACGTGTGTAACCATCAACTGCACATAACACTTTCCTTGGGCAGAACTTACTCCCATGGCTACGCTTGGGTTGCAGGGAGGCTGGGAAAATACTGTCAACTCCGGGAGGCTATGTGCCCAGCTCAAAATGACAGCTGTTGTTATCGATACAAACAATGAGCCTATTCGAAATAAAAGGTAGTTATGTAACCGCCCCCGTTTCAGAGATCATAAAACGGAGGCCCCCCGATGGGTTAAGAATACTGGCTTTGGTGCCAATCCTGGCTCCGGTGTTTGGTAACGCCTGGATGGGGGGCAAACTGTGTAACCTTGGCTTCTCAGGGGCCATCGTCCCCCCTCACGGGGGTCTGTGAGGGCTGACCACCTAGGAAGGTCTCACGCCAGCCCTGGCACAGCCATCACGCCGCACAGAGTTCACGCCCCGCCTGTGCGTGTCAGCATTGTGTTCCCACATCCACACGGTCCCTGATGCAAAGTAAGCGCCGAGTCAATATTTGTCGAAAGAATAAATGAAGTTAATGAGTCAGAACTGGAGCCCAGATGGCGTAAGCTCCACGCCCTGTGCTATTTCTGTGCCACCGGCATGCCAGTCTCCCTGCGGTCCCTCCTCTGCGATGAGCCACAAATCCGCCTCGGGGCTGCCCGGACCCAGGGACGCAAGCAGCCAGCGGCACCCAGAACCCGAGCACGTGGGAGGCTCCAGGGCAGACTCGGTGCCTTCGACCTGGGTCCCGACTGCGGCAAAGGGCCTTTGAGAAATCTCCCTCACGTTTCGAGGAGTCGGGTTCCCCTACCTCTCTCTCCTAATCAGCAAAGGCCACTGCGAACCCAGGACTGCCTCAGGCTGGCTGTCCACCCCAAAGCAACTGCATTTCCTTGTCCAAATGCGACGTCTTCTCGGTGCTGCTTCTCAGGAAGACCCTGTCCCTTCCTCTTCGGAGGGTCCCAACGTGTGCCAGTCTTAGAGTGGACACACGGCACCATCCAATCCAAATTCATCAGCAGCTGGCAAATGATCATCACATCAGAATGCTGAGGGCAAGATCTGAAGAGAAAAAAAGGATGATTTATATATTGCAAAGTGATTGACACACTGTTTAGTTCATGTACAGCACTTTACGTAGTTATACATTTTTTTCATGTGAGGAAAACTTTTACGATCTTACTTTCCTAGCAATTTTCAAATATGTAATACAGTATTGTTCATTGTGCTCATCACTCTGGGAATATGGAAAAGAGTATGGAGATCCCTCCAAAGATTTTAAATAGAACGACTTTATGATCCAGCAATGCCTCTGCTAGGTATCTATCCAAAGGAAATGAAATCAGGATCTTGAAGAGATACCTGCATCTCTGTGCTCATTGCAGCATTATTTACAATAGCCAAGACATGAAAACCACCTCACTGTCCAGCAACATATGAATAGACAAAGAAAAGTTGGTAGCGATAGACAATAAAATATCATTCAGCCTTAAAAGAAGGAAATCCTGCCATTTGTGATGACATGGATGGATACTGAGGGCATTATGGTAAGTGAAATAAGTCAGAGAAAGACAGATATTGTATGATTTCACTCATATGTGGAACCTAAAAACAAACTCATAGAAACAGAGAACAAATTGGTGGTTCCCTAAGGGGTGGTGTGGGTGAAGGTGGTTGAAGGGTACAAACTTTCAGGTGCCAATGGTGGCTTGATATCAACCACGGTGGAAGCATTTACCCCACAGAAATGGGCACATCTACACATCCTCTTAGGGTTGTCATAGCTGTTTTCAGGAACTACGTCACACACCAACCCTGGCTGCATGGGAGACTGGAAATAGAAATTCTTTGCTAAGCACGTCGACTTTCTTCACAAGCAGGAGTTCTCTTTGCGAGGGAAAAGTCAATGGATGCTCGGAAGAGAGCCAGTCAGGTCTACTATCAAAGACTCTAAGAGATTTTTGTTGTATTTCTTATTTATTGTTGAAAGTATTGCAGGTGTCCCTCTTTCCCCCCTGATGCCCTCCTCCCCACCTTCCCCGCTCCGTTGCCTGTGACCGTTGGTTGTGCTGTAGGCATGTACGTCCTTCGGTTTATCGCTTCTTGCGCCCTCCATCCCTGTCCCTCTGAGGTCTGTCAGTCTGTCCCCTGCTTCCATGTCTCTGGATCTATTTTGTTCCAGTCAGAGAAAGACAAGTATCACATGATCTCACTTATTTGTGGAATATGATGAACAAAATAAGCTGATGAACAAACAAAAAGAAAGACGTGTGTTGTATTTTGTTGGGAGTTGCCTAGGTAGGTCTCTCTGGTGCATGTGGCTGTATTTTCCCGGCTGCCCAAGGCATAGAGCAGGAGGAAAGAGTCCTGCATCAGTGAGTTCGCGGAGCACAGGGTCGAGGGAGAAGGCTGGGCTCACACGGCTGTCACACACCCAGCTCCGATGATCTCGATGGTGTTCGGAGAGACCTCCGTCTCCCTGCATGCAGCCTCTCTGAGCACGGTTCAGCAGTCTGGTCTAAGCAAGGGAACGGCAGAGCGTTTTATTTAGAGAGAGTTCCCTCTAGGGATTCAGGTCTCAGAACAAATCCAAAAGACAACTGTCAAGCAGCCATCCTATCTCACCAATGCACAGATCCATAGGCAGGACTTTTAAAAGACTGACAGAAGCCTGGCTGGTGTGGCTCAGTGGTTGAGCATCAGACCACGCACCAAGAGGTCACCAGTTCGATTCCTGGTCAGGGCACATGCCCGGGTTGTGGACCAAATCCCGAGTGGGGGGCATGCAGGAGGCGGCCAGTTGATGTTCTCTCTCACCGATGTTTCTATCTCTCTATCCCTCTCCCTTCCTCTCTCTCTTGAAAACCAAGGAAAAGAAAAAATAAAATAAAATATGAGACTGACAGAAAGAAAGCCAAATAACCACCTGATTTAACAAAGCCGACCTAAACACCTTTTACACCTGAGGAGCCTCCAGGTGTAGCTCTCACCTGGTGATGGGCTCTTTGTGAAAGTGAATCCATCTCACCGGGAGACTGGGTACCGATGAGTGTGTTGATTTCATGGATGCAGATAAAATCCACCCCCTCGGGCATAACAGACTAATGAAGAGGGGAATGGAGAGCCCCAGGGAGCCCCGGGAATCGCGTCCTTCCACATGCAGTCCACATTCTTCCAGACTGTCCTTCTGTCCATCGAGGTGAGGATCACCGGAGGCATGTTTTGGTTGTTTTGCTCGTTTATTTGCTTGGTTCCCTGCTTGGCCTCTCGGCCTCTCTGCCAGGACTCGAGTTCCCCTGGAAGAGCCTTTGTTCACATGGATTTGCCCTTGGAACTGAGCCGCAGGACACTTTGCTCAGTGGCTGTTCACTGCCTAACACTCTTCTTCCCCGGGGACAAGAAGTTCGTGGGCGAGGGGGCCCGCTCCAGGCAGCGTTCCTTGGCTTGACGTGGTAAGAAGAGGAGCTGGGATGTGAACCCAGAATTCCTGAAGCCAACCCCAGCGGTCTTTCTCCAACAGAATGACATCTCCCAGTGGACAGGACGTGCAGTCTGTGACTTGTGGCGTGACGGCGGAAGCAAGCATTTACTTTTACTTCGTTTGAGTGACTTGGCTACTAAATGGGCACACAGCGGTGGAGGTCTTCACCCTGAACCCCCACATCCTCACCCAGGGGCGGGCCAGCTCTTCATGGCACGGATTGCTTTACCCCCACCCTGAGTTTTCTCCTCGCGCCACCCAGTTCTCACAGTCGGGGAGCGCCTGGGGACTGAACACGACAGCAGACGTGTCTTCTCCCCACCCCTCTGGCCCTCGCTTCCTCTCTCCCCAGATTCCTCCTTCTGCCCCGCAAACACAGAACCCTCCTAAAGGCTGGGGAAGGAGGAGAAAGTGGATGCGATTCCATTTTTACCCAGAGCACTCAAAAACTTTGTGTTTTTGTTGTGGCGGCTGTGGTTTCCAGAAACACCTGCTGGGCAGAAAGTGGAAGGAGCGTCGAGCGTGGACGCTGGGTCAGCCCACAGGCGAGCAGCCACCAGTCCTCAGAAGCAAAGGCGGCGCCACTGTGCTCGGTGCATTCTGCACAGTCCTTTGGAAACTGGGGTCTTACATCTGCCCTCATCAGCCAAAGCAGACCCTGCCTCTGAGCCTGGCACCTCTGCTCAGTGCCCCGTGTGTGGGGGGAGGGACTACGAGGCTCGTGGCCACAAGGGGGGTGGCAGTGGTCAGCTGAGGTGGCGGTGCTATGGTGCTCGTCTGTGGCCGAGATGCGCCCAGCGGGAGATGAACCGAAGCCCAGCAACCCGCTGCCAGAGCTAAAAGGAAGGGTGGGGGAGGGGGCGAGTCTGGAAGGAAGACGCAGTCATTAATATTAATAATGCAGCAGGGTGTATTTTTCTTCTTTTGCTTTGTAGTTTAACCTTAACCATCTTCTAAGAGCCTTTGTTTCTGCCTATCTCCAGGTAGGGAATTCTACTCTGTTCTGGGTACTAAAAGGAGAGCAATTTTGAGGTCCAGGGATGTTTTGGGAGGGAGGAGTAGACGGGCAAAGAAAGACAGAGGGGAAGAGAGTTTTGCGAGACGGCGGGAGAGGAAGCAGCATGAGCGGACAGGGCAGGAAGAGGCCCTGGTGGTGCTGGGACAATGTCTAGTGTGAGATTCCGAGTTGATGGCTTTGTGACACCTGTTATTCCAGGTCTCCGGTGACATCTACATACATGCGTTCCTTCTATTTTATTTCTTTCCTGGAAGACGATCCCTGGAATGACAAGGCCGGGTGAATTCTGGGGGTGGAAGAGAGAATCAAAGAACAGCTGCAGCCCTGGCCGGTTTGGCTCAGCGGTTAGAGCATCGGCCTGTGGTCCAGAGAGACCCGGGTTCGGTTCCCGCTAAGGGCACGTGCCTTGGTTGCAGTTTGTCCCCGGCCCTGGTTGGTTGTGCAGGTGGCAACCACTTGATGTGTCCCTTTCACGTCGATGTTTCTCTCTCTCCCTCCCTCTCTATCTGAACAAAAAAATGGAAAAAATGTCCATGGGTAAGGATTTAAAAAAAAAGAACAGCTGCAAAACTGGAAGAACACAGAGCAAGGAATACGAAAAGGGAGGTGAGGGGGGGAGGGAGGGATGCAAGGGCCAGGCAGACGGCTAGGGCAGGGCAGGGCCCGTGCCAGCTCGGAAGGGCACCCGGAGCAGATGCGGGCACGGCGGGCTGAGCAACCGCCCGCCTGCGGCCAGCCTCGCTCGTGCTGGCCACTCACCAGGGTCACACACAAAGGTCTGGCTGTCACTCTGCGGGGGCCGTCCTATGTATTATCTGTGTCTCAGGCGCAACGCTGCCGTCAGGTGGGAGCAGGGTGTCAGGTCCCATTACTCCCAGTGTGATGTGAGGAGACGCACGGACTCCTCGTGCAGATGGACACGCGCCATGGTAATGCAGGCCGCTGCCCGGGCCGCTTCCTGGGGCTCGCTGGTGGCTGGGGGGGCGGACAGGAAGCTCTACAGGGCTGTCCACTTGCAGGCAGCGAGGGCCACAGGGGAGAGGCAGGGGTGCCGTCCTCCTGCAGGCCAGGTCCCACGCGGGGTCCATATCTCTCAGCTTAGTGGTGGCCAAGGGCCTGGCCTCTGGGTTGGTGGACCTCATGTTGAATTCTGAGTCTGCTACTCATCCGTGGCCATGGGTAAGTTACTTAAAACCTGTTACTTCGATCTCTGAACCGGTAAAACGGGGATGGGACTAGCTACCTTACAGTTTCATTTAGGACTAAATAAAATCATATGTATTCACCCAACAAATAGGTTATATTTGGAGATATATATAATTTCCATATAGCACCCTGGGATATTGCAGTAAAGAAAACAGATAAAATTCCTACCTTCACAAACCTTATGTCCTCGTGAAGGGAGAGAGGAAATCAAGCAGACCAATGACCACGACATGTATAAAGGACTCAGCAGACCTCTTGGCACACAGTGGGCTTTGATAAATGGTGTGGTTGAAACGTCATATCATTCCCATGAAGCTCTGTCACTCCAAGGGAAGAACCCGAGGCTGTCTAAATAACTGGCTGAAGACCATGTCACCAGGTCTTGATATGGACCACTGAGGGGACAGAAAGCAAGAGGAATGCATGCACACACCGTGTCCCCTGCTTCTTAGTCAGCTGAAGTCATGACCTACAAATTCCAACCAAGTGACAACTCCCAGGGAACCATTCACAAGCTGCTGAATCATCTCTGACTAGGTGGGTTGAACTAGCTCAGATTCACTGAAGTGGCTGAGAAACACCTCCCCTGGGTCGACCAGCCGTCCCACTCTGCCGGTGGCTGAGCAATTCCTCTGGGTAGGGGTTTTTCAGGTTAAAACTAGGACAGTCCCAGGAAAACTGGGACAGGTTGTCACTCTAGCTAAGCCAAAGCCAGAGTTTATGTCTCAAGTCATAGAGTGAGGCTGGAGTGTCTACAAAGGCAGAAATGGGTTAGGACCATTGCCAGACTGAAAACAATAAGTAAAACAGGCAGGATGTGTGAGGAAGCCTCCCTCTACTCTGGGCCAAAGCTGCCGGTGTGTGAGTCATGGCGTTTTACCAGCTTCTCTGTGGGATGTGGCCCCGGAACACGTGGGCAATGCGTAGTGACCACCTGGTGAGTGGATGTACCCATTTGAGTGGATGTGGATGACCAGTCAATAACCGTTTATGTAACTGTACTTCTTGGGGTGTTTGCGATCTGTGTCAATAATCCCTCCTTGAGCTCACGTTCAGTTCTTTAGAGAAAGAGGCACCAGGAAATTGGAAAAAGTGCTGAAATTAGCATTAGGCGTCCTAGCCCTGCTTCCAGGACTGGGGTGAAATCATGACCTTCCCTACAATGGTCATGGATTCCCACGAAAATCAAATTACACAATGTGGGTGCTTTGTGCTCTTTTGAATTTAAGGTGCTAGGGCCTGCTGACCTGGGGCCACCTCATATCCGAACCCAACTTGAATCCCTGTTTAGTCCCCCGAGAGCTAAATTCCCTGTCCCATTTCATTCTCTTGCTAATTCTTCTCAAATGCAATGCAAAGCCTTACCAGGTATGACCTGCACATCACCTGCCCTCTGCCTGCCGGTGTTTTCTAACAGCTTGGATTTCTGTTAAGGTTATACCTGAAGATTATGTGAGTACGATAGCTCTATCAGACTTCTCGTGCCCTGCCCCAGTCTCATCTTCCCCATTTCCCGGAAACAATCATTTGCAACTCCTCTACCTGTGTTTTATTTTATTTTATTTTTTAGGATTAACCTTCATATCTCAAAATAATATACCTATATTGCAAAGTCTTCACCATCTTGTCTTGGTCGTCATATTCTGACGTCCGGCTAGTAGCCGAGAATCGACCCCATGAATACATCACCATGATCGTACGACTACATTCACAGCTGAGCCGGGCACTAGACTGATTTCAGTGCCTTTCTCGTTTCAGGCCCCCAGCCTCCCCACCTTGAAGTTAACAATCGGCTTTTTGTTCAGTTACCTAATCTCCTATGTTCCTCTCACACTCTCCAGACTCGTGCCACAGGTGTAAATCTCCCTCTGATGCCCTCGAATACCTTGGGGTTTTACCATATGACTTGGCGCGGTCTTTCCCCGAATGGCTGTCTCCTGCTTGTCCCAAAGACCACCACCGGCATCTTGGAAACCTGCTTTCGTCTCCGCTGCATTGGTTCGTCTGTTTCTTAGCCCTCAGACTTTCTGCTTCTTCCTTATTTTGGTAGAGCCCTCTTTCCGTGGCTTCTTAAGAAAGGCTACAGAGAAGGTAAACTGTAGAAGCCTGCATGTCTAATCATCTATTATACTCATGATTAATGCTTTCATCTGATTGTAGAACTGCAGGCCGTTCAACATTGTTACAATCCCTCCAGAATTCTAAAGGAATTCTTCCGGTGTCTTTTATCTTCTTTTGCTATTGCCGGGCAGTCTGATGCTCTTAGGATACTAGGTCTTTTGATTATGACTTATTTTTTTTTCTCTAGACTCTTCAGGGATCTCCTTTTTGTCTCCAGAGTTCTGGAATTCCACAATGATTTGTCTTTGTGTTCATCTGTTTCATCCATTACTCGGGGTGTTCGGGGACACTTTCATCTTCAGTTGCATTTGATCTTAACCTATAGATTTGCATTTCAAATGTACAACTCACCAGTCACTCATTTTAGAGAGACTAGTTGGGTATCTCTGACTCTTAGTTTCCTCATCTTGAAAATGGGAATAAAAAATACAGATCTGCACAGTTGTTACACTGGTGGAACGAGTTCTGTTGTAACGACTTCAATAAATGGGCATTAAATCCGACTCACAAGCTGATTTCCATGATGGTTTCCCTTCCCGGGCACCAGCCTCGCGGTGCAGCCCTGCGGGAACACTCCTCGCCCTCACACATTTCTCACTTTGGCAATTAGACTTTATTTATTACAATGGTAAGGAAAGAAGTTAGATTAATTTTCAATGCAGCTGGGGCTCAGGCTTATTTACTTTTTCGTATGACATTTTTCATAGAAGTGATGTTTAAAGGGAGTAATACACATTTCCTTGCTTTCTCCAGCAGAAGGTTCGGAATACAATCTCACTCCTCCCAGATATACTGAGGTCCTTTGTTCAATTTATACGCAGTTTGTTTGATTTTAAAATGGTTTCTTTTGCAAAATGAAAAAAGAACACAAGGATTTTCTTATTACAAGTTCAATATAGTCTCACTGAACAGAAATAAAAACTGCCACTTAGAACAACAACAACAAAAAATTCCACCAACACAGAAACAATCAGAACCTTCACACACGCACACACTTATACCCCAAGAGGCTGAAAGAAAATGATTGATAGATTTGACTACATACAAATTAAAAGTTTCTCCAAGTCAAAATCTACATAAACAAAATTAAGAGCAAATAGCAATCTGACAAAATATTTGCACAAACACGACAGATAATATAGTTCCTCTCTCAAATATAGAATTACTCTGCTTTTCATCCTGTCTCTCCAGCCAGACTGCAGCTCCCTGAGGGCCAAGGGGATGTCTTTGGTTTCACAGGGACTCCGTTCGGGGCTTCGTCCTCCATCCTTTCCAAATTCAACTGGGTTGAGTTGACAAAGGCCAGATTCCAAGTTTATTTCTAGCTCATCCTCAAAGCGCCCCATGCAAAATTGATGTTTAATAAATATTTGTTGAATGGATGACTATGTAGGGAACGAAAAGTCATTTTTTCCCCCGTGAAGTTCCGTTGTTGTATATTGGATTTCTGTAACGGTCAGAGCCACGCGTCTCTCTTGACCTCTCTGCCAGGCCGTCATTGTGCTCTCGCCGTCATGGAGGGTGTTGTTTCTAATCTCTTGGCCACAGGAAATGAGAACACTTCACACGTACCAGACGCTTCGATCAGTGATGGGGATGCATAAACAAACATTATCCGTGGCTCCTTAAATAACTCTCCATCTTGGGAGGGAAGTCAGATGCACCTCAAGCGCGTCCTCACCTTTGGTGGGACTGCACCGGACGGACACGCAGAGGAAGAGGGCACGTCGGAAGGCTGGCTGGCTGGGGCTGGCCCGTGGGAGAGAGCAGAGCTTCGTACCCTCACCAAGCCCCTGGATGGAAAATGCAGGTGTGAGGGGCTGGGCGTGGTGAAAGAATGGTGTACTCAGAGGTGGCCACACAGGCTCAGGGCAATGGTCTGAAGTACAGACAAAGGGAAAAGAAACATAATGTATCGATTGCCTACAACAGCCCAGCATGTTGCCTGGAACTTCCCATGTTATCTGATGATTCTTCCATTGTCTCCTTTGACAAAAGAAGAAACTAAGATGTTAAGCAAAGTGACCGATGTCCTTAGCCAATAACGGAAGGGCTCAGGATTCGACTGTCTGTCCCCAAAGCCCTTATATGCCATTGTTGGTCTTCTTGTGTGTGGGGTGGGGGTCCTTAGAGGCCTCTTCCCAACTCGGCACAGAGGTTCCTTGAAAAGATGTGGATATAAGGACAATTAAAGTTCATTCGAATGTCTTTTGTTCCAATAGGAGGGCCCTAGCTGGGGTGGTGGGGTGCTGGTTGAATGGTACACTTGTAACCATAATTCGCTTTGCAGCTTCACACTCAGACAAACTTCCTCCTGCAGAGAGAAGACCCAAGTCTCAGGTTGCCCCCTCGGGGCAGGTTCAACTTGCGACTGGAAGCTCTTTTCTTGTCAGCACTCAGGGGGGACCTGATGGTTAATGACTCTCTGATCCCACCGTTCTGCTGATTTATTATCACCCTCAATGCAACACAGGGGCTGTTTGTTTGATTTTCCAAAACTGGCTGCATCGTTCCTGCCCAACTTGTTTCAAGTCTCCTGGCTGTCTGGGAGGTGCTGGGGTGAGAGAAGACAAGAGCCGATCAGACAGGCTGGAGTTTTTCTACACAGGTGGCCGCCTTTGAGGAGACACAGAAAGTCTGCGCCACATATTCCTTCTCTCCTCTGGCCCAACACCATGCCGGGGGTCCACTAGGAGCATCAGAGTACTTTCAGAACTGGCAGAGACCATCTAAGCACCAGATGACCCAACTCAGACCCTCGGGGGGACGTGGCTTCCTGAAGTCATCAGACAGGCACAGGCGTCTTTGTCAGCCCTTAAGCCCAATGCCAGGCGCCTACAAGTCACTCACCAAACATTTCTGTATTTATTGATTGAGCCTGAGACATAGCACTTTCAAAAGAACAGAAGTATAGCACCACAGTGGGAAGGGAGGAGTTTTTAGTAGAGAGAACAGTTTAGGAAAGGTCTTAGAGGCAAGAAAATTGAGGGTGTGGTTTAGGAATAGCGAGTGCTGAGCAGGGTTCGGAGTACTCAGTAGGGACGAATGAGAGAGTGGGCCAGAAAGATAGGTTAGGGCCACCTGGTGGGGAGTCCTGAACACCAGAGAGGGGCACTGCACCCTGTCTCCACCCTGTATCCAGTAGCCCCAGGCCATTTGCTCAGGACGGTGTGTATGACTTGACTTGTCTTGGTATGTGCCTCCTCCTTGAATATGGCAGTGTTCATTCATCCATTCATTTAGCAACAGTTTATCGAGTGCCTACAACAGGTCGGCACCGGGCTGGGTCTGGGGATCCGGTAGAGATTGGCACAAGCAACGGCCTTGACCTCTGGAAGCCTACATCCCCACTGCACATCGAAACACAGATTAATGAGCCACAGTGCAATGCCGTGTGCCACCGCTCGAGAAAAGCAGAAGGATGTGACAGTGACCAGCTGATAGGTGCTGTCAACATGATGGGCTGGGAAGGCCTCTCTAAGGAGGTGACAACTGAACTGACACCCAAAAAATGAGATGGAGCTGGCCATGCAGAGAGACAGGGAAAGCCTGGCCCAGCTGGACAAAACCACACATAGAAGACTCTAGAGAGAAAAGAATGAATGAAAGAGATGACTCGGTGTCTCCGTTGTGGTGACAGGAAGCAGGAGGCTCACAGGAAGGAGTCTGGGGCAGTGGACAAACGAAAAACAGGACCGATCGATCCCAGCTACAACGAAAGAATAAAGTCCTTCCAGTATCCACTTTCAGCTCAACGGTTCTCAAACTTGAGTGAGCATCAGACTCATCCGGAGAGTCTGTTACAAAAGCACATTCTTGGACTTCATCCCAAGAGATCTGGAGTATTTTTAAACGAACACCTCCGATGGCTTTGATGCAGGTCAGTGCATTTGGAAAACCACTAAATGAGAGAGACGAGGAGGGGCGTGACAGGTGTGGGTTTGGGGGAGCAGTGAATCAGAGGATGTGAGGTGAACCACCCGTCTCTGCTTCCATCCCTCACCATCACCTGCTTGTACCTGGAACCTTTGTGCCCACGTTGACCATCTGAGTCATAGTGACGGAGAGATCGCTAAAGAACCGAATCCCTAGAATCCCCGGGGACCTCGGGTTGGAGCATTGTTACGGGCTGGAGGAAAAGTATTGCCAAGGGGATCCCAGGAATAGTCATCACCCCGACATTTCCCTCCACCGCATCCTCCCAGATTCAGGTTAGAAGATAATTCCTGGCTTTTCGGGGAAGGTAAGGAGTTCAACCTAATGCATTTGCGACAGGCTTGAGGTCCCACCGGTCCAACCGGATGTCGTTGGCGTGGTGTGGGCCGCCGAGGATCAGGACAGGGAGAGGCGGTGGCAAAACAATGGCCTGTGTCGCTCCAAACCCACCCGAGCAAATCACACGGAAAGCAAGCGCGAGTCATTATGATTTATATAAATATACATTGCAGATTTCATTAAGATTAGGCCAGCTTTGCAGTTATCACTTGCTGGGTTGTTTGCCTGGTCTTTAATCTTCATTTGCAAATGCTGATCAGCCCCATACAGGACGCCTGGTTGCCAGGAGTACACCCAACCTGGCCTTGCTGTGCTCTCTCTAGGACTTCAGCCAAGGCGATGCCTACCTGGAGACACACACTGGAGAACACCTCAAGACAGACTGCTCCTGGTTCCTGAAGGCAAAGGAGACAGACACACCAGGACAAATGCCTTCTCAAGTCAGAGTCCTTCCTAGCTCTCCAGGAAGGAGCAAAGGCCAGTGTCCCCTTTCTAATGCCCATTCAGACAGGGGGACGGACACTCAGAGGGGGTGAATGGGATGATGGTGGTCCCCCATGTCAGTGATTCAACAATACATTTAAATTCAGTGATTAAGCCCAGCCGGTGTGGCTCAGTGGCTTGAGCATCGTCCCATGGACTGAGGGGTCCTGGTTCAATTCCTAGTCAGGGCACATGCCCGGGTTGTGGGTTCGATCCCCAGCAGGGGGCATGCAGGAGGTAGCCAATTGATGTTTCTCTCTCACAACAATGTTTCTATCTCTCTCCCTTCCTTTCTCTAAAAAATCAATAAAAACATATCTTTAAAAATTTAGTGATTAAGCCAACGATGGCAGGCGGTGAGACAGATTCCAGGGGTACAAAGACAAAATGTTAAAATGCCAGAACTCCTTGCCCTAAAGGAATCGCTCTGACTTAGAGACTGGTCCATAACCCTGACCTCGGGCTGGGGCGGGGCGGTGAAGACCCCAAGATGAGGCTGCTCGTGGCACAGGGATTTCAGGTTTCATCAAGCAAGCTGTAGATGTTTAAGCCTTGGGGAAACTCCATGTTCTATTTTTCCAAATGAGGTCTTAGTCAGAGCTCACACAATTGCTAGAGTAATCTTTCTGAAATGTCAATCTGACCATGTCACTCCTTGATTTAGGGCAAGGGACTGCAAACTGCTTCTCTGAAGGGCGAGAGAGCATATATTTTAGATCTTGCAAGTCAGTCTCCACTGAAACTACTCAGCCCTACTCTTGCCGAGCTCACGAAGCCAGACCAGCAACAGATGCCCATCTCCTCAGCGTGAGACCCAGGCCCTCGCAGTCTGACCCCAGCCCTCAGTGGGCCACTCTGCGCCTCCCCCCGGCCACGTCCCCGGCTCCAGCCTTCCACAATGCTGTCCTCATACATGTCCTCCTGATCTGAAGTGCCTTTCCTTGAAATCATCTGTGTGGTTCCTCTTTGTTCTTCATGTTCTAGCACAAATGGCCCCCGGCTGTGGCTGAATGTTGGTGTCCCCTTCAAATTCAAATGATGAGATCCTCATGTACAGGTGATGGTGTTTGGAGGTGGGGCCTCAGGGAGGGGCTTGGGCCATGAGGGCAGACCTCTAATGAATGAGATGAATGCCTTTATAAACAATGCCCCAGAGACCCCCCTTGCACCCCTCACCACTGAGGGTACAATGAGAAGTCTGCAACCCGAGAGGCGGCCCTCACCCCACCATGCTGGCACCCTGAACCCGAATCTCCAGCCCCCAGAGCGAGAGAAATAACTTCCTGTTGTTTATCAGCACCACGCTATGGTACCCCACTCTAAGACACCCCTCATCTCATTTTTTTTTTTTTTTGGAACACCTGATTGTTTTAAAACAGTGATTACTTCTGTGCTCATCAGTTGCAGCGGAGTCTGAGTTCTTCAAAAGTAGAGACCATACCTTTCATCCTCTGGACCCCAGCTCCCAAGACTAAGGGATGTTCATGGACGAAACATACCCCAAGATGCAGGAGGCAGGCGACTGTGTCTGCAGGACCGGCAGCGTTACGGTGCGTCGTAAGGAGGAGTCGCCCTCTTAGGAAAACCCACAACCCCTCGTGTTTGCCCTGGTGTAGAGGCAGCTCTACCCATCACCTCGCGTGTCCTGCAGCTCTGAGAGTCAGCCGTCCGATGACCTGTCACTGCGGCCCCTGCCGCCCGCTCTGTCTTCACGTCAGGGCTGTGACTCTGCTGTCCCACCGCCCAGCCTGCAGCACCCTCTCCGGGGAGCCGTCCTCTCTCCAGATCCTCCTCCTCCTCTTTCCCCCCCATCGCCTCTTCCTTATTTTCCTTCACCGCCCTCGGCCCCCACGGTGGGTTCAGAATGGCGGAGAGCCACTCAGAGCTTTCCATTTGATCACTGGAAGTTTGGCTTAAAACCGCTTTTCAACGTGTATTTTTTAGAGTCTCTCATGTGTTTAGGATACAACAGTAAACCAGGTTGAAGCCGTCCAGCCTCTCGAGAAGCTCACAGTGTATCGGGAGAGAAAGCAGAGACCTGGTGTCACAGGTGACGGCAGGGGTCGTGGAAGGAGGAGCTTCTAAACCGCACCCGGGTGGTGGGAGGTAGAGAGTGAGGTCCGTCTTCCTTCATCCGTGATATCCGAGACAAAGGGAAGCAGACAGACTCAGTAGGACTTAGGCAGGTGAGCAAAGAAAGGCCTGAGAGTAAGAAAGAGCCTGAATTCAGGGAACGGAGAGTAATTCCCTCTCGGGAAAAGCAATCGCAAGTTCCGAGTGCGTGGCAACTTTGATCCGAGCTGACATACCCTTCCCAGGGTCAAAGCTGGTGGGTGGGGGCCCAGCAGACATCTCAGGGAGGGACAACACTCGGAGTCTCTCAGGTGGAAGCATATAATGCCAACGAGCCTGGGTGAGGAGCGGCTGGGCTACGACCCAGGTCCTGAGCAGAGAGCCAGCGGTTTGTGCAGCCAACACTGTCATGTGGAGCAGGTGCAATGGGGCGACAGACGGGCGTGGACGGCATCTGCTCAGAAACCCATCAGGCAGGCAGCAGGGGAGGGGGGAGCTCAGAATCAAGTTCTCAGAGCAGCAGGGACCTGAAGGGCCATCCAGAAAGTAAGACAGAGTGAGGAAAATAGAGAAAAGGAACGACCCCAGCTGTGGGGGCCAGGGTGGCCAGTCTAAGTCCAGACGCCACTCACTGGTGCATTGGAACACATCGCTGTCCTATCCTGCCCGCCAGGGACCTCTGGTTCTTGGGGTCAGGGTCGCTCTGCACCTTCTCGGGCGTTGTCTGGGTCCGTCGTCAAATGGCCCTGAAGTCGAGGGACCCACCGGCCCCAAGCACCCTGCAGGCAAGGGTTCACTGGGCTGATTTCGCCGGTGACATGCCTTTCCTTGCCTCCAGCATGTGGCCACTATTTAATCCTTCGAATTGTAACAGGAAAAAAACACCCATCCACCCCTGTCAGCTTCTTTTCAGAGAGATTCCTTTCAGCTTCTTCTTTAACCTTCAATATTCTCTCCGTGCACACCTGGGACGGTCTCCTTCTCCGCCTTCTGGGCTCGGAGTTAGAGTTCAGCCCTTAATTGGGCCTCCCCACACCAGGAGCGACAACAAAGTCTCCGCCAGAGTGGATTTGCATATTCAGCAGCGGCTCCTTTGCTCCTCCCCACTCAGCACAGAGGGGCTGCAGCGCCTGGCCTCCCAGCCGCCTCCCAGTGGTCTGTGGCCAGGAGGTGGAGAGATAACACTGCTTTGTTGGGGACCCAAGGGACACTGAGCTGTGCCTGCCTGAGTCTTATCAAACGAAAAACAGTTACAGCACTTTTTATTTCAATAAGTCATTCAGGGGGAAAAAAATGTGTAAGTAAGAATATGAAATTAAATTTGCCAAATATGCTGAGAGTCGGTCCTTGGAGAAACTTTATCTCTACTGCATAGTCCAACGCGTCAACTTTGGGGGCGCCGGGCAATTACCGCGTGGCAGAGATGGAATTTGTTTTCGCGTGGACGGTATTACCTGGCACTAGAACAGGGAACCTCAGTCCATACCTTAACAAACACCATTCCGAAGCGTGAGGAGGGGCTTCTGGGGGCTCTTTATGGATGTCACCGACAGAACTGGTCCCAACTGAGGGGACCTGGGGAGCAGCCTCAGGTCAGGGCACGGAGAGAGGGGGCGTGCCCCCGCCCCTCGGACAGGCTGGCATTTCTCACAGCCTGGGCTGGAGAGCTGGTGGAGGAAACGTAACCGTGTTGTCCTGGCATACCCGTGAAGACCATAGGCCAGTTTTGTTTTCTCAAAAATGAATGTTAGTCATTTTAGGGAATCACTTGCATTCTCTTGTACGTATAAACACATACATGCTCACTCACCCAAACCTGTGATTCCACGTGGAAGAATGACAGGCCAAGGTCAGACACTGCCGCGGGAGAATAGCCTGGATGTGCAAATACGTGGCCCTGGAGGGAGGAGGTAAGACAGAGGGCGGGGCCGCCGCTCCCTCACCGCCTTAGTTCACTGGGCCAGATGCCAGGTACTGGGTGTTGGGAGAATGAAAGTAGGCACCGCTCCATTTGCCAGAACTATGCCTTGGATCGATGCTTCATTCCAGATGTCCACACGGTCATTTAGGTCCGGTTTTACCACTGGGTCCCATAGGCTACTCATTCTCTTTTCTTTTTAAACTTATTTTTATTTATCGCTGAATGTATTACAGATGTCCCCCGTGCCTTTTTCCCCACATGACACCTCCTCCCCGCTCCAGCCCCCTCCTGCTTTCCCCACTCCATTGTCTGTGCCCATTGGTTATGTGGATATGCACAGAAGTTCTTTGGTTTAGCTCTTCCTGCCCCACCTCCCCCTTCCCTTTGAGGTTCCTCAAACTAAGAACGAATTTGTACTGCTTATTCCCTTCACCTTTCTCACCCATCCTCCCAACCCCCTCCCATCTGGCAACCAACAAACAGTTCTCTGTATCTAGGAGTCTGTTTCTGCTCTGCTTGCTCATTTTGCTTGTAGACTCAATTGTTGATAGATACGTATTTATTGCCATTTCATTGTTCATATTCGCCTTCTTCTCCTGCTTCTCCTTCTCCTGCTTCCCCTTCTCCTTCTTCTCCTTCTCCTACTTCTTCTTCAAGAAGACCTGTCAACATTTTATATAATACTGATTTGGTGGTGAATAACTCCTTTAGCTTCTTCTTGTCTGGGAAACTCTCTATATGTCCATCCATTCTAAATGATAGCTTTGCAGGATAGAGTAATCTTGGCTGTAGGTCCTTACTTTTCATCACCTTGAATATCTCTTGTCACTCCTTTCTGGCATGGATGGGCTGGTCTCACCCACATGTGGTGGATAAAGATCAGGAGGACACCTCAGCTGGGAAGGTCCTCTCTGAGGACTGAGGCGTCCCCATCCCACACCAGGTGCCCCGCTCAGGTTCCAGTGCCAGGAAGGGAATCCCCATAATCTCTGGCTGTAAAACACCTGGGGTTGAGGCTGAGGGAGGCCGAGGCCTCCACCACACGTGGGTGTGGGACCAGCCCATCGCACCTCCGCCCCTCCTACCAGCCTTGATGTGGCTGCTTATTTAATTTCATAGTTGTAGGACTTCCATTCATCTCAATTTCAGGTGGTTCTGAATGGTGGTTGTTCTGTAGTTTAGCTGTAATTTTGATGTGGTTGTGGGAGGAGGTGATACTGTGTTTACCCTCGCCAACATCTGGACCAGAAGTCAGGCTATTAGTTTCCTATTTTATTTTGTTTTAATTTATCTTTATTGTTGAGAGTACTGTAGATGTCCTCCTTTTCCCTCCACTGTCCCCCTCTACCCAGTACCCACCCCACCCTTGTTTTCTATTTTCTAATGGTAATCAGGGATTCACTACCTTCAACCCAGCCAGGTCATACAACCCATCTCAGAATCCCATCCTTGGGAGTCTGGTGCCTATAACTATTTTACGTACCAAATACTGTATCCATCTGGGTGCAGTGATGGATGACACAGCTCCGGTCACAGTTTCTAGAGATGTAATACAGGGAATTACTGGAGGGTAGAGGAGCAGGCTGAGGGATTGGCTTCTGGATCACACTGTGGAGGAACTACCAGGGGAACCACCACCTCTATCACGAGAAGGATCCTGCAGAGCAGGAAGGTACTGTAAGGACTCTTGTTCCAAGGTCATTTTGAGGCTACAAGGTCAATACTAGCAACAGAAAGCCTCCTATGTGTTAACTTTTCCTGTCTAACTTAGGTCTAATTGCCCAGTATGTCTGAATACCAAACCCAAATTGCATCCAAAAGTCTTAGCTGCAAGGGAGTCTAGGAAATGTCAGTTTTAGTTTTACAATCTCTGCAGCACAGAAGAAATAATACTTGAAAGAGGTGGCCAGCAAATGTGGAGGAGGAACCCACAGTATTTACTTCCTCACCACCATGAATTTCATGCAAGTTCCCAAAGGATGAGTCAACTGTCCAAGCATTTGTTGAGGTCTTTTTGTGCACAAAGCACCTTGGAGGGTACAGAGATGTATGAGGTGTGTCTATAGTAATTTGTTCACTGATTTTACAATCTACCTGGATTAATGAACTGGAAAGAATGTTGCCCTTTAAAGGAGAATCCTGTGCTAATCTTACATATACAGTCTTGCCTCAGAACTTTTCTGGACCTCCTGTGAGGAATGGCCTGTACTTCAGAAGCACACACTCAGATGTGCACCTCGAAATCAGTCTCATAATTTTTTTTTTCTTTATTGATTTTTAGAGAGAGAGGAAGGAAAAGGGAGAAAGAGAAACATCAACGAGACAGAACATTAACTGGCCACCTCCTGCATGCCCCCACTGGGAATTTTACCCATAGCCTGGGCATGTGCCCTTATCTGGAATCGAACTGATGACCTCTTAGTGCATGGGTCAACCACTGAGCCACACCGGCCAGCCCAGTCTCATAATTTTAAAGTCATAATGCCAGGCACTGTGCTATGTTCTTCACACACAGTATCTTATTTCAATTACACAACACATTGTACTGTGAAGTAGGTAATGTTACCATTTCCATTTTACTACAAGAAATAGACACTCAGAAAAGTGAAGTGCCTTCCTCAAAGCCACCATTTTCTAAGTGTCAGGTAGGATACAGGAACCGAGGACTTCGTGGCTTCAAAGACCATTCTCCTCCTGTAACGTTACATTTCCTTCCTTGACAAAGAGATGGAGTTGCCCCCCTTGCTCCATATCCAGCATATCTCCCAGGCGTGGATCCCAGCGACTTTCAGCTCTTCCCAAACAGGGTACCCTCTCTTCATGCACAGAGAGCCTTTGACTTGATGACTGTTACTGAAGAAATTCAGGTGGATGTAGCTGGGATCTGCAGCCAGTCCTGGGGTGCAGGGCAGGAAGTTCCAAATCATGGCTTTATGACTTCCACGTGCCCAAAACTTCCCCAGGAGAAAGGGGTAACAATCAGCTATGGACGATCATCTTAGGATGTATCAATAATTATCAAGATGTATAAGATGAAGTGTGCTTATTTAAATTTTAGACATGTGACCTCATTAGCACACCTCAGTAATATTTGATCATTGTTCTCATGCTACAGAAATGCATTCCCTCCTTCCCTCTCTTCCTTCCTGGTACAATATCATATTGATGTTGAATACTCTAGCTCCGTTCACTCCTGGCTCAGCCACTTACTGTAGTGGGGATTTGAACTAGTTACTTATTCCCTCTTAAGCCTTACCCCTCTCTTCAGTAAGATGGTGATAAACATAGAATTTTCCTTATAAAGTTATTTATAAGGAACAGGTTAAATCTGATCATCCATGACAGCACTGGGAGACTCTCGGGCGAATAGTAAACACTGAATGCATGTGAAATACTCGTTATTACTCATACACAAAACTCAGCGCTGGGTGCCCTGAAAGTTGTCACCTTTGCTAATTCAACAAACACTTACAGAGTGCAGGAAATGAGGGAGTCCGATAGGGTCTCAGCCCGAGGTGCTCGCTGCGCGGTGGAAGAGGCGGATCGATACACGGATCAGTGGAGGTGAGAGTCTGACGTTCATCCACCGCGTGGCCTCTCCTGGCTCCAGGGCGGGTGGCGGAGTGAGGCGTGAGTTCCGCTGGGCTCCGCCGTCTTCGGAAGGATGATGCTGGAGACCAGTCTGGAAAGATTGCTGCCCGAGGGTGGAGAGAGGGAATTCCAGGAGGAAGAAAAGCAGGAACGAGAGCAAGCGGACCGAAGGAACAGTGGTAGGCAATGGGGCACAGTCAAGCATGGGGAGCAGGACTGAGGGTCCGGGGGGAAATCCCCACGAGCAGTCACACAGAGCAGCTGACATGCTGGAAACCACGTCAGCCCGGCGCCCCGCGCGGCGCAGCCCTGCGCAGGGTCACACGCAAAGGAAGTCTAATTGCACGAGGTAATTACTGGCGAGCAAATCGTTCCCAGCTCTTCCCTTCACCATGGCCGAGGGTAGGAAACAGCTGACGCCAACAACCCCTAATACTCCTGTTGAGCTTTGTGTCCCACTCCCCAAAGTCTCACGCCCAGAGGCTTCTGCCCCTCCCTCGCTGTCTCCCCAGACCCCGCCTTCGGTTCCCTCACTGCCAAGCCTCCACCCCGGCGCAGGCGCACCTGCCCCCCGCTCTGCCCCCCGCTCTGCTCCCCGGCTGGCCGGACCACGCGGGGCGCGTGGGATGCTCCAGCCGCGCTCCCGGCAGCGTGGCACAGGCACTGCGAGCTCACGTGACTCCAGGGGAAAGGCGTTGCCTCCAGCTCGGTGGCTCATGGAAAGAAGGTTTGGGCAGCAGACGGTCCGTGAGTTGGGATTATGCTGTTTGAGAGGATTTGAACAGATGGGAAGGAGGAAGAGGCCATCTTGGGGGGTAACAGTAGAGGGTGGCAGACCCAACATCGGCGCCTCATCCCCAGGCACTGGGAGTGGCTGTGCTCACTCGGCGGCCTGCGGGCAGCTCTCCGGGGAACCAGGTGTCTGCAGGCGGAAGGGACCGCAGGTCTGTTCTGTTACCTCGCCCACCGGCTTTGGAGATGAAACCAAGGCCCGAGAAAAAAAAGGATAAACAGATTCTTGTTTAAAATTTGAGTGTCACTTCTCTGACCAGACTTATAGCACAGATTCCTCACCCCCAGGAAACTGACGTTGCTGGTCATGAGTGTGAATGTATAGCCACAAACATGTGCGCAGTAGGCAGGAGTGCACGGGTGTCCTCCAAAGGGACCCTCCCTGGGGTAGGTGCTCCAGACTCACTTTACCAAGGATGGAGTCGGGGGGGAGGCGGCGGGGAATGCGAGTTTCCAGGGACCATTCTAGTTCTACCTGGGCTCTGCCACTCACACGTACTGCGGTGCTGGTGGAGGTGAGCCCCTCCGAGCCTCAGTTCCCCAATCTGTAAAATGGGATCGCAGTGGCACCTTGCCACGGGTGTGGCCGCAGGGCCTGAGTCAGCTGACGTGCTCAAAGCCCCGAGGAGAGGGACCGGCTCCAGTCCATGCTCAGCTGGTGGAGCTCATCGTATTACTTCTGTTGAACAAACAATGCGGGCGCCTTGCAGCGAAGACATTCTAATATGCTCCGTGTCCACTTCCATTTCATTATTGCGCTTCTCCTGTCTTCTGGGCCGTGGTCAGTATTTACAGGCGAAGGGTTCTGTTGGCAGCATCAGCATTGATTGAGGGGCCCCTGGGGCCTTTCGGCCAGCCCTTCCTCAAGATGGCCAGGCCACACAGCCCTCGGGGGACTGCAGGGCCCTGCCAAGGACGCCTGGCACGGAGCGTGTGGGCAGCAGGCCTGGCACAGCCCCCGTCCTGGCTGGGCGAGGTGAGCCGGCAGATGTTGGCTCCCGCGCAGACGCTGCCGGGAGAGACGCGGCCGCGGGCGTTGGGCTTTGTTCACTGCCCTGCCTCTTGGCACAGCCCTCTCACGCGGCCTGGAATGCTCTTGCCGTTGGAAAGGACCCTTACTGCCTCTCATTTTGTGGCAATTTCTTTCCCGGGGACAAAGCCTAGCTCAGTGACGAGAGATTTGGTTTTTAGTAAAAGGCTCCTGTGCTGTGCCCAGTTTTCCAGCTGGGCTGCGCTCTCGCCGAGAAGGGAAATGAACTTGGCCAAGTTCACCTGCAGAGCCCATGAGCTCATTGGGGCTGTACCTTACATTCGAACACCGGCTTCCTCCATGAAACCTCTCTTAAGGGCACAGCACCCTGCTGGTTTTGTCCATTCCTGGCCACAGAGCTCAAAAACACACGCGCATGCGGTCCTCTGCAGTGTTTGCTGTGCTGTGTCTCCCTCCAATCCAAGCATCGCCGGGTTTCGCCGCGGGGAGGGCTAGCCGTCGCTATCACAAGTCTCGATTCTGAATACTGCTTTAGTCGCAACATCGTTTTGTGACCTCGGGCGAGAGATTTCCCTTCTTGGGGCTCCTGGTGTGTAAAATGTGGGTGGTGCAGCCTCCCCCTTCCTGTTGCAGAGGTACAAGTGTGAACTTATGAAACTTACTTGCGACTGTGCCCCCAGCAGCATAGGAAGTTCTTACAGCGTGTTCTTGCTACTCTTCCATGTAACTAGTTGCAGAATAAATGAACACACATCTCTTTAAATAGTGCAGTTAATGTCTCATGCCTCCCTTGTGTCCAGATGACCAGGAGGCCCAGAGTGTCCTACGAGGGCCTCTCCATGCCCCTGAATGGCCCACGGTCGCTTAATCAGCCCAAAGGAAGGAGCACCGCTAACTGCTCCAGAGATCTGGGGAGCCCTGTCAGTGCCCCACTTTCCAGCCACCAGCGAGCCTGTGATGGCTGCGGTGGAGCCAATGCCGGTCCGGCTGTGGTTTTCCCAGGATGTGTGTGTGTGGGTGGGGGGGAGGGTAGGCAGTCTCCTCCCCAGTGGAGGGCAGACCTGAGGTCCAGGAGGCCACTCTGGGCCCAGCCTTCAGCCACGATACCAGTGAACTGCAGGTCCTGGCACCAGTCCTGTGTGGGCTGTAGCTGGTTAGCTCAATGTGTCGGTGCCCGGGGGCGGTGAGGGGACCATAGGGTCAGCTTGAGCCCAGAACACTGCCGTGGGGAGGGCGCAGACTCGAAGCTGGATGGCCCGTGGTCTGATGTGGGTCTCCCTGTGCACCGTGGGACAATCTCCTAGACCGCTCTGTGCCTGCATCCCCGCATCTGAACAGAGAGGGCCTGTGAGTCCTTTCTAAGCTGGTCAGGCGGAGTAAATGGGTCAACACACACAAAGCGCCAAGATGGTGCTTGGCGTGGACAAAGGCGCCATCGAGGTGAGCTTTACGGAGAGGAGTCCCGGGCTGGCTGGTCCGGACGGGCATGCGCGCAGCCGGTTCACTCAGCCCAGCTGGGCCTTCCCTGGAAACGCAGAGGATGGAAGTCCAGCCGTCGCCTGAGTCATGAGCGCGGGCGTCCTGTCCCAGCCTGCCCCCGATGAACTCTGCGTATTGGCGAGGAACTCGGTGTCCTCATGCCCCCGTCTTATCACCTACAAAACAGGAGAGCAGGGTCAGATCATCTCTCAAATCTATTCGTCCACAGGTAGACGTCTCTGTTGTCTTATACACTTTGCTGAGTACAGCTCAATGATCCTTTAAATCCATAACGTCGTTTTACTGTTCAGATATAACTACAATTACTTCACGGGGTCGTATCAAATGGGAATATGCAAAAGTCTCCTTCGCTGTGTTCAACAGCCCTGTGAGAGAATGACGTGGACGGGAACTAACATTGTTCAGTGCTTACCGTGTGCCAGTCTCTGCTAAGTACAGTGTTCTTCATCTCATCACCCCTGGCTTTCAGCTGGGTCTTAGCGTGACTCCCGCTGTTCGGGTGAGGGAGCCGAGGCTCAGGGTGTAAGGAGCATGCTTGGTGCTACAAGCGGAGGAGCTGGGGTTCAAGGATGGGCCCGTTTGACCCATCGAACACGACTGAACCCGCCTTACCGAGAGAGATGCTGAGACTCAGCAAACCACGTGTCCAAGTTCACTTAAAGTTAGCGGCACAGCCAAGACCAGAATCCAGGCTTTCTCTCCTGTCTGGAGTCTGGAGGCGCCGCACCCCGCAGCCTCTCAGACCTGCTGGCTGTGCAGGCAATGAATACAGATGAGGGCCGGTTTGCATTCATTCCCAGCTAACCTGCGGGTTACCTGCTCTCTGCTGCACACTTCTAACAGTCACCACCCTGCACATCTACCTTCCGGGATTCAGGGAACTGTCCCCTCTCTGCCTCTCTCCCTGGGCCTGGAAACTAAGTCACTGTCCTGCCTATAGCATTTCACAACCCAACTCCGGTGAGGGCCACTGTGCGCACAGGTAGGACACTGGCAGATGTCATTGCTTTACCCAGCAGGGAAACCAGAGACAGAGGCCCCTAAGTGCACATAACATGGACACCCCAGATGAAACAAACCCTGATAAATCCCAGGGCTGGCAGCAGTTATGCAAGGCTTGGAGGGAATCCTCTAAGCTAATTCAATGTGGAATAATCCAGACAGTGAGGGGTACCCCATAGGGCTCGGGGGAGGCACAGTGTTCCTTCTGTGTAATGGATCTGCGTGCACAGAGAGACTGTGATTTTGGTACCAAGTCTCAGGCAGTACCCTTGAAGGTGAAATCCAAGCAGGAAGCTCTGCTCTGTACGAACGGTGTCCATGGCCCTTGACCTGTGGAGAGGGCCAGGACACAAGTCCAGGAGACACCAGTGAAGTTTCATAGGGTGGGTCTGGGCCCATAGAGCCACATCTCATTATGCAAGGTCCATCATCTGCTAACGTAATTAATGTGATGTTTTGAGATATTAACGTAAATGGGATGATGATGTGTCTCCACAGCTAGGAAATGCAGAGAAGCTACCACAGGGAGCTCACTTACATTTATTTTTATTTCATGAGAACTGAGAACTGTGGAACAGACATGATTTCCATAACCACACTGGCTTCTTGAAAGCTCAGAGGAAGATTTTTGATCAACTCCAATATTCATTGAAAAATGTTTACTGAGTACTTACTTTCTATGTCTGTTTCCTGGCTGCCCTGTTCTTTTCCTTTTTTGAAAAAAAAAAAATTGTTTCTAATTTATGCTCTCTTGTCTTTTTTATGTTCGCTTGTAAAATGCCCAAAATTCTTCCTGAAACAAGGCAGGGTATAATTAAACTGTGTGATACAACTGTCGGAGGGAGCTGACAGCATCTTGAGATGCATTAATCATCATTTCTTACATTCACAGAGTTTTACAACTCACAGAGAACTTTTATATCCATTATTCCATCTGATTTGCATAGCAACACTGTGAAGGAAGCAGAGAGTATTTCCCCATTTTATAAAAAACGAAAGCTGAGGCTCAGTATGGTTAAGAGATTTGCTTAGAGTGGGTAGGTCCTGGGTTTGAATCTGTTACAATTACACTCATTTTCCTTCCATCACATACAGCTGAATCGTATGTATCGAACATACCATTCTCATTGTACCTGAGGAGATCAGACCCCATCTGGAATGTGGTTTAATCCTGTTAGCCTTGTTGTCTTACCAACATGATGAAGAGTCTGGATGCCATGTCATGGGGAGAATTATCCATGGCCTAGGAATAATAGCCTGAAGGATCCATTCCAACGTTGGCATGTTAGCTGACTAAGTGTTGCACCGTGTCAGGGGGCACCCATTCTTCAATGCTTCAGTGGAACAAATTGGGTCAGTGGACAGATGACAGAAAAATCCCATAAGACTGCACCTGCCTGTCGATAGATAACCTCTTCAACATCCATATCACCTGTGTCGGTGAGAAGAATTTTGGCTTTAACAAATAGAAGTCCCCGCTCAAACAGGATTAAAGAATGGGATATTCTCACCCAACATAGCTGAACATCAGGAGCTGGGGTGCAGAGGGGTCCAGACGGAACTAGTTGGAGCTCAACAATGGCATGGATGACCGCGACCCTTCCTTCCCAGTCTGCTGCCAGGAGCAATAGCTTCGTTCGAAGTCTGACCAGCATTCTCATCACAAACAGCTGCTCGTGGCCATCAGGACTCCACGCCTGACTGTTCATCTCCACCAAGGAGGGAGGAAAACCTCTTCTCCAATCACAGAATATAATTGTGCCTCTCTATCTGCTTGTTTCAACTAAGTTATGACCCAACCCCAGGCCAGTAACAGTCACCAGGGGAGTTCCATGCACTGACTATGCGGCTAATCAGGAGTTCAACGTGGAATTTCCCCGGGGCCGGAGTGGCTTCCCCTGAGTCACGGGGACTGTGGGTTGATGAGCAGATGCACAGATGGAATCTGGGATCTGCTGGAGGAGTGGGAGCATTGTAGGGCAGCCAACAGTGTTCACCCCAGTCCCCTTCCCACATCATACCAGCCTTGGAGCCCTCGACCTAGACTCAGTGAGTCATGCTCATCATCCTGGCCCCACAGACTGTGAGCTTTGACTCCCGTCCCGTCAGAGCAAGCCTCAGGACTTCTGCATGGCTGGGTGGAATGAAAGCTCTTTGCCTCGTCCTCGGGGTGTGAGGCCGGAAGGCCCTGGCACTACTCTTGCCATGTTTAATTACTACAAAGGAACAGCAGCCTAAGGAGGGTGTGACCCCTGGAGGAGGTCAGGGCACAGACGACTGCCAGGAGATGGGCCAGAACCCCGAGAACACTAGGGATCTGTGACCAAGCAGTACCCGGAACTCACCCTGACGCTGAACTTCTCAGTAACTGAGCTGATCAAGTCTCATTATTTTAAAATACAGCTCCGGCTGTGCTCTCTGTTTCTTGCAACATGAAGAAGCCTCGTGGACGCACCAGAATCCAGTTCGCACCATTGAGAATGTTTCTGATCATCAGAACTGGCTCCGAAATGAAACAGGCCGCCCCCCTGTTCTCGTCTGTCTTAGTCCCTGGAGGTGTTCATGCAGAGACTGGCCAGCAGCCCATCCACGGTGCTGTAAAAAGGACTTCTACATGGTCGGAGGGTGAAAAACCACCTTCTAGGAACACTTGTAGTTCCGATATGCTAAGAATGCCCCTATTAAACTGAGAGTTAAGTAGCAAGTGCACTGGAACATGTCTGGGAGAATCCAAATCAAAGCCAGAGGTACTTGGATGAAACAGGAGGGTCTTTCCCTCTGAAGCAGAGCTAGAGGAGCAGCACAATGCCTGCATTTGTTCTTTGATGCATGCACTTCTTCTTTGATGCATGCACTTGTTCTTTGATGCATGCATTTCTTCTTTGATGCATGCACTTCTTCTTTGATGCATGCATTTGTTCTTTGATGCATGCATTTGTTCTTTGATGCATGCACTTCTTCTTTGATGTATGCACTTCTTCTCTGAGCCACTTATTTATTCAGCAGATGTGCTTTGATGTTCAGACATGTGCTAGGCACTAAAGATGTAGAAATAAACAATAGCCAAGAGCCTGTTTTCATGACGTCTACGTTCTAGTGGTCATGCTCTGGTAAAAGACATGGGCTTTGGATTCTGAATGGCAGTCATGGTCTCTACTAGACATGTGACCTTGGGCTGTCTTCTCTGATCTCCAATGTTTTCATTGGTTAAATGGCAGCTATAACATCTACCTCATGCAGTAGCAGAAAGGTTAAATGAAATAATAATGCCTCTATATAAAATACCTAATAAAGGCCAGGAACAAAGTTAACAAATGGTATTTCCCTTGCACACTTAGAGCACCCATAGCCTTGGGTTGAAGGGAATACTCCAACACTACACCTTCTGCATGACCTCTGTGAAGCTCACACATGGTAGAAAGTAGAAGGTCATGCAGAATTCGGGAAGAAATCGATCTAAAGGGGATCCAATCAACACAAGTTGAATGAGAGAGGCGCAAAGTACCTAAATTCATTCTTTCAACAACAATGTATGGAGCATCTCGCCACTGAATTAGCAGTTCTTCTAGACGCTTGGGATGTAGCAGGGACCAAAATGGAAAAGTTCCTTCCCTCATTGGACTTGCAGTCTAATGGGGGTACAAACACAAGAAAAGAGGATAGGGCAATCGTCATAGTGCTGCATGTCACTAAACGCTAAATAAACGGTGCTAACCACATGCACTAAGGAGAGGCAGTAGAGGGACCCAAGGGTTTGGGCAGTCAGAGAATCCTTTAGGGGGAACACAAGCAAGCAGGGCTAAAGAAGAACATGCCAAAGCCCTGGGGTGCTCCTGGGTAAAAGCGAGACTGCAATGATGACATGTGGAGTTGGCATCTTTATTTGACAACCCTGCAAAGTGATGGCACGCCAGGGGGCTGTCGACGAAGCAGTGCACGGAAGTGTGGAGTAGGGTCATTTTATAATTGAATAGAAGCATTCAGCTGAGTTCAAATCCTGGCTTTACTACTTAGTAGGTCACTTTGAGCAATCTGTAACCTAGGTCATAGAGTTGAGATGAGGATTACTTGAGAGAAATCCTGTAAAGTACTTGACATACAGTAAGCTTGAAATAAATGATTGTTACCATTATTACCAACATTATATTAAGGCACATTAACCAAGTACATTCGTTTTCTATGGCTTCTATAACAAATTATCAAAAACTTAGCAACTTACAATGTTACCCATTTATTAACTCACAGTCCTGAGCTTCAGAAAGCTGTGTGTGCTTAGCTGGGCCCTGCTCAGGATACTGCAAGGCTGAAATCCAGGTGCCCGCTGGGCTGAGCTCTTACCTCGAGCCTCTGGGAAAAAATCCACTCCCATGCTCGTCGAGATTAGAAGAATTCAGTTCCTTGTGGTTGTAGGACTGAGATCCCCATTGCTTTGCTGCCAAGGCCACCCTCTGCTCCTGAGGCTGTCCACATGCCTTCCCAAAGAGCCCTCCATTTCCCAAACAGCCGTGTTGCATCTAGTCCTTCCCACACTTCAGATCTCTCTGATTTTCTCTTATGTCACCAGCCAGAGAAAACTCTCTGCTCTTAAAAGTCTCCTGTGATTACACTAGCCCCACCTGAACAATATTTCTATCTCAGTCCACTGATTAGCAACCTTAATTGCACCTGCAAAATTCTTTTTGTCTTGTAACCTCACATAGCGTGATATCTCATCATATTCACAAGGGAGGGAATCATACATGGGGGCAATCATTGGGAATCATCTTAGCATTCTGCCCGCCATACCAAGTACAGTGATACCTCGGTTCTCGAACGCCTCGGTTTTCGACCAAATCGGTATTCGACCAGGAGATTCGAGAAACTTTTGTCTCGGAATCCGAACAAATATTTGGAACTCGAACTTCCGAGATGAGCCGAGTTGAGCCGAATGGCGTTCATTCGGCCCAGCGCGCCTTGCTTGCGTCATCAGTGTGAGTGCAGAGAGAGAGTCACGCTTTGTGGAGTCACGCTTTCCTATTGGGTTTCATTGCTTCGGTTCTCGACCGTCCTCCTGGAACGAATTATGTTCGAGAACCGAGGTATCACTGTAAAGATTTCTCAAGGACCTAATTTGTGTGCCTGCAGAATGTGTTGGGGAAAAGAATCCAACTGGAAAGTAGGACAGCTAGGATCTGGGTGCCCATGTTGAAGTCATATGCAATTAGTACCCAGCTTTCTCAAACATCTCTCTGGACGGCTGCCCTGATCCAGAACTTGAGCAGCCTGTACTATTCCAAGTCAGTGATATGGGCCCAATGATCAATTTGTTGAGACTAATTTGAGTTCCTAGTATATCACCAATATATTTGTTATGCTTCACATGTTAATTTTAGACATGATGAATGTACCTCTTTGTCATCATCCTAGTCATTGAGGAAAAGATTAAGTAGAACAGAGATACAGAGGGATCTGGTCATCTAGCCCCAGATGACTTCCTCCAGGTTCACGGGACCTGTTAATCAGCATCCTTAGGTTATAGTTATACAACTCCATCATTGTCCTGTTCGTTTTGCTAGCATCAGAACCCATGCTCTGCATCACTCCTTGGATATCCTGAGTAATGCCATCAATTTCTTGACAAAGTCTGGTTATCCCCTTTCCAACGAAGGTCCCTCATCCCTGCTCCCCCGTCTTGTCTCCATGTGCCTCAGCATTAGACATCAGCAGCCTTGGGCTGGACATTGGCAAGTGTCAGCAGCACTGATGGTGTCTTGGTGGCGCCTGATCACAGATTGTTGGAGCAGGACAGGAGGTAAATTGTAAAATATCAGCTGGGATTAGAGGACCAGCTAGAGCCCACGTCATATGCACTGGGGTCCAAGGGCTTATTTGTCAAGAATATAAAAAGCACTGTGTTTTCTCATTGCAATAGAGGATGAGACCAGAGAAATATTAGTTTCTGTCTTTGTTATTGGGGGTCAGTGTTGAATGCTGGTTGGATTACAGAGACCCAAGAAATCCTGGAAACACAGCATATAGGGGTAACAATGTGTGTCCCACAAAGAAGTTATCTGAGGATAAAATAAGATTATGTGTTTAAGGTTCAGACACAATTCATGGACCATGATATCAGTAACTTTCTTAGGCCAGGAGGCACGCTCATTTTCATGTTAACACGGTGAATACAATTTTTAATCTTTGAAAAATAACTTTTTTCTCATTTTTAGCTTCTAACATTCTGTTGGCTAATATCTGCCTTTTTTTTTTCTCTCTGAATGAGAGATAATTCACTGAAAGAAAAGAGGACAAAGAGAATAAATTAAAGAGTGTGGTTTTCACATTGTTACATCAAAATTTTACAACTGGGCTCAGGTAGGCAGGCTACATCTTCCTTACATATCTTCTTATTCCAAAAATATCTGAAGTCCCTTTGGGCGACTGTGATGTTAGCACAGGAATAGACAGGTCAATGGAACCAAAGAGACAGCGCAGAAACATATCCCCGTATGTATGAGAACGTGGGATAAAGGAGACCTCCCACGTCAACCAGGAAAGGAAGGTGGTTTAACAAATGGTGCTGGGACCTCTGGGTAGCAATTTAGGAGAAAAAAAATCAATTTTAGGCCCTTAACTCCCCATCATGCAGACAAATCAATTCCAGATGAGTTAAAGAATTAAATATAAAAAAAAAATCAAATCTTAGAAAAACTAGAGAGAAAAAAAAAAACAAAACAGAAGAATTCGTCTCCAGAGAAGTAAGAATTTTCCCAGCTCAGAGAGAATAAGACACAATGCAGATCAACAGATTCAATGACTTGCAATTTAATTGTTTAAATCCCGACATAGATACATACCAAAGCCAAAATCAGACTTGAAATAATAGTTGCAGCAAGTATTGGTAAAGTGTTAACTTCTCTATCAATGGTTCTATCAATCAAGATAAAAGAACACTAGGATCTAGAGCAATAAATGGGCAAAGCCACTCACAGAAAATTAATATATGAGGAAACTATATCTGAGTTTTTAAAATGCAGAAAAAGTTATATGCTCACTAGTAATTAAGAGAATGCTACACTTTAAAATTAATGTCTAAATTTCAAAACCATAGAATTGGCCAAATTATTTTGAACTAAGAATATCCAGTTCTGGTGAAGGTGTACAGAAATGATCACACTTACCTACTGCACCGAGTGGTATGAATTGGTATAGTGCTTTTACGAAACAGGTTCATAATTTGCACTAGGACACTTGCAAAGATTTCAGACCATTTTAAGCTATATTTCCAGCTTTTAGACTCTAAGCTAGAATTAGTTTTAGATGTTGGCGTGAGAAGGGAAACAGAAGGGGAGGAGCTGTGGACAGAGGTTCCCTGCAGTATCATTTAAAATAATCAAAATAGATAAGTAATATAATAACAAGAAGGAAACCGAGTCAGTTGAGGTGTATTCACCCTGCTGCGTAGGGTGTTAGTGGGCCTATCAGTCAGCGTTCCTGAAGGAAACGTGACGAATTCAAGTCCGAATCATGCGAGGCAGGCTCAGGCCAAGGCCATCCCCAAGTCCTGGGCGGGGGAGGGAAACGTGACTCGGAGTCAGTAACGCAGAGCTGTGACGCGCTCGGCCTGATGAAGTGAGGGAAAGCAGTCGCAGGACTTTGGAAGGTCAGTCAGGTGAGTGGTCCACTTTGATAGGAGCTGTGACTTCTTCAAGCCAAGGGACACAGCCACCCTGAAGCCACCCCACGGGGAGGGAGCCAGGATCATAAAGATTCTGATAACATTTCCCCTGATCTCCCCAGTAACTTCCCAGGATCCCCACTGGCTAAGGCCAGCGGAAGCTGGAGGGCAAGCCCGGCTTTGGATGGTATCCACACAGATCAGCCTTTTAAGAGACAGACCTGGGACAAAGGGGCATAACCGGGAGAGACAGGATGAAGACGCCCCATAGAATGGAGAAGATGATATGAACTAGATATCACAAACTTTAGGAAAAAGAAGACATAAAAGAAATATTCTAAAATACTAAGTGTTGCATTAGGGTTGTAAGATTATTAGTAAATTTTTTTTTTTTCATATTTTCTAACTTTAGGGGTTGTTGAACTAGATAATAGACTATTTTCTTCAATCTTGGCATCTCTGGCACAGAGAAGGGTCTTTGGTGGATGATGGGCATTTAGTGCAATTTAAACTCTCACTCCCATGGTTGTCCTGCTGTTGGAAACTTTTGTCTCTGGCCCCACCCTTATCATATCGTAGAATCATGCTGTTAACTCACTTTCACCGAGTAAAGTGTTCGCCGTAACCAGCATCCTTCATGTTGAGGTGTCTGGGATCAGGGAGGCAGTCAAGAGGAGAAACCATTCACGTGAACAGACCTCACTCCCTGCCTCGCACTGGCCACAAGGTCTGGGTTGAGAGTCCTGCGTACCTTCTTCCATGTTTCCTTTTCTCTTCCGTTCTACCAGCACCTTGGGAAGATGGGGATGCTGGTCAATCTCTCATTTCAGTGGGAACCGAGTCTCGAGAGGTCTTGCTTTATTACTTCGCCACAGTTTTGCACTGACCAAGATTACTGGACAAGGAAGCTCCAGAGGCGCCTGTACCCTAAAAACCTCCCCGTGTGTAACAGCAACTATTTTCCCATGGAGCCCCGGCAATCATGCTCGTCAGTATATGGATCCCTCCTCATCTTCGTTTGTCAACATAAAGCGTCCAAAAAAGCCAGAGACTATCTCAGCTTACAAATCATTAGAACCATGACTACACTAGGTGAAGCATTTCTCCGTGGGTAGCATACCTACAAGCCCACCAAGCCAAAGGTTACAGGGACATGAAGCAAAACTCCCCACATGGGTTATCAGGTATAATTGTGTGAGAGTCTGTTCCTGCCTTCACCTGGACCAGTGCATTCTGGTTGTGTGGTTGAGCGGCTGGTATACTGTACTTATCCCATCCTGTGGTACAGTACCCAACCCAGGCTGTGGATCCCACATGGGGCCACAAATGAGACTTAATAACCAGTCCATCGATCTATCAAGCCAGTAGCTTCTGCCAGACAGCGAAACTGGGAAGACGAGTGAAGGTCACGGATATGAGTCTATGAAGAGACTTTCCTTGCTGTCACATGAGTGCCTCTGTCTGGAGATGGTGTCCAGATACTACGGTGCGGGTAAAGCATAATGTCATTTTGAACTAAGAATGTTGGTGCTAACAGAGAATTTGGGGCAGGGAAGGCAAGCGAATACTTGAAATTTGTGCCCATCCCTCTTAGAACAGGGAGGCTAGCATGCAACAGACACCCACTTCCCAACACCCCAGAGTGAGGCTGGTAGGCAACAGGCACCCACTTCCCAACACCCCAGAGTGAGGCTGGCAGGCAACAGACACCCACTTCCCAACACCCCAGAGTGAGGCTGGCAGACAACAGGCACCCACTTCCCAACTCCCCAGAGTGAGACTGGCATGCAACAGACACCCACTTCCCAACACCCCAGAGTGAGGCTGGCAGGCAACAGGCACCCACTTCCCAACTCCCCAGAGTGAGACTGGCATGCAACAGACACCCACTTCCCAACAGCCCAGAGTGAGGCTGGCATGCAACAGACACCCACTTCCCAACACCCCAGAGTGAGGCTGGCAGGCAACAGACACCCACTTCCCAACACCCCAGAGTGAGGCTGGCATGCAACAGGCACCCACTTCCCAACACCCCAGAGTGAGGCTGGCATGCAACAGGCACCCACTTCCCAACATCCCAGGGTGAGGCTGGCATGCAACAGACACCCACTTCCCAACACCCCAGAGTGAGGCTGGCATGCAACAGGCACCCACTTCCCAACACCCCAGAGTGAGGCTGGCATGCAACAGACACCCACTTCCCAACACCCCAGAGTGAGGCTGGCATGCAACAGACACCCACTTCCCAACACCCCAGGGTGAGGCTGGCATGCAACAGGCACCCACTTCCCAACACCCCAGAGTGAGGCTGGCATGCAACAGACACCCACTTCCCAACATCCCAGGGTGAGGCTGGCATGCAACAGACACCCACTTCCCAACACCCCAGAGTGAGGCTGGCATGCAACAGGCACCCACTTCCCAACACCCCAGAGTGAGGCTGGCATGCAGCAGGCACCCACTTCCCAACACCCCAGAGTGAGGCTGGCATGCAACAGACACCCACTTCCCAACATCCCAGAGTGAGGCTGGCATGCAACAGACACCCACTTCCCAACATCCCAGAGTGAGGCTGGCAGGCAACAGGCACCCACTTCCCAACACCCCAGAGTGAGGCTGGCATGCAACAGACACCCACTTCCCAACACCCCAGAGTGAGGCTGGCATGCAACAGGCACCCACTTCCCAACACCCCAGAGTGAGGCTGGCATGCAACAGGCACCCACTTCCC